>NC_140704.1:58240000-59651000 GCF_050655825.1 Lonchura striata
TTCATGCCATTCCCTCCAATCCTGTCACGAATCATGAGAGTGAAAAACTTGGTGCCTGACCCTCCACTTCCTCTGGTGAGACTGTCTAAGAACCTCCTGTCTTTTACCTTAAATTATTCAGTTTTTCAGTCAAAACCTGAAAGGATAAAGATGAACTATGGAGAAAGAATTCACAAGATAAAGGGGCAGACCAATCAAACTGCATTGAAATACAGATGTTTGCATACTTTAACCATCACACACTTCACAAAAACTTATCTAGATCTGGATCCAAATTCTCCAGCTCAATGCCTTTTTTCCTCTTCTTCAGAAGAATCTTTCTAATGTAAAAAAATCCTGGTGCGATAACAATGCTCCACCTAGTGGAAGTAAAACTGTTTAAACTAGTGTAAGAGTAAAGCTTTAACTCGGAGAACCCATCTGTCAGTGC
Organism: Lonchura striata; assembly: GCF_050655825.1. Lineage (NCBI taxonomy): Eukaryota > Metazoa > Chordata > Aves > Passeriformes > Estrildidae > Lonchura > Lonchura striata. The sequence continues at coordinate 58,240,431 of NC_140704.1, forward strand.
TTTAGTCAATTTTTCGACTGATAAGTAACTCAGGATACCATACAATTGCATTAAATAAGTACTAACAAGACTATTACAGAATAGTGCCAATTTAAGAACACAAAACACTCTCATTTTAAAATATAATAGCAAACAAAAAGAGCAAATTTCTTGAGAATTATGAATATATCCATTTTTAATTATAAAAAATCAATAAGTTTTTATAACAAAAAAATAAATGCAGTACATAATGTCCTGCTCCCTATGAGGATGGCACATACTCTAAATCAGTGACAGACTTATAAATATTTTGATAAATTAGAAAGAACAACCATGACACCCCTATCCTTTTTTACTGCATTACTGCAGTGTCTTGGAATTATAGTACTATAAGTAGCCAATATGAGGAGCACCGTGAATAAATTACACAGTTTTATACATGGCAGAAACATTTTTAGCTACACAGAAGACAGATATCCTATTGAAACTCAGAAGGAATTTGTGTTTCTTTCCTCCTCTGCAACACTTCAAGTTCCTATGCTCATACTGATATATAAGGTGATGCTAAAACAAAACCAAAAATTAAGCTAAGCATCTGTAGATCATTATATATGTATCTGTATGCATGTTCACATATATCAACACACTCCATAATGCAAATCCTGGACAGATATAGGTCTAAGGTATGTTCTTATGCTGTAATTTGTTTCCAGACAATGCTTAAACAACCAGTAAATTACACGAGTTCATGACAAGTGAGATGAAGAAACAGAAGGCTGTAGGGTTATTCAAGACTTATCTAAGAGAATATGTTTAATTTCAATTAATTCAGAATCTGGTTTTATTTCTTTCCTTCTCATGCTCCAGAATCTATCCTATGTCGCCCCAACATTCTCTTTTTCAAGATGTTAAATCAGCAGAATCCACTGAATAAGTAGAGACAATAACTACAAAAAAATTATATGACAAGGGATTTTGAGACAGAACTTTAATTCCCATTAAAAATATTTATATTCTAAGTTCAGATTACATCTATCTCCATCTATCAAGTTAGCTGCCTTCAATATCAGTCATGCAACTTGAAGTTGGCACGAACCTGCTGCAGGACTCCACAGCAAAGAGGATTTGAGTATTCATAGAGAAATTTGCAGGGAGAATCAGCAAGAAGGTAGGGTATGAATTTAAGGAGCACTAGTTTCTTTGTCCTAAATCCTCATGAATGCATGCTTAGTATGCAGGAGGGGTGAAGTAGCCTACAGCTTTCTGATATTTCCTCATTGAGAGACACCACTCTTATTACACAGCATGTCAACTATGTGGGAAATAGTTACTTTTGCTCTGAGGCCACTGATGTGGATTTCTACTTGTTCCAAAGAATTTTGCTAAAAGAGGTACCCAATACTAATGCAAAGGTAGACAATTTATTGATATGAATGTGGTATTATTCTGGCCCACAAAGTAGAGAGCAATATAAAAGAAAAACATATTAATCAAATTTGGTGGTATAAATACATTTCAGTAAGATTAAAAAAATAGGGCAAAAATTGCACAAGCCTCTTTGAGCAATTTGTCCTGGTAGAAATATAGTAAATATAATCTTGTAATTTCTTTCATATTGTATTCTAAATTGTCCTCTTTCAAAGAGTCTGGATATTTAAAGGTCATATACTTATTTTTCAAAAATAGATGAACAGAGATGAAAATATATGATTTTGCATTGTCAAAAACTAGACGTAGATAAATAATGGAATACCTGTCTATTTTCTCAGAGATACTGATCTCTATACTGACCACTCTGTACAATGAAACCTTTATCTTCTCAGAAAATATCTCTTTTTCACTGTAAAGTGAGGAAGGTAAATTATTAAATAGGCCATTTGACACAGTAATATTTGCAATTTTAATCCATCCTCACAGTAAATGAATAGTAATTCCTAAGATAGTTCCTTAGTATCCTTAGATATGTGCATTGAGTCCTGCAGTTATACAGTCTCTTTATCAAAGACTTTTAAAAGCTTGCCACTTCATTTTATTAATATTATCCTATTTTTGAGTTTTAGTTGGCCTTTTTTTCTTTACTGTTTCTAGCAAGTTTTGCCTGTAGCCTAACTGAAGGTATTTTTCAAAAATATTTCAACAAAATTGAGCAAAGAAAGAAAAAACAATGGAATGTATGTTCTTAAATTACCTAGGTACTTGTGAATGCCTTCCCCTATCATGATATCACAACCACTGATGAGAATAATAGATACACCTATTGTAAGACCTCAGAATTATGCATATATTTTGTTGTTTAAGAGTTAATTTAAGAGGTACTTCTGTTAAGACAATACAGCAAGAACCCTGTATGCAGACTAACATTATGATTGGTCTCCTTCAAGTAAAGTTTTCACCGAAGGCAATGCTTCATCTTGTTTTACTTGTTTTCTATGCTCCCTGTTGCCAGGCAATTATTGAGAGCTAGACATCCTGGCACATTACAATGGCACAGAGAAGAGGAGAAGAGGAAAGTAATTCCTGCTGAGAATTTCTATGTGGAATGGCTCTTAACTCTAAATATGCTGGTCATCACTTCCTCATGATGACTCCAAGGATTTAGACAGAAATGCTGAATTTGCTATTTCCAGTCATCTCAGCCAATTATGCAACCCAATTGCATAAGCTCCTTCTAGGCTACCATTTGCATTTTCCTCTAGTAATGTTTCTGAAAGTCTTCTGAGACATCTCCCCTGCCACAGATATCCTACTGTGGACACAGCTTCCTGTGAGCTGACTGCCCAGGAGGAATGGACTTCCCTCACACGCACTCTAGACTTCAGTGTCTATTGGCAGAGACTGCATCAGCAAGGAGTGGAGCACAAGAAGAAAATGCAGGTTCCCTTTATCATAGGAAAACTGTGAACCTCACTTGTGACAAGTTTTTTTTCTGGTATCCCTCTGTACCAGCTCTCAACAAGTAAGAACATCAGTAGCAAACCCCAGGTCCCCAGTTCACATGGAACTATTTTAAGCATTACATGAATGTTACATGAATCAGATATTTTGCTCAGCCTGGAGGAGAGAAGGCTGAGGGGAGACCGTATTGCAGTCTGCAACTTCCTTGTGAGTGGAAGAGGAGGAGCAAGTACTGATCTCTTCTCTGTGGTTACCAGTGGCAGGACTCAAGGGAATGGTGTGAAATTGTGTCAGAATTTGGATATTGGGAAAAGGTTCTTCACCCAGAGGGTGATCAAGCACCAGAACAGGCTCTCCAGGGAAGTGGTTACAGCACCAGCCTGGCATAGTTCAAGAACTATCTGGACAATGCTCTCAGTCACATGGTGTGACTCTTTGGGATGGTCCTGTGCAGGGCCAGAAGTTTGACTTGATGATCCTTCTGGGTCCTTTCCAACTCAACATATTCTGTGATTCAGTGTTGTCATACTAGTGAAGATGCTGGCAATAGAATGAGTACCATTTCTGGCTTTCTGTTTCAACCTAAATCCAAGATTTTCATATTGAACTCTATTTTATACCTATATTCTAGCCAAATTATTTTTCTCTGGATAAATAAGAAGACCAAAATGATATATGATTTTGTTTCTTCTTAATTCTTCTGCATTCAGTAGGAGGGCCAGGTAAGTATAATGGGAAACACTGAAAAGGCAGAACCAAAGACACCAGATGCCCCTTAATTCCCTTGTTTTCTTGGCAGTAGACATTATTCTGGTACATGTAAAAATAACTTCCTACAGTTTAAAGAGCTGTAAACCCTTCATTTTGCTTGTATTGACTGAAACTGAGCATCTGGAAAACAGAAGATGACAAAAATCTTTCTTTCAAAATAGCTTGAATGCTAATGTATGAAAAACATTCATTTTATGACATATTTCTAAAGCTAAGAAAGACTGTAGAGAAGTGAGCTTGACCTGCAAGTAGACAGCACCACAACTAGAGAAAGCTGAAGGAAAGGGCATGCTCTTACCTCCATGTCGCACAGTCTTGAAGAGTAATTGCTTGGACACTCTAGGTGTTTCAAAATTACTTGCTCTAAACATTCAGTGCATCTCTTGAGTGGAGTAAGTGCCTTTCTGTTCCTGATTAATTTTATTAATTGATAAAGAAGAACTAATTGATATATAGGTACCATATTGATTAATCTGCTGACATGGGTAGTGATTCCTATTATGTTTTTTTATGCTAACTACTTTTGACTAATTTGGTATCACTTCGGTAGGATTGGTGAAGTGCTTCATTTAGTATTGTATTTTAAATAAATGTTTTAGCTTTCCTTTTCTCTAAATTTTAGTGGATAAAAGTCAGACCTTTAGAAAACAGGAAAGTTTAGTAAAGTAAACCATTTAAGAAGAGTAGCTCAGTGGAATGGACATGTAAACATCACAATGTATTTTTAAACCAAATAAAACCATAGTTCTAAATAAAACAAGAAAAACAAATGTTAAATAAACACTCTAAAAGCACTATGAATTTTGCAAAAAACCAAAATGACATGAAGAGTTTGGAGAAATTAGCAATGATGATCAATTTTTTTCTATCTGGATTTCCATCTTGCCATATTTTCCTTATCAGCTTCTTCTCACTGTTTTACAAGGAAGGAGAGGTAGAGAAAGAACTGGTTATTGTATGTATATAGGAGTATGCCCTATCTTTCCTGCACCTGCAGTTTACTGCAGATTAGAAAATTGTTACTTGTGTCTGCACAATGCTCTATGAAAGATCGTGAGCCTTCTCTAAGAATAAGGACCAAATTTATATGCACTTGCTTCAGTTCAGCCACATCCTGAAGAAATGCTATAAAACTCAATCTTTTCCCAAGGTGACATTTCTCTCTCAAAGCTTTTTCTGATCTTCACCAATGCCTCTTCCCAGCTGCCATGACAGTTCCTAGAATTCAGTACTTTTTGTATATATTCATCCAGATGCTGTCCAGCAGAAGCTCAACTTTCAACCACTAAGGCACAATTTCCATCTTCCTTTCTGCTCATTGGCAGCTGTCTGCATTTTTATTAATTTCTCCAAGACATCAACGTGTTTTACCTCCCTGTATTGTGTTAGATCACATTCTTTTTACTTCACTCGCATTTCAGGTAGAAAACTTCTCAAGCTTCAGATCTTATTGATAATCAAAACACATGGATTCACTAGAAATTTATTAGGCAGGTTATGTGTTTAAATCTTTCTGTTGATGTAACTATGAAAGTTGAGAGGTTTGTAATATTCATGCAGTTTCCCTTGTGTATTTTATTTCTATAAATACATATTGAATATACTTTGTAAGATTTAAGATGTGGTACATGTATTATATATATTTATTATATATATATGTATTATTATATAAACTGCTAGGCAGAATTTATGGCAAAACTGTCTACCAAGTACAGTAATATGATAAGAATATTTACAGTGGTAGAAGATGCATTTACAATTATGGGCATGCATAGTTATTTTTACTAACTTGGTCTGGATACCCCTGAGATTGTAATTACTATCATACATTATTTATTTTTTTTGTTACTGTTACGAACTTTGAATAGATAACTTTAACACTATTTACACCATTTAATTTGGCCATAATATTTTTATTACTTTACTACTCTTTATTGTTATTGACATCACACAAATAACTTGCATTGTAAATATCTTCATTATCAGTGAAAATTGCAAGGAAACAATTAAAAAAAAAATCATCAACTGCCCCTTACTAAGATTATATATATGTATGCTGAAGCAAAAAATGCTCAAAACAAATGCCAAACTTTCACCAACCTTGCCAGAATAATCCAGCAACCTGTGGATATTTTTCATGCTATGTCAAAGAGAGAATTAATAGTAATCTGCTTCCATCCCATGAGATGGTGTTTTAATAAGAGGCAGTGATCACTGCCTCTTATTAAAAGAGGCAAACTTTTATGCCTTACATAAGGCATAGATCCTTTTTCTGTTTGGGTTTTGTTTTGGGTTCTGGTTGGTTTTGTTTTCTTTTTTTTTTTTTTAATTGATGGTAACTCATTATAGAATGTGCCTTTTCTTTGACAAAGTATTAATCTTTTCTGATTTGGGTTGATATTTCAGGTACATCTTTCCATCTTTCTGGCCTAATAATTTATTTCACTCCCTACCTATAACAGATGGTGCCCAAGTACTGCTCACATTCTCCTTTCCAGAACTATCCCACAAACTCTTTTTCTTTGATCTGTTATGTTATGGGAAATTTGTTTTGCATAAACTACTTCCTGATTGCTCCCAAGCCCCTGTTCAAGCATCCTCTTAGGTATTATTTTTCTCTGATTCAGAAGCCTACTCTAATATGCAAGCTACCTTTACCTTTTAAATGTCTGTTCACCTAATTAGGCAAAGATCTGGCAATATCTGTGCATCTCAGTAGAAGAGCAGCAAAAATTTATGGAAAAACTCATTTAAGAGAGTGGTAAAGAACCTGAGAGCCTTGTAAATGACTGGTTTGGTGGACACATGGAGAGAAGTGGGTGTTGATTACACTGACTATAGTACAGCTTTTAAAAACATTTCCCTATAACATCCTCACTAATAAACAGATGGATTGCAGATCATGTGAAAGAACATTTATGTGGAGCGAAAGCTGACAGAACTGCTGCTGCCAGAGGGTTATGATCAGTAGCATGAAGTCATTAACAGCAAACCCTAGGGAATGATAGCAAGGCAGATTTAGTTTATCAACTTCCCTTATGATTTAGGTCATGGGATCCAGTGTATCCTCAGCAAGGTGATAGAAAACTGGAGGGAAGCATTGATAAACCAGAGAGGTTTATCATTTAGAGGGACCTCTGCCAGTTGAAGAAATGGCCCAGCAGGAATATCAAGAAGCTCAAGAAACAGAAGTTCAAACTTCTGCATCTGGGGAACACAGAGTAATGGAGGTGGGGGGAAGTGTCATCCAGCCAGAAATCACCTTTCCATAGAAAGATCTGGGGCCCTGCAGGGCATTGAGTCAAACATGAGGCCTTTGTAATGTGCCTTTGCAGCAAAGAAACACAATAACAACATGGGCTGCATTAGGAAGAAGACTGCCAGCAAGTCCAGGGAGGTGATCCCTCCCCACTGCTCGGCACTGATGACACACCTGGAGCTCTGTTTCTAGTGCCGGGCTCCCCGGCATAAGACAACTGGATATACTGGAGCAGGTCCAGAGCAAGGCTGCAAAAATCATTAAGGGACTGAAGCATCTGACACATGAGGACAGAATGAGAGCGCTGTTCAGTTTGTGGAAGAGAAAGTCAGGAAGATCTGAGAGGGAGACTAAAGAAGACAGCATGACACTCCTCAAAAGTGCCCAGTGACTGATCAGAATAAATGGGCCAAAAATTAAATACAAGAAATTGCATTTATTCAAGGGAAGAAGGTTTTGTTTGTTTGTTTGTTTTTTGTGGGTTTTTTTTTGTTGTTTTTGTTTTTGTTTTTTTTTATGTGACAGAGGTTAACCACTGGAACAAGATATGTAGAAGTTCATGGAGTATCTGTACTTGGCAATATTCAAAACACAACTCACAATGCTGGCCAGCTTGCTGTAGTGCAGAGAGCAAGCAGGGGTTATTGAACTAAAAAATCCCCAGAACTCCCATTAAACTTTATGCATTCTATGACATTACAGAAACAAAATTTAATTCATAATTGAAAGTATTTTCTTAACATCTGTAGACTATACTATCAAACAGATTCAGTGTCATATCACAACAGGTGTGCAAATTGCACTTGTATTTATAGATACTGATCAGATATTGGCCTCCAACTTATGTTAGAGATCAAATATCATGAGATAAAGCTAAACTGAAAGGCTTCTAGGATTCATATGCCTTTTAAGGTATCAAATAAACATATTCCATTTTCAGTCTAGTGACTATACTTCCTATTTGTGTATCTGGCTAAAATGCAATGATATAAAAGACATACAGTTGAATTTTAGCACATCAAAAATCTGTCACTCACTTTATTCTGGTGCCTAGAAAGCCTCCTGACTGCTATTCATTTTAAATCTAAGTAAAGTAGTCAATTTCCTGTCTCCTGCTATTTGTCCGTTTTGCATTTTCTTTTCCAACTTTACAATAGAGTTTCATGAACAAAATCACACATGACAAAAGAAGAAAATAAATATAAACTTACATAATTGATCCGTTGTTACACACCAGCACTAAAGCACATACTGAATTAAGTTATGAATTAATCTAATTTCAAAAGAGTTTCAGTATTTTAAATTTCTAGAAGAATTCTCCTCTCTTTGTCAATTCTTTAAATCTTAGATTTCTTGACTTCTAAAAAGGATCAGGGATTTAAAATCTAAAAGCATTTCCTATTTATTCCTATATACAGCATCTGTGTTTAAAGCATACTAAAAAGTGGGTTTTTTTCAAATTTTTCTACTTATATAACTCAAAAAAACAGCTGGGAAAATTAAATTCATGTCTTCTATAATATTGCTTCTCTGGAAGAGTCTGAGCATTTAATATCATATTGGAAATTCTTTGAAAAGCAGAAGGAAAAAGAACAGATTAACAGACTTCATAGTGTTTAAAACAATTTAGTGTTCCTCATTTATCTTCCTAATGGGATTATGCAATGATGTAAACTTTTTTCCTGTTTGAGCACCTGTTTTGCATTCCACTAACTAAAAGGTGTCTTTTAATTGTGTCCACTCAAACACAATTTCCAGTGTGCAAATTTCACTAATATTTTGTATTTTTACAGACAGCAGACAGAACAAATTTTTCTGTCTTTTTTTGGTTTTTTTTAGACACAATCTCTTCAGTGCAGCACAGTCCGTGTTGAATACTTGAGCTCCAAAAAGAGCATTTTACATATGGTCTTGTGCCTCAAAACCAACATAACTAAATGGAAAGTGGGAGAAAGGGACAGAACATTCTAGTATGCATATTTTACTGTCAACAGAGGTTTTATTGGTTCTCTCTGAGGTTTTGATATTTAATTATTTACTCTGTCTCCAAGACCTGTCAGTTTAGATTCATTATAGTAAAGCTATCCAATTGAAAGGATGTGTGCATAAAAGGCTAAATAAAAATGTTTTAAACAGTTTTTAAATAATTCCATTCCAGAAACATATTCGGACAAAAAAATATTAGCGAATACAAAGAATTTTTATGTAGTAGAGTGTTTAGTTCACACACTTTGAAAAAGATGGAAGTCAGTTGTGACTTTTCGAATTACAAGGAATATAATTTTCTCAAAATTAACCTTAATGAAAATTTTATAGTATACTATGACCTCTGCATCCATATATCCTGAACATATATTATTCACTTACTATGGATGTTTTTTCAAATTTGTCCCACTTAATTAATTAGTCCAGTATATCATACATAAAATAAAGTACACAGAATTTTAAGGCCATTATTCACAGAAATAAAATAAACAGCTGCAGATTTTGTAATTTTCAGGCAGAGTATTTTATTTTTTCAAATATTTTTAAGCCTAATAGTTCAGTCAAGATTACTTTTTAAGTTTTGGCTCGGATTCATTTATAAAATTTTTTAGATCTCAGAACTACATTAAAGTACTTTCAAAGTATTAAAACTTATTCACTGTCTCATTAAAGTTAAAATGTTTTTAATGGCCATAAAATTGTTTCTCAGAATAGGAATATAGGATTTAACTTTCAATTTTGCCATAGTCTTCATCAAGATATATTATGACCCTGTGTCACTCATATTCTTCTGTATAAATTATAGATATTACATGTGTGTGTGTGTGTATAGAATGGATGTGGTATTTTAAAGCTTTAATGAATGAACTTTTATAACATCACTGTAAGGCAGCAATTGGAATGACTCATTATGTATATTAATTTATAAAAAATGCAAAGACCTGAAAAGAATTTTTGAAGGTTATGAAATGCTACATTGAAACAGAGAGAGATTAGACTTGAATTTCCTTTGTCTTCACGTAGGCTTGAAAGACTAGAGCCATGATTTATTTATTTGTATTGATGCCTAGGATTTTCAGCCATAAATGAAGACCATACTGTGCCAGGTAATAATCAAACACAGAGCTGGTCCTGATAATAGAATAGAATAGAATAGAATAGAATAGAATAGAATAGAATAGAACAGAACATTTTGGTTAGAAGAGATCTTCTATAGTTAACTAGGCCAACTGCCTGACCTCTTCAGGACTGACCAAAAATTAAAGGAATTGTTAAGGGCATTGGTCATCTCTCTAAGAAGTTTGTTCCAGTGTTCAACCACCCTCCTTGTAAAAATAAGTGCTTCTTAATGTTCAGTCTAAACCTCTCCTGGGACAGCTTTGAGCAACCATTCCATATGTCCAATCACTGGATACCAGGGAGAGGAGATCAGCACCTCCCTCAGCAGCTTCCTCATAGGACATTCCTTCCAGGCCTTTCACCAGCATTTTTTCCCTCCTCTGGAGGTATCCAAGGACCTACACTCCCTTTTTAAACAGGGGGCCCAGAACAGCACACAGTACTCAAGGTGAGGCCGCACCACGTTTGAATACAGTGAGATAATCACTTCCTTTTCCTGGCTGGTGATGCCATGTTTGATGGACTGACAGTCCAGGACTGACAGGGCACACAGTGTTTGCCCTCTGGACGACCAGGGCACACACTGCTGACTCACACTGAACTTCTGTCAACCTGCATCCCCAGGTCCCTTTCTGCAAGGCTGCTCTCCAGCCACTGTTCTCCTCATTTTTACTTATACCCAGCCTTACTTCATCATAGGTGCAGAATCTGGCATTTGAACTTGTTGTATTTAATCTCATTCATCATAGCTCAATGCTGCAATCTATCAAGATTCCTCTGCAAGGCCTCCTGCCTTCCATTAGCACATTTGCAGATGACACCAAGTTGGGTGTGAGGGTTGATCTCCTGGAGAGGAGGAAGGCTCTGCAGAGGGACCTAGACAGGCTGGATAGAAGGGCCAAGGCAAACAATACAAGTTTTAACAAGACCAGGTGCTGGGTCCTACACTTTGACTAGAAGAATCTCATGCAGCACTAGAGGCTGAGGACAGAGTAGATGGAAAGTGAAAGGGACCTGAGGGTGCTGATTTACAGCAGGCTGACTGTGAGCCAGCAGTGTGCCCATGTGGCCAAAAAGGCCAATGGCAGCCTGGCCTGCACCAGAAATAGTGTGGCCAACAGGTCTAGGGAAATGATTCCTCCCCTAACCACAGGTGTGGCCTCACCTTGAGTTCTGTGCCCAGTTCTGGGCCACCAAATTTAGGAAGGTGTTAGAGTCTGTTTTTTGAAGTTATTAGAAATGCCTCTGACTGAATTAATGTGCAAATTAAATTATATGCCAAAGTCACAAGTATGAATTTTATTTGATGGTAAATGTGTGTGTGTGTGTGTGTGTGTGTGTGTGTGTGTGAGAGAGAGAGAGAGAGAGAAAGGAAAAGAAAGAAATAGAAAAGAGGTGGGGGGACAGAAAGGTAGACAGATTAAAGAAAGTGTCACCACTCTGTGAATCCCAATGGCATTGTGTTGATCTCTCCAGATTGTCTTCTTTATCGTGAGAGTTTTTTGGTTTTTTTTTCCACAAAAAAAATAAAATCCAATGGATTAATATACACTCAAGCCAAGTAAGAATGCCCATTTATCTTTCTTCAGAAGGGAGGATGTCTCTCATGAGAGAGTCTGGATTAGTTGCATCACTTTGCATCATGTGCGAGTCCTGTGTTTCAAGCCTCAGGAATGAGTAGCACTTTTGGGGGTCTTTGATGGACTATGGCACCCATCAGCTGCCTCTCATGTGAATATTCCATGGATGTGCCCTTCCTGGGGTGGGGACATTTACAACTGAGCCAGTTTATGTAATGGAGGATGGTGCTCACTGCCCCTGACCAGAGATTACGCCACACACCTGAAACTTCCTTATCCCCACTCCACTTGGGGAGTCTGTGTAAACAGATCTCAGCAAATGGGTCTGTAGGCTGTGGCCTTCCCCACCCCAAACCCAGTCAGAGATGATTCTCAGAACAGCTGCTGGGTTTTCTTTCTTGTTTGGCATTCTTCTTCTTCAGCCTAGTTTGTTTTTTCCTGGACCTGAGATAATCGAACAATAGTGTCTTATCTTGTATTCCCTTAGGTAGCCTAACTCACAGTCCTAAGTTCTCCTTAGGAGGCATCTTCAGGGAGGGGAGGCCTTTTTATATAGTTTTGAGATAATGGCTGGAAGTCCCTCATAAGAATGTTTAAGCCACAAATCATAGTCTCTGACAGAAGGACATTGAGATGCTGGAATGTGTCCAGAGAAGGGTGAAGAGTTTGTGAAAGGGTTTGGAACACAAGTCCTATGAGAAACTGCTGAGGGAACTGGGGATATTTAGCCTGGAGAAGAAGAGGCTCAGGAAAGACCTCATCACTCTCTACATCTGCTTGAAAGAAGGCTGTAGCCAGGTGGGGGTCATTCTCTTCTCCCAGGTAGCCAGAGAAGACACAAGAGGACACAGTCTTAAGCTGTGACATGGCAGGTTTAGGTTGGGCATTAGGATCAAATTCTTCATAGAAAGGGCAATTGGTCATTGGAATGGTCTGCCAGGGAGGTGGTGGAATCACCATCCCTGGATGTGTTTAAGAAAAGGCTGGATGTGGCACTTAGTGCCATGGTCTAGCTGATAAAGTGATGTCAAGTCATGGACTTGAAGATCTCAAGATCTCAAAGGTCTTTTCTAACCTAATTGATTCTGTCATTCTGTCCCTCAAGACAATCAATAGCACCTCCCAGTTTGGGTTCATAAGGAAACTCGCTTGTGGTACATTCAACTCCCGCATCCAGATCACTGATAAACAGATTTAACTAGACTGGCCCTGGAACTGCACCCTGAAAAACATCACTGGTGACCAGTCAGATGTAGCTTCAATCACCACAGCCCCTTGAGCTCTGCCCTTCAGAGAGTTCTTCATCTAGAGTATCATGAACTGTCAGCAAGATGCTGTGAGGGACAGTATCAAAAACCTTCCTAGCATCAAAAACACCTACAAACATTACTTTCCTTCATCATCTAGGTGTGTGACATATAAAATAGAAGTATGTCAAATTATTTAAAGAGGACTTTCCCTTTAGGAACTCATATTCTTCTCCATAATTTTTCCAGGAATTCAGGTTAAATTAATGGGTCTATTGTTTCATGAGTCTTCCTTCATATGCTGTAACCTGCACATAAATAATGGCCAGCTTCCAGCCAGGAAGGATCTCCTCAGACTCCCAAGACCTTTAGGTTATCTGTGTCCGACCACAACATTTGCCAGCTCCTTCAGAGCTCTCTGATGAATCACATCAGGTCCCATGGATTTGTGAACTTTCAGCTGATACACCTGGTACCTTTCATTTTCAGTGTCTACAAATGAGAAGTATTTTCTTTCTTTTCCTTTTCCTTAAAACAGATATTTAGACAATTATCTTACCCCAAAAAGCACTACTGAATAGCTTTCACAACTCTGTTTCAAGAGCTCACACACCAAAAGCATAGAGTTTGTGTTTTTTTTCTGTTCTATATTATATCTGTTAGTTCCACAAATGTAGTACCATATGGGAAAATAAGAAAAAGACCTGCAACTTTTTATTAGGACATACATATGCACAAATAGTAGTAAATGGTGCAATAATTTCTATAGTTTTCTGCATAATGAAAAATTTGCTCAGACAATTAAATTTATTTTTTTTATTTGGTTTTAATTGACATAATAAGTTGTGCTAGTCTTTCAGCTCTAGTAGAAAAAAAATACACTTCTGTCATTGATACACTCTGGGCTTGATGCAAATCATCTGAATGCAATTGAAAACTGCTATTTTCCTGGAATTTTGTGGGCAGTGTAAATGATGTATCATTTTGCTCATTGCTTGCTGAAGCTGGAATAGATTTGGCATGCTTTCAAAATTCATCCCATAGTGAGTATCATAATGAACTGCTCTACTTCTGTTCAAACTGCACTCAGTATTAATTTTACTAATTTAAAGTCTCAGACATGAGATGTTATAATGGGAAGGCTCAACAGTCATAAGTCTCATTTTTTATCTCATGCCCCATCTCAAACATTTGTTTTTGCTGGCCATGAACTCATTAAGAACTGAATTATTGGAGTGGGAAAACAATCCTGATTGACTTCAGTGATGATGATACAGTAGCAGTCACCTGTAAAATACTGGCACCTGCACATAGTATTAAAATTTTATCCACTGGAAACTGTGTTTACCGAAGTGAAGAACATTGACATAACATTTGACATTCATGCCACAATGATGACAGTGAAAGAAGACAGAAAAGCAAACAGACTGTATTTGACATCTTTCTCCATATGTGGTCAAATATAAAAACATTTGCCACCTATTTAAACTTTTTATTAGGCAGAGAGTTGAGTAATATTGCAATAATCTATCATTAATTTCTAATTTTTTTGTACCTACTAGACAGAGACAGATTAGAGAATAACTGAAGTTATCTCCGTTCTTAACCCGTGCTAAAAGCTATTACGTAATGTAACAAACCATACTATCTCTGAGAGGTATCCTTAGAGGTGTACTTTCCTGGGAGCAAAACAACAAGTTCAAGAGGCTCTCAGTATCCCTCCTGACGGTTACAGCTCAGCTTCCAGAGCGACACTTGGGATACAGCAACTTTCCATTTAAGGATAATGTAGTTTATACAATCTACTGAATGCTTTTGTCCCAAATTGAGGACAATGCAATCAACAGTCTACTACCTGGTAAACAATTTATCTTCTTCTCTTGAAGATATACAGCACTCTTTAACTTCACTTTAAACTTGTCTGCTTTATATGAGTCCATAAATCTAAAGAATAAAGTATCTGAAAAGGATCTTTCTTTAAGATCAATAAATAGAGTGAAATATCAGCTTTAGCGCAACTGAGTGTTTTAAAAGCAGCTGAGGCCCTGACTATCAAATTTTGGTCACTGAAATTTAAATGAACCTGAGTAGTCCTGAGAATACTGTTTTTTGGTGGTAAAAAAAAGGGAAAGTGCCGTGAAAACCTGTTAAGGCTAAAAGTTAGGGAAATGTCATATTATTAAAGTACAATACTTTCAACAGTTTATTTAATCTAAAAGCTTATATTTGAATCTTTTGTTTATGACTGTTAAATGACTTACTAATATTGACGTCATATGCAAACCACAATATATAGTTCACTTTTTCAGCTAACTAAAGATTTAATTTTTTGAAAGGAAGAAAAACCCACTAATGACAGTTTTACAGCCCAAAGCTGCTTTGAGATGGAGATAGAATAAGTGAGTAGGAGTACTTTGTTTCCATAAAAAGACTTGCAGAACAGATTGTTCAATTAATTGGCCACATATCTTGAAATCATATGTCTTCAATATTTATTGACCACAGCTAGTGAAAACATGTAATCATTGAGAATGTCTGTATTTTCACCTCGCAAATTATCTCAAGGTTATATTTGTTATCATACTGACATCAAACCTAGAAACACAGGCACATGGAGTACACAGCTTCCTCATGCCATATTAAACAGTTCAGGATATCTTAAATAACGTGCTGAGTGTCCTCCAATGTTTCCAGTAATACTCCACAAAGATTATTTTCTCTGGTGTGCTTGTAGAAACTGTCTCAGTTGAGTCAGTGGGGTGTAGAGCGGGTAAATGTGGGAATAGTCCATATTACTGATATACATATTTTTTCTGTTATAGAGTTAATTTTCTTTAGAGAAGCGGATATAATGCTATGTTTTGTATTTGTGACCAAAAGACTGATGATGAGAATGGGTTGTTTTAATCATTGCTGAGCAAAGTTTGCACAGAGTCAAAGATTTTTATGCTCCTCACCAGAAAGGAGACTGGGGTGCACAAGGAGTTGGGTGAGAACACATCAGGGACTGCTGATCCCAAAGGGACAAATGCATATGTCACATCATATGATGCTCTCACAGCAATAGAAGCTGGGGAAAGAAGGAGCAAGCAAGGAGAATAAGGAAGTAGCATTCAGAGTTTTGGTGTTTCTCTTCCCAAGTCACCATTAGTCATGATGGATTCCTGCTTTGCTAGGGATGACTGAACACCTGTCTGCTGATGGGAAATAGTGAGTTGGTTGTTTGTTTTGTTTTGCTTGTGTGCACAGATTTTGCTTGTGTCATGGTTTGAGGCTGGTTGGATGCCAGGCACCCATGAAAGCTACTTGCTCCCCTCCCTCTCCAGCTGGACAGAGGGAAGAAAATATAATGAAGGGCTCATGAGTTGAGATAAGGACTGGATAAATACCATCAAGAGCAAAACAGGTTTACCTTTGTTGCCTTCAGGGGAAGGCAAGGCGACCTGGTTTCAAGGAACAGCACGGCAGCCCAGTCAGTCTCCCCTGAGCCACTCGGGCTAACGACACACGCAGGCACCAGTGTGGTGGACGGTCGAAAGCATTTATTATCTTATCTCATGGGTTTAAATAGTCTTGGGGGACTCTGCTACGTCAGGGGGGGTTGGCAGGGTCTCTAGGGTTAGTCAGGAGTGGAAAACTACTGGATTAGGTGTGGTTACATTCTTTGGGGTAATGGATAACATGTTGCAGGGTGAGAGGGGGATGGGGGTCTTTCTTTCCGTCACATCCCGAAATCTTCCGTTCGCCTGTCCCTATCTACTACATCTCCCCCCTCCTTTTCATAAATAAAATGAGGTAGTCGTAGATATAGGCACTGGAGTGAGGCACAAACTTGTAACTTGGTAAGGAAAAAAGGGGTTTGGTGAACCTGAGTAATTCTCGCAAGGTGAGTTTTGAAGGCTTTTGCAACTGACTGTGTTTGCAGTTTTTGGTTTACAGCATTTGCTGCTGGCCCACGAACAGAATGTTCGCCCGTTCTAGACGGGCCTGAACAAACGAGACTAGCTTGTTCAGCAGGCGTGGTCCTATGGTAACAGCTAAAAGCAGTATTGCCAGTGGACCTACCAGGGTGGAAATTAAAGTGGTGAGCCAAGGTGATTGATTGAACCAGGATTCGAACCAGCTCTGCTGGGTTTCCCTGTCTCTCTTTCTTTGAGCCAGTCTATCTCGGAGTTCTGCCATGGAGTCTTTAACGACTCCTGTATGATCTGCATAAAAGCAGCATTCCTCTTTCAAAGCTGCACACAGTCCTCCTTGCTGCATGAACAAGAGGTCCAGTCCTCGCCTATTCTGTAAAACTACTTCTGAAAGCGAAGAGACTGATTTTTCTAGATAGGAGATGGATTTCTCGATCCTCTGCAGGTCTTCATCGATGGTCATTTGCAGCTGAAATAGTCCGTGCTGTTGGGTTGCGATGGCTGAGACACCTGTGGCTGTGCCAGCTGCTCCTAGGCCGAGCAGCATTGCGATAGTTATACCTGTGATTATTTCTCTTTTGTGGAGTCTGTCAGGTTCTTCGAAAAGGTGGTACACTTCTTCATCTGAGTGGTACAGGACCCTAGGAACAATCAGAACTTGGACACAGAAGTTGATAGAGTTATTAAATTTGGCAAGGAACACACAAGGACTCACTCCGGATTGCTCGCAAACCCACATCCCAGATGCAGATGGGACCACCCACTTATTGGTCTTTCTGTTGGGCTTGACAACTTTAGTGCAGAAGTTGCCTTTCTGCTTTGCTAAAGTTGCATTGCCAAAACACTTGCCTTGTCCTGTGATTTGACTCAGGGTGATTCCTCTGCGGGGAGTGTCCCATCTGCACTGGTGGGGGGCACTGGCTGTGGAGTAACTGAAGGGGGTGTCTAAAGCAATGCCTTCGTAGAAAGGGGGTTTAACATCATAACAAAGCCAACAGGAGTTAGTCAGGTTCAGTTTGGTTTCGTTTAGGGTTAGAAAGGTAGCTTTTAGCATACGAAGGATTGGGTTTGGATCGGACTCGGCTGTGCAGCTTATCTGGAAGGCATCTGTTCCCTCTATTTCAGAGTCCCAGCTGGCTTCCGTCAGCTCTTCCGAGCTGCCAGAGCTGCTGCTGGACTCAGAGTCGGAAGTCGAATGCCAGCGCACTTCCGGGGCTCGGTGCCGTTTTGCGCGGCTCCGACCCCGCTCCTCCCCCCGGGGGGTGGCGCCGCTGCCGCCCCCCGGGCTCGCCCTGCCTCCTGCAGGGGGGAGTTTCTCCCTTACATGGTGGCGGCGTCAGGCACGGCTGCCGATCGGCTCCGAGCCCTCTGCCGCTCTCCTCCTCTTTCTCCCGCACACGCGCATTAGCGAAACTCCGCGCCTCTGGGCTCTTCGCGCCGAGACTGTCCGCGCCCCGCCCCTCCCCTTGGCTGCCGGCGCCATTTTCAAAGGGGTACGGGGGCGGCATGGGCAGGATCTCCCCCCGAGCTGCGGCCTCCGCGCCTCTGGCTTCCCTCGCCAGTCCCCGCCAACAGAGCTCTGCGCGCCGCTGCACCTCCGGCAGCGGGTCACCGACCGGCGGTGGCGGGGCGGATGGGGAAGCCACGGATCTTTGGGAGGTTTCTGCGGGGGGTCCTGGGCCCCGGCCCGGGGAGGGGGGTGACGCGCCGGGCCCCCCCGGATCCCCGCTCCCGGGCGGGTCACCCTCAGGGGTAGTTTGCGTTGCCGCTCCTACCCCTAGCTTGGGTGTAACTAATAAACATGTATGCGCCGCGCTCCACGTCTCCTGCTCTTCTATTGCTTTGCACAGGGCTTTCTCTACTTTTCCCCACGCCTTAAGGCATTTGCCGCTGCCTGAGGATTTCGTGTCCTCGGCCAGCACGGCTGTGCATTTTTCCCTTATCTCCGGATGCAAAACATCCACAGGGCGTTCAATTGCCCCAAGCTCAAGCAGCCTTGCTATAGCAAGATAAAAGTCTTTAAGCTTACACTCAATTCCCCATTGCTTATGAACCTCACTTACGACCCTGGCGATGGCGTCCATGACGACCGCGGGTCCTGGGACGTCTCCCTCGCCGAGAACATGGTTTCACCGGTCTGGCCGCTGCTCTTGTCCAGGCAACACCCGCTACCCGAGCTAATCTTTCCCGGGTTTCGGCACCAGTTATGTTGCCTTCAGGGGAAGGCAAGGCGACCTGGTTGCAAGGAACAGCACAGCAGCCCAGTCTCCCCTGGGCCACTCGGGCTAACGACACACGCAGGCACCAGTGTGGTGGACGGTCGAAAGCGTTTATTATCTTATCTCATGGGTTTAAACAGTCTTGGGGGACTCTGCTACGTCAGGGGGGGTTGGCAGGGTCTCTAGGGTTAGTCAGGAGTGGAAAACTACTGGATTAGGTGTGGTTACATTCTTTGGGGTAATGGATAACATGTTGCAGGGTGAGAGGGGGATGGGGGTCTTTCTTTCCGTCACATCCCGAAATCTTCCATTCGCCTGTCCCTATCTACTACAACCTTAGAGATATAAAGTAAATTTTTTGCTAACAAAATCAGAGGAGGATAATGAGAAGTAAAATCAGACCTTAAAACATCTTCCCCCACCCCACTTTCTTTCCAAGCTCTTTAACCTATCTGAGTGGTGCAAGGAGAGAGGGAATGGGGGTTATGGACAGTTCATCGCCTGTATCTTCTCCTGTTGCTCAGTGAGAGAAGTCCTTCCCCTGCTGCACCAGGGGGTCCCTCCCACAAGACATAGTTGTCTTTGAACTTCTCCAAGGTGACTCCATTTCATGAGCAGAAGCTCCCTGTGAACTGCTCCAATATGAATCCATCCCATGGGCAACAGTCCTCCCAAAACTGCTGTTGGGTGAGTCACTCTTCCATGGGGTGCATCCCTCAAGGATAGGCTGCTCCAGCCTGGGAACAGAGCCCCTCTTTCCACGGGTCTCCCACAGGATCACAGCCTCCTCTAGACATGCAGCTGCTCCACCGTGGGCTCCTCCATAGGCTGCAGGTGAATATTTGCATCCTGCATGGACCTCGATCAGCTGCATCTCCTCCTCCCCTTCTTCAATGACCTTGGTGTCTGCATGTTCTACTCTCACTTACTGTCACTCTGCTCTTCTCTGACTAGAAAACTACAACTGAGACACAAACTTTGTTTTGATTTCTTCTTAAATCTGTTATCACAGAGGGGTTACCACCATCTCTAATGGGCCCAGCTTTGGCCAGCGGCATGTCCATCTTCAGAGTTATCAGGGATTGGCTCTGCTGGACATGGTTGTAAGAGCCCGATAATGAAAGAATGGCTTCAAAAAGTGCTTTGTCATTATGTCTGCTTGTCATAATCACTCCTGAACTCCTGAAAACTATGTGCAGGATGGATTGTGAGTAGCCTGCCTTGAGGCCCATAAAAAGGAAGGTGAAACAGGTGCAAAACATGAAGAGGAAAGTGAGGGGCAGAATCCCCAACGCTTGCCTTCTCTCCCCTACCACTGCCTGCTTCAAGATGCCCTTAGGCCCCTTGGAGCCAACACAGCCTGCCTGGAGAGAGCCCTCTGATCCTGCAGCCCTGGACTGGAGTCACAGTGAGCTGTGGAACCCCCACCCTGCTCCAGCATCCTGCAGTGAGAACACCATGAGCAAATTGAGGTTCAGCCACAGCCATTGGGCACCGCAGTTGCATCCCAGGGCATGGGCTGCTGCATCCCAGCCAAACTGCTCGAGAGATCAGAGGAGGCAGGTGAAACACTTCAAAGTGCAAAAAAAAGACAAAGGCAAAAACTGCTTCTCTCCCCACTCCCTTGTCTCAGCAGCAACAAAGGTAGCATAGAGTGGTGGTGACATATCCTGTGTTTTTTAAAGTATCCTTAGCTTTTTCTAACTTTTCTCTACTTATCTCTGCCTCTTTTACTATTGAGTAAAAATATATCAAATTTTTGGCATTGTCAGGAAAATCCACAAATACCAGAGGTTTATGACCAAAAATGAGATGGAGGAGTCCTGCAACTTTGTTTGAATAAACAGAGTCCATTGGGGCACACACCCATGGGGTTTTCTCTTTCAAGCCTTCTTTTATCCTAACAGCCTCTACCTTTCCTAATTGCCTGAGATACAGCCTTCCCAAACCACCTACCATACCACATATTCCCTCCTTGAACCTATTATTTTACATAAAAGTTCAGATGTTCAGGCTTGTGTAGACACTTTTCTGTTTCAGGAGACAAACTCTCTGGGCTCTGCAACAAACCTGCTGCCCAAATTTAGTAGTGACATTAAGACCCATTTCGAAGACATTAACACCCATACCTTCACCCAAAGAATTGTTTGTAAAGATGTTAGCTTTCCTCTCAGGATCAATATTTAATCTCATTGGGTTTTTTCTCATTTTTTGGGAGGGAATATTTCTAACCTTCAAAGTTCTTTGTGTTTTATTCACAGAGAGCTAGTTCTCCTTACTTATCTGTGATTAAACCAGACCATAAAAATGGTGGAAGCTTCCAGCAGCTTCTCACAGAAGCCACCTCTGTGGCTCCCCCATGACCACAAACCAGGCCACACAAAACGAATGCATCTTGCCCTATTAAACTTTTTTATTTCATCCCATAAACTTTCTCTCTTACCTTTCTGGTTTTCTCCCCTGTCCCACCACGAGGAGTGAGTGAGAGGCTGTGTGGGGCTCAGTTACCTACGAGGGCTATGCTATGACACCCAGGTACACTAAAAGCTGCTCCTGCACTGAACACTTTTTAAATGTTTCTTGATCTGGTGTACTACCTGGACGTAACAGATACATCTCAGTGAAAGATGAACATTAGAAAATAAAAGAAGTGATATTTCAGGCAGATGGCAATTCATAAATATGGAAAAAAACAGTGTCATATATTGAAAATAACAAACTAACTTACTGACTAAATAAATAAGTAAGAGGAAATACTTCTGGTGGGACAGAAGATGAATGAAAGTAAGACATTGAATTTTTAAGCTTCAAAATGAAACTGAAAAATTCAGCTCAAGGGAAAGAAACTGTAGCTGAAGAAGAGGAAGTAGATCTGATAGCAAGATGAGGCTGGAACTGTTTGAGACTTGCTAAAATTCTGATTGATGTCTAAGAAAGGTCTGCAAGTATAAAAATCCCTCAAGCTGTGTATTCAATTACCATCCCCTACCTAATATTTAAGCCTCCTTACAAATTCAGTATTTGAATTCTGGCAAGTAGGTCTTCCTTTTTGAATGCTGTCTTCTATTTTTTTAAATTATTATTTAAATCAAAAAGCTGAAAAAAGTCTTCAGAATATTTATTTGAAAAAAATTCCAAATGATTGAGCTATCTGTGGAAAATACTGTTGTTTTCTGCAAATACTGAATTTGAGAGTTATATCCCCATATGTGCCATATCTTTGGGACAATTTTCATAAAGAGCACTCCAAACCTATAGGAACACTGCATACCTTGCAAATGTCTAAGGAGGAACCATTCTGTCTCAGGAAGGTAAAATCATCACAGATTGCATATATATTGCTTCAGTACCTGTGTTTAATTTAGTTTAAACATCACAGAATAAAAGGTTGATTTAATTCACACTTTTATAGACTGAATGTAAGTTTTCTGTGTGCTCACGTCTCCCTGTTTGGAGAAATTCAAATAGAAGTGCAAGCCACAGATGCATAGAGGCAGATATGGGCGACTCAGTCCAAACTCAGGATTCAAGGCAATGTGAAAGTACAGCCTGTACATTTTCAGGTATTTCATCATGGCTGGAATACTTGCATTTGCATTCTTCTAGGATGTTTCTTTAAGCATTCTTTTGCCTAAACTTACCTTTATCACACAACTTTTACCTCCATGCGTAAGACTAAGATACCTGGGTTTATTTTCAACAGGAAGTTGTATGGAAGACTCCATATATGTCACCTCAAGTAAATAAAAACTCTGACCTATGCTCATTTCACCTTTTTTTTCTTTTTTTTTTTCTTTTTTTTGTTTCCTTCTGTAAGCTGCAAAAGGTGTTGATGGAATAAAGGGATATACAAAGGGGTGCATATACAAAAAAGAGCTCACATAGCAGAAGATACCCATATATTAGATGATTTTTCTGCCTCTTGTTCAGCTGTAATCACATTTTGTGTGCCAAAAGCTATTTTATTTTTTTCTAATCCTTTATTTTTCCAATTTTTCTACAGTATTAAAGTGGATCATTAGCTGGCTTTTTTTTTAATCTCACAGCCATTCTAGGGTAATAATCATTGAGAAGAAAATACCTCATGGTCCCAATTCTCTGGGGGTGGTTTGCCCTTGGCTGGATGTGAGTGGCAGGTGGCCACTCAAGTTGTTCTGTCACTCCCTTCCTCAAAGGAATATGGGGGAGAAAATGGAGTGAAAGGCTCATGGGTTGAAATAGAGGGAGAGGAGGGAGAGAAGACTCACTGATTGCTGTCTCAGAAAAAAAGAAAAAAGCCAGACTCGGCTTGTCAAAATTAATCGAATTTATAGCAATCAGATCAGGGTAAGATAATGAGTGTTCCTAGGGACCTGTTAAATGGGAACAAATCCTAACTTTTCTCACTTCTTGCCTATTCAGGTCTTTTAGCTCTATGAAAAAGAATCTAAATGCAACGGTGATCCGTTTGTCACTTTATTAAATTAATCAGTTGGTGAGCTATACTCATTCTCACTCTTAATTTTAGTAAATCATTCTGTTTATGAAGATGCAATGATATGAATTCTGATTTATGCCTGCCTTACCCAAGTCTACCATTTCTAAAACCAAAACAACAAAAGAATCTGCCTATTTCTATTTGCAACTAGGATTGTTTCAAGAACAGGAAAAGTAATAGTATTCTTCATTTTCAATAGCTGATTTTCAGATACCTAATCTTCAGCACATCTGGAAAATAAAACAGAGGTTATACAGCTATCTTAAAACTGGTAGGAAAAAGCATGAACTTATAACATTCTTCTGGAAACTTCACTTATCCTTCACATGATTTTTAAAGTAAGAATTTCATTCAAGTGTGCATACATCCATGAACTCCATTTGACACTACTTGTTTTTTGTCTGTATGTTTTTACACATACCAAGGGGAATTCTAGGAATGTTATGTGTGTATGATTACCTTTAAAACACTGTTGTGTACAGCAAAAGCAAATGCTCAAGTCTCTGAGAAAGCAAATGGCAAAGACAACAGGATGAAGCCCCTGACTAGTCAAAAGCCTATTTGCACAATACTTGAAGTCTGAGTGAGTAAAGAATTTTTCCTTTTCCACTTACTTGAGTCATAAGCAACTGAAAACAGAAATCTATAAAGGAAATGAGGGCAAACCTGCATTTGTACCATTTGCATTACAAAACCAGCAAAAACCAGCAAAAGCTAGATGCAATAAAATATACTGAATTATTCCTATAAATAAGTGCAAAATGCATTCTTTTAAACAACGAATCAAATAAATAAATAACAGAAGGCTGACAGCTTACATTATGCTGTGAAATTCAGCACAGTTTTTGTAGTAACATAATCACTTTTTCATTCAAATTAATCCTACACTCTACAAAGCCTTTTTAATAATTACTGCTGTTTCTCATCATAAATTCCCTCAAGAGTTACAGCTACAGATAAAACTTAGTATTCCCAGCTCTGTAGATGTCATTTGACTACTCCCCCTCCTTTTCTCATCTCTTTAAACTGTGTATTGATTTACCATGATTTCAGACTTGAAAGGGTCAAATGCATGGACTCCTTCATGTAGTGCCCACATAAATGCCATTTTCACTGTTCTTTGTTTAAATTTACTTCAATCAGTTAATGCCTTCTGAACCCAGGAAAAAGCCACACACACAGAAAGCTCCCCCCACCAAAAAAAAAAAAAAAAAAAAAAAAAAAAGCCACAAAACTTAAAAAAACCCAAAATATAAAAACCCACATAATTTCCCTTTTTAAAGTATGGAGCTTTATGATGACTGTCAGGATTTTTGTTTTCAAGATCTCACCAGGACTCCTATGATACCTGCAGACAAAATCTTTAGTATCTAGACAGGAATTTTGAAAGACCCCATACAAGTCAGATGTGAACACCAAACTTCAATGAGTATTTATCTTTCTTTAACACCTTTGAAAATACTAGCAACAGTTTAAGAAAAACGGTAAAATAAATTCTAGCAGTGAAACAGAGAATGATGAAGTTGAAGCCTTTTCTGAGTATATAAATGTGAAAGCACAAAATGTACTATTGAATAAGACTGAATTTTTGAATTTAATGTCTTCAGTTTACTTCACTGGGCCATGTACAACCAGAATGTAATATTATGATTATCATTCAGACAAGATTACTTTTGCAGCATTACTTAAAGAAATTCCAAAATAGGTTAATTACATGTGTGCTTGTTTAAGGAATGATTAAAATGATGGATTTTATATGGTTCCCATTTTCCAAACAACCATACTCTAAGAAACATACAGAAAGCAATTATTATTTTTTTTTCAGTAGAATAAAGATTTGGACAATTTTTTTGCTTTTAAATACAGACATTGTATTACAAGTTCTGTTGATAGTTTTTCGTACATTGTTTATCCTTACTGGTCTCTCACCATAAATCCATCTCTAACTTGTTTCACATATTTTCAACTCTAACTTTCTAAGTTAAATTTTTTCATCCCTGTAAGAGATTTCTGAAATACATTTACACCTACAGTAAGAACAGCATATGAAGATTTTGTTTATTAAAAAAGGAAAATGTTTTAAAATATGTGCACACTACCATTTGGTGTCAGAAGGTCCTAATTCAACAACTCTTTAGTCAAAGGACTTTAGACACAAAACTTTGTTTTCACAAAACTGATACAAGGACAGTAACTACTTAAATCTCCCAGTCTACTGAATACTACTTTTAAGACTAGTCCCTGGAACCTTGAATAAACTCCAAATGAGATTCCTACATTGCATTAGCGATCTCACTCTTTAGGGGGTTGGTACACCTGTCATTTCCCTCCTGCTAACCGTATCTTTATGGAGTAGTCCATTGAAAAAATTATAAATCCCAGTGTTTTAATACTTTGAACACTGTTGGAGTTAGTGTAGTTTGAAAAACCTAGAAATGTGGAAAAGACACAAGCTCTGAACTGATGACATAGATGTTTTCACACTGAGTTACTCTATTTTCATTCTTTACTTAACCCTTCTAACTTTGTCATTCTACATCAAGTACTTCTGACAATTTCTCAAATTAAAAGTTAACATACTGTTATGATCTACACACTATTGATTATTATTGTTATATATTTCTTCCTGTTCTCAGCCCCAGGTGGGCGGGCGAGACCCTTGGGGAAAGCCTGGGCAAGGCCGGGAAAAACGCTGCCCGGCAGCCGGGGCTGAGCGAGGAACAGCGAGCGAGAAACAGCCCTGCGAGCCCCGAGGGGACAGCGGGAGCGGGGACGGAATGGAGACTCCTCTGAGGCCCGGGGAGAAATTCCCACTGCCCATTAAGTGTCTCTAACCTTCCTCTCCCACACCATCCTCCTTTTCCGGAGGATAGTGATCAAGTCCTCCGCAGGCTCTTTCCTTCTGGTTCTCCTAGTACCCATGGAAGCAGCTTCCATGACAACATCTCAATTCTCACATTCCTCAGTACAATATTGTGAGGCTCAGGTAAGTCAACACCTTTACTTTTTCAGAAGCTAAGCAATATGATGTGAGAAGAGGTAAAGAAGTTTTTGATGTTAGTTAGAAAGACATTTCTAAGACTATAAAAAAATTCTTCTGTTTTCAGCAATGAAGAATTTTTTTGTTAATTTCCAGTAAAAATGTTCACTTTCTTGGAAGTTTCTTTGCAACTGCAGATATGTTTAGCCATTTTGTTGGCATTCACATCTTCTTGCACTTCTTTTATTTTAAATTTCTTCCCTAGATGATTGGATATTTTTAAATGTTCCAAACCTCTACAGAACACAAAATGCTGCAATTACTTTTCAAATTATGCATTTCATCAGTCTTTCAAGAATGACATAGATTTTTGCTCACCTTGAGACAGTGACTTATTTAAAACACTCAATTGCTGAAACGTATCTGCATTCTTTATGTATTGTAGTACCTGAAGTCCATTTC
This sequence comes from Lonchura striata, assembly GCF_050655825.1. NCBI lineage: Eukaryota > Metazoa > Chordata > Aves > Passeriformes > Estrildidae > Lonchura > Lonchura striata. The sequence continues at coordinate 58,267,322 of NC_140704.1, forward strand.
TAAAGATTTTTTATAAAATTTGAACCTAAAATAAAGATTTTTGATGTGTAATTATGATGTGACTAATTTCTCCTAATAGTCTGAGAGGGACTCAGATGTATTATGCTACAAGGTGTGATTATTTTCATTCATATCTTTTCTCAGTCATTTGCCTGAACATGTGTCAAGAGAAAGGAGAGGGAGAAAGATTTTAAAGTTCTGGGTCCTGTTGTATCTCCGCTCTGAACATTAAAGAAAGATTATTTTTCACAGCAACAGCATCTTTCTCATATGGCCTACTTTAATTTTTTCACACTGTGCAGAAGTTTATCCAGATTTTACAATTAAGAACATAGTAAGCAACTAAATTGTATGTAGGCATTCAAAAGAGAATAAGTGGTTTTATTCTTGAACATATGAGTCACACAGATCCTCTGGGTTGACATCTACTTTGAACTACACTTTAAAACAATACCTTAAATAAGCTGTCAGCAGGCAGTCAATATTTCGTCTGTTTTCACAAAAACGTAACAAATTACAGTTTAAAAAGAAGACATTCAAGCCATATTCAAAAAACTTTATACATCGTGAGTGACCATGACATGGATGCAGACCAGCAGGGAATCTGAATCGTTTATTCAAAGAAATTAACTGGTTTTATACACTTTTTCAAGGCACAGTATTTCCTTACCTGGTAATTCTCATTGTGTGACCTATCCTATGTTGCCACATCAGCAACAGGCTTTATTAATGTCCTTCTGTGGGGTGATTATGTGGTGTTCACCAATGTGTCAGTCCTAGCAGGCTCCTCTCTGCAGGGTTCTGCCATGTGGCACCTCCTCTCACCAAATCGGGCTGAGACAGCCTCTCTGTGCCACCATGTGCTCCTGTATGCCTCCATGTGCTGATCTGCACTGACTGCCCTGTTCTTCTCTGCACTGTCATGTGCTTCTTTGTGCCTCCATGTGCTCTTTGTGCCACCATGGCACTCTGCAGGCATGTCCCACAGCCCGCAACTCAATTTTATTCTATCTTTTCCCACAATACACACTACAAATGCATTTTAAGCAAAATGTCATACCTAGAGCTAAAGAAAATATTCTATTTCCAATTTTTTTTATGGCACTGGCTGCCATGTTCTTCTTTGCACTGCCATGTGCCTCTTTGTGCCTCCTTGTTCTCCTTTGTGCCTCCATGTGCTCCTTTGTGCCACCATGGCACTCTGCAGGCACATCCCACAGCCTGCAACTCAATTTTTTCCCTATCTCTTCCCACAAGACACATCAGAAATGCATTTCAAGTAAAATGTCATACCCAGAGCTAAAGCAAACATTCTATTTTCAATTTTTTGATGGCATGGTTATGGATTCCTGAGCTTTGATGTGTGTGTGCAGACAAACTTATACACACATAAATGCAGTAATTTGCTTTAAAGTGGCTTGTCCTTCTGGTGCACATCCATAAATGGAACTCTCAAAGGAAAAAAACTGAACTGGTTTAAGGGTTGTATGTCATGTCTTCTTTTTTTAATTTATTTAAAGAAACCCCACAAAACAAAAACCTATTTGAAGCTACTTAGGTGAAAACTATTAACCTACTTAACTACACAGTCACAGAATAATAAGGAAGTAACTTGAAATTGTAAAAATGTAGTACATGGTAGATTTTGGCACTTTTAGATAATCAGCTAATGTTTTTAGCTTAAAGTATTGTACATTTTCCTAGTGGTGACAAGCTAATCAAGATTAAATGATGCAATTTGCTGCTAGGGATTAAATAATGAAAATAATCAAATTGTTCTTGACAAAATGCTGGTAGATATAATGAAGAAACACCTTATGAAATATTATTGGTCCAATTTTTTTATTTTACCTTCTGATTGGTTTTACAGTACATCAAGATGTCTCACTGGCTTTAGGCACAAAAATCTATTCAGAGCCAAAAATGTGTTTGTTTTTTGAGTTTAAAATGCATTAATTTTAATTCAGAAAGATAGAACAGATGTAAAACTGGAATAAACTTTTGTATAAAGCCAAAAATTGCCTTCATTTTTTTTAAAAGTTATTAATGGCCTAGGTAATTGTGAAAAAATTTTATGTTAGATATAATTGTACATTGCATGATAAACAGAAAAAAGGCAATACAGTTTGCCCAAATATACACTTCTAATAGTTTCCAAATGTAGATTTATGAATCTCTCAAAAGTTATTGCAACCTTCTCTGTGCTGTCTAGTCAGAAACAATATTTATTTTGGTCCTAAGGGGGCATAGTTTTATACCAAGAAATGCTGCAAGACATTATTATTCTTACTAATGCAATTTAGAACATCTGATATAAATCATCTCAGTTCACCTGGTGTATAAATGCAAAACACTTAATTCTTCTGAATATTAAATTATAATACATACCTCCTGTTTGAAGATGAGCAGATCATAGCAAAAAAGAAGTGAGATTTTGACTTTTATTTTCAAGCATAAAGAATTTTTTTTTTTTTTGTAAATTTGTAAGTTTTAGAGAAACTTCTTTTATAACCTGCACAGCTGGAAGGATGTGTGAAAATTCACCCTCTTTTGGTGGGTTACTCAAAATTTTACCCACTTACTACACTGATTCACTAAAGCAGCAAAATGTCATTTGAATATCACCATCACAAGAAAAAGACCAGAAATCTGGTCTGTTCTGAGTAAATCAGTCATCCTGTAACTAATTGCCAAATCCAGTGATTCCTGAGTAAATAGGAAATATGAAGAGAACAATTTGATAAGTATCCTATGGAGATAAATCCCATCTATTAATTGTTGTTCCAGCGCAATTATACAACACTGGGGTTTGTGAAATTTTGCTTCTAGTCAAAACATTTAAAAATACGGTGAGTTTGACTTTAAAACACAGCCAAAGGCCTTTTCCAGTTTAAGCTGCCCTTGTGAATGCAGTTATAGAGTCATAAAGTTATACATCAAATAAATTGATCTGCATATAAAATACTCTGTATTACAGCATCAAATCTCATTGCACAGCACATATCTTCCACAGAAAAGAAAAGGTGTTTCTTTTTCTTTATTTTTTCAGTCTGCTAAATTTATTCTGACTGCTTTTCTTCCAGAAATAATTAACAGTTCAATGAACAAGCCAAGTGGGGTTTTATACTAAAAACCCAAGAAGTTTAGAGAAAACACATTCTTATAGAAAATGCAAAACAGGCAGAGAACTGTCAAGCCCAGGAGCCTTCTTTGAGCTTTAAGGTATTTAATAGCAGCTCTTGTTTCCTTAGTGGGTACTGGGAGATCTAACTCTTTGCTTTTCTCATGATCTTATGCCAATTTATGGAATACCTCTGGGTAAACTCTGTTTCAGATTATTATTATATGAAAAGCTCTATTTAATCTTTACTGTCCTTTTTTAAGAAACCATCATTCTCTTTTTCCCTTCAGAATTCATTGTGGTCATGTCATTATTATTTTTTCTTGGCATTTGAAACCACCAATAGGTGTGTGTATATATATATATATATATATATATATATCCTTTTCAATAATCTGTAACATTTAAAGAAAAATAAACTAATCGTCCTTATTTATATTCAGCATTTTAACATCTGTTTGGGGCAGAACCATTCATTTATGCCATGTTGATCCCTGAACTGTTTTTGCAGCTCAGCAAATCCAAGTCAAGGACTGAGATCACAGCCTAACTTTTTTCTGATATTAAAAGGGATGCTGACATGCTGAGCTGACCTGTGTTTTGAATGGATGGAAAGAGATGGGTTTTCTAATGTAAAAGTCAATAAATAGTTTGTAGTCAAGACACAGTCAAGTCATCTGTTCTGTTGGCTTCATTTAAACAAAAATATATTGTACATGGTACAGCAAAGACTGTCTGAATCTTGTCTGATCTCCTGTCTGATATTTCAAGGGCTTATTCTGTCTTTGTGATTTACCTGAAGAACATAACTAAGATTTGCAATCTTAAAATGGGCTTCCAGATCACTGTGGACTTGTGTGAGAGATGTTTTGCCACTCCAAGCTCTTTGTTTTGAGATTGCAAAATGGGTCAGAGAGGAAGTTCAGTTTGCAAATGACATGTACACCAGAGTAAAATCTTCAACTACACAAAGTTTTCTGGTTGACAGTGCAACCAGGCTAGAAGTAATCTCTACTTTAAATCTTGTTAATGAGTACATCAATATTTAAGAAGATTTTTTTTTTTTAATCCAGAAATCTCGGTATTAAGCATGAAATCAGGTTTTCATCCTTCCCTTATTCTATCAGAAGACTTCATTACTATCCTTTCTCTCTTTCTGTACAGATTTAGATGCAGTAAGAGAAGAACTTTAGTAATCTTAATGTACAGGGTATTTATCATTTCAGGGACTATCATGTGCTTAAAGGAATGTAAACTGCTCTGGCAAATTTCACTTTGAGAGTATCACCTATTTCAAGTCCTATAGCCTGAAAATAAGGGCAAAATTTCTCAACAATGTGTTTTAAAGATGTATCAATTTAGCACTTGACTGAATCAAACTTCCTGGCACATTCTTCTTTCTGCCTATTTAAAGAGACAGAAAGGCCTTAAGGAAATGCATTGGAGTTTAGCACAAGCATATACAGAAGTCTGGAGGAGTAAAAGTATGAAATAATTGTTTCAATTACTGTCACTGTGGTTGGGCTGGGTGCAGGCCCTGAATGCACATCGATCATACTATCATAGAAAGGTTTTTATTGTAAGGGAGTTTTAAACTCAACCTCCCATTCCACTTTACTGGGATGCTCAAAGCCCCATCCAACCTGGACTTGACACCTCCAGATACAGGGTAGCCACAAGGGCTCTGGGCAGTATGTTCCTGTGTCTCACCACTCACTACTAAATCTACTTTCTTCTAGTTTAAAAACATTGTCCCTTGTTCTGAAACCAGTCCCACTATGTAATGGATGAAGTTATTAAGTAGCACTGGTCCCAGTATGGATCCATGGGGGACACAACTTGTAACTGGGATTTTGAGAGGAAAAGAAATATTCTTTAGCTTGAGGGGAGGCATGAGTGCACTGCTCCTGTTCCTGACAGAGGAACACTCCTAAGAAGGATCTTTTCCCCCTGTGATGACTTCCCATGAACAACTTCTGACAGACTTATGGAACATGATGTCCCTTTAGAATACCATATAGTCATCTCACATCAGTTGCATTGGGACATACCATAGCTCTAAAGCACATACTTGAGCATGTTTTCATAATTTTCAGGGACTATCATAGTGTTTAGTTTTAACTGCTGTGTCCAGTCTAACTGCAGAAGACACATTTGGATTAGGAAAGGAAGGAATTGGGGGACTTTTCACGGATGATATACTCAGACTGACCTAGAAAGCAAACACAAAAATAGAGAACTATTCTGTAACATTAACCTAAAACTGTTAGCATGGAAGATTTGTGGTCATGCTTTGTAGTGATTTTTTTTATGCCACCTCTGTAGATACTAAAAATGGGAAGAGAAAAAATGGCTGATGGTAATCAAAATAAATATTTTGATGGTAATAAAAATAATTAGGATTTGAAATTGAAGAAGTAACATGAGGAAGAGAGGGACTCCAGAAAAAAAAAACAAAAAACAAAAAAAACCCAACAGAAACCAAACAATAATTCACAGAATTAAAAGGAAAGATAGATTTTTGTGATCAGTTCAGTATATAGAAGCTAAATATTTATATAAATGCTGTGACAAGATAACTTAAAATTTTCTGGGCATTTTGGTAGTGATTTTGTTTAAGTCCAGCTTTGACACAAGACAAAAAGGGAATAAAGTGTAGATTTTAAAATTTTTTAATAGTGAAAAAAAAAAAAAGATTACTGATACATGTCTTTAAAGGATCTAAAATTCTATTTTAGATTTATATTGAAGACACTTGAAAAAATAAATAGTTCAAATAACATGTACAGTTTCAGCTTTGGACAGCTGCTTTTTCTATAAAATACAACTCTGGAATGCTTGATCACTCCTCTGTAAGTGAGGAGTGAAAGGAAACCTGAACATTAAAAATGCTATAAAAGACTTTTTATACCTAAAAGCACATATGAGAATCACTTTCTTTCATCCAAGGTATTTATTTTTCAATGTTTCAGCAATTTAAAGAAAAAGAGAACCAAAAGAAGGGAGATAACATGCTTTCTTCATCCTTGGCAATGGTGCAACTGTTGTAAGCCTGCAAATGTTCACAGCTCAAGTGAAATAGTGCTCAGAAGGCCACAGGAATAACTGAAATTTTGGGAAACTTTTCTCTAGACAATATTCAAGGGACCTCAATCTCACTAATATATCAAAGAAAATTTTCATTGGACTGAGTATCTCTATAATACAAGACTTCTCAAATCTAGCAGGCAGAGTGATATAAGAAAAATGGAAGCTAAAATTAGAACTAATCACACTACAGATAAAGACATTTTTAGGAGCATGAATCCTTGAAACATCTTGTCAAATCAGTATTAGATTTTTCATCAGTGAACACTCTAAAATCAAGATTATTTGAGCTTTTGTCCTAAATACTCATGCTTCATCTTGTTTGCAGATATTTTATGACACAAAGTATTATAAATCAGTTTACAATGATGGAATTTGTATCTGCTTCCATTCCCAAGTCAGTCAGAAGTTAACAACAAGTATAAAACAGACAGGCATTTATTTCAACACCAAATGTTGGCAGATTATGGAAAAAGTTCACTAAGGATCAAAAAATAAGATAAAAAGAGCTGAACAGAATTTTAATGCATAGAGTGAGATAAAAATATCTGTAATGATCTCCTTATGCTTGAACCTGTGGATTCCCATATCTTGTGCCATCTATGACCAAGTTACTTTGCAAACGTGAAAAAGCAAACAGCAAGCCTTTTAATAGTCATTGTTCATTGAAAAAGAGATAACAAAAGAAACCGATGAAAAGTGTTTTTCCCTAATTTGCCAGCATCAACACCTTGCTATTTTTGCAATAACAGCATCATTGCAATTTAGGGAAAATTTGTAAAATATTGTAATAAAATTTCTGTTCCTGAGTACTATTTAAAGTTGTTTTGGTAGAACTTTAAAAAACCACAACTTTTGTCTTTCTCCCCATGTTACAAAATAAAAATATAACAACTCATTCAGATGAAACACTGATGTCTGTATTTCAAAGGATTTTCAAGGGGAAGAACTAACATGATTCTGGTAAAAACAAGATTTTGTGAAAAAATGGCAAAATACACATAGGGAATAAAAAATGAACCCTCTACATGAATTTGCATAACAAGAATTTATAACAAATGGTTCAGCTTTAATCCAAGTAATGTTAATTGTTTTTCCTTAGTATCCTGAGATCACCATTTTTAACTCTGAGATCTGGAGACCAAACATTTGTCAGTTGCCCAATTTGTTGTGAAAATGTTATCTCTCAAGTGAAATGTTAAAGATTCAAAATGTCTCTTTCAAAATTAGACTTGTTTTGCCACTGCTATGAATGTGTAATCCTATGAGGGGACACAAAAACATCTCAGTGGTTAAAGCCAAATATGTTTTGTGGTTGAAAAAGAAAAGAATCTGAGAGGAAATTTTCCATCTGAAAATGATCATTAGGTATTAGTTTCTCACTGGAAAAAAAAAAAGCCTTTCTTTTTGCTGAAAATTTTTTGCTTGGTTATGATTAACAATTCTCAATCCATAATAATTCTCAATGTTAAATTACTAAAGCCAGAAATGATTAGTGCTTCCCAATACCATCATACTCTGTTTTGGGACATAAAGAACTTTGAACAATACTGGAAATAACAATAATAATAGTTAACGATTTCAAAAAGAATGCATTTTTTATGTTGATTATGGAAATCTCTGTAGGGGACAGAAGGCTTTTGGCAGAAATAAAAATACCTGATTTCCAGTGAATACATAACCACTTACCTCATCTTTGAGGAGTAAACATAGCACAGCTTACCACACAGAGAAAGAAAACAAAGCTGTTTCTCTTGCAGCTTTTTTCTAGCACTTCTAGCAGTTTTAAATCTGTTCCCTGGCAAACCTGTCAGTATAATGTTGGTCAAATTTCTTGTCTGGACTCAGACTCTCAAAGAAGATCTCAAGCTGAAGTTAAGTTCATAAAATCAAAACTATTATTGTAAACAATGGGACAAATCTAAGTGCATCAGGCACTGCTAATAATGTTGCCATGGAACCTACTTTGCTTTTGAGCATGCATAGGAATCCCTCAGTCTTCACAGTCCTAGCACACAGCTGGCATGTTGTCACAGCCAGGAACAGATGTTTCTCTCCTTGCAGAGCTAAGTCCATAGGTACTCTCAAACCGTCCCCTTGGCTGAGCAACAACTCCGAGAAGAAACACCTCTAAATCCAAGTATCTTAATACCACTTTCTTGCACAACTTTTAGTTCTTTTCTGCACAGTTCAACAGCTTTAATGGGAAGGAAAAAAACAGAATCTTATTTCTTCCTTTACAATAACTTGTATTCTGGTTATTACAGCACTCTGAGAGCAGGAAGCAGTGCATCTGTCATCCATTAGGCGGAGAAACTGAAACCCAGTCCTCTACAACTCGCCTGTCCACCTCATCATTCAATGGATTAATTACAATGTGATTTCTTTTTATTATCTCTTAGGGTTTCTTTCTTTAAGATTGTCTTTTGGATCCTAGTCTCAGCTGATCTGTTCTTACTGGGTAGGATCTGAAATGATCAGCCAACTACGTAACATGCAGCTCTTCCCAGCCATTTGATGGTGAACGTAGATGCCAGACAGTGTTCTGGCCCCTTTTCTTCATTTCTGACTGATGCACACAAGCTGATGATGCAATTTTCAGCCAACCCCAAACTCCATTCCATTTTTTTTTAAACTGACTGAGCCTTACTTCTTTTTCTACAAATCTGAGGTAGCACAACAGCATGAATTTGTGTGGCTAAATGCATTTAAGAATTTTAACTACTAAGTATTTTTCAATACTTACTTTCAACACCTCATGATACTGGCTAGAGAAGAGAAAACAGACTGGAATGAACAGAAAAACAAGCAGGTTAGTTATACTTTTACTTGAAGACATAGTCACAGCTTAGGTACCAAATAGATGAATTGCCTTCTTTGTATTCTCCAAATAAATTTAAGGAAATTTTTCAGATATTAGATTCAGTATTTTTTGTAAAATAGGAAAAAAAAGTATTAATAACCAAATATCGAATTAAAATGTGCATAGATAAAAATATGGCAGAAGATAACTTTTACTGTTCATAGATGAACTTAAAAGTAAGAAAAAAATTTCTGGAGAATGCATACAAAAACCAGACTCATTACTTGAAATATTAATTATCGCTCACAGTTTGAATTAGGACAACTTATTAATTTATCTATTTTTATATGGTGAGCAAACTTCTTTGAACTATTTTGGTTTTAAACTTAATTTTTACCTTTTTGTAGAAGAGTTATAGGATTTTTTTTTTTAATTGTCCAAGTTATATAATATTGGTACTTGTATTTAACCTATACTTAATTATGTGCTTGTTTGCTGCAGAAATTACTTCTTTTTGTTTTCATTTTGCATTTTGTCTCATGCTTTGAAAGTATCCTATACCTTCAGTGAGTCACTCTCCCTTTCCTTATTATTGGTGCCTTTTAATAATTTAATATTGTGGTCATGAATCTTGAAGCCTTTTCATTTCAGATCTGCATCATGAAAATTTATTTTTTTTCAACCATTTTCAGAATGCTTGAGTGGTTTTGTTTAAGTGTCATTCTTATTTATTCAGGTTTTTTATTTCCTTCCTAGAGGTAATGTCTATTTTATTTGGCAAGCTTTGTCTTATTGAAACCTGTAAAACTCATGCTCTTTCGAAAATCTATTTTCTGGTTTGTCCATCCTGAAAGCAAAGGTTGAAATAGCAAAGCACAGAGTACATTTCTGAAGCACGGCTTCCAAAAAAGCAGATATAAGTGCTTAACAAGTGGTAGAAAGTGGAGTAGCATTTCTTGATTACAGCTGGTCTCAACAATATCTCATTACTTCTATTGTGAACTGTAAAGGGTTTTTCTCCCAAGGCATTGTGAGTGCTATAATAAAACAAAATTGCACAAGCAGTTTTTTGTGATACAACTGTGTACCTTGCCTGTCTAAGGCAAGAAGGAGTTTTCTGCAGCAGTTTAGTTTATTAGCAGAGATTGGCACTACAAAGCAATGCAGCCAAAAGAATATCCCTGCTTCCTGTCACACCAAAATTATCTGTGGGATTTACCTAAATGCAATGCTTTATGCTGATTTCATATTTTTTAATTAAATGCTTTGCTAGCTTTTAAGAGTTTATATACCCTTTATATCTGAACACACAACGCACAGGCCTAAAGCAGAAAACAAACCAAAACAAGTTAGAAATTATGACCTCAAATGGCTGGAAAAAATGCATTGTGGGGGAAGAAATGTTCTAGAAAGATAATGAAAGATGTGACAGGCAACTGAAAGAGAAGGTAAAGAAAAGTCAAGAAAATAAAATTCTAAGGTTATGTTTAGAATAAAAGCTGTTTCACAGACACATAAACTAGGACTCAGAGTCTCTTTAAAGCTCTTCCCATCTTATCTGATATCACTTGAGACCCATCCTGTGCTGGACTTTGGCACAGGGGCTCCAGCTGCCCACTCTGCCAGCATCCTGCTGCAACAAATGCAGCAGCACAACTGCACCAAATGCAGCAGCAGCCTCTGGGCTGTCCTGACAAGCATTGCCAAGGTCACTCCTAACAGGAAAAGGATTGATAGAGAGATAAAAGATGATTTGAAAACCTTGGCCAGATCAAACTTTAGAAACAGAACTGTAGCATCAGCATAAAACTCTGCATGATGATAAAAAAGGATTTCCCATTTTTGAACAGTATTGTCACGTTTATAATCAAGGGACCGTTGCAAGTTCAAATCCTTTCAGTGTTTACTGGTGCACGGCTTTCCCTTGACTCTGGACCCAGGCCAACTTTAAGGGACTGTGCAGATTTCATTATTTTCTGACCTTTCAGGGGAGAGGGACATGATGAGATTTTTGCCCATGGGAAGACTGTGTGTATTTTCCTATGTGTCCTTTTTCTCCCTGATTGATTCAGGATATGTGGATGAAAGTAGAATGGTGGAGTCATTGTTGTTCGGGGGAGGATTTTTGTTGAGTTTTTTTCTTTTTTCCATAGTTGTCAATATCAAATAAAGCAACATGTAAGTGTTATTTCCAGCTCTTTATAAATAATAATAATATTAATAAAAAATAATGAATCAGTTAATGGTGATACTTACTGCATGCTTTAAAATAATAAGCACAATCTGATGATTTATTTTATTTGAGGGATAAGAGCCACACAAGGTAATTATTCTTAAAAAGTCACCTCACAAAATATATTTTCTCAACCTCTAAAGACATCTGTGCCATAAGAAAAAGTATTTCTCCAATTTCCTTATGCTGAATTTAATATTTAGGTATCAATATTAATCATTCATTTGTTTATTACAAAATTTTTTAAAAGATTAAAATTCAGAAACAGTCATAATTACCATGTATACAAAAGTTCCTTACTCTTCATTCTATCTAGAAGACCTAATAGCAAATTAGCCAAATGTAATCTATGGCTTAAGGAAATGTAATGTGCGGTTAAAATATCTTGTAAGATCCTTGCCTGGAATAAAATATTAAGCATTTTCTCAGTTCAGTGGAGAATTTTCAAATATCAAAAATATGAAATACAAGAACTCTTAATTGAAATATTGAGGGACTTCTCAACTGAGAACTAATTGTTTCTTTTAAAAAGGCATAACGTATCTTTATATTTGTTTAATTAATATTTAGGCTTGTAATACGACACTAAAGAAATTGTATTTTTTTTGCTTAAAACTAAGATAATTAAAAGAACACCTTATTAAAACAAAACAAAACTGGGCCAAACTGAACAAACCCAAATGAAAACAGAATAAAAACCCAAATAAGGCAGAAGTCACATGTAATCACTGCTCTTTAAGAACTGGAGCTTGAAACCTCTGTAACTAAGTTGCTATCTAATCACAATGTGACTTACCGAATCCTTATCTGCTGCAAAATACATATCTCTATTTGAGATGGAATATGCATTCCATATACTTGTTGTAAGATCAGTGCAGTTCCCATCCTGCTCTTCACCCCTATGAGAGGTCTGTGAGCAAGCCCCCTACAGGGGCTGACCCATGACCTGTCAGGAGCTCCGTGACCATCTGTATTTTCCAGTGCATTTCTTCACTCTTTGATCTCTTTTCAAGGTCCTCATTCAAAGTAATGGAGACATCAGACATCTTCTATGCTTTAATTTCTGAAAACTTTAACAGCACTAAAATACTCTCTAGAAAAGATATTGAGTAAAGAGCAATGTTTACATGTCACATATTTTTGTCCATCACACATGTGAAAGCAATTAAGCAAACTTGTAATGAAGGTTAGACCCTTGGTCCCAGTTCCTTCATGAGCTGTACTTTATCTGGTATCTTTCTTGGATATAATGTGTGTACATTTGTAGCTCTGTTCTCTGGAGAAGGGATGGCTGGGGTGAATCTCATCAAAGCTCACTACTTTAAAGGTGAATACAGAAAGGTCAGAGGCTCTTACTTCACAAGTCACATGGAGAAAGTGAGGGGCAACATGTACAAGTTGCACAAGAAATTTTATCTTGACAGAAGAAAGATATTTTTACAGTTGTTCACTGGAACAACATGTAATGTGATAAAGTTGCCCTCACTGGAAGTTTTCAAGGTGCAGTTGGACAGGATGTCAGATAATTTATTCTAGACTCCCTGTCCCACAAAAAGTTGGACTAGGTAATCTTTCAAGGTCCTGAGCTACTCTATGATTCTGTAATTCTTTTTGGATGAAATATATTAATTTTGTGATATAGAAACAAGACACCAACAGTTAATTTTTCAACTATTTAATAAACCATGAAATTTGTCATATTTAGAATATAGTTTGAGGATAAGATTATCATTGATTGAAAAGACAATGACATTTCTGAATTACTCATCTGGATAAGTCATATTCTTAAATTTATTTCAATTTATTTATTTACTTATGTCAAGAAGAGATGTTCTTGCTTCTTTCCTTGGGCAAAATTCTGCTCGATATTCAGTATCCTTGAACAGTACCTAGAATTTTCAATTCTTATCAAGGAGGTTGAGTGTGCTCTTCATTTCACAGGATGTTATCTGAATTAGTGGTATTCCTTCTTAGTTTTCACTCCCTCTTTTTCCTCAAAATAACAATTTTTTTAATGGAGTCAGATTAAGGCACATCAGTCAATTGTACAAGTCATACAAAATGAAAATTGTATTCAGTAGCAGAGTTAATCATTCACAAAAGTGTTGTTTGTTTTGTTTTTTTTCCCTACAACTACTCCAGGTCAGCATTTCACAGTAACTGCATAATAAAATTGTACCTGAGAAACAGATTTTGTAGCTGAAAATTTATGATGAATACAGATAATTTTAGAGATATTCATAGAAAAATTCTCAGTTGCTATGTAACAGACATTATCCTAATCTCAGCACATTTAGATGGCTCATCGCTGACACAAAAATATAACTGATATTATAGAAGTTCAGTACTTTGGAAATAGTACACAGTGCTACTTTTCAGTGCCAGATGCATAAAAAATAATATATTGCTGCAATGTTTTTGGGAAAATATACTTTTTTCTGAACAATAACCAGACCTGGATGAAAGAGGATCTGTTACAGCTATGCTAAAAATTCCTTTATTAAAAACATCAATTCTTATAAAGCTGAAAGAAGCGAGTTGCTACTTGATGAGTAACATATTTTGTAACTTTAAGAATTCAGAGAGTTTGTGGTCCAAAATCTGCAAACTTTTAATCTTGACAATCTTGTTTTTAAAATAAAAAAGAAAAAAACAAAAAAATAAAATATATTCATATATTTGATGGTCATGCCCATGTTTCCTGAATTTGAATATCAAGGTTTTGAATGATACCATAAAATTGGTACTTACATTGATATTAGCTAATAATGAGCTCTACTTTAAGGTGAAAATCTGAGGAGTAGAGAAAGCATTAGGTATGCCATTATGTTAAACAACAAGCCTCTGTGAAAAATGCCAAGGGGTGTCAGGATCTCTGCTAAAGTGTTTCATATAAATAAACAGGGCTGATCCTCTCAGTGTGATATCAGTGTGATCATGTCCATTTCTGTAGCTTTCACTGAGTGCAATGCTAGGAAATAAGCATACTGAATTTTGTGTAATGTGCATAAGGTTTTTGTTTTTAAAACTCCATGTTTCAATATGAACTCATAACACATTCTAATTATTTTGTTTTTCTCTTTGTGAATTGCGTGCAAGGGAATGGGTCCAACCTACATAAGTTTTTACCCTCTAAGGTTCCATGCACCTTTGCCATAATTCAGCAAAGAAATTTCTAGCACTGAAACTTCAGAACTCCTGAAAACAACTTCTAAAGTCACAGGTGGCCTGTGTACGTAGTCTTCAGAGGATGATGATGATTAGTACGAGTTAGGATGCAAGGACAGAGAAAGAGAAACTGAGCAGAGTTTTATTGTATTTTAGATTGCCACTGGGTTAGCTTTTGGTATGAAGCTATTCTTCCCCTTCATTGAAACTATTGTACTCTATTCAGAGAACAGAATATGGCATAAGAAAAATCAGCTAGCATATAAGCAGTTTTCAGTTTTAGAAACCAAAATTAATGTCTTTAATGGGAAGGAACTATGAAATTTTAGGAATCAATGGAACCTCTAAATTTTGCTGGACTGAAATCAAATTTCAGGGAAAAGTTTACCCTACAAGGATACAGTTCCCAGTACTAAAATTCATTTTAACTTGTTCTGTTCTGCTTACAGAGTTTGTCTGGGGTTTCCTTACTTAAACAGTTTGTCTACTATTGAATGTATTATTTTGTGTTCCATTAAAATGTAGTCTTAGAGACCAGACTTTTTTGCTTAGCGTGCCCCCTTAAAAAAAAAAAAAAAAAAAAGTGAAAAAAAAAAAAAGATTAAGCAGTTCCAAAGCTCTAGATATTGCTGGTACATAATGAGGTAAAGCTTGAGCTATTGTACTCAAATTGTACTGAATGGAGACTAGAAATTATAAAATACCAAACCAAAACACCCCAAAATAAAAACAAAAAAAAAAAAAAGCCCAAACAAACAAACTAAAAAAAATACAAAAACAAACCAAACAAAAAAAAAACACACCTTCAAATCTTTATTAATTTATTCCAATGAAAAAGCCCATAAAATAATTTCTTAACATGAACTCATTTAGAATGTCAAAATTGATTATAAAATGTGCTTTCATCAGCATAATAAGTGTATTCCCTCAAATGTCCTTGGAATTTGTATGTACTGTGAACTGCATGTGCCACATTTCTTTCTCTGGTGTCTCTTAGGATTTGAAAATAGAAATTAATTGAAACTTACACACAACATTTTCTGTTGAGATACTCAATAAGCCTGAGTAGCATGATGGGTTTGCATTTTTCTAAAGTTGTCCATTAAATAACTCAATTTGATTTGAGCACAGTGTATTTTTTATAGCAAATCATAATTTCTCTCCTTGACTATATAACCTTACTACATTAAGAGACTCTGCTTTGTGTAATTCAATTCTCTCTCTGCCTCTAGTAAGAGGACATCTGGAATACATGAATGTATGCTGATGTCAGGGTCCATAAACATAGAAAGTTACACAGTTTACAGATTTATCTCTAGGGAAACTGACAACTTTATATATCTGAGGAATTTCTATGCTGTTAAAAGATAGACAAAGAGCTTTTTTAAAAAAAGTTAAAATTTCCTATCTTAGGCAATTTGTTACTTGATTAACTTAAAGAAAAATTAGTGTCATGAAAGAGCAGATTAATCAATGATCAAAATATAACACGGTTTCAAAACTAGAACCTTGATTAGGTATTTTTATGCCATTTATCATGGATAAGACATTGGTTGGTTTAATATCATAATTCATTTGATTCACAGTATTATATAAAACATGTTAATGTCATACTACATGCTGGCTTAAGGATGCACGTGTTCATGTTAATATACTCATCAGCATATTTGCTAACTTTAGGCCTTGTTTCCGTAACAATCTGGTATTTGCCCTATTTCTGCAAATGTTCAGGACTGTGGCTTTTCATTATTGGAAATGAGGCAAACAGTTTGTCCTGTTAGCTGTTTCTCTTCAACAGGGTGGTCACTTCTGGACCGCCAGTTCTGGCAGAATTATCTGCCTGTCTCCTTCTAGAGGGATATCCTTGAATATGATGTTGTTTTAGAACACCATGAGCAATTGCTAACATGAAGGACAGTGTGAAAGAATAAATGTACCAGCATAATGAGGGGCTTCCATCTAAAATTATTTCTTCCACCTCCTTAATAATAATAGTTAGAAGTTGTCTGCAGTCTAGCTTCTGAAAATAGCTATGTGATTTTGCTTATTTTAATGGGACTGTTGAAATGATGTATTTTTGAAAGGGAATAATAACACAGTCTGGGCTTAGGCAGAGTGATATGCATTAAAATATCATTTGTCACAGAAGACTGTTACATCACACTTCAAAAAAGCTGATATGTGGCATTTATGATGCAGCAAGTTTGAGCATCTCAAGGATCCAAGCCTCACAAGGCTTGAAAGATGTTTTATGTAAAAACAGTGCCTCAGAACATAGACTTAGGCTCTTCCTAGGCTTGTTCAATAGAGGGCTGCTTTTGGGAGCTACTAAATCTCTTTTGCCCTCTGTCTTTGGCCAATTAATTCTTATGTGCTTCAATTTTTGTTATATTATAGGAGATTTCTGGATTTCAGGCGGGTTTGGTTTAGATATGTTGCCTAATTTTATTTTCTTTTCACTTCATTTTGAGGGAAAATACTCACTTTGTTACATGTTTAAGAAGAATTGGTTTCCTTTTAGATTTGCCAATCAAATTTTAGTTAAGATCTGACAAAGTTGATATCTCTCTAGGAAAACAACAACAAACAGTGTCATTTTTTGCTATGTTCTGTCTTCAAGAGGTCTTGAATGTTACTGCTTTAGAAAATGTAAATTTTCTCTAAAAGCTTTAGAACACATAAATGAAGCAAGGCATCAAGTCACCAATTCACTGGAACAGGTATTTTTTTTCTCTTCAGCAGTGTTCTTAACAACTCTGGAAATAATGTTTAATACATAAAATTGTGACATGCAAATTCTATGCTTCTATCTCAGAGAAAGGCAGATCATTTCATAAATATTAAAAACTAAATGAGTGCATCTAGTTAAAACTAAACTGAACAAAGACATAAGCCTATCCTTGAAAGAGAGGTAAAAATGCAGTATTGCAAGAAATATATGTTGTATCAATAAATTTTCTCTTGTAATCTTGACTTTACTGCAGTGTACAGTTTACCTGAAAATCAGTCTGTTTGGCATTTTTATTACTGTTGTGCAAATGGAAAGAGAGTAAATGAACCATTTTCTGCCTTTACTTTCTGTGTAGAGTAATGTTTCATTTTTCCATTTGGCTGTTTTTGTTGTTTTGGGTTTTTTAATCACACAGATGCTTACCCCTTTGTATATTTGAAACTGTGAGTATTAGTTATGGCAGATTTCTGTTCTACATACATGGGAACTTTCCTACTATAGTACAAAAACTACAACAATTTGAGCTGATGTAAATAAAATTTGATTTAAAACCTTACTGAACACACTGTAATGAAACACCCCATGGCAATTCAGGA
Source organism: Lonchura striata (assembly GCF_050655825.1). Taxonomy (NCBI): domain Eukaryota; kingdom Metazoa; phylum Chordata; class Aves; order Passeriformes; family Estrildidae; genus Lonchura; species Lonchura striata. The sequence continues at coordinate 58,285,061 of NC_140704.1, forward strand.
GTGTTGAGTAACAGAATGTGTATACCTGGTAGAAGGCATAAATAATTGCTATATTGCCCATCCTTTCCCTTGCAACTCTTTGGACAGAAGATTAAGAGATCTGAAAAGAAAAAAGAAAAGGAAAAAAAATGCCTGCACATAATATAATTAAGCTCTTTTTTGTACACGTTTAATGTTAAAGCAGCATCTATATTTAGTTATTGTGATCTATTTTAGGAGGAATTATGTTTAAATGGGTTTTTTGTGAACATGAAATAATAATGTATCCCTTGTGCACCATGTCTGAAGTAGACAGAAAGCTTAATGGGGTGTGGTAAAATTGTTCAAATCCAGCTGGACAAACTAAATGAATATTTTTCCTTCTGGACATATTAAGAGAAATAAGCTAATAATATTTATCCTTTAATGTAGAAGAAAATTGTAAGCTGATAGAGTTTTGTTCACAGAAAGTGTTTGTATTGAAATACAAGTATTTTTGCCTCAGAAACCTTTGCTTGATTTCATAAACTGGGTACTCTGAAAGAAATAATCTTTTTTGTTTATACTGACATATGTCTTCATAATTTTAACTCTTGTCTCCATATTTATGGAATTTAAAATAAAATATTTTAAAGCAAATTAGAAAGCAAATAGACTTTCTTCTCTCTGCCTCTATCAAGAATGACTTACACCTTTACTAAATGATAAAATTTAAACTAAATTGAAATCCTGTACATTAAAAAAGATATTTTGCAAGGCTCAGTCCATGTATTTGAAGAAGGAATCTCTTAAGCCAGGTGCAAGAGAAGAAATAAATTTTCTAGTGGTCAAGAAAAAGCTACAGGTAGTCAAGTCAGATTACAAGAAAGAGCAATTACTTGATGCATAACCAATACAGTTAAATTTCATGCCTGAATAAGGGACTTAGCTGAACATGAACTATGAAAATGTTTTTAAAATGTTTTCTCTTTGAGTTTTTTCTAATTTTCTATAAGATATCTTCTGTTTATTTCATAGAATCTGCATTTATATACATTTCCTTTGCATAAGGAAAACTGCTAATTCATACTCAGAAAAAAGCAGGTGGTCATTTGTGACTGGCATTAATACCTGCAGTAGGTGTACTACAAATAATGCAAAAATGTCCAGAACACCATTTGGCATGTAGCTTCCTGTAGTTAACAGGTAAACAGTGCAATACTCGATGCTGACAAATAATAACACAGGGTTTGCTAAATCTAGCTCAAGTTAATGAGTTGCTCCACACATGACATGCATGCAGTAATGGCAAAAATCTCTGTAACGAATGGTGGAAGCTAATGGCCGGGAAAATAAGTATGTATCTTTATTCAGAGTGGCATTATGGTTTCTCACAGAAGTCAAGGACTGACTCCTGTTTTAGCTTTGATAATCATACCCTCCCCCTCTTCCTCTCCCCTTCATGCTCATTGTGAAGTGTTTTTCAAACATGTCAAGAACAGTACATTTGGCTGTACAGGTGTTACTGTTCTCAGGATGAAACTAATTTCTATTCAAAACACAAATTCAGTTCAGTGTCGGCCTATTGTTGATGAGATATTCTGGGAACAGTTATTTGTGGTAATATCAATTACTTTTAATTAATTCAATTGTATTTAGGTCCAGTATACACCTGAACATAATATACCTGGGAATTAATTTTAAGCTGCTTCACTTTCCTCAAAATATCCTCTCCCATCTTTGAATCTTTCCAGATGGTTAGGAGCTGAGTAGTAAATCAACAGAGATAAGACCTAAGGGAAACATAATCTGCCTGGCTAATCTGATAGGCTTGACAAGATACAAGATATTGTCAGTTGTCATCCTACAGAGGCGACAGAACATTTTATAGGGAGGAGAGTGTGTGTGTATCTATGTTTTTGGTTTTAATTTATTTGTTTTTATTTTCATACATGTTTTTAATTATAAAAAATAACCTAAAATTTAAACCACAGAAACATTTGTGGCAGGATCACACCATTCCTCTTGTCCTGTTTCCTGTGCAGCATAGCAGTCCAATATGCTTTGCCACAGGGATTCAGAGAAGACTGTGTGTGAGATATATTTCTGTATGCAAGCAGGCAGACCAGCAGGATGAGCTGGCATTATTTTCACTTTTCTCTTTTGCCTCAGGACACCTTGTTCTGATAGATCCAGCCTGGAAACACAGCCTGCCATGTGCCCTGGGAGCAGCAGCAGTGGGAGGAGCCCTCTCCCAGCTTGAGCCAGAGGTAAAGCAGCTCTGCAGTAGCTGTGACAAGTCACCATGCAGGTATCACCAGGAGTGATGCTTAGGGGCTGTTCCTAGGCATGAGAGGAGCAACATATCTGCCCAGTCTATCTGGTTACAAGCACCAGCCTGAATGGAGTTCTGATTTATTTGTCCCTACTGACAATTATGTAGAGGAGGACGTGTCCCTGCACTCACTTGGTTCGGGAACTGTCTGCAGTCACTGCAGGATGCTTCCAGAGTAGCTCTGTGAACTACCTCCACCCTGTTTTCTATGGAGAAAGAGCCATAATGTGCTCCACTCTTGCACCTCCCACATCAAACATATCTAAACTCTATTCTGGTCCTCTTTTCTTCCAAATAATGTGTTCTTGGTTTGTTTTAACTTACGTCAAGGTCTGATATGTGTTGTTATGACATTGATCCTGTTCTGCTGGAGCTTTGAAAAATTAGAAGTTCAAGGCAATTGAGGAAAATATTGAATACAGTTCCAATTCTTCAGGTCTTTGGGAATTAGCAGTGTAACAAATACAGAAATCATATATTTGTTAAAGCTTTTCCATGCAGATGTTAAAGTAAAGCTGCTGGAGGACATTCTTCAATAGCTATTGTTAAATCTTAAGAGTCAACAGAGTGAATATACTCCCTAAATATTGCTACTGTTACCCAACAATGCTGTGGAAGATATGGCAAGAAGTTAGATTTCCTGATTCTTAGTCCAATGTTGTATGTATCAAAATTCCCTAAAACAAACAACTCACATCCTGATGTATTGGATCCATGAAACTTCTTGAAGAACAGCATCTTTCATAAATAGTATCTTTAATTCTATTTCACATATCTGCTGCTATCAGTGTTGTACTTAATCATGTCAAAGTTGCAGAATATTTTGGTTTTGTATTCTTCATTTCTGTATCTAGACATGCTACATTGCATTGCATTTTATATTAAGAAGATTTACTATGACAAGGCTCCTTAAGTAGCAATTAAGCATAGTCCTGTGTATCATAAATATGAACTGAAAAGTCAGAAGAGTGGCTTGTCACAACAAAAACATGTACATGAACTTGCCAAACAACCAGTCTGGCTAGGAGAAGATAGACCCTTTAAAACATTTTTCTATCTGTTGTTTCACAAGCATTTAAAATTCAGTTTCAGAAATGACCTGTGATCTAGCTCAATCACCATCATTTCTGGCCATCAAAAGGAATGGTGATTATGATGAAAATTTTGAATAAGAAATTATAAATTAACATTATTCATAATGATCCCACTTAAACATACCCCACTGTCTCAACATGTGTCTGGCCATAGGCAGTGCTTAGAAGTTCCAAATAAAAGCATTAAGAGAGAATTTTTTTCCTTTTTTTAATGAAGCAAATAGATGAAGGCAGCCATGAAGCTTCATCAGACGTGTACCTATTACCATCAACAACACATAGACATGAATTTTCACTAAATGTGTGAATAGGCCCTTCATGAGTCCTTCAAACAGAAAAGTAAATACAGCACCTAACCGCATTTACAGTTTAGCAAATAGGCTTTCATGAATGAAAAATCAAAATAATTACATGCTTGAGTTTGAGAGCAAGCAAAATAATTGAACCTGTTCATTTTTGTTCTTGTTTGATTGTGTTTTGCATTCATATTACTTTTCTCACTTTAACAGTCTTTTATTCTGTGCAGAAAATAAGTCATCGTTTACTCCTGGTTGCCCTGAAATATTTCTTCTCTCTGCCCACTTCTGTCTGTAGGGCTGGATCTTCATGGCTTCATTTAGTCACCAGCCATGAATGTTTACAGTGGCTATTAGTGCACTTCAGACACACAATAAAAAGATTATAGATTTCATTTGCTCTTAAAAATAGTGTTATGCACCATAAGAATAAAACAGTGTTATGCCCCAAAAAATAGTGTTAAAAATAGTGTTATGCCCCAAAGAGTAAAATCTTTGCTATGTCAATTCATCTCTCCTTATGCTATCCATAATAGTTTATAGCTACAATAACTTTGCTTTCACCTGGTGAAAAGACCTGCTGGGAGAACAGGATTTTGCAATGAAACTATATACAAAAATATAAATAATTTACATTTTTCAATTCAGGGGAAAAAAACCAAAACCGACAACACCAAAAAAAACCGACAAACAAACAAAAAACCAACAACCAACCAACTAAACAACAAAAAAAAAAAAACCCCAAAACACATAAACAAACAAAAATACCAAAAATAACTCCCAAAACCAGACCAAAAAAACAAAACCCAACAAACCAAAAAAACACCACATGAAAATCAACCAAACAAAAACCCCATGAAAACAAACAAACAAAGGAAAAAAAAAACAAATAAAAACCCCCAAAAAACCAAGACATCTTTCCTCATCCCCCTATAAAACTTATCCCCCCAAAAAAAATCAAAACCTCCACAAACCCTGACCAATCTAGGTATGTTATAATAGGCAACTTTTTACTGTTGTGGTTTCACAATGGCCCAACACCAGGTACCAAGAGAGTCCCTCGCTCATGTTCCCCTGACACAGCTGGGTAGAGGAGAGGAAAAAACCCCAAAAAACTGAAGGGTTTATGAGTTGAAATAAGGACTGGGAGAAAACACTTCAAGGGCAGAATAGGCTCAAAGCTGCAAAGTGAATTTATTAGTAACAGAATCAGAGGAGGATAATGAGAAGTAAAATAAGCCCTTAAAACACCTTTTTCCCCCAAGTCCCTCTCTCCTTCTCTCTGGCAGTGCAGGGCATGGGGGTTTGGTCAGTTCATCACCTGCGGTTTTCTTCCATTTCCCCAGGAGAGGAGTCCTTCCCCTGTGACACTGTAGGGTCCTTCCCAAGGGAGATGGGTCTGTGAACTTTCCCAACGTAAGTCCCTTCCACAGGCACAGAGTCCTCCCAAAACTGCTGTGGTGTGCCTCTCTTTTCCATGGGGTGCAGTCCTCCAAGGCCAGGCTGCTCCAGCCTGGAAGCAGGCCCCCTCTCTCCATTGGGTCTCTCACTGGATCACAACCTCATCCAAGCATCCACTGCTCTGGCATGGGCACCCCTCCCATGGGCTGTGGGTGGATCTCTGCATCCCCTGTGGATCCCCACGGGCTGTGGGTGGATCTCTACATACCTCTTGAATCCTCAGGGGCTGCAGGGGCACAGCTGCTTCACCATGGTCTCACCATGACCTGCAGGGGAATCTCAGCTCTGGCACCTGGAACACCTCCTGCCCCTCTTCTGCACTGACCTTGGTGTCTGCATGTTGTTTCCCCTCACATGTTCTCACCTCCTCCTCTTCTCTGGTTAGAAAAACATTGTGTGCACTTTGTTTTGATTTTCTTCTTAAATTTGTTATCATAGAGGTGCTACCAACCTCATTAATTGGCCCAGCCTCGGCCAGCAGCATGTCCATCTTCAGAACCTTTGGCTCTCCTGAACATGGTAGAAGCTTCCAGCAGCTTCTCACAGGAGCCACCTCTGTGACCCCCCCACTACCAAAAACCAGGCTGTGAAAAGAACAATTCAACTGCAGATGGAAAAGCTTTTCCAGAGGAATTAAATTTGCAGTATGGACTCTAAAAGCTTAAAATAAAATAACTGGTTTCTGAAAAGAAAAAATCATTTTTATGAAGAATAATTCTGTCTGAAAAATCCTTTCTTCCCACCTTTTTTAGATCAGAAGTCTTGAAAACTCTACATACTTCAGCCTTGAAAAATCAAATGAAGATTTTAAACCCGTATTGTTTTTTTTACTCCTGGTTATCACTTCTTATCTGATTGCTTTGAACTAGTAAGATAATTTTATGTAAAGAACAGAGTTTACCAAATGTTTCAGGAATGTAAGAAACCCTTCATAAAGGACAGACACCTGTAACAGCAAGAGCTATTAAGAAAGCAAAAGGACATCTAATATGAATGATGAAAATGCCTTCAGTCCCATGAGCAGCAGGAAGGTGCTTACAAGGACTACACTGAAAATATGCTATTGACTCCCAGTAGACAATAGAGTCACAAGGGAAATGTAATGTAACTAACTTACCTGGACTTCAGAAAATTACCTGATATGGATTCTCATGGGGCATTTTTTTTTTTTAAATTAGGGATTAGAAAATGATTTCTGAAATACAGAAGTAGCTAGGGGGTCAGATTTCAGTGAAAGGACAGCTGGATGGCTGACAGGAGGTGACCAGGACAGTTTTTTTTAATTTTAAGGCTTGATAATTATAATTTTTAGTATTTTTATTATTGTTCATGGCACAGAAAAAAGAATCAGACTAATAAAATGTGCTGACAACATAATGCTCTAGTGTCCTTTCCAGTGGAAAAGGGGATGAAAAAACCACAAAGACAGAAGACCTTGAAGATTGAAGCAATATAGATGGGGTGAGGGTCAGAGAATAATAGAATCCTTTAGGTTAGAAACGACCTTTAAGACCATCGAGTCCAACCATTAACCCAGCACTGCCAAATCTAGCAAAATTCAATAGTATTATGTGGAAAGTTGTGCACATGTAGACAAACAAGAAACATTGCTAAGCTCATCAATTACAAGTGTTGATGAATGAGGAAAACCCATGAAAAATCCTTAGCAGTAGGAAAATTATAAATCTGAAATATTACAATTTTTATTATATATTTAAACTATATATATATGTGTTTACTTTGCATATATAATTTATGTATGAATATATATATGTAAAACTATACACAGTAGTGAATCAGGTGTCATGTTTCAAGCCTAACAGAAAAGTATTTCTGCCATTGTTCAAGATAGTGTTAAAATTAATATGAACTGGTGCATATATCCAGAATCCAAATTGCTGTGGACTGACACATTATCTGTAGCTCTTGAAATATTTGCTGTATTATCAGTATAACCACATACAGTCCTGAGTTCTCATGTTACTGTTCAAATTAGGGCTGCTAATTAGGACTCTTCTGTGTGTCACCTGCAGACCTCTGAATACAAGCTGATATAGTTTTTGTACATAGTGATGCTCATTTGTTAGCAAAAAAAAATTCAAACCTCTGTAAGGATCCAGAAAAAAGCTAGCAAGATCATTGGGGAATAAGGAAGCTATCGTAATGAAAATTAGCAAGTAACACAAAGACTAAAAAGACTAAATCTAATAAATAGATTGGGGCAATAAAACTCCAGGGAGAGAGAACTATTTAAGCTAAAGAACAGCACTGGTACAGCTCAAATGGGAATAAATTGGCCATGAGGAATTTAGGCTGATAATTAGAACATGATTTAAAGCCATGAGAGTAATAAATTCCGTTAACTGTGTTCTATCAGAAGAAATGGGAGTAAAAAACCACAAAGCACTTTAAAGTTGAAGTTTCACCAATGTATGGCAGCAGTTATGTGAGGGGAATGTTTGGGGAGCAAGAGACTCAGCCTGACCCAACAGACTCTTCATTTTAGGTTGTTTGGAGTTCAAACCTCCGGGCTTAAGCACTTACCTGTCTTTACTTGAACTCTGAATAGTAGGATCCACGTCTCTTGACTTTGCATTTCCAAATTTTCTGCTTAGCAGAACAAGACTTCAATGAATCCTTTTGGGTTTAGGCTGTATCAAATGAACACAGGCTTTGCAAAGACTCTGAAGTATTCGTGTTCTGACGTTGTTTGGAGTTGATGCTGATAGAAGTTTCTCTCCCATCTTCCTTCCCTTTTAAACATTGCCAGACTCACTATAATAATTTACTCATCTGACATTTCACCAGTTGTCAAATAATTATTTAAGCAGGACAAAAGCAACCCCATCTTTAAATTAACTATGAACCAGACATTAGAAGGATGTTGCCTGCCCATGCTTGTGTAAGGACTATTTATGACAATTTATATGTACTAATTGGTAAGAAATATTAATTACTCCTACAGAAGCAGCAGTTTCACTAAATGGAGAATGGCTGGAAATACTGGCTAAAGATACAATTGACCAGGCTGGTCCTTTTGCCTTTGCAACATATTCCATCTTTTGTGTAAGTGTGCCCATTGTGTGAATCTCTGCCCTCAGTCAGCTTCTTGTTAAAAAAACAATTAGCTGCCAAGCATTGATCAACAACTGGAACATACATCAGTTTTTGGTTGTACATTAATGGCATTTATCACATTTATCAGGTATTGCAAATGAGTAACAACTCATAGGGGATTTGTCACGTAGCTATTTTTTTTTCTTTGCATGCAGAAAGCATTACAAATGCAGCCTTGGGTACTGACCAAGGGGATGCAACCAATGTGAACATTGCTCCAAGAAGCCTGTTCCAGCTCAGGCATTTTGTCTCCTTGGGTATATATTGCAAATGTTACTGTAAAACTGTGTTTCAAGTTGCAATGGCGAGTGTTTAAAAACTGGAAAGAAATAAAGGGCTCTTCCTTTATTTGTGCAGTAGGACAGTGTATTTTACAACAGGTTCACATACATTTTCTGCATCTTTGTGCTTCATTTATGTCTCAGGGTACTCTCTGAAGATGAAATAAATATATTTGGTCTGACCCTAAATATCCAGACTAATCCTATCTCTCCTTTCAAAAAAATGCTTAACTGTGATAGGAGGAAGAAACAAAAAACTCTAATTTTCTGCTAGTGTAATTCTTCTCTCCAGTATAATTTAATAGTTGATCCTTAAAATAATTAACTTATGTAGGAATTCAAGTCAGGGAGAGTATGGTAAAACAAGCAACTTGCATGCTAAGAAGCACATATGCTGGTAAGATTTGTTGATCTCAGGATCTAAAGCAATTTATCTACTTTGCTCAATGAGGCTGAAGCACACATTAAATAAGATTCAGGTTGTATAACAAAAGCAGATTTTGGGATTGTATTTTTCCATTGTTTTTATTTTATTATACTTCAGCACCTAATTTTAAATTTTATATAATTTATCTGGTAAACTGAATTACAGGTTTGTAAACAATCAGATTTCTTATGAGATTTAGTCACAACCTATACCAGTTCCACATGTACCTAAAAAGAAATTTTTGTTGTTAATTTTTTAATAGAAATTTTGAATAGAAATTAAATTATACTATAAAATTAAATTGCACCATAATTTTCCTTATGCTTTAAATTTTAAACATTTCATAAAAAGAACACATTTACAATATGACCTAATTAATTTAGAAGCTATTTCTTGAAAAATGTCTATAACAGCAACAGATGGCAAGAAGAAAAAGAACAACAAAATCCTGTTTTGAATATCATCCAACATGACAAAGAACCAGCTGCTATAAAAAGTGGTGTCAACATCTAAAATGTACTTTAAAATGAAACTCGCTTAGATCCATTAAATGCAGAATGCTTTAAGGAATAAAAGTTCATGGTTTGTTCTTGTTTATCACTGTTCTACCTACTATTTTCTACATTTTCTGAGAACTGTCAGCACTTGTCATATTAGTAAGGACAGACGGATGGAAGAGTAACCATATCCACTTTAACAAACAAAAACAAAGTTGTGTATACTGTATGTGGTACAGAAAAACATAGCCAAAACTATAACCAAATTTCATTTCATGATTCCCTTTCTTTATGAACTTATTAGAAAATATGTTTCAGCTACTTTTAAAAAAATGCTAGCATTTCTTTTCTTTATAGCAAAGGACCTTTTAGAAGTAGGCACTCAAAACTCAGGTTTAAATCTTTCCTGCTGTTATTTCTATTGCGTTGTCTGATGCAATTCTTATTTTTATTAGGATAGGTGAATGCTTAGTATTTTAGTTTTGGTTTTACACTAGAGCCTGCTTGTCTAAATAAAGCAGTTTACACTCCTATTACGTTTTATTTTAACATCCTTGGGCTCTGTCAGGATATTGAAAACTTGGACTAGAGGGAAATCACATTTATTTTAAAATCAAGAATTCTGTCATGCCCTTTAAAGCACAGCCTTGTACTTGGAGTTTAGTCCCAGAGGAAGCTCAGGAACCACAAAAGCCCTCTAATCAAAAAGCAAAGAGGAAAACTCTGCCTAAGCCTGGGAGAAAGATGTCATTGCTATGTGCAACAGCCCATTGCTGGGTAGAAGCAGGAACTGCTGGCAAATGCACAAAGATAGTCAAACTCCAAAAGCATGCTGGATACCCTTTGCAGAAAGGATCACCAATTTCCACTGCAGGTCAGTACTAGCGCTGGAAATTCAAGGCAGATATTTTGATTCTCAGCCATGGGAGGATGCAACATTGACTCTTTTATCCTTCTTTGCCTGTTTTACAGAAGATGGTAGAATGGAGATTGCATAGGAACAAAAAAAAAATGCTCTCTTTCCCACACAAATGTGCTGCAGAATATGGCTTAGCCTTTGCTTGTCTACAAATTAGCAACAAAAGTCATGGAATGACAAGGCTGCTTTCAGCTCTTATTAGCAGTCCAAATTCCAAAATCAAATTCTGTATCTAAGGGTTTCACATCTAAGGGTTTCAAAATGTGAAAAAAAACCCACTAGTTCAGATCACCATCAAAAACTCAGAAATCAGAAATAACTACCAATTTTTTTCAGGAATTATACTGAAGATGAAAAGAAAGCAAATTAAAACAAGAACAAAAAGAAGTTATTCTTTACCCCAGTCATAGAAGACAGCCTCTTACAGCCCTTCTATAGCAGCTCTTCACAATTTCTTCTTTTTCCATCAGCTACGAACTGCACTGTACCATCTGAACACTGCACTACTGCCTGTCTGCTAGATGCAAAACTAGCTGGCAACTTTTAGAAAAAAAAATAATATGAAAGATGTCTCTTTTTTATAAGGCAAAAATGTTGCATTCTTAATATCTACAATTTAAATTTTGATGGGATGCATGGACATCAGTCTGGGCAGCCCTCCTGTTGTGCTTCCTTTAGGAGGAGAGACCTTTCCTTTTATCTGAGATCAACCACCAAACAAACCCAATGCCACCAGGCAAGGTGCACACAGTTACAGCAGTATTGTCTCTCAGCCTTACCACAGGCTGGAAGAACCTACAGAGTCACAAGAACTAAAGGTATCAGGGTGTTCAGGATCTTTGCTGCAGAAACTGGTAGCTTGACCCTCAGAAGCTTGTGCTAGGCTTTAGAACTTGGAATCTCTCTACATATCCTTCTAAACAGCGTTTCCTAGGCATGTTTTGATAGCCTAAGTAGCCAATCACCTCACATTAGTTAAAAAAAGGAAAATCAAACTTGTGAGAACCCCGGCCTTGCTCTGGGGTCTCATGTGGTGGTGAAATTCCTCCTCCAACCCGTGCTTCCAAAGAAAAACTCCGCAGGCTTAGCTGTTCGGTCTCAAGGCAGTTTATTGCTAGTTATCTAACAGATTATGTTCTTGGACTGCAGCTATTTGATCAGTGGCCTGGGCAGAGGCACACACACACCCTGACATCCTCTCTATCTGCTGTCTTCTTTGTCTCTCCTCCGCCCAGGGCTGCTGCTATCTTTTATAAGATATATTACGTATAACATGTTTACAATTATTCCCCAATACCTACTACCTACGTTGCCAAGTGTTTTTCTACTCTAAACCAATCTGTGAGTGCCAATATCACCAAGAACATGGAGGTAAGGAAAAAGAAAGCGGAAGAACAGGATCAGCCCACTTTCCTCCATCTTAGAACTTCTGACCCCCATGTACAAAGTGAAAACCCCCCTGTACATGTCTTAAAACCCCCCTGTACAATACTAAAAAAATTTCCCCTCTACTTTGTAACTACTTATACTGTACTATCTAACCTTTTGTAATTGCTTGTTCCACCTCCAAAATTGGCAATTCATTCCATGGCTCAAACTCAAAATCACAGTTGTTTTTCAGTTGTCTGCCAGGGTCTAGAATGCTTCTGACCAAGGCCTGGAACCTCTAAAAATGTCTGAGAGACATTTTGAGTTCCCACACAAACTCACAAAAACCCAATAAAATTTTTTTCTATAAACTGGAGGAGTATGTTTTCCGTTTAAAAGATTTTGTTTCAAACAGATTAAATCATCATGAGTATTTCCTGTGTACTGAAAAAAATTCTAGAAATCTGTAAAGAAATGTTTTCTTCAATCTCACATACCTATTTATATATTTATGGATACATACACTTGGGATTTATACCTAATTGAATAATGGAGAAGCAAAAACACTCGAACATCCTATCTTTAAAATTATGGAGAAAACTGGTCTTGAAGACAAGAAAAAAGTTGCAATTATTCAGTGTAAAAAAGGGAACAAAAGATCTGCAAAGAATACATAATGGACAATTCAAAGAAGTTGTATAATATATTGTAATACAGTGCTCTGCAGACAGACTGGGGAAAAAAGATATTCCTGGGCTAATGTTTCCTCAAGCAAGTCCACATTATTCTTTTTCAAGATCCATATGTAATCAGACTGGATTTGATCTGCTTGGAAGGCTCACACATTAAAATGGTGTGGTCATTATTGCAATGTTTGTGTCACTTTATAGAGATTATTGCCATTTACTGTGAGCAGCTGTCTGGCACAAGGAGACAGATCGAGCTAAAGAACAAGTGAACTGATCTTTAAACTTCATTACCACAACTAATGGCATGATTTTGGTAACTTTCTTGACTGTGTATGAGGTTTCCTTATTTTTGCTGGCTAGAATAGCTATTCAAATTATGTAAAATAGAACAATATTTCACCAAATCCAGGTACAAGCAACCAATTTATTTTATTCTTTAGTGAAGTTATAAGAAAAGGATTACTGCAGAACAAGTAGTGAAAACTCAGCCTTAGTGGAAAAACATAAATTTTTCTCTGCTCCATTCCTTTTAGTTGCAAACACATCAACTCCCAAACTCTCTTAGAAAAGTTACTGACTTTTCCTGACAAGAATAAGTGAGAGAGCACCAGTGGGATTATTTCAAAGATGTGAAATCTCTTTACTACAGGTGCTTGGGGGAATTCATTATCAGCTTCATGCCTTTTCTCTAACAACAGTCTTCCTTCAGGAGAAGGAATCTTCAATATGTTGTTGAAACTGTGGTGAGTCCCTCAGTGACTGAGTGCCATACACTCTGAGCCACTAATTGAAATATCATTTTAACCAATCCTACTAGAGATGCTTTGGTTCTCAAGCTGATACCTTAGTAATTATCATAGGCATAAAACTGGTTCCAGTATCTTATGTATATAAACCACTTCCGTTGTATGTGTCACAGTTCATTGCTTTTATCTACTTCATTCTTCATCTTCATATTTATATGGTTTGCTTTGATACAGAATTATCTGATGCATGCAAGACTGTTAAAAGATAATATAAGAGAAGGTCAAGCATTACATATTATACATAAATCCTGTTTCTTTTTTATATTAAAATGATAGCAGAAGACAGTCTCTTTTAGAAGCCTGTTAAGTTTGAGCATGCAAATCAAATCTCACATGATCTCATCAAGACTGAAAAATTGATGTGTAATTTCTTTAATAGCTTGTCAAAAAAGTGGACAGTAAAATAGCTACAGCCAGGACCAGAACCCACAAAAAGAGATTCTACGTGTCTAAACTATGGGAGCTGGTGACTGTGTTCTGTTTCCCAGTTTACTACAAGAACCCAGACAATCTCTAGAATCTATGACCTTTAGCTACACTTGGCCCTTACCCGGCCACTCTGTGGCCCTACTCTCCCAACCATGGAAGAGTCGAAAATAAAAAAGAGCTACAAATATATAGTAAAGATTAAATAGTTGCCCACCGTTACCTATTAATCTTGGTGTAGGTGGGGGCAATGGAGGAAGGGAGGAATGGTGTAAAGGGCATCTGTATGATAACACTTCAGTAGATCTTATTATTCTTTTTTTTTTTTTTTTTTTTTAGGTTTTCTGAACTACCTTTTTACAATTATAGCATGCTTATGAGATCCTGGTGACATAAGAGCCTATGATAACCTTGCCCATCTAAACTGTGGGAGGAAATATGTAAAATAGTGTATTTTTGGTTAGAAAAAGTCTTTCCTACCAGGAAGTCGTACTTCCAGGTTCTTCCCTTGCACATACACAGCTGCATGATGAACAGGAACCCCTTTTAGGGTCTCCTCCACTTTACATGCCATCTAGTTCAGTGCTGAGAATTAATTGTGTCTATACAAAGAATCATCCATTTTGATTGCAATGCTAAAAAGCATAAGTAAAACAACCTTTAACCAGCTGTTTTCACAAAAGTAAATGACTATTTATTATGTTCTTTATAATTAATGAAGACCAAAGTACTTACTATGATGAATACCAATAAATACCTTCTAATATGCAAAAAAAAAATTCCCATTTACATTTTAATGAGATTTGAAATGTTAATGATGGGAGTCTAGTAATTAACTTAGTGAGTGTCTCAAATAAAAGTGAACTTTGTTAGATAAATTAATATTAGTTCCTCATTAGGATGCTAAAATAGATGAAAATTATTAATGTTTTAGCTAATATTCTGAAAATAAATAAGTATTTGTTCACAGTTTGTCAAATATTTCCTAATTATAAACAATGAGCTCATCAGTAACACATGACCTTTCAAATGTATTCCACATATAACACAAATAACAACACTCATATAATACTATTTTTTTTAGTATAATGAAGGATTTTAGACCATTTAAAAAACAAAACAAAACAAAGCTAAAAAACCAACACAACATACCTTTGTATTAATTTTTTTTCCCATTTGGTTGCTTGAAAGATGCTGAAATGAGTCTGCTGAAGCTCCAATTTTTTCATTAAGATTCTTAATATCATATCACTTAAGATAAATTTGAGCTCAATTATCTTTCTGTGACAGATTCATTGCATCCAGAAAGGAAATTGATGTCCAGTACATTTACCTGTTTACATTTGTGAATATTCTGTGAAATGTGCACTTTCTGAGTACTTACAAGTGGGAACATGTAAAAGGCCCTAAATTTGCTCCATACACACCCACCAATGGAAGACAAACAAAAGAGGACTCAAACATTTGTACATCTGAACAGCTCACTGTCAAATTGATTCAAAATGGGAAAAAAAGAGGAAAAACACAGTATTTTTGTTGAATTCACTTCTTACTCCCTCCCAAAGATTTTTTTTTTTTTAATTTTAAGTCAAAAAGAGCATTGACAGAAAATTTTGAAGGATTTCTAGGATTGCAGAAGCTATTGGATTAATTAGAGGACAAATACCTCACTTATTCACATCTCAGAAAGGACTTAGTGAAATCTAAACAGATTCCAGGAGGACTATTTCCTAAATAAAGTTTAAAACATAAAGGTCACATTATGAATACATAAAAATGCTAATTCACACATACATTCTGGAAGGAATATATACAATTTACTGCAATGCCAAAACAGAATTTATAACCAGTGTTTTAACCATTTATCTTGAAATAACAGTATATTTATAGCCAAGCTATTTAAAATATAAATTGTCCTTGCTTCTCCCCAAAATGTAAAAATAAATTAAATATTTAACCTTATATTACAACAATAGTTTGTTACAACACCCTGTATACATAGTTCCCATAACTTCGTACTTAGCAAGGTTGTTGATCCTGAAAATACAGAAACATATGTAGCTCCAAGGAACACACTGATAGGTGTATTTGTCATGTTCAACCTCTGATCCACGGAAGTGAATCCAGTGGGCTGCCAAGGCTTAGCATGCTCTGGAACACTCAATCCCAGTGGCAGTTAACAAATATCTCCTTGTGAAACAGTTGTATTGAAAGGTCACAATATACCTTTTGTGCTTGTTATGTTAACCTCATAACTTAGTTTGCTTCTGGGGAAAGGAACAAGGAATATACATCACTGTACCTGGCTATTTTTCACAGGCCTGATTGGACACCTATGTATAACAGTACAGATGCTGCACCCAGTTTGATTATCATACATCTGAATTCATATGGAGTGCTTTCAGATTCTGCCACTATACCCCCTAAACAGGTACACAAATCACCAATCTGATATTAATAGGCACTTTTACTAATAGGTGTTGTCTCCATCTGAGTTTATAAAATTAGTCATATTATGCTTGCTGGGATCAAATTTCTGTTTAAATTTGCAAGACTTCACTGAAATTCTAGTGACTGTTTCAGAAAGAGGCACACAGCCTGCTTCTACTGACCAGAAAAAAAAGTATTTGAAGGTCACTCCATTTTCAATTCCTTATTACTTTCTTCTGTTTCTGTTCTGTGGCTAAGAGATTGCTCCTGAAATGCCCCATCTGCTCTCTTATTTTCAGACAGCTGAAATTATTCTGGAATAACTGCAATATGAAATAAAAGCCTGTAGTATTGGAAATTATAATGAAATTGCTCATGAAAGCTGGGCTTTTACCATTCTGAAGATACCACAGAGCTGTGACATTGGACCACCAGATGTGGTCATACATGGCTATCAGTTCTATGTAGTTTTCACATGGCTGACATTTTCCCTTCCAGGTGGAGTGCTCTGTTTCATGGCTAACACAGCAAGTATGGCAATGAGACCAGTGCTAGAACTGGTCACTCACTATTTCTCACTGATGAGGGGTGTCATGAGAAGTTTTGAGTAAATCAGAAAGCGCTTATTGCAATGGGAGAACACTCCTTGTGATGCCTTAAGCTTTGGCTTTCATATTTTCCAGATTCTGTACTGCATTAGTATATAACTCTGAACTTCATATAAAGTGTTAACAACTTCTCTTCACAGTTTTTCATCTGGAGAACCAAGGACACCTTTGTAGCTTCAGGTCCAAAAAGCATAAACAACAGCAAATTGAGGAGAGCAGTCTGGGAGGATGGGACTTCTTAACCTGAAGCTGTAATTGGATATTGCTGAAATTACAAACCCCACAACTGGACAATTAAACCCAATATGTAAAGGACCAAATTTTTAAAAAGTGTGAAAACTTGTAACCCAGTGTCCAGCTTAGGTATAGCCTCGGCCAGGCTCTTGTACTGCCCAAGGTGTGTCCTTTGAAGGCCTTTTTAATAAATACCTACTTTATTCCTTTAACTCTGGCTAGCCTCTGTTCCAGGCAGCCTCTCAAGGCATCACTTGTGCTGTTGAAACATCAATATGGAACACAGAATGGGCACCATAGGAGTCAATGTTCTGAAAATATCTGTGACATTTAACATTTTCAGATCTTCTAAGTCTGCTGGGTAATTACATGCTGTTACCCTCTTGTGGTGCTAAACCTCTTGATTTAAGTTCAAAGCTATTTGATTATGGAGGAAACCAACCTTAAAGGTAAAAGTGGCCTGAGGGACCTGACCTCCTATTTCAGTAACAAACCATAAGCACACATTCCATGGCCAGCATATGCTGAAATGAGTTTAAAGTCTTTAAATTTAATCAAACACAGATGTAAGTCAGTAATGTGTGAGGAAAAAAAAAAAAATTAAATATGACAAGAAATGGAGATATAGATATTGTAACAATAGTGACCAGACCACATGAAAAATTGCAGTTTTTATCAAAGAATAGCTCATTATACTGGGTAAGGATATCTTTCTTTCTTGCTTGACTTTTAGAAACATTAATGTGTTACAATTGATATGGAGAGGCTGGAATAGTACCTAATATTTTAATTAGAGATTTCCAGCTTCCTTTTAGAAACACTTGGAAAACAATAAAAGTGACCGACACATTACAGGATTAGTCTTGACAGATCCCCATACTTTGCAGGTGTGTTTTGCTGCAAATGCAAATAGCTAATACAAAGCACCTAAGGCTTAGTGATCTAGCAACATAACAGTGATTAGGCTTTGGAAAAAAATCAATCCTATCAGCTGAAAGGGAGCAGAAATTAGCAGTCTTGAACAAATAGTCACTCCTGTAGCAATGTTTATCACTTTCTGCATGACCAGAATAGAAGGATTCCTTTTATTCTGTCCCCTTTTGGTTAACAGCAGATGCAGCCTTCCTTCTCTCTTGCACCTTCCCAACTCTCTGCTTTTTCACTGAGTGATGAAAAATGCAAATCAAGAAAGAAAAACAACAGCAGGAAATGCGTGATTAGAAAATGTATAGTTCTCCAAATGTTCCTCATTTTTCTTCCCAGTCCTTGGGGGGTTAACATCATCCTCTGAATAGAATGAAAAATGTCCAAAACATACTCCCACTATTTGGCTTTATTTTTCATTTTTTTCTTCTCATCTGGCAGGGGACACAAAAAGACCAGGAGAGAAAAGAGGTGAGACCCAACCTTTACCTTCTCAAAAGGGAGAAGAAACCAGCAATGGGACTGGTTCTCCTGCAGGAAAGAGGGTTGCCTCCCCCTCCTCATTTTCCTAACCAAGAGGCAAAGGACATCTTGTTACAGGTTTCCATAGGTTTTCCAGAGCAGAGTAGATAAAATGAGCTTACCAATACTTTCTTCTATCCACATACTCAGGGATTTGGATGTGTCAAGTCAGGTAGCACAGTCCAGAAATTCAAGGTATGTCTTGCTGTATGATTTTGGATGTTACTCTTGCCTAAAACCATTGTATTTTGGAAAGAACACATCATTCCTTTTTCTTCTCCAGGAGCAATCATGTCACATCTTCATAATTTGATATTGTAATGGCAAGTGGTGATTTCTCCATTACTCTTTTACCTTTACTAACATGGTAGAGTAGTTAATATATCACCTCTCCAAAACCTTGATGTAAGAAAGTAAGATACTGCATGAAACATTTTTCATATGATTGATGCTATGTTAGGTATTAGTAAAATATGGAGAAATCAAACTAAAGGAAATTTCAATCATTAAATGGAAAAGAAAAATAAAAGGGATATGTAACATTTTTGCCAAGAGAAAAAAATATTTTGAGGCTTGGAATTAATGCAGCTGTCATAAAGCCAACTTTTCTAGCCCTAAAATTAAAACCAGTAAAATTCTAAGAATTTGCTCTGTACAGAAATTATAATTTTAATTGTTTGAGCCCTTTCAAATAAGTATTTTTCTTCATTTTATCCTTAGACTTTAAATTTCATTGTTTTATTATATGGATCATATAATTTATAGTATTCTGTTCCAGAAAAATCTGTGAAGCACATGAAAAAGTTTTCAGAAAAACCAACACCAAGAGCTTTTGCTTATGTTCCCAGTTCACCATTCTTGCTTACAGAACCCACTCAAACTTGGATTCATTGGGCATCTTTTACATTCTACATTTCTACTAAAGCAAAAGAAGAGCGGAAATTGAAGACAACACTTTGAGATTTACTGTGTTTACACAAAGCATTTTTCCCAATTGATTTGGATTCACTGATACAACTGTGAGTGTAATTCCATTCCCAGTATTTATGTGGTTGGCATTGAAGCTCCTCTGTCAAATGTACTTTGCTAGAGTGAGTAGGAAGATTGGAAGAGACAATAAATTGTCCTGAGCACTTTGGCTTTTGAGTTTTTTTCAAAGTTAAAGCAGTTGTTTCCTTTCAACAAAAATTGCTACTTTGGGAACTAGGAAATCTAGTATTTCTCATCTTGCCTATTTGTAGGAAAACTTGGCATGTCTTCTTTCTCTAATTCCGAATATAATTGAGCATTTCTTAAAGATAAAAGGTTCATACACATATAGGTAACTGTGTGTAATACACACAGACATAAACAAACCCTTGACCATGAGTATGTGGTGATGAAGTAGCATTACCTGCTCTCTCTTATGTTGCCCTTTTCATCTTTAAGGCTTGCCAAATTTAAGAATTTATGGTTCATCATGAGACCAGCCCAGGAAATGGGCCTTTAACCTGTATTGTCTAGGTTCGAGACAGGAATCTGCGAAGGAGGGCTAAAGCCTCCTGTGCAATGGAGAAGGTAAACCCCCTCCCTCTGAATTACTAGGAGTTTTAAATCAAAAGGCTCTCAGGCAAAGATATGGGAATGGGAGTAACAATTCTTTACTAGGAGAAAAACTAGACAACAATTTAAAAAGGCAAATGCAATCGGTACAAACAAAACCAGTGAAAAAGTCCAGAACCTGAGAATTCGGGGTGCCAGTAGCAGTCCTGCTGGGACGATTGATCCCCTTGCAGTGGTTGATGAATTGCAGCTGAAGTGGTGATCTTTAGAAGGGTATAGTTTTCCTCTGAAGATCTGGTGGCAGTGGGGCCGGTCTTCCTCTGCGCCGGGGTTGCCTCTGAGCTCCGCTGCCGTCGCCTCAGCGCGCGCCGGCTGCTTCGCTGCGAGCGCCGCCGAAGAGAGCTGCTTCTCCGGGAATCCTGCTAAGAGAGAGAGCCAGCTGCCTCTCTCCCCAAAGCTACCCCTTTAAACAATAATAGAGTGCTTGGCTTCCCCCTCTGGGTGGGACCCCTCACAATAGGATGGTGTTACATTTACCAGCCCGGCAGTGAGTCAGTCAATAGTGTATAAACAAACCATTGCCTCTACAGGGCAAACCATTGTCTCTGAGAGAGATAACAAAACCTGTCCAACAGGTTTGCCTTCAACAGATGGCAAATAGAATACAAGCTTATCTTACAACCCAGGACACTGTATGAATAGTTTCATTGAAGATTATGAGATTACCCACAGTAGTAAGCAATGGCCTACCTTGTGTTTCTGTAGTGTATTTCAGTCAAGTTTATGGGAAGTTTTAACCATGGGATGTGAATTACTAGGCCAAGTACCGAGCTGTGCTGCACAGAGCTATGAGCTACTGCATCGTCCATATGCTAGAATAGAAAGAAGCTTAAGGCTATACATGTAAATATTTCAGAATTAAATCCTAAATAAACATGCTAACTGCAAGGGATTTCAAGCACAGTATTCTTTTTTGCAAATGAAGAGCACTGCAGAATATACAATAAACCCTAAATTAACTGTGCTTGTGCCCTCTGAAGTGCTTCCTCTTATACAATTAATGTTAGTATTTTATCTGCTATTACATATTATCTCCAGTATATATATAGTGATTCTTTTGATCTTTGCTGTGCCTAAACTAAGGCAGGAAGGGGTTCATGTCTACGCGTGTTTTTAGGAAAACTTCCCTGTCTGATCATCCAGGAGCCAATCTGGCAATCACATCTTCACTGGGCTGGGTCTGCAGCCCTTTCACTGTGGGAGGCTTCAGTGAGCTGACAGGTGCCCTGCTTGGCTCCCCACACACCCCATACTCAGATGCAGACCAGGTTTCTTTCGACCTTAGATTTCCCATAGCAGAGTCTCAGACGTTTCGATCCTTAAAATGATTTAATCTTGGTGCACACAAATTTTGCTTAGAAAAAACCTGTACTTCTGGTGGCTGCATCATGATGATGACATACTCACTACATAATGACTTAACACAGTCTTCTGTCTCTTGTGTGTAATAAGTGTGTAGGGTGCAGGAATAAAGTTTAAAACTCAAAAGATAAGAAAATTGCAGCTCTGGACAAAAGTTCAGGATATGGTAGAGCTACCAAAGAGCTACCCTATCTTAAAACTCACTTGCAACCACTCTTCTAGCCAAACTCATGCTCATTTGAACAAGACCTTAAAGAACAGGGAGATTTCAAATCCAAGTGTGTTTACAGAATGGTGTAATAATTATATTAGGCCTTTCAGTATATATTGGCCCTAACCACAGCAGCAATCTGCTTCCACGCTCACTGTGGGAGTCCACAGGAGCCAAGAGCAGGCAGTGCTTGGCCTCAAGCACCACAAAATGATGGGAGGACAATTGTTTTCCAGCTAACAGCAGAAGCAGGCCACACAAGCTGTCATCTTCTAACTGCTCTAACATTTTCATAATTATTGTTACTTCCAGGTCTAATCATTTATACAGGTTTTCTCAGCTTTAGAGAAAAAAAAACACAAGATTTTGAAGTTGAGGTGTACATTTATAATTAAATTAAATTCTATATTGAAAATTAATATTAAAGAGCAAAAAACCCACAACAAACCACTTGCAGTATTCTAGATAGCATATGCAATTCTACCTTTACCTCGCAATGTACATGCTTACAAACAGTGGCATTTGTTTATATTCCTAACAATATATGAAAGAAATTCTAAATTATGTATTTTCTTGAAATCAGTAGCACTGCTAACACATCAGCCATGGTAATGTATATGCAGGTGAGTGCCCGTGTTCTACCCTTTATGAATCTTTTTGGATTCCAATGTTTATTTTCACAAGATAAACAAGCCTCGCTGCTTGCTGGTACATATCATAAAATCCCCCTATATATTTTTATAGGTGGAATTGATGTCTCAAACTTGAGTCAAAAGATGTGCATGCTGGTACAATACAGCACTGTATTACAGCATTGTAAATTAAAATATTGGTGAAGAAATAATGTTGACTTGTGGCAGGACTTCCCTTTAAAGAAAACCTTGCAGAACACTACGATTTGTTCATATGAAGGACTAATACTTCCTACACTGGGGACAGTATGAGATAAGTATGAGATATTTTGTGATTACTTAATATACATCCTAGATTTGGTTATACTTTGTTACTCTTAGTTATAATCCATCTGGGGGAAATTTAAATAAACTCACCTCTTCTGTGATAATAATTTTAATATGCAAATACAGGCAGAAAAAAAAAAGTGCTAAAAAGAATTGTGCACAGATGTATATTTGTAATCAGAAAACCTACATATCTTGAGACATATTAGACAATTCATACTTCCAGACAATAAATACAAATCTCAACAGGATAAAGAAATCAGTGACAGAGAGCTTTTGGATGTAGAACATCAAGCTATAATAGATTGATACCTTATCTCTACTGGGGAGGAGTACTGAAATAAATATGTCACTATTATTTAAATTATCTGGCTATTATTTATTAAAAAATAAATATTATTTATATTTATAGGTTCCAAAGCTTATGAATTTCAAAATGGTTTTTCTATTTTTGAAACAGTCAGCCTTGGGACTCACAAGTGAAAAATGGTATTGCCCTGTATTTTGGCAAAGAATGAAAAAAAAAATCTCAAAAAAACCCAAACATTTTCAGGACAGTTCTGACTATTTTGTTTTGTTTTATAATGTTTCTAAAATAGGATGTTATTTCAATCTCCATTCCTCCTATATTGTCTGCAGATTAAAACAAAACCAAAACCAAAAACATATAATAAATAAATGATTCCTGAATAATTTGATAATATAATTAAATTGATAAAATGGTAAAATCATAAAAGGAGCATCAGTGCCACTTAATAAAGTTTACAATTCCAGATATAGTGTTAAGACAATTTCCTTAAACAAAGAAATCTGGTTTGTACTTTTACAGGCAGCCATTCTGGAAGGTTCTTCCTCTTCCTCTTCCTCTTCCTCTTCCTCTTCCTCTTCCTCTTCCTCTTCCTCTTCCTCTTCCTCTTCCTCTTCCTCTTCCTCTTCCTCTTCCTCTTCCTCTTCCTCTTCCTCTTCCTCTTCCTCTTCCTCTTCCTCTTCCTCTTCTCTTTCTCTCTTTTTCTTTCTCTTTCTTTTTTATTTTTAAACTGGAGAAATCTTACTACTTGACATTATTTTCTGTATACCATCAAAATGTGCAGGCAAAATTCCCCCTAGCTGGCAGTATGTATCCCTCAAACACTGACAACTCAGAGACACCAAAATTATTCTATTAAATTATTAAGAATCCTGATATTTATCTCCTCTAAATGTCACTGTGAGTCAAATAGAGTAGAAAAATTATATCCAATGATAAGAGTCTCAGTCAAGTCGAAAGATTCATATTTAAAAAGAAATGCCAGACAACGCTTAGAAATAATTCAAGAAATAAAATAACTTTTCAACTTATAAAGTATATAAATGGGATATGATGTCAATTTATAAAGTTCAGTCTGCAGTCAGAACTCCATTTCATTATCTCATTTTGAAATAAATCACTTTAAAATAGCCCCAACATTTAAAGTTTCATCAGACCTTTACTGAAAGATCAGCCCAACTAAGCAACCAATATTTGCTATTATTATCGAATTCCTGTAACTGAGCAACATTTAGCAAGTTTGCATAATCAATACCTCTCCTCTGAGCAGAGAGAGCTATAAAAGCTTTACCATGTAAAAAAAGGTCTGAAACAGTACGATAAATCCCTATGAGGGCAAACGCACAAGTGAAAATATTTACCAGTCAATAAAATGGATCCCATTGCCTTCTGTTGACAAAGCAGGTTACACACCACATGTAGCCCAAGTTAAATTGTTCTCAAGTTTAAAATGTTTTTCACTAATGTCAAATGAAAAATCTATTCTGCACCTCTGACACTAATAACAATATAGCAAATTTCATGCTAGTAATATATTTTCAATTTTTCTTTCTCATCATCTATTCCTAAGTACTATTCCGAAGGCATTAATTCACAGTTCTATAAAACAAAATGTTGCATAGTTTTTGAACTTTAAGATCTAGCTATCTTGGTTCATATTGAGAGTCACCTTTTAAATATTTAATTAATATCACTTTATGAGGTGAGGGTTTTTTTTCAGCTTTCACAATACTGAAATGATCTCTTTCTACCTGATGTGATTTGCATGAAACTGACAGTATGATTCAGAGATTTAATAAGTAGATTTAAGTTTTTCTAACTTTTATGAAACAGTTGAAGGGGTTTAATTTACTTGCACTCCCAGAAGTATGAGTAATATTCTTTTTAATGCAGAATGGGGCAGAAGCCTGATCATCTGGGTCAGGATGCCAGGCATGTCTAAGGGGAGCTCTCACATCCCTGGAAACTATGGATCTTCTTCTGTCACACAAGAATGCCTGTTATTGTTAAAGGTGCATGAAGACTCTCTGACCAGGAAAAGGGAAATAAAGTTTTAAAAAATGTACCTGTTCCAGAATCTGTTTTCTTGTCAACATTTTCAGGTGTATTCACTAAGTTTGAGCAAGGGTTTTATTTCATAGAATCATAGAATGGTTTGGGTTTGAAGTTACCTTAAATATAAGCTCATTCCAACCCCTTGTTGTGGACAGGGACACCTTCCCCTAGACAAGGTTGCTCAGGCTTCCATTCAGCCTGGACTAAAATTCGTCATACTGTTTTTTCATGGTATGTTTTTTTTTTTTTTTTAATAAAGGAAAAATGAGCTACTTTGCAAGTACTTATATTTTCTTCCATTAAATTCTCATTCTGAAAGGTTTCTCAAAACCAAAATAAAATTTCAAGAGGAAAGCACAGAACAAATTCCTATATAAACCAATAGCATAGCAGTTATCTGCAGTATGAGTGATACAGATTGAAATTCATTGAAAGGTACAGTACTGACAGTTATTCACAACCATGACTAACTATAATATATGTAGCCCTTTAGAAGTCTTATTCTAAAATATAGCATCCTTCAAAATGTTTTGATACAGACTCCTTGCTATTAGAGAGTTAACAGTTTGAATAAATCAATAACAAATCCTTTTCAAAGAGTCCATTTTCTTCAGTATTTTATTGCAATTCTTTTTTATTGAAGTCATTATGGCTATAAGCTCAGCTTCTTTGTTGAAAATGAAACCATTATATCAATCTTTAGCTAATAAAGTCTGTTTATTTATATGATTTAATTACAAAAATACTTTCTTCAGTGAGACAAAGGAATGTTTTATGTTCTGCAAATTGTGATGCATACACAGTTGTTTCTTTTTAAAGAACTAGCCAGTGCTGTCTAATGCACAGTTTCTCTGAGGAAAAGAGGTAAGGGAAAAAAAATCAGAAGAGAGGAGAATGGAAAACTTCCTATGAAATTTTACTTCATAGTGGAAGAGTTCATGAAAATCATATTTAATCTTTCCTAGACAAGAACTCAAGAAATGCATAAGGCAACTGTTTTCCTGGCCAGTCACACTTTGGTCCTTCTACCTCAGGTCTCATCTTTCATTGTATCCTGTTTTTTTCTGATTTCCATTTTACAGATGAAGGAGAGAGACACCAACCAAAGATTCACATGAAGAAAGGACAAATTATCCTCAGCAGGCAGGCTTGTAGCTCCTACAACTGACACAGCAGTTGCTTGGGGATGATCTCCAGCTTGCCCTCACCTTCTGGCCTGTGCCCAGAGTGGCCACCCCTGACTGCTTATGAGACCAGTGGCAGTGGACTGCGCTGTACAACTGTAAAGTAAGATCCTGAGCCGAGAAGCCAGAGCACAAGAGACAAGAGGGGCCACTTGTATGGGATCTCAATACGGTTTAATCTCAAGAAGGTCCAGGAACAGTTCTTACAGAGAAACAGCTACTTAAAACCAGGGGAGGGCAGTAGGGGAGGATACAAATCTTAACCAATAGTAGAACAGAAGGGGAGGAACGTAGGGCAGGGGTTAAGTTTTAGATGACCAATAGGGAATAACATGGAAGGGGAACAGGCTTGGCACACCAGTGAACCTTCGAGGGAAGGGTGATAGACAAAGAAGGCTCTAGAGAAAGGAATGCAGTTACTTCTGACAGACAAGGGAAGAGGGCAGTACTTCTAGGATTGGCAGGGAAGGACCTGGAAATAAGGGAGGTATAAGGGAGATTGACATGGGGACTGACAACAGTTGTCAGGAAAATGGTGGTAAACAACTTCAAGGCAAAACCATTAGGGAAAATGGACAGAGTACATGGAACAAACTACTACAAGCTTACAACAAGAAATACCTTAAACTACAACAGAAAAACAAACTACTACATACAACTTTACACACTGTTCTGCCATATGCATCATCCATAAACGTCAGTCTTTGTTCCATTCTCAAGGTGTAATGACTACAGATTACAGTTCATGGGGACAGTATTAGTCAGTAAGGTCCCATGTAAACTACACAGTAGTAAAATTAGGACACAAGTCCATCGCTTCACATACTACAGCTCTGCTGTTTAAATGCTTTATTCTCTGAAACCACATAGGATTTTGTGCTATAATCTTTTCTGTAAGGAGTTAATCTGAATGTGTTTTAAAGAAAATGGTAGGAGGGCATGCTTTTATCTCAAGATCCGAATAGAAATTAGAATAGAATAGAATAGAATAGAATAGAATAGAATAGAATAGAATAGAATATCTCAGTTGGAAGAAACCTAAAACGATCATCTAGTCTACCTGACCACTGCAGGCCTTGTTATTAGGGTATTGACCAAATGCATTTTAAACACTGAAACACTGCTTGGAACACTGACCATCTTGCTAGAAAGCCTGCTCCAGTGTTTGACCATCCTCTTGATAAAGAAATGCTTCCTGATGTCCAGAATAAGCTTCCTCTTGCCATTAATAAAGATTTGAACCATTCCCACAGGCCCTCCCTCTGGATACCTGGGAGAATGGCTCAGCACCTTCCTCTCCTTTTCACCTCTTCAGGAAGCTGCAGAGAGTAATGAGATCACCTCTCAGCCTCCTTTGATCCAAAATAGAAGAGGTTGAAGTCCTCAGCAGCTCCCTCATAGGACATTCCTTCCAGGCCTTTCACCAGCATTTTTTCCCTCCTCTGGAGGTATCCAAGGACCTACACTCCCTTTTTAAACAGGGGGCCCAGAACAGCACACAGTACTCAAGGTGAGGCCACACCACGTTTGAATACAGTGAGATAATCACTTCCTTTTCCTGGCTGGTGATGCCATGTTTGATGGACTGACAGTTCAGGACTGACAGGGCACACAGTGTTTGCCCTCTGGACGACCAGGGCACACACTGCTGACTCACACTGAACTTCTGTCAACCTGCATCCCCAGGTCCCTTCCTGTAGGGCTGCTCTCCAGCCACTGTTCTCATTTATTTGTGCCTAGCATTGCTGCATTCTAGAATCTGGCATTTGGACTCTGCAAGTTTCCTGTCCTGTCCCTTAAGTGAGTCAACAGTATCTCCCAGTTTGAGATCATCAGCAAACTCATTAATGTTTCAGTCAATTCCTGCAGCCAGATGACTGATAAGCAGATTGAACAGGACTGGCCCTGGAACTGCACCCTGAGAAGCATCACTGGCGACTGGTCATGAGACAGATGTAGCTTCACTCACCACAGCCCTTTGAGCTCTGCCCTTCAGAGAGTTCTTCACCCAGAGCATCCTGAACTGTCAGCAGGATGCTGTGATAGACAGCATCAAACACCTTCCTAGCATGCAAAAAAACTAGAAATATTGCCTTCCCTTCATGCACGAAGTGGGTGACTCTATAATAGACGTATCAAATTATTTAAAGTGGACTTTCCCTTTATGAACTCATATTCTTCCCCATAATTTTTCTAGGAGGTGAGGTTAGACTGTAGTTTTCTGGCTCTTCCCTCATGCCCTTTTTGTAGATTGTAATAACATTTTTCAGCTTCCAGGCAGCAAGAATCTCCCCAGACTCCCAAGAATTTCATAGATGATTGAGAGCAGTCCTACCTGGACATTTACTAGATCCTTCAGAACTCTGGAATTAATCCCACCCAGCCTCACAGACTTGTGAACTTTCAGCTGATACTGCTGGTTTATTACAATTTCAGTGTCTATAAATGGAGAACCCCTGTTCCCACAGTCCTGGTCCTCTGACTGTGGGGCCCAGGAAGCCCAAGGTCTATATACATTAACAGAGGCAGCTAAAAAAACTGCATTGAATTCCTCTGCTTTTTATTCATCCATATTAGTCAGATGATTATCTTCAACAGCTATAAATCCAATGTTTTTTTAGATCTCTTCTTGCTATTAACATAATTTAAAAGGTTTTTCTTGTTACTTGATATGACAATGTCCAGTTTCAACCAATTTTCAGCCTTTAAAGTGATTTCCCTGCATATACAAACCACAGTTACAAAGAACTCTGTCTGCATAACTAATTGATGGATAAAAAAATCCCTGAGCACTAATTAAGGAAAACTGGGAAGAGACATGAAGATACCTGGCAGAGAATTTAGGCCTGTGTCACTTATCTCAGAGAAGTATGCTTGATACTAGCCATAGCTATTCTTATCTGGGGAAACTAAGGGCTTGTCCTTTTTAGATGATGATGTTTGCTTAATTTGTTAGTTCTGAAGAACAGGCTTCTCAAATGTCATAAGGAAGCCATTAATTTCTTTCCAACATATTCCAATCACTGTTCCAGTGTTCTCATTGCCATGGTACATCTTATAGTGCTTTTTATAATTTATAGGTAACCAGTTGTTCAGTACCTTCCCCCTAAAAGGCTACTACCTGATTGTTCAGTCTTTTGTACCTAACATCTTATTTGCATTGCAACAAACAATACTATGTTTTTTTTATTTTAAAATGAAATTCAATAACTAAAGGCTTGTATCTGTTTTGATATTCATCAGCCCCTCAAACAGATTAGCATTTTGTGTCAATATAGTAGCATCAGTGTTATGATTAATTTTTACCTTGAACTATTTGGAGAACAGAAAAATGCAAGATATAGGAAAAAAATCTAATATTGAAAATTTCTACTAGATGGGGCTCTTTTAGGATCAAGTAGATTCCATGGAATGCATTGTAAAAAATATTTAGTTTATATGTAGGTACTTTCTTTTTCTTTAATTTCTTATAGAAAGGGAAGTACATCATGCCAACACAAGCCACTTGTTCAATTTCCAAAGGAAAAAAGAATACAAATAGGTTCTCTTTATTCCAAATACATATGAGGCAGTGCAGAAGTAAGAGGAAAGTGAGTAAGCTGAGGAAGAAAGATTAGTCAAGGCTTGTTCTTTTTCCTCAAATCAATACCTTATAATTTCTTCATTAGCACACAGAGCTATGATCCCTTTCCCATGGCATAAAAGATGCACAAACAGATTTTTTTCACATGATGTAATGAATCCCTTGTTGATTTAAAATGATCAAAGGCCTAAGATGAAAGCTTTAAACTCTATGATAAAACATTGATAATTGTGCTGTAATATTCAATATTGTGACCTAAATAAAGTGGTTTTCAAACCTCAAAGCTATAAAAAAGCCATACATAATATTTTTTAAGTCTTATTGTATCAACAGTTCTATAACTACAAATTATCTACATAACATTTTGTATTATAACTGCCAATAAAACCTGCAATTCAGGCTGCAATGAAGTAGTCCATTTAGATTAAGTAGCAGATATAATCAGGTAAATCAATAAGAACTGTTTTAAGCTGTTCATAAATGCTTAAGAAGATTGAATTAGTGTTGTCCAGGGCTTTTTCCATATTTTCAGTTTGATTCTAATTTATGTAATGTCAGTACATTTAGGAAATTCATCAAAATGCCTATAATGTTGACTATTATAAACAAACTCCAAAAAATTCTTATTATACAATTACTTGTAATATTGCAAGTTTTTAATTGTTTGCTTAATTAGCTGATTTAATTAATGTAAATACCACATTGCTTAAACACTTAAGATTAATTTATCTGGCTTCATGCCGTTCAATAGTATATGTGAGATAAATTCAATCAGAGAACCATGATACTACAAGAGCAGTGACATTTTTTGATATTTCATTTTTTGTATAGTACTGAAATTTATTTTATGCTAAACAGAACTAATCAATCATTTTAATTAACAACCAGAGGTGGGCTAGGTCTCCCACTGAACTGGAGAGTGATTGCTAAGGCTTGTATCATGTACTTCAGGGCAGATTCAGCTTACTGAGTTTGTTTGGTTGTTGAGAAAGAGTCTCAGGTATGAAAGTAACCCCCCTTCTTTCTACATCTAAAGCAGGTCCTTATGAAATGTGGCATTTTGTTTTGTGAACAGATATAAAACTGTTTAATGTTTGTTTTTAAACTCTGCTTTTGTCACTGTGGGTACCTTTTTGTTTAGACTTCAGGGTATTTTCAAAGCTGTTTGTAGGAGTTGAGAAATTATACATCTGAATCCCATTATTTTCTAACAGGATTTGAATGCATATATTTGCCCTAAGATTTAATTATAAGTCTTTGCAAACTTAGATCAATCAGGCAACTTAAAAACCTGCTCTTTGGGGAAATAACTGTCAGTTTATCTTTTTCTTTGAGTGTTGTAATTATGCCAGAAATTTAGTCTAACACTTCTTTCTTTATGGTAATTTGCATAATATAAAACAATAAAAATATTATAAACTCACAGTATTTAAATTAGTCAGTACAGAATTACAGAACTGAGCTGGAAGGGATCTCAGAAGTCCTTGGTCCACCTTTTTGCTTCAACATATAAAGTATAGTTATGTGCAAGATGTTTTCCAGTTCGGAAAGATTTCTTAAAGTGGAAACTTCACAGACTCTGAAACTGGCATGTTTCAATTTATCTTTATATTTATTATTTCAATGTGCAAATTAAAATGTTATTTAAGCCAATTAATTATGTATTGCCCTATTATCTCTATCACAGAGAACTGACAACTGACAACAATTTTCACTTTCAATCAGTATTTTACATATTTAATTATTCTTAATTCTTTGGTATTCTTTCAGACAACCAATCCCAAATTGTAGCACTTCCCTTCTCTATAAAAACTATCCATGTCTCTGATTATATTTATTTTTCTTCTCTGAACTACTTGAGTTGTTGGTGTATAGCTTTCTTGATAGTTCTAAAGGCTTCTCAGAAGAGGTTACTATATTCCAGCTAAGATTTCATGTATGAGGAACAAAGCAGAAGAATTAGCTAGCATCTTGTGTGAGCTGTACTTAATTTACATATCCCAGCATGATGTGCAATGCTCTCCTTAACAGCAGCATGACACCACTGATTGATGTGTGGCTTATGATCTGCAGAGGATTATCCTCAGATCCTTTGATATTGAGTTGCTATTTAATCAAGTAATGTAGAACTTCTGTCTCTGTATTCATGTACCTGAAATTACAATGCAAAAGCAGAAGACTGCAATTGCCTTTATTGAATTGGATAATTAATTTAAAAAATAATTTTCCCGTGTTTTTAAAAATAATTTTGAATTATAATATGGACTCCCAGTAATCTTGCAGTTTATACCAGGACAACACAAGAAGCATACTTTCTATTCCATCACCCAGGATAGGAATGAAGTATAAACTAGAATTCAAGTAGGATCGACTGAGAAGCTTTGAGTAAATCTCCTACAATTGACAGTTTCTCTAACAATGCCATCTTGTGACCAGTTTCACTGTAACACTGGTAATCTCATCTGTACCACACCTGTGAAGCTTAATTCCAAAAATATGTGAAACTGAATTAGCCGTCTTACTAAAGCCACAATATAGTATATTTTTATTCTCTACTACACATAAAACATTAAATCCAAATTAGCTGTTACTCTGTTATATTTTAAAATCTTACAAATAATTTGATCATCAGTCAGCAAGTGGTGAACAATTAAGTTGTGCATCACTTTTGTCTATTCTAATTGCTGTTATTATTATTATCCTCCTTTTTGTCCTCTTAAACTGTCTTTTTCTCAATGCACAAGTTTACTCACTTTTCCAGTTCTCTCCCCCATCCTACTGTGAAGGTGGGGAGTGAGCTCTGTGATGCTTAGTTGTCAGCTGCAGTTAAGCCATGACAATCGTTTTTGGTGCCCAATGATGGGTTGACATAATAGCAAATCTGACTAGAACACATAACAAAAAATTTGTTATAGACACATTTCATTAGTTTAAAAATTGTTGGTCACAATGTTGATTTATTTGCTCTCAAATTTGGTGTGCTTTTACTTTTGCTTGCCTTGTGTAATATCTTCCTTGTACTATATGTTGTCCATCATGCTGTTTATCATCCATGAGAGCTGGGCTAAGGTTATCATGTTGTTCTACTTTGTAGCACTGCCTAATGATACTATAGAATTGCTGGTCATGAAACTAATCTGATAGTTGTACTTATCATAGTCATCATCTCTGTACTTTGGGAGCCATCTATTGGAAAATATTAATAATTATATATTTTAGCTTTTCCTTTTCTCCTTGGAGATGCAATCCATGCAGGAGACACTTCCATCTTCCCCTCCTCCTCCAGGCTAATTATGTTAGCTTTTGAGAATTTTGATTCTCCTTGGGATGTTCAAACTAGCATGTTCCTATTGCTACCTGTTCTGAATGTGTTCCAGGTCTTGTTTAAGGTGAAACAACTATTTAATAATACATTCAGAGATCTGCCCTGAGGCTGGATGAATGGCAGGGTGTGTGGGATAGTATAGGCAAGTAACCTAGAAGAGTGAGTACCTCCAATGCTCTGGAACTCCACCCCTGAAAAAGTGCAGAATCTGGAAAAATCACTAAAGTATCTGGGAAAAGTATGCAATCACCCTGGCAATTCCAGAGAAACACAAATCACTGCAAGATTCTGGGGCCTGGCCCAGGCCTGGCCCCGGTCCAAACACTGTTCAACACTTCTCAGCACC
This sequence comes from Lonchura striata, assembly GCF_050655825.1. Lineage (NCBI taxonomy): Eukaryota > Metazoa > Chordata > Aves > Passeriformes > Estrildidae > Lonchura > Lonchura striata. The sequence goes on from NC_140704.1 coordinate 58,318,387, forward strand.
CTCAAGGGGAAGAGATGGTCTCTGGATGTGACAGCAAAATGACAAATGCTGCAGATGCTTCAACTAAGATGACAGGTACTGCAGCTCATTTAGTGAGGGATAAAGAAGCAGGGCTATCATGAGAAACAGGTAGAACTAAATAATGAGTCAAAAACACCTAATCCTTTTTCCTGATTGATCTGCATTAAGAAAGATGTTATAACTCACCCAGACAAGTGGGGGTTTATCTCACCATGGAGTGACAAACTATCAAAGGAATAAAATGAATATTTATAACTAATTTCTTGTGTTTCAGCTTTAATAGAAGAATAGTGCTGGTAATAAAGGGATGGTTTTTGTTATTGCTAAGTAGTGTTTGTACAAAGTTAAAGAATTTTCAGCTTCTCATACCCTGCAAGATAGAAGGTGGGAGAGGCACAAGAATCTGGGAGAGAACACAGCCAGTTCAGCTGACCCAAACTGGTCAAAGGGATATTCCATACTGTATGGTGTCATGCTCAGTATATAAACTCAGGGGGAAGCTGGCTGGATGCCACTGTTTGAGAGCAGACTGGCATCACCTTGGAGAGTCGTATGCAATTGCATTGTGCATAACTTGTTTTGTATATCCTGATTATTTTATCATTGTCATTATAACCATTATATTTCTTGTTTTCTGTCCTATTAAGCTGCCTTTAACTCAACCTACAAGTTTTCTCACTTTCGCTTTTCTGATTGTCTCCCCAATCCCACTGTAGGGAAGGAGATGGGAGTGAGAGCAGCTGTGTGGTGCCTATTTGCCATTGGGGGTTAAACCACAGCACTCTTAAAAACATTGTTATATTTTTCTTTTTCCATTCTTCTGAAACTTCATTAATTTTTCATGTGCTCTCAGAAATAAGGACAAAAAATTCTGACATTATTTTTATTGGCTCTTAAAGCCATTTAAAGTGTATAACATCAGGGCCAAAAGATTTTAGCAGATTCATATTTTTCAAGTATGGTCCAGTTTATTATTTCTCTGTTTGGCAGTAAGACCTTGTCAATGATATCAGCTATGCCTTTGGTTAAGTATTTCAGACAATGCTGATGGAAAGAGAAGGTAATTTTCCCCTGCTGATGGACCATTTCCACCTCTGACTTTCTTTTTCCTTAAATATACTTGCAAAATTATTTCTCAGCACTCTTTCATGCTACTTCTTGGTTATATTTTAAGCTATAAAAGTTCTGGTGTTGTTTGTATCTATGTGAGCTACTTGTCCTATCTTTCCAAGTTTCTATCTGACCTAGTTTCCATAGTCTACATGATCTCTTTCATGGTTTAAGTTATTTGATCTCAATATATTTCCTGTTCTTCCTCTGCAATTGGATAATCTGCACTTCTGCCCTTAGTATTATCTCTTTAGGAGTCAGCTGTCTCTTCTTAACTAGTATTTCATTAAATTTGTTTCTAAGCGTTTTGAGTTTATTAAAGTCTGCCTTCTTGAAGTTTATTATTTTTATTGTTCCTTTTTTTCCCTAAGGATTGTGAACTCTATCACTTCCTAGTAATTATCATCAAATCTAAAAGAACTACACCTTTCATTCTTTTATTTTTCCTTTTTTCTTTGTGTATAAAAATTGCCATACAAGCATTACAGGAACTAATGAATGACAAATTGATTATTCAGACAGACACACAGATTTTGTTAGAAAATTATAGGCTAAGCACAGTAATCTCTCTGGCTATTGCATATCTTCATATCAGCAATTTAAAAAGCTACAGCTTGGGAAAGAATTCCTACTTCATAACTTTTCTATAAATATGTCCACTTTTTATGATTTTAAATTATCCATGGCAATTGAATATGAAATTTCTAAGCCCCAGGTAATTCAGAATTCTTGAGGAAATATCAACCACTTCTTAAACCACTTCTTAGTCTGTTTGTGGCCTGCAAGAAGCCCTTTGCAAATACTATGTAAGCCCACAACCCTGGATGCCTGAAAATAAAAATATAAGCAAAGCCTTTTATAGTCATTACTGTTATGGACTGCAATGTACCTACAATGACTTACATATATATAAGGTAATCATGTAATGCTCTCAGATCAGAACGGTCATCAATTATTGACATAACAGTGTATGTCACTTCATATTTCAAAGAACAGTGGTGATTTTAGGCTCAAGTTCTAATACTACAGAAATCTCCTGAAATAACTCAGTCATAAGCCTACTGCCTCTATCAAATTGTAAATTTCATGGGCTGGCTACATGAACATTCCTGACATGTCATTATATGTTGCTGATATCTAAACATGTCTAGTCATGATGTCAGCGGTGCATTCCATAATAGGATTTCTAAATATAAACAAAAGGTTTCTGACTCCACTCCTCTGAAATCTGAAAAGGTTATGGTTATGATCTCATTCTATTTAAAGACATTACACTAAGTCAAGCAGTAAAACAACAGGACACTCGTAAAAACTCATCCAGATGAAAATAAAAAAGAAAAACAACCAAAAACCTCACAATAAGTGCATTGTCTGTAATCAAAACCAAGTTTCATTTCACTGATAAGCACATGAAAAATAATTATAATCCACTTGAAAATTTTAATTTTGGAGAGGGCTGACAGTTTGAGATGCCTGCATCAACCTTCATTTTATTGTCATTGCTCTTGAAAAATACACTGCACAAAAATAATATTTGTTATGTTCTCTGCATAAACCAATCAAGTTCATAAAACTGAACTGAAATTATGCAGGTTTATGAACTACAAATAAAATACTTTATTTCTTATCAAGATTCCTCCCAAGTATTCTAAAATTGCTTTGTTCCCTTTTATTACTGCTATTTGCTGTGTTTGCCAGGAATGTAGGAAAATGGTTTCCATCTGAGGACGTTTGAACACATTCATCCCTTATAGGGTAGCTTCTCAACCACCAGACCATGTTGCACTCTAGTATATGTGCTTGTGAAGATGGGGCAGATATTCTTTGTGTTTGCTTCAGTTTTCTTAATCTTCCACTAAATCCAGGCATTTCCACTTTATATGACTGACACAGCCATCATCCTGGAGAGATTTTAAACATTTTATGCAAAAATATTTCTGCCCTTCAGGGAAGGTTTAGAAGGTCTCAATGACTCTTCTTCACATGTCAGTCATGTGGTTCAATAGGAATGTATGATGCTGTTGTTCAGATACCTCTGGAAGAATGGAGCAGGATCTAACAACTCTTAATTTGCAGATGTTGACCATCCAGAGCTTTGAACAAATTCTCAAATCCTGCTATTAAATTTTGTCTGAATACACAAAGCACTCCTAACTCAGTTCACCATCTCTGAATTCTGTACACATGGAGCCTGAATCTGTGCCAATACTGGTATACTGATTCAATTAGGTACACCCATTTGAATAAATGTCCTAGATATGCTTAGCATGTTCCATTAGGAATTAAGGCATAGTTAATCTGTTAATTGATATTAATAATTTAAACAGGCCTGATATTTAAAATTGCCAACAGATTTACTTTAAACACTCCTTGGCTTTTAGCTGGAATGTGTTTTAGGTTTATGTTGTATTTATTGCGTGACAGTTTGAGGTCAATAAATTTGATGGCATACAGCTTCAATCATATTGTGAGCTTGAAAATGTGTCCTGTTCCTGGTGCTGCCATGGTCTTTATATATGGCTTCTGACAATTCAATGTGCATCTACTTCTCTCTGTGCAAAATGGAAGTAGAACTGAAACCAGTGATTAAGAGTTGTATGTCAGGTATTGGAATGAAGAAATGTAAGCAAATTATGATTGTTCTCTTTTCCGCATAGAAGTACTGAATTATTCAGTGATGGTTTTGCAAGTTAATGTACCACATTACGATAAAGCAAAGACACTTTTTGGTTCCTTTGATTTTGTGGAATTCTAATGCTTCATGTACAGCAGTCTTGCCTAGTCAGTGACAGATTGATACTGGTTCACCCTTAACATATATATTGTAATTAATTGCTTCCTTTCAACCTATTTTTTTTGAAATGCATATATGAACAAAAAATACAGCCACCATATTTCCTCATATTCTGCTGCATTTATTAAAAGTTTCTAAATTGTGTCCTCAAGTGAAATACTGACAATATTTTATTAGTGATCCCTTCTATTTTGTCAGTACTTACAGAATCATTATTTTTCAAAGTCAAGTTCTACTCCTTTTAGCTATCCAGCAGAATATGAAAAAAAAAATGCAATACTACTCCATACATTTTGAAAAGTGGAATAAAACTAGATAAATTAATTATATAAGCTCCTGACCAGCAGTATGAAAACTATGGGCAAATGCTGTAAGCAATATCTAGGCTGTGAGTTAGCTGGAAAGAGGGTACAGGATGTAATTGTTTATAATTTCACTCCATCTGTTCAAATCAGGCTTCAAGGCATGCCATTGTTTCTATTGGTCTTTAAACTCTACATAAAATTCTGTTCTAAATAATGAATGAAAATTTAAAGAGATAAAAATACCATCTTTAGAACATACTAGCAAAGTACAAACATCAAGAAAAGATCATCAAGTGCTACCAACTAAAATTATTAGGGAAAATATTTTTAAGTAAACTTGGTAATGTGTCAATTGTAACTAAGTATTTAAATAGTTTAGATTTGGATAAAAACCCTCTACTAGTAAAAGAAAAATTTCAAAGGCATACTTAGGTAGAATTTTAGGGACTCATAGAATCCCTTTGTGTTGTAAGAGAACTTAAAGATTATATAGTTCAACCTTCCTGCCATCCCTGCCCCTTCCACTAGCCCAGGTTGCTCAAAGCCTTAAACGCCTCCAGGCATAGGGAATTCACATCTAATCAGGGCATCCTCCTGATTAGATGAGGAGAGAGCCTCACCACCCTTACAGTAAAGAATTTCTCCCAAATAGCCAATCTAAACATACCTTTTCTTAATTTAAAGTCATTAAAGTTGCAGTTAACCCCACAGACCAGGCTGGATGGGGATCACTGCAGAAGATGATAAAAGTGATCACTGAGTCACTTTCAGTCATTTGCTAGCAGCCCTGGCTAACTGGAGAAGTTCCAGAAATTTGGAAGTTAGCAAATACGATGCCCACCTACAGGAAGAGTCAGAGGGAGGATCCAGGGAGCTACAGGCTTGTCAGCCTGACCTTGGTGCTGGGGAAGGTCATGCATCTGATCATCTTAAGTACCATTACCTGGAATGTGCAAGACACCAGGGGATCAGAACCAGCCAGCATAGGTTTTTCCAAGGCAGGTCCTGCGTGACTAAACTGGTCTCCTTCTATGACAGAATGACCCACTTAGGGGAGGAGGAAAAGGCTGAGATGTTGTCTGCCTATGATTTAATAAAGCCTTTAACACTATTTCCCATAGTCTTCTGTCAGAGAAACTGTCTGCTTGGGTCTTGGACAGGCATATTCTTCACTGGGTAAAAATCTGGCTGGATGGTTGTGTCAAGGAAGTTGTGGTGATTTGAGTTAAATCCAGTTGGTGACTGGACACAAGTGGTGCTCCCCAGGGCTCAGTACTGGGGCCAGTCCTATTTAATTTCTTTATGATCTGAATGAGGGGACTGAGTGCACTTTCAGGCAGTCTGACACTAGGTTGGGTGGGAGTGTTGAGGGTAGGAAGGCTCTATAGAGATGTCAGGATGGAGTGATGGGCTGAGGCCATTTGTATGAGGCTGAACAAGGCAAAAAAGCTGAGTCCTGCATTTGGGTCACAACAACTCCATGCAACACTGCAAGCTTGGGGAAGAGTGGCAATAAAACTGCCTGGTAGAGAGAGATCTGGGATTGCTGGTTGACAGAAGGCTGAACATGAGCCAGCATGTGGCTGGGTGGCTCAATAAGACTAATGGCATCCTGGCTTGTATCAAAAATAATGCAGCCAGAAGGACTAGGGTAGTGATTGTCCTCCTGTACTCGGCACTGGTGAGGACTCAACTCAAGTACTGTGTCTGATTTTGGGCCCCTCACTACAAGAAAGACCCTGAGTTACTGGAGTGTGTCCAGAGAAGAGCAAAAAACTTGGTGAAGGGTCTATAGCACAAGTCTGATGTGGAGTGCGTTAGTATGATGGAGAGTGGCTGAGGAAACTGGAAGTATTTAACCTGGTGAAAAGGAGGCTGAGAGGAGACCTTATCATGCTCTATAACTACCTGAAAGGAAGTTGTAGGAGGTGGAAGTCTGTCTCTTCTCCCAAGGAACAAGTAATAGGACTAGAAAAAATTACTTAGAGTTGTATCAAAAGGAAATTTAGATTGGCCTAGTTAGAACTAAAGTCTACGCTGAAAGAACTGTCAAGGATTGGAAAAAGTTATTCAGGGAAGTGTTTCAGTCACCATCCCTAGAAGAATTTTAAAAGTACGTAGGTGTGACACTTAGGGACATGGTTTAGTGATGGACATGACAGTGTTAGGTTAATGGTTATACTCAGTAGGTCTTTCAACCTAAGTTATTGCACTATTCTAAGACTCTGCAACTGTGATTCCATGGTGACTTTATGTTGAAAATTGTCTTAAATAATCAATATCAAAGACAATCTTTGTAAGAATTATCAGTTTCTTGAGCACCAATTATACTTATTTTTTTAAAGACTGAAGATATTGATATAAGCTGCATGGTCAACTACTACCTTTTAAAGAAGCTGAACCATGCAACTAGAGAAGAAAAAATAATAAAGAAACAGTAATAATGGTTTGTCTAATGACAAATCTTTAACAGAGCATTATGATATGAATGTGTATTTAAAGCATGAGGAAAGATAAACATTTTCTTGTTAGACCAAGTTTTAATGAGCATCAGTTCATAAAACATATATCAAGAACTTCAAGGTTCTTTTATCAATTTATCACACATGCTCTCTGAGTATCTAAACTGCATTTTCCTGTTTGCATGGCACCTCTGTGCTCTGTCTAGCTGCATGAAAATAAAATCACATTCACGTGCATGCTAGAGGAGTTGAAAGTGTTCAACGAAAGCAAAACAAGATAAGAATATGGCAAGATGAGGGCTGAGTGGCCAAGCTGAATGTCTTATGATAAAGGTGAATTCCATAGTCTCATCACTGTCAAAACATATTTCCTGTATCTTGTCTCCAGAATAATATATGCGATTGGTGAAAAAATACAGTTTTCTATCTTTTGATTAATGCAATGCCATCCACTAACTGCAGATATCACATCCATCTTCAAACAGAAGCATGGTTTGTAATATTTAAGCAGAGGAGCCATGAACAGGCTACCCTTACACAAGGATGGACAAGAAATATCTCGCTTTTCAGGTTTTTTTATTTGTTTTCTTCAAGATAGAAAGTTGTAGATGTATGTAAAGATTAAAATTTAATTATTTTAAACTGTTCAGACTTATTTAAAATGCTTCAATCACTTCATGAACCTTGAAACCTCTTTAAACAGCACCAAAGAGCAGGTTGTAAAACATTTTCACCGAAGCTTGTGGGTCTTTTTTTTTCTTTTTTTTTTTTTTTTCAACTTGAAATTTATCAAAATAACTTTTGATACAAATATTTTTCAACAGCCAGCTGAACGTGATACAGCATGCGTCCAAGTGGCCAAGAAAGCCAAAGGCATCCTGGTTTGAACCAGAAATAGTGTTGCCCACAGGACCAGGGAAGGGCAGTGACTGTTCCCCTGTACTCAGTACTTGTGAGGTCACAGCTTGTGTTGAGTTCTGGGCCCCTCACCATAGGAAAGACACTGAGATTGTGGAGGCAGTCCAGAGAAGAGCAACAGAGCTGGTGAAGGGTCTGGAGCACAAGACCCTTCACCAGGGTCTTGTGACAGCAGAAGGAGCTGGGGGTGTTCAGCCTGGAGAAAACTGGTCTCTCTTAGGGGAGACCACATCACTCTCTACAACTGCCTGAAATGAGGTTGTAACAACATGGTTATTGATCTCTTCTTCAAAGGAACAACTGGTAGGACATGAGGAAATAGCCTCATGTTGTACCAGGGAGGGTATATATTGAATATTAGGAAAAAATTCTTCACCAAAAAGATTGCCAAGAACTGTAACAGATTGCCCAGGAAAGCAGTGGATTCACTATCTCTGGAGACATTTAAAATATGTGTAGATATGGCACCTGAGGATATGGTTTAGTAGTGGACTTGGAAGTGTTAGGTTAATTGTTGAATTTGATGATCTTAATGGTGTTTTTCAACTTAAATGATTCTATGATTAATTTATTTTTATCTTTTATCCAGTGAGCAAAATTCAACACAGATGAAATTTAATGTTGCTCTTTGTCAGTGAATATATTGTCAGAAAATTAAGATAGGCATACTTAACTTTTCCAATCTTAAAATACACGCTTTATCAAGCTTAAAAAGAAAATTACTTTCACTTCCCACTTAAAGTAATAGGACTGAATATTCTTTTAATGGCTAAGTGTAGTTTTCTGAGTGTGTATTTTTACATGGTGTCCTGGTTCAGGGAAAATTTGGGAAAGAACCCCCAAGGGGTTCCTCTAGAAAGCTGATTCAATCGGCTCCTCCCCTCAACCGGTTCAGGAAAAAATACCTCCTTGGAGAAAAGTGGAAAACACTGTTTATTAAACAAGAAAACCTAAATGCTTCTGGATGTTCAGTCCAGAGCAGGTTTAAGCAGGTCCAAATAAAAGGAAAAGCCACAGTCCAGGGAACTTCTTTGTCTCAGCTAGCTCAAACTAACTAAAAAGCAAAGGAGAGCTCTGTCTCGCTGTATGTCCGACCACAGACAGCACAGACCAGGAGCAGGAATGTGGAGGAGGGAGTGCAGTTTCAGAAAACAAACTCTGTGCCTCTTCTCCCCCCTCCCTTCACTCATGGAACAAGTCTTACAGGTGAAAAACTTATTATTCAGCATAAACAGAACAGACAATTGGGGATAAAAGCATCATACAGTCAACCTAGGATACATGGGTAGCTATTTCTCCATTTTAAGAGGGGAATGACATATTTGAATGTATGCAGAGAACTGAAAACTAGTGACTGTAGCTAAAGAAAGAGTGATTTATAACACTACCTACTTTGCACCAAGTTGGAATAGCAGGAACTCTGAAGAGCAAACAGAAACAAGATAGAGATGGCAATATCCTAACCTTTCTTTAACTATTTATTCATGAAAGGCACTTCACTGTCAAGTTTATAATTCTGTGTTGATACTACTTTTGGAATTTGCATTAAATGACATTTTGATTATAGTATTCAAATGCCTGTGCCCTTAAAACTTTGCCATTTATTTTGTATTCAGAAATCTTCCAGCTAAATGTCCCCATTTCCATTTTGCTCTGGATTCCACTGAGACTATATAGGAAAGATTACTAGAGTTCTCCTTCCCAAAAGAATCTTGTCAGGTAAAAGAAATTCAAATTATAGCATAATATGCACCAGGTCTTTGATTCTTAGCTCTATATTATAGTTTTGAGCAAATAAGATGGTGTTTTGTTAAAAGTGGACACTTTTTTTTTTTTTTTGTTTTGTTTTGTTTTAAATCTATCTTTATTGCTAATAATTCAGGACATACTTGACAAAGCAAGTGTGTGCAGTTATTATGTAAATTCTCTGACCATGCCTTTGAGCCATAACCTTTTGAAACAATTGGGAATTAGATATATTCAGTGAGAGAAAAAAAAATACTAATGATAATAAAACAGCAACAGGGATATGACCTCAGGAAGTTCCTAAGTCAGAAAGTGCTTACATCTGCACAACTGGCACCTGGGAAACTATTACGGTGCAATTGCCCTGTCTCCTTTTTTCTGAGGCATCTACCTCTGACCAGTGTCAATGATAAAAATGGTAGCATGATCACCTGTGTGAGCAGAATTAACCATGTTACCTTAAGCCTTACTACCTACTATATTTTTTCTTTGAGCCAGATGGAACACATTTTGCTTCCACTAAAATTTCTCCATTACAAAACAGGATCAGATAAAAATATGTGATATTTTGTAAAATGTTTTGTACCTGCCATGAACTGTCATCTATCAGATTGCATTCTTCAGTCAGCCACATCTTTTCCTAAAAGTTCACTGTAGCAAACAAAAGCAAAGTGCAAACCAGAATGTTTTCTAGATTCATGGGGAGCCTGTGAGGCACAGATGGTGAAAATTAAGATTTAAAAGTATACCCAAGATGCCTATTAACTTTTAACAAATATCTTTTTCCTCACTTGAATCTAAAAGCAGTGTTTCAAAAGCACATGGTTAATATTGTATTTAAAAATGAATTCAATTTTCTTTGCAACAAAATGTTTCATTAAGGAGAAACTACTTAAATAATTTGCTACTCTTCAGTTTTCAGAATTTTCCTTTTCCTGGAACTAAAAGCAACACAGAATGTAAGCATATGCTTGAATAATGAGCAAATCTATGGTCTTAATATCTGCCCAAACACTTGTTTAGACCCAGGTTAGACTGTCCACTGTTATTCAAGCTATAGTTTAGCACAGGGTTAGACCATGATTTTTTGATGAATTGTACTAAGGTACACACCTCTGTGCCTTCTCATAGATCAGAAAAGGAGACATGAATTTACCCTGTGTGTACCACACAAAGCTACTTGTAATAAATAGTGAGATAATCCTAAAAGAGATACTACTATAGTATAGTAGTACAATTTTATGCATTTTTATCAGACTGTCTGATAAAATCAGCAATACTACTTTGCACTTACTTTGACAGGATAGCATAGAAACACAACACAATTGGGCATTTCGCAGAAAATAAATAGTTCAACACTGCATCTCATACTATCTCAAAAGTGCTCAGAAGAAGAACTTCTTACCAATTACTTGTTTTCTTCCCAAGTAATAACTTCAGCAAATTTTAAGAGAAACCTTTTAGTACTAACTGCACTTGTTCAAGTTTTTAATACACCTTTTAATGCCAATATTTGAAGCACTACTAATTTGGAGTGTTTTCTTTGCTTAAAAGAAAAGAAAACATGAAAGTTCTGATTGACATGATAATAAGTTCGCTATTAAAATGTTCACTGAAAATCAACTAAATTACTTCACAGCTGAACATTTTTGCAGAAAGATGAAAGCTAAGCATATTTCACTTAAAGCTGTAATTTTTCAAAGCTCTAATTAAGGCTTAAAATATTTTTTCAATAATTTTACATTAATATTGGTAAAGAACTTCTTGTTATAAATTTGTTGTGCTAGAAAGAAGCTGTGGAACTCAAAATAGAATTATTATAAAATTTTTGTATAACCCTCAATATCTTTATCAACATTGACCTCTAGGAACATTAACTGAATTGTGTGTGTTTACAGTCACAACCATCAAGATCACTGAAAAAAAGCCAAGATAGCTAAGCCATAAACTGTTGGGAAGAAAGAGGCTATTGTGTGTGTTAAGGGATGTAGCACATTTGATTTTTCCTCCAGCAGTGTAAGGTTATGGGACATTCTATTAACCTGACAGCTTAAGGTCTCAGGATTTGTCAAGACTGTCTTTCCACATCACTCCCTTCAAACAGCTGAAACAAGTCCAGATGTTTTCCTGAAACACTACTGGCCTTCTGATGCATTTTTCACCATTCACTCACATATCTTTCTCATCCTTTGCATTTGCACATAAAACTCTTCTAGAAAAAAGCTATGCCTCAAAATGATACAGCACCTCCTCATCCATGGCAACTGCCAGTCATGGATAGGCGTCAAATTACCTCCCAATGCCAGGACTAGAGAAAGTGGACTGTGACTTCTCAAACCCTTAAAACTATCACACCACCACAAGGTTGTCAACACCTACTAAAATGAACATGCATAGAAAAGCAGTGGCACAAGAAATACCGGGACATCCTAACATGGCACCAGTAGTTTGACCAGTGGTCACAGGAGCAGATCCATAGCTTGCTACTGCACCATATCCCACTTCACCAACAGCACCCCTGTGAGTATTGTCTCAAAGTAAAGCGGTGGCAGCAGAATAAGCAGGTTCTTACAGCTGTGAGAGAGACAGTGCAGTCGAGCTTTTGCATTGGAGAAAATGTCCAAGGACCCCAGACCTGAACACAGTTTAATTTGTGGGGTCAGAGAGTTAATCAGGATGGAAAAGTTAATCAAGGATCAAGATAAACAGAGGGATATCACTGTTACAGTCTTGGGCCAAATCTGTTGGGGAAACATTAATTTATTGCCAATTGAATTAGAAATGGATATTGAGAAAAAAATAACTAAAAGATTCTTCTTTCCCTCCTTTTCTTCCTGGGCTTCACTCCCTCACCCCTAACTTCTCTAACCTCCTCTGCCCCACCTATGCAGGGGAGTGAGGAATTAGGACTGATTGCCCATAGGAGCTCTTTCTCTCTCCTGCTCCTCCTCACACCTCCCTGCTCCAGCCTGCCGGATCTCTCCCGCCCCGTCCCTGCAGGACCATCCCTGCCGGGTCTCTCCTGTTCCCGTCCCTGCAGGACCATCCCTGCCGGATCTCCTGTTCCCGTCCCTGCAGGACCATCCCTGCCGGGTCTCTCCTGTTCCCGTCCCTGCAGGACCATCCCTGCCGGATCTCTCCTGCCCCGTCCCTGCAGGACCATCCCTGCCGGATCTCCTGTTCCTGTCCCTGCAGGACCATCCCTGCCGGATTTCTCCTGCCCCGTCCCTGCAGGACCATCCCTGCCGGGTCTCTCCTGTTCCCGTCCCTGCAGGACCATCCCTGCCGGATCTCCTGCCCCGTCCCTGCAGGACCATCCCTGCCGGGTCTCTCCTGCCCCGTCCCTGCAGGACCATCCCTGCCGGGTCTCTCCTGCCCCATCCCCGCTCCCGCTGTCCCCTCGGGGCTGGCAGGGCTGTTTCTCGCTCGCTGTTCCTCGCTCAGCCCTGGCTGCCGGGCAGCGTTTTTCCCGGCCTTGCCCAGGCTTTCCCCGGGGCTGGGGGGCTCAGCCCTGCCCTGCGCTGGGGCTGACGCTGGAACTGGTCGTATCTAGCATAGGTTGCTGGAGATCTTTAGGCTAATTGTTGCTGAATCCTCCGACTTTGTCTCAGGAACTTCAGCACACCCAGTGTGTAGGACCACAACCATCTGTGAGATCTGATGTAATTAATATTGCACCTAGAGTAAAAGTAATGTCTGGTAACTGCCAGTAATAATATAAGTGACTGAAAATTAAAAGATTTAATTTAATCTTCTTAGAGAATCCTGACTAAACAACTCTAATTCATCATGTATTATGAGAGAATACACCAATTAATAATAATTAAACTATGTAATAGACTTCAAGCAGTATATTAAACATGAGCATTCATACTTAAAGCCCTTTGCGTTGTGCAGATGACTCCTATATATAAAATTGTTGTATGGAGAGCTGTTACTGGAAGTTTTTTTAGTTTGGTTTTTAATTTAAGAGCAAAAATAGAAGAACAGCTTTCCTGTTATATAGATATATAATTAGAGTCCTCATTTTAGGCATACTAGAATTTATTCTGATGACTGACAACCATGAAATTCTAAGTGACACTCTGAGAACTCTGTCATTTATTTTCCTGCTGTCCAGCTGCATTTAAAGAACTGTCCTTCAATGTCTCAATATGAATACATTTGGACATTAGCTAATGTATCATTCTTGACATCTATTCACCTTCAGCAGTGCATTAAAAAAGACAATAGATATAAAGCAAAATCAAGGAGAGGTCTTAGCTGATGGCCAATATAATACTCCCTCTAAACCCAACCACATAAAGTTATACAGTGTTTCAAAACATTTACTCTTTTTGAGGGTGTAATGTTAAATTCTACCAAGATTTATTCTTATTTTTAAGAAAAGTTGTTGTGGTACATTACATGTCCATGCATCATTACATACCTCAAAGCTTCTGTACACATATCCAGCATTCCTTTGGAGTAGACTCTGCTCTCAGTTCAGCCAGAAAAACTGTTGTCACCACCTGCTTTAAATAATATTAGCTTCACAGTCTGGAACTAAGTGCTTAAACTTCCTCCATTTTGTAAGTTTTTCTGCTTATCCTGCTTTAAAACACTAAGCTCATGACACATTCTTAGTAGCTGAGAATATCTGTTGTGAATATAAAGCATGCTTGTAGAAGATTGATAAGTCATAGAAATAAAATCATTGTATGGAAATGCTTGCTTTGTGCAAATATCATACTTTATCAGATATGTGCCATAAAGTATCACTCCAGAAATTAAATGTAAATTGCACATAAAACATAGATAAATTTAAGGGAGATGTCTATAGCAAAGCTAGTATTATTTTTAAGCAATATACAAAAATTAAACTAGGCTGCTGTGGCCAAGTCATACCATCCATTCTAGTCTTCTGATCTCAGATTTGCTATTGGCAAATCTTCCCTTCCTTCCTTTGTAATAAGTGACAGTACACCTCCTGGTGTCCTGGGAATGCCCAAGCACTTCCCCTGGGAGAGGGAATTTTCACCCTGTCTTTTGCAACCCGGTGGGTCCCCTACATTCCTCTGGTGGAAGGGGCTCAGGAATGGGCTGTGGGCTGTGGCCTCCCCACGCTGGACCTGGCCAGAGCTGATTTTCAGCACAGCTGCAGAATTGGCTTTCTGAGCAGGCACATTCTTCTCCCCCAGCCTTGTTAACCTTTCCTTAGACCTGAGATAACTGGACAAAGCACCACCTTTTTCTTATCTCAAATTCCTGTCAGTCCAAATCTCCAGGTGTTTGCGGAGGCATATGTGGTGGTTGCAGATGAGCAGTTGCTTCTTTGCACCGTTTGCTACAGAGGGCAGAGTCCTGCTGTGATTTTAGCAGTGTTTGAGGCAATTGTGGTTTTTAAGTCTCTTACAGCACACGCGCACACACACACACACACACACAGACACACACACACACACACACACACACACACGTACACTCTAAGAAAAAAAAGATCAGCCTAGTTAAAAAACTATATACCACTTAAAGAGGCCAGTTTAAAAAAAAAATAAATTGGAATGATTTCCTCAGAAACATTTATCTGTTAAGCCTTAGCACTGACAAAAGAGAAAACAAACGTAAAGGGAGTATAAAAAAACATTCTGAGATTACAATGGATTATTTTAATGTTACTTTATCGTTATTGTCATCAAAAATATTTTATTTCCAGAACCAATAAAATCAGTATTTCTTTTTAATATTGCTACTGAGTATATGTTTAAAGCATTCCTTAGGGAAGAGCAATTCCCTAGGGAAGAGGAATTTCACTAATAGCTGAGGCTGTGTGGAAAGACGTCATAATCAAAGCACTGCCAAGGAAACAGTGAAGAGTAGGAAAGGTGGTAGTAGTTTTAAGAGTTCCTTGTTTATAGAGTTTTTTACACACGCTGTTTTGACTTTTCACCTGCCCTGAACTTTGTGCAAAGGGAGACATGAATTTCCCATTGCCTTTGTACTTAGGACTGGTATCTGGGCAGGCTTTAAAAACTTTTCATATCATCTGCTCTACATGGCAGGCAGTGCAGCACCAAATGTGCAACAGCTAGTATGTGCAAAGAGAAAAGAGCTAGAGTATTCATGGTACACAAATTAGAAGAATGTGTTTTGGAGCAATTATGTTGTATACTGAAGACAATTTCCTAAGTTAACACTTTCCTGGCTGACTAAGCTTTCAATACAGGTGGCTCACAGATTTAATGATTTGACAGAAAACTTCTCAAAAAAAGAAACATTCCTCACACGGAAGATAGCCCAAGTGCATGTCATGGTATTGTTTTCTATTTCAAAACAAAACAAAACAAAACAAAGCAAAACAAAAAACAGTCCTAGACATGGGGATTGAAAAAAGAGTACCTCTAAGATTACTTTCCAATTTTAATGTAATGCTAATCAAAACTTAACAAGGAGTTGTGTTATGCCAAAACAGACAAGCTATGAGGCATATTGTCTTACGAGGCAGTGTGAATTTTATCTGGTGCTAGTTCAGTTGAAGCATTTAGTGTAACTGGTGGTATGTGGCACATTAATCAAATGAGAATCATTTAGATGTTCTTTGCTTTGTAAATTATAATAAATAAATGGCATTTCTACTTGTTATTTATCTACCTTCAAACTTTAATGAAAATTTCTAGTGCTAATTGCTGATTTGCTATATTTAGAGGGAACAGGAACATATGGAGATAATAGCACAATGTGATATTTATGATGTGCCAGTTCCCTTATAAATATAGAAATTGAGTAATTAGCGTTAGAAATATTCATTGGAATTTCAATGCACACTTTGGGATTTGAGATTAAACTGTGCTAAAGTTGGTGATCCTTGTCATAAATTAATATTTGGGGATTTAAAATTTAATTCACTAGTGGTATGCCTTCAGCTACTGAATAATTTAGATAAAAGTAACACTGGACATAACAAGCACATTTAGTGAAAAGGGAGGCATCAAAGGTCAATTACACATCTTTGACAATGTAGAATTGTTGTAATCACAGATTTTAACACATTTGTTATTTCCCACTATGTCAATCTATTTCACTCCTTCACTGTCTCTAGTAAAAGACAGATGACTTAAAGTGGGACTTGCATGTTTTCCAGGTCAAGACAGTACCTACAAAGATATGACTTGATTATAACAGTTATAAATTACACTATATAAACTAAATTCTTCACTGATATAGATTGATTTTGGGCTAATAATATTTTAAACAATAATATGACCAAAATAAAGTTGCTCATAAAGATTTAAAATCAAATTTGTTAATTTGTGCCTTCTGAAAGTATCACATACAAGAAAAACTAAACTGTAAATAATTCAACAATAATAATAATAAGCCACTTCAAATGTAAATGGCTGAAAATGTAGAAGAAACATAAAATGCCTGTCAAATGTAAATGGCTGAAAATGTAGAAGAAACATAAAATGCCTGTACAATATTGATTGATATTTTGCAGAAGGCACAGGAAAGTCTTCCAGATGCAACTTTTGTGTGTTAACATACCAAAGCAGATCCAGTGAAGAACCATGAAGATGTTAAAATGATCTGAGCGTCTGATACATAAGGAAATGCTAAATAGAACTGGGATCATTTAATGTCAAGAAGAAAACATTTGAAGGCATCTTACCAATACATTTATATCTGTTGGGGAGGGGAAGAAAACAAAAGAAAACAAAACTATTTTGCCTGAAGTGACGTATCACTTCTCAGCGATATCTATTGAGAGACCAAGGGACAATAGGCACATACTGAAATATGGCAAACTCTCTAAATACAAGTAATCGTTCTTACCACTGAAGTGGTCAAAACAGGTTGACCAGAGAGGTCTGGAGGCTATATCAGGGAGACACTAGAAATATGGTAGAGCAGAGTCCTGAGCAATCTGCTCCATAGTTGGCCCTACGTTGAATAGGAAGGTTGGACTGGATTTTTTCCAAAGGTGACTTCCCAATTTAGCAATCATTCTGTGAAGTCTCTAAGAAAGAAGTTGTAGTAAACTTTATTCTTTACATGAAATGCCTCTGAATTGTGATGTTGATGTGAGTAAGAGGATGCAATCAAGTAATACCTTCAGCTACCACAAGCATGGTTTTCTATAGGACGTGGATTTATTTGAGATATTTAAAGTTGATTATTAAAGTAGTTAATTGCCTTTTTTTAAAATATGAAAATATTAACTTTGCAAAGAAATTGAGGTTAAGGATATAAATTAATCACTTATTGAATTTCTTCCTTAACTATGCAAAAGTGTAGTAACTGATAATGTGATTATTGTGCTAAGTAGCTTGGGTTTTAAAAGAAGCTGACTCCTTATCTAAGTTAAATGTTTGAGAATTTTACTTTCATTAAATTTTATCTACATTCATCTCAGCAAACTCATACATAAATTCCTATTAATGTGTTTAAAATAGATTTTAATGAAAACACTTTACAATCTGAATGAGCAAAAGCTTTTAATATATACAACAGATTTTTAACTGATTAATATTGCTGTCCCTAATTGATAATGGATTTATAAGTTTTAAATCTAAATGCATCTGACTAGTAAATAAATAAAACCAAATAAGTGGAAGCTTTGAAGGCTTCTTGTCATTAAAACTGGACATGAACATTGAGGTGATTTTCTAATTAAAGCTAAATTAAAGGTTGTAATTCAAACACGATACTTCAGAATCTAAGCTGTGGGCTTCTGTGATTCTGTAAGAGAATCATATGCTTCTTATATAATTTGGAAAACTTCATTATGAGAAGGGCATGTCATACCTTAATTGCAGAGATTTCAACTCCAATTTAAAAGAGCATCACATGTTTTCTGAATGAAGCTCTCAAAACCTGACACATTTATATGCCTTTCATTTCATGGTTAGCTTCCATGTTTATAACCTTCCTATATTGATTATGTGGTGAAAGTATTCAAAAGCAGATATGAAGTCCAAATTTTCAGTTAATCATTACTATGCCATTATGTGCTACTTCCTGATTTCACAGCTCTGTTCAAAGAGCTCATCTAGACGTATTCAGAGTGATCACAGAACTACATCACACCATTTGAAACTGCACTGAAATTCCTCAAAACAATTAGAAGAATTCACTTAATTCAATGACCACTTCTGCTGTAGTATGCTTTTAAATAGATAAATATCTCTCACAAATTCTGGCTAGACTTCTAAAGGAGTGGAAAATTATTTTATATTTCTCCTGTTTCAGAAGACAATGACATTAAAAAAACAAAAAAAACCACAAAAAGCCCAAGGAAATCTTGTGCAAAATAGATACATTTACAGAAGGTCATTTTCCAAACAATGGGAAAGGTAGCGAGAGCCAGAACAAGATTTTTGTTGTTAATCCTTTAATTAATTGCCTTTGTGTGTATAGAATAGTGACACCCAAATCAGCTAATGAATTTCATCTGACAGTTTCTTGCCCTCTATAAAGCAAAACCTAATAAATCCACCCAAAACTTATGATAGTCAACTGCTGAACAACACATCACAGAACTGCATGAGGAAATTAATACTTCATTACTAAAGCTGAGTCAGAACAATGTATATTAATGGAGGAATAAAACCTGAACAAGAAGAAAACATGATATGTCTGTATGTGCGGTTTATCCTGCAGTCAGGAAAAACAGAAACTCTTAATTTAACATTATGTGTTCTTCACATGCAAATTTTATTCAGATTATTAATCTTGAAAATTATTTCCCTATTTTAATACCTTTTAAGCATTTTCAATAAGAAATTTATTTTTTAAGTTCTTGGCATGAATGTTTCTGACAAATTTTTCCAGCTATACTGACTCTCAGGAAGAACTGATCATCAGAAAGAGTCTCAGAGTTTAACAGAACTACACATGAAAACTGGGAACATTTTCCATTAACTATTAAACTATTTCTGGTACCAAGGAAATGCTGAGACACTAGAGCAAGCACTTCTTATGCCTTCTTATGCTTCAGTCTGTCTTTCACTCTAGCTGTTACCTCTCATTTTGCATCTCATTTTTTCCCATTCCAGCATCTCATAGCCATTACAATTGCATTCACTCTCTTCTCCCAGCTCCTCCAAGGCTGTACTTACACAACCACAGGAAAGACACAGAAGCCATGCAACATCAAAAGTTGCAATCTTAACACCTCCTTCCTTTTCCCTGGCTCTCATTTCCACCCCTACTATGTCTTGTGCTGGCTTGAAATGAAACATTTTGGCAAGGTAATGGACTGAGAGCAGGAAGAGTGTTTGAAGACTAGCAGATGATGATGGAAGTAGAGTGAGTGATTCTTTAGGAACAGCAGCAATTTATTGCCTATTTTGAAACTACCTCCTGCCTTCACAGCATCCTAGTATATCTTAGTGCGGACCTCTGTGTCAGATTCATTTTCCTGAAATATCTCACTTCCTGGCTTCAGAGCCTCTTCTGGTGCTTAAGTGCCTTTCCTGTCTTGGCACTAGTTACTGTTTCTTCTTCTCCTTACAGTGTTTTTTGAGATGGACACTGGGGAGGAAAAAAAACTGCCTCTGCCCAATACCTATAAACAACACCTAGTCTCCTTCACTTTTGTCAACTGCAGTCCAAGTTTCTGGTCAACAGAGATTGAAACCTCAAAACATTTTATTATCAGCTTGTGTGAAGAAGGTTTTCATATGCTTATAAATTAAATTAATTTTATTGTGTTTTCATTTGAAAAAGAGAGAAAAAAGAAAAAGTCAAAGTTGACATCAAGATGAATAGATTTTATGTCTTTGTTTCTGGGTGTAAAAGTCTTGTATAACTTAGGTATAAGTTTAATTTCTGGGCAGAGCCTCGCCTACTCTTCACTTTTCTCTTTTTAAGAAATCAAGTCACTATGACAATGTCACCTTATCCAAATAGCTTCATACCAAACAGTTAAATATGGCAAGAACACACAAGGAAAGTAAGATTCACAGTGCTACTTTGGGTGACTGTAGACATAACTGGTAACTATTATTTTTTTTTTTTTAAAAGCCACATATTTACATGATAAACACAGAACTGTGGAATGTGACACTTTACGTCAACACAATAATTGTTTCAGATAGATATGCCAATCTCAAAGTCCCATATAGACCCAAACTGTGTATAAACACAAAATCAACGGTAGGAATTTTTGATGTCCCTGTGAGCAGTGTTAGCCTCTCAACACCTTTGCCCAGTCCAATAGGGCTCCTCCTACTCTGCCCATGGCCTAGGACCCCATTTCAGCCCTATGGGCCATCAGTGTCTGCCCCAGTGGTGTCACAGCAGGGCCCATCTCCAGCTCCCCACAGCCCCTCTCTGCCTGGCGATGTGTCCTGCTGAGCTGGGCTCATCTGCAAGCCAAACCCTGGCCTGGCCTCAAGCCATTTTCATCTCCAGTGAGATGTCAGACACCAGGGGTTGGGGCTGCTCCTGTCCCCTTGGTTGCCCTGCTCCTGGCTAGGGTACTGGGCTGGGGTCTGGCTGCACGATTTGCCCTGACTCCTGAGATTAAAACCTTGGCACTCACTCAGGGCCACAGGAAGACAGTGATCCCTCTGCTGCCCTGGCAGGATTTTAATGTATGCCCATATGAAAATTAAATCACCATCATTTAAATTTTGCTGATGTTTAAGCAAAAATTATTTTCATCACCAATTCTGGTGAGGCTGCACCTGGAATTGCATGTCCAGTATGAGAGACATGGACATACCAGAAAGAGTAAAGTGACAGACCATGAAGTGATGAAGGGATTGGAGCATCTCAGCAATGAGGAAAGGCTGAGATGGGGCTGGTCTGCCTGGAAAAGAGAAGGTTCAAAAGGAATATCACCAATATGCAAAAATACCTGACAGAAGGGTGCATAGAGGACAGAGCCAGACTCTTCTCAGCTGTGGCCAGGGACAGACCAGAGGCAATGGGTACAACCTGGAACAGAGGAGGTTCCACCTGAACATCAAAAAACAATTTTTTACTGAGAGTGTTACTGAATCCTGTTAGAGGTTGCCCAGAAAGGTTTTCCCTCCCTGGAAGTATTGAAAAGTCATCCATACATGGTCCTGGACAACCAGCTTTAAGTGGTAACTTCTAATTTCCGAGCAACATGTGTTGTTCTGTGACACGAAGGAATTATGCTACTCATCTTAGTGTATGGCTTATTTGGCCATATATTTCTAAGCAGTCTGCATACTGGAGAAAGTAAAAAAAAAGGAATTTCCTTCATCCTTGTATTGACTGTTGGACAATAGTAGAAGACTACATAGTCTTAGGTTCTATCTGGCAGATAATCAAATTTCCAGAATGTTCTATGAAAGGCTTTATATTAAAACAAACAAACAAACAAAGAAAAACAAAATCCAAAACACAAAAAAAAACCCAAACACCAAAACACTCCAAAGCAGAACAAAAACAAAAAAACACCACGTCAAATAAAAAACAAAACACCACCAAACAAAGAAATAAACAAACAACACCAAAAAACAGCACCCCTCTCATCCCAAACTCCCACTCAATATGATCCAAATCCATACATATGCTGAGCCAACCCAGGAGGGCATGAAATCTCTGCTGTTGTGAACATCTCCAGTTCTTGTCACTACCAAAAGTTATGTCAACATCTAATTAAATTGCTGTCAGTATGTCTTTCCTCATGAACAGAGGAAAATATGAAAAACCTAATTAGGTCATGTTTCCTAGCTGTACAAGAGGCAAGCTGAGAAATTTAAATGCTAAAAGCTCTCTAGTAGGTATCAAGAGCACTGCACTGCTCAGACATCCTTGATGGCCTGGAGCAGCTGGAGCTCAAAGGAATTACTCTCCTGTTAATAATTGTCTCTACTCATCTGTTCTTGAAATAGAAGCTACTAAAAACCTAAACTATGCACCCAGTGGTCAAATTTAATTCAAAGTCACAAAATCTATTCTATTCACCATAAACACAAAGGCAGCAGTTACTCACACATTTTGCACAAGAAGGCAGATTCATGCTTAACAAATTAAAAGCAGTTATAATATAGAAAATCTTAATGTAAATCTCAGTGCCTTGTTTGAGCTATGAGAAAAACATATCCATGCTATACACAAGACTGCCTTTAGTAGAAATTGATTCTCACCTAAAGGACTGAGGCTTGCTAAGAGCCTCCCAGAGGAATTCACCTAACCTCAATCAAGACAAAATTAATGAAGAAGCAGACATCTCCTGGTATATCTTGGCATATTACCTCAACATGAATTGCTCTGTCTCAACATTTTCACTGAAATTAATTTAATTAACTCATCCATTAATAATGAATGATCTACAAGCCTGAAAATAACCATAGATAATTGCTTTGACTAGAATTTTCCAGTAATCTGCCACAGAAATTGATATTTTCACTCCAGGGCAGCTTTATGATATTAAAACAATATTAGCTGGGGCATACATAGTCTGCTGCATTTTATAAACATCTTAGGTATTCAAAAACAAAGTAGGAAAATATTTGTTTGCTCTTCCAGGCATGAAAATAGAAACTGATATTATAATGTATCTATTGGGTCATAAAATTATAACTTTCCATTTACCATGTCACAGGATGAGAGATTATGAAATTGTGTTAGATCTACTGCAACTTGTAAGAAACTAAGAAGCTCTCAGGATAACCAAATCAAAAACTCAAATCTCTTGCTTGACCTAAGCTTGATCTTAGTTACCGTGAAAGATTTTACTGCAAATAAAGATATTAAAGAGCATTTATGGATATGCTCATTTTAAAGAGCGTATGTGAAAGGAAGGTTAACAATCAAATTCATGCCGCTCTTGAACTGAAAGCTATAATATTTATGGCTAATTTTTCATAAGAGCTATGTCAACAACCTCATTTGGTGTCAAAACAACAAACAATATTAATAATACTTTAAACATGAAAATAAATATTTTAATTACTAATTTAGTGCTAATTCATCTCTCTAAGTTTTGCATTACTGGTGTCAAGATAATTTACTCTTCACTGTTATAGTCTATTCTGAGTATTGCCAGGCATTCAGCCTGGAAAAGAGAAAGCTTGAAGGTGACCTAAAATTGTGGCTTTCCACCTGAAGGGACCCTGCAAGAAAGATGGAGACAGTCTATTTACAAGAGCATGTAGTGACAGGACAAGGGGGAATAGTTTCAAACTGAAAAAGAATAGGTTTAGATTAGATATTAGGAAGAAAATCTTTACTGCCAGAGTGTTGTGGCACTGGAACAGGCTGCCTTCAGAAGTCGTGGATGCCCCATTCCTGGAAGTGTTCAAAGCCAGGTTAGAGGAGGTCTGAGCAACCTGCTCAAGTGGAAGATGTCCCTCCACATAGCAGCAGATTTTGGAATAGGTGATCTTTAAGGTTCCTTCACATCCAAACCATTCTACATTACTATTACTGATTTAATTTTAACTCTTCTAGGGATTATGGAAGTTGACTAATTGAGGCTGTCTTTACATCTGACTGCATCAATTGTTGAGACAGACTGTGATCAGCCTGTAACATGCTGGAAACTTCCTTTTGTCCTACATTGTCTATTTTGGATTTCATGCTGATAATATCATGACATGTAAAGTATACAGATTTATGTTGCACGCTTATTGTTGATAACCTCTTCTGTACTATTCACTGGGAAAATGTGAACTCATCAACTGCTTCAGTAACTTTTCTTGACTATACCCAGTCACACAACTCCATGGACAGTTGGACATTGCTAATTGATTGCCATTAATAATACATCTGGAGAGCAAGGAATTTATCCAAATAAATCAAGTTCTCCATATAAATACTTTCAAAGGTTTCTGAAAAAAAGATGATATATTACAAAAAATGACCACCCAATAGAAACATAAAATAAAATGCGATATTACAGTTTAAACATAAAGATAGAATTCTTAATGACAAGTTCTGAAAACCAAAAATAGGTGATTTCTTTCTTAAGTCTTAGCCAAGTTTTAGATCTTAACATACATAATATTAAGAATATCAACACTCCTTTATGTGGAAACCTTGTAGTGAATGTAAGAACATTATGTTATTTACATTTTTGTTGCTAAGTTATTAAAATATTATTATTTTAATATTAAATGGAAAAAAGAATCATAGAATTGTTTAGATTAGGAAACACTTATCATCTCATCCAACCGCTAAAATTTTATATCTTCAACTTTGTGTATGTCTTTGGGTGGATTAGATCAAGTTTGTAGTCTGATGTTGTAACTAGGCTGATTCTAAAATAGTCTGATGATTTTTTTTCATGCAACTAATTCAGGTATTTCAGTCACAAATATTTTCCTTTTGCATGTTCTTAGTTGCCATTTTATTCCATTCTTTATTAAATAACTTTTTAAGTGTAATTTCAAATTAAAGGTTTCATTTATCATCTCCAAAGTACAATCTATACTCCTACAATGCAGCCAAGACCGAATAAAAGTCTACAAAAGTCTGGTAGATGTTTAGATTCTTATCTGAGTTTTGGAGGGTTTTTGGGGGTTATAAATAATATTTTAGGTGTATATTATTGCAACACCTTGTGCAATAGAGTATAGAGATAAAAATACTAATCTCTTCACTACTGCTCATGCATGTTTTCTGTGAAGCATAAAGCTCATTCAGTGCTTTGCATGTTAGTTTACTTTTTGAGAGAAGAAGAAAAATGCACACAGAAATACACCAACATAAACTCCTATGAAGCCCAGAACAGGTCTAATTGATATAAATAGGTGAATAGAGATATCAGAAAAAAATACTACCATCACTATTATGGTTCAAGTGTTTGTTAAATTGCTTTGGTACACAATTTTTTAAAAAGCTAAAAACAAAGCCACTATGAATCTTAGATCATCTCCTTTTTACTCCCTAACTTGTTTTTTTGTTCTAAATTATAGAAATGTAGTATTTTCACTAATTAAAAATATCTACTCTTTTTACTTTCACCGCCTCTCTCTCCCTCGATTTATTTTTTTCCATTTATGTCCAATATACGACTCTGGCAGCTCAGAGTGGCTTTGTCTTGGTTTTAGTAAAGCTTGTTTGACCAAGGAAGTCATATTTTAAGAACTTGAAACTTTTTCTTATTACTTGCGTTAAAAGCATCCTTCGAAAGGGTGTAGAAGGAGAACATGACTCGTTCATAATTCATAAAGCTGTCAAGTAGTAGAATTATTAGTATCTTAAAATTTTATGATATTTTCAAAAGTACATTATAAAAATACTTTAAAAATCTGACTATATTGCATTTTACAAATTCAACTTACATTTGGACTTTAGTAATAATTAGCATTTTTACTAGCATTGAGAAACTGGATTTATATATCAGATAAAGTAATTTTAAAAGTTCAGCAGAAGTCAAAATTCTAATTTAAACTTTAAGAAAGTATTAAAGCTCTGCAAACCAGTGGAGCGGTATGCTAAAGCATCAGTCCGTTAACTAAATTAAACCAGTTGCCCATTGCTTTGTAAAGACATAACATGAGCAGGTGCAATTGCCCCAAGGGGCAATTTACATACTTAATTGTCTAAACTTTTCCAGTTCTGAGTTTTTATTCCAACAGTAATCCAGGCAAGACAGCAGGAAGACCCTCTCAAAGAAATATACTAATTTTGCAAGTAACACTTTCCCTACCTCTAGCCTCTGGCTTTTTTCACCCATCTTTTTTTTTGCTTTTTATAATATTGTATATATTTCTATTTCTTTCTAGGGATGTACTTATTGTTGCAGTTCTTGGGAAGATTTCCTTACTTTATTTCAAAAGTCTTTGGTGGTTATGTATTAGGAGAAAAGTACAGCTGTGGAGTATTTTGATTATTTTTTTTAAGATTCTGTAAGACAAATTTTGTTAGGAATTCAAATGCCTAAAACCACAAGTGAATATCAGGTAGATTTTAAAAAAGCCTTTTACTTCCCATTCATTTTGGTAGAAATTAAATAACAAGGTCATGTTCATCGGATTTGATCCTGTTATCAGAGGTATGTAGCATCTCTCCTATGAAGAGAGAGCTGGATTTATTCAGGCTGGAGAAGGTTCTGGGGAACAGCCTTGCAGTACCTGAATGGGGTCTACAAGAGTGAGGGAGAGAGCCTTGCTCTCTACTATGTTCTTTTACAAGGACATGTAGTGAGTGATAAGACAAGAGATAATAGCATTAAACCAAAAGAGGGCAGGTTTAGATTAGCTGTCAGGAAAAAAAAATACTGTGGGGATGGTGAGACATTGGAACAGGTTTCCCTGAAAAACTGTAGATGCCTCAGCCCTGAAAATGTTCAAAGCCAGGTTGAAAGGGACTTTGAGCAACCTGATCTAGTGGAAGGTGTTCCTGCCCATGGCAGCAGGGTGAAACTAGTTGACTTTTAATGTTCCTTCCAACTCAAAGTACTCTATGATTTCACTCCAAGTTTGTCCATTGTTCCAAAATCTCTAATGGAGCAGGATTCATCAGCATTTTTAACAGAAACTACTTAATGATTTGCAGAAGATCCTCTCTAAGGTGGACTGACAGCAAATTTAATGAAGTTTAACATCTGCAGAGAAAACAGTGGCCTGACTCTTCACCCAGAAGCTGAGGAAAACTTAAGCTAAAGCTGCTGGCATTTAGTGAGCTAATTTTCTCTATTCACACATACTAATCAACTACCTTGCCTAACAGCATTTTGCTAACAGAGAAAATAAGATAGATAACTAAGCTGAAAAACAATACTACCCAATTCCTAAGTCTTAAAATATGACTTTTTTAATTATTGCAGTTCTGGTTTTTTATATACAACATAATTTGTTAGCCAGACAGGTGCTTCACTTTAGCTGCACCTCACTGAACAGGAATTTTTAATGTTCTATGCAGTAAGGCTAGGTTTCAAGCTGCTGCTCGGCCTATGGTTCAAGTTGTGCCTGCTCCACTTCTAAGTTCTTTCTCAGCATGCTCTGCTCCACACCCTAACTTCAGCCTTACTCCTCCCCAGAGCTGGGCTCCAGCTATCTGAACACAGTGATTTGAAGATGTGTAGCTGTGACAACAATACCAGCAAATCCCATTCTCAGCTTGAAATTTAATATAAAGATGATGCTGTTTTCTATCTATTGGAGGATCTTTAACAGATTTCTGTCCTAGTTTTGGCTGGAATAAAGTAAATATTTTTTTTTTCCTAGTAGCTGGTACTGTGCTGTGTTTTGGATTCAGTATAAGAATAATCTTGATGATACAGTGATGTTTTCACTGTCTGTAAGTAGTGCTTACAGTAAATTCAGGACCTTTCAGTTCCCCATACTCTGCTGGGGGCAGGCGCACAAAAAATTTCAGGGGATCCTCTCAATGGAGTCACAGGAATCCCCAGTTCAGGATTCGACTTTTAAGACTCTGGGTTTGAGGACTTGTATCTGTCTCATCTATGAAAGGTGGTATAACTGTGGGTTTTAGAATAGTGAGAATTGTAAATCCACCATATAATAGGTGGAAACTAGGCAAGTTTCTTATAGAAACTATGTTTCTTATGGTTTATATATGTTAGATTAATCTCTGTTTTGGTTTTTGTTTGTTTGTTTGTTTGGGTTTTTGTTTGTTTGTTTGTTTTTGTTTTTGTTTTTGTTTTTGTTTTTTAATTTTATGATAACAGAAGACCATTGAGCAGCTTGGTAAGTTTGTGAAAAGGTATATATACTGTGATCTCTTTCACTCTCAATATCTTTCACTCCTAATATCTTTTGGTCAGAGGCTCAAACCAATGCTGTTAAACTTGGCGCACTCACAAAATCACTTTTGGGGTTGGGAGGCACTACTGAAAATCAAATACTGAAGTCCAAGCTCCATGCTCAAAGTCAAGTCAGCTTTTTTCAGCTAGAAAAGGTTGTTTAGGACTATGTCCATCATGAACACCTCTGAGGACAGAAACTTCACAGCCTCTCTAAGCATAATGGCTTTTTTTAAAATACACTATTACTGAAAACAAAAACAAAAACAAAATAAAACACCAAAGGTGTTTTTTCTGTTTACAAGGAAATTATTGTATCTAAGTTTTTTTCCACTGATTGCTTTCTCCTGTCACTGGGCACCACTGGGTAGAATCTGGCTCATTTTACACATTGTTAACATATCCCTGGGACTTCTCCATGTTTAACAGTCCCAGCTCTCTTAGCATTCCATCACATATCAAAGCTTAATAATTTTCACACTTAATAATTTTCATAGCTCTTTGCTAAACTCACTTGAGAAGTCCATATCTGTTTTGAGAAGTCCATATCTGGGTCTAGGCTTAGACCCAGGATGCCACATATGTCTCACTAAGTTAAGGAAGATAATGCACCTCTGATGGCAGCAGCGCTCTTTCTAATGCAGCCCAGGATGCTCTTGGTTTTCTTTGTTGTGAAAGTCGGAAATACTTGACCTTCAGCCTTATTATTTGATTAACCATTGATTATTTAGTCTTCACATGACTTTCACATGCACACTTTGCTTGCCAACCTAGTTAGCCCTGTCATTCCTCTCACTCCTCGACTGTTCCTTATTTACAGTTCTTCTCACCAGATTGGCCTACCAGCTACCAGAAATGCTTCTTCCCTGCCTAGAGAGGTGAACACTGTCTTTCTAGCAGTCCTTTATCCTCAAAGTGATTTCCACTGCAATAAAAAACAAATTGCTGTTAACATTGGCTGTGTAAAGAGTTGCTAACCCTCAGCATTCACCATTTTCCCTCAGATCCTTCCTAATCTTTGCAATGATCAAGCAAATAATCAAAATCAAGAAGGGCTACCATGCTCTTTACTCTCATTCCCAATGCTCTGTGGTCATGTTAGATGAATTCCAGGTCCAGGCCATTTCACTGGTACCAACATGGAAGAGCAGCAAGGCATAGTAGTCTAAGAGTCAGACAAGGCTTAGCAGCCATTCCACAATATCCCAGATTCAAGGCCCTGGAAGCAGCAAGCCTCCCCAGACAAGTCAGTTATGTCACCAGAGGGGGCCTCCACACCCTGCAGCAATTTTCCAATTGTGTCACTTGCCTTCCTTCTGAAGAGTCTGATTTCAACTGCAGCTCTATTATTTGGTGATGCATATCCTACACATCTCCTGCTTATAAGACCAGCTCATTTTTCCCCAGGCACCACTGCAGCCCTGGGCCTCTGGAGTTCATTCAGGAGTCCAGTTTGAGTTAAGGTCTCTGATGCTCCAAGGAAACTTGTTCCACTTGGTTCTGGCGGCTGTGCCACAACATATCACCCCATTATGGAGGCCAGCAATGCTGATTCCAGTGGAGATCCTGACCTCTTCTGCACAGCCTTTTACACCAAATGCTGCACAGATTATTGCATTGTGGCTGTACTCTGCTAGCTGAACTCTAGATAATTTTAATTAAGATGCCTAAGTAAAACATCTAGTTATTTCAGTTTACTTACACATGGCATCCAGGAATACAGAACTATTAACTGGCAATTCATCCAACATCAACTTCTGATGATCTTTCCATTTCCCAACTGGAGGTGGTGCCCTGAACTGTAGAAAATTTCTAAAGAAATTAGACTTCTAACTTCAGACTAACAGGTTACTGAAATGAACAAGTGCAAATCTTATTAGTCTTGGAAGCATTATTTTCATTCTTCAAAATGGAGTTCTGCTTCATCTTTCTGATGTGACAGGATGCTGTATTAGCAGTGTTGACTCGTACATCTGCAATTGGAATTCTTTGCACAAACATAATATATTATGCCCATGAATAGATGTATATAGCTATACTCCAGTAAACTCATTTCTCTGAGGTAGATAGAATACTTTATCTAGAGAATTTACATCTATATATATTATAAATAAAAAAGTAAATTAAATCTAGTTCCCTTATCTGATGTAAGCTTCTGTAAACTTCCATCAATTTTGTCTGTGATTTTAAATTAATCCCATAATTTTTTATTACTTTGAAATGTTAGGGCAGCTTCACAATTGATCACTGTGTGATAGGGCTGTTACTGTTTTCTGTAGCTCCCATTGTCTTTTTTTTGAATTAAAAATCCAGCCTGATAGTTTTTAAATAATCTCTTTTAAACTCATTTGCACACTGATGATCTAGTATGAACCGTCACTGTTCAGAGCAGTGATAAACTGATTACTTGCAAACAGGATAAAAAAGATTTTTAAAAATGAATCTGTATTATATTTATCCTTTTATGTAGAACAGACAATTTAATGTTAAGCATAAAAATGCTCTAATATAAACTAAATGTTGTTTAATTCTAGAGATTTCAGAAGTCAACAAAGAAGTTACTAAGAAGTTTCACTTCAGAATGAAGGAAATACTCATGAACTCCTCTCCATCACCACCACCAAACCCTCCAAAACCTATCAGTCTGAGGATGGTTTACCGAACAAGATTCATCTTCACTAAACTAATTTAATTTGATTTGGTTTAATGTGAATGTGTTACTTATTTCTGTCCCTATTTTCAGGTTCTGGTAAGCATTGCCTTTGGCCATATGAATTCTGGAAGGAAGTTCAGAAGCTAAAGCAAACTCAGATATAAAACAGAACAACCTAAATGTAGGGCAGAGAATGAGTAAACTAGAAATACAATTTTTTTCTATGCTAACATGTGTGATACAATTCTATTTTTTTTAAGGAGTATTGGAATAGTTCCCCCACCCACTGATGGGAAATGGAAGGAGATATCTGAATAGATAACCAAGCAGGGTTATATTACAAGTCAAGAAATGACATCATATGGCACTTTTTATGCTAATTACAAACCTTAATGTGATGTATTGATTTCAAGACTTAATTTGTTATTTGCATTTTTAATTATTGTCCTATGACATAAATCCAGGACATAACATGTTTCTGTAAAATGCAAAAAAGATTTATAATCAAATTCTGCTCTTAAGACATTATTTCTCAATTTTTTTGGCATTTTTTGTGTATTCATAGACTTAAAATTTGATTACTCAACTAGAGAGACTGAACTATACAGTACAATGAAGAATGATCTTCTAAACTTCTACTAACTCAAACTATCATTTTACACAGTTTTGGAAAGAAAACATGTATATTAATTCTGTATCCTGTCACCTAATATTTATCTCCTGGGACTATAATATATTATAATTATAATTATATTTTTAGGATTATTCTAATTGCAGTGAGCTCAAGAGTCACAGGAGAATTTGCATCAAATCTTTATTTTGTGTAGAAACAACAATCATGAGAGGAAAATAAATATTCTAAACAGTAATTGAAGTACTTCTTCAAAGTTTTAAGATTTATGACAGTTCTGAATTTTCTGACATCTTTAAGAATATTTCAAGAACAGAAAAAATCGTAAGATTTGAGAGACCACAGAATTGAGAGGCATCAAAGCAGAACTATAGCCCTTGAAGACTGACCTCCAAACCAGGAGTATATCTCCTTGAACTTCTAAATCATGCTTCACTGGTATCCTTACAAGTTAATACACTTCTTCAGATGAAGGATCACAGAAGCCTTGTAAGATCTTCATATCCTGCTGCCATGGAAACCTTTCACATAGCCTTTCAACTGAGATATGAAGAGACTCAGCTGTTCCAGTGCTCTGGATTCCTCGGGCTTCTGTGCTGGCTTCTGGAAGTTCACAGAAGTTCCTATTTTCATGACATCCTACACATCCCAAAAGGTCAAGGAGACCCTTTTTTTGGTGAATTGCATGTTGGAGAGTGAATCTTCATTTGAATACTGTGTTAAAAACACCTTTTAATTGCTTTTTACTTTAAAGATACAAATTTTTAAATCCAAAGCTCATTAACAATCTTTGTTTAGGGCATAAAAGAGTTTTAAAACCATAAAGGATGTCAATAAAAGCCTGAAACTATGTTGTTTCCACCACTGGATATTTCATTCTCAAGCTTTTGAATTTAGGGTATTTTTAAATCTGAGAGCCTTATGAATGAACAAAACTTAACTTAAAATCTCCTTTTCAAGTTTACACAGAAAAATCCAAAACTATAAGGCCTAAAGATTAGAAATAGTTTCAAAAATCCGTTAAGTATTTTTATAAATTCTGTTTATAGATTTTGGTACAAAAAAAATTTAATTCTTAAATCTTTTAATACCATGTGGTGGTTTCAGTTTAACTGGGCAGAAACACTAATTAAGTGCGTGGTTTTGGTTTGCCAATTCCAGTTTTCCGGCCAACACACCAATTAATGTAGTGGGTTTAGTGCAGGCCAAATGCCTGTGCACCCACTAGAATTATTTACACATTTTCTGCTGCAAGATCAGGATTAGGAGGAGAGCAGAGCAGGTTCAAAACTTTAAAGGGTATAAAGAAAAGCTTATTAGCAGAACTAAAAGAAAAATAATAAGAAATCAGAATAAACCTTCAGAACACTTCTCTTTCCCCCAACTACTCTCTTCTCTTTGACGAAATAGAGAAAAAAAATGCAGTCAGTTTACAACTTCTAAAATAACCTTTCTTCAGTTCACTTCCGGAGAGGAGTGTCTCCTGCCATGCCATGGAGACTTTGCCACAAGAAACAATACTCTTTTTTTAATTTAATGGTGGTTTTAATTTTCATGAATAGCAGCCGCCCAGAAATCTGTGATCATGAAGTTCCTCCCACAAGTAGCACCATGAGACATCTCAGCTTATTGGGGTGCAGTCTTAAGAATGAGCTGTTCTAGTATAGAAACAGTTCTTTTATGTTTGGGAATAGAGTTTTTCTCCTTCTATCCCTGGGGCAAGGTTTGTCATCTCTCTCTGCTCGAGCTTCTCATTAGATTACAGCTAATTTTACATCTGCTTGCTTCAACACTGGTGCCTCTGCTCACAGCTATGGCTAGAATGTTACATTCCCCCAGTGCATTCCATGAGTTACGGGGGGTGGGGGGGAAAGAGTAGATGTATCTGCTGCATTTCACCATAGCCTTGCAAGAGAATTTCTGCTCAAGACTAAGGCATCTCCTCATTCTCCTCCCATCTGGGATCTGGCCGTGCCGTGGGCAGTTCCAGCTGCGACCCCAGCATCCCATTCCCTGTTCAAAAGCTGGAAGCAAAAGGGTTTTTGTTGGGGTTTGTTAATCTTTGAGTGTGGTTAACACACAGGTGTGTTCAGTTGTCTTAGGTAGTTTAACAGGGTCTAAATATTCAAAACTAGCCAGCTGACTGGTTTTGTTGTTCTATCTTCAGGAGGAAACTGCTAGCAGTCCTGACAGAGAATCACTTCTGTAACGGATGGATTTTCTCTTTAATTAAAAACTAAGCATACCATCCATTCTTAAATCACAATATTGGAACATTTAACCCCCAAATTAATATAAGCTTGGATTTTTTTTTTAACTTGAAAAATACATTTTCAATTACACTTCATATTTCATATTTCATTTACTCTTCATTACTCTTCGTTTCACCTCTAAAGTTAAAAGTTATAACTGATATATATTTGGTCAGTTTATTTTAAATATCTTTACGAAGTGGATGCTGTGGGCGTATATTAATATACTATGTAATAAGTAAGCAGTTATTAAAAACTAAACTCATATCAATAACTACTAACTAAAAACAAAAATGCAAAGGGAATATTTGCCACAGACATCTCATTCAATGGCACTTGAATAAAGTTTGTCTTACTTTGTCTTCTGATTTTAACTACAAAATTAAGATTTAAGCACCTCAAATATTTCTAGGATACTGCTTTTGCAGCACTGTCCCTGCAATCTTTATCTCCTGTTTCCACAGCAGCCCACAGAACAGGACTGATTGGATCTGAAGATTGTGGTATAAAAATCTTCTTTTCTAAATTTCTTAAAAAAAAAAAAATAGAAACTTTTTTATTACAGGGCTAGGAAAACAAAATAGGTCTTCTGAAGAACCAACTTTATGAAGAACCAACAAGTAATAAATCTCTGCCTGTGATTCAGAACATGATCTGAGCCTTCAGAAATGTAGCATCACCTATGATGGTGCTATGACTAAGATTTGTATAAGCAGCTATACACCTACATGGAAGCTTCTGGAAATAATTCTTATTGAAAGCATAGCACAACAGCAGACCAGACATTGGATAGATCTGATTTTTTAAGCTATGATTTTCACCAAACTTTAAACTTTTTGATACTGTCAGGTGCTCAGTGGAAATAATTTCCTATCAGATTTTCTGTGAACACCAAAAATAGTGAAGCACCTGAAAGGGTAGAGATGATCAGCCCTGAACTAAAAACCTGGGCACTGGAGGACACATGAATGGCCACGAATCTAAGTTAGCTTCTTTAGAATGACCTCCTGGACTTAATCAAATGTCACTGTGCCAAAAATGTTTCTGAGTATTTCTGAGGCCACTGACACTGACTTAGTTTTCTGAAAAAGTGCTGTGCAGCAAATTTCACACTGAAGTTTAAGCCCTAGAGAAAAGTCAGGGTTTTAAAAAACAATATGAAGGGGTTATATTTATGTTCATTCCTCTGTCGGCAGCTGCACAGATTACAAAATAGAGCAGACTTCAGTTAAAAGGGGATCAAGTTCCAGTTAGATATATCTAAGCAGTGTATCACAATCATACAGATATTATATTTTTACCATACTATCAGTTAAGAGTGCAAAATTTGATGCTGTTGTAACAAAAGAAAAAAAAAGACTAAGCTGTACTTCATAGGCAAGTGGCTTATTCAGTCCATCAGGTCTCTGGAAAAGTTCTTACTTTTCAGTACAGTAGGAAATTTAAATGCCTGATTCAAATTTTAATGCACTGAGGAGGAGCAATACCTGGAGAAGATACATATTCTCCAAAAAAGCATTTAATAAATCCATTTAACTAAGATTACCAATGAAAAATGTCTTACAAGCCAGTAAAATGTAATCAAAAATATATTTTAATTAAAAAATCAAAGCACTGACACTGTCAAATTATGAAAGAAATTAGAAAGTGGAAAAGAGTTAGACAAGTATACCATATATCTGCTTTTGAAGAGGAAAAATTAAGCCAGTTAAAATTAATTTCTACTACGCAGGAACAAGTAATAGGAGTTCATGATAAAATTACCATGTATCAGGTCAAAGGAAAAAGAAATTAGTCATAGTTGTCATCACACTGATTGGCAGGGTTTCTGACTCTCAGTGGTTTGGCTGCCTCTGTCATATTCTGTCAGTATTGTTGAGGTGTTGCTGTAGAGACGGACAAGACACCTTTTCTTCAAGCAGCAGTAGCAAACTTCATTGTTCACAGCTCATATCTATAGGTTTTTTTAAAAACATCATGTTTCATTTCAGTTGGTTAGTAACTTGTTGCTTGCCTACATTCTCGCTAAAGATTGGCTAGCTATTCCTTGAGGTTAAGTCCTTTCACTTTCCTGTGCTTTCTTCCCTAAAGATGTTTATATTCCTTTCTCACAGGTACAGGCTGATCAAGTCAAGGTCAAAGTTACTTGTGTCTGTGAGGCCTTCAGTCCAGCTGTTAGCTGTCACATTGAGGGTTGTTGGGTGGATCTTTTGATTCTCTACTTGCTTATTTAAAGGTTGTTGCCAAAGCTAGCACAAAAGTGGTCTTATTCTATTCTTCCTTAGGCAATTATTACTCCAGTAACTTCAGAGAAGATTGTTCTCAATTTACACCAGAGAGAGACAAAGAAAGAACAAACTAAAAAGAAAGAGGCTTGATTGACTGCTGTGAAAATGATCAAACAGTAAAATCTGACATAGAATAAAATTATTCAAGATCAATCTCATGTCACTGGATCATCAGAAACATGCCACTGGTTTCACTGAGGTTTATTTGCTGGTACAGCACCAGATACAAGTCTGATGCAGTCATTAGTGAAAAAAAAGCATCACTTATTGATATGCTAACTGCAAAAAGAGGTAGATTTCAAGATGTGTATGTCCAAAGAAAAAGGAATGACATCGACCTTTTTTTTAATAAACCTGACAAACACACTTTTCATTAACACTGAAGTGGGAAGCAATATTTAAAGCAATGAGTCTAGCATTCCTCAAGAGAATAATTTCCCTTAAAATACCTATGAGCCTATGCTGCAGGAGTTTCCTCATCAGTGTCAAACTGAGGGTAGATACAGTTGAAAGTGACAGATTTGTTTCTAAACACAGTTTTAACTTCCTTGGCTAAATATTCCTCTCAGAACTGAACAGAGCATTTATGCACTCCTTATGCCTGGTTTTTCAGATTATACTTTTTTCCAGTAGCCAAATCATCACAAATTCTCTGAAAAATTAGGAACATAGAAGACAGAGATATAAATGAAACAAACAAACAAACAAACAACACAAAACAACCAAACCTGCCCACAGCTTAAAGTTATTTATAGTAGGACCTATAATCTCTTCTCAACTTTCAAAACATGCTTGGTGGTGAGATTACTCTAGAGTTTTGAATGACATGCATTTTCAGAATGTAATAGCATGTTTCCATTTTCCAGGTTTGATTGCTTCCAATTTTAATGTAATGAGAGAGCTAGATCTGCAGCTGCTGCACAGGCTGTAATCTCACTGAAGACAAAAAGCATCTTGTGAAAGAACCTGCTAATCTAAGAAAGGGTGATGAGTTACTTGGAGAGAGCATGCAGAAGAAGGTAGAATGGTGAAAAGGATCAACACAGACCTATGGCAGAGGAAAATATGGGGTATCTGTTCTACTGTATGACACAACTGTGATCTGTCAGAGAAGGGCAGGGTGGATTAGGAAACCTTCATGAAGATAGAGGTCAGTTTGGACAGCATGGTGGTACCCCTGGAGTCCTGATTTTTCCTGTGGTCCAGACTGTCAAAGGAGAAAGGACAGGTTTCTCTCCGGGGTAGCAGAAACTATTGGGACACAGGAGATTGATCTACAAAATCCAAGCTGTTTAATCCATCTTCCTTCTTCAAACACTTCTTAAACAACCCAAGCAAATACAATTGCCCATGGGCAACATTAGGTTTGACACAGGCCAGATTGTGGAAAATGATGTGTCAAAAATTTGAGAGATAGTCAAAAGTAGCCAAAGATAGAAATTCTTCAGGATGGTTATGTGGTTATGGTTAAATGCAAACTATTGATTAAATGCCTGCTCCAAAATGTATTTTTTTTTCCGCAAGGATTACTCTCTAGGGATGCACTTACTACTATTTTTCAGATCACTCCTCTGACTGGTGTGCTATTTCCAAAAGCAGATACATTCAATAACAATAACTAATATATATATATATATATATATATATATATATATATATATATGTGTATATATATATATATATATATACACACAATAGAAAATCAAAAGCTCCTACATAAAATGTTACAATGGAAAGGTTTTTGTATGTAGTTTAAAAAACCCAAAGAGAGCATTTACCCAAAATCTCATTTTTTTTAAGATGTTCTGCAGTACTAGAGAGCTGATTTTATTGCCTACTCCAATATGTGAATAGTTAGCTGAGATGGCAGCTAAAGGGTAAACAGTTTCAGTTGAAATATTGTGCAATAAAATGTGCATTTTTTTTTTTATTTCTGCTAATTGGAGCAATATGTACTTTATACAACAAATGACAGCCTCCCATCAACATCTCATTTCATACCCTGACTTAAGTGCTTTTTAACTTTCTATCTTGTACTTCTAAATTTCGGTCCCCTTTGGTGTATTTTCCCACTGAATTTGGTAAATGCATCATCTAGGCTTTGGTTTACATGCAAAATTCAGTGTCAAAAATATAATTTAATCTAACTGCACCATTATGAAACAAGCCTCAAGCTGACCTTTAAAACAAACCAAGCATAAGAAGGCAAATATTTTGGGTATGAAAATCTCACAATTTAGGAAATTTCTGAATGCTTCAACTATAGCCTGTTGTTTAGTTGATAATATTATCCTACTGGTCTAAAAGTCTTTCAAAATTTAGGCCAGATTTGATGCACCTGAACAGCCAAAGCCCAAAAAACCAACCAGCCAACAAACCAAAAACCAAACCAACCAACCAAACACAAAAACCAACCAAAAAACCAGAAAAACAACCCCCAAAAAAACAACCTAAAAAAAAGTCTGTAAATTTTGAGGAGCAAAAAAAAAAAAAAAAGAAAAAAAAGCTAGATGCAACCTCACTCTTTAGGAATTGTCTTTTAATAAAGCTAACTGGTGAAGCACAGGAGCTAGAATCCTCTTCAGTCTTTCTAACTACGTGGGAATCTGCTGCAGCTGCAAAATTCCTGTGTTGCTGGTCTTGTTAACCAATTATAAATGACAATATTTTGTGCCTTCTTTTGTTTTTCTTTGAATTCTCAGCTCAGCATTGTACAAAGTTGATTCAAAGTGCTATAATGCTGTTATAAATTCATTGCTTTTAATTTAAAGCCTTCAGTTTAATTCTTTCCTGGATGGATCTATCAATTCATTCACTCTGAGTAGCCACACAAGGGCTTTATTTCTGGCTTTTTAATGTGCCAGTCACGGAGAGACATAATATCCAACTGCAGTATCTCAAGTGAGCTTCCACAGTACAAATGTTCACACAACTGCAAGAGAAAAACTTCATTTCATCTGGTGAGGCTTTGGTTGACACTAAGATTAAAGGCTTAACAAAAGCAGTGGTCTGCTCTGTTACCATTTGAGAGTTTCTTGCTTCACCGTGCTATGAAAGACAAATGAAGGACCATCTGACCATTAACTTTTCCTCATCTCTAGAGGGCTGTGTGTGATTAAAAGGAAGGAGGGATGAGGAGGTTTGGGATCAGTCATACAAAATATCCAAATCTGTAGTCATGGGAACCTTGTCTTTTGGCCACCAAAGCATCTACCATTCAGGCTGTGGCTTAAAATCATCTGTTTAATATGAACCTGATAGAAAACAGACAAAATGCTAGGTAAATGTAGCAGTAAATGAGTGCATTTCAGTATGCTAGGAGCTGTTCTGCTTTTTTTGTCAGAGTAAATTCATGCACCACAATTTATTTTATTTCTTGGTCTAGAATTTAGCACTCTTATACCTAATTTTATTTGTTTTCCACCTTTTGAGAGAGCTTTAATTTTTATTTTTTTACAACTGGATAACTCATTTCATATGGAAAAATAAAATCCTTGTCAGTTTTTTTCTTCCACTTTAGGGAAAAATAAAAAACAATGTGTTTGTAAGCTCTTGATAAAGCTAAAAATATCACAGCCAATTGCAATAATTTAAAGGACTGGATACAATGCTTTTGGTAGAAGTTGAAAACAGTATCTCCACAGGAGTAAAAAAATATTTCTCGTTTTATATACCCATGATTATGATGGTTATTATTAAACTGTCACATCACATCAATGAGTAAACAAGCAGCTATGCCTAGATCATATTAACTATTGTGACAGCTGTAAATACCGCCGTAATGACTCTCCTGCGGGCAATAGAACAGATAAGAAAATGATTGAAGCTGCATGGGCTTGCTACACATTTACAGGTGATTTTGCAACAAGCTAGACAATCTCTTAAGTAGGTTCAGACTGTTTGCCTTGGAGGTAATGCAGATTCTAAAGATCAGACTGAACTGTGTGCTGTTGAGCAGTATAACCTTTGATTTTAACCTTTCTTTATATAAAAATGCAAATTAAATAGTCAGCATTAAAGTGGTTTTTCAAATGCACTCTGTAAAGGAAGAAAAACATCCATCTGTGTCTCTGCTTTGTTTTCAACATATCGTTTGAGGGTTTTTTTTACAGGGTGGGAGTTGGTTTCTTTGTTTAAGAAGAGGTTGCACGCCTCAAAAAATATCAGGAATACCAAATGCAGTTTTCCTTCCCTTCATACACCGGTGGAAAAACTACAAAGATGTGACCCTATGCAATCAGTATTCATTCATGAGCCTTTCCAGTCTTTCTGCTTGCTTGCTCAGCAGATGCCATGCAAGGAAGAAATAACAGTATGTGCCCTATATTTAAATTACTAGGGGCAAAGATTTCAAGAGAAAGCAATTAGAAGTCATGTCCTGGAGAGCCCTGAGTTTTTTTTATGCTTGCCAACCAATACTGCAAAACACAAAAGGTCAATAATATTCAAGCCTCAGAGTCTTAATTAGCTAATTGCAGTTCCCCCTTGCTTTAAGCAAAGATCCATAAAAAAGACAAAACACAAAATAAGAAATAAAATGATGTTATGAAGCAGTGGAATTAATTTGGTTTTTGAGGAGGTTTTTTTTAGTTATTTTGACTGCAGTTTTGATATGTCTTGCAAATCTCCTTCTGAATTCAAAGGGATTTAAATAATGTAATGGAAATATTAAGATTTTAGTATCACTGCTTTTACAGCTTTATATCAAACAAAATAAACATCTGAACACATTATTTTTTTATTAAAAAATATCAGGAAGAGATTTACTAAGCACTGTGGTTTGACATATGTTTTCTGTTGAAAGATATTAGTATCCCCTGAAGTTCATAGAGATATTTTGACTGAAAGAAAATGAGAACCTTATGATTTTTCTGCATTCAATGTCAATATATGATGCTTCATGAAAAAGTGGTTTGTATTGAATTGTGACTCTTAAGATAGTTTTTTTAAGTTTAAGACTTCTAGGCAACTTCATGTTGCAGATTAAAAAAAATAATTATAAGTAACTACTCTTGAACAATGAAGAATCAGAAGCTGAAAGAACAGATAAACAAATGACTGCAAGGAACTATTTTGTGGAAATACTGTGATTTCCACAATAACAAAAGTTTTGTGGAAGATAGTGATAAAAATATCTTTTTGTTTTTAAAGTATCTAAATTTTATTTTTTGGCTTACCTATATTTATATTAAATATAATAATTTAATTAACATGAAATATGCAATTATTAAGGTACAGACTTGATCTTTTACCTGGACATATTTTCAGCAATATGGTACAAAAGGCAACCTGAAGCATTGAAACTATCCTGATCTGGAACATCTTTGAATTCCAATAAAAAATATGTTTAGTACAAAGCCGTTTACAAGTGAAATCAGCACTTGGAATAATGAGAATAGGTGTCTTACACTATTTAGCATATCAGATAAAGCACAGCTGCATAAGGCTCAATATATGTTTCTCTCCATACACACACATTTTGCAATAATTTCACATGGTACTTGAGCTGGAGAAGCCATATATGTTTCAGTAACAAAAGACTTGTTTTCACAAGCTTTGCAGTAAGTAGCTCCAGTGTTAACTGAGCACAAGTACTTGCTTTTATATGCTTAAATATGGTCCTGAATATGCAATTTATTCTCTGGTTTAAGTGCTATACTTTCACTGGCATCCCTCAGAATATTCTTCCAGTTCATACAGTCACCCTTTGCTATACAGAGACATTTATCAAACCCTGCCTATACAAATATAATGTATCTATACAAATAGGTGTACCAAACTTGCTTCTGCAGTGCTTAACTCATCATGCTCATCCTCTTTCCTCCAGATTTTTTCTCTCTCATGCTGCACCTGTTGTTACCACTTGATAAATTTGCCTCTGCTGTTATAGCTAGTTTTGCTTGAATAATTGAACTTGTTGATGTAATTTTTCTTTCCCATTTTCTTCTTCCTCAGTTAAGAAATAAGTAAAAAAATAAGTCACCTGAACTATTTCATCATTCTTATGGGAATCATTATGTACATAGAATAGGAGTAAAAACACAGAGAACATAGCCTCTAAACAACTGTCCATAACTTATGCAAAATCCAGAAAGCATCATTACAATTTTTTGTCACTGCTGTCATTTAGTAATTAATCCTAGAGGTCTCATTTTGTTATTTGATAGATTTGAACAGACCAGTGCAATGAAAACTGAAAATTGGAAAATCCAGGTTTTAGCCCCACATCTTTTAACTCACATCACAATGCATCAGCAGAATGCATATAACTCAGTAGAGGAGTGAAACTTTACTACTGAAGGATCTGAGCAATCATGATGCTGACTCCTAGGACTCCAAAGACAAGGCCAACAGAAGACTTTCAGTGGTCATGGCAATGTCAGGACTGATCAAAAATCCAATCATGGGGTGGATCATCAAGCAGCTGGATTTCATTTAGATTAGATGCTATTAACTAAAAACTCTGTTTTCTCAGGTACCTGTTCAACCATAACCTATGCTGACCTTGTAATGTAAATGGTGTTTTGAAGCAAGATGCAATTAATCATCTATATTTGACAAGAAACAGGATATCTCTTTCCATTAACCAGGCAGAAGTTAGGCTAGATGACTTCAGCAGAGGATGCCTCTATTTATGTAAAAACTTCCTAGCCAGTCTATCATATTTATTGATTGTTTTTCTCACTGAAGGCACTTTAATCCTGATTGAGTCCACTTATTTTTTTGGGCAGGTCTTTTTCCCAGGACAGAAGGACTCCTAGCGTGTCACTGCTGCTGCTGGTGCTGCACAGTGGGGAGAGACACCTCTCCCTGCACCCAATCCCTACAAGAAATTTGCCTGGTTCTCTGCTCTGAGCGCTGAGAAGGAGGACTGGAGGAAGTACATGAAGCTTGGGTATTTCTCTGCCTCCTCATGGAGAGTGATTTGAAAGTCAGTATGGGGGCAATGGAGATCCAGTGCTGGGATGAGGAGATCACCAGGGAGCCAGGGGTCTGTGCAGGCTGGCTGCTCCCCAGACACTCCTGCTGTGCTAGGCATCCTGGCCAGCAAACCCTCCCAGAGGCGCTGCATGACAGCAGCCCTGGAGCTGTCCCGACACCTTCCCTTAGGGCACCGCAGACAAGGGGCAGTTCTCCAGCAGCAGGACCAGGGATCCCAGCTGTGAGGGGCCTACAGGAATGTGGGCCTTGATGTGGGCACAAGCACCCAGAAGGGGTGGGGGGCTCATACATTGGCCTGGGGCCTTTGTGCAACTGCTCCTCTTTGTCCCTCCCTGTTCCAGCAGGGTTCTTGCTTCACCTTAGGCTCCATGGACAGCCTCTCTGCACACACTGAAGCACCTCTGGCTGTTGAGAGCTTGCAGTGCAAATGAGGGCCCCAATATTCCATCTCCTGAAATCTTCTCATCTGTCTCCTTCTGTCTTTTCAAACTCACAAAATCTCTCACCTTGGAGAGGAAAATGCACAGCAATATTAACATGGATCCTACCCAACTGTGCCAGACCAGTTGTAATTGGGATTTTTTTTCTTGGCACATGCCTTTAAAGGAGGCAAATTCAAAATTTTACATGACCAGTGAAAAGATTTTGTCCCAGCATGTCCATCTCTACATCTCTCTGCCGAAGATACCTACATGAAGCAAATGGATTTCCCACTGTGAAGAAAGTGATCAACCCCAGGACTGGTCTTTGCTAAACTGTGCTTGGGATTGCTTCATGCTGACAAGAGAGAAGTAACTGGCAGCTGAATGTGAGACAATGCAGAACACTTAAGAAAGGAGCTGTCAGAGGTGCTGTAAGGTTGTAGGCTGCATGGAATGCCATAAGGTAGCTGCCTTGTGAGACACTGAGCAAGAAAAAAAGATCTCCAAGGCTCAGATTAAAGTAGTGATACTCCTCAGAATACACAATATAAGTCCTTCACCAGGGCTTTTGCATCATATTTAATACCATCAGAAAGTATACAGAAAAGCTGAATTGTATTTTTGACTGTATCAGTCAAGTGAGAAAGTAATGTGAAAAAATCTTGCAGCTGTGTAGATGGCAGTGATCTTATATAAAAGCAGTGATGCGTCCTCTGATGTTCTTAATCTCTCAGAATTAAGAACAGTTACTTTCATGCCCAATGATTTAAATAGGAAAACAGCACTCTATACATCTTTGCCTTCTGAAGAAGTGATAGAAAGCTCATAAAGCTGTTGCAACATAGGTATGTTATTCATTGTTTCCTTTCTATGCCAGTATTCAGAAAGAAAGGTTACTTTTATGCTACCAGAAAGCTATAGAGCAAAATAATTCTGCATCCTTGTGGTGAGGATACTCATACATATATACAGATGATCATTTTCTCTTAAAGCATTCCAAGGTTAAAGCAACAATAGTCCTGAGAAAGCAGGACTCACCTACTCATTGTCCTAGTTACTAAACCACAAGGTAGCCACTTTAATGGAATTTTCAAGGAGTTCTAACTAAATAATATTAGAGCTCTATCTTAAGCATTACAAGGATGCTTTGAATGCTCTCACTAGATGCTTTTAGTAGTCTTAGGCTTCATTGCACCTGGTTTGTGGATTTCATCATCATAGAAGACATCTCATTGTTCACATCAAAGAAGTTCAGGGCAAACAAAGAAAGTTGCTGTCTTGCAGAGAACACACAGAAGGTGAAAATAAGATGCCCACAAGTTTTGGGTGCTTGGAGGG
This sequence comes from Lonchura striata, assembly GCF_050655825.1. Classification (NCBI taxonomy): domain Eukaryota; kingdom Metazoa; phylum Chordata; class Aves; order Passeriformes; family Estrildidae; genus Lonchura; species Lonchura striata. The sequence continues at coordinate 58,362,942 of NC_140704.1, forward strand.
TGTTGTAAAAGAGATGTGTTTTAGATGACTTTTTGGATCTTCATACTTAAAGCCAACTTATATTCTGTTTAAGAAATCTGCATAATTATTTTGACTGAGTCTTCTCCTTTCTGAAGCCATCTATAATTCTGCATGAAATATCTAATATACTAATTTTTTATTGCATAAGCTTGGAAAATGCATCTAGGAAGTGTAACTTCTGAATCTGTTTTTCATATGATAAAGAAAGCCTACAATTACTTTGACATAATGCCTGCGAGAAATGGTTACAATACCTTATAGGAAATAAGGGTAATTTAACAAGAAAATAAAATGAAGGATTTACTTAGCATCACTTTTTAAATAAATATGTAAATTAAAAGTCTAGATGTCCATTTGGCTTTACTGTTACTGACTCTATGACCAGCACCTTGCATAATGCAGGATAAATAAAACTATTTATACTTCATCAGTAATGGCAGATTTTGATGTGTGTGATTTTATATTACATAAATAATATATTTTTAGAATAGATATTAATAAATCACAATTGAGAAACTTTTATCATCTTTATTTATAACACAGCAATGTAATCATCTATGTAATTTATCTTTTGTCATACCATGACTGAACATTGGATTTCAATCCTGATCTATTTTTATTTCCAATGTGCATGTCTTAACCAAAAAAATACTGATATCTAGCTGTACTTCTGTCAGTTTGCTTATTTACTCCCTACCTGTTCAAGGATATCAAACCCCTGTATTATCTGACCACAAATAGATACTACTGCATGTTCATCCTGTTAAATTGACTCTACTTCTTCCTCCAAGTAATGGATTATTCTGACTTCTAATTGAGAGGATCCTGAAGTGCAAGCTTGAAGGTTTATCAGTATATGCAGGAAGTACATCAAGAATTGTGCTGAAGTTTCTGATTATGCTTAAAGTACATGAAAGCAACCTACAGGAAATGGTTGGTTTTTATGCAGGCTTGATTTACAAAGACTGGTTGCCTTGTAATGAAGTTGATTTGATTGTATGTCTTGTAATATTTCATAGCTTAGTGCTGAAATTATAACCTAAACTGAATTTCTAAGTTTGATTTTAAATGTTTATTTAATTTCTAAAAATTGTTTATAAATTTTGTGAAGTTTGTGATTGTTTTAGTTCTGCACCAGGAACTGTCATTGAAGCACATGGCATATCTACCAGCAATGTCAATTCATCTCTCTTGGCTAAGAGATTTTCTCTGATATTCTAGATGACACTCTAGTGTAGTTACTCTTAAGTTGTGTTGCTGATCTGGGGAAATTTAATCTAATTTTTAAATAGTAAAAACTTGAAGATAAAAATCAAATTAACAAAAAAGGTAATTTTAACCTTCTGCCAGAAATGTTGCAGAAACTGAATTAAAAAACCTTTACTTTGATATGTTTTCTTTCTTCATGTAAGCTTTTGCCTTCTATGGTTCTTCACGTGATTTGAATTAAGAACACTTTCTCAATTAATTTGTGATTTGTTGCTGTCTTCACTCACACTCTACTACTATCAACTGTGAAATGCAGAGTCAGACGTGTAAATTCAAAGTTCTTGTCAGTCATAAGTAGTATAAACTATATCAAATCAAGATGTTAGCTTAGAGAAGGTAAAAGAAGCACATTGCCACATTGCCTTCAACGTGGTACAGACTAGGACTTAAAAATGAAACAGAAGTTGGCTCAAGTATCCTTACTGGTAGGTAGTTATTTCAATGTCCTGTTCATTTATGAGACATACTTGGAGGCATAATAACTTTTCATTTATAAAAGGTGATCAGTAGATGACTGAAGGTGTTTTTTTTTACGCACTATGTTTGGTTGGCATTGCAAGATGTGGGTAGTGGAGGGGCTACAGGGCAATTTCTGTTAGGGGGACCAAGACAAACCCACCGCTGGCTAGGGCCAAGATCTTCAGCAGCAGTGAGATAACACTTTTAAAAAGGGAGAAAATTTACTGTACAGGAATAATAGCAGCCAGAGGGAGGAGTGAGAACATGTGAGAGAAAAAGCCCTGTAGACACTAAGGTCATTGAATAAGAAGAGTATGGATGTGCTTCAGATACCAGGAACTGAGATTCCCCTGAAATTTATGGTGCACACAATGGTGAAGCAGCTGTGCCATTCTAACTCTTGCAGGTCTGTGGTGGAGCAGTGATCCACCTGCAGCCCCTGAAGGACTGCATACCAGGGCAGGTGGATGCCTGAAAGAACTTGTGGGAAGAGAGGTCTCAAGCAGGCTCCTAGCAGCACCTGCTCTTGGCAGGATCTCTCCCTGTGAAGTGAAAAGCCCACACTGGAACATTCTTGCTGGCAAGAATTGTGACCCTGCAGAAGGGACACACACTGGAGCAGTTCATTAAGATTTGCAGCCTCTGGGAAGGACTCAAAGTGGAGAAGCTAGTGCAGAACTGAGTCCACTGGGAGGGACCCTGTCCTGGAGCAGAAGAGTCCTCCCTCTGAGGAGGAAGGAGTGCCACACAAGAGGAGAAGGTAAAGATCATCAGGAGTAAAGTTGAGCCCAGGAAGAAGGGAAGTGTTAGGGATGAATATGTTTCAAGGATTTGGATATATTTCCTATTATCCTAATGAACTCAACAAATTTCCCTAAGTCAAACCTGCTTTGCCTGTGATAGTAATCAGTGAGTGATCTCTTGCTGTCCTTATCTCAATCCAGAAGCTTTGTTGTAATTTCTCTCCCCTGTCCAGAGAACAGGGGAGTGACAAATCAGCTTTGGTGTGGTCCAGCTAGGGTCAACCTACCCATTACAACTACATGACTTCATGTTTTTTTCAGTTAATGCATAATACATACTCCTTTTTATTCAGTATTTTATGAAGGACTTAAATTCACGTAGAACAAGAAGTAGCTATCATTGCCCAGAATGACAACAAATAGCAAGTAATTTGTTCTCCTTATAGCATTTGGGTGTGAGATGTAATGAATCCCAAAGGTGTCTGTTGTTAAAGTGGTATAACTAAGTATGCAGTAAGACAAATGTGTAGTTGCCATAAATCTTCAAGTTTAGATGACTTTCTGAAATGCCATCTCTGAACCCCTGTATCACCTCTGTATTATATTAGAGATCCTGGAATGTTTCTCTGATCTTGGAGTTATAACAAATACATTATGGTGCAGAGGGTTATAGCAAGATGATAAATTGCAGCATTTATCCTGCATATTAAATTTACTGATTATCTATGATGCAATAATATTCGGCTTCTGACCATCTGTTACAAAGAGCTTGGAAGCTTCATTATTAGGCAATTATTTCATAATTATTCAGAGAAGATGTCTAATGTAAATTTTCTCATTTAAATTGTTATAATTTATCGAATAAGTTTTTAATCTACTTGCTTTTTGCCTAATTGTTTTCAGCCAACATCTGCCATATATGAAAAGCTAAAAATATATATGTAAACTGTTATCAGCATCAAGGTTCTTCACAGCATTCAGTAAACACTGCAAATATCCAGTAACAGTTGGTATCCATATAGGAAAAGGCACTAACCACATTGAATACCCTCTTCCAGCTGTTGAGGCAGAGATTTAAGCCTAGAGAGATGTTTTCAAATGTATTTGGCTATTTTACCATCTGGTATTTACTCACTCTGGGTGCAGTCCTGCTTCTAGTCATGAGGTTTGTACAAATCAAATCTATAGGAAATAATTCCAGAGGCATAGTTGGCATCAGTTATGTTAGTCAAATGATAACAACTTGAGGGTCTTTAAAGGAACCTGTAGATATTAAATGTTCAAATTTAACAGAAAGATTCAGGTTCCTTTGAAAACTATATTTTCTGAAGTTAATTTTTTTTTTACTTTCCTGTGAGACATTTGGTCTTGCAGCTTCAAACGAAAAATTCTTATTGTATAAGGCTTTCAACTTTGGCTAAAAATTTGCTCTGTAAATGGAACCATTTATTTAAAAGAAGCTTGCAAATTTCTTCAAATAAAATCCTCCTTTCAAGTGTGAGGAGGTAGGAAGCAAACTGTTGAAGAATGTGAGGAAAGAATGCATATTAAATCTATCCTGACTACATATATGATGTTTGAGAAACCTTCAATATTCCTCTAAAACAGGCAGTGGTTTAAATGAAAGTGGAAAAAAAAGTAAAATATATTTAAAAACCCCAAAAAACAACCAACTAAAAAATCAACAAACAACTAATTAAAAAACAAAACGACCCAAAAAATCGAAACCAGCAACAACAAAAAAAAACCCCACCCCAACCAATTAAAGATATTAAAAGGATAAGAACTATATAAAGGTATGTGAAATCCATTTCTCTGAGTATAATGAGTACCTGAATACTTCAAAATTTTCATTATCTGAAGTTATTTCTGTTATACTAGATGTAGCAAGAAGCACTGGAGGAAACAGATGAATGCTGGGCTAAAATAAGAAAGGCTAATATATTCCTGTAAGCAGTGTGAGATGGATATAAGTAGTTGGCTTTGGAGTGCAAACAGTAGTTATAAATAAAATATTATATAACACCGAACTTAAAAAAGAAGTCAATTCAAAGCAATACTTAAGGTTGTATTTTCTGAAATCATCCAAGACATAGAGCTAGCACATCCATAGGTATGCTAGTGAAGTTCATTAGTAAAGTGATAGAAAGTTGATAAAAACTGAAAGGAAGACTGGAAACTAGAAAATTTATAATTTTGAAGTTGGAAAAAGAACACAATTTTTTATTGTAGAATGAAGAAATAGAAAAATTTGTAAGGAATTAGTGTCAGGATTGTTTCTTATAATAATTTGGCTAGTGCTAAAATTTTTGCTATTAATACTCTTATGATTAGACACTATGAAGAACAGAAAAAATTAATCACTATGTTTTCCTGGCATCAATTTATAACACTAATACCAAACCCAAAAATGACTAGTAGAAAAATTCTGAGAAGCTCACAGGACAGCTTGAAGCTGGGAACTGTGATATCTTCTGTGCACCTGTGTAGTTTAAGTTATTGCATCCCTTACAAACCTTGACACATTCAGGATAAAATTATTATGTAAATATTATAAATTATTATAGAAATATAATAAATTATTACATAAATTATTATATTAGAAAAGTTTAATTATTCAGTGATACTTCTTGCTAAATTTAGAGACATCAGCTAGGTTTGGGAGACCAGGTTTGGGTACCAGGGGCCAACAGGAGTGACTTTTGTAAGAAGCTGCCAGAAGCTTCCCCCTTGTCCAACACAGCCAATAGGATCTGGCTCCAAGAAGGATCTGCTGCTGACCAAGGTTAAGCCAATCAGAGAAGGCAGTAATGCCTCTGCGATAACACATTTATAAAGCAGAAAAAAATTATTGTGCAAATCTAAGCATCTAGAAAAGAAAGGAGTGAGAACATGTGAGAGGAACAACTCTGTAGATGCCAAGGTCAGTAGAGAAGGGAGAGCAGGAGGTGCTCCATGCACTGGATCTGAGATTCCCCGGCAGCACACGGAGGAGACCCACACCAGAGCAGGGGGATGCCCAAAAGAGGGCTCTGAACCTGTGGGAAACCCATGCTGGAGCAGGCTCCTGCTGGGACCTGCAGACCTGTGGAGAGGAGCCCACACTGGAGCAGGTTTCCTGGTAGGACTTGTGGTCCCTTGGGGGACCCATGGTGGAGCAGACTGTGCCTGAAGAACATCTCCCTGTGGAATAGTGACCCACGCCGGAACAGTTTGTGAAGAACTGTTGCCCGTGGGATGTACTCACACTGCAGAAGTTCATGGAGAGCTGCCTCCTGTGGGAGGGACCAGAGCAGGATTTAGGCTCCTCTCTCAGAGCAGTGGCAGGAGCAAGTGTGATGAACTAACTGTAGCCTCCATTCCCTGTCTCCCATGCCACTGGTGGGGAAGAGGTAGAGCTGGAAAGTAGGGAGGATTAGGGAGAAGGCTGTTTTTTAACATTTATTTTACTTATCATTATCCTGTTCTGATTTTGTTAGTAATAAATTCAGTTAGTACTCCCAAGCTGAGTCTGTTTTGCCCATGGTAGTATTTGGTGAGTGATCTCTCTAAATCTTGATGAGTGATCTCTCCCACTTCTTACCTCAACTCATGAGCCTTTTGTTATATTTTCTCTCCCCTGTCCACTTGTGATGGACCAGCTTTGGTGGGTGTCTGTCATTTAATCAGGGTCAACTCATTGCAGCTGTAATCAAGACATAGATCTTGGGCATTTCTCTGTATTAAACTAAAAAGGCTAAATCTCTTAGCATGAAGATTTTTCTCCACAACGATTGTTCCCCTAAAATTGCTTTTTACTCTGCAGCCTGGACATAACATTCCACTGTATAATTCAGTGTCCCAATAATGGCATTGATATTTTCTTGGGGAAAATCTCTGCCAAAAACCTGCATATAATATTCTCTAGTTCCACCATTCAATTAGCTATCTGAACAAGAGCAAACAGCTTAGATGATAACTGATGCAATAAATTGTGCCAAGTAGACTCTCCCAAGCTGCACCAGATGAACGTGTGTTGGCTTGTTTTTCAGCTTTTTTGGTAAAGCTTTCCCCAACAGACAAATTAAATGTTTAAGCTTCTACAGCAGTGCTTCTGATTCCTCTGGAAACTTTGACGCCTTTATTAAAGTCAAAATGTATATTGAATCACTTTCTAAATTAATGTTTAATCTGTTAGCTGGTGACAAAGTAGAACTGAATTTATAAATATGTATGGACTTGTGTCATTTATGGTCATGAGCCTTAAAACCTCTGAATAAACAGTATTTTGTTATTTGCTACACAAGCAAATTAGTTTGTACAGAACCACAAGCAAATGCCCACTATACATATACAAGAACCTTCAAAACAAACTTCACCTGGAAACTTTATCTTCAAGAAGAAAATACATTTGTTGAAATTAAAGACAGGAAAGTGTCATGAACTAAAAAGTTTCCTACAAATGAAATAATATTTTCCATTCATGTCTAGCAATCCTGTAGGTTCCTACTGAAGGACTTCTATGAAAATAGAAAGATTTAAATTAGAGTTAAATTAGAATTGGCACTGTGTAAATAGTTTGGACAAAACCAAGAGTATTAGGTTTTACAAATAAACTTTTTATATGGGTCTTTAATATAACCTCAAGACAAAGTTCTTATTATAATTGACAATGCTCTTTCTCATTGCAGAGTTTCTCTACATTGAAATATCATTTCTATCACTCTGACATATCTATTATTAATAAGGCATGCCAGTTTATCACTGATAACACTCATAAAAATCCTGTCCTGGCAGAAAATGGGATTTAGGATCCTATATACAGTTAGCTCAGATTCAGCTGAAAAATTTGGCACAAAAACTTATGTGTCTCTAGCTTTCTTTAATAATAAAGTTAATGGTTTTTATCCTTGTAGCTTGGAAGTCTCATGAAGTCCTGTAATGTTTTAAAGATGAAGCAGAAGTTTTTATTTCATAGCAGTTGGAGGACTATATCCTTTTGGCCACCAAAGCATACTCCCTTTTAGTATGAGGAAATAGAAGGGAAGGAAAAGGTGTTCCCTTGTTGCTTATACATGAGTGACTGAATGTTAGATAGATTAAAAGTCAAATTCTGTGAAGCTTATAAACATGTGCATAAGAAAATATTTTGAATGAGGCCCAAATAACTTTCTGACACTTGCCAGGATGAGCCTGAATACAGAAACCAGGCATGTTTCAGTTCAGCATCTCTTCCTCAGAAATACTATTGTTATACACATGGAGCAAGGATCTAAAATTTGCATAAATCTATGGTTATCTAGAATTTGCATCAATAATTGAATCTCTATTAATAGCTTTTGAAGTGTCTTGTATTTAGTAGCCTAAGCAAAGATATAACACATATTAAATTTAGACACTAAATAGCCCCTATTTCTTCTATCATGCACCACTCATTCCCTGCCTTCCCCCTTGTGACTAAAATAGTCATCCCAGGCATAGTTTGGCAAAAAATTCCTCCTGCAAACATACATATTCTGTTTCTCATTTTAAGATAACCCTACCTTTCCATCCGTGGGTACAAAAATAACCAGGAATTCTCTTGGCGAGTGGCGCTGAAAACCGATGCAGCAGCTTCCCCTGCTGGCTGCCGAGGAGCCGAAGCCGCGGCCGCTCCCCGCCCGCCCTCGCCCCGGCGCTGCGGCTCGGGTGACCAGAGCTAAGTCAAGGGCAGCTACAGAAGGCAAGGCACATATCAGGGTTTTTCCCAGGGAAACAGCTCGTCAGTGAATACTGAGATGCTTCGTATCTGTCAAAAGGAAAAAAAAAAAAAAAAAAAAAAAGTATGCCAGTTGAAATGCTGTTTAGATCTGTTTTGAGGATCTCTGTACAGTTACAATCATTTTAAATATACAAGCTGCTTGCATGAACATTTTAGTCTACCAGCACATACCAATATATTTTAGGTAAGTGACTAGTTATCCATAGCTTCTTTCTTCTTTAAGGGTCAAAGATATTATTCTCTGAAGGCAACTGAAAATAGCTGTATGCATTCCTGTGCTTTACTTCATCAATAAAATGCTTCTAGCTCCTTTTCATTGTAATTTTTTTATATCAAAGCATGTACATTCTACCAAAGTGAAATATAGTCATGCACCACTACCTGCTGAATGACTTAGAAAGTATAATTGCACCTGCATATGGATAAGTGTTGACATTGTATTGTCTGCAGGACAATGCCCTCTCAACTACTCTGTCTTCTGTAATAAAGCACGCAGCAAATCACCTGCAGGGCAAAAGATAATGGACACAATGGTGCAAATTGTTATGGTCAAGGTTTTCTCATTTAGCTTAACAGAAAACCACAGGACCTTATCAGCCCAAAGGAATGGCATTTTATAGTATCTCACTCAAGGTCAGGCTAAACATTTCAGATAGACTGGGGGAACTCAGCTGCTATGAAATTTTTGAGGATTTGTGTAACCATGTAATCAACTGTTTATAACTAGTCCCTAGGCTAGTAACTGATCATGATTATTCAAGAGGGTCATGCAATGGCCACTTTAATCAAATGATTACCAGGAAGCTTTTGCTATCAAATTTTACATGTATTAATATATTTTTATGACCCCATTCACTTCAAGCTGCAGATGTTGAGGAGGGAAATCACAGAGACAGTTATCTGAGTTTCCTGCTGTTGAAATAAAAAAACAGAAAATTGCATTTTCCTATTTTTTTTAAATATAATTTTTACTTTACAGTGCTGAACTTCTCTGATGTCTTGTTGCTGATAATACTATTGCAAAGCCACTTTGAAAGTAGGAAGGTCCTTGTATTCCCCTCCATCACCCAAAAGCAATGAAGCATTACAATTCTCTGCCCATTCTATTAATAGACTTGCAACTGAAGCAGAAGAAATTCAAGGACTTTTCTTTCCTGACACATTTTACAATATCTCTAAGCAACATAGCAGAAATCAAGGTACAAAACTTACATGTCATTTCTGATGAAGTAGGGCATTTATTTAAGAAGCTGAAAATTGATTACACTTTTTTCCTAATTCCTTTGGTAATGTCTAAGAGTAGCATGATCTCAAGCATTGCAAGACTTCCAGAGTTGCACTGAGTATCCCATTCAATATTCAGTGCCAGAAAAATATTGCAAGAGCTATTTTCTGCAAAGCTAATGTGGTCATGTTCACACTTAAGTGAAGAGATTTTCTTCTACAAGAACAAGCTGAGTCAAATGTTAAGGTATGGATATGATCTCAGAATATGTGAAAACAGAGATAATGGTGGCTTGCCAACAGAAAAGTCTAGTGGAACAAATTTCCTGGGTTTTCTAGACATTATTTATTTAAAGATTGTAAGGCCTATATTTCCCATCCATATAAATTAGATACAATTATGATTTCTGGTAACACTGAATAAGTATTTATTTAAAGATTGTAAGGCCTATATTTCCCATCCATATAAATTAGATACAATTATGATTTCTGGTAACACTGAATAAGTATTTATATTTTTAAAAATTGCTGTAGTATGAGGAATCTCCACGTAGGACCTCACTGTAATCTTCTATGCAGCCAAAAACACCCCTGGACACATTTACTTTTCCCAACACTTATATCACTATCTGCATTTGCTCTCAGATCTTAAGCATATAAGTGTGTTTTTATGTGGCAGACAGATAGGAATTTGTTCAATTTCTCTTTCTAGTTAAACATGTCTTAGATACAAGCAGATTTTGGGGCAACCCTTTGGGTGACTCAAGAGATTCTCATCAATTTCCAATATCACAAAGGTTTGAAAAGCTGTTGTTTTGTTAGTGATGTTAAAGATAAAATGCCAGATGAATATCCGATTTTGAAACTGGAGTAAGTAAGCACATTAATATTTAGGCCAGGATGATCCATCTTTCTGCAAAAATACCGATTCTAGCAATCTGAATTAAATTTGTTGGAATTAATACAGTTGCTGGAGGAAATAACTTGGAGAAGGTATCAAGAGACTGCTTTATAAACATGTTTAAATCCCAGCTAATATTTCAATATCTCTGTAAATACTGCTTCTTAACAACAATCCATTCTAATTACATAACAAAGCACTTCCTCCCATAGTGCTACATAATATATGATAAGCTGACATTTAATTGAATTCAAATCAGGACTTTCTTTCTTGATAGAATCTTTTTATACATTGTTTTCCTTAAACATCTAAGATAAATAAAATTCTGCAAGGTCTCTAGAAAGTATTCAAATTAAATCCTAGTCACAGCAACATCATTAAGTGATGACATAGACAGGTTTGTACTTTTTTCATGTTGGAAAATGATCCCTTCACTTTGTATCAGAAATTAAAATATAGAGTATATTAACGCCTATTTTTTTTGTCCTAAACAGCAACTATCCATAAATACCTTAACTAGGATCTGTTTTCAATTAAGAAAATTTACCTATGTCAGTAAAGCCATTGTATGGTGCCCTAGCAATTCACCTGCAGCTAAGGATCCTTGACAGTTAGCGTCAGTCTCCTCTTGACAACACTTTAGGAACTTGACAATGACACTCAATGGATTTAGCCAAAGACAAAATTGAACTCTGGAGGGATAAGATGAGCTTATGGGATTTAATTCCTATTGAAATTAATGAATGCCACTAAATCCTTAGGTCAAGTTTGAAATGTTCAATCACAATGCATGTACCTAATAGGAAAGTAGAAATTTTTTTCTTCATTAAATCAGGGAAAGGTCATAGCCTCTGTATGGTATTAATATGTCTACAAATAGACCTACTGAAACCTGCTGCATCACATACCAACCATTCCCACTTTCATCACCACATCCCCATTTTAGTTTCTTTCATGGCTGCTCCTGCTCCTGTCTTGATAGGTACAGATACAAAACAGAGATAGTAGTGAATGTCAAGTATATTGAATAGTTAGATTACAATAAATGAAATGTACAAAGTAAGGCTTAGCAAGTTTGCCAAGATTTTCTGATGTCTGCGTCACATATGAGATTATAAGATGAACAAAGAAAGAAAATTAAAAATTAAAAAAAAAAACTGAGAAAAGTAAAAAAGTGAGGGAGGCAAGGCTCCTTTTTGGTGACTTGTATTTAGTCTTACTGATACTTTCTTACTTATGTACATAGGGCAACTGCTCTGATTGAGACAGGAAAAAAATAACAGGCAGAAAACTACAGAGCCACACTCAGACCAGAAAACAGATGCTTCTGGAAGGGGAAAATAAGCATGATTTTAAGCTGATATCTCAACATATTAATTTACCAGACTACATTTATTTCTTAGCAGGCTAATCTCTGAAGGTTCCCTCTCGTTTTGATAATCTTGGAACTCATCAGATATAAAAAAGTTATCTTGGTAAGTGTTTGAGTTGCCTCAATATTTATAGGTCCATTCAGTTTTAAGGGTCTCAGCATTTATAACTCTCCACCTCTTAGAGCTAAGGCAGGTTATTCACACCTCAAAGAGGATCTCTCTCCTGTTTTGTCCTGCAACAACCCCCACTTTTTTATAGCAGTTACATTGTGTCTCTAATATGAAAAAATTAGTAAAAATTACAAGTACTGTGCAACTATAAACTCATTCCTGTACTACTTGTAGGAGGAAAAACATTTTCTCACTACTGTTTTCATGCCTATAAAAGAACTCAAAGAGCTCAAAAGTAATAATGATTTGTTTTGGGTTTTTGTTTTCCTAATGAAAAATGGTTTTTTTTAGCCTTATAGTAATCCTAAAATGAAGAAAGATTTCTAAAGTTTAGTTAAATATCAGAAAAGCATTTATCTGATAGTCTTCACAGTGAACACATGATCTTACCTTTTTTTCAGAAATTTCAAAAATTTCAAAAATTGTTTCTCCCACTCTTTTTCTACCTTTAGAAAGCATGAACACTCCTTCTCCAACTTTTCCTCTTCCTTAGATGAGATGCTGGATTCTGGACATGACAGTATCCTTGTCTTTCTGTATCTCTATCTGCCTTTTATTTCCCACCTGGGACAAGCTTGCTCATTTAAAACTCATAGGCATTGTGCTTTGTGCAAAGAAGTCAGAATACCTGGGCAACACTATTTAGTATTTCTTTTCATGTGAAAGAGCTGCTCACCTTTGTGAAGCAGAAGATGCTATTGAACACAGGTTCTCATTTTTGACTTTCATTTGATCTTACACACACAAGTAAATGTGAGAGATAACTATTTTGTCCAGGATCTTCTATAATAATTTAGAACTCAAAGTACAAACCAGGCAAACCTAAATGAGTCTAATTCAGTATTTGCACATAGAATATTCAGAAAAAGGCTTACACTAAACTGCATGAACAAAAAAAAGTATTCAGACCATTTCCATTGTCCATGTATTTTGCTCTTGCTACCTGCCTTTTTAGCTTGAGCACTGAACATTTGGTAATAATTCTGCATCAGCCTGTATCTACCCAGTCCTATTGCTAAAAATTGTATCACTGAATCTTCAGGTGTTGATAAGGCTAGTGAAATATAAAAAGAATTTAGACTTCATAATTTTTCAAAGAAATAATGCTGTGAAATTTAATGTGCCTGTAACATTTGGAATGTTTTTGCTTATCTAACCTATAAGAAGGGAATTCTGCAAAAGCTGCAGCAGATATACTTGTACAGCATGTCATGGGAAAGAGTGCAAATGCTTTATTCATGAGATCCTATTAGAAACCTTGCTTATTAAAGCACTGGTGTCTCAAAAGGGTTTACAGTAGCTGTTACTGAAAAATAACCCTTCCCTCCCATCAAAAGAAGTAAGAATTGGGAAATGTAAACAAAAGCCTCTCCTCTCTCTGAGGGGAGTACTTGAGCATATATTTAAACACACTCCAAAGTTTCCTGTAATTGTGTAAAAAGATAAAATACTCTGTGGTAATGCACCAAACTACTTTAAGGAATCTGATACTGTAAGACATATTTCAGTTGTATTAGCCATGGTGGTTAAAGCTGCATACCAAATTCAATAGAGATGTAGTTGATGAAGAGCCAGAGAGAAAGAGCAGAGGAACGCATATAAATGATTCTATGATTCTATCTCTAACTCATAGGCTTCTCTTATCCAGTCTCATATATGCTGCAGATGGGCCTGATGATGATGATGCAATTGGCAGTCCTGCTGGGGACCCCTCCAAAGTTTCAGTCTGGGCATAACCCTTGAAAAGCAGTGGGTATCATAGACATAAAACGATCACTGTATTTCTTCTGTGTGAACTAGAGAAGACTGGAAGACCTATAAATTTGAGTTCTGTTTAGCAATTCTTCTTACATTGATGTTACAAAACACTGTATCATGATTTTTTGGCCCTTATTTTAAGGGATATTTATCTTGCATTTCTCCATATCCCAACTTTGGGCTCTATGCACAGCCTTATTCCCCATATTTACATTGCTTCTCACTCTATTCTTTCTTCTTGGAGAGAAGATAATTTAGATGTAGGCCTGTTAACTCATATGGGCAGAAGGATACTCCAAGGAATAGATAAATGCTGTCATAATAAAGATCATTATTAAGTGCCTTCAATGAATAATTTCACCTACAGAAAAAGAATTCTCAAAACTATGGTTCTGCTAAACAGAGAGAGACTTCTACACTTAAAAGAGACTTTTACAATTTATTTTTTTACTTTTACTTTCATATTAACCCCATTTCTGTTACTAGTTTCTAAGTTTTCTGATACCTAAAGCCAGAAGAATATACCACAGCCTCTTGAAAGCATACATAACTGCAGTGGAGACAATAAGTCTCTCAACAGAGTTTCTTCTAGTGCAAAGGAAATATGTGCTCCAGTTGTCCTGCCAGCTCAGCTACATCATCTTCCTGAAAATGTGCAAACAGTTAAGCCAACAGAAGCATTCTGTGTTCAGTGAAACTGCACTGACATCATGAGTTTTGAATGTGCAATTGCATTACATGGAGCATGTCCTTTCTTTACCCACAGCTTTGACGTCTTGGAAGAAAACTGAGTTCTGCTGGTGGTGGTAGATGAGTACCAACACACCCTGCTATAGCTATAGCTTGACCACATCACTGATAGCAGCTCTTATAGCAAAGGCAGCAGAAGTGTAATTGTACCTTATCTGCTGCTAAGCCTTCTCTTCCAGTTCAAACTCACAAACACCTGTGGTTTAAGTTAAGTTTAGACACTGAAAATACCATTTGAAATGGCTCAGGCACAATCTTTTGCTGCTTCTGCGATGAAGGTAAAAATTTTCAGAAGTGAGGCAGGCCAGACAATGGGGAACCATAACATCTCTAACTCTGGCATCAAGATTTATTGGAGCATGGTCTGTATTTCTGGCAGCCTCAGTCAGAACAGGTAAACTCAATGTACTTGTACCATGACATTCTGAAACACCTGAACATGCAGACCTGATGAGTTGTCACTCCTTCTTTTGCTCACCTCAGTAAAAAGTATGAAAGGATGTCCTCATATTTCAAAAAGAGGTCTTGAGAGAATTCAGAAATTACCTTAATTATACAGTGTTTGCAAAAATACATTTAAAGTGTTAGTTTTAAATAAATATTGTTATTTTCTGTACTGACCTCTTATATATTGCAACCTAAATATATTTTAAGTGTTAGTTTTTAAATAAATATTGTTATTTTCTGTACTGACCTCTTATATATTGCAACCTAAATATCATGTTTCACCTAAGATACCATTCTAAAAGGTTTTATAGGCCTCCCTATCTCTTTCTGAATGAAATTTCACAGTAGTAATATGGAACACTCATCCATGGAAATATGTTAAGTACAGATAAAAATTTCTGTTCCCTAAACTTTACTTTGGAATTAAGATATGATGAAATAACAATTTATGACAAATCTAAAAATGAAAATCATGAATTATCTACCTCTTGGACTAGCCCAGGAACTAGTTTCCCAAAAAAAAAAAAAAAAAAAAAAAAAAAGAATAGAATCATTAATGAAGAGAGGGAAGAAAAGCAATTATTGACAGTCAACAGGGAAATCAAATTAGACCAACTCATTATTTAAATGTTTTGATTTAAAGGCAGAGCTGTTAATGAGCTACCAAAACCTATAATTATCTGTGTGTCCAATTTCAGCACAAAAGGAAAATCCTACAATAGATTAGAAAGAAAAAAAGCCCACACAAACCACACAAAAACTTTAAATGTCAAAATATTGGTATTTTTTCAGCTTTTGGTGGGTGGTGTTTTGCAGTAGAAAGGTTGTTTTGCTGTTTTGCTCCTGTTGATCTACCAGCTATACAACAAAAGATTTTCTGAAGTTAAGCTACAGTTCCCCAGGAATAATACTAGGATCAGCGCTGCAATGTCTGATTATATATGATAATGAGGGTAATTTTGCACAGATTTTTGGGGAGCTTGTGATGAAGTTTCTTGCAGAGCTCATGAATAGACTACATGGAATGTCAGAGAAAACAAGGAGCAATTTCATTATTGAAAGGATGCACAGTGCCTCAAAAAGGTTATCTAGTTGTTAGTGCAAATGTCTTGCTGAATACAAGGGTGAGAAGTGAAATCTATCTCCAACAAAAAAAAAATATAGCAGTGATATGCTCATGAAGCTGCCTGTGATTTTTGTAAATAAATTTCTTGTAAGCAACCAAAATGATACAATCTAATTGTCAGAAAGACAGAATTTTGCAAGCTAATTGCAAATAATGTAGCTGGAGATTCAACTATTAAAAGGGCAAAAATTGAACTAGAACAAGAAAAACAGGATCCCAAGAGATTAAATTAACAGTTTCAAATATGTATGTCTCATCATGGCACTGGTAATAGCTGAAATATCTGTGTCATTATAACACTATAAATTTAGATGCCTGTGACACCAATAATTAGGTGGTGATATTACTGCATTACTGCATCCTCTATAGCAATAACAGTGCTGTGCCTCACTCTGCACAGTTCAGTGCATTTCAGCTTAGTCTTCTCACCTCACTTTTACCTTATCAGGCTCCAGTATTTATAACCTGTGTCCAAAACAGCAGCAATAATATTGATACTTGTTTTGCCTCTCTGATGGGGAGGGGGGAAATTTTGAAGAAGACCATGTTTTAACCCCACACAACCTGTGGTGCTTTTAACTTGCAGGACAATGTCAGAACAGATCTCAGAAGATCTCAGAAGAGTAACAAAGAGAAGGTCATCTAAAGGTAGATGCACTTGAAATCACAATGAGGTCTGTGCATGTTCAGTGTTAGTTTCGCTATAGCCTCTTCCAGAGAAGTAAAAGCTCTGTCCCTTTAACTGTTACAGGATGGTTATTCATAAGGAGAGAGTCTTGACCTCCACAGCAGTACTATGAAATCCCTCAGATGCCTTGTCAAAAAGGTTTAATAGCATTGCAGTACAGGTGATACTGTAATAATTTGCTTTTTGTTAGCAGTAGCTCAAAAGTCTCTGAGGATCTGAACTCTTACATGAAGTAACCATATCCCAAAGCTAACAGATTAATGCACAGTTAAAACTTTTGGCCTTTTTCTCCAGTCAGACTTTTCCCTTATGGATGAACAGTTTAATACAGCAATCCAAAAATATATTCTGTAAGATTAGAGAGGGGAAAAAAATTCGTGCATCACACAAAGTTTGCTAAAGTAACTACTAGATCTACATTGCACATAAACCAATGCTTCTATATCAGCTAGAGTTTTATTGGCATTGTAACCAAGATGTAGGCATACCTTATTTTGCTACAACTTTGGAGCAAGTGGAAAATAGACAAAGGCAAAAGAACAGACAAACATGTTGCACAGCAAGTCAGCCTGATTATTAAATCTCAGCATTAGAGATGATTGTTGAACAGCTGAGTTCTCAGGGAAAGTAACTTAGAAAGCATTCATTCATTATGACCCTGTTCACTCATTTCTCTTGAAGTTAAACCATCTGGCTAGGATGATATTTTTTCCTAAATTTGCAAGAAATTTCCCTTATGCACTTGGGGTATGAAATAGTCATTTATTACCAGGCCATTGTCCGTCTGTCACAAATAATATCAAATCCTCATCTGAGACATATAAGTGTATTTTGTGTTAGTGCAAGACCATGTGGGACCCATGTGGAAGAAATTAGCTTTCCTCTCCTTTATATTATCAAGCTTATGATAATAAAATTGTATAAAATCCATTATTATGGTAGTGAAAATGTTGTTTCATCAAGTGATGAACACTGTGTTATGTTTATGAAAGTAAACGTTCTCTCTGTGATTTCCAATTCCACAAACAAGTTGTCTTATGGCTTCTAACATTAGAAAAATTCAGAATACTTTACTGGCTTCTATAGTCAAGCAAAGTTAGTAGGAAAGTAAAATACTCAGATCTTGGTCATGCTAAAACACTGGGAGTTCTATTATTGACTTTAATACAAACATCAGAATCTAGAAACTAGTATAAAAAAAGCACATGTGGGATTCTTGTGCTTGTTTTGAATTCTTTATGCCAGGTGAAAGGGCCAATGCTTAGTAAAGTACCTAAAATGCAGTCATGTATAATCACCACCAATAAGAACCTCATGATCATCCTCCTGAAAATTCTGTAAGTATCCAAAAGATGGTTCCCAATACAGGATATTTCTTAGTCTTCTCTTGTGCTGTAGTCTGGCTCCCTTGAAATGACTTCTGTTTCTTGCAAGTTATTTGCATGCTGTAGATCTCACAGAACTTTGGAGAATATCTCACCATAGCTTCCCACTGGACATGAGTAGATATTCCCATGAGTAGTGTTGGAGGCCCCCAGTCCCTGAAAAAGGTTTTGTGTTCTAGTGGGGAGGATTAGAGATAGCAAAGTTTTTCTTATATTACATATTCAGGACAGGCCTTTTCAGAGAACATCAAGCTACTTCAAATTAGATTTTTCAACAGCAAATTTAACATTGACATGAACATGATAAATAGAGCAGATCAGACAGGAAAAAATACTGTTTCACTGAAGCTGAAACATTCTGACACATCAGTTTTGATAAAGTTTTTGTCAGAAGGGGGAGAAAAAGATTAATCATTAAATTCTTAAGCATGGGTGCAATAACCTGTTTTGAGAAGTCCTACAGAAATCTAGCACTGTGATCCCTCTATGACATTAACAGGCATCTGAAATGAGAAACTTGGTTCAATAGGAAATTAACTACTGCATCAGAATCTTCTATAAGTGCAAAATTAAGCCCCAGGAAATCTCATTTGACAAAGGCTTGCTTCTTACCATTTTCTTAAGACCTATTGGGTTTTATTGGCTTTGAATATAACCTAACACAACTTCCGTCTCATCTGAAGCCCCAAAACACTTCTCTTTGTGTAAATGTTTAATAATAGCCCTTCACTCATAAGATCATTTTAGTTCTGTTACTTGTGAAACTACTTACTAAATATAAGACATTCAAACATTTCTAGCACTCCAGATGATTACCATTACCATTGTGACTGTCTTCATCCATTCTCCTCAAAGTTCAGAAGGGTATGATTTCTTCCCAAGATAAGAAATCGTAAACAATGTTTAAAAACCATAGATTGGTTATTTGCTTGGTCTTTTTTTCAAATACATATATGTGAAAAGCAGTGAGAACTTAAAGCTAATCAGGCTATTTCTTGCAAGTTGTTACTAGAATTTGAGCTCACACTATGTTCTTTGAGCTGCCTAACTATGAGGTATTTTGTAAATTTCTCTATTATCTATAAAGAATTTTGTTACATCCAAAAGAATTTTACCCATTAATCCAAAAATAATTTTACCCATTCTAAAACAATTTACTAGGCTGTGGTTCACTTTAGGGTAATCCAGAAAGGATTTGAGGAAAGCATTTATGGTTTAATGTGGTTTAATGGCACTCATCTAGAATTAGTTTGAAGTTGAAATAATAAAATCAAACTAAATGTTTGAAAAGTGTATAGCAAGCATGTCAGATTTTGCTCTCTATAGTAGACAGCTACAATTTGGACATCACTTTCTCATCACCAGCATTTGTCCTGCAAATCTACTTCTGCTTGCCCACACTACTACTGCTTCTGTAGTAATAGTCAGAGACAGAAGCTCTTCTCATTTCCAGATCAAGTTTATGTGCTGCTATCAGCCTGTTTAATGAAAAAGCAAAAAAAAAATTAAGACCACGTAATGAGGTGTGGCCTGGACACATAGTATAAGGGAGAAGCAAAAACAAAAACGTGAAGTTGTATCACACATCTGTATCATAGCAACAGTCCCCACCAGGTAATAATTAGCATTGACTCCATGGTTCTAGAAGGCTGATTAATCACTTTATTATGTTATACTATACTATATTATTAAGAAAACATTCATCACTCTTGTAGACAGTCCGATACAGACAGGCTAGATTGGTTAATTGAAATCTAAACACCTTCACCATTGGTCAATTAAGAAATCACCCTTTGGTAAACAAACATCTATTACACATTCTATATGTGCACAACAACAGGTGCAGCAAGTGAACACAAGAATTGTTTATCATTCTTTTTTCTGAGCTTTCTCACATCTTCTCACAGCTTCCCAGGAAAATCCCGGGAGAGCTATCTCTCTCTCTCTCTGTTCAGAGGCTATGTGATTACCACACATCTGCTCTTCAGTTAGGATGCGGACATAGTGATTTCCAGGCTCAGTTGTTGACACAATCACTTCCACAAATGAATGATACAAAACAGGCATTACAAACAACGTGTTTGAGCTATAGGAACAAAAATAGATTAATTCATATGAAAATAGATTTCCATAGGTGTGCTTGCAGAAAACCAAATGCATGAAAACTGTGAACATGGTTTCAATATATGGTCATGTCCACTGTGTCCCTACCCATGGCAGAGGGGGTTGGAACCAGATGATTTTTTAAGACTCCTTCCAACCCAAACCATTCTATATCATATATTTCCCACTTGTTTCATCCTAGAATTTGCAGTTTCTGATACACTTCAGTGCTTTTGCTCTCAAGTGCCTAATTCAGTGAGATGAAGGATCCCAGCTGAGGGAGCAGTCAGAGCTAATACTGATTTCTCTACAAAGGGCTATGGTTCGGCTACTTGCAGGAAAAGACTCACACTGTACAGCCACTGTGCCAGGTTTCAACAGGCATGGCCGAGACTTGCTGGGCAACTTTGTAATGCCACCACCTGCCCTGCACTGAGGAAACTGCATGCAGAAATTAACTTGGCCTGAACACAAGCATTAGAAGCAGTATTGCCATATTACCTTCCAGTTCTGATCATATCTTGTAGTCTTAGGCCATGGCACTAAAAAGTATTATTTCTTGCATTATAGCTTAGAATCAAGGTAGTATCTCTAATAATAATTATTCCAATCATAATTAAGTTTCTTATACTTCCAGTTTTAAATTGGAGTGTGAAAACAAAGCAGCTTCTATATATTTTGCTGGATACAACACAAGGAAAATTTTAACTTCTAAAATGTGAACTTTTAAAAAACTTTTAAAGTTTAAAGCATATATAAATTGTCACTTCTCCAAGCAATCAAATAAATACAACACTGTATACTGTGTGCATGAATGATACAATGAAATTGCTAAGAAGCTCTGATTCATTTTCTTTAATCAAGGAAGAAAAGTAAACTAGAACTGCTTTGAAGTATTCTTCCTCATCTATTATTTTACAGGTTAAACGTTTATTACATTTACAAATGGTTTACTGCAGAATTTTTCCCTAAGGTGTTTGCAAATTCGATGTCACTATGAAAGATTAATGTGTGTTTAAGCAAACCAGAATAGCCTAATTTAATTACTTAGGACAATTCTTAAATAATGCTTTACTGACTGCTCAGCAATTAGATGCATTGCCTTAAGAAATATAGACTTAACATGTGGAGTGGTGAATCTCATTTGACAAGAAGGCATTTATTTTAATCCCTTTGTCATTTTCTTGTAAAAGCTTCAGGTGTACAGTACAGTTGGTTTCAGCAAGACTTAGGTGGGCTCAGGGGTGAAAAACAATTGTGTATTTGATGTGAGGAATTATTGAAACGAGAGGATGGAATGCTGAGTCTGGCAAGCATAATGGTAAGTTGACCTGCATGTGCTTATGACCTGGGATCCTGACAGGGTAATGTGGACTCCAGAAGCTCCCTGAGCATCAGGGGCTCCCAGGTGGGTGATGCCAGGGCCCGGCTGTCAGGGCCAGGGCAGCCAGGGGGATCTGCAGGAGCCCCAGCCCCAGATATCAAACCCCTCCCTGGGGACAGGGATGGACCAAGGCCAGGACAGGATCTTGCAGGAAGCCTCGTTTGGGTGCCTCATGGTTGGGCCAGACAGGGATATGGGGACCTGGAGAGAGGCCCCACTGTGGCATCTTTGAGGCAGGAACTACCTAGCCCCTTGGAACTGATTTGGGGTCCTGGGCCATGACCAGAGTTGGGGAGCTGCAGACACTGGGCAAAAACAGATCAGGAAAGTTTCGGTTATAATTGTAAGATCTGAGATGCAAAAAGTGAAAATTTTCTCATCTAACTTCCCACATGTATGATATAGATGGAAATACCCTTTACAGACAGTAGAAAGATGTTTTGAGCTGATGCTACATAGTCATTAAACTATTCTGATAATTAAAGAGTCTGTGTTTTGGGCCAAAATCTGCACAATAAAAATTACACATCTATTACATAGATAAATATTTAATTAAAGTAACATTTTTCCACAGCAAATGACATTTTACTGCATCTTGATCAAGAAACCAAATTACTGCTTTGTCGCCTATTCAAAGAGCACAAATTGTTAGATCTGTTTATCCATCAGTTAATGTACATTGATACAATGCCACTAATAATTCGCTCAGTATGAACAGTTTCAACATACTCTCCAATGAAATACAAAATCAGGCTTCATTTAGTACTTGCATTATACTTTGTTTGCCACATCTATTTATTTATATCTGGAAATTTTGCATCTTTTATGTTCAAATATTTTTCACATGCTGTTTGGAGAATTTTCTGTTCCATCTGAGCTCAATTCTGAATTTATTATTGATTTCAGTTGCACAAAACCTTGCCTATTTCTTGTTTAGAAAGTTTTTTTCTTTCCCCCCAACAGGATATTTTATGCAATCCAGAGAAGTTGTAGCATTCTGTTTCTATTTAATTTAATGTTCAGCAGTTTGTCAAATCCATATGGTGCAGATAATCTAAAACCTTTACAGTATTAGATAGAATACAAAGAATATCAAAGGAATTAGAAATGGAAACAATATTTTTTCAAAGCTTTTGATATATCTGTCATGTAAAAAAGGTTTACGAGGATCAGAAAGGCATGGTTCAATTAGTTTTATCTCCTGGGACACAGAAACAACTAGAGAAAATTACATTATAATACTAGAGGTTTTGTTGGTTTTTTTTTGGTTTTGGTGTTTGGGGTTTTTTTTAAGGCATGCAGCAAAATAATTTATGTGCCTGTGACAATCTGATCTGTGCACTCAGGGTTTTTTTGCTGTTCCTTCTCCATTTCTACATCTAAGTTATGGAATGCTCCCATTATGAAAACTTTTATATACTGTGTGTATCAAAGCTTAGTCTCATCAGCTATCTTACACATATTGTCCATGCAGAAAGATACAGCTGTCATCTGCTGGTCTGACATATGCCAAAAAATCCAGGTGAGCAAGAGAAGTAGTGATGTGTTGCTGACAGAAGATATTAAGTGAAAAATGCAGGGAGGTCATTTGATTTTCAAGTACTCACAATATACCACATTTTATCTATGTATTTTCAAGGTGCTCATCAGAACACCTTTCTTTGGCAAAACCTTCTACTCCAGCTAAGTTGTGGAAAGATTACTGTGAGAATAAAAATTTCTTGTAAATACTATCTACCAGTATTTATTGTAAATACTATCTAGCAGATAGATATTCAGGTTTTAGCAACTGGTTCAAGGGAAACATACTTGTTTCCTTTGAAACCTACATACAACATAGTTCCACAGCAGTCTTAACTAACACAAAACTAACATTCTGTATAATCTTTTTAAGGGAAAGAAAGGAGAGATTTCCAAAACCACAGAAAAAAAGATGCTGTGTGGTCTATGCTATGGATATACAAAAAAAATTAACTGAAGATCTAAGTAAAAAAAAAAAATATTAAAAGCTTGAGAATTTTCTTTGAACAATTGACCCACATTTTTCTGGTCTAGAAATACTGAGAAAGTTGTAAAAAATCTAATTGATTCTGTAATATGTCAAATCTATTAAAAAAAACCCCACTAAGCTCCCTCCTCCCCAAAAAAACACCACCAAAAAATTTATCTTTTATTTTTGCCATTTTAAGTAACAAGAAAAGACAATAGCTCCTCTGGTTGTCTGGCCTTTTTCCTCAACAGAAGTGTGGGGTTTGTAATAAATGAGCAATGGGCAATTATCACTGCTCTTCAAACATCTACAGGAATATTAACACTAAAGATCCATGTTTACAACACGAATCAGCAATTTCTTTTAAAGATATGGAGCTGCTTCTAATTCAAACAGCAGACATTTTGGTATATTATTAACAGCTCTAGCCTGGGTCACTATGTAATGCTGACAATATTTGCTTTCAGATAGGAAAAGTGAAAAGAGCTCAGTCCCAAAGAGATATAAGTCAGAAGAGTCCTATCTAATAAGATACAGAAACTGGATATCTGGAGCAGTGGTATGCTTATCATCCTGCAAGACTTAGAGGGTAATAGTAGTACCCGTAGAGAAGAAATAAAATATTCATTTGACATTAATTAGAAAACAAAGAATAGACAACTAAGAAACACTTTGCAACTTTTGATGATTCAAAAATTTTAGAGTGATGATCTAGATGGTCACTCAGACCTAAAAATATATGGATTTTTTTTTTTTTTTGGTAGAGTGTTTTAGCCTACTCTTAGTTTCAAGGAATAAATGGATATTTAAAGAGACCAACGTTTTGTCAGATATGTACTTGCTGTGTGATTCTGAGTTCCTGAGTAGTTTGGCACAAATGCTGTGCAAAATATACTAGAGGTCTTTATCAGAAAATCACATCTATCTGTTCTTCTTGAAGAGGCTAAGGAACAGGTTATAGTTCAGACAGAGCCACTGAAGGGGGCATTCCATCCAGAGATGTAGGCTAGAGCACATAAGCTCCAGTAGCCAAAGAGTGTATGAAAGAAACATTTTAAAACTAACCTGTCTATACACTGTTATTTAAGGATTCACATTTCTCAGCTATTATTCATTAGTGTACAGTTACTAAAGTGCAGGTACTGATAGTAGTCAAGTTTGTCAGTATTGGTTTGAAAGAAAACTGTAGCCTGAAACCATGATTGTATGGAAAGAAAAGAAAATCAGTTAAGTTGCGTTCTGAGCAGGTTATTTACTACCAAATCATGAACTACTTCTGCCCTAAGAACTAGTGGTCAGTTGGCCCAACAGGGTACTTTACCAGTGCAATATTATTAAAACAAATTAAATTAAAAAATAATAATAATAATAATAATAATAATAATTAAAACAAAATAGTAAGCAAATGTGGCTCTGTTGCTATTTATATTTATAATTAATAGGCCTAAATGTAGAGGTCTGAACTTGATTGGAAATTCTTATTTGAGCTCATGATTTCAAATTTAAAATTCTTTAACTAAATTTAAATCAAATTTAAATATCTCTTTAAGCTTGCACTAGATTCAAAATCTAGCGTGTAAAATATGGCAAATAACGGGTTTTCTGTTAAAGAGGCTTTATCCTTTTGTGTTATGAAACTCAGGAGTAACTCCTCTCTAGCATTAAGCAGTATTTTGGATGGGGTTCACACTCTGCATCAGTTTTGCAGATAGTGCAACCAGGTAATCCGGTATGACTTGTATGCATTGGACGTGTTAACAATTGATTGAAATCTTCAAATTCTGCAATGGCAATCAAAATATACCAAGTAAGAGAGAGGAAACTGATTTCTTTCAAAAGCATTATGAAGCAGGAGCCTGACATGCTGTGCTGGAAGTCCATTACACCCTTCAGTGCAGGTTTAAAGAATTTTTTAAACAGAATTATAGTTTCTTTAATCTATTATACAAGCATTAACAATTGTATTTCTACTATGCTTTAGACTGCAGTACCAGGAGCAGTGAAAATGTTTTTTGGGTTATTTTTTTAATCTCAGTAGTTTCTTATATTATCTCATGTAATTTCTATTATCTGAATTGTTCTGCTGGTTCAAAGTAGCATCAGACACCCAGGTTTTGCACAGGTCCAAAAGAATGTCCTAAGAGAAGGCTCAGTATTATTAGCAGTAGCAGTGAAATCTGCACAGCAGTCCATTAATTTTAGTTGACATAGAGCCTGGGGTTTCACATGCATGCTTTGTTACCTTAATGAACTGGGATAAATATCTTAAATATCCTGGTGAGGCTGGGTATTCTCTGATTTCAGGTTTGCACAGATTTCTGATGTAGTATGATAGAGTGAAGCTAATGCAAACAGTCAAACTTCTAGGTACAAGCCCTTTTCTCCTGAAAAAATCCCTCTTGAATAAGTAGTAAAAGCATTTCATTACAAATGATATATCTGATGAAGATGGTCCTGCTGTGGTATAATTCTATTTTGTAGGTTAAAATACCACATCTGTGAATACTTTTAAAAGGTGATTTTTAGACCACTAGTGGGTGGTTATTTCTCCTGGAGAGCTCTCAATTTGTTGTTTTATTCTCTAAAGTGAATTTTTACATACCCTTTCATATCATCTGCCATCAGTGACTTTGTATCCTATTTGTCATCCTAATATGCTTGCAACATTATTTTTCCTGGCATATTCCTTGTGCAGGTGACACATTAAGGAGCAACCTTTCAAAACTCCAGAGAGGAGCAGTGTAGTGAAAATATTTACCCACAGTTACTTACCGGGGTCTTATTGGCACCTATCCTGAGTGTCTTTTACACTGCATGAATTTAGACTTAAAACTGTTGAAATAACATTATAATGCTCTCCTGGACTATCAAAGTTGTACTATTGCAAAAATCATGCTCTGTTATTTTTCTTTTACACTAACTTGCATTTCAACCAATGTTTCTGTTCTACTATATTTATCAGTCAATCAGTCAATTTATCAGTGAATTTATTAAACTGCCCTGTGTTCCATTTTGAGAACATAACAGTTAACACCAGTGTTTATACTTCTGGCATGATCTTCTGCTGATAGCTTGCTTTTATAATGTCTTGATAGATTTTCTACATCTTCATGAAAATCCAGACATTTTTTAATCTCATTTGCTGTAAAGTATTCTTTTATGACACTAACTGACATTAACTTATTGGGTTGTCTCCTGTGAGAACCCCAGCCTTGTTTTGGGGCCACATGTGGTGGTGAAATTCCTCCTCCAACCCGTGCTTCCAAAGAAAAACTCTGCAGGCTTAGCTGTTCGGTCTCAAGGCAGTTTATTGCTAGTTATCTAACAGATTATGTTCTTGGACTGCGGCTATTTGATCAGCGGCCTGGGTAGAGGCACACACACACACTGATATCCTCTCTATCTGCTGTCTTCTTCGTCTCTCCCTCCGCCCAGGGTTGCTGCTATCTTTTATAAGATATATTACGTATAACATGTTTACAATTATTTCCCAATACCTACTACCTACGTTGCCAAGTGTTTTTCTATTCTAAACCAATCTGTGAGTGCCAACATCACCAAGAACATGGAGTTAAGGAAGAAGAAGGAAGAAGGATGGGTTCAGCCCACTTTCCTCCATCTTAGAACTTCTGACCCCCATGTACAAAGCGAAAAACCCCCCTGTACATGTGCTAAAACCCCCCTGTACAATACTAAAAAAATTTCCCCTCTACTTCGTAACTACTTATACTATACTATCTAACCTTTTGTGATTGCTTGTTCCACCTCCAAAGTTGGTAATTCATTCCATGGCTCAAACTCAAAATCACAGTTGTTTTTCAGCTGTCTGCCAGGGTCTAGAATGCTTCTGACCAAGGCCTGGAACCTCTAAAAATGTCTGAGAGACATTTTGAGTTCCCACAGTCTCCCCCTAATTTAAAATTTAATTTTAGTTCTAGGGATTTCATACTCACTATTTGTTTCCATTAGAAATCTAGATTTCTCATTTTCCTTACATTTAACAGGATGCTTCCTCTGTCTGTCAGAACAGTTGGCCCTTCCACCTCTCTCATATCACTCATTAAGGTATCATAGCTTCAATGCCATGAGTAAGACTTAGCTTGTTTGCGAGTATCACTTTCTGTATGAACAGCTCTGGGCTCATATCTCTTGTTTAGTTCTCTGTTTGTTAGAAAAAAAAAAAACAACTGTGTTGTTAAACTCATAATTTAAATTATTTTTGAGATTCTGGCACTGTAACTTTTTTTCTCTGAGGGAGGGAGGAGGATAGAGAAAGTACTATGGGTGTCTCCAGACTTATAAATCATTGCTTTTAATATGCCTTTTTTAACTGCTCTAGAGTTTGAGGAGTAGATGGATATTTCTGATGTTTTACCCTAGGTACAGGGCCCACAGTTCGATTTTGATGTTCCTTTAAGGTTGCTTGCAGCTCAGGATATTCTATGAGTTTTACTCCCTTTTTTTAGGTTAATATTTTTCTCTGTTTCTTTCAGATGTGATCTCTTTGAATTCCTGTCTTGTAAAAGCAGTTTCTTAATATTAGCAACAACTGATTATCCCTATCATTTGCTTCAGCAGGTTTCATATTTCTCCCATTTTTTTTTCATTTTGTGAATAGCTTATTCCTCAGAAAAACATACCTGAAAAGCCTTGAACAGCATAGCTATACTTTTTCTTTCTACTTAAATAAGCTTGCCACTTATATCCTAATCTTTTGTCCCTGTGTATATTAGAAAATGAGTGACTTTGTAGCTTTCAGGTCATTTATCTATCTCAGGTCTTGCAAAGTTTCAGCCCCATTAGCTTCTTCTGCCTATTCAAGCTTTCAGAGATTTGCACATTGATTTCAAAGTAGATGAAGTCATCTTTCTTTTTTTTTAAATTCTGACCCCTTAGTTAGAGTTCACTTAAGCTGCTAAAAGAACTGAATATCCTGTTATTCATGATTTTAAAGCAGCTCAACTGCAAGAGCAAGAATTCTTCAATCACTTCATTTTATCTTGGAAAAAAAAAAAGGCCATAATGAAACCAAGGGAAAAGCTGTAGCTGGTGCTGTAGTTTTACAGAAAAAACAGCATACCTGTATAAGACACATGATGTATTTTTTTTTTTTTTTTTGCTAATTCTTTTGTATCAAATGTTCAGGCACGATATCCTTCACCACTATACTGCTGAAGTTGATTTACCATGTCTATTAATATCAGCTGCAGATCTAGCCCCTTGATAAGGTAATATGATTTATTTTTCTGGCTGAAATGATGTTTCTAAAGACCATTTTGGAATAAAGAATTTTATGTGGCCAAATATTCTGAAATGCTATTGGCTCTAATTCAATTACTACTTTTCCTATTACTAAGTAAAAACTTTTTTGTATTTAAATGTTACATTAGTTTGGGTTTTAAAAACAAGATTCATGGAGCATCCTCACAAAACTTGTTTTGGATTAAGTATTTTGCTTATTAGAAGAAATCTGGAAAATTAGCCACAATTTTTTTTCTTGGAAATATATTAATAGGATACTCTCAACCTCTTAATCAACTGGGTATTTTTTTTTGCTTATTCCAGTGTAGCACAGAATAATTTTAAATGTTTTTTTTATATTCTTCACTCAATGAAATAACAAAATACACATGAGAAAATAGTCAATATAAAGATTTTTTTTGTGTTAATATTAAAACCCACACATATATGTGATCTCTAAGAATTTCCATTATGTAGAAAGAAAAGCAAGTTCGAATTTTAGGGTTATCATAAAGAGGGAGTTAACTGCCTCTGATTCCATCTGTATCCACAATGAAGTGTTGTTGATATCTTTTCCAGGATGAGGCATTCCAGGAAAATCCCACCTGAAATACTATTTTAGAGAGACTACTCAGTCCTACTTTACAACAGAGGAACTAAATGACTACATTCTAGCAAGGTTCCGGGGAAGAGATTTGGTCCTCAAGGCCTGTCAGAGATCCTGTAGGCTACAACTGAACCCAAGTGAGTCTTATTTTACAGTAGCTTTCTGTTTTTAACCAGGTCATCATTTCTTTACTATTTTATTTTGTTTTATTTTATTTGAAACTCTGTGTTTCTCTATTTAATTATTCTGCAAATAAAACTGTATGAAATCCAAACTCTGAATTTCAGCTATACTTGACCTAACCATAAGCTGTGAATCCAATTCTTTTTTTCTCTCCATTCCTATATTTCTTTGCTCCCTCACATCAAATGACTGGATATAGTTTAAGTGTGGCCAAAGTGTAATAAGAATCAGATCCAGGAGAAGCCCAGGATGGCAGCCTATGGTTAGTCTATGTTCTTGGTAGTGCCTTGGCTGAATGTTTTCTTTTTGAATGTCTTTATTTCCCCATTTGTATTGACATGAGAAGTTCTGTTTAGCTTTTGATTATTCAGCCTATTGGATGTTCTTCCTCCCCAGATATAGTCTGTTATCCCATTCACTTTATCTCACAACACACTAAAAAACCCACAAGCTAAAGCCTCCAACTAGTTTTCTGAAGAGCTCCAAGATCTTACACAGTTCATATCTGGCCAGCACTCTGTTTTCAGTCAGTCATCCTCCAAATGACAAGCTCCTTAATTTCCTTTCTAAACATCCAGAAATAGCTCACTGTGGGACTTCCTTCCTGGCTCCTTCCCTGTTTGCCCCTAACTAAAGATTTGATTCTTCATGCTGAATAGCTCCTCATACTCTGAACTGTCTGTTAATTATCTTGTGATTGACTCCTAGCTCTGCCAGCCACTCTCTCCGTTCACTCTTTCAGAACTTAACTTCAACTCATATCAAATTCTACTTCATTAATGACTATCACTGTCTCGCTGCAGAAAGCTTCTCGAAACTTTTGACTTCTCAAACTAGATCATGTGTACTTGTCTCAAATTAATTTCACTCCCATTTTGAGAACTTGCCAAGAGGATACAGCACATTTCTATGAGTTACTGTGGCCACAAGCCATTATTTCAAATGCAAACATTAATTTGCTTTTCTATAGCCTTTAATTAGTATGCAATTAACCTGGATATGTCATCACTACATAGCTATTATTATTAATTATTCTATGCTAGCCAGGGCAGCTGGTTTTCTCTTATGTTTCCTCAAATACCATTAACAGTAGATTTCTGAGCACTTCAAAAAGCCAGACTGTGCCCAGATTGTTAATGTTCTATGACCTTTGGGGAAGCCTAATTAGAATAGTTGGAGAATTTCAAATGTAAATAAAGAGCATAGCAATTTATAATTAGGTTTAAACATTTGGCTCCAGAAAGGGTTCAAAGGAAAATAGATTTCCTTGGTGGTTTACCATGCACTTAAAATAAAATGCTCTGTACATTGAAGATAAACCTGTTAGAATATGATATGTAATATTGAAAATTAGAATTGCAGCTATGAGAAGTCATCCTAACAGCAGATTTTGTATTTTACCACAGGCTACCCACTTTTTTCCCTTTTCACATTAGTTATCGTAGTGTCAGAGTCAAGGTGTTCAGAAGTAAGAGAAAATTAAAAATGCTTTGATATTGGACTGATAGTTTGTCTGAGGGAAGGAGGGCTTTAGAAGGTTTTTTTTGGATCCATATTTAAATTATGTCAGTAATACCTAAACAGGATGTAATTACATAGAATAACAAATCTGTATCTTGACCCAGATGAAGATCTTTGGTCTGAGATTATTATTACAGAAAGTACAAATACTATCACTTTTTCCCTAGAGACATTTGATGGAAATAATGGGTCATTGACTATTTAGAATAATTTAATAGATTAATAGAAACATTAAGATTGGAAAACACCTCCACTATCTTTTAGTTCAACCTTCGACTGAACAGTGCCTTACAACTAAACCAAAGCAACAGGTTTGTCCATGTCCAGTTATTTCTTGAATACTAGGAATTTTAACTACACCACTTCCATGGGCAAACTCTTCCAGTGCTTCATAACCCTTTCAATGAAGAAATTCTTTCTGATGTCCAACTGAAACCTCCCCTGGCATGGCTTGAGGCCATTTCCTCTTTTCTTGTCACTAGCTGCCTGTGAGAAGAAGCTGTACCCACCTGGCTACACTCTCCTTTCAGGCAGCTGTAGAGAGCAATAAGGTGCCCCCTGTGCCTCCTTTTCTTCAGGTTAAGCAAGCTCAGTTCCCTCAGCTGCTCCCCACAGGACTTTCCCTGTAGGCCCTTTGCCAGCAGCATTGCCCTTCTCTGGACACACTCCATCACTTCAGTGCCTGTCCCGCAGTGAGGAGCCCAGAACTGAGCGCAGGATTCAACATGTGGCCTCACCAGTGCTGAGTGCAGGAGAACATTCACTGCCCTGGTCCTGATGGACACAATATTGCTGTCACAAACCAGGATTAGACTGCCCTTCTGGGCACAGCTGGATTATGTTCAGTCAGCTTTTGACCAGCATTCCCAGGTCTTTTTCTGCTGGGCATCTTTCCAGCCATTTTTTTCCCCAGCCTGTGGCATTGCATGGGGTTGTGACCCACGTGCAGGATCTGGAACTTCACCTTATTAAACCTAACCCAAGATGGGACCATAAGCCATCATTCCAGCCTGTCCAGATCCCTCTGCAGAGCATTCAGACCATCCAGCAGATCAACACTCCCAAACAACTTGGTGTCAGACAAAAATTCATTGTGGGTTCATTTGATACTCTCATCCAAATCTATTTTCTTACACAACGTTACACAATGTTATTGCACATTAACATTACAATTGTTATAGAAAAATAACAGAAACAGGGAACTAAGATGCAACAGAGCATGGTGGGGAGGAAAATCCAGTTCTAATATTGTCTCTATCATTGTCATTCACAAGGAAGGATCTGTGTCTCAGAGCTGTAAATTTAAGTGTTTCTAGTCAGAAAAAGCATGTTGAGACTGTGAGAAGATGGTAACACTGTGAACCCAGCAGTGTGCAGGGACACATTGACTTAGCTTTAGGTGTTAGCTGCTGAGCTGGAAGCATTGCATCTGGATTAGGCTCATGCTGAATCCTCACTTGCCAGTCAAGGCAGGCACAATTAATCCAGCCCTAACCTTGCTCTACAGAGAGCCCTACCTCCACCCCGCATCACAAGGTGGATTTGTTGCCTCCCTCCAGGAGCCAGTTCATCAATCCCTGACGCAGCATTGACTGAGTGAGGAGGCATGCTTAACTGCCATTAGTCACCATTTCCTGCACACCATTCATTTTTCCTCATTGGTCATGTCAGCTAACAGTCTGCAGAGGTTCTTTCAGTAGTAACATTTCTTCTCCTTTGTGTAGTCTCCAGCACAGGGCTAAGAATGAAAGAAAAAAGTCAGGGCAATTCAGAAATGTGGCAGTTACTCCTCTCCCCACAATCTGAAGATGGATTGATCCATGTTCTTCTCCTAAAATAACTCAGTAAGAGAGAAAAGCAGATTTTCTAGGAATATATTGGTTCTAAGCCAAAAACATCAGTATCATAGTGTATACCAATACTCAGATTTTAATGAAATAAACACCATGAGATGCAGTCACTGAACAATGATTTCAAAACAGCTATTACCACCATAGCAGCATTGATGTTTTGCAGATGAAATAGGTGTCTAATCTCTTCATTCCACCTAGATAAAATTGTTTAGACATTCAGGTGTAATATTAAAAACTTGTAGGCACTATGGTAATTAGCATGTTGGATTATAATTTTTAACCTGAAGTTGTGGACTATTTTTTTCTTTAATCAATAGCAAGAAATGAAGAAAGAGTAGGAAAATAAACTAGGAAAATGTTCTGTACTGGCTGTTCCTGAAAAATAGTGTTAATTCATGCTCCTCTCTTTTTCAGCTAAGGAGATGGCTGGCTTAAGATGAGCTGCTCTATTTAACATAGTTCTGTTATCATGCATTTCATTTTACAATTCTTATAAACATGAGGGTATAAGAAAGGAGAAAAAAAATAAAAATCCTTTCATAGAGCACCATCTTTAGTTCTCAGAACTCCATGCTAAGTAAATACAAGTTTATGCCCTAAGATAATATCATTTGCAAGCTCTGAAAACCAGGAATTTTGTATGTAGAAATCTGTGAAAAACCTAACATGTTATGATAACCTGTATGTGTCCTGGCTTCTTTTTTGTTCCCATTGCTATATTGACCTATTTTCTAAAGATTTATTGCTGCATATCAGATAAGTTCATGAAGTTTGTGTTAAAAAAGTAACTGGTTGATACTTTTTTTTTCTCTTTTCCTTTTTTTTTTTTTGGATGAACGTATCCTATAACACACTACTTATCTTTTTTAGGTCTTTTTTTTTTTTTTTCCTGAAGCATTTATTTTAATTTGCCTTAGTATTGAAACAAATATTTCATTCAAAACCTGGAAAAAGAATGAGGAAGGTGTTTAAGAATGTGCTTTTAAAGCATCAATCTGCTAGCATGAATCTGCAGTAAAAAAAAAATAAATTTAGAGATTTGAATAAAATGTATTTTTTATTTCTGAAGATATCTTTCTCTTAGAGTCTATGAAGCTTTTAGCAATAATACTCCAAGGCCATGGTCATCCTTCAAGATCTGATTCCATGTTTTTATGGGCATTTCAGATAGAAGATACATGAAGAGAATCACTAGCATTTCATGTCAGTGTTGTAATTAGAGGAAGGTGTATTATTTTGCTCTTGTGATTTTTGATAAGCCTAGGAACAAAACGTTTAATTTAATCTAAATCTACAGAGTGTTATATACTCCTCAGAGACAGAAAAATACCCCAAAGAATTAAATTCTTTTTCAGGAAAATGAAAATAAAAGCCAAACAAAAAAACCCATAATTCTGCAGTGACAGGTATTATCCCTTTGTATTGTCTCAGGAAGGAGTCTTGAAAATCTGTTTACCTGGCAAGTCACTGTTTTGTCTTCTCTGAAAGGGTACTGCCTTCCTGATTTGCCTAATGGACTAATGTTCATTAATGACTTAATGGTCAGAAAACAGATCACTGTCATTTCATAAAAAATGCTGGAAAGTACATGGGAGAGGAGACATCCAGAAAAGTGTGTACTCTTAGGTACAAAATCATTTACTTGTTCTGGAGCATAAAGTCTGCTATTACATATAAACTGGCCACACATTCCCCTTGAAAAGTCTCATATGGCAAGAGACTTAAGATGCCTCTTGGGATGTATTTATTTTGATTTTTCAGTTCTACCCTCAAGTGTTCTTACCAGTGTAATTCCATGCAGAATTTGTTGGTGCATCCGTAAAATAGAAGAGTTTCTAGTCTTAAATTTGACCCAATGCATTCCATTTCTGTCCTGTTTAGACCATGGCTTCTGGACCCAGGAATCCCTTCTTAATCTGTTGTCTTTGTTCACAGCATCTTTTTGACAAACTTCAATGAAAATGGATGGTGGGTGAGTGCTGTTATGTCAATTCAGATTAGAAAGGTTTCTATGGCCTCCTGTCCCATAACTCTGCTACCATTCCTTGGAAAAGGATTCAAAAAGAATTCCTGTCTTTGAAAAAGTTGTTTGTGTTTACTTATTTGTTGAAGAGGTGCTTTATTTTCAGATATGTAGTCAGAATATCAGCTGACAGCATCTATCTGTGCAGGCATACAAGAGCCAGTGTAAACCTAGAAAAACTATACAGTTTTTTATGCTCAGTCATCCCTTGCTGTATTTATCATTTATTTATATTTCTAATGAAACTTCATCTCTATCCTCAGCATGGAATGGATCAAATTCTGAGCCCAGTATCTATAGCAGGTTATCCTTCAAAAACTCCATTGCTCTCTTTGCACCTAAAATTTTATGACAGCTACAGAAATTCAAATTTTAAGATACTATTAGTTACTGATTTATGA
The DNA here is from genome assembly GCF_050655825.1 of Lonchura striata. Classification (NCBI taxonomy): domain Eukaryota; kingdom Metazoa; phylum Chordata; class Aves; order Passeriformes; family Estrildidae; genus Lonchura; species Lonchura striata. The sequence goes on from NC_140704.1 coordinate 58,398,303, forward strand.
ACCTCACAATCAGTAGTGTCATAGGAGGTGTATTTAAGAAAAAAAAAAAAAAGAGAAAATTAAATGGTATTTTCTAAATCTGATTTAGGCATTAATAAAGTGTTTTGTATCTCTGTTTTCCTCACTGACTATTACACTTCTAGTTCTACGCTTTACAATTTAGCTACATGAGGATAATGTACTTTTCTTGATTCAAGCTGCTATAATGTTAGCAACACAGTTGGAAATATTCTTACATAAACATGTATATAGTCCCTTCCTTGCATGTTAGAATAACATCCACAAAAATGACTACAAGTTTCTGATGCTCTGTTATTGGAGCCAGAAATGCTATCAAAATTTATTTAGAACATATTTGACTGACAAGTAATATACTCTAAATTACTGCTGATATTTTTGACAGACACATCTAATTACTGCTAATTAGCTCTGAATTAATTATAAAATTACATGTTTGCATTCATTAGTATGCATCAAAATGCAAATGGTCATTCTGAGGACATAATTTATAGTTCCACATAAAGGAAAACAGGCAAATCTGGTAATGAAATAGAAAAGTCTGTGAACAGAAGTGTTTCTGCACATAATGATACACTCCACATGGCTCACCAAAATAGGGCAGTATTTGCAACAAACTAGAAGCAAGTAAAACAGCAGTAGTTGCAGTTCTACTGTAGGACTGAGCAGATTCTTCAGCTCTACGTGAATTAGCCATAATGATTAAGACTGCCATATTTTCTTTGAGAAATAAGTAAAAAAAATACTTTTGCTTTTTATTTTTTCCAAAGAATATATGATTCTCTGGGAAAAAAAAAATAAAAATCTTAGATTCTTTTGGAAGCTTTCCTTCCTTCCTTCCTTCCTTCCTTCCTTCCTTCCTTCCTTCCTTCCTTCCTTCCTTCCTTCCTTCCTTCCTTCCTTCCTTCCTTTCCTTCCTTCCCTCCCACTAGGACAAGAGAAAGCTTTCCTTTGCACAAGGGAAACCTTTCACTGAGGGTAAATAAGAATATCTGTGTGTAGCTTCATATACTCAGATAAATGAAAAATATATGAGGCAGTATGTTCAGCTACACTGGACAGCTAGAACATGAGGAATAGAAAAATCCCCCTATTCTTCTGCATTCTTTTGTTTGTGTTTGCACAAGGGATTATGTCAAGAATTGAGCTAAAAGCCAGCATGCTTCCTGCCTGTGATTTTCATGTCCCATTTTGGGTTAAAGGACTGTGTGATGCACTCAGTGCTGTAAGAATTGTTCAAGGTTCTGTTGCCTGGTACTATTACTGACATTACAGTAGAGAGTTGAGGAAAAGCCTTGGAACCAGCATATCTGCCCATGGCTGAGTACAAAGGAGTGAATAAATGTTCTTTAATTACAAATGACTGTACTGTCTTTATCCCTCAAAGCATATTCCAGAGCTCATCTCAGGCCTCCAAATGAGCATAGAATAATAAATGAGCAGCACATTCTTGAAACCAGTAAAATGTGCCCAAAGGGCTGGTTTTGCCCTGCATTCAAAACACTAGAAATGTATCTATGAGAAATACATCTTTTGACTTAGTGGAATATTATGAAAATGCAGTACAGAATGCCATTTGATAGACCACAGTGACATACAATGTCTTTTAATAGGTAAGAAAGTCTGACTGAGACCTCTTTTATTGACAGAGAGGCATCGGATCAATTCAAAACAGCTATTTTTCTTACAGGAATTGATTGGTTTTGGTTTTGGTTTTCGTAGTTTTTAGCTGCTTGCTAAAAATTAAAACCCCCTCATAGAATGAATAGTTTAAAAAGAAAGAACTGTTAGAAAGAAATCTGTCCCCTGCAAGTTTCTTTGCTAAAGCCAGAGCTTCTTGGGCAAAATTCCCTACCTTTGTTATTCAGTGACTTTAATTATCTGAGGTAGTCATGAGTTTACCCTGGGAAGAAGTACTGCTTATTAGAAAAAGCATGTGTTATATAGTGTGATCATTCAGTTTTGTAGCTTTGCAGAGGCTTTGTTCAAACATTGCCTAATGAATGTCTCTAGCCTTAAAATATTCTGTTGTCTGGAGTGCTCTGTAGAGTCCTGTCAGTTGAATTGCAGCTGCACTACAGGTGCATTTGATCTGGGGTTTCTATAACTGAAAGAATTATGAAAGAGAAACACGCTGACTTTCTTTTCAACTAGGCACATCTGGCTGTTATTAGTTAAAGTATCTTGCTTCCTAAGCAGATTTAACGCATAACAAACTATCTAATAATCTAACAAACACACACACACAAAATAGCCCACCAAAACAAAGCAAACAACAACAGAACAAAACAAAAATCAAAACACCTTTTCTAATCTTCATGTATTCTTTATGGTTTTTTTTACAGCTATGTGTTTGAATGAATAGTGCCTAATCATAAATGATATTTAAAAGCCTACTTTGTCACGAGTTAATGCCCAAGTTCATAATGTATCAAAACTGTGCTGTTGACAGAGCAAAGAACAGATCTTCCCCTTACCTCTTTATGAGATGTTCAGAAGGCACAGTTTAGGACTGTGAACTATCTGTCCTGTGACTTAAGGGTTTTTAAACTAAATTAAACTGCATTTTAAATTATTAGTATAGAATGAGCCAAAGTATCCTTTAACTGAGAGGATAAATAGAAAATTGAAGTTCTACAATATCTAAAAGTATATACATGATAATGTGCCATATTTTTTTTGCACCAGTTTTGTTTTTGAGGTTTCATTTGAAGTACAAGGCTAGGCCTGGAACAAATAAGTATACAGGAGTAAAACTGTATCCTTAATTCAGGTTAAAATGTGCTCTTTCTGCATTTCAGTCACTGCAGTGCCAGCCCAAATAAAATGGGAGTGATAGGAAAAAGACTTCAAACAAAACTCAAGTTGACTAGCCTACTTTCATTGAAAAAAGTGTCTTTTTACCTTTCTGCATTACCAGACAAAACTGATTTCATTTGTGAACCATTTTCTAAAATGTAAGGTCATATTACAGAACAGTTTATTCTATGTGCATATAAAGCTTGTAACATCTTCCAAAAAAGGGACCAATCAAGCATTAACTTCTCCTCAGAGTACTTTTATTTCTCAAACTGTTTATTCCTTTACATGCTTTTATTTTTTTATGGGTGTATTTTACTCTCCTGCTGTAAACATTGCCCCACAGTTGGATACACAAAATTAAATCATTTAATGGATTTGTGGTTGAGTTGATTGAGGTCCCTGGGTCTCTCTGCGCTCCTGGCAGCCATCTTATTTGGTCTGTTACTGTCATTCACTGTCATTTCCACTTGGCTGGCGCCTGTGACAGGTCAGATTACTGGATGTGCTCAAAATATGATATGAAAGAGAGGACTGTGATTCTGATACTGATGGATACTGCTCTGCTTGCTACAGCTATCTGAGGAGATCTCAGTAAATGCAGTTTCCTCAGGCTGTTTGGGGAGTCAGTGAAAGAACTGATGGTAAATTGAGGCACCATCTGTGTGCATTTACTGATAAGCTGATGCTTTCTGAAATGCATTTCCATTACATGGGTATTGTTAGAGGCAGAAGCTGGTTTACTGACTCAGGATTATTTTATAATAAGTTACATTTTTAAACATTGGCCAGGTTGAACACCATTTCATCTATCTTTTCTACATTTATTTCTGCTCTGTTCAGCTAAACAATTTCAGGTTTTGGGGTGTTAATTTAATTGTGCAGCCTTTCTCTACTTTCCCTACCACAAGAGCTCCATTTTCTCACAAAATAGCTACATAATTTAGAGAATATGCCAAGATTTTTTTTTATAACAGTTTATTGAAATAGCTCAAAATATTTAATATATGTGCTATTAAAGAACTTGACAGTTTGCAGAAGAATTTGGAACATTTCACTGCTAGTAGCTGTGATTCAGAGACAGATACTGCAGCAGCTTCTGCAACTGCAGTCAGTGAATTACTGTGACTCTAAATAGATTTATAAAAATAAAATAAAAATATGCTTGTGCCAATTATAAGAGAGAAAAAACTAGTTCTGGATGAAAATATAATTGTAAATAAAAATTATTACATTACAAAGATCAATACTAATCTGATTTTTTTTTTTCATTGAGTAGAACTTAAGAAAAATTATTATAAAAGAGAATATGTATTTCTATAAAAAATGTCTCTGAGTCTCCATGGAACTTTGTAGCTGATTTAGTTCAAAGTGTGAAGCCAAATTTATTGGCAATGCAGCATTAAATGTAAATGTGAAATTCACATTTCACATAAAATGAGAACTGGGATGAAGTTAGCCAATCTGCCTTTGCCGTAAGGGTAAAGATAAAGAATAAGTCCGTTTGTCACTATTGTGAGGGATCTAAGGTAAATTAGGTAGAATAAACAATGGTTAAACTCATGACATATATGTATTAGGTGGCCTTTCACAAATGGAAAAACCAGATTTGCAAATTTTCTATGTTCTCCAGTCCTATCAGATTTTGCAATCCAGAACTGCTTATACACACTTTGCTCTTTCAGAACTTAGTGTGCATACTTTTGATCATAAAAGATGTTAGTTCTCCTGTTTACACATAAAAAAGGGTGTGTTTAAAAATAAATTGGCCTTTCTTTTACATTAACATGTGTTTATAGGGCTAATAATGATGTCAAACAATTTCTATGGTCTCTTTGCACAATGTATAAGATATGAAAATGTCATTCCACCAAATAGCTACATTTCTTCTACAGAAGATTTATTTGGAAAAGTATAAAATACACTGCAGAGGACGTGCAGAGGCTTATTTTCTATTATAAATGGCAAGTTCTTTCTCAGAAATGTTTCAGAGAAACCAGTATATTTATTTTCAGCACTCAAAATCCTGCAGAAAAATGGGTAGCCTGAAGAATTGCAGACTAAGTCTATCAAAAGGCTTCATCTCTGACAAAGTTTTCTGCTATCTGATGGTTTGGGCTCAGAAAAGTAATGAAAAAGCCATGAAACAAAAATAATTGGATGTAGCTGTTATCTAGCAAGAACATATGAGAATTATACAGGAATAATAAAATAGCTGTGAAGAAAAATATTTTTTAAGCATTTGTAAAGATTAATTTGAAAGGAAGAATAATAAAAGTGTTTTGTTTTGGTTTGTTTTTTACTTGTATTCATCCAATATGAAGAAGGTGCCAAATATATCTTATGTGTCATGTTTCTTGTCTTGTGCCTGTTACTCTGGATGCCTTTTTCTTGTCACAGAAGAAAAGAACTTCTTTCCCTATTCAGCTCACATCTTTCCTGGACTTATGGGATCATACTTGGCTCTGGAGAATGTGATTATCCTAGCAAATTCTTCTGCCTTGGAGAAGAGGTGCCAATGACTATCTCTGAAACTATTCATATATGACTTCTTTCAGCTGTCATCTAGGAGTGTGAAGAGAATGCAAAGGAGTAAATCTGGTTCCATTGATACACTTCTTCTTTGTCTCCCTGACCTCTCCTTGCCCATATGGTCAAAATTCCAAATGGACAGCTGATAGACCCTGATGGAAAGTCTTTGGTACATGCAATTCTCCATGATATGTACAGAAAACCTCCAGCTATCTTGCAATTTTACCTCAAAACTCCTACCAGCCTCTTTATTTCCCTTAAAACTAGAGGACTTAGAGAAAGGGAATATCATGCCTTTATATGATGACTTCATCCCTCCTTTTGCAGACCTTTCTGCATCTAGCAGGAGAAGCACAATAGCATTTTGGAAGATTCTGGAAAAAGGCAGGAGGTAGGATTCCTCACAGATAAAAATTGAGAGAATTCTTTCATGTATCAGGAATGAATTAATTAATTTTTCAGAGCAAATAAATTTTGGTAGATGACACTGTTATTTGTGTCATGTTACCTGCCTACATGAAGATTTTCACTAGCATTTAATGTAATTTAATATGACAGGTTGCAGCAGAAATTCAAATTACAATTGTATCAGCTCCCTTCTTGTCTGATGCATCATCTAAGTCTGAAACCCTGTGCTAGCATTAACAAACAGCGAATTTATACCTGCAAGAAGACAGTAATTTCATGATTAGTAATATCTTTTCTAAGGCTGATAATTTCCTTTCCTTTTCTCTACCTTGTATTAAAGATGAAAAAGAATTTTATTTTTACAATCACTGGACTGAGACAAAATTAATGTCTTCTCTGCTGAAAAATTTAAACCTTCTATTTTTCTTCTTTCAAATCTTGCAAGAATATTTTATCAATTACTTCAAAGAGAATAAAAAAAGTATTATAATTAGACAGTTTATGGTGCATGAATGCTCAGAACATAAAAAAGATCTAAGTTATTTATTTAGTTACTTCTGTCTAACAGAATCAAGACTTTATATACTGCATAATTTATACCTTAGTAGGAAAACACATGTTAAAGGCTTGCTATTTTTTTTTTCTCCTGCAAAGGAAAGTTTAAATTAATAATCCTACTGCAAACCCCACTCTGTCCATCTGTGCATATGTTGTCCAGACCCTCATCCAAAAAGACATATTTTAAACTGAGTACACTTTTTTTTCACCTTTTCCCGCTGGAGTTGATGTCCCTCCTGTAGTGCTTTGAGAGATCAGACCCTATAGAAGGGGTCAGTAATCTTAGGATTAGCACTGCAACATTTAGAAGGTCTTATAATGATACAGGTCACTTGAAAAAAAATCTGCCAGATTCTGCTGTAAATATTACCTGTTGAATAACATATTTCCACTCAATGGAATGGCACCATCAGCAACACTCCTGTGCAATACACTGTATTAGATATATAATGATAGTAACTTGAAAAGTGTTTACTCTGTCTCCTTTAATGACAGTCAGATGGTAGGGTGCTGATGGGGAGAGGGACTCTGCACCTACCTGAACTAAGAAATTAGCAGATCCCAAAGCTGGAGCATCACTGAAGATGCTACAACTGTGCTACTACCCAACTAACTAGCACTCCCTCAAACCAGCACCACTTTGGAGTCAGCATGGCAGAGAGACTGTCCTTAACAAATATTTTGCATCTAGCCATCTGTTTTCCATGCTAATTGCATGTGTGCATAGTTTCTTGTGCCAGTTTTCCTCAGCGTTAATGAATGGTCTCAGGCATTTTACTTCTATGGATGTAGCTTTCAATCCTCATATACACCATGGCTGGATTTAGTTTAATGTTAAAAAGCAGGAATCCTTTCCCTAAGTTATTTCCTTGTTTACAGAAAGCTGCTTGAAATTTTCTAGGACTGAGCAAGTACTGTTACGTGTGCTGAATTTACAACACATAGAGAAATATAGACAGACCAAGGCAACTGTTCACTTACTAACAAGACACATTTGACATGTCGTGTTCCTTAGTTTTGCTTATGTATTGGCTATTTTCTACCATTTCTTGTAAGTTTTCTGCAGACTGTATAGAGAAAATGTGCAAGCTAGAATTTAAAATATTATTTACTTTGCTTACTGGCCTACAAGTGCAATTCAAGAACACTGCTGTAATAGAATCATAGAATCACAGAATGTCTTGGGTTAGAATGCACCTCAAAGATCATCCAGTTCCAGCTCTCCTGCCTTGTACAGTGACATACATAGTAGTGATGTCTGCAGCCTCTTTTTGGATTGTGCAAAATTATATATTTCTGATTATCTGATTATCTTCTTCTTTCTCTGTCACAGATTATTCAGCTGCCTTCACAATCTTTGAGTCATATAATCTTACTGCAGAGTTAGGTTTTTTCCTTTCCTTTTTGTTCAAAATAGCCAGTATCTTTCCATCTTTGTACCCTTTCCACTTTGAACACTGTAATAAATTTGTAATGCCCTTTAATTTCATCAATAGCAAGTTATCATATGAGAAAACAATCATTTTTTCAGATCTTCTAACCCATTTTCCTTTGGTTGTATAAGTAGTACTCACCATTCTTTGACAATGTGCATTGTTCAGCTTGCCAGATGTAAAATATTTGTTTTATTTTTTAATACCCAATTAAGTTTTACTTTATGACAGTATTTCATGGAATCTCTGGTTAATATCTCTTAATGTGGCAGCTGAGAGAACATGGAAAAAATAATGTAGACTTTTGTTTCATCACTCTAGCAAATTTTATACGTAGGAAAAAGAATTTCCTTAGTTCTGCTTTTACACATTTTTCTTAGTACACAATATTTTCTACAAAAAAACCTGCCAAATTGTTTTTGGACAGTGACATTTGTGAAAATATGATCAATGCTTTGGAAAACAAAATTATGAATATAAAATATAAAACAATGGTTAGTACAAAAATTCAATTTTCCTAGAAATATATTTTTGTTTTATTTCCAAAATCATCATTCATAGATGAATGATCAAATAGATCTTTATGCTCCATCTCAAAATTTCTTGAAATGGAACAGGATTCCTTCAACAAGTCCACTTATATATCTGTATCACATGTCAGCAGAAAAAAAATTATGGAAATGTACTGACAGGGAGATGTAATTATTTCAATATATTCACATGTTTTATGAAAATAAAGATTAAAAGACATAAGCAATCCATTAGCTTCTCATTGTTCTTACTTTAAATTCTGAACCAAAAAACTATTAATGCAATTGAGCATCTTTTTATTTATAAAAATGCTTCCCGAATTCAATAGATCTAGTAAGTTTTAAGGGCTTAATATGAGGCTAGCAAAGCAAATCACACATCAGATTCTCAGCTGAAGTGCAGTAGATGAAGCAGCTCACAATTCACCCCACTTGCCAGTCCAAATTCAAGGTTTTCAAAGTATGTGGGGCCATCAGAAATCTTTCCTGATTTCTTCATTCATCAGAAGCACAATCAGTGGTGTTTGTAATGATCCACAGGTTCCATCCTCAGACAAACAGCACAGAAAATAAAAAATTCAGCTGTCACACATTCATAGAGATATATTCCTGTGTGAACAAAGGCACCAAAACATTGGGCCCAACATAATTCTATAGCAATCTATGTAATTCATAGGTGTTCAAAAATTATTTTAAAAGTGATTCAAGCCCCTGGTTCAAAATAGAATACTGTCGTCATCTTAGGATTTTTTTTCATTTCTTTAGGGCTTTCAGGGATATAATTTAGAATATTCAAGCTAAAATCAGAAATTTGTAACAAAAATAAGGGTCCTTTTTTTTTTTTTTTTAACTCATCTATTTATTACAGGTCAGGACTTTGGTTTCTTGGTTTCTTTTTCCCCCTAGGAGAACCAAGAAATAAAACAGGAATAAAAGAATCCTAAAGTTGCATGGGACAATTGCATCACACATTTTTGGCATTATTTACCCTCAGCTAAGGTGTTGCTTGGTAAAAGTTTTCTCTCCCTTTTCTCTAGAATTTATTCTATTTGCAGCCACCAGGCTTCAAGTAGAAACCCTTTCAACTGCTGCAACACAACATTTGGCAATAAGGTTATTAATGAAAATATTAAATCAGCCTCTAGGATGACCCTTGGCAAGTTTTACTAATAATTTCCTCTAGAGAATATTTCTCTTTCTATGCACTGGGTTTTGCCAAATCATTATTTAGAAATCTTATAGTAGGTGATACCTTTCCCGCCTTAAATAATCTGTGTATGGCACCATAACATGTAGGTTATTGAAATGGATTAAACCTACTTTACTTTCCTTTGAAAATTTGCTTTTAGTGAAATCAGAGTAATCCAGAAGGCTTCAAATGTCAAATACCCATGTGGTATTTTATCCTATTTTCCTTTTTCTTTCTAATCTTTATTCATTTCATCAGAATGTTTTCTATGATCCTGTATAATGTTGTGATGATATTTATAAGACTATGATCAGGTGTTATTTTATTGCTTCTTTTTAAGTTATCTGCAAGGTACCTGAAGATATTTTTTTCTGGTCATATGAAGCTATGAGGAATTTGTCAAGACTAGCCTGCAGGGCAAAACAATGCACCATAACCATGTACGTCTTCTTTTTTAGACTTTGGCCTGTCAATATTCAAGTACATTCTCTATCAGTGAATACTTACTTCACTTTCAGCCTTGGGATGTTTTCATACTCAGAAATATAGGAGACAAATCCAACAGCTTCTAAGAAATATATGCATATTCCTGCCACCAAAAAAACTAATATAAAGAAAGCTAGGTAAATATTTAAAAATTAATGTTGCCACCTTTTCATATTCACACTACAATGTGCTTCACCCTGTCTTGAGATTACTTTTAGGAACTTTATAATTTCTTTTTTAAACTAGTCTGTTGTCCCTTTCTTTCTCCACTATTCTTTCTTGAGAAGATGATGAGTTTTTTAAATTTCACAGGCATTTCTGAAAAAAAATTCTAAAATTCCCCTCTCATTTAATTTAATTTGGAACACTGAATTTTAATGTGCACAAATGTAGGGAAGATATCTTCTCTAAGGAGTTCAACAAACATCAGTTTTTGCCCTCTCAGGTAATTTTCTTCAACATTCAAGTAGATAAGGAAAGTTTTTAAAGTATTACAATGGCTTTTATGTACCTGATAGGATAAATCAGAAGTCTTAGATTAGGAAGTGCACACACACTAATTTTATTCTAGAGGTATTAAAATAAACACCTGTTGAATCTTTAATGAGTGCTTCCACTGTAGCAAAAATTTCTAATTATTCATAAGTTAAAAAGTCACAGTTAGCAAGGACAGGGGAAAGCACTCTTTAACAAAGAAGCAAGTAAAATACTAGGAAATGTAAAGGAAATCTGTGAAAGGGAGGCTGAAGTGGGAAAAAGCATGTTTTAGAACATCTAGAGACAACCATCAAAGCTGGCACTGAGACTTTGCAGCAGATGTTTTTCAGACAGACTTTCATAATACAAACATCACACATTGAGTTTAATGTGTTCTGGAAAACTAATATGTCTCACAGAATCATAATATAATAAAAGACTAGACTATTGAATCATGTGTTATTTATTGTTCCCCGAGAATGGATCAGGGATTTTTTGTACTACTTCCATAACATGTTTTACCAATAACTCTATAATGTTCTGTAGTGAGAAATCTCAACTTGGAAGTTTTTCTAATTTTACATTTTTACCAAAACTTTAGCAGAAGCTTGTCTTGCTTCTAGAGTCTGATCTGACTCTAGGTGAAGGCGATGAAACCCCATTGCAACTACAACAGCAATGGAGACAAAAGCCACATTCAACCCCTGATCATGTGTTTCAGAACTTATATTCTACATCTCAGATTTAAGGCCAGTGACATTTATCAAAGCATAGCAGATTCGCTAAAAGTCTGCAGATTTACCAGCATGTTATAACTTTGTAGTTCAAATCTGTATTATATATTTTAAAAAAGTTGCTTATCTCTAATATTTTTCCTTTTTTTTTTCTGTCATTTTATTTCTGTATCAGTATTAACAACAGAAATGTCATGCTATACAGAACATGAATCTGAATCCTCTTAATTCTCTTGCCAAAAGTGTGCTAACTAATCAATTTGTTTCTAACGTTTAAGAGCCATCTTAAATTTTAGTTTAAGCACAGCTGCTTTTTTGTACTGAAAAATACAGACTCAAATGTTCACAAAATAACCTAATTTATCTTAATGATGGCACACTTGATACATTGCTGTACAGCACACAGGGGGCAGCAGCCCCACTGCTGGCTGATGTACAACCTCAGAGTCACACAGGATGCAGAACTAGAAAGCTGGAGAACAGACAGCTAACAGGACAGGAAATATTTCAGGTGAGTGTCAATAAACTGACACTGCCTTGTGGTCTGAATTGCATATCTCCAGGTAGAACTATAATAAAGAGCACATAAAACTTTCCTTTTTTTTACTGAGCACACAAAAGGGAAAACAAATGAAATATCTGCTAGATAGATGAAGAGAATAACTGTCTTTCAATTATGGATTTTTTAAAATAAAGGTAGAGATGCTATTTAGGAAAAGAAACAAAAAAAGTGAAACTACAGCACATGGAAAAGGAAAGAGAAGACTAAGATACACCCAGCTGGCAAAAATGAACATAAATGAAATTAAGTTTCCTGAACAGCAGGAAAAACAATTTATGCCAGAAACTGTCAGATTGATCTCATCTGTCTCTCAAACAAGGCTATCAATCATAGTCTCATCCCTGTCTTCAGCATGGTTTTTCTTACCTCCATCTGGCTGTACTTCAGCAGTGGAGTCATGTTAGCTGAAATTCACTGTTTCTCTTTGCTCATCTTTTGTTCTTCAGAATTTCAGCTATTTCTGCCAACCCTGGAAAGGTATTATTCTGCCTGTATAATTGAGCAATATGTAGATCCTGGGCAAGAATGGAGGCTGCATTGCCTAAAGAACACAGACTGACTGATCCTCATCAAATCTGAATTTTATTTATACCTCTGCTGTAGACAGTGAAAATCTATCCTTCTGTGTTTTGCATTCTTCTATCTGTAAGATCTCTATGCTGAAGCCTTCTTTATTCATAATGAATTTTACATGTATTCATACATGTAGTACTTACAATAGTAAGTAATATGCCATGTATCTTAGATTTCTGTAATCTGGGAAGAGGCAAAAGATAGTTATTTAGAAAAAAAAATGAATAGTTTCATTACTGTGCATATAAATACAAAATGCACTTTCATGACTGTTTTCTGTTCAGGATCTTAACTCATTAGGTCATAATACAGGAGGTAGCATCGAGGAACACTGACATCTTTCTGATTGTAAAGGAAGGCACCCTGTAAAGAAGCCCAGGGTGGCACCAAGGCAGGCAGGGCAATGATCTCACTGACACAGGTGACACAGGAACAGCAGTGAAGCACCCAGACAAGAGAGGAGCAGAGCAGTATTCAAGGTCAGCTATCTGGCAAATTCACCGTGATGATGCACCTCTGAAGTCCATCCAGGGTGCTGCAGGTCTGGCACAGATCAACAAGATGCATAAATGGGAAGCAGAGACACAGATGCAACTTAGCTCAGGCAAGGACCACAGGGTGGCTCAGGATAAATGCATGTCCTGAATGAAAGGGGACCAGCACATTCCATAGGGATTCCCTCACAGCCCTTCTCTTACAGCTGCTCTGTTACAGCTGACCTTGAGCCCTCACTGCCAGTCTACAGTTGAAGGCAGAATTCACTCAGGGCTTGGACATTTCGTGGGTAAGAAATATAGCTAAAGCCTACTTTTTTTTTTTTTTTTTTTTTTTCTGGAATATATTTCATTGCATAAGTATGTGAGAAATTGTATTGAAGAGTGTACTCTAAAGTAACTGTAACAACTTGCTTTGAAAGATTTACATAAGCATTACCCAAGTTACTATTAAAAAGAATGCCAGACTGACTTCTCTTTTTCTGTTTGAAATACTCTCACACCTGCTAAGTTTTCATAGAGTTCTTTGTGAAAGAAATGGCAAATACCAAGACCTTCAAGATATTACTTCATCAGATACACTACAGAAAAAGATTTATTGATTCATACCCAGTAATGACTCAACCCCAGAAGTCATTAGTAAATCAATTCAGGAAGATTACCTTTGACTCTAATAGTAATTCCATGCACGAATGGTTTAAATGATCAGTCTGGCAAGATACCATGTTTGCTTACCATTTAGAAATTACTGTATGACTAACAACTGTAATCTAAGAAATAGCTCCAAAAGCTTTCTGCCAGTATGTCTAACACTTTACTTTCTCTGATCAGACCACATGAATTTCTGGATTCTAAATTGCTATGCTTTTTGCTTTGATTTGCACTTTTCAAAGATAATTCCCTTAAATTCAGAGCATGGATGATATTGACACATCATTTTTCAACTTTGTAGATTTTCTTAAAAATGCATTTCATCAGGGAAGTAAGACAGCAGGACAGTAATAGCAGTGCTGCAAAAGACATATTTCTTACAGAAAGCACCTTTACCATGCTTTGTTTGGTAATAACATTGGAACTGAGGTAGGAATATTGTGATACTGCTTTGTATGCATAGTAGATACTTCTAAATAAATGTTATCATTACTACATGATGTCAGGAACTCCTTTTGGAAAGTTGGAACTACCCACTAGACCTTTCTTTCAGGTCTCAGATGTCAGAACAATGCAAAGTACATTGAGGAAATAGTACCACCGGGTTTATCTTTCAGACTGATAGAAATTAATGAATAAAGAAACACTCAATAATATTGATAGGATGTCTCAAACCAAGAGCCTGGAAGCTGTTCTTCTCTGATGTCAGCGGCTTATGATGATTATTGACTTATGTTTCTGATTTATGTAAGACTATACCACCAATGCATTTTTCAGATCCTTTTTAATATTTAATCAAGGATAAGGTAGATTATACATCAAACTACTTGGAATAGCACAATAAGAGGCAAACGCTGGGCAGAAAGTCAGTGAAAACTTTGATTGCTGTTAGAAAAGAGATTACAATAGTAATGATCCATCAGATTTCCACTACTATATGGGAAAACTATACTACATTTATATCTGTTTTATAAGACTCTAATTAAAGTATCATCAATTATGAAGATGTCAAAAAATATACCCTATTTTCTCTTCATCTACTCCATGCATTGCTACAGCTGCAAAGAAAGTGGACAGAATCTAACACAAAATTTAAACTTATGGCTGGAACAAAAACATGAGAAAAAAAGCTAAATATATTTTAATGATGGAGAGTGCACTGTAGGATAACAATAGTATCATGAATTTGTTATGATTTCTTGTGAGGAAAGAGAGTAGCTTTCACCAATTTGAACAGCTGCGAAGAAATGTACCAGCAATAATATAACCTACACTGTTTTTTAGATCAATTCTATCACTTGTGTAAACTGTCCTTGTCATGGTCATGCAAAATATCAGAATTAAAATAATCCTTAGTATTTGCATTCTCATGCCCCGTGATTTCACAAATGCTGCCATTTCAAGTTTGAGTTTTCCAGCTTTGCCTATTAAATTTTCTTCCACATGTATTGCAGACAAGAAAGAAACATTCATCCATGACTGAGAAGAAGCCTTAAGTACTATTATTCAGGCACAATAGCCTTACTTAATCAACAAATGTGTATTTGTTTAGATGCAAATTACTGGGTTTTACATTGCAAATAAAACACATAATTTTTAAAGGTATCCACTAATTTTTTATACTGTAAAGTATCATGACACTTGTTTATGTTTATGTTTATGACTCCTGCAAAAAACAGATAATATTTTTCTGTACTTTATGTTTCATCCATGATCATGGTAAAATGGTGAACTGTTAATGTTACAATTCTTTTTTTGATATTTTCTCATCTAAAAATGGATGCAGTTTCTCACTTCCCCATTAAACACCACACTGTTTTTTGTTGTTATTATGTTCATGATAAAAGATGTAGAGCTACTACAGGACTGCACCAGGAATCTCACTGACAACTCCATTTACAACATTATAAAAATCAAATACAAAGAATAAAACATTTGAATGAAAAATGTCTGAGAAGATCACCAATGATGCAAATCTTTAAATGTTTATGCAATGTAAAACTTCCCTGAGTTGCCCATATTACAGTGATTGAAATGACTGAATTATATTTCTTATGAGGAACTTATGTTAAAGTAAGCATGTAAAATTATAATCCCTGACAAAAGAGCAATATTGTGACTCACTCTTAAAGTAAAGGAATATTTAATTGCCTCAGATTTCCTCTATCATTAATATATGAGAACATAGGGCTTGTATTTAAGCCAAGATAACAGATGGTTGGTCTAAACTTAATTAGTCAAGAAAAAGGCTTTACAACAATGTGTTTTCACACTATGATCCCTCTTGTCCATAAAAGTTGATGAAGCCTAATCCCAAAAATAACAAAGTCAGTGTGAGTCCTTCCACTGTCTTATTCACAGATCATTCTCAGTTAAAAATGCATTATATGTCCTTTGTGTTTCTTACTTGGACATGTCCTTAGGCATACATCTAAAGGTAAGCATGAGCTGTTTCACAGAACTTACCTAAATATCATCATGCACAGTCCAACAAAATCATTGGCATGTCCTTATTGAACTGGAATCTGGGGGGATCCATAGGTCTCAAATTTATAATCTGCATTTTGGCAAAACAGTTTAATGAGATAGCTCTGATGATGGTATACTGCAAAAACAATTTACATGCAAAGTAGCATGCATATTTAAAATATGCTCTCATAAGCTTTGGAAGTTCTCAAATAATGCAGCTATATATCATACATTACTTTTACATGAACCTCCACATCATCCAGCCCTTTATTAAAGTAAAACATCTTCAGAATCAACTTTCTAGAATGTCATACAGGTTAAACACACAAGATCAAAATTTTACACAGAATTATGCCAAAAGTCAACAGTTTATCCTACAGAAATATACTGTATCAGAAAAAAAAAACTATTGAAGACAGTAAAAAAGAAATTAATTTGATGTGTATGTCTCTTTTTTATTTGGTGATTGAATAGGATTTTTTGATTTTTGCCTTTACTAATTGCTTACCACAATGGTTTTTATTGTAGTTCATAGAATTTATCAGCATTGATAGAAGGGAGTATGTAATGGACATTCATTTATCTGAGTAAATATAGCAAAGGTAAGTCAAAAAAAGTGCTGTGAATTAAAATGTCACCATATCTTAACTCAGTCCTTACAACTGATTTTAATGAACTGACTATTCCTTTCACACATCTGTACAGCTTAATACTCAGCTCATTAGCTTCTTTAAAATGTTAGTTTTACCAAGGCATGATTTTAAGGAACTGCTAGTATGATTGTACGAGTTCATTTTATCACAAATTCAAATCCAGCATTACTGTTAGGGTCTTGAAATTTGACCCTGGTGGAAAATTTCAGTGAAATCTAATAAAAAGCTACACTACATTTTTAAACTCTCAAATTTTTTGTAGTTCAGTATCCCACTGTTGTAATTAAACAAAACTGAAGAATAAAAAAAAAAAACCCAAAAAATCACAAATGAAAACAAACAAAAAACCCCCCAAAAAGCAAACTTAACAAAACAAAACAAAAAACCCAAAAAAGTCAAAAAATAAAAACCAAACCAAAACAAAACAAAAAAACAACATCATTTTCAAGTTGCTAATGAGTCAAAGATTCATTTGTACACTATTCATGAAGTACTAAAGCAATAATCCTCAGAAAAATTTTCCATCTCTGACCTAAATGTAGAGCTCCAGGACTTCTCAGATACTTCTAAATGAACGAGAATTTACTTATTCAATATAAGAAAGGTCAGCTGCTTGTGAAGCTACTTTTAAAGTAAGAGAAAATACTAATATATTTTCTAGGAATTTTTTTTAGCAATGTTTCTACTCCTTCCTGAGTTTTTGTCCAGTTTTGCCTGGATTGACATACTTGCTTTTTGGAACCTGAAACTGTGTCTAAATTACGTGATGCCTTGGGTTTTTTTTTCCTCTCATTTGTTTTTACAGGAAAAGTCATGGAGATGAGTTCTTGCTTATCGTATGATTTTTCCAAGAGTGTGTGCCTTGGTATGTATTAGGGAAGGTAAAAAGTTCAGCTTATACTAAGAGTCAAATTTGATTATATTTTCCAGGAGGGTTTCTTATTGGTAGCTTAATTTCCAGGAACGATACAGCTATTATTTTCTTCTAAAGACAGGAGGCTTTACATTTTATACAGTCATACAGAATATTCCACATTGACTCTGGTACAGGACTTTGGGATTTTATGACTCTTATTAGTAATCAGATATTTCATAATACTTATCAAAATGGAGTGAAAACAAACAGGATTGGGCTACCCCTGAAGCTTTTGTCCTCCTTATTTTGAAATGGTATTATGAAAATTCAGAATTCTCCTTTAAAACTGGATGCTTTCCAAAATGCTTGCAATTATTATTCATCTTTTCAGGCAGAATTCTAGGAGCTGTTCAGTCTTTCTAGGGCATGTTTCCGAGTACTTCATCTCAACAGCTTTTATTTAAAACCTGAACTCTCACCTGTTAGCAGGGTGTCATTTTGTTAAATTTTCTGTTCCCAGAGAGTTACAACCCTGCCCTAGATTAAAGAAAATAAGGAGACAAGAAATGTCACAGTATATTTTTATATTTGTCCATTCCAATTTGTTGATTCTTTTTTATGTCCTTATAATCTTCTCATTTATCTTTCAGAATTTCTTTCCCAAGCCTGACGTGGATTTACCACATGAATCTGGGAGTCTTGTGGCACTTTATTCACCAGCATTGACTACCATGGTGCCTGTGGTCAGACGAAGTTTGCATTCTGCTTATCTGTTCCTTTAGATAGAAAAGCCATTGCTGCTCTCCTCTTGATTTTTCTGCTCTTTCCAAGTACAACATATTTTGCTGTGCAATCCAGTCAGCCTGTTTTTTTTTTTTTTAATCTCCAGACTAACATAACATTTATTATAGTGACGACACTTTTTGTCTTATTAGCCTGTGAGGCGATTATAAAAGCATTCATTACTTTTCTCTGAAGACAACAGGTCTTATTATTAATGTCTTGAGTATTAACAAGAAAAATAAAGTTAACAGCCCATTATGCTTCTTTGTGCTTATAGATCAACCATGTCTCTATGGTTTCATTTTTATACTCAGCAATTTATTTGCAACAAAGTAATACTCCAACAGTGGACTGTTAAATAGCTCCCTATAAATGCCTTGCAGCCTTGATATGTATTCCATCCAAATGATTGTGCAATCTTTAACAGAATTCAAAGTTATGGCATTTCTTGGAATTATGTTTCATAATCACCAGGTTACTAAAACCAGCCAATTGTTTCACAGGGGTTTAATTAGAAAATCTTGTGTAACATGGCTGATACAGTTTTGATGTTCATAGACCCTTCAGTATGAGTCCCTGTTAATATGGACTGTTGCTTAAAGGGATTGGTTTTTTTCCCAAGTTTAGAGGATTTTTGCTACTTGTGACTTTTAATAATTCCTGCGTCCAGCAGGAATAACTAAATAGCTTTTACAAAGCATTTTAGAAAGTTTAATCAGAGCAAAAGTAAAAAGAAATATGTTCTCCTCATGAAGCTTTTTAAACCTCAAGTAGAAAGCTCTAAAGTCAATCTCAAGTGAGTTTGAAGCCTAAGAAAGGACTTTTCCCTCTTCTTCTTTCACATCTGCATATAACTGATCACCCACAGTTCTCTTCTTATTTTAAAAGCTTGCTTAGAACTATCATTTAGTCCCTGATAAGCTTCCTTGTTACAGATATAAAGGTTTGAACGGAGCAAAAGGAGTTACTCTCTTCCAGCCAACTTCTGCAGTGCAGGTGTGACAGATAAGTGCTACTAAAATCGTAAGATACCATGGCAGTGCAGCTCCTTGCTACCAAACTGGCTGCAGAGCTGCTTCCTTGCACTGGTCTCTCTTTTGTTAAGCCAAAGCCTGATGCAGTCTGTCACAGTATAACCTAAACCAGGTAAGCAAAGATAAAGGATTCATTATAAAGGTGACAGCTTGCTTAGCTGAGTTTTTGTCAAAATTATAATATTTTACTGGAGGCATGAGTAAACAATGCCAAGCAACAATCCACATAAAAGCCGTGATAGAAGAGAAAAAACTTATAGCATTTATAGCACCATGCAAGAGATTTATAAAATACTAACTTCTTTGCATCCTTAGGAAACAGAGATGTTCCCCTCTTCCTGGAAATTCAGTAGCTACAGAAAATCACAGTTAACTGTGGCATTCTAACATAAATTAATTTCCTACTGTACAAATGTTAAATGGAGCTCTATAAATTAAAGCATTCACAGCCTTGTGAGAGTAGGTAGGGAAATACCTTCATAAAACCCTTCTCCATTTCATTAATCCCCTTGTAAGCCATCAGTTAAGCCTGCACTAAACAATGCCAGTAAACCTCTTAATCCTGGGAAACTTGCCCATTTTAAAATAAAAAAACCCACAGCTTAATAAATTCTAGCATAATGATAATTCTTAAAGCGTAATATAAATACTTAAAAGATAATTCTCTCAAATTAATTTTAAAGAATTCTCCCATTTTCAAACCAATCCTTTTTTCTCTCCATCACACTAGCAATTTTTTTGTCATATCTTAGTTTTAAGAACTGAACTCTTGTATTTTTTAAAGTTTTTTACAATTTTATTGTTGTTTTGTTGCTGTTTGTTTTTAATTGAATTGGGAGTTCACAAAAATTGTTAGATTCTCAAAATTTGAAGTTTCTGGTCAGTTGTGACAGCCACCCACACTAGGTATTATTCACCCTGTTTTATTGGTCCTGTTTCATTTAGAATAAGGCATGAAGGAACCTTTGCTGTTTGAAAATACATGGAAGAAACAATACTGAATGACTATGACGTTCACTACTATTACTATATATGTTTTAAGAAAATCTAGACTCCTCTTATTTAATAAGGGCACTGGTTTAACATCACATGATATCGCTTAAACCTCAAGCAATAATTTAAACCCCCAAAAGCTCACTTTCTATAAATGATTATAAAGAAAAAAAATAATTGTAAGTTATAGAGATGGACATTTTTCCTTGTCTTTTTTTTCAATATTAGCATATAATTACTTTTAGCTGTCATTACTTCAGTCATGAGGAAGGAAAACTTTCCCCTAATCAGGTTAATGTGACATAAGAATGCAAATTCAGAAAGATTATGTATAATTAAAAATTGGTTTATGTTTCAAAAAATTCAGTTGGGAATTTTCTCCATATTGTCTTTGTCTATACAGAATTTTAAAGAAAATAAGGACACACTAGATTTTGTAACTGACTAATTTAACTGTGTTTTAATGAAAACAAGATAGTTTCATGCTTTGTATAACATTATTATTGTTATTGTTCTAGTTGGTGGCTGGTCACAAATGGCATTCCCAGGGTTCAGTTTTGAGTCCAGTCCTGTTCAACGTCTTTATCAATGATCTGGATGAAGGCATTGGGTGCATCATCACTAAATTCACAGACACCACCAAGCTGGGTGAGTGTTGAACTGCTGGAGGTTGGAAAAGCTCTACAGAGGGATCTGGAGAGGCTGAGACCAGTGATATGAGGTGCAACAAGACCAAGTGCTGGGTTTTGCACTTGGGTCAAAACAACCCCATGAGGAGCTACAGGCTGGGGACAGGTTGGGAAGCTGCCCAGCAGCAAAGGAGCTGGAAATGCTGGTCAACAGCTGGCCCAAGATGAGCAAGCTCTGCCCAGGTGGCCAAGAAAGCCAATGGCACCTGACCTGTGAAAGCAAGAGTGTGTCCAGCAGGACCAGGGCAGGGACTGTCCCTCTGTACTCACCACTGATGAGGCCACACTTCAAATACCATGTCCAGTTTTTCACTCCTCACTCCCAGAAAGACATTAAGGTACTGGAGCATGTTCAGACAAGGGCAACAGAACCAGTAAAAGGTTTAGAGAGTAAGTCCTAAGAGGAGTGGAGGAGGGAGCTGAGTTGTTTAGCCTGGGGAAAAAGAAGCTCAGAGGTGATTTTTATCACCCTCTACAACCTCCTGAAAGGAGATTGTAGCAAGGAAGGGTTTGGCCTTTTCTCACAGGCAGCTACACACAAGAAAAGAGGAAATGGACTCAAGCTGTGCTAGGGGAAGTTCAAGTTTGACATCAGCTGTAGGTTTTTTTTATGAAAAGAGCTATTCACTGCCCAGGGATGTGTTGGAGTCACCATCCCTGGAAGTCTTCAAGAAACAACTGGACACAGCATTCAGTGCAATGGTCTAGTTGGCAACGTGTTATCAGTCAAAGGTTGTGCTCAGTGAACTCCAAATTAAATGATCCTGTGATTCTGTTATTTGTTCCTTTATTAGGAGTTCAGTGAGGTGTCTTCATTCCTCTGTTTCCTCACTTTATCAGGATGGCATTGACCTACACACAGGATTATCTTAATGTGTCCTATTGTTCCCATGTTCACAGTTTCCTGTTCATGGAGTTGTTGTGTATGTCATTGCATAGCTACATTCTGAAAAGATGAAGACCAATATGACTAATTTTCCTTGTTGTTCAAGATTTAGCCACAAATGCAATGAAACAAGTTGTCCTTACAGATGGCTATTGTGTAAATATTTCTTGTAATCTTTTGCTTCTAGTGAAAACGTTTCTGAGCCAAAGCCTACTCATATATATAAAAGTACAATTTTAAATTTAGCTAGAAACCTTTCTTTGAAATTGTATTTTTTTCATCCACTAAAATTCAAAAGGATACAATAATAAACATGGAAAAGAAATTTAGCCATGTTAAAAATGAAGCATGGAATTGTGTGACAATGTCAAAATTAATATTTTTCACCATTATTAGTGCATCTTTGTCCATCCTTTTTCCGGAGTCTCAGTTCAGTGTATTTATGAAGTATTTGTCTATAAAATAAATCCAGATTTGGCTCATCCACATCAGATTTATCAGCCTTTATCTCCTGTGTCCATCCACCACAGACTGCCTGTGTACCTCCTTATCTCTACCAATCTGAGGTAGCTCCTCTTCAGTCACTTCATCCATCACATTTAGGATCCTCTCATCTCTTAGTCAAATACTACTGAAGGAAACATCAAGAAAAATGAAAATCCTTCTATTTCTGACTTCAGCACCATTGTGGCCAATTCCCATTCCAATGGAACAATTTATTAAAGCGAGCATCTGCTACACCAATTTTTAAGTTCAGGTTGTACTCATGGCTCTACACAAGCCATGGCTGTGCATATGCAAAGTGAAGTTTTCTGAGGTAGCAACTTTAGTACAAATTTTGTAGAATAGCAAAATTCACTCCTAATATCTAAATAAGACAACTTTCTGATTTTCATGTTCATGCCACAAAGTTTTATTCATTTCTTTAAAACTAAACAGAACATTCTTGATCTTCTTTCAGATGAAAAACAATGTGATTTCCTTAAACTAATTAGAAGAAACCTTTTGATCATTTTGCTAAAACTCTCCAGAAAGCAACCCTGAGGAAGAAAATTAGCCTTCAAATTCCACCCAAACAATTAAATTTTGGCAGTCTTGTAAAAAGGTTATAAACAACTGCAATACTTTTCTAATAAATCAGCCTTGGTTTGTCTTGGTTATAGGTCATCATTACAATTTTAATTAGATATATGTATGATTTATATATCATATGTGCTGTATGTGTGTGTTTTTCAAACCCAGCTAAGTGATCCTCTAATATATAAAGAACACCAGTGTTTTTCTTTGATCTTTCTTTGTAGTTGATTTCCTTTAAATACTGCATCATTTTAATAATTTTAGTCTTGCCATTTATATAATGCTTTAAATATTCAAAACATCATAAAGAAAATTGGTGCACTTTTTTAAGATATGTACTAAGAACCAAGTCTGCAATCATATATTCTTTGATAAGGACATTAGGAAGAGAAGAATGTAAAAAGTTACCTATAGTACAAGCACTGAAGCTGTGAAGAAGATTTTACAAAGGTTCTGGGTACGTTAACCAGCTCTGAAAACAAAACACCTGTTTCTAGCTTTCTAGATCCTTTAGAAGGGTACACTGCTTGAAAATATCAAGGTATATATTACTGACTGTAAGGGATGGGGGGAAGAAAATTCCACTATTTTACTACTTGCAAATCCTATTGCTACATGAATGAATGTGCATTAATGTTCTTTACCATATTCTAATTTGTGAAAATATATGGATAAAATAAAGATTATATCATCATATCAAAGAGAAGGCAATTTCTTGAGAAATAGAAAAATAAGGTTAAATGCAAAGACCACACACTAAAATGACACAGGTAAATAATATGAAATATCTTTTTATAATATAAAAGATTTACATTTGTGGTGTGTTGACCCTGGCTGGAGGCCATGTGCCCAGTAAAACTGATCCATCATTCCCTTCCTCGATGGGTTGGGGAAGGAAAAATAAAAGAGAAGGGTCCTTGGTTGAGGTAAGGACAAGAGATATCACTTGCCAATTACATTCACTGGTAAAAGAGACTCATCTTGAGGAAATTAGGTTATTTTATTACTAATCAAAGTGGAGTAGGGTAATGAGAAATAAAGTCAAATCCTTAAAAATCTTCCTCCATCCCTCTCTTCTTCCCTGACTCAACTTTATTCCCAAAGTCTTTATTTTCCCTGCTGCAGTGATGCAGTGGAATGAGAAATGGGAGTTCATGGGTCAGTTCATCACATGTTGTCTCTACCTCACCTTCCTTCTCATGGAGATGATTTCTCACATTCCTCCCCTGCTTCAGCATGGCCTCATTTCTAAGTGACTTTGTCCTCCATAAACTTCTCCAATGGAGTCCTTCCTATGGGGTTCTTCGTGAGCTGCTTTAGTGTGGGTCCCTTCCACAAGGTGCAGTCCTTCAGGAATAGATTGATCCAGTGTGGATCATGAGCCCACAAATGCTGCCAGAAAATCTGCTCCAGCTTGGGGTTCCTTCTCTGTGGAGATACAGGAACCTGCTCCAGAGCAGGTTTCTCATCAAGACAAGCCTCATTCAGGCAAATTCACCTGCTCCAGCGTGGGATCCTCCATGGGCTGTGGTCAGCCAGCCTGCCTCACCACTGCAATCACCAGAAGCTGCAGGAGAATCTCAGCTCCTGCTCCTGGAGCACCTGCTCCTTCTGCACTCACCTGGGTGTCTGCAGAATCATTCACATATTTGAACTCCTCTCTCCCAGTTGTTGTACAGGATGTTTTCCTGCTTTTAAAATATTTTATCCCAGACGTGCTACCACTGTCACTGATGGGCTCAGCCTCGGCCAATGCTGGATCTGTCTTGGATCCATCTGGCATTTACTCTGTTAGGCACAGAGAAAACTTCTGACAGCTTCTCACAGAAGTCACCCCTGTAGCCCCCTCCCCTACTACCAAAACCTTGCCATGCAAATCTAATCCAAGTATACAGTCTTCATTATCTATGGAAACACACTTTAGCAAAATACATCATGCTTGTTTAGTGTGGATCTGCCATCATTTTTCCATTTTACATTTTCAGAAGAGATCTGGGCTAACCTGTTCTCTCACCAGAGCTTTTATTGCTTTCGATAGTCACTTTCTTGGAAAAATATTGATTTTTGTTGTAAAGCTTATTGTTGATCTTTAGCAATAGTTTGTGTCAAGTCATTTTCTATGTTTATTATTTACTTCTAATAGCATTGACAAACCCATTAGGTGCTGACAGTTCTACAGATTTTCAGATGAGAAATCTTGGTCCTTGCTCATTGTAGAAAAAGGTTACAAGACCCCTTTAATGAGATTAATTTGATTTCTAATTAGCAACAAAGGCAAAACTCAAGTACATTTGACAAAAAAGAAATAAAGTCATTAACTTGGTCATCAGTATGCTAAAATAAAAGCTAGACAAAGACTTGAAAGATCAAAAGAGGACAGAATATAAGATAGACTGAAGTTTTTGAAAGTCCACTAAAAGGAAATAATTTCAATACACCATTCAGGAAGGATATGAGAACAAAGAATAATTATTTCTAGTTATTGATCTTTAGGAATTCATATTCCTTTGCAACAAAATGCATACCAATTTTGCAAGGCATCCCAGATAACCCATTCAAAATTTTAATATTGCTTTTGGTAATAATTTGTGAATTAGTGCTGAATCATAGAGAAAACAAAAACAAATTATATGACCACAGATAAAAAAAACATGAGTTATTTTGTCTTGGTTTTGCCACTCATGCTTGAGGCTTAGTTCTGAGGCTTTGATTTAATCTCTATTGTTCTTGCTTTTTCCCCTTAGAAGAAAATATTTCTGTTATTTTGAATATTGATACATTTTGAAACTTTCCTTGAGGAAAAGAGTGAACCCCATAAACATGTCTGAACAGCTTTACTGATTAAATTAGTCCCATTGAAGGCAACAGCAAAATACACCCAAATACAGTGGTTCAATACACAGATACAGCCACAATGATAAATAAGAACTACAAAAAAGTAAACAAAGAGTTATGCATATGTAATTACCCTTTAAAATAAACTTTGGGGGAAAAAAAAGAGGTAGAATTATATTTAAGACATATTGGTGATCATGTTTCTTTTTGGAGAAGAGGAAAAGAATAAAAGATCAAATACATGTTTTTTGATTTAACCATCCTTTTGGGTCAAGGCTTTCTTGTTTAACCAGGAAGATAGATTTTCAAGATTTTCTTTGTTAAATTCCCATGCTGATATCTGGTAGGTATGATTTAAAGTCCTGCATCACAGATAGTACTAGTATGAACAGCTTACTAATAGAAAAGTAATTCTTAATCTACAATGAAAATATAGTGAAAATGTGCAATATAGCAAAGGTTGTTTTATTAGTAATATCAACAACAAATAGGAATATATATTTTTAATGTATTGAATAAGTTTTAAATTATATATTGAAAACAACTTGCAAATACAGTTTTGCATAAAAAACTATACTGAAAGGCATGTTATGTTATCTTGCTACCTGTATATTTTACTGGTAGTTAGCATACAGATTCTATTTGAGTTAATTTAAATTTTATTTCAGTCACTTGTTTCAAAATATGAGCATAAAAGAATTTTTACTTGTTGTACTGTACTACAATTCTCCCACAAATATACAGAAATTTATGGAATAGAGAAACTGCTCTCCTATTATCCTTGCATGTTCACACACAAAGTAGTACCAAAGCAATAATATAGCTCAAGAAGGTCCACAGCTCAAACACACAACTTCATCAACCCTTACTTAACCATAAAGGCCTAAGAATGGCAATGCAAATCAGTCTTCCGTGTATAGAAAACACAGTGAGACAGGAATATTACAGGAATAGTTTTGCCTGGGTTCAGAAATAGTGTCAGATAATGAAAGTGTCACTAATTCAATATTGCAGGGGACTCTTCTACACGCTCCATCAGGTGGAATTGAGAAGAACTTAACGATCCATTGTGACTCTCAGTACATTTCAAAATGCAAATAGACTTATTATGTTTCTTTTAAGGCAGACAAAAAAAAAAGAATCACAATACAATTGCTCTCTCATGAGATGCTTATTTTTATATTCAACTGTGGGCAAAGCATACAGTCATTCATACAAGCAAATGTCTCTTAATCCTACAAAAGGCATAACATATTTATGCATTATGCTTCATAATTCTTATTTTACTGTCATCTTGAAAATCACAAAAAAACCAAGAATACCTCAAGAAAATTTAATGGGAGTTAGAAAACAATTGTTTGACTATCCCTGGAGGATAAATTTACTCCAGAAAAACTGTACAATTTTTTTATTGCAAACAATATATGGGACACAAGTGGTTCACAGGAATTTAAGTTTGATTTTTAACCCCAAATCAAAAATTCCATTTAAGGACAGGATATATTTGCCAAGAATGCTGCCCAGGTAATTTAAAAACCTGTGATAATGTAATTGCTTTCTGTGGAAAAGAAAAGATCAGTTGATATCCTGAAGAACTGGTACAATTATTATTTAATAGAAGGTGAAAAGCAATTATTTAAATGAGTAGTCCAAAATGTACTGAAATATCTGTCAGGTCTTTTTATTTCTTGTTGATATCTAATCTTGTTTATTTCTGATTATTCTGGTTTTACAGTGAAGTATGATCAATTGCTTGCCTAAAATTCTTCTGTAGGATGCAGCTTGGAATTATTTGTCCCCTTAGCACTTATTTTGGGTCATTACTGCTTATGAGGCAAGACAGGAATGTGAAGCTGGATGTTAAAAACTGATTTGAAGAAATCAGTATTGGGGTTTCATTTAGTATGTGTTCACACTTAGGCCACGGTCTAAAACTCCTTAGTAAAAAAATGTTGTGACTCTTTAAATAAAAAATAATAATCTTTTCTGCTACTATTGGCTTAAATCTCCTAAATATTGCTTAATTTGAACTGTAAGCAAAGTCCCAAATTAAATCCTATGTTTAGAAGATCATGCATACCCAGCAGAACAGTCATGTGCCTTGGCTGAAAAAAATGCAGAAGAGTTTGTATAAAAATGCGTTATTGTGCAAATGCCAAACATCAGTACTTCTGCTTCTATTACAATTCCAAAACAATTTTTGAGGTTAAGTTTCTGGCTAAATGCTGCTACTTTAATTCCTTTGGTGATTCATAAATGTGCTATTTGGACTGGCAGAGTGCAAAAATTTTTTGAGGTAGAAAGGCAAAGACATCCAATGCGGCTATAGATCACAATGTATTGCCTTTAACAGAAATGAGTAATAAAGGATAAGTAAGAAATTATCTCTTTCCACTTCACCTGACTTTATTTCTCTCAGAGACTTCAAATGTGGTGGGTGTTTTTTGTTTTTTTTTTGGTTTGGGGTTCTTTGTTGGTTTGTTGTTGTTGTTGTTGTTGTATTTTCCCCCCATTTCTAGCTTCTAATATTCCAAAGACCATATCTATGTGTCATGGTTTGACACTGGCACAATGCCAGTGCCCCCATGAAAATGCAATTTCTCAATTGAATGCTGTGAAATACAATCGAGAACAGAGCAAAGCAGGCCCAAGCTTAATAACAGAAAAAAAATTTTATTAAGCAACTACTATAAAAGAAAAAAAAGAAAGGAAAAAAAACCACACACAAAGATCAAAATTAAAACCTTGCAAAGCATTCCTCCTCCCACCACCCAACCCGAGACACAGTCTGGACCCCAATCAGGTTTCCACCCTCCAGACAATTGATACTCAGGCCTTCGAGGGAACAGAGTCTCTCCTGTGCCACAGACCCCCCAAGAAACACAGCTGGAACATTCTGTGTTTCCATGTCACACATGGCACCGCCCGGAGAAAAGTTTGCCATGGTGACCCTTCTCCTTTCCATGCACAGTGCTCTCACCACAATGCATGGATGGTCAGACTGCCTTTAGGATTTTTCCTTTCAAGGATGCCCTGCCAAGAGGGGAGAAAACAACAGTTCAGTTTTCATTGTTTGGGATCACAGTCTCCCCCCCCATTTTCCCCCTGGGGCTTAGGGTCCAAGAATAGAGGTCTTCTTCTCTTCTTCTTCTCTGAGACAGTGGGCACCACCACAAAACCCCTAACTTTCTCTGTTTGCTCCACTTCTGTCTTTTCCCAGCTGAAGCAGGTCTCTTGGCTCATTGGCATCCTCCTAAAATACAGTCTCTCTTGGAGGAGAAAAATCAGTTCAGTCTGTAGCTACCAAGAAAAAGTCCAGTCAAAAAAACCACTCCATCATCTCCTCCCACCTAGAATTTCTCCTTCTAACATCCCAGGGTCCAAGCTGGTCCAAGCTTTCAAACCGAGAAAGAGTAAAAATTCACAAAGCTTTCATTTCTCAGGAAGGGTTAAAAGTCCTGACTCCCAGGATGGCTCGATGCCCAGACTCCGGTTCCCACAGCAGCTGGGCACCTTGCAGCCCCCCCGCTCTTCTCCTTCCCCGTGGTGAACTGCTGACAAAAACTGCTGCTGTCTCTTTCGAGAGAGAGAGAGAGAGACTCTGGGGGGGGAATGGAGACATCCCAGATTTCTCCACCCTTCCATCTGCAGGGGTTTCCAGTCCCTCCACCCTTGGGCCCACCTCAGTCAGGCCATGGGCCTTCCCCTCCCCACCCAGCCACGGCCGGGCAGGGGAGAGCACAGCACTGCACCCTGACCGGAACCAAAGAGAGCGAGTTCTCCCGGGAATTCTGCTTTTAACCCCTCTGTGTTCTCAGAGGCGTGTCCACCTTCAATTGGTCAATATCCAAATTGACCTCTTCCTTCTGGAAAAATTCTTTTTCTGTGTCAAACCATGACACTATGTCAGCGCGTGACTTAAACCAGTACCAAACTACTTTGTAGTAAAGTACTTAAACTAGTAACAAAACTAACATATTTGGAGAATTTTGACTAATGCTCAACTAATGCCCTGGTATTTTGTCTATTACTTATTATGGCATTAACTGCTAGCTGAGATTAAAGAAATAATGCAGCTTCTAACCATCTCAATTTGTAACATTTTCTTTAAGCAGGAGTGTCACCTAATAACTGTCTAGTTAAAGTGAACATATCTGCCTTTATATTTTCTTTCAAAATATTATATATATAATTTTATGCTCTATGACCTAAAACTGAATATATAGGGCACCTGAACCTGTAATCAAATTTTGATTTGCTTTTCTTTTCCACATAGTGAACAAATATAAGCAACTAAATAAAAGGCTGTCATTCCTGAGAATGCAATCAGCTATAACATGAACATTGTTTTGAGAATGCAGTACCAAAACCTTTATTTTGTTTAGTTCAGCCCTTTAGAAGACTTGAAGCACAGGAACAATTGCAGCAGTAGAAGTAGAAGAACAAGAATTGAAACAACTTTCATCTTGGCTCATTAGCTGTGAAATGAGGAGGTATCATGATTGGTCATAAAGGTGCCTCAGAGAATGGGAAAACTGCAAGGAAAAATTATAATTAGTTTCCTTTTTGCTTCTTTCTTTTAGTTTCTTTTTTGCTTCAGGGAAATATGCTACAAAGATTATATTCAAAACTGTAAAAGCATCTAAATTACAAGCACATCTTAAAAATATTTGTAATTTCCGTCAATTATTTGAAACATAGATGTAATTTTAATGATGTGCTCTACTATCTTATTGTCTTCATCATATACACTATATTTTAAAGCACCTACTGTCACAAACAGGCAGGTCTGATAATGATATAAATAATCAATATTTAACTGATCACTACTGTTGCCAGTCAAGATTGACTCAAAAAAGAATTATTCAAAATAGACAACAATCCCATCTTCACAACACAGAAATAAAAATATACCATGGCCTTGAAATTTTAAAAGAATTAGAAGGCCTCGGAAGAACTAATTTCATGATCAAGGTTACTCCTAAAAAATATTTCATCCATTAAAATGAGGTGTCCAGATGTAGTATTTTCACTAACTGTTGCTGTAATTATGATGACATAGAATGTTCAAAAAAAGTAGATTTTTGAAAGGAATAGTTCCAAATAAGCTAGAGATTTAAAGATTATGAACACATAAATTTTAGAAAATGCAGATTCTAAAATCTTAAATCTTGTTATTTTTTATTTTGAAAAATGTGTGGAAAAATTAAATTTTGGACAGAATTATGATTTTGATTTTGTTTTACAAAGTGCGTGGGTGAAATGTTGGCTCAAGTGAAACACATCTACTTTATATCAATTTTTTTAAGGTTGGTTGGACTTGAAGATATTTGACCAGAAAATTTTGCCTTCCCTTTACAATATTTTGTATTTTTATTTAACCCTACGTTGGAAATGAAAGTAATAAGATTTGCTCAGGAATCCTTGTTTGACTCAGTCATTTAGATTATATGAATACCTTAATCTCTTCCAGCCACCAATTAAGGATATCAATGCCTAACACAGGAATTAACCACAAAAGTAGAGGTCACCAGCATAGTCAGACTCACACATTCCCACAGCCTCATGTACCCATTCCAGTGCAGGAAAGACTAAGAAAACACTGTAAAATACCAAAATATTTCATCTTACTTGGAGAATTTATGAAGAAAGCCTTCAAAAGTGATCTGTTTCAAGGGAAGTGTAAGAATGTTGACTAGGGTCAATGTCAAAAGTGAGACACTTGCTGCACCTAAGATAGCTGGGGAGAAAAAGTACCTACCACTTCAGGACAAGGCAAGCAGTTATTATAAAATTTATCCTTGATTTTCCAGAATCCAATTAAAAGATTGATTTTCTAGTTTTTGCTAAGATATTTAATCAAACTGGAGCTGGTAAGGCACTGTTTCACGGTTTGACTCAACCTGGGAGATTTTCTTATGAGAGGGTAATAGACTCATGTAAATTCTCGTGGATTTACACAGTGTCTTAGAATATTCATTCTTATGAAATTGGAAGAACCTGAAATGAAAAGAATGTGCACCTGAAATGAAAAGAATGTGTAAGATTTAATTTTAAAGGAGAACTACTGTTTCTGGATTTCTGGGACAAGGCAAAATAAATTACTCAGTAAAGTCTAATGAGAAACAGATTAATCACATAATTCCCTACTCTGATTGACAGGAACTTGTAGTCTCTAGGCCTGACTCAAGACTTAACATAGATTTCATACTAAGAAAATAAACATCAAAAGAAAGTAGTTTTCTCATTATTACTCATTTTCTGGGTGGGTTGCTCATCTTATTTTGGGATGGTCTTTCTGTTCTGTGGTACTAAGCACAACTCTGTGTGCCATGGTCTCTGAGAGCTACTTGTACAAGCTAGCACACACACAACAGGGTTGATGATAACCTTCTATTAGAAGGCTTGTGAGGATATAAAGAAACATTTTACATTAAATTAACACCTAGTAAACTGCTTATCCACATAGGGGTCTTAAAAATAGTTTTAAAATACTTTTGTCACTGATAAGGAAGAGTTAACAAAATGCTAGAGAAAGATGCAATTAATATTGCAGTTCTTTGACTTAATTTCCAAATACAGAACAATCAGTATAATTCAAAGTAGCTAAGAAACCTAGTCAGAATCTTATGATTTTCCAAAGGAACCTTCATCTTTTGTCCAACTTACTGGGGGTAAAAATAATTTCTTTTTCCTAAGTGCTATGTTTTTTTTTTTTTTTTTTTTTTACTTTCCAGCCTTAAAAACCAATTAAAGCTGGCAGTGAGTAATTAAACCAACTAATGAGATGTTATTTTAAATTACAAGCCCACTTTCTTTGAACTGTTTTTGCACTAAACCTTAACTACCATAACCACATTATTCTGATCCCTTTATAGATTCACAAGCTTGTTTTCCTCTGGGTTGTTTTTTAGTTAAATATCACCCTCAGCCATACTAAGAAATAATTACATCTTTTTAATTGTAGCTTTACAAAAGCCAAACCAATCCAAAGCGAATAAAATGTAGGTTCAGGTCCACTCCAATATTACTACATCACTACAATACAGCTATCTATAGTGAGCAGATCTTTGCCATGTAAAAATTGTCTTGTTCACTTAACTTTAGCAGTCAGGTGAGTTGAATTTCTTTTGTCTAAGTGTGCCATTGATTATACTGTAAAATCATTCAAATGGGTTGCTGACCCATTTCTGCATGTTTTTTTAGATGTTGGTAATAAAATTATATTGTCTGGATAGGGGTAGAATATTTTTGTTGCAATACTGTTTTCAAAGCATCTACAAGATTTTATGTATTCTGTATTGAACCAAGTAACAAAGAAGATTTTTTCAAAATGAGAATGTGAACAATAAATCTCATATGCTTTCTAAGAAATTATATTTCTGCTGTTTTATGGATGTGCATTGTGAATAAACAGTTCCTTTAACATCCAGATTTTCCTTCCTGTCGATCCTGCATCTTGCAGTGATTTTTGCAAACAGGACATTTATTAACATCATCTGCTCTCCCTCTATCAATGTTTGTTAACAAAAATTGTTGAGAGCATCCTACCCCATTCAGCAGCACTGCACTCTCAGAAGATTCAGAAGAGCCACTCTTCCACCATTACCACCACTGAGAATGTGGAGGGCCCTGAGCAAAGCTTTTTCACAGACACTTTTATGCCTATGGATATGCAGTTTGCCCTCTGGTCTCACCTTAACCCTCATCATGTCATGCTACAGTCCCCTACTCTGAACTGGTAGGAGACAGCTGAAATCCATGCCACACAAAATAGTGTTTCTGTGCAGCATTCCCTGCTTTTCATTTTCCCTTTCATTCAGGGGAACCCCAGGAGCTCATTCTCCCACTCTGGAGTACAACGAGCCCCTGTTCTTTCATGTAGATCTGTTCTTTCACTGATTTGAAAGTAGAGGCCTCAGGGACCCCTGAAAGCTTGTGCTGTATTTCCAGTTCCACCTGACAAGTCCAGCTATCTTTTCTTTCTTTCTTGCATCTTTCTCTACAGACTTCAAAGGTAGTCTGTCGATTTCTGCCAATGCTGTTATAAAGGGCCATGAAGGATCAGGAATTAGAGATGAGAGGTCTCATGTCTGCTTGGCATGAAACTCCATACTCCTGTTGCTGACCTCAAGAGACTCCAAAAGTGTCTTCCCTTCAGCCTCCCTGACTTTCTTTGCTGAACCTATTTCCTATGCTGCATCCAACAGCACCAGAACAAGGGAGACTCCTCACAGCATCTTTCCCTGTTGGCAGGGAGCTCAGCAAGCACAGCCTCCATCTGCGATTCTCTGGCCTTACATGAAGAACAGAAACCCATAGGGGTTTTTTCTCAAGGTGCCAGTCTGCCCCATGGGAATCTACTGAAACAGATTTTACACCAGTACAGAAACAGTTGTCTCTAGAGATGTCAAAGAATAAAAAGAAGAAAAGAAAATACAGAAAGAAGAATTACCATTTTCTCTAGAGAGAGGGAAAATAGGTTTTTGGGAAGGGACAGGAGGTGGGATTTAGCAGTTCAAAAAAGGAACACTAAAGGCAGTAAGAATCAGATGTGAATTAATGCAAAGAGAAGCATGTTTGTGAACTGAAGTCTTAAAGAAAACCTGAATTTTTCATGCATTTTTAAATCTACCTGTTTTGTGGTCCTGTGTGAAAACACAGTGTTTTCAAAAGTTACAAACGTGTACAAGAAACTCAGGGAGGGGCACAAAGTCAGAGATAATTTGTCATTATTTACTGAAATCATCCAGTTTAAACTCGAGAAGAGGTTAGGACATGCCTATGCTGATAGGCAAAGACAATCTGAAAGTCACTTTGCTAATCTCAACTGCACTGTCTCACAAGATTCAAAGACGCACATCATCCAAGCTAACAGATACTGCCTCTCTCCAGTTGTCCAATGCAAATCTGGGTTATTAATAAAGGTCTCATGTTCTGTCCTGTGACTTCTATCTTCTTCAGTAAAACAGAATGAAACCTTGCCTGATATATGCAGAAATCTTAAAGTATTCAAGATTTATTTCAATTAGACCTTGAATTATATATCATGATGTTCCAAAGTATCACATATCATTTCACATATATTTGTGCAATATTAATGCAAAATCACTCACAGCAGCAACATAAACCCTAAGAATTTTTTACTGATTTTTTTATCAACCATCACCAAATTCAAATACCTACCAGTGTCTAGGTCTGACTGCTACAGACACTTGACACTAAGGTCTTCAGTCTTTTGTCTACCTCAGGTGGAATTCTGTTAACACAGTCTGAGCTTTAGGTATCTTTTGAAGCATCAGAAGCTGAATCCAAACTGCTTCAGAGGAAATGATTGAATATGCCCCTAGAATATAAATATGAAGGTGCAGCAACTGCCTTTCCTTGGTTTTAAAGTCCATCCTTTCCGAAACATTTATTTATCTTTGAAGTCAGCTCTCTGCCACTGTTCAAGCTTTCTGGACAAACACGCTATATATAACAGGGTAAATGTTATCCTTCATCAAAACTGAAGGCTAGTTCAAATAGCATTCTGCAGTAAAAATATGAACACATTAGTCTAATCTGAAGTTATCTCAAGTTTTCCTCAAAATATTAACTTCAATTTAAAATATTATTTCATAAAAAAATTATTTTGTCTAATTATATTAGTCTCAAATATCTCCTCAACAGAAATTAAGGCTAATTAATTCCATACAGAGCATCTGAAAACATTTCTCTGATTTATATTAAACTCAGTATTTATTATGTATTTCTGAAATCTCAAAAATATTACTTGGTGCTCTCTGGTGCTGAAATCTGCAGAAATTAATAGGAATTGCTGCTTAACCCTTGAATGTGCAAATCTATGCATTACACATAAATAAGTATGAAAATAAAAAAGCTTTATGATCAAACAAAAACAGACAAAAAACTATAATAATATCTATTTGTCCAGTATTTCCTTATCAAATACTCTTATTTTTGCAAAATCAAATGTGCCACTGAGGAAAAGATAGCAGGTAAAGTGTGCTTCTAAAAGCAGCTTAAGGTTTTTGATCATGTTACAGTCTTATCTGGCTTTGATACAATCTTTGCTGTAACTTTTATATTTAGTTTTGGACTGCATCTCAACAACTGCTTTAAAGTCAAATTTACTCTGAAAAAATGAAGCATTTTAGAGGTAAGAAGCTCCATCTACTGGATATTTAGATGTAGATTCTAACTTTTCCTTTTTTGAATAATCTTATTTCTTCCATCTTAATTAATGGTCTCTCTCCAATGCAAATCTCTTTATTTTACATTATTAAAAGTAAATAATTTGCCAATCATATTATTTACTCAACAGAAAAAAAATTGTATGGAACATCTGAGTTACTGCCTCACTTACTTTATTTTCTACTTAAATTGTTGTTTCTAGGCAACTTTTTTTCACACAGACTATTTAATAAAGCCCTCAAAGTCTTTTAAATCATAGAGTAAATTAAGGCTTAAATGTGTATTTGTTAGTCTTGATGCACAACCCTAAATTCTATATTAGATCCAGCCAGAAAAAATGAACAACATAAAGACCATTCATATAGATTTTGCACAACATGGCCCATTTTTCAATATTGTGAGCAGGAAACAGTGTATAATTTTCCCCTTTCGCGCCTAAGTATGTTCCAACCATTATTCAGAAGGAAAGTTATTTTATTTAAATGAAGGCTGGTATCAATCTTTGCAGCTAAAGTCATGTTATGAACAGCAGTTGCCAGAGGTCCACCATGAAAGTGCAGAGCAAGCACCAGTGCCAAAAAAAGCTTGACAGAGAATACAGGTAATACTGTTGCTCTCTGCTCTACCTCAGTTTTCTATCACCTGTGCTGCAATATGTCATGTACAAATATTCAGACCGCTGCAGAATCTACTTATAAATCTTGCCCTACATCATTTGTCAAAAGATAATCACCATTAGAAACATTTTTAAATTTAAAAAATGAAGCTTAAAGGAATTAAAATATTTGCAAAGATTTACTCAACTATGACAAATATGATTTATGTTTATCAAAGTTTAACTTGGCTCCACTTAGCATTTCAGGCAGCTGATAAATTAACTAACATTATTTCTACACTTTCCCTTCCTTTGCTTTATGTTTTCAGGTTTTTAGGTTTCTCTTTTGTATGATAAGAAGTGAAAATCATAGTCTTTGAAAATGTTAATGTGCTACTGAGCTGTATATTATCCTACTGTTCACTGCCAAGATCAAGCAGCAATGTTGCCTTTCATCCTACACCTGGAACTGTTTTATGTGTTTGTAAAAAAATATTTGCAGGGCGTTTTAGAAATAGTCAGCATCTTTAATTAATTGTCTTCACTCTATATTTTAATGGGAGTGTATACATGTATAATTTTCTGGACTGACCAACACAGAAACCTTAAATTATAAAATCAGTAAAATTCACACCGGGTCCACATATAAAACAACTTTTTTTTCCTTTTTTTTTTTCCACAGGGAAATTAAAATGTCTTGCACTTAAAGAAAAAAAAAAAAAAAAAAAAAAGGGGAGGGAGGGGATTTCTCTGTGCAGATTGACAGAGTCCCATGGCAAGGGATTTGCAGCAATGAAAGGATGGAAGCACTTCATAGTTATCTTTCTTGCTGACTGCACTTCATCAAACACTCTGGAGGAGCTCAGCAGAGAGATAAGGCATTGGCACACTCTTCTGGCTCTGTCAGGTGGCTGCATTGTACACACAGTGGTCTTAAATTCAAGAAAGTATTATTGGCTGGAGGGATACATATTTGTTGCTTTATCCTCTACCTCTCTTTCCTTGCTCAAATAGACATGAAAGTATGCCACTCCCCTCCACATACATGCACTATTACACAGCCTAAAAAATCCCTTTGGAACATAAGGCAATTTTTCCCCAAAAATTCTTAGAAGTGACTGCTAAATTTTTAGAGCTTTTGCTGGAAAGAAAGCATGATTCTGAGCCATTAGCAGCTTTAAATAAGCCATTTAAGAAAGATTTGGCTTGTGTTGATAAATTGTACTGACTATTAATTGTCTCATATCCTTCTAAACCTCTATCCCTATAAGTACCAGGGAGAAGACATGCAGAACTTCCTTATCTTCTAGTAAGTATTGCTATTAATATAATTAATAATATATTATTATTAATATATGATTATACACCATATTATATTATTATATTTTATTATATATTGTTATATATTATTATATTTTATTATATTTATTATATATTATTACATCTATTATATTTATTATATATTATACATATTTTTCACCATACCATCCTTACTAAACTCTATGTGCATTTTGTATGATCAGACATTTGAACAGCTCTTGCTGCTTTACAACTGTTATTAAATATCAGACAATGCAGAACCTTCCCTTCTTAGTACCTTTTCTAAGTTCACCACAACACAGCCACTCAAACACTCTGAAACAGATTGTAGGTATATTTTATAATTAGAATTCTTTCTGAAACAGAAGTTAATGTGTTCCCTAAATACAGAGGAAACTCATAGAGATATAGAGCATGTAAGAGAAAAATCATGAAGACTAGAATGCAAAATGCAGAAATAACAAGGGGAAGACATAGAAAATACTGGAAAAGGAGCAAATTGAGATAGAAGAAAAAGTAACAAGGAGACAATATGGAGGTTAAAAGACTGATATCTGAATAAAACCTTACTTTTTTTTTTTTTCCTTTTGTCTTCTTTTTACATAGTTAGGAACAAATATCCAGAGAGAAAAAAAAAAAATAAAGGAGAAGAAACTGGAAAGATCAGGAAAGATCCTTCAGTCACAGATAGAGATGAGAAAAGTAAAAAATTACAGGAAAAAGATTGAATTTGCAACTGCATGTAATGGAAAAACCTCAAACCATTCTAGGGTTAGCTTACTAAAGTCTGAGCAGCTTCTGGTGTGGTGATTTTAAAAAGTCTCTTTGAACTGTACTTTGAACTGAATAGGAACTTCTCTCCTATTCAATCTCCTTATGAAAATGTAAATATCAAGTTTTTATAGTATGGCAAGGTCTACATTAAATAACTGTCTTGTATTTTTGCTAAATTAAGTTATTACCGCTACATTTTTGTCAGTGTGCAGTTATTGATGACATATATACACTTTATAGGAAAATTCAAGATGTTCTTCCTAAAACAGCAACAAAAGAAATTTGAAAGTATTAATGGAACTAAATTCTATTGAAATCATGTTCAAACTCTGAAACCCACAGGTCTGGACCTAAAATTTGAAATCCCTTTAAATGGGGGAATGAAAACTATGTGTACTTTTAAAACATTCAATTTTTTTATTGCCCATATGAACCTACATAATGATAATATTTGGTGCTTATCAAAAGGATCTTTAGAGTATCAGAAGATCTGAAGAAAGAAACAGAAAAGAGGCCCTTCTTCTTTTGAGGGCATATAAAAGCAATAGTCATTTACAAAATCTTGGTCATATATCACACAAACTAACCCCCAAATCAAGCATTACAAATCTAATTAATATCTGATATACATTCAATTTTATAATATTTCCAAGATAATTAATGTTCTTTCAACAGCATTTGAACTCTCCCTTTAATATTTGTCTCTGCTAACACACACAGATGATGTAAAATTAAAACCTTTTGATGCAGATCTTGATTTTAACGATGTTTATCAATTTCCAGTTGAGAAAATTGGTCATTTTTGCCTTGGCTTGACATAAAATCCATTCTACATTAATTACTTTTCAAATACTGGTTTATTTTACTTTTTGTGGCCCACTGATAAGCTGAAAAAAAAGTCATTTTATTGTGACTGTTCACAAATATTACCTACTGTTTATTGGTTAACCCATCTCATTTTAAATTTATATCTTAAATCATATTGGCAAAACTTTCTCAGGAAAAAATATCCAAACTAACCTCCATGCTATAGCTTTCCCTCTGTGCGATCTGGTGAATTAATCCTTGATTTCTCCCAGCATTTTTCAGTCTTAGGTGTTGAGACTGCAGGGTGCTAATGGGTAGAATCATCTTTTGTCTGTGAACACAGCAAGGCACTAATTTCAGAAAGGGCTTCCAGGTGCTACTGTAAAAGAGATTAGCGTTGTTAATATGTATTTCTTGCAGAATAATCATCCATATAAGCAGTGAAGTGTCTTCATTTTCTCACCTACTTTCAACATGTTTCTGAATGTGAAATGATGTCACATAATTCTAAAGAACATGCTCATACTCATGATAGTAAAAGAAGAAAATTCTAGAGGGATTAAATCATATTTGTTTTTACAGAATGAGCATGATAAAAGATGCTGTTTCTACAGGAACACAGAGGTAGTCTAATGCTGAAAATCCTTAAATCCTTCTGCATCTCAAGTTAATTAAAATAAAACTTTCTTGATCATGCTAGCTAAACTAATAAGAAAATGTATCAGTTACTCAGAGTTACAGTATGTGCATTTACATTTCCACTGGAAAGCATAAAACTAATGCTGAGGCTTACTACACCAAATCAGAGGAGTATTTGAGGTTTCCTGTGTAAGTAATTTATTTCAAAATGGAAATATATCTCTCTCTAATACTAATGCAGCTGATCTTATTCCAGACAATCCCTTTTAGATTTCCATATTTTCAGTATTTCACATTTTTACAACTAAGTTTAATTAAATACAGAAAAAAAAAATCTTTGGGTTATTTTAAAATTTTGCATATTAATCATACCCTAAATACAATATTTAATGATTCTGTTGTCTGAAATTATTTCAGCCATGACTGCTTCATTGATGTGTTAGCACCTAAAATTAAAAAAAAAAAAAAGTCTTTTGGATTTTTAACAATTTCACAGTGATGCTGTTCTAAGGTCTAGGTACTGAAATATGACGTCAGCTTCAGATGCAACCAGAAAATGCTGTGGGTCTCCTTTAGTATTGATGTCTGCAACAAGTATGTGCGTGACATGATGCTTTTGATATCCTTCACATAGCATGTTTGTAGCTACACATGGTTTCTCCAATCCTGAAAACAGTTTGCAGGAAAATTAACTGTTTTATTTATTTTTTAATTCCAATGAAGATTTTATTTAATTTTTTAAAATTTTCAGTAAAATCCTTTGATGAACCCTTGATCTGCTCTGACTATTTATGTTGGTGTCATGACAAAACATACTTGACAAGCTTAAGCAAAATCTTACTATAATTCATTCAAAATCACATCTGCAACTCTGGCTAAATTGGTATTTTAAAGTCAGGGCAAAAAACAAAAGTATTTAAGAAACAGTTAAACATACTGCCTTTAGATACAGTGTTATATAAGTTGCTAGCCAGAGGATATATGCTATTTATGGTTTGTATAATCAATAAAAGAAAGCCTTTCTGGATACTCCTTGTCACATTCAGACATTACCTCCAGAATGACCTTCATGAATATCTACCATGTCAGAAGGGGAAAAATATTTCTGGTTTTGTGCTGTTTATAGTATAATATGTCAATAAGTTTAATGGACTGAAAGTGATAGTGTGACTGTATTCATCATGCTGGTTTAGCAAAATCACAGAATGCAAGCAAATTCCTATTTTGTGACTTAAGTATGATGAAATTTATTTTCTTCATGGAGTTCATTGGACAGCTGATCAAATCTATTGCAGGGACAGATTGTTCCACGTACATGTAAATGTGCTTTGACCATTAAATGAAGTAGGAGGTTTGACAGAGGACACTTCAGCCAGGAAGAGTGATGGGCTCTCATTAGTCACTATTGAGATGGCTGATTTTTCAAACCCAGTGTACTATAATAGTTTTTTAAGACATCATCTGGACACAGTCATGAAGTCAGCTAGCAAAGACTCACTCACACTTTATCACAGGTTGGAGAGCAAGGCTGGCAAGGACTCAGAGGAGATACAATCAATGAGCCATAGCCCAAGACTACTGGGAAGGAGGAAGTGGACGAGATACTTAGAATAAACTGATTAGCAGCTTCTCCTGTAGCCTGTGTATATTATATATTGGACTTTAACTAAAAATTCTCATCAAATTTATAGACTTTCCCTTTTTCATCACAGTTCTACAACCAAAAAAAGTAGTAGAGACTTTTTTGCAGAGTTGCAAGTATTTGTATAGAAAAAGAATTTTTTTAACCTTTAATCCCTAAATCAATCTCCTTGAAAAAGTTTGAACCTCAGCCACCTACTAACCACCCAGAAGTGTTGGAAGGGTTCAGTGTGATGTTCACTCTGAATTCTGTATTATATATTTAAATTTCTTACCAGTTTGCTGAAATAAGATTGCATATGCCTACCTGGGCTGGGATTAGTGATGATTTCCAAAAAAAGTAAAGGACTAAAATCAACATTAAGGATGGAAATAGAAGGCTAATGCTGTGTGGCTAACAGAGAAAGCAAATATCATTAGGCATCTTGAAGAAAGACCTTCTATCACAGAAAATTAGAGACATTTTCCAGTAATTCAAGACATATATTTTTTAAAATTTAGATTTGTATTTTGAATAATCCACTCCACATTTCACAGCAAATTTCATGTACTTCCTAGTTCCCTCTATGCTTCTTATCAGCTGAACCAGATTACAAAAGATATTGATAGCTGAATTTTCTTTAAATATCAACAATCAAATAAGAACATTTTTAAACTGTTATATTAGAATCCAGAAAAGTATATAAGCAAGCAACATATTTTCATGCAGTGATACTGTTTGAGCAGAAGGCTGCAGTAGAAGATCAGGTTGAAGTGCCCCAGGAGATACACAGGTTTTGTTTGTGGATTTTTTTTTCTTCATCTTTGCCACTAAGATTAACAGCTACCAGAAATATTTATAAAGAGCTTTGGTAGGACAGAAGCTCTTCTCACAGAATCCCATCATTAACTACAGATAGGATGATAATCTGCATCATAGTGAAATTTTACCAAGCTGCAATATAAAGAAAAATATTTAATTTTTTCAGACAGGTGTATTCTGTCTGACTTGATGTTTGAAAAAAATTAATTGTGCATTATGTCTATATTAAAAAATATTTATATGCAAAATATATGTAGAATAAAAGTATAGCATAACATTAACTTGAAAATTCAGTTAATGATT
The DNA here is from genome assembly GCF_050655825.1 of Lonchura striata. Taxonomy (NCBI): domain Eukaryota; kingdom Metazoa; phylum Chordata; class Aves; order Passeriformes; family Estrildidae; genus Lonchura; species Lonchura striata. The sequence goes on from NC_140704.1 coordinate 58,441,100, forward strand.
AGCCGTCATTAAAACAATTAGCTCAGAATAAAGAGCAGAGGACAGCTTTTATAAACAACCTTCGAAAAAAAGAAAAAAAAATTAAAAAATATATATAGGAGGTGAAATTTTAGTAATCAACTGATGCTTGAGAAAATGAGCGTTTTCCTGAAATAACAATCAGGTCCTACTTGTTTTGTTTCTCCTGTTCTTTTTTTGTAATGCACACAGTTGCCAGAGACCAGAATAGTTGCACTTCACTTGTATCTGTGTGGAAGTGCAACACGTACGACAAGAACAATTTAAAGCTCTTTCTTAAGAAGGATAATGGACTAATTACAACATTACTGCTAATAAAACCAATCCTTTCTTCTTCAGCTTCACCTCTCATCAGATTATCTCAAAAACATTCTGAACCTCTAACTGTGTGGGGCAGTCAATTTTATGCACTTTATATGGGAAATTATGCAGCTGAGAGGGATTAACCGAGTCTTTAATGGGCACACAGTGGGTAAGTAGCAGAACAGTTCTATTAATTGTAGTATGTTTCTCTCTTCCCTGAAAATTTCCACAGCGCCAGGTTCTATACAGAAATAAAGGCTGTTTTAGGAAGTTCAGAAAGATACAGTACATCATGATGGAGTAGAGATCCTCAGCTGGCTTTTACTGAGCTGGAAGGTGTGCAGATGCTTTTAACCACCTTCAAGCAGGTAAAGGTCAGGGTAAAAATCTGCTTAACAGATTAGGAGATACTCCACTTTCTTACCTGTACCAGAGCTTCTGGCATCAGCTGAAGCATTTCCAGTATTGCATTAGCTTTTAAAAAGTATAATTTTTAAAGCTGGTATATGTAGGGTGGATGTGGCCTCATTCTGAGTATGTGTGCAGCTCTGAGTCCTCAGAATTTAAAAAGGCTGCTAAAGCACTTGAATGTGCTTGAATTCAGAGGAGGAAAACAGACCTGGTGAAAAAGCTGAAACAAATGTCATCTGGGGACTGTCTGAGCACTTTGTGCCGGTCTATTTGTAAGGAAGGAGGCTAAGTGGCAACTTCATTGTTCTCTACAGCTTCCTGAGAAGGGTAAGATGAGAGGGAGGTGCTGACCTCTTCTCCCTGGTAACCAGTGACAGGATGTGTGGGAACGGTTCATAATTGCAGAAGGGAAAGGTCAGATTTGGCATTAAGAAATATTTCTTTGCCAAGGGGATGGTCAACCAGTAGAAAAGGCTTCCGAGACTTTTAGTCAGTTCTGAAGAGTTTAGGCCATTGGATTAGATGATCATTGTAAATTCCTTGCAACTCAACAGTTCTTTCTAGTCTAGTCTAGCTTAGCCTAGCCTAGCCTAGTCTAATCTACTCTATTCTAATGTTGCACATTATCAAGACATTTCATTTAGCAAACATATCATATAGAAAATATGCTTAAATATTTTACAGTGCTTAGTTAAAAAAATAATTAATGCAGTATTTTGCCTGCAAATATTTACTTCTAGAAAACAAATAATTTTAAAAGTGAAGTTGCTTTACCAGAACAAGCGAATTTTGATGGAGGCTTCTAATGCATGCTAGGATGATTTTTTTTATCCTTTCCATACTTTCAAAATTTTCCTGGTCTAAGCTACAGACCTCTTATCAGCTCACCTAACTTACAATGAAGGAGGATGCATGAGAGATCCTATAAAGAAACTGATGTTTTAAAATTTCTCTTTCTTAGGAAGTTACTGTATATTTTTTTTTGTTCTAACTTGGAACAAATATCAAACATTGTAGTTCAAGAAAAACAAACAAACATAAGAGATGTTCTAAGTATCATGAATACTTTTAAATGACAAAAGAGTCCAAAAACCTATTGCGGAGTTTCTTGCTTGTTTGCTTCCTTATAGATCCCATATTTGAATTATTTAGAAAAAAAACAAGAAAAAAAACAAGGAAAAAAAAAAGAGCAAACATACTAATAGGGATTATTAGGAATGCAGTGGAGCATAAACCAGCATAAACTACCACTATGAACCCATCATGTGGTCACACCATGGATACTGAGTTTAGGACTGGCTCCCCTGGCACAGGAAGGATGTAGCTGCACTGAAGCAGAAACAGGAGAGCAACTTTATTCGTTTATGTACAATTGCAAAGAGGAAAACTCTAACTGGACAAAGGGCAGACAATTATTTTATTAAGAGACTTGGGAGAAGTGAATATCAAATTATTTTTCACAGCTATTTTCTGGAGTAATAACTAGTAAGTATTCGATTTCATAAAGGTACTTTGTCCACAAAAGAAATGTACATTTAAATTTTCAAGTCATCTTTACATGATATTTCAAGTGTTTCAGGGTTGATTTGACTAACTTTTGGAAGAAAACTCCACTGAGTAGCATTAAATACAAAGGCAATTTTTGTGGCTACGGATCACAAAATACCTTGAGAGAAAACAGTGCAAAACTGTCTAAGTGTTTAGGAAACACTACTCTACACAATGCTTACTGCTGCACACTGTAAAGGCAATTGGTTAGGGATTTAGTCCAGTTCAGCCATTTTTAATCTTGTACTGTCATATGAACAGAAAATTACTTCTGGACAAGTGCTTAGGGCAACAGTTTTAAGACCCAAGGTCTCCTGAGCGCATATTCTTTATCTGCATATCCAGATTTCCTCTCAGAGTGAGAAACCTAGTTGTCCACTGTCTACATGCGTCCTCCAGCCATAAAATAAGTATTTGTTCTGCATCATAAGCCTTTAAAATATAAAATACATTTAAAATATAAAAATAAAATTTTAAATACATTTGAAATATAAAATAAAATTTTAAATACATTTGAAATATAAAATACATTTATATTGTGGATAACTCTCATGATACAGAACCTTACAGGTGTCCAAAAATACCAACTGAAGAGAAAAAAAATCTCATGTAAAGTATTCAAGTCTCCATAATCCTGTAATTTATAAACTTTGGACAGTAAGAACTTAGATACCTAAGCAATAGCACATACTTTATTTTACACCTACATTTAGATTCCATCTTTCTTTCTGTCACTTGAGGAAACAGTAAAGCATTTTATGGTACTTCTTTAACAGGGACAAAAGAACTGAGAAAAAAATAAGTGTTTTCTCTGACATTCCTGCCTCTACCTCTTGTGTTTCCAATGCAATACTGTTAGAACTAGCACACGTGGGAAGAAGTAAAATTAACAGAGCAGCTGCTTGCACTCACTCCAGTACATAAGCTGTCATTTATTTCAGAATGCCAATAAGTCTAGTAGTAACACAAATATGCTCTTGCAGTGTTTTTTTCATCCTTCCTCTCCACCTGTTTGTTATGCTTTTGATTCTGGCTTGCCTTTCTCTAATTAGGTTGTGGATTCCCTGAGAAATCTTCCTACAATATCCAACCTAGGCTTCCTCAAGGGCACATTTCCTTTATAGAATATTGCTTCCTGTGTCCATAACTTCTGTTCTAAATGGGTGACAGAGTCAAATGTAAACCAGCAGCAGCTGCTGAAACAGTCAGCTCCTAAATATTTCTTTCTTGACAATGAAGTGGGATTTCTGTCCAGAATAAACAAGGGTGTGAGGAACTCTGTAGACTTTGGTGAAATTCCTGAACCCAAGGTGTCATACAAAGATAATGCTGCTATTCAGCAAAGTGCAAAGTGCAAAGATAAAGTTGCTATTCAACAATGCACTGTTAAGGTTCACAGATTTTAACAGGTCTCAGCAGGCTAGGTTCTTCTTAGAATGCAGTGAAAGATATGAGAAATAAATAAAGCTTGAAATACAAAGTATTTTAGTAATCATTTTGACAATATCTTTTGATTTATTTCTCTCACTGTTTCTGAGAAATTGCCAAGGGAAAAACAGTTTGGTGGTATACTAAAGGTAAAGATGAAAACAACTGTCCTATTTAAGGAAAAGTAAGGTGAAATGAACTGTATCTGGGGTGGAAAAAATAAAAAAGTTGTTGGTGTGAAGAAAAATATGCAAATAAGTGCAGGAAGCAATATAAAAAGCAAATCTCCATTTGTGTCTGTGATGCTCACTGCTGTTTGTAACCTTGCTGCTTTTGAGAGGCAGCCACCAGCCTCTTCTCACTTCTGCAGACATAAGTAAAATGTATCCGTGTCAGGTTGATTGTGATGGAATGTGTAACTGTTTTACTGGTCACAGCTCACAGTAATTTTGACTGACTGTATTAGATGCAATTAAACAGAAGACAAATAAATAGCATAGGAAAGAAGGAAAGTATGGAAGGTTGAAAAAAGAGTGGAATTAGACAGGAGATGTTCCATGTTCAACTCATGGATTTGAGATTTAGCCAGCATCATTTCAGCATATCAGCCAGACCCTTCCTTGTGATTTATCTAATGATTCTTCCAGCAATGGTATAGAGGAGGTATGATCCCTCATTTGATCCCCTGAAGGGAGGTGGATGTGACAGCTGGGATTTGAAACTTTATTTACCATTGTTTTTAAGAAGTTTTTATACTGGTAGCAGTTTCAAATTAGAGATATACAAAGTGCCAGAGAATTTTTTTCTTTATTAAAGTCTATATCTGGGACATAAACCATGGCCTGTTGATTTCCGTCTTCACGCTTGTTTTGTTTATTATGGTTGTGATTTTAGTTATTTTTACTTAGATTAATCTATTTTCAACTGTTTAGTTTTTTTCTTTTTTCAATGTAACATATTAGAAACCCAGTTGGAGCTTTTTTATTTGGGGAGCTTGTAAAATGGGCAGATGCACAATATCACAAGGAGTAAAAAAGATGGAATAAAAGAAAGAAGAAAGAAACACAAACTTGATAGAAGAAGAGTAGGGACTAATAAATGTCTATTGCATATTCTACTTCTAGAAAAATCTGAGTTTGAAACAATAAGCTACTGCTTTGATTCAAAAGCTCTCGCTTAATTCTTTTCAAGCACTAGCAGGCTGGAGGATGACATGTGTTAAGCTTTTATTTTCCTGGAGTTCTCTGAAACTATTGACCATTATCTCTGATGCCTTTGCCAGTAAAATTGTTAGAAACTATAATAAGAAACAGAATTCAGAGTATGGATACTATACACTGAGAATCACTCAACGTGTTTTTTGTAAGACACATCAAAGACATCAAAGACCTGATGGAGTTTCTTGAAAAAGCTAGTGCATGGAATTTCTTGAAAAAGCTAGTGCATGCATAAGGGAAAGGCTTTTGCTACAGTCTACTCAGACTTCCAAGTAGTTTTCAACATGATTTATCATCAATAATTCTTGAAGAAGCAAAATGGCTAAGGAATAACAAGATTTCACAGGGATTAATAGGTTGAAAGATAAAAGTCACAGAAAAAATCATAATTTTTCATGACACAGGGAAGACATTGGTGGAATCACATGAGATGTGGTCAATATTAAGTTCCTGACTGATATGGAACAATCAGGGAAGTAGCAAAGACTGTAAGCATATAACACCAATCACAATAGAGCAGGCAAATGCTGATTCAATAAATTGCAATAATGCCATTCATGGTACTTTATAGACAAAAATAGGAAGTCAAAATTCAGTATTGATACAGTGCAACACACTGGAGGAAAAAAAAGCAAAAGCCAATCTCAGTCTGATATGTGCAATGATGTGATCAAAGCTTCTAGAATATCAGGCAAGAGAATGTTCTTTGAGCTGTACAGTCAAATGACTAGAAAACCTAAGTTCAGTATAGGTGAAAATATGTAATGTTACAAGCTATTAGAAAACAAAAAAGAAAATGAAGATAAAATATCATTTTACCACTGTGCCTATCCATCATATGTCAAATCTTGAAAATTGTGTGTGATGTTAGTCCTCTCAGAGGACAAATGGTCAGCAATTATGAGAAAAGCTATTAACAGTTCATATAAAGAAAAACTGGATACATGGGGCATCTTGAGCCTGCAAGATACAGGACTGAGTGAGAAATTGTGTAGGAATACCAAATTATAAATAGAGAGGTTGAACATAAATGGAGTGTTCACCATGTTTCCAAACACAGGTATTAGGAGTCCTCACACATAACAGGCACACAGTCTAAAACAAGGGGAAGTCAAGATATTTTTAGGATGTGGAACTCAGTCCCAGATCATGTAGTAGAAGCTGACAATATGGGTTCAAAACCGGTCTGGACAAACGAATAGAAATAAAAATCTCATAGGACTCCTGACTACAGAGGTTAAACATCCAAAAGCATCTGAGACCTCATGAGAATATGAAAGATTACTTAAACTAAAATATGTATATGAACCTTCTAGTGGCCATTATTGAAAGCAGGATATGAAGAGATGGAGCTGTGCTCTGCCTCACTATGACTTCCTGCTTTCTGAACCTTTGCCTGCACTAGCCACTAAGATAAAAGTGTTCAGCAAGACTCCAGGAACAGTATTACACTGAGCAAGATTGTTTCAGAGACTTACTGTGCAGTTTGCTCTTGTTACTGTAAGGATAATTTCTATAGTTTGATGAGAACATGCCCTCTCTTATCTAGGCTGGTAAAGGCTACACAATGATGAATGAAAGGCTTGCAGAAGACATCAACAGGTCCTGTGAAGCAATTTCAAAAGCATTTATCCAGCAGGTTCAGCATCACTGGTTGTATTGTCATTCACTTTTTTCTGGCTATAATATGATAATGGATACTAATATATGGATGTCATTATTATTCCAAGTAGTATAACTATAAAAATATCCCAAAGAGTTTTATCTAGATATGTGTACATTTTTTTTGCAACTTTTCCCATTCACACTTCCCCCCTTTAAAACTTTGCCTTCAAAACCACTCAGTGTCCCACCTGAAATATGGATTTCGAATCATGAAACCGAGAAGATAGAGAAAATTCATTTGTATCTGTAGTCATAGCACTTCAGTAAGGGTCTTTTTTGAAATTTAGCTTATGTAAAGAAAACTCATAGATGGCAAACATCTTATTACAGCTATTAGGCATGTTTCTATAGAAAAGATTTTATATGAATACAAAAGGATTTATAATATCTTCAACTTACATGAACAATATTTCTCTTTATCACATTGTAAGTATTGGTTCAATGCACATGGTTGATTGTGTGAAACTACCTATCTTTCCTTGTCACTTGTGATAGAGTAAGTGTCCTGAATGATCAGCTTACTGAGCCGTAAGCATGTCACTATAACTATATTTATAAAGACTAATTCTAGAAAAAAAAAAAAAAGATACTGATTTTATAGTGCTCTGCTATATATATTTCTGGTTTGTTTTTAAAGCAAGATCATTTCTCCTAGATTGGGAGATTGAAAAAATAAATTATTTAGCATATAATTTTTTACTACCAATCTATTCACTGTGCAGAACTGTAAATGTTTTTTGTAAGTAATCACCAATACAGTGATTATTCAGAAGACAAATAGCCAATATTTTTAATATGAAGGCACACAGAGTTATTAAGTGAATTTATCTTTACCCTAAAAGTCCACAAAAAGAAAATATGTTAAGAAATGCATAAAGAAATTTGTAGAGCATATATATAGTATCTTAAAAATCTCTGAGACATCAAGATAATCTAAGAAAGGAGTGCTGCTGTTCTACTATTAATATAAATAATTCTGCCTTTTTATACTTGTAATTACATTTCAGTACAAATAAAATTCATATAGAAAACCTCAAGTACACAGTGAACTTTATGTGTAGAGAGCTACAAATCATTTTAATCCCTAAAGTGTCAGAAAATCCCTGAAGATTGTAAATAAAAACCAAAAATGCTTGTTTCTAGTCCATACATATTCATTTTTAACTTGGATATCCAGAAGCAAGAAAAGAAGACTGACTTTTGTGAAACTCAAGAAACAGATGAGCATAATTTTATGACTTTGAAAATACTGCAAACTCAGGAATGGCTTATCCTAAATCTTAGGCTGTCAGTGTCTAAATGACTCCATAAAGTAAAGCTTTCCTGCAGGTAGGTTCTACATACAGCATTAAATTCTAGTAATTCTTTAGTCATTTTTATGGCAACATACCCTTGGAATATTAGGAAGATTTTTTGGTTTTTAGTTAGATATATACAACCAATAGGTAGTATTGAGCACTGAAATATTCATTTGATAGGGCATGAGACATTTGTTTGCAGCACTGTTTCGTCATTGATATCCCTGGTCTTTGAAACTGCATTTGTGTTTTCCTTCTACAGCATAAGAGCTATGATAAACTAGTGTTCAGAAATTCAAATTATTCAGTAGGACCTACTAGCATAGAAAGTCTTGCTTTGTAAATGTTTTCAAAGTAAGAAATCCAATGAAAGACAAACCCCACTCCATTACAAAACAGTAAGGAAACTGAGGAATCATTCTTTCACAAGGAATTGGAAGATGTGCAGACTGAAATTCTCAAGTTTTAGTGACTCACGCTGAAAAAGATGAGAGGCATTCAAAATGCAGATGAAACAACACTACTCGGAATTTTTATGAAGGAAACTGAACACCAATATCATGTTTACATACCTTCCAGATAAATTAAAGAAAGACCAAGGTATTACAATGTGCAGAAGCCAGGATTGGGAGGGACAATTTTATCTCTTCAATAGATGAACACAAAACAACAAGGAAGGCAATGCTGAGTCTTAAAACTTTTCTCTCTTACAGGAAAGAAAAAGTAAGGTCTTATAGTTGTCCTATTGAAGGTAACACTGACCAAATTTGATTTCACAACAGCCTCCAAGTAAAAGAAAAGCCCATAAATGTGCCTATACTCTTATCTGAGCTCAGAAAAAAACCACTTCTACTGCTTCTTTGTTTTGTTAATACACAACCAATTGGATCTGTGAAAGCATATATTACAAGGAAAAATTACTCAGTCCATAATCCTAATAATAGTAATCACCAGGTTTTCCAGGAAAACAAATGTGATGAAAAATTAATACATTCTTCCTCTGATCACTGAGCAAATTACAGTAAATGGAAAATCATTTCAGATTAATAGTAATTTTACAGAAACAAAATGCTGTTTCAGATCTACACTTTTTTTCCCTATTCAATATTTCTCTCCTCTGAAAAAAGAAAACAAACAAACAAACAAACAAACAAGACAGTAATATGTAAGAGTTTAGCTATAATGAGTTCCATATTTTTATAGATTAAGTATTGTTCAGTAGAGGCTCGATTACAACAAGACATCCTGCTTTGCTGGAGGCTGCATATGCTCCCAATATAAATCTTTACACTTTGCAAGGTGAGTATAAAAGGTACTAGTTCTACAAGGCCTAAGTGTGAGCAAAAGTGTACAATCACAAACAACACACTCTAAGAATTTCCAAGCTATTAAAATTTGTTTTTTTCTGTGTAAATACAGCATAGTTAAATCTTTGTAGTCCTCCTGATTGTAAGACCATTATGCACAGAGCAATAGAGACCCACGTAACAGCTTACATGAGCAATCCTCGTGACATCTGCTGTGCTGCACAAATCCTGTATCTCTGGGATAAGCCTTTTAAAACTTGATGCCTTGGTGTTCAGTGCAAAATGGACAGTTGTGATTATGTCCTGATGTTGACAGCTGCGGGTTTTTTTTAACCATTACAAACTAAGAAAAGGAATTTGGAAGAATAGTAGTGGGAAAGAGGTGTCTCAGGAAGACTGCTGTCCATAGGGTCCATCATTCCGCCTTCTCCCAGCAGCTGATTTCATTTGCACTAACAAGAAAAACCCTGTTATTTCACCTCTGTGAGAGAGAATTTCCAGATCAAGCACAGAAATGGTTGGTAGTGCCTTTCTCTGCTTCCCTTAGCTGCAGAAACTAACCAAGGAAAGATCCAGGTCTACAGGGAAGTTATTTCATTATCTGACATCCATGAACTTTTACCAGCAGGAAATGAAGGAACATGAATTTCTTACCCTGAAGCTGAAGTGCTGTGCATTTGGAAATGAAGAGTGTAGCCACAAATAAAGTGCCAACTGTTAGTACATTGAAATTTGCTGTACAGTCCAAACCTGGACAGCACTGCGTGCATGTGGTGTAGTGGACTCCTGCAAGCAAACATGCATAGATAAATGTTCAGAAACTTTGGAAACTCTAAGTTTTCCCAACATTCTTAGATCAATATCTATTTTCTGAGCACGCTCTTTAGATTCTTGTTTCCAATGTAAATATACCATCTATGTTAAGCAATGGATAGAGGCAGAAAAACACACACAAGGGAAAAAACTTTAACCCAAAACAAAAACAACCCCAGCGACTCTTGTATATTTGCCACTATAGTAACAAGCAGGCTATCTTTGAAAAGCAGCATTTGACAACATAACAAATTCATATGTGAGTCATTTACTGTTACATTCTCCATTATGAAGAAGTCTGTAACATATTTAAGAGCCTGTAAAAATCAAGAGAGTCTGAGAAACCTTCAGCTAATGTTAGTCACCTGCCTCAGTTATTATTTTATAAAGATACAAATATCTCAGTAAGCAAATTTCTCCATCTGTGATCAAATCTGTGGTTGGTGTTCCTGGTATTGCTGAGCAGATCTCAACACATTATTCTGACATTGACACATCCCTGCATGTTTGAAAGGAGGGCACTTGGGCAACACCTTTGTCCTACTTTGCTCTGCTTCATTTATTTTTTGATCTGAAATTCCTCTGGCCATGCTTATTAGTGCCAGTCAATGTAGCCCCATTATTTCAAAGGAACTGCCAGCTACACTACAAACAAAGCCTTTCCTGAGACAGAAACTTACTTCTTCTAGTCAAGCTTGATTTTATTTCATTAATGTGCTTGTTCATGTTCTGCCTAGATATCTATCTGCAAACTTAGCTCTCAGAAAGAGCTATTATTATCCCTAAAACATGGGGTCTCAAATCATACGCTCACTCATCCAGGCTTTGGCATCTCAATGGGTAAGGCAGAGATATGAGTTCACACACACTCATTTTTTATTGAATTTGGTTGAAGATATCTAGTAAGACAGCTGCACAGGTTCCTGTCTTTATCACTGCACATCTCCAGAAGGGTTGTGGGGTTTTTTGTTTTATTTGGCAAGGAAAAGAACGAAAACAAAAAATAATTTGTATCTGTCATAACATTTCAGAAACTTGTTTTTTTCTGCACCCCTCATCCTGTAGAATTATCCATTCTTATCCTTTAGAATAACTTCTATTCTAAATAGGAAATCAGGATACCAAGGAGAGCACTAGACTGCTTATCAGAAAACAGGTTTAAATGCACTCTAAACACAAATGAAAACTTGAAAACCTTTTTTTTTTTTCAGTTAGTATTTAATCTAGGTCTCTGTGGCCTTTGGCAAGGACAAAACAGCTAGGAGATATCTTCTGTCCTTTAGCCACTTGACATTAAGATACAGACAAAATAAAAACCAAAACCTAAGATGATGGGGGAAATTTTGCTTTAGAGATTGGTGAATAAGATTTAAGTTTAACTCAGTCCAAAATGTCAAGAAGCCTTATTTCTTATCATGGTGAAAAAAAAAATTAATACAAGAAAAACACTTTGAGTCAAATAGAACATTTTGTTTCATTTTGACCTATTGAGAAAAAGAATGTGATTGTGTAACCCGAGCTGATAATCCCCTCTTTGGTGGCTGATTCTTTCATCCATCCACAGAATCATGGCTTGAGTTGAAAAAGTGCAAGGGGAATTTTAAGTCCTACTGAAGAAAAATAGTGAAAGGTACAGCGTATGATATTTTATCTAGCAAGGATTCATTTTCATACTGATATAAGTGGAATAGTGTTTATTTTAATAATGAACAATGGCCATGCTCTGGCCCAAATAAGAACAAGTAAATTAAGTGTCAGAGAGAAATGCCTGGCCTCTTAGGAAAATTTCAGACGTAAGATTGCATATAAAAGTTAATGTCTTCTGTTAAAAATCAGTTCTGTGTAAGGTTCATCTTTACATTAAGACAAAATGTAATGAAATCTCATGGATGCCTACATGCCACAGGTCTTGCATTCATGCTCCTGTGATTAACAACATTTAGCTGGTTCAGTTACCTATCTAGATAAAAAGTCATGCAAAAGATAGAAAGACGGAGGGAGAAAACAAAGCAAAGCCAAAACCTATTCCTCCAAGCCTGGCTGTTAGCTATTAATCAGGTCATTAGCATGTAAGGGTTAATAAAGACAACAGAGATATTGACTCCATATCGTTGGAGAAGAATTTTGTACCCCATTGTACCTTATTTTACTTTTTGTTTTAAATCAGTCAATTGGCCAGCTGATAAATGCTGTCCCTTTCTGACTGGAATGATTGCAAGGAACAATACCATCCATATAAAAAACCTTGATATATTCCAAAGAAATACGTCTGTGTAATGCAAGTCACACTGGATTTTTCCTCCAAGCCTACTGCCAGCAGTGTATTGCGATTTGTTCCTGGGCTTCAGTCATGTTTTATTCTAATAATGTTTTTAACTAGCTGTTGTTAGAAAAGCAGTTTGCAAATAAAACTATTTCACAAAAGAATGACTCTCAGTAATGAAATACCATATTTATATAATCCATTTTTCATTTAGGGAAATTGAATGGATTCTGTAACACATAGAAGCTAGACATATGCAGGGGAATAGATACTGTAATCACTCATTAATTTTGAATAAATATTTGAGTTACAATATTGAACTGGTTGGTATTTTAATTGCAATTGATTGATTTTATTTCTGCAGATCACAAGCTTGTTGCATTTAATTCTACAAAGTCCCGCATGGATGCATGAGTATATTTTTACTTGCATTTTCTTTATTGTTTCCTTCCTACATAAAAGGAGGAAAAAGGAGAGAAAAGATAAAAAGTAGAAAAAATAAAAAAAAGGCTGTCTGATGATGAAAAATGCTGCAAACTGAGAATAAAGCAGAAACAGGAAAAAAGAGTAGACAGAATGTGAAATGGTGAAACAATGTGAAAATAATAAAAATAGTGATAAGAATAATACCATACCATGGATAACAAAGAGCAAAATCGTAGGGGGAAAAAAGATAGATGAGCCTAAGGAAAAGCCACTCCTATTTCATGACAGATTTCTTACATTCAAAGAGTCAGGTTTGTTCTGTAGTGATACAAGTGTGCAAAAGATTTGTCTCTACCCTTTCTCACCTCCCTTCAAAGCACAAGTGCACTTTAAGCAAGGAAAGAGCTACTGACTATCACATTCTGTCACTGGCCTTGCAGAAGGATTTTGATGTTCAAGTCCTTCCTATATCTAGTTAGAATGGGACAATATATGCAAATACTGTGCTAGGTTGTAGGACAAACCTCTGTGCAAGTGCTTTCTTTTTTTTACGCTTTGGAGCAGTAATTATTAAATAGGTTTACCTGAAGTTCAAATTCCAAAAAATATGGGAGTATAATAAACCTCTTACAGAACTCCCGTGAGAGTTGTAGATGACAAGTTGTCCAGTGATAACTCTCCTTTCTGCCACCTTTTAGCCTTTCTTCCTGCTTGTTACTCCCCTTCTGTTTCTCTGAGAATCATTCCCTGTTCATACTTATTGGCAAGCTACTAATAGCAATGTATTTTGATGAAACTACAAGTTTTGGATGAAAAAGCAAAATTACTTGGAAATATTTTGACTAACCTCTTCTGAGTCCAGGGTCATTATAACTGAAGGTCCCCTGAGGGCCACAGATACTGATGCCCTGGCTGCTTCTTGGAGACTCTTGTGATTTTCACAAAGATGCTTAGCAGTGACCAGAAAAGTCAAAGGTTGTTTTAACTGATTGCAAGGAGTAATAAGAATTCCTTGTTATGGAAGTAACTTTATTTCTAAAAGGGAAAGATTTATTTTCTTTATGTATTGACAACTAATATTGTTGCCTTGTGAAATCTGGAAGCTTTTGGTTGTGATACAAATAGGATTTAAACATTGGGAAAAAGACTCAGCTCCCACTAAGTGAAATGTCTACATTTTCCTTCCAATTCTACCACTATTTTCAGAGACTGTGACAACTCTTACATAGAGAAGAATCCCTTGAGATTATTTGAATTCTGAAAACAAGTTCCCTCATGAAATGTGCAAACATTTAATTCTCTGTTTGCAAAACAGAAGGACAAAAGGGACTAACTATCCTCTTGTCTTTCAGAAATAATAGGATACAAATATTTATACACACATACAGTCTCTGAAAAGCTCACCTGAATGCCACAGAAACATTAAGCATAACCAATTTTCTGCTTTCCTTATATCTGGAACAAATTTGTTTATTCCGTGCATAATTCCAAAGAGATCTTCACATGGTGATGCTCTCTGCATATCATATACCAACCTAGTGTTCTGCTCACCTTGGCACAACTCCTTACTTTGCTGTGTCTAATGCTACCATTTATTAAAGTATGCAAATGATTGCATAGCTAATGCTGAATATGAGCCACAGAACCTTTTTGAATCTTCAGTTTAAGTGTTTTGCTGTCTCACTGTCATTCACCTTCTCTGAAAACTGGCCAGGTCTATGGAAAGGTGTCAGGCTTCTTTCAGCATGATATTTTGCTTACACTGAAAATATGTAGTTCCCTGGACTAGGAAAGGTAAGGAGTGGGAGCAGAGATAGTCAGCATAAGTTCCAATGCTTTCCCTAGTGACACCTGAATGCTCCTTAAAAAATCTAAAACCGAGTGGGTCATGAAAAGTTTAGGTCTACCAAAAAAATTTTTCTGTTTCATAAAGTTATTATGAAATAACCTGAATGAATTCACCTATTTAAAGTCCCTAAGCTTTACTGAAAAGGATGGCCTGAAAGAAACATTCATCAGGTAATTATATGTAAAATTTAACTAATTCTAATATAAATATGATAAATAAACACTATTTCACTTTTGTTATATGACTCAGTTTTTATAATGTGATGGAAGATTTTTTCTCACTGAGATAATAAATTAAAATATATTAATTTATATTATATTAATAGATGTATTTTATTTTTAGTATAAAGCTATGCATGTATGCATAAACAGATCTGTTAAAAAATCCCTATAAGCAAACATTTGAAGAAAGGAAGCAAAGTGAAAGGGAATGAGAGATATTGATATAATAGAATATTTGTTTATATATATATATATTTAAAATAATTTGTCCACATAAAAAACATGGCCCAGTTTGGGCTGTTCTACATATAAACTCTTCAGAATAAGTGTAATACCTGTAGTGGAATATTAATGCCTGTTCCATTTTTATTTGCAACATCCTTTTGCTTTATTTTATAACTAGACTAAAAATCTAGAATTTGCAATTTCACAATAAATCGAATATGAAATAAAATTATTTAAGATTATTCAGTATACTAATAACATTATCAGCATAATAAAACAAATATGACCCAGTTAAAGAGGATTAGTTTCTGTTCATCTTGTTGCAAAATAGGCAAAGATTTTTTCCTGGTCACTTAATGATTTTCTTTTCCCCTATGGTCTATTAGTATTACAGGATTTCTGAGACAGGAAAAATTATGCATGTTAGTTCCACAGCACATCTCAGAGGAAAGGTTTTCTCATTACTTTGTTGAAATGATTTCTTGCCTATCAACCAATTCTTTGCTAAAGCATATAGTGTGACACCACCTCACTTTAGCTTTAATTGTACTCATGGGAGAGTACACATTAGTGTACTAAGTTTAATAAGGGACCTCTGATACCCTCTAGCCGCCTTTCCTTCTACCAGTGCTTCCTCTGCTTTTCACTCAGGCAGGATAAAATGAGTTTCATTGAGATTAGTATTTTAAACATAATGAAAAATCAAAGTAGCCTAACAGGAAGGTGCAAACATGCAACTAAGTATTTTTAGTGTATGGGTTAGTCACAGGCTAAGTAGAAAGTGATTATGTTGTTTTCTGAATTATCTCTTTCTTATACAAGGCTCTTCTCTGCAGCGCTAACTTCAGTTTGGGCAAGAAACAAATATGGACTAAGTATTATCTTACAGTAAACGGTTTCTTCATAAACTCCAATCCTGTTTATTTACTTTAATTAAGAGGAACTATATGGATAAAAGAGCATGAATCTTCCAGCACTCAAATGTGCACTACCTTGGCACTAGAATGAAAGCAGTAAACCTAAATTTAGTACCATGACTTCCTTGACAAGAAAAAAACCACAGAACAAACCAACCAAAAAACCCCAAGCAAACAAAACAAAACAAAACAAAACCAATTAAAAAAAAAAACAAACAAAACAAAACAAAACAACAAAAAAATAACCAACCAAAAAAAAAAAGTGGGAAAATAAAAAATCCCCAATGTCCACACCACTACTTATAACAATTACAATATTATAGAATTACTCCCTAAATACTCTTTGCTCACCAACAGTGCAAAAAGTAGGTTGCAAAGATATGCATTTTAAATCTTTATTTACTCCAGGAGCAGAAAAGAATAAACTTTTTCCTTAAATGTGAGAGATGTTTCTGAGCAGCGAGATCTCCCCTTCCATCTTGCTTCTGAAGCTAGGCCTTAAACACCTGCAAAACTCTGTGATGATTGATCAGGCCTCTTTATAAAATAGTTCAGAATTCTGAGAGACATGGGGTCAACATTTTTATTCTGTCAGAGATCTGAGCTCATCTTCCCCTTCTTGATGATTTGGATTAAGGTCAATTTATAAGAAGCAAAGGCAGTGACCATGAATACAGCTGCTCTTAATGCAGCTGGAGCACTTACTGCCTTCTTTCAGAAACTATTTTTGAACTAAAGCTCCCACCCTTGCTCGCTGTTTGCATCACAATCAGTCTTGTGCTGGACTATTTACCTTGCTGATCCAGGCCCTGTCCTGCATATTGAGGACCTCATTACTCTGGATTTGTCAGCTGATCACTGCACAGTGGTTAACCTTTGTTGCTGTTGGCAGATCTAATCTCAACCTGATGACTCAGTTTTCTGTCGATCTAGATTATATCTTGTTCCAATGGACCCTTCTGTCTTGCTCAGGCAGGGCAGGATAGGAGCCTGGCGGGTGCCACCAGTGCTGGTTCTGCAGATGGCACCATGATGGACTCCTGGCTCCCCTTCCCTTAGGGAACTATTTGCCCTTGCTGATACCAACATGGACTATACTTTATTTGAGATTGCACACATTTCACACAAACACCTCCACCATCCCCCTCCAGAATTACTTATGCACAAAGACATAAAACACTTTGGACCAATATTGTTTCAGTTTGTTTCAGAAAACCTCAAGCAATAGAGAAAATATTCTGATCTTATTTTTAGCCCTGATTTAGCTCAGTGCTGTTAGTATTCTCTTTAAAATAGTTTCTCTTTCATCCAAAGCTGATAAAAGTTCTACAGTTTTAAATGTTTTTCTTAAAAGTCTTTGGAGACATTAGGTCTAGTATTACACACATTGAGTGAGTATCCTTTCAGGGGAAACATGAAAAACTATGAAAAGAGTGGGATAAGAAAACACCATCTTTGCTTAATATTTTTTTTTTCAGTGTGCATTTGAACTGTCCATGCAATTACATAAATTTAAATTTGAGGGGATGAAATATCTTCTGAAATTCCTCTCTTATATGGGAAAACAATTGAGAACTATTATTAAACAATATTCCATACAAAATGGTAAATCCTTTGTAGTGTACATTCAAAAATTTGGAACTAGGAATTAATCTATCAAAAAACTGAAATAAAATAGTTTAGATTTGACTGCTTTCTAGACATAATGGTATATCCCAACATCAATATTAGCATTAGCTGTTGCAAGAATTGAACAACTATCTATATTTAAAACAACAATTTCATTAATGACTTGACAATAGTTAGGAAACAATATAGTATTTCCCTTTCAGCTGAGTAATAATGAATTTCAGAAATATAGCTATTCTGTAGCTCAAGGCATCATTAACCTCTGGGATGAAATCTGGATATTTCAACTGAATTTTAATTGCTTTCTCAACAAGAAATATTGAGATGTGGAGAACTATGAATTAGTCTTTAAGAAAGAAGATACCTACGGCTTTGCTGAGACAAACAAATATCCCACGAGTTATTATAAGTGGTAGTACGACATTTTTCTGGTACCTGTGAAGCAGTCATCTTGCTGCTTCATAGTCTTTACTGACAAGAAAGTCTCCAGATTTCTGCCTATAAATTAGAACAGAAATACTTTCTGATCTTTTCCAAATAACATGCTTTCTTACTTCAGGCAGGCATGAGAAAGTGGAAACCTGTGAAAACTACAGTAAATGTCAATGCTTACTGTTACTTCACAATCTCAATAAATCTTTTTTTCTACTCACACAAATCAAAAGGCTTTTTAGGGTGTGTATTCATAATGCAATGCTTTCAGCACTGACACTGTCACAGTCACAATCTGCCTTAAATGTGTAACTTAACAGAATTGAAAATTGAAGAAGAAATACTTTGGTTTAATATAAGATCATGACAGGCTGTGAACTTTGAATCTTGGCAAATTTGGAAAATAGTTCCCTGATGATGGGTTATATTTAGCTATCAATCAGACTCTTGTAAAATTTATTGATTAAAATGTTCTTTAGATAAAATGACTATATATATACATAGTATAAACTTTAGCATGAGGCTCTTCAGACAGATAGACTAATATAGTTATTTTGCAATTATATATTGAAAAAAAATTATAACAGTTCGGTGCCAGTTTAAGTATTTTCTAGATGGAAATTTAGTGATTTTTAAGATAATGCATAAATGGAAACTGTATTTATCTGAGCTGAAGTATGCAGGGCCTAATCTGAAAAAAAAAAACCCAGAATATCTGAGCTCTTTTCTGAAGGCCATGAACTTTACTCATGTAGTTTGTTTTAGATACTTGGGAGTGTCCTGGGGAAGTAGAGAGCTAAAGCACATCCACTTCCTTACATTCCAAGCATGTTCATAAGTCAGAAGTACCAGTCTAGGAACTAAGCACTCATCACTCCTGACTTCTTAAAAAATTGTTTTAACTCAAGTTCTCTGCTGACAGTCTCACATTATTTTTGTCTCTGAAATCCAAAGAATCCCTTTTGTCTTTCCAAAACTACATCATAGGTTGTGGAACTCTCAGTATTTTCTCAACAACCCAAAAGAAGTACCAGAAAGGTAAAAAGAACTTTTCAGGGGCTTAACACTTCAAACCCTATCTGATAAGTTCATTCACAGACAGTTTTGAGGCTTGCAAGAAAGACCTGGCTTCATACCATGTCCCAAGACGTAAGAGCGTACACTGAATTCTTTCAATAAATTTTACCAGTGTCCATGACACTTTACTATGTCCGTGACAAATACATACAATTTATATAAAGACTATTACATATTTCAAGATATTTTCGTTCCTCACAGAATGTTTTCTGAGTAGCATAGCAAGTGCACAAGCAAAGAACAGAAATCATATAATGCTTTAAGAGGCAAAATTTCAAGGTGTTACATGCCATGTCACATCATTGTAGAAAGCAATTTTTTATATTTCTGTTTAGTTTTTATTATCAAATAACAGCATTTCTTTAGGTAAATCCTACACTTAAAGATTAATCAAACCTTATATGAGTAACGACTACTCTGAACAGATTTGATCCAGTCAATGTCTTCCCTTTATTTGTAAAATATGAACTTGTAAAATATGAACTTGTAAAATATGAATTGTAAAATATGTGAACTGAATAAGCACTGTCTTACATAAAGAATCAACAAATCACCCTAATCCTGAGAAATTAAATGTATTGACAATTATCTTGGATCAGTGAAAATTAAATTACTTTACTTCTTTAACAGGGAACAGTATTTTTACAATGTTCTCTGTGCAGGTGTTACGATTCAACTGAAAGACACCTACCACTGTTCTTAGGATTTTAAGGGAAAAAGAACACAAAAGGGGAAAATTGAGAAGTGATTTTGGTTTTGATCAGTTTTTGTTCATCAGTGAAGAAAAGTCATAAATATTTTTAGCTAACCAAAATATTTTGTTTGCCTTGTAATGCAATGCTTTGTTTGCTAACTTTGATAAATACCTTTTCAAATTTCACATAAGTTTTTAAAGTAATTTCCTTGAAGGATATAAACTCTAAATACATCTATACCCCTGTATTTTAAAGTGAAACTTACAAAAAGCCAAAAAGAAAAAAAAAACTTTATTTTTTCTGAGACCTGAGGCTTGTTTTAAGTGTGTATTTTTGTAGTTCCTCATAACTTTCTTTTTTTCAGTTAATTTACTGTTTACTAGGGGAAAAATGTTGTCCTACTTGCCATCAGGAAGAACAAGTGAAAAAAGAAGATTGTCTTCTCAGCTTGATCAGTTCCTTTCTTCTTTTCCTGTGGCTACGCAAAGCAAAGAGGACAGAATGGGACAAGGACTTGTGGCTAAGGATCACTGAGTTTACATAGTTAAAGAAGCATTCTAAGAAGTTCTGTCTAAATCAGCCAAACTACTCCTTCCCTGCATAAGGGTATTTAATTTCCTCATTGTATAACAAGGTTGTATTTTGGGACTTTTCACCTCTTCTCATGTCATGGCACATTTCTCTTCCTCAATATATGCAGCTTTCTGTTTTTACTGACCATGCATACAAACTTTTTCTCATTGGTGGTACATTCAAGCACACAGCCTTTTTTTGTGAATATACTCACAGTGAAGTATTCTGTCCTTCTGGCCATGTTCATTACAATTTTCCTTGTTCTTCCAGGAAATGTAGTACTGGCCTATGGCTCCAAAATGTTTTTACAGATCCATCAATCATACCTATGCTTTTTGTTTTTGGTTTTTTTTTTCCCTAGAACTATAATTGTTTGCCAAAGGAAATTAATCACTAGTCTTGGAGAAACTGTGAACCAAATAAATTGCCTCCATTCCAGAAGTGGTTGTATCACTTTAGCTGTATTAATAGCATCAAGAAATGCAATTTGTACAATTCTGGTGTACAAATAGATAATTAGGGACCTAAGATAAAAGGGTTCTAGGATCACCCTCAACATGTTTTATCATTACATTTTAATTTCAGTCATGGGATCTCATTTTCTTCCCCAGTAACCTTCAAGGTGAATAGTATTAAAATACTTTATACAAATATCCCAAACAACTGAGCCAACAGACCCTTTAGTGCTAAACTAAGGTATTGTTATTGACCCTTTGAAAATGTCTGAAATTTCTAAAAGCCCACTGTAATGACAATTATGATCATCTCCACCACTGAATTATGATGATCAGGATCTGAATAACAGAAGTTTTAAAATAAATTATGATTTTTTTTCTCTTCAAGATGTTCTATGCTTTTCATTTACCAATACTCATTCATGCATTACACTAACTAAATTTGTAGGTGAAAAAAATGGTACAGTCACTTATAGAAACATATGTAAATTATACAAATAATGGATTCCAGGAAAAATAGTATATTCCATAATTCTAAAACAGAAATGTTTTTTTGTTTTTTTCAATGATACATTTAGGGTTTTTTGGTGGCAAAAGAATCCACCAATTCTCTTAAGAAGATATGTTGCTGTAAAATGTCTTCCAGACTCAGAAAAATGTGTCTCTCATTGAGCCAGTGCTTTGCTTTCTATAGTCACATGGTTATCATGTTTTATAAAATGGTATTCTAAATTTTTTTTTCATTTTTCCTACACAGCTATTGTTATGCTCTTTCCTGTCCTTAGGCATTGCTGAGTGAAGCAACACATAATTGCACCCCTTTCCTTATTATATAATCTGCTGCAATTCCATTTAAATTCTTATCTGCCAACACCTGTCTTGTAAAGAAAAATATCAACAAACACATAGTATATTCTATGTACATTCATATCAAAGTCACATAAATAGACTTATTATCATATTTTCATGCACATGAAGACAAAAATAAAAACTTCAAATTTCTTTTCACATAGGTAAAACCTTCTCTTCAAAGTGTCTACTGCGACCTTGAACTGCATTATTTCTGGAGTCATCTAGAGTGATCTACTCCTAACCCTTACTGATGTGGAAAATTTTCCCAGTTGGCTCTCGTTATTTTCCTGCTCATTCACAACATACCTTCGCAATATTCCTCTACTCTTACCAGTATCTCTATCACTTGACAAAGCACTAGCCAAAAATGTTGCTTATTTGCTCTTCCAGGTCATTACTGAAAATGTCAAATAGCAAAAAATCACTGTTGTCATTGTAGTGTCCTCAAGAAGTCTGCATCTTACTTTGTTACATTGTAATGATTAGTATTTTGCTTGCTGTGCTTTATGAAAATTGTCACATTTCACTTAAACATATTTCTTTTCAATCTCCCTTCTGTAATGTAGGTCAGCACCTGTTCTTTTCAACACCTTGATTTAAACCTGAGGCTTATTTCCACAAAACACTAAATACTGCTGATCACCTTCATTTCAAAAGTTAGCATTTCTCAGGCTGGGATCTGAATGCCTCATTTCAGACTTGAGATCAAAATGTAAGAGAGCTCTGGTTGGTTTTCAGCTTGCTATAAAGATTCTCATATTCCCATTTCACATTAAATTATTTCAAGATGACTATTTAGATGAAAACTGAACAACTGTAGATGGACTTCAACTTCCAAAGGAAATCTACTGAAATACACAAGATGATAAAAACCAAATCTTAATGACATTGCATTGCCTGACTGACACAGAAATAAAAGTTTAACACTCTTTTGGTGTCTTAAAAACAATTCTAACTGGATATTTCAGTTGCATATTTGCTTCAACTGCCACATAATGATCACCAGTGACTGCTGTGGGGCAAATAATGTTATCAGAATAAAATCTACAAAATACTCATTGCTTATAAGCAAAATGTTTCAACTAGAGACACTGACAATCAAAAAAAAAAAACCTATTGTGTGTAAATAGGATGGAGTGTTTATGGGTTTTTTTTGTAGCAAGGTTTCATACCTTGTGTAACCTCTGGGGTACTCACAGTAGGAAGATTTGCCAGTTTTTGCTTTCCAATCCTGGCATTCATTGCACAGCAATACTATTACAGAGCTATAGAAATAAAACAAATGAAAATTGCCTCTAGCATTCAGAAGATGATTTTCATAACAAAGCACTTTCAAAATTTATAAAAGTATTAATTCTCTTGAAAATTTTATGTTTTATTTTTATTTCCTTGATGATATTTAAAAATAAACTATAAGATTTGAAACTGACTGTCCCATAAGATTCATGTGTTTGTTTTGCATGGATTGCAGCACACCAGAGACTATGTAGAGAAATATTTTTAATGATCTTTGTCAGCCCTGATATAACCAAAACTTCCTGAAGTCACTGCCATAAAACGAAAATAAGTTGAGCTGTCTTTCACAAACAAATAGCAGGCATGACAAAACTAGAGATATCTATGGGGAAGTCATAGAATTTCTGTACAGAGATGCAAAGGGAGAAAAGTAGCTCTGTCTTGTTACTCAGGTTTCCCCTTCTCACTATATAAAAGAAAATATCATCTGTACTGTGATTTTTCAGTTACACAAAGATTATGAAAAGATGGGAAAGAACAAGGATCCAGGTGGCAACAAAAGTTTAGACATTAATAATATCCTTCTCTCTGTGCACAGTATTGTGATTTTTCAGTACTCTGTGAAATCATAAGTCTTCACAACACAGAAGATTAGTAGTTTTAAAATATCACAATTTATTGCACTCTGTTTCATTTGAAATGCTTGGGCATAGCTGGATACTAAAGCAGGGGGGTTTTGATTGCTTATTTGAGGATTTTTTTTGTGTGTTTGAGTTGTTTTTTGGTTGCTTGATTGGCTGGTTTGGTTAATTTTTGTTGCTTTGGGGTAGTTTTTTAGGGTTTGTTTGTTTTCTATTTTTCTGTGTTAGTTTTTGGTTTTTTTTTTTTTTTTTGCAGAGACTTGATTTTTTTTTTTTTTAATTCCTGTTGTTCTAACAGGAAATTAAAAATTCTCTTTAGAATTTTAGAACCCCATTAAAAATAGGGCTAAACTGATTTTTCATTCTAGAAGTGCTGTAGTCATTGCCTTTGCTTTCTGCCTGATCACAGATCACATTGCTCTTCCCTCTCTTGCATTGACCCGTTTCATCTTCTAAAATGACAAAAAAGCCACATGGCAACACAGACCAGTTGTCCAATCAGACAAGTCAACTGAACAGTTCATTTAAGATTCTGGCAGATGTCAGGCCAAGAGAGGGAAGGCAGCTCATGTGGTTCCAAGCTAAGGCTGAAGAAGATGGCAGAAATGGCATTTTCACCTTCCTCAGGGAAGAACTGTTAAACCCTCTGAGCCACAACCCATAGACTTCAGCCATCTTAAAGAATGAGCAGCAAGCAGGCTGCCTTTTCTTAACTTCAGCAACTACATTTGCAATCTTGTGCTATCTGACTGCACCTTCTTTAATCACATAGAAGCTGACCAAAAGCATGTTTGTTAGGAATTTTTTTGTCCTTTGTCCTGTATGATCTGTATGGGTCTGTACTTCACCCACCTCTATTTAGATGGTAAAATGACTACATGAATTGTCTTTACTGATGTAATACATGAGATTACAGAAATAAATTTAAAAAGAAGAAATAAAGATTAATGATCTACAATGTATAGGTCTAGCTGTTGACAGCGATAGAAATTTTTCAGTGGAGCCATTATCCAAAGTATAAATTTGCCAAAGTCATTACCGAAGTAAAGGGTTTAATTCTGTTAAGTTTTCCCACCTCAGAAAAAAATGCTATCTGGCTGTGAATAAACCTTTATTTTGTAGTATGCATGTCTCAGTCGTTGAGACGAAATCCTTGGGTGCCAGCACAGTCGAGAGCAGAACATTCTAGCACAGCGCACTGGGGGTTTTCCTGGGGAGCAGACAGATGCCAGCAGCCTGCAGCTCACATTGTGGCAGCAGACAATACATGGGCAGGAGCAGGAGCAGTGATGGGGGGCCATGCCCCACAAATACAAAAGGAGACCCTAGGGGATAGTGGTGGCCAGGGCAGGATGTGGCTGACAGGGCAGAGGGGTGTGCAGGAAGGGTGCTGAAGGTGCCGGGTTGACCAGGGAGCAATGGTAACCACCTGGCAGATGCTATGGCCTCTCTTAGCTTGGCACCCACCACAGCTGATGCAGTTTTGGGGACATCTCAATGCCAGCTGAAGGGTGAGCCCTGCTCTTACACCAGGACTGGCCGGCAGACATGAGCAACACTGTGGGGGCCCAGGTACAGGAGCTCCTCTGGTTAGTGACAGAGCTCCAGGCTCTGGAAGTTAGTAGGTTCAGGAGCATTAGGGAGTCCAAAAGAGTGACAGACTACTGGAATCACACCCTACCATCCCTGGGCCAAACCTATCAGGTTGACATGATGTGGAGGATTCTCTGTCTTCTCTCTATGTGACAGAACATGGTACCTTAATGGAGGAGGGAAATGGAGATGTTCCTGCTTGGCTCAGCAGTTACATCTCCCCCGTGACTTTCCTGCCCTTCTACGTGTCCTTGCATAACAGGTACAAGGCTCTGCAAGTGGAACCAAACAATTACAAGAATGGGGGTTCATCTGGCTTGGAAGTGTCACTCAGCCTTATAGCCCACATCAAAACTACTTTCATACATTAAAAAGAATGGGTCATTGTCATAGGAGACTCTTCTGAGGGGAACAGGAGGCCCAATGTGCCAATTATACTCACTTCTAAGGGAAGTCTGCTGCCTCTCTGGGGCATGGGCTAAATGCATGATGAAAACAGTTCCTAACCTGGTTCCTAACCTTCAGCTGATCCATTATTGATTTTTCACGGAGTTGCAATAAGAAGTCCAAGGACAATCAAGACAGATGTCAGGGCCTTGGAATAATCCATTAAGGGGTCAGGAATACAAGTAGTATTCTCCTCTATCATTGCAGCTGCAGGAAATGATAAGGGAAGAAACAGGCAGACACAGCTAATCTCTAATCTATACCTGGCTCCATCACTGGAGCCATTGGCAAAATTTAGGCGTTTTTGATCATGTGTCAGTGTACATAATAATAATTCCATGTGCAACGGATCAGAGACACCTTTCTCAGAGGAGAAAAAGTATCTTTACACACAAGTTAGAAGGGATCAAAAAGGAGCTTTAATATAGTTTTGAATGAGGAAAGGGATAAAACCAGGCTCACTGGAGTTAAGTCATGGGGCGTCATGGCAATGTTTGAGGGGAGATGTGCTAGCAAGGTCTGTGAGCCTGCTGCAGTGTTCTGCTGAGAGCACTGAAGCACGTTTGAACTATCTCTACATTAATACATACAGCATGAGGGGTAAACAAGAGGAGCTCGCAGCTTTGGCCCTGTCACAGAGCTGTGACATTATAGGTATAACCACAGCCTTTTGGGCCGAGTGCTGTGATTAGGGTACTATGGGGGATGGATATTCCTTCAAGAGGGATAGTAAGGGTGAGAAATGCTGAAGGGTAGTGCTGTATGTGAGGGATTGTATGCTGCTTGCAGCTGGTGATGACACAGTTGAGAGCATTTGAGTAAGGAGGAAGGAAAAAGCAAATAAAGCAAATGTTCTGTAGGAGTCAACTAACGCCCACCCAGCCAGGATTATGACACTGATGGATTATTTTACAAAGAACTAAGAGATATATCTACATCAACTGCCCTTATACTTAGGGGCAATTTTAATTTCCAGGACAATACACAATATTCCCTGAGACTATCATACAGGGAACACAAACAGGTGCAGGAAATCTCTGAAGGATGTTGAAGATAACCTCTTGGTGGAGCTGCTAAGGGAGTAAACTAAGATGCCTTCTTAGATTTGTTAGAGAGAAACTCATAGGCAAAGGGGTCTGCCTTGGTCACAGTGACCATGACAGTTGAGTTTCACATCATTAGCAACAGAGGAAAGAGTGTCCCTATGCTTTTTTTCCTTCCAGTTCCAGAAGAAAAATTCACTGCTGCTGTATGTCTAAAAGATGTACTGTGAGCCAAGTACCAGTAAAACTGCTTAATAGACTTTTCAATCACAAACTACAGCTTATAATGATCTGCATGTATTCCATCCATAAAGTGATTTATATAAATAAGAGTGAAAAAAATATCAAGGACTGGGAAAAAAGAAAGAAAAAGAAAAAGAAAAAGAAAAAGAAAAAGAAAAAGAAAAAGAAAAAGAAAAAGAAAAAGAAAAAGAAAAAGAAAAAGAAAAAGAAAAAGAAAAAGAAAAAGAAAAAGAAAAAGAAAAAGAAAAAGAAAAAGAAAAAGAAAAAGAAAAGAAAAAGAAAAAGAAAAAGAAAAAGAAAAAGAAAAAGAAAAAGAAAAAGAAAAAGAAAAAGAAAAAGAAAAAGAAAAAGAAAAAGAAAAAGAAAAAGAAAAAGAAAAAGAAAAAGAAAAAGAAAAAAAAAGAAAAAAAAGAAAAAGAAAAAGAAAGAAAAAGCTCTCTATTTACATAGAAGAGCTTCATTCAGATGTTTACATTCCATCTCACTTGGAAGGAGCAGGTACGAAGTAGGTTTGTCAAAAACTGCCAAGCAAAACAGAGCATTTGGTCTGACAAAATAATACTAATATTTAAAGAGTAGAGGGTAGTAATGTGGGAGTGAGAGCATTGATGCCACCTCAGGAATCAATAATCAACATAGAAAACTGGAATTTAAAGGCATTTTATCCAAGAAAAAGGATGGACATAAAAGTTAACATCTAATGCAGGAATCTCTCCTGCACAGACTGAGAACATTACTGAGACTGACCATGTTGGAAAACAAGCTGGCAATCTGTATAGAAAAGGGAAGGGGAATAACTTGAAACTGATGACCATATATTAAGCATCCTTTTCTTTCAAATCCTCTACTGTCCTATTTATTATCCATTTGAAAGTTTTTTTTACTACTTTGGAGTGGGTAATTTTCTCCAGAATCAAAATGGTAAGTGGATATCTTTCCATACATCCAGAAAGGTAAATTTCCAACTGATAATGCAGAAGTCAGAGACAACTTTTCTTTCCTGTGGACATCATTGCCTCCCAAAACTATGTGCTTTATGGCAATACAGCTGGGAGAGCACATGGCTATGAGAGTTAAAATAGCATGACAAAATTTCTTAAATTTTTCACCATCTCAAGTCTCCAGCAGTTTTTCATTTCAAATTTAATATATTATAGTTCCTTCACACAGTAGAAAGTTGCATGCAATCCTTTCTTCATATTCATCCCATAGATTCATTTTGTATGCCCAAGTCAATCCTCTAAAGAACCATGAACATTTTTTTCCTCTCTCTGGCCTAATTAATTTTTTTCATTCTCTTCTGCCTAGTTACAGAGCCTCAGAAGAGCTGAACTGTCTGTAGGTAAGTGTCTTTCTGGGAAAAAACAGAATGTGTTTGAAGTTCCTTGTGCAAGCAGGAAATTAAATCCAGATCTCCTACTGCCTGGCCAGGTCTCTGACCAATACACTGTTAAAAGAAAAAAAAAAAAAAAAGAAAAAGGAAAGGAAGATTTCCTTTGTCATATCTGAAGAAAGACAAGCCAAGGTGTGTTCTTTGAACAAAATTAAAATAGCAGACAACTTCTAGGCCATGTATCCCACACAGGAGGCACATTCCCATGGTGTCTAGTTGTCTAGTGAGGCTTGAGAGATGACATTGTGATAAATCCTCAGAACTTTTGTATTAACCAGCTAAAGACAGCTGAGAAATGATTACTTAGGGAATGTGCTGACACCCTGGCTCTCGCTTCTTGGGAAATCCATGCTGAGATATCCATCTCTATGTTAAAGTAATTCAGGTTTCCATCCTGGATATTGGTACCTAAGACTCAGATGTTCTATAGCCCAGGGATCATTCCTTCACTTCTACAAGCTTTCTTTCCAGAAAAGACAAGATAAGAGGGAAGGGAAGGGAAGGGAAGGGAAGGGAAGGGAAGGGAAGGGAAGGGAAGGGAAGGGAAGGGAAGGGAAGGGAAGGGAAGGGAAGGGAAGGGAAGGGAAGGGAAGGGAAGGGAAGGGAAGGGAAGGGAAGGGAAGGGAAGGGAAGGGAAGGGAAGGGAAGGGAAGGGAAGGGAAGGGAAGGGAAGGGAAGGGAAGGGAAGGGAAGGGAAGGGAAGGGAATATCTGCACATGAGACATATTTAGTGAAAGAAAGGGACTTTCATTAAAGGACATATTTGAGTTGCAGGTGACCAAATTTGCAGGCGATCTCACACAAAAGTATTTGCATTTTTCTACTACTGCTTTCAGGACAACATTTCAGTGTAAAAACTGAGCATATCATGATAGAGTATAGGATCAATTTCATGCCATATTTTAACTCAGATACACCCTGAATTTGTAATTTATTCACAGCTAATTTAATGAAACTAAGTATAATTAGGATGATTCTCTAACTAGAAGTTTGCTATTATGGACACTAGCATTTTTATATGTTTCTGTGAACAGCTTTGTATAAGAATTATTAATCTTAGTAATAGATGCATTATTAGTAAGATAGCGAGGTACTGCACAGTAAATCTGACAAAATGGTCTGTCAACACATAAGAAAAAGATGTCATTAGCCACAAATATAACACGTAATGGAAGACAGTGTAATGATAGAAATATAGTCAAATGCTGCATAATTAAGTAATATAATCACTAATTTTAGCAGATGGCTTCTTTAAAAGGAAGACAAAGTATATTGAGGAGAAGAAGAGAAGCAGAAAAGAGGGAGAAGATTGCTAGTCATAGAAATTAAGACAAGTTAGCTTTGAAATGTTTCCCATTACTATAATACTGAAATTCCAGGCAAATGATGTTCTATAACTGCATAAAAATCTCTGTTAAATTAAATGTTTGTGCTTGTTTCTGTATTAGCAATTTTCATATGTATTAGCTCCTTCTAAATGAGAATATTTAAATGCCATGTCAATGTCTTAAGTAACTAATGTTTAGGAAAATATCATTGACCTCTAACACCTAGACTAAGAATTATGCTGTTACATGCTAGTAACTGTACATTTTTAAGTAGTAAATTTTCTTCAAATCAACATTTATTGCCTTTGTTTCTCCTGTGGAGAGCTATAAATTCTCTTCATTTTGTAAGTTTTTTTTTTTTTTTAATTTGCTAATGATATCACTGTATAATTAAATTTAAATACAAGATATTTCTCCACAAATATTTTTGTCAATGATCATATCCCCCTTATAGCCCTGATTCCTGGTGGATAGTTAAAGTCTTATTTTCTCATTTGGGTTATTAAAAACATGAATACTTATATCTTGTTTATCTGTTCAGGGCTCCACAGTATCTTACTTCTAATTTCAAAAAGACAGCATCTGATAAATCTCTGGGTTTCTTGCACACTGTCCATTCCTGCCTAAATGTGATTTTAAGTCTGAACGAAAAACCCTACTTTATTAAATTCTCCATAGTTATTAATGGAAAGCATATTCATGGTAAGACACTCATTTGGGCTATTTTTAAACAAAATAATTTGTAAGGGAGTTCTAAGTTCTCAGACAATGTTCTGATAACCTATTTTATAACAGAAACTTGTATTGTGTGACCAGATGCAGGAAAAAAACATTTCACTTGATAAGATTGTATTTGTACTGTGGGCATATTTCTCGCTTTCACAGGGGAAAAAAAAAAAAAAAAACAAACTACCAAAGACTTCCCTGTGAGCTATTTACCCCATATCCATGACTTAGGGAAGATCAGTAAAGCACCATTTAAAATATACTTTACCCAATATTAGTGTTATTTGTCATATATGCTTGTTGGATACAAAGGAACTATAGAATATACACTACAGAGAAATTTCCTTCCTATGACTGATAAATAAAATTTAGGAGAAGATAATTTTGATAGGAATTGTTTTTATCTGAATATTATTTGTTTCAGCAGAAATTCCAAAAAAGGAGGGCATTCATTTTTGATAGAGTGTGGCAGAATATAGATAAACAGAAAATATATATGTGTTGGTCAGAATCATTCATATTGCTTTCTTAAATTTCTGAGGAATTTAAGAGCTTGTGCATCCTTGAAACTTTTGAATTTCCTTCACTATGTCAAAGCCTCCCCTATCAGTGGAAGTCCTCTGGAAGTATATTGGACTACATAGCCTTGCTTTTACTCCAACAGTCTGGTTGGTACACAGAACTTTCAGTCTCTCAGTAAATAGATGACAGAACATTGAGTAGTTTTTTTTTTACCCCCAATTTATATTCAATCAGTTTTATTCTTTGGGGTTTTTTTTTCCCAAAGTATTGCTCTGTTCCTACAAAGTAAATATTGACTTTAAAAACCTTGTATCAAATGGACTTGGGAAGTACTAAGAGGCAAAAAATTGACAAGGCAAAGATGCTTAAAAGAAGCACAGAATGACTAATAAGTAGCTGAAATTTATTTGGAAGAACTCCCTCCCTGAATTCTTGATGTAGTTTGACCCTGGCTGGACACCAGTGCCCATCAATGCCACTCTTTCACTTCCCTCCTCATCTGGAGAGGGGAGAGAAAATATAATGAATGGTCCATGGATCGAGACAAGGACAGGGAAAGATCACTCACTGATTACTGCCCCAGGACGAGCAGACTCAACTTGAGGAAAATATGCTAATTAATTACCAATCAAAATAGAGTAGGAAAATGAGAAATAAAACTAAATGTTAGAATACTCCTTTCTTCTTGGGCTTAACTTTAATCCTGATTCAGTATTTCCTCTCTCCCAGTGGCAAAGGGGCTGAGGAATGGAGCAGTCAGTTCATCACATTTTTTCTGCCACTTTTTGCTCCTCCAGGGAGAGAAGTCTCCCCCCACCTCAATGTGGGGTCCTTCCCATGGGCTGCAATTCTTCATTAACTGCTTCATGATGGGTCCCTTCCATAGGGTCCTTCTCCTCTGTGAGAACCCCATGGAGTCCTTCAGGAACAGCCTGCTTCAGTATGGTTCCCTCATGGGGTCTCAAGTCCTGCCAAGAAAACCTGTTCTTGCAGGGGCTTCTTTCTCCACAAGGCCACTGGTCCTGCCAGAAACCTAATCCAGCATGGACTTCCTACAGATTCACAGCCTCCTTCAGGCATCTTCCTGCTCTGGCATGGTCCTTTATGGGCTGCAGGAGAATCTCTACTCCACCAGGGACCTCCATGGGCTGGAGGGACACAGCTGCCTCACTATGGTCTGCACCACAGGCTGAAGGGGAATCTCAGCTCCAGCACCTGGAACGCCTCCCCTTCCTTATTCACTAATCTTGGCATCTGCAATGTTGCTTACCTCACATATTCTCACTCCTTTTTTTTTTCTGGCTACAATTGCTTCTGAGATGTAACATTTTTTTGTTTTGACTCTTAAATACTATCATCATCCCTGACAGGCTCGGCCTTGGCCAGCAATGGGTCTGTCTTGGAGCCCATTGGTATTGTCTCCATTGGACACAGGAGAAGCTTCTGGCAACTTCCTACAGAATCCACCTTTGTATCTCCCCTGTTACTAAAACCTTGGAAGCAAAGTCAATATACTTCTTTGCCATGGTTTTTTTTTGTTATAGTGTTATGAGAGCCTCACATTTGCTATGCCAGTACCAGAACAAACATTTTGGAATGCATTATTTAGTTCATAACAGATTTACTATTACTAACACTTTACTAAACTTTCCTAATTATTGAGTAATCTCATTGACCTTATGTAAGAAAAAAAAAAAAAAGAAAAGCAGACCTTGTCAATCAAAAAAAAAAAAAATTAAAGAACACATGTTCTGTACTTGTAGGGAAAAAAAAATCAAGTACAAAAATAGTCTCTATAGAACACAACTATTGTAAGACTGTGCATTTAATAAATGGACTCAAAGGTCTTTCTAAGCTTCTAAGAGAGAGAATCTTGCATGTATCTATTGCTACAACTTTTGGAGGATGGCATGATCAAAGAAATGTAAGGCAAACCTAGGCAAATGTCATTTGAAGCTGAGCAAAATTAAGGGAAATAATCCCCTCAATAACAGTTGTATATCAATATTGCCCAGAAATTCTCAGAGGAAGGTTAAAAAGGAGTTTTCTTGAGAGCTCTCTGCATGCTCCAAAGCCATTGGAAAATAACATTTTTAGTTTTAGAATTGCATCTTAGAATCTCGCCTTTGCATCTCCACTAATATTTACATATCCTTTGAACATTACACATTCATTACCCACAGTTGCTGTATTGTCAGTTCCACAAGGAACATTTCCATTTGAGCACTGAGAAGTATGCTTAATGTGTCGATGTCAGGTAAAGCACAGAAATTGAGGAAAAATCTTACCCTTTCCTCTCGCCAGTCTGAATGTTCCTTATTTTCACAACAGGGAATGCTTTTGAAATTGTTCCCATGAGGTCACTGTCATTGTGGTTGGGCAGGGTGGCTCACATACCTGCTACTGCTGTCCCCAGCATTACAGTTCCTTCTGTCCCTTTTCTCTCAACACGCCTGCTCTGGCCTGCAACTCCCTGAGGAGCTGCAGCTCCTCCCTGAAAATGTATGCCCCCTTCTCTGCCTGGATAAGAGTCTGTGGCACCCAGCAGGGTATCTCCAGCACTGGTCCCAGGGTTTGCAGGAATCAGTTTCCACTGGATTAGGGAAGTTTCCATGTGCATATGTTGATGCCTGGAGAGGCTGACCTGGAACAGACACTAGACAGAGCTAAGAGAATAAACTAAGTATTTATTAAAAGGCCTTAAAAGATACACCTTGGGCAGTACAAGAGCCAGGCCAGGGCTACACCCAAGATGGACCCAAAACAGTCACAAAATGGATGACCAGTCACAAGGTCTCACACTTTTATAAGTTTCTGGTCTATTGAAGTTAATTGTCCAATTATAGCTTCAGGTTATGATGTCCCATCCTCCCAGATTGCTCTCTTCAGTTCCACGTTGTTTATGCTTTTTGGGCCTGAACCTTGTAATGGTTGTCCTTGGTCTCAAGCTGGAAAAGAATTGGTTTGTCTACACACCCTGTGAAGAGAACCTATTAACACCTATTATGAAGCTCGGAGCTACACCCCTAGGCAGCACAGAATCTGAAAAATATGAAAGTTAAAACTTAAGGCGTCAGTGTGCTCCCCACTGCCTGGCACAATTTTAGTCCCCACCTATGACATCTATCACTTAAAAATTCAACCTCTCACTAAGGCAAAATCAGTGCCTGAAGCACAGATGTATAAATATGTGTTTCAGCCTACAAATAAAAGGCAAATAAATGCATATGTTACAGACAAGTAAATGTAGCTTCAAGGAGGGGATTGAGTTAAAAACTAGATGAAGATATCTTGTGATTTCAACCTATGCATGGCTGAAAGAAAAGTGCTAATAAATTTCCGTAACTAAGATGTGAGGGAAATCTTACTTGGTGAATTTAAAATGCCTTTATGTATTTTAAAAATGAATATAAGAGTTTCTGTCATGGGCAGTAAAATAAACATAAGATAATGAGATGATGATAGTACATGAGCTGACTATCGATAAAGTAAAAATTAGTGATGGCTAAGAAGAAAGTAATAATGACTTGTTACATTCACATAAATCTACACTTAGCTCTCATTTGGTAAAGGAAGCAGCCAAGTAGAACTGGATATTAAACTTATGTCAGACAGTTGAGGACAATCTGTTTGAGTTATTCAGTTGCAATTTGCTATAAGCAAATGCTGTGCTTACATAAATGACATTTAAACTAATTCTGGTTTTGTAGAAGATATTAGGGGAAGAAAAAATAATCACATTTTCGTAGTGTCTTGATTGTTTGGAATAGGAAATATTGCCTAGCTCTTGCTGGGGAAGAAGTTCTCCTCAGAAGAAAAGAATACCCAATATATACAAGATTTTCCAGTAAAATGCTTCTGGCTATAGCTGCAAGCTCAGGGCTCTTCTCTCAGACCTAGAGCTTCACTATAAAAAAAAAAATCCATACTTTCTCTGGATGTCAGTAAGCATGTTTATAACCATAACCATATCACCCAGTTGTACTTTAGCAATATTATAGGAAGGGAAAGGAAAAGAGTGAAGACAAGGAATTCTGCCAGGTAAACCTCTTCTCTGACTAGGTAAACTCAAGTTCTACTAAAATGTCCCACACCTAACACTTCAATAACAACCCCTAAACCTTACACACCTAGTGCAAATTTTATGTGTTCATTCTGCCTCTCCATCCTTCCATTGTTAAAAAGAATGATTAGCTCAGAACACTAGACAGAAAACAATTTGAAGCATCCAGCCAAATTAAGTTCAAGGAAAAGTTAAACTACAAAGGCATACATCAGAAATAAAAAATGCACTGCATTGCTCTATTCTAGGCAATGAATTTGTATAGACTGAGTTCAAGATAAGGACATTCTGGTCGCTGTGCTTATAAAATAAAATGCCCATGAAAGTAACTTTCTGTCTTTTGTGCCAAATTCCGTAATGCTA
The DNA here is from genome assembly GCF_050655825.1 of Lonchura striata. Lineage (NCBI taxonomy): Eukaryota > Metazoa > Chordata > Aves > Passeriformes > Estrildidae > Lonchura > Lonchura striata. The sequence goes on from NC_140704.1 coordinate 58,476,320, forward strand.
ATCACACTGAATTTTCCAAGAGAGAAAAATGAGTTAGTGCATTTTAGGCTTACACTAAGGTTCTCCTGCATAAGAAAACCAGATTATTTTAAAAGTGCATTGAAAGCTGGTTGGCTTCATTGCTTTGTGTTGACTTCCAGAATGTGCTGACCATTTTCCCAATGATGGGCATTTAAAAAGGTGTAAGCATACTGAGTGGGTTTTAATAGCAGGTAAATGGACCACATTAAATAAAAATTTAAGAGCTCAAGCTAATGAAACATTTAAAGATGTCGTATTTTAAATGCTATGGCTTTCTAAAACCATGGCTTTTGATCTACAGCCCATGGAGAGCCTATGCTGGAGCAAGCTTATCCCAAAGGATGAGGAAGGGCCTGGCTGGAGCTCGGGAAGAACGTGAGGAAGGAACAGCAGAGAGGAGCTGCTATGGACTGACCGCAGCCCTTGCACTGCTCATTGGGAGTGGGCAGTCAGGAATGTTGGCATGAAGTGGAGCTTGGGAAGAAGAGACTTGTAGGGAGAGTGTCTTGTTCCGTATTTGTCTTCCCCTGCACACACAATTCAAATCTGATTTTAATTGGCAATTAATTAAAATAAGTTTCTTCAAATCAAGCTTGTTTTGGCCATGACAGTAACTGCAAAGAGATCTCCCATCTCTATTTCAACAGACAAGCTTTTTTCTTTATTTTCTCTGCATGTCCCGTTGAGAAAAAAGAGTGAGATCAGCTGGGTGGACATCTGGAAACTGGCTAAGGTTTGACGGTGTGATCAGTTAAACAAGACCCTTAAAGCTTCTAGTCTTCAAATGGATATTCATGTAAACTCACTTATCATCAAAAGTAATAATCTGTTTTGAAATTCTTACATAATCTTCACATCTCAAATTTGTCAGTGAAGAGCCTTGGGGATCTAACCATAAGAACATCAAAAGAATAAAAGTTTACACAGGAGGATAATGGTTGAAGAAATGCATCTAGAGTTGAGAAAATTCAAGATACTACTCCCTTAAAAAAAAAAAAAGATTTATATGTGCACCATTAAAAATATTTTCTTTGAAATTTTTTTTTTTTTCTACTGAATTTTGGGGAAAAACTGTTGGAGTATCTCAGGCAAAGCTTCATAAACAATTACAAAAATCTTTATTGCAAAAAATGACAGTGAATAACTTTGATAGCACTTGACATAAAAAAGTAAGCTAGGCTGCGATACCTGTTCTATTCTGGACCAGCAGTACAAAGATGACCTTTTTGACACCCAAGGAGAACATCAGACCCTTTATTTTATGTCATTCCAGTAAATGTAGTTTGTCATAACCATTGACTCCTTAAATACACTGAGAAATAAATAAATTATAAATTTCTTTAACTTTTTTTTTTGAGTTAGATTTTCTTGAAAACCATGTCTCTGTATTAAGCAGATATATCTAACAAGAAAAGCTCTCCCTTTTCTTCCCGCAATGATCTGTTACCTGAAATTCTGTAGAACTGAATATTTTAAGAATAAGATTCCTCTGTTTAAATGAATCAGTAACATACAGTATCTCTAAAACCACCTTTGTCTCTCCATTGAACTTAACCAGAGCTTTGAATACAATGCTAAGGTGTAGTGATCTATTTTGTTTTCATACAAACTTTTTTTCTTGTATTTTTTTAATATTGTTTGCTTGAAATATTTTTGTCCTTCTTCTATTTCTTTTTTCCTAAAACCTTCTTAAATCTCTTCTTTTGAGTATTTTTTTGCTGTAACTGTCAGACATAAGCAAGTTTATCCTACAACTCACCCCTCTATTTTTGGGGGGATATAATATAAGGACTGACAGAATTTTAATATGCTTGGTATTGGGAAGAGGCATTTTTTCTCACAATATTAGAAACAGGATTTGATCTTTTCTCATGTCATATCTGCTTCACAGTAGTACTACAGGAAAGAGGAGGAAGATACTTTAATTAGTGGAAGCAAAACATCAGACCTCATTCATTTAAATAATCTTTTTTTGTTGTTTTTTTTTTTCATTATTACAGTAAAAAAATTGTACACAAGAAAGTCTTTCTTTGCACAAAAATAAATTCCAGGCACTACGTCACAGTAAGAATAATAAATGAAATTATCCAGTGCACAACAAAGCTGGTATAGCATCCTTGCTAATCTCTCAAGTTAAGAGGAAATATTTTTTCTCCCCACACACTGAAACATGAAATATGTGACCTTTAAAAGCAGTGACAGATGCTTTAAAAGGGGAAAATAGTGGGTGTAATGTGTAAAGTATGTTTTGCTGATAGAATTGCTTTTTATATTGTGCAATCTGTCACAATCATGTTAAGATGGTTGAAAGAAATCAGTGCAACATTTCTACTGGAAAATGCTGTTTTGTCAGCATTTGTCAGTATGTACAAAGGAAAACAAAGGGAAAAAAGTCAAAATATTCTAACTGGCATGGGTATCTTGGGTCATTCTAATAATTAATTAGTTTTAATGTTGAATGCATCTGCTAAAATATATTTTGACATTGCTGGAATTAAGTACTTATATTTTTTTTTTCTCTAACAAATTAATTTGAACTTTAGATCTATGTAAAATTAAACACACTTTAGGTGAGATTTTTTTATTTCTTTAATTTCACCAGTTAAACATAAAAATACTCAGCAAGGTGACTGCCTGCTCTCACTTTGCAGTGGTCTGTCTAGAGCAATTTTCAAGAGTGATACATTTCATATCCTGCACCTCTAAGTTCTCAGCTTGGAGAGTGTCTCAGAGAAGCCATATAACTGAAGAGGGGACAGAGATATTTTAGGGCTCTCCACCAAGACTCAATAACTGGTTCTGTTTAGAACAGAGACAGTTGACACATAATGTGAGTCTTTCCATATTGCAAAATGATTGCAAATGACAATAACAGATATTTGCAATGAAGGAGATTGGGTTTGTCTGTTAATAGGATTCCAAGATGGGCAAGCATAAGAAGGTGTCACCAATAAACAAGTCACCCAAGGTTACTGGTAAGTCAACAATCCAGTTAAACATTCCTGACACTGCTTCAGCACAAGATGGTGAACTAGGTCTTTAAAATTTCCAAAATACTGTGTGTCTTACTGTAGAAAAATTATTTTTGAATGTGGGAAATCCTCTATTTTAATCTTTCCTCTCTCTGGCGTACTTGAAGCCTGGCACTGCTACCATCACACCTACTGCTTGATGTTGGAAACAAGAACAACAGAAGTCAGAAATATTTGATGGTCAGTCAGGTCAATACTTGAAGGAACTTTGTGCAAGTATCCACCTCAATTAATCATTTCATTGCTTCTTTTACAGAGAGAGGTTTTTAATTTAATTTCTAGCCTGTAATTTATAATTCATCTTCCTGAGGTGTTGTTGCTTTAATCTAAACTAGTAGTTCTGCTTTTTTCACTTCTCTATGAATTCTTCACTCTTCCTTTCAAGAAACAAGTTGAAAGATCTGTGAGCCTGTGTTAGTGCTTCTGAAGTTCAGTTGAAGTGAGTGTGCTGCTAGCTCAAATCACTAACTTTTTATGATCTCACTTTCACCTGATTTCATGAATGGAGGAAAGCATAGATTTTTGTCTTAGCTGGATGTGAAACAGCCTGTAATACTTTCACTTGTTTAGGCAGTTTGCAAATGTATAATCTACTGTTAGGTGTGCATGCACTAGTACATGTGTTTCACCTACTTAAAGCTTTTGCTGACTTTCACTGTAGAAGGGAGTTTTAATCCCTCTTTCTGATCAGTCTGTCCAGTTTCACAGGGGATATTCCAAGACTTAAAAAGTCTATTTCAACTTTTATGAACTACAAAATTACTTTTTAAAAAATGTGAGTCAATTTCCATTTACAGTATGACCTTAAAATATTCTTAGAATCTTTCATGTGTGTTAGAGAAATGTCTCTTTCTTAATGGTTTCTGAAGAAGTAATGCATCTTTTCCTGAAATTGTTTAATTGTTTCAATAAATCATAAAATCATAGCATGGTTTGGGTTGGAAGGGACCTTTAAGATTGTCTAGAACCAACACCCCCATCATAAGCAAGGACATCTTCCACTAGATCTGGTTGCTCAAGGCCCCATCCAACCTGGCCTGATTTATATATATTTATAAATAGTAATTTAATTCCAATAAATATACAGGCATGAATCTGAAGAGACAAATGACTTGCAAGTTTAACATCTACAGCGATCTAATATAGTGAGTACTTCTTAAATAATTTTTAAAGGAAAGCTAAAATGTCATGTTAAACCATACTTTAACAAATCAATAATTACCTTAAAATCACTTAAATTCATAAAAGTATCTATAGTGGTTGAAAATGCACATCAGCATGTCATGAAAACTACATTTAATCAAGAGTTTTTTGTATAAGTGGTCAGTTGATCCTGGGTGACAAATAAACCCCCACCCAACTGCTCTCTCAAGCTCTCTCAGTAGCTTGGGGGACAGAATGGGAAGGGCAAGAGCAGTGAAAGCTCATTGTCAAGATGAAAACATTTGATGTTTCAAGGACAAACAGAGATAAACAATTCGTGCTAGAGCAGCCACCCACCACCCGTAGTGGTGAGTTCATCCACAAGCAATGGCTTCTTTGGAAAAACCTGAGTTTTCTTGCTGAGTATGATGTATGATGGAGCATATCTCATTGGTTACTTTGGTCACCATCCTGCTTGTATCCTGTCCCAAAGACTTGCCTGCCACCAGCCTACTAGAGTGGGAAACACAGGCAACCTTGATGCTGTGCGAGCACAGTTCAACAATACCTAAATCACCAAGTGTGTTATCAATGCTGTTTTGATCATATGTCTAAAGCACAACACTATGTGGATTGCAATGAAAAAAATAACTCCATCCCAGCCAGATTCAATAGAGAATGGCTGATCATTACATAGAAACAGTGAAAATTTATGCTGTTAAAGCGTCCCCTAACACCATAAAATATTGTGAAGGATTTTTAAAGTTGCCATTTGGGGACATAGCACAATTTGTATCCTGCCTAAACAGTCTACTTCACACTGGTCTTAATTTTCTTGGTTTTTTAGGGCTACTACTGTTATGAAATCTGTGCCACCTGGGTTAACATAACGTGACTGAGAGTAATATTTGAATACAATATAATTTAAAAAATAGTAGTCAAGTAGAACCAGAAATAGCTAGGTTCTGGTTGAAATTTAGCCAGAAAGATGTACCAAGTAAGTGAGAAAGTAATGCATTTTGCTAACATTATAATAGATTGGAAAAGACAGAGGAGTAAGCTATAATTTCCATTAATGATATATCCTTTTTTTTAAAATAGAAACAAAATAAAAAATTCCAAAACATGAATTTTAGAAAAAAAATATAACTTTGTGCAAGTTTAGATGTTAGTAGAATGCAATTACTTGTCAATCACATAGCAATTTCGGATCCATATTTAGAAATATACATACTATAATGATGTATTATGCACCTCTCAGTGACTTTTTTCTGCCCTTAATTATTTATACTTTTATCCCTATTTTCAATGTTCAGGACTTCTTGGATATCCTGGTCCCCCTTGCTAGTATAAAAATGGATATACAAAAGTTTTAATGCTCCAAAATACCTGGCATCATAATTTTTCTTTTAACAGATAATTTGAACTACTTTTAAAGACCCCAAGTAAGAGGAACACAATACACATCTCCAATAAAAGATTTTCCAAAAGTAAATATCTCTCTTAAAGAATATACTTGAAAAAGACATAGAAAATTTGTAGAAGGAATTTTAATAAAAACAAGATGTTAAACTGTTGTAGACATCTATGACAGCAAGTACAGAAGCCCTTCCTTTGTTGAACTGTTTTTGTCCTCTCATAAGTGGTCCCTAGCATCATTACTTTTTGATCATGCCTCGAGTGAAATGTTACACTCTGAAAACAAATGCCTTATAAATTGGCTTGGGAGATATGATTATACCTGTGCCAACTGCTGTCTTGTTCTTGAAAATGACAGCTGTGTGACTTTTCTATTTTTATATAAAAATAGTCTTTTAATTTATGACCTGTCACCTGCAATGCATTTGTAACAAGCTATGAAATAATTCAATGTGCTTTACAAAGCACATGGCATGTTAGCTCATGCTAGTTTTACACATTTAAAAGTACAGAATTTATAAGAAGTAAAAGCAAAAAATAAGGGGAATTATAAAAGCTGCATTATAAAGTGTATGCAAATCAGGGTAATAAATGTGGGTTTCATTCAAAGCAGTAATTTTTCCTGACATATTGCTATCCCATTAGGAAAAAAAAATAAGAAAAGTTTTGGAAAATCTTCAGTTAGCTTGTTCATCTTGCTTGCTAAAGTATGCAATACAAAATATAGATACATGGTTGTTTCCCTCCTAACATGAAAATAGCTGTTCTAAGTCACTGATGGCACAGATATAATAGTTAACAACCATTACACATTGATCAGTTTTACCCCCTTACAATTCCCAACTATCAAGCTGCATGATCTCAGGGAAGTGAATGAAATTCTTGTGGTTTACGTGTGGGGTGTTTAATTATGTTCTAATTTAATTCCATTAATTAAATTAAAATGAAACACAAAATATGCCCATATTTTTCAGCAAGAAGTCTTAACAGCATGAAACAGGAGCAAAAGTAATTTTGTGCATCACAGTAATTTCGCATAAGTTCTGACCAGCACCATGGGGTTTTTTGGGTACATTTCATGCAGAAGTAGTCATGTCACTGAGTGCACCTGAGCTCTTCAGGCCCAGAGCTGTCAGAGCTGTCTGGAGTCTCTGCTGACAGACCCTCTGATCATTGCTGTAGAGGCTACATTGAACATTGGACCTGTGTGAGAACCCCGGCCTTGCTCTGGGATCTCATGTGGTGGTGAAATTCCTCCTCCAACCCGTGCTTCCAAAGAAAAACTCCGCAGGCTTAGCTGTTCAGTCTCAAGGCAGTTTATTGCTAGTTATCTAACAGATTATGTTCTTGGACTGCGGCTATTTGATCAGTGGCCTGGGTAGAGGCACACACACACCCTGACATCCTCTCTATCTGCTGTCTTCTTCGTCTCTCTCCCTGCCCAGGGCTGCTGCTATCTTTTATATGATATATTACGTATAACATGTTTACAATTATTCCCCAATACCTACTACCTACGTTGCCAAGTGTTTTTCTACTCTAAACCAATCTGTGAGTGCCAACATCACCAAGAACATGGAGGTAAGGAAAAAGAAAGAGGAAGAACAGGATCAGCCCACTTTCCTCCGTCTTAGAACTTCTGACCCCCATGTACAAAGTGAAAACCCCCCTGTACATGTGTTAAAACCCCCCTGTACAATACTAAAAAAATTTCCCCTCTACTTTGTAACTAGTTATACTATACTATCTAACCTTTTGTGATTGCTTGTTCCACCTCCAAAGTTGGTAATTCATTCCATGGCTCAAACTCAAAATCACAGCTGTTTTTCAGCTGTCTGCCAGGGTCTATAATGCCTCTGACCAAAGCCTGGAACCTCTAAAAATGTCTGAGAGACATTTTGAGTTCCCACAGACCTGCACCTCCAATCTCTGTGCTATACAGCTGCATGTGGGCCCGTGTCCTGGAGGTGGCTCAGACCTATGTTACAGGCAGCCTGATCTCCAGCTTTGTCTTCTAGGCAGAAAAAAAATCTCCTTCTTTGTCTTTGTGATCCTACAGTCTGTCAGCTCTGTCTTCTCCTGATTCATATTTTCTCATTCAGCTTACTAGATTAACTTCAGACCTGAGGCATGAGATCACTCTGTCTGGGTATACAACCTGAGGGTTGATGCATCACATCTCCAGCTTGGTCCTTCTTGAGTCCTGAGGGACTGTGCCTGGTTGGTGAAGGTACTGTCTGATCAGGAACTGGGATCACCCTTGGCTTCTGGCTTATCCTTCCTCATGAAGAGGCTCCTGCTGCTCCTAAGATAGAACTCTGACAATAGCTGAGCTGAAACAAAGATTCTGGAGCACCTGGCAGTGGTAGCCAGATTCCCTACTCCTTGACACATTGTTTTGTGAGGTGGGCAGTCACTGACCATGAACACTTTCATCCATAAAATGGGGTCCATGTACGTAGAACAATCAAAATGACACACACTGCAGAACAGGAAAACATAAAAAACACATGCCTTTTCCTGTGCAGCAGCAAACCCCAGTCAGCTGCATGCTGGAGCTGTGGAATGGCAGGAACACCTTCTCTTCATGGTCAGGGCTGCCCTCCTTGTTTCTTTCTTCCATGGACTGAGTTTTGTTTGCCTGCTTTGAGCCCAAGTTACAGTTCACATGTAACAAATGACCTGAATCTGTAGGGAGGGTTGGATGTTAGTAAAATACCTGATCAGCAGAGGATCTTTGATACAGGTTGTGTAAAATGATCCAGTCTGCAGAGTTTAGGTTAAATGTAATTTTTTATTATAATATGCTTTGTTGTCTTACTGTAGCACCAAGCAATCCCTAAGCAATCAGTTTGTCTCCATAGAGCTGGGTGACAGCAATGTGTTTGTGGGTGAATGTCCCAAAAGACATAGGTCATGTTCCAGAAATAAATGTTGGAACTGATAGTGCCTGATAAAGGATTAATTTCAGTGCTCTATTCTTTCAGGCTGTTAAACTAAAGTTGAGAGCTCAACTTCCTGGTTTCAGGGTGTCAGCAATTGTCAAAACTACCTCTATTACTAGACAAAAAAATAAAATCATATTCTACACACTATTTTTCAGCCTCCATTAAGTCCTAATTTTCAGAATTTGACTTGAAGTGTCCTTTCAAAACTCTTAGATATTAAAGCAGATGACTATTATTCTTGTTATGATGATTTCTCAAGAATTCTGGGCAGCTTTTTCCCCACAGAATCACAATTTAATGTGTCAATCAAGTCATAAACTAAGTACCCTATAAATCACTGAGCTGTCATTTTGTCGCATTTTCTCTAGAACACCTTGACTGTTTTTATCATGAAGAACTTTTCTTTAAAATTTAGAATAAGGCAAAATACTTTTTGTGTAGGTTAATTGTTACACTTGAAGTAAAAAACTTGGACTTTTTTTTTTAAAAGTCATCATTAGTTATTTGTGTCATTATACTTTCTGCAAAATTAGAAGCTTCTAATACTGCTCAAAAGAGGATTGTTTTCTCATACTGAGGAATAGTGAGCACTCTTCCAAAAAAGAAACCATCTCAACATTGTGAGTAGACAATCTCAAGCAATAGTCAGTATTGGCTTAAGGGAAATAAGGGAGATAACAAAGCCATGATATTCACAGAAAATTTTGTCCCTATCTTTCAAATACAAATGTAGGTTTTGGGATTGTCTATCTTCAGCTTTCTGATAGACCCTGCTATTAGCAATTGGCTTGTATAAACAAATCTATTTACATTTTCAGAAAATTTACTTTCCATAGGACTCCATTCCAAGTAAACTGTCAAAAGATAATCAACATATATAAGCTGTTTTATATTTCTTAATTTTGTAATAAGTCGGTGAGGTCTCTGATGACTGATTCTGTGCTAACAACAAAGCAGCTTCCTTAAGGCATGATACACTAAGCTAAATGTGCTAAAAGGAGAGGTAAAGTGCACATCAGAACAGAGGTGCAAGAGAAATTTCTTGCAGATTTGTATCTGTAAGTTTCTTAGCTGTAGCTCCACATCTCAGGTCTGCACGAGACAGAGAGCTTTCTGAACCTGAGCTAGAAAGAAATTCAACTCTCATAGCACTTTCAAGTCTGAATACTATACATCTAAGTTTGAGCTAACTAAGATCAAACAAAGAGAATATGGAGAAGAGGGCCTGCCTGCCCATACTGAATGTTGGTTACTTAAAGTGGGGTTTGATCCTATTCAATTTGTGCTAGTATCTGCAGAATTTGATCCATCCAGCCCCTTAGGTTGCATGCTGACACCCTTCTTAAAGATATAATTCTTCCTTTACTATTTGAGTCTCTTCCAAAGCCTACAGTACCTCAGTCTTCATAAGTGTCTCACCTCACTCACCTCATCTACTCACTGCATGTTATCCATCCTGCTGATTTGATTCCCCTCCTGAAAGGTCTTATTTTGTAATACTGCCAGCAAGGTATAGAACCTGAGTGACAAAAGGAATTTTTGACATATTGACCTTTTTGTCTCTTCTGTTCCCTATGTTGCTGCTGTGCTCCAAGCTGCATTCTCTGCTTGCTTCAGAAATGCTTTTACTCTTCCTCTTGATTCTATAAATATTACAAATTACAGACTGCTTGCACTCTTGTCTCTTTTTTTTATGGAATTTCTCCAGTCTGCTGCTGTTATACTAAATGATTGTGGTATCAGTGTACACTTCTGAATTTCTTTTTTAAGTTTGTGTGTTGTCAAAAAATAAGTGCAGACTTACTATCATAGTATTGTTTTCTTATACTTCACCTCAGCCTGCTATTATTTTTTGGAAAAAACCAACATTCTTCTTCAAGTGAGGTAAACTGCAGGTCTATTTGATTCGACAGTTTTTCATTACTTCTGCTTTGGAAGCTGCAAGGCTCGCTTCCCAGAACCTCTTTTTATGTCCCTTTCTTCAACTGTCTGAAGTTTCTTATCCATTTATGGCTCATTCTGTACCTGAATGTACTGGACTGAGCTATGTACTGGAAATCCAGAGGAACATGGTGTTATATTGTCTTTCAAAAATTTCCTTTGAAAAACTCAAATTTTCCCATTTATTAATGTATTCATTTCCTTGATGAGGCTGAAATGATAGATTTTCTTCCATTACTTCTATAGCTTTCTATTTTCACACTATTTGAGTATTTAATTTAAGATTTTAAGAGATTTCCATAATAAAACTGCTCAAGCACAACTAAAAAGCATCATTAGCAACCCTTGTGTGAATTAACACTCATAGCTACCACTAACCGGAAGGTGGTAACAATTTCTCAGTGTCCAGCAACAAAAGAAGATGCATCTCTGGAAGAAAGCTTTTACCTCAGCAAGATTACTGCCTTTTTGAAAATTCCCTACAGTTTAAATAGATTCAGAGTATGTTTGGAATGTCATAAAATACAAGGTATTTCAAATGAACTGGGGGATGGCCCAACATTTACCTACTGAACTTTTCTAGAGACCTTTCTCTTATTAGGAAACTTTTATTTTCTCTAACTGTGTCTATGACAATTACTGAGAGGTACCTGCCAGAAGTAATTGCACGGCTTCTAGCCTTTGTAGGTGAGAGCAGCTTTTTCATGCCATGACCTCATTGCTTATCAGAATTTCTTGTTGACAGCAGCAGATTCTTCATGTTAAAGGTTACTCAGTGGTCAGTCTCTGATTGCTTCTTACTTTGCCAGGTTGGCTAGCTTAGGCCTGGCCACTGTGAGCTTATCAGATATTACCTTTCAATTGGTCATTAAAAATGTTTTTCATGTTTTTCATATCAAGGTTTTGCTTAATAACTGGCTTCACTTTTGCAGTCTGATATAGACATTTCAGCGATAATATTTTTTGAAAAAAATCTTCTAAATTTCAAGTGTTATATAAGGTACTAAACAATCAGTTTATATTACATGCCATTACATGTTTTTACTTCTCAGTGTTCCTGTCTTCCTTTAAGACAATTATGTTTTATCTTAATAGCTATGTCTAAACTTCATGCTTACATGTCAGATTTTTGTTTGGTGGGAATCTGGGTGCAGTTTCGCTATAGACAATATTTTTTTCATAAAGATGCAGCCATTTAAATGACATCTCCATTGATCTGGACTGGATGGAATAGAATCTGCTATTAAATATTATGTCTGTAGAAGTTTTATTTGTTAGCTGTGGACTTTACTGGTTCAAAACCTTCCCAAAATGATTACTCTTCATTTGTGATTTTGCTTTCAGCATAGAAAATTTCGTACTCAAAGCAGAAGGTTCTTGTCCTAATTTTTATCTATCATTCAGATATCATATCTATCTATTCATATAAAATAAATATGCACGTTTCAATTAGACTGATAATACCTGACAGACTGTAACATACTATATCCATTTAAATGAACAGGAGAGAAGATGCTTCTTTTTTTTTCTACTTATGAAGAAAAGTTTCAAAGCCTTCAAGCCTGCCTCATATTGCCAGATAAGACTGAGAATTCAGAAGAACCTGTCTTCCCTAGGACTTCCTCTGATGTCAGGACTTCAGAGGACTTCCCTCAGGACTTCCTGCTTCCTCTGTCGGAGCAGGGTACCTGTTTGCTGATGAAGTTAATTACAAATATTTGTTAATTGCTCGTTTTTTTTCTGAGAGAGAACCCTCAGGTGGATCTCCTGGGGCACTTCTACTGAGACCTACAAACAAGTTTTGTACTTCCTCTGAGGGATACTACTGTGCACTCATATTAAAGAGATAGAATGAGTGCTGAAGTTACTGTCTGCTGAAATATTCAATATAAACAGAATTAGCATCTAGATAGCATTTGCACCTTACTGTCTATTTATAATGTGTTCATCAGCTTTATCAGCTGCAAGTTTATCAGCTGTAAGGCCAAAATTAATTTTGAAACCAAGTGGATCAATGCTACTGCTCACATCTTTCATTCTATTTAAAAATATGCTGAGACAAATTGTAACAGGACAGATAAGGTTAAAGTTGCATAATAGAGAAAGTTGCATTATGCAGTAAGGGTTTACATATAGGAAACATGCAAGGACAAGACCTAAAAATATAGTAGGGTTTTTCCTCATCCCATTTTCTCAGTAACCAACCACCTTGCAGCTTTTCCTTCTTTTACTTGGATATCTAAATTTTGTTTGAATTTAATGTAAAATTGCAGTAGATACCTATGATGTGAATTAATGTTATTTCAGGGGTTGTTCAGTTTTGGTTTAGTTATTGTTTTTCCTCTCTTCAGATTCTGTTTCCTTCCCTTGCTTAGAGTGTTGGAGTGTTGTTTTGTCTTTTTTTTTTTTTTTTTTTTTTTTTACCTCTGCATTTGACTGCTTGACATATCCTTTGGCTGCTTTATAAGGAAACAGGGAGAATTGTTAGATCATGGCACTGACATTGCTTGTGAATGACAGACACTTGACTTATTTGTGTTGTGTTATTTTAGTCTGTTCTATCTGAATTATTATTTTAGCCCTTCTACTTGAACAAGGTGATTCACTGGAATGCCATTTCTATTAATTGATACTGTGGCAATAGAGACACTCAGAAAAAGACAGTTATGACACTTGCATTAGGAAAAATTTTATCTGTCCTCTTGGTTTTTACATATGCAGTATCAATTTTGTAGCTGCTAACAAGTATATTCTACACTCATATTTTTGAATGTTTTTCTTTATGTCAGTTTTTGGAAAAGATAAAAGCAAGTCATTTCAGACTATAAAAACAGAATCAGTAACATGGAGACAGCAGTCATACACAGATGTCTGTTGTTCAAGAATAAGCACAAGATGCACTTCTGGAAGGAGAATGTTTAATGGGTTGAAAACCACTCATAGAATACTGTTTTATTGTTGCAAATTTATTATCAAGAACTTGTCAATTTCCTTACAATACATGAATTTTAAATCAGTATGCAATATTCGTGTTTACTTTGTTACTTTACATCAGTTACCAGGCTACTCCCAAATTCATGTTTCTTTGTAAGAGTACCAAATGGCACTGCATAATTGGACCACTGCTTGTCTGAAATTTGGAAGTGCATGGGTTCCAGACTCTTCTAAATTGAAAATTTCACAAAACATGCAAACATCTTCCAAACTGAAAATCTGTAGTTTTGTTGCCTCTTTTCCCTTCCCTTCCCTTCCCTTCCCTTCCCTTCCCTTCCCTTCCCTTCCCTTCCCTTCCCTTCCCTTCCCTTCCCTTCCCTTCCCTTCCCTTCCCTTCCCTTCCCTTCCCTTCCCTTCCCTTCCCTTCCCTTCCCTTCCCTTCCCTTCCCTTCCCTTCCCTTCCCTTCCCTTCCCTTCCCTTCCCAGAAAAATTTATATAAAATATTTCAAAAGCTTAGTTTGTCATTATTCATTTTGTAATTTTGTAAGTTCTTTTTCTGAATCTTTTGCTTAGTTCAGTAGAAGTTCCTGGCTTCCCAGTTTGAGGCATACTTTGCAAAATACCTTTAAAATCTTTAAGGTGTTAATTCTCTCTAATCTCATAATTTCAGGTGACTTGTTGGAGGATCCCATGCTGGATTCCATACCAGTTTAAAGCCATGAGTTGTGCAGTGGGAAATGTCTAGGCATAATATTTATCTGAAAGAGAGTTAAGACACTTTCAATTTTCTTGAAGTTTAAGAGTTCAGCAGGTCAGAATTATTTTACTGAGAACAGAAATAGAAGACATGTACTCTGTGACATTCAAAGGAGTTCTTTTCTCATTTTCCTTTCAAGACAGGAAACTATCAAGATTGGCAAGAAGACAGCTGACATGATGAGGAAAAGCTAGAGTAAATGAAAAGCTCCAGAGACTGGAAAACTAATGGTGGGACAACCGTATAAAAAGCAAAGGGAGCAAAGGGGTGTGATGGTCAAAGATCCAAAAAAAAATTAATAACAAAGGTTCTGGAGGAAAGCACCAAGTAGAGCATGCCAGTCAGCACCCACTGATTTCAGAAGGAAAGCAGACAACTGGTGGAGCTTCACAGGATGGTGAGAGAGGAAGATAAGGCAGATTCAAAGCCCCACTGGAAAATTCCCTGGACATTTTTTTTTTAAATTTGTCAGTCCCTGGTTAATTTGAAAACCTTCCTACAATATGGGAAGCAGCAAAATGGTAGTTTAGTACAGGACGTACTATGCACAAGTACATAGGAAAAGAAGAATCTCAACTAAAGCATTCTGAAGCTAAAGTACTGTTTGAGGCTGAAAAGAAGGGGACTTAGCCAAAGCATGGGAAAGCTGATCCCTGCCAGCTATAAACAAGGAGTATATAAAATGAATCTATGTCCTAAACCATGGGGACAAATGGACAAAAAAAAAAAAAAATATCCTTTATCTTCCATACTTATAAAACAAGAATTTGAGGAACTCTAACTAGATGAAGGAAAAACATTTAAATCAAACTGCAGAAAATCAGTCAGTCATCACAAAGATTTATAAATTAGAGAAAGAGGGACAGTGCTTGAGGGACACAGAAACTGAGAAAATCCCTGTGCATCCTCAAATGATAGACCCAAGGAAGGCTAGGGAGGTAATCAAAGTATTTTAATTCTAGAAAGACTCCCGTACCCAGAAAGGTGTGTGTTTGAGCAGCAGTCCATCTGAATTGTACCACTGACAAAGCAGTGCTTGATAGGATTCGATCTGCTGGACACCATGCAGAATATGATATACAAAGATAATAGTGCTGGGAAGCAAGAAGATAAAAGATGAGTAATTTTAATGAGGGGCATCCAGGTGGGCAAAAACAAGTGCCAGATTATTTTGTAGATACAAATCAGTCCTAGCAGTGTGAGTTGAACATGTCTTTGTTCTCATTGGGATTGAATGCTGGGGATGTCATGGTTCCCTACTTCAGTCTGCAAGTGGAGAGGCAGTCAGAAGGCATTGAGTGAGATGAATAAACTTCAAAATACTTCTGAATTTCAGGAATATGAAAGCTAACAAGTTTTGGAGAAGAAGAAAAATTATCACTGTGCAGAGAAAACAGGCAAAAGAAGAAAGAAAAGCACTGTGGGGATTGTGGCAGACTTTGTGCTGAAGGTTATATTTTATATGTCATATGGAGTGAGTAACCAGATGATCCAGATGATCTTTATTTTTTTTTTTTTTTGAGATACACATTTTGGGGACTTTTCCTCTGTTACATCCCTACATAGTTCCACAAGATGTTTCCTTGCAGAGAGAAGATAGAAATTGAGTGGTGTAACTGCATGCTGTATTTGCAGACAGTTTACCTGTGTCTCACATGCAATGTTTAATTAAAGGAGAAGGCTGGAAAATGGGAAGAAAAGTCACCCCTTGGTTTGTCCAAAGGTGTTGACCTGGAGTGGAGTGAAACTATCTGCGGACAGGCTGTCCCTTAGATTCACTGGGGGTTGGGGTCACTTCTTGTAGAGCTCTGAGAGGAGTAGTAAGAAGAAAAGACTACCATCTTTTCGAAATATTGGGACAGTGAATAAAAAGCCCTGTGTGATTTCTGTTCCAAGTCAGGAAATCCTGGAAAACTCTTGTACTACCAGCAAGACTGGAGGAAAAGGCTGGTGTGCGTCAATGGAAGGGAAGTTAAATTTTTTTTTTCAATGCCTTTTGTTGTAATCTGTGGCATTCCAGAACTAAATTTCATTTATTTGATTATCTGTTCTTGTTTGAAGATGATAAACCTAGTGTAGTGATTTAATGCCTCTTACTAGCTTATATTTTATAAAGCAAAGAGAGCAGTTTCTGTAAAAGGCAGACCTAAGATTCACAATGCTTCGCAGTCAAGCTACAAATTTACTAACCTTTGTCCCACAGATGAGCTGGAGAACTGAGAACTTTTGTAGCTTCTAGGAAAAAAGCATGGAGTCTTCAATGTTTAATGTAAAATTTACATATTTGAAGATATTTCACATACAGGACTTCTGATTTAGCAGAGCAAAATAAAATATATTGATAACACAATCCAAATGACAAATGTTAGTACACACTTAGAAATATAGCAATTTGAATTTCCTGCTCAATCACAATGTGCCTTCCCTATCAGCTTCTGTAAGATGCTCACTATCATAATACTGGGCATCCATTCTTGTCAGGAAGAAATACATGGGTTGAAGACAGCTCAAGCCCATTGTTTGACATATCTTTGCTTATTGTCTAGTTTTTGTCTTTTGTGTTGGGATGAATCATGTATTCACCCTACCACGCTATGATAGCTCAACTAACTCAGGAAAATGTTCACACTCTTTAAATGAACTCAAGTAGCTACCAGATGATGCATTAAATTGTTGGTAGGTGTTTACCTAAAGCAAAGGCCTCCCTGTGGTCTCCCTTCTGTAGAGATTAAGTCAGCTTATTTGCAAAAGCTGAGTTCAGTCACATCCTGCTTTATTCCTTGAACTTCATGGATCAGGCCCTATCCCTTCCCCTTCAAGTTTAAAACCCTCGTAGGGTTTTATTGTTCAGTCATGTGAGGTGATACATGAAATGAAGCTGAAATATATTTGTGAGCTGTAAAGCAACAAAATGTTTTGGGTCAGCAGAAAGTCTTTATTTTGAGAATTTTTGCAATGGTTCATTTCAGTGCTGACCTTTTTCTGATTGGCTTTAATATACATTCTGTGAAACTTAAAGTAAAAAGGTCACAAAAAATTGTTTGTTTGCTTTACTTTAATATATGTCAGAACAAGTCACTTAGGTAATTGCCAGACATGTTCCACTGAAGCTATATTTTGAGTGAGAAATGAAGTCACTTCTAAAAAATTGTTTTGTTTTTGTGCAATCAGAAATTGGTTTCTAGTTGTCCTATCTTCTACACAGCTGAAAAAGAAACCAAACCACTAGTCAGCTGCATCTAGCATTAAAATGTCTAGAGTAAAATGTGCTCCCGTTATACTCAGAAAATGGTCTTAGGTCAGTTGCTTAATAAAAAGGAACCAACTGCTATTTCTTCCTATTCAAGGAACAAAGGGTAATGATAATTGTAATTTGATATTATTATGTTACCAAAATATTTTTTAAAAGTAAACAACCAAATGCAATTGACTGACACAAGAGAATTTAATTGGAACTGGTGTTCTGGCATCTATCCTCAGCTTAATAAAATAACTAAGGTCTTAAATCTTATGCTTTTATGTATTACTAAATAATATTTTCCACTGTTAAAGAGTTTGCATGATGGGGAAAAGTAGGTCTTCATCTAATATGAAATATAGGCATATCTTGCTTGCTTCAATTTGTAAAATGGCACATAAATAACATTAATGCTGTCACTGTGCCTGTCTCATTTTCTGGAAACCAATCCCATGATGCATTCCCATAAAAGCATCCTTGTGGTGAAGCAGCTAAAGACTGTAGAGAAAGTCATCAAAAGACTCAAAAAGAGCACAGATCTTGATGTAGATAGCACTGATCCACAAGACACCTATTCTCTGTTCAGTAAGAAAAAGGGAGTTGTAGAATATTATACAGACAAATAGTACTTAACTGTTCTAGGAAGTGACTTCATCAAAATCAAATTTCCATGAACCTCATAAGCAATTAGAGAAAATGTCAAACTCCTGATAATATCTAGGGAGCTGGTTGCCATTAGAATGTATGATAAGTAGCATACATGTGAGATGGCAGTTGAATTAATATACTGAAAACCTTTTCTTGATTAATCTGTAGTATATACATCACATTAATCAAGGAATCTTTCTACTAAGTTCAGTTTTATAGGTGTTTTACTGTCAGAAGATTTTAGTAATGGGTATGTCTATCCTTGATTCTCGTGGATGTTCTCAAGGCCAAAGTGAAAATATTAGAATTTTTTTCTCCTTCATTGTAGATTTTTGGACCATCTGGCTATATTGGGAGGAACATCAAGGTAAACAAACTATTGAGAGTAAAGGATGTGGTCTCACTGAGAGAATGGTTTAAAATTTACTTCTGGTGTCTGCTGTTTTTTAAGCAGCCTCTTTATTTCATTGAGCTGCTGTTGCATACATTAAATCACTAAATTACTTGCAAACTATGTAAAATTTTTCTTCACATGCTTTTACTCTACAACAAAAAATAAATAATTTTTCTAGTAATTTATATCATGTTTTATCATGGAATATAGAATTGTTTGAGCTGAAAGAGTCCTTAAAGATCATCTAATTTCAACTCCCATGCCATGGCAGCAGGAGGGTGGTGTAGCCTTTCTCTAGACCAGCTTGATCAGGGCCTCATCTAATTTGGTTAAATCACTCCAAGGGATGGGGCACCTACAACTGCTCTGGGCAGCAAAGTTTCTCACAGTAAAGAACTTCTTTCTAATATCTGGACTAAACCTGCCCTCATTCAATTTGAAGCCGTTCCCCCTGTTACTACATGCTCTTGTAAATTGTCCCTTTGCATCTTTTTTGTAGCATCCCTTCAGGTACTGGAAGGCCACAATTAGGTCACCCCAAAGACATCCCTTTTCCAGGCTGAGCAGCCCGAACTTTCTCAGCCTTTCCTTGGGCCCTAATAAGAAAGGTATTCCATCTCTAAAAATCTTGGTGGTCATCCTCTGGACTTGCTCTGACAGGTTGTTTTTCCTGTGTTGGGGATCTGAAACTTGATGTAATATTTTTCTTGCTATGCAAAATATCACATTTCCAGCTATTTAGTGTGATCAATATCACTGTTTCACACTGAAAGGGACATGTACTATTATGTATGCTCAGTTTTCATAAATACTTAACTGAGCAGTATTTTCAGTTTTTGTTTTCATTAATGCACATGGTGTTAATCATAGAAAGGTAGAAAAATCTGTGCATAAAATGTGTCCTTTTGCCTATTCTACTTGTAAGAGTAATTTGCTGCTTAGTCTCTCAAAGATTGGTGTCAGTTTAGCTGCTCAAATGCTAAATTAGTTTTAAATCTCCATTGTCTCTAATGGTTATAGTTTTAATTAGTATTTGAATGACAGATGTCAGTTAACAACTACTCATAATGCTCACTAGAGAACTGCATACAAAAATCTATTTATTCAGATATGACAACTTGGCGCAGTCCAAGAAGACAATCTGTAAACCATGTGCTTTATTTTCCTGAAGGATTTACTTTTCAGTACTCTTGTCTCAAAATAATGATGGTTTATGACATTATGGTTTGAAGCCTTGGAAGTGGTTTCTAGTTTCTCAAAAGCAATCAGCAGGATTGTGTCATAAAAAAAAAAACAAAACCAAAAAAACCCAAACAATTAAATCTCTGAGGAGTAATTTGTATAAAAACTGCAAACCCCAGAAAACCCCCAAACGAAACAAAAAAAACACTTTGTTTTCTGTTCTGCAGTGTTTCTGCTGTAGTGAAGAAACTGAAGACAGGGGGCAGCACAGATGTTTTGCTGTATTTTAACATTTTGAAATTTTTTTTTTTTTTTTTGTCTTGGAAAGAGCAAAATTCTTAAAAAGAAAAGACTGTATCCCAGCACACATAGGATAATATTTAAGTCTCTTTAGCTTTTATACTCTTACTGGTGATAATTTAGAAGCAAGTTTAGTATGGGTAATAGCTCTGCAGGTTTTAAGGTGAATACTAGAGAAGCTTAAAGCAAAAGAGCCTTAAGCATGCCTGCAGGGAGATTCATTTTAGCACAGAGAGTGAGTACCCTCCACAGTGATGTATTAAAGTTCACAGTGCTGTAATATCATATGGGACCAAACCAGGAATGGTTTCATTGAAGGCAGCAAACAAAGTTAAAAGTGACATTTGAAGCAGGTCCTTATGTTTTGTCCCAGGGTTTGGTTTGATGCATATATAAACATGCTAATTTTTAAACTTCTGTTGGAAGCTTACCAAGCAAACAGGCTTTTTGCTGATCATAGAAAGGTTACAGCCAGGCAGTGTAACCTCTCAAATAAAATGGGTATTTCAGGTGAATGCAAGCAAGATCTCTTGTGTGCCCTCACTGTGCAATGCTGATCTGTTGAACCAGACAAAGAAATAAGTTATTCACATATGCTGCTGCCCAGAGGCAAGCAGGAGACATGAAAGTGGAGACCAGCTCTTCAAAGGTTGCTTCCACTGCTTGTCAGTTTTGTCCATTTCTTACCTTGTTTCTGAGCACCACTTCAAAACAAGGCAGGTGAATATAATTCTGCCTTTCAATTCAAAGCGTATTAAGACACTATGGAAGCTTGTTTCAAGTGGAACTGAAATTATAATTGCCATAAGACAATGAACTAATGTTTCATCCTTCATGCATAGTGCCTTTTAAAAGAAATGTAACAAATCTGTAGTTCGGATTCCCTCCATTCTACCCTCTTAATAAGTAGTTACACGTACCATTACTTTGATCCCTTTCCTTGTGGATGAAAGGAACCTTAACCTCATATCACAGAGAATAAAACTCCTGGATTTAAATATAGACATACATGTTTCTTAGGACCTGCTTTTAAGGAAATATATTTTTTTCTTTTTATATTTACACTGACTGACTAATAGACATTGTTAAGGCATTCAAGACAGTTTTATAAGAACAAATTTATCAATAGTAAAATGGTATTTGCCCAATTCATGAAGGTATCTCTATCTATTCAGCCACAGACTGCATTTTTCAATCCTTTGATCAGACTGGTTAATTTGAAAATTGTAGCTCTTGATCTTGAATCGTAATAAAAAACAATCCTGAAAACAAACTCTTCTCTAAGGTGAGATTATGCATTTGGCTCACAACAATTATTTCAAGCTGTTACTGCAGCCCATTTTCTTTGCATTAAAATAAAAATTAGACTCCACCCTGGCATACCCCTCAGAGAAATGTTTAAGAAAGAACTAATTAATATTATTTTAACATAAAAGTGAAATTCTTACAATGATATTTTACTCTCAAACATGCTTATTCCAGTAATCACTTGCACAGTGTCACAGACCCTTTAAGTATTCTTCAGTGTGTAGAAAGATACTTTGTATCATCAGTTTTAATCAGTTCTTTGACAGACCAAATATATTTCTCCTCATTAGTTTTTCATTTTATAGCCATTGTATCTTGGTACAGGATCTTTGTATAGTCAGATTCTAGAGCTTTACTTTTGTTGTACAGCTGCAGTAACTAATTGTATATTGCTTACTTATTGTATATTGCACTTCACTACCTTATTATAGCATTTTCTTTCTTTGCACTAACTGTAGTGCAAAGTCTAGAAATTTTGGAAATTGTATGTTACAATAATGCTAAGAATATTCTATTAAAATAACGTTTTTTAAATAGAAACATTGCTATGACATACTCAGGCATTCAATGCTACTCACAGAAATGCTAATAAAGTACATTTGTACATTTATTTTGTAAATATATACCTTTGGAGAATAACATTATGGATTAATGGATTGATACAGTTGATGAAAAGTCTGCATGAGTTTGTAGGAGGAGGGCCTTGTCAGAAAACACACATGACATAAGGAGAAATTATCCTTTCCAAGGCAGACATTCGTAGTTTTATCAGGCAAGCCTGACAGTTGCAAGGAAGTGCCTAAAATTCATTGTTACAAATTGTCTGTTGAAGATGTCTATACCAAAATAATGTTGGGTTTTTTCAGGCAGATTTCTTAAGATACAATATTATGTTCTCTGTTTAAATTATTATCGTTTAACAGTGAATAGCAAGATATCTCTATAAGCAGATACATTGATTGACTGCATTTTAATGTCAGTGGGAGGTATTTAAACCTACTGTGTTTGTGTACCTCAGCTGGAGCCGATAGCTTTGTTTTGTGTCCATTAAATAGTACATAGGAAAGAAAACCAGTCCAAAACTAAAGTATTTTTTTTAAATAGTTTACATTTTTGCTATTACCAACACACTACAGGTATGTATGAGTATTTGAGACAATGTCTGGACCTGGTAGAATGCCCCAAACTACATCAAACAGATCACTGCATAACAGAATATTGTTTTTCTGAGTGTTTAAAGGCATACTACTTGAAAGAGTGAAAAACTCATTAATTTACCGTAATCTGAGTCAAACTTTGTATTTAAACAAATATATTTGGTACCAAACATAACATTTCTGCTTTCATCGTTCTTATATGTTCAACATTTCCTTGTTCAGCATACTTGTCAAATCTAAGATAGGAAATGAAAATTTTCCTCACCATTATATTCACAATAATTACTTTTTCCAGATGCTATTTCCTTTTAACAAACCTGCCCCCGATAGGAATAGTTTTTCTTTTTGTGTCTTTCACATTGCCTCTTCTGTAAATGTATATGGGCTCTAGCTTTTTTTAATAGTAGATTTCTGCTGTTTTCTCAAATTCTTCTGTAGGACACACCTCTCCCTGTAGCAGAAGATTTAGACAAGTTGAAACACATGAAGTAGATACACAAATAAGACAGATTTTTCATTGACTACACCTGTTTTCTAGGCTGCTTGGGCAATGATATACCTTATCCTGATTTTCTTCTTTTTCTCTCCTGAAATATGTGGCAGTTTATTTTGTGGGTGAGATTAAATTATATAAAGAATTCTTTTCATTCCCATCTATTTTCCTACTCCATTCAAATAACTTAATATCTTAGTTACTGTAATAACTTAAGGAATAGAACTGGTGTTCTGGAAAACTATGACAGGAATTAAAAGAATTGTTTTATTCATTGCACATGTTCACAAAACATTTATTCTACTAATAATGAATGGCTGTAGAAAGGAAACAACAATTTCAAATACATGTCAGAGTTTTCATGGGGGAGAAATTATCAATAAGATATAATACACTGAAAGCTGAACTAATTAATTGTTTAAAAATATCTTTCAACAACATATATAGCAGAAGAGACTTAAATGTAACAACATTTTTACTGTGAGTATTTCAGTTTCTTAAATTTTGTGTACAATTCTAAATTGATTCTGCTGTAACATGACTCTGGTACTCAAGAAACTCTGGAAATTAGTACTGTAGGTGTATGTACTTAAAACACACTTTCCTGCTGAAGTTTTCACTGAGAGGCTAGATTCAGTTTTCTGACTTTTGCTGCCCCACACTGGGATTATAAGAAACTACTCCATAAAAATCTAACTGGAAGGGAAAAAGATGTCAGAAAAGCAAAGTAAAGGTATAGGAAATAAATTATTTTTGTAAGTTTCCTGTAATTTCTGTAGTTCAACCATATTTTGTTTATCCTTAATTGCAGCATAGCCGTACCAAGTTTTTTTGCTTTCTGTGAATTTGTGCTTTTCATTGTTTACCAGGCATTCTTTATTTTATAGTTTCTTTATTTGTCATTTCCATTTTTTCTATACAGTGCCCTTGCAATCACAATATGATCTTAAGTGTCGAACAGTTGTATCAGTTTGTCTATTTTATGGGGCCATATTTGGCATCGTGTTGTTGACAAAACTGTCCAAATAATGAAAATACTTCCAAAGGACTTTATCTCCCAAAAAGTGATAAATCACTGATGAAGTTATTCCTCAGTCCGTATGTGGAGGATCAGGCATAAGTATGTAAACAGGTTTTGTCTCAAATGTTCTGCCTATTGAGACAAAAAAGCATTAATGGAAGAAAGTATCCTGGGGAGATGGGGCAGCACTTTTCTGAGCCAATTTCTATTTCTGCCTTGAGGCTTGTGTTCAGTGTGCCTGCATCAACTCCCTCCCCTATCTGACTCACTTCCTGGAGAAGTCTAAACTACTATCTGTGCATGAACAAACAGTGTAACATGAATGGTGTGAAAAACCTATTTGACTTAATCAGCATGCACCAGGTAAACTAAAAAAGGAAGTGGATCAATCCCTTCCTCACTCCTTTCCTCCCCCCAAATTGGTTGACCAAAAATCTGGACCATCCATACAGCTGGATCAATGCGTTTTCTAAGGACTGGTGATCTTCTTTCTTCTCTTTCTCTCTTTTCTGTCTTTATTTCTCTCCTCCCTTGAATTGTCTTGGCAAAGTGCAGCTATCACATTCTTACCCTGTATTCTGTACTGAAGTTTGCTGTAAGGATTTGGAACATGTTAAAGTGTGTTGTAAAAGCTAAGGACTTGTTAAGCCAACTAAATAGTGGACTGATTGCCAGAGTCAAAGCTTAAGAGTTCCCTGACATGAGGACTGATGTCTTTGTTCAGCTTAATGAAAATTTATAGCAAACACACTTTCTACCAAGCCTTTCTTGACACTGAATTCTGCTCATGATCATAGTCTCAGTTCTAAGCCCATTTATGATGTGACCTGAATTGTAGCTTAGTCCTTAAATTATTATGACTATGGTAATATTTCTTGACTGGATGAAAGGTTTAAATTTGGAGCCAGAGTTCCAGTTCTCATGTAGTAGAGCCAGTAATAGCAGAGTTGCAGGTATGTATATATTCCTGAACAGTTCTCACAGGCTCTGCTCATTTTCATTGCTCAGAATTCATGGTTATGGCCCAAAACACCCTGCTTGTGTTCAATCTGAACAGTTGGTTTCATCTGATTAAATCACAGTTTGGGTTAATGAGGAAAGCTAATTGACTGAAGCAAAATCCAAATAGGACTGATGGACTGGTGCTAATGGAATAAAAAATTAAATCCTTGAAAGTAAAGGGAAGGATAGCATCTTTTCCTGTAAGTAAATCCAAACTTTTGGTCAAGTTTGGATTTATCAATTGGAATAGTGGTTGTTACCAGGACAAACAGTGACCAAGATGCACACATATGCTTAACTATAAGACTAAGTACAAAATTCTTTCCACTTAGAATGTTAATGCTATTAATATGTTTACCTTTGAAATATATATGTCCTTTATGAAGAGTTTAAATCAATGACAGATGAAAAGTAGTATAACTGTTTCCTTATTATGCAGATATTTCACCCTGAATAATATTAGTCCTCTGTGATCCTTCTATCAAGTGGTAAAATAAGAAGGGTAAGTACTTGCTTATTTGTGAGATTGTCTTTTATGGAATTTTAATTTTAGTATTAAAGTGTTGATTAGAGGAAGAATTTATCTGGTTTTGTGTATCAACACATGCAGGTAACCAAGGGCAACCATCAAATCACAGACTAAATATAAAGAGTAGATTTATTTAATGGCCTTGCTGACAACACCAGGCAGCAGAGACACACAGGGACATGGGCTCTGTTAGTCTCAGCTCATCCTATCAAAAGTGGCAGGGGTGGTCATGGGGTGGGGGAGACTGCTGCCTGCCTCATTCTAACAAAAGAGTGCTATGTGCGTGTCTGTGAGCATGTTATCTCTCCACAAGAATTCAACTTCTCAAAGCAGGCAGATGAACAACCTTAGGTATAAAAATGGAGTTTTCCCACACCAGAATTTTTTAGTGCTCTCAGCTGCAAAGTCAATTGAGTGAAACAATTCCCTCCTTCTCACAAATTCTTCCAGTCTTATCTCTTTCTTCCCAATACTGGTTTTCTGTACATCTTTAGGTAAGCTTTCTCTTCTTGATCTATTCTGGTTTTGGCTGGGGTAAAATTAATTTTCTTTACACTTTGGGACTGAGTCCTGGATTTGTGATTAAGACAGTGTTGGTAATAATGTTTTCATTGTTAATGAGAACTGTTTACACAAATTTAAGGCCTGTTCTGCTTCTAACACCACCAACACACAAAGAGATGGGAGGGGACACAGCTGAGACAGATTATATTGACTGACCAAAGGGGTATTCCAGACCATATGCTGTTGATTCACCAATAAAAGCTGAGGAGAGAAGGCAGAAGTTGGGGACATTTGAATTGGTGGTTTTTGTCTTCCAAATGAACTATTAAATGTGATGGAGCCCTGCTTTCCTGGGAATGGCTGAACACCTGTCTGCCCAGGGGAAACAGTGAATTAATTCCTTGTTTAGCTTTGCTTCTGTGTGAGTTTTTTACTTTCCCTCTCAAATTGTCTTTATCTCAACACACAAGTTTACTATGTTTTACCCTTTAGATTTTTTTCCCCCCCACAACACCAGGGAAAAGAATGCAAATGGCTGGGTGGTGCTTAGTTGCCACCTGAGGATAAAACCACCATCCTTGGTTTAGAAATTGTGTGAGGATATAGCTTTTATGAATATATTTATTGGAAATATTTAAGACAGATTTTTTTTTTATCCACTGACTTTGTAGAGATAGCAATGATTTCAATTGTTAACTTAAGTTCCTGCCAGACACCTTAATAATCATGCTTCTAATGTCTAGATCAATGAAATAAAATACATGTTTCATTGCACTACTTAAGTAATGTATTCAGTTTTATCTGAGTCAAAAACCTTTTTCCTTCTTCTGTTCATCTCCCTGGTTTACATGATTCAATGACAAGTAATGAAAAGACATATTTATACCAAGCTGCAGCCTCACTGACACCATATAACTAACACTGCTCTTTACAACAGTGAACCTAGAAGCAAAAGTGAAAGTAATTCCATGATACAGACCTTTCACACACTGATGATTTTACCTGGGACAAAAGAATAAAATTTGCTTGCATTAGCACAGCACAAAAACATGACAACAAAGCACTTTTCTTCTCTCAAACTCAGCTGATATCTCACACCAAAAAAAAAAAAAAAAAAGTCATGAAGGAAGGAAATATAATACTTTTCAAAAAAATTTTCTTATTCTTTAGTACAAGAGTTTATATCTGCACAAAAAGGCTGTTTCACACAAGATCTCAGTCTGAGATCTAGAAAGGTATATGTTTAAGTCTATGTACCAAACAATTGAATTTACAGCAATAATGTTTCCTGTTTGGATATTGTCAGTAATATAAAATCAAAGATTAACAGCAAAATAGATATTTTTTTAATACAGATTTTCTCTTCAAAATTGGGCTAGTGTAAACTTTTTAGTTATTGGCGTCTCTCTACTGTATGAATACTGAGCATTAAAATAATGCAAAATTAGAAATATCTCAAAATCACTGTTTGTAGTGTTTTATCAGTGTTTTCCAGTATTTGAAAAAATAGAATTTAATTTATTAAAATTATATTTTGGTATACTACTATTAAACTGAGAATTCTAAAATTAATTTTAAAAAAATGAAAGATCTTGTTTAAAACCTTGCTTATAAAATCCTACTTAGCATCTTCGGATTTGCTGTCGTGAGTTCTATTGTTCCAGAATACCTTTTCTTGCTAGATGCAGGTGTCTGAACATTATTATTGAATATTTTGGACTTTCCATGCCCTGTGTTGAGCTTCATGTTCATTCACACACTTGGTGGTCAGTTTAGGTTATGAAATGACAGGTCCTTGGAGGAGAATGTACTTGCTCTTATCGGACATTCCTGGAGACAGGTACTTCTGCAGCACATCCTCCATGGAGTCTGCCTGAAATCTAATGACTTGGCTGCCAAGAAGCACTTTCAGATTTTGTTGCTTCTTTTGCTTTCTGTCATTGTCCTCCTGTTTCAAAAATATCAGAGCAAGTGTGTCTCCAGTGTTCGTTTTTATTTGTTTCTGTGGCAAATGCAACACTCTACTTTCTGCGATGGTCTTCTTCTACGTATATTTTTAAATAAGAGTTTTAAAATAAATGTCTTTATTTTAGGGGATGCATCTATATGTGAGTGAACTTGCACAATCTTAAGGAATATTTTTGTCTCAATAAATTTTTTTGGTTTTTCTTTTAGTTTGGTCTTTTTTGTGCTCTGTGGAAATGATTGTTTGGATGCAGTACAAAAGAGTTTATCAGATAAGTTCACTCTTGAGTCTAACAAATTATGTAAATTTATTTAAACTAACCTTGCATGTAGAAAACCTATGTATTCGCTTTTCATGCATTTGATAAGAATTTAATTTCTGTCTACTAACTGAACAGGGGAGGGAGCAAAAGTACTGTTCTGATTTTCTTCATCATTTATTCACAATGATCTAAGGCATAGGGAAAATGAACTCAGGTTTGCTATTTAGGCAGTCTTTGAAAAGAAGACAAGTTGTTCTTCTTACTCTTCCCTTTCTAGAACTCCACTTCTCACCCCAGTGTCTATTTCTGCTTAGAACTTAAGCATCATCCTTCCCCAAAAGCTAAGATGGTGTTTCAGTTTAAAGTACTTATGACATATTAGGATACAAATCTCCTTTTCAATCACAAGTCTAGTCAGGGAAAAGCTGTTACTTGATTACTGCTCAGAATAAAATTGTTTAGCTATTGATGAATTCAACTGGGATATAAAACAGAAAATAAAAAGATAATTGTGCCTATCACCTACTGCACATGAAAGGGAGGATATGTCCACAGGAATTTTTCACTTCCTCACAAATTGGAATTGCAATTCCTAATTTTTTCCAAATAAATAAAATGGCAAACAAAGCTTAGGGCTTTTACTGTCTGTTGCAATGACATAAGCATGCCAATGTATAAGTATTTTACATAAATATTAGCAACATGGCTTTGAAAGGGGAAAAGAATATGTCACATTGCTGCATCTGAACATGAGTAAAGTGCAGTAAAAAATTAAAAATTCAATAAATAGATAACAAGATAAACACAAGTGAAATGGGAAGAATATTTGGCTGAATATAAAAATAAGAATGATTGGCGAAACTGCAAACAAACATAAGCAGCATTGGAAGCCTGTCTGGGAGAGGGGTAGGTAAGCAGCACAAAAATGTTGTGCAAGAGAATGAAAAAAAAAGAAGACAAGTCTGTTTCAGTTCAAACGTCTTTTGCTGAAAAGCTCTCAAGTTTGATCACCTCGACTTTTGCAGTTGAGGCCACCCAAGACAGCGACTGTCATTGCAAACTATACAGCGTCAGCTCTGTGGTCTTTGTATCCTCGCAGCTAATTTAAATTCTAGGTATCAAAGACACAGTTTTGTACAGTGTTGACACTGAAAGTGTTGACAATGCATACGAAACAAACATTAGGATGAAGTGTGTTGATAATAAATTTATAAGTAATTTTCTATTGTAAATGTAAAACTGATAGGATTTATCAGTCTTCTAAAAGCTTCTATGGCATGGATCTGTAACTTCCTTCCTGTTAAACACATATGTTAACCAAAAAAAAAGTTGTTGCAGAAGTTTTCAAAATAACATGAGATGTCACTAAGCTAAATCTCTTAAATCTTGTGGATTTTATTCTTAAAGACTGAAAGTCAGTTGGAAAATAGATGACACTAGCCACTAAATGAAAACTAACTCATAAAGTTTATAACCTGGGAATATGCTAGCATCTTTTGTTTCTGTGAATTATGTTGGGCACTTAAATACATCTTCTGACCTGACAAAATACTGAAGATCATAATTTGTTTGTACTGTCTCAAAAAAACATGCTGAAATGTTCCACAGTAAGACAATTTCCAGACATCAAGCTATCGCTATCATCGCAGTTTTTGACTATATATAGTTGCCTAGCACTAACAAGTAAAGACAACACAAAGTTTACAGTCTGCAATGTTTCCACAAACTTCCTTGGATGACAGAGATTAAAAACTCAGCTATGGGGATATTATTAGGGGCGTTATGCCTCTCTTTAAAACAGCAACTTTCTGAGAGAAGCCACCTCTATTCTGCCAAGTGTGTAAAATAGAAGTCTTTCTTCCTCATTTCTTTGCATTACTTTTAAACTGCTTGTAAAACATTTTAGGTTTAAAACTCATAGAAATGAGCCACGAGGTGAGTGTCACTGCAGCAGGGGATGGTGGCAGTGCTGGTGCTGAAAATGACTGAACAAGAGTGCTGGTGCACAGCTCTTTCTATATCTCAATAAGGAAAGCCTAATGGCAAAAAACTTAATAATTTAACTGCTTTAATAAGAAAGAATTAGAAGAGAAATACAGAAAGAAAGCATGTCTTCAGATGCTGGGCACATCACATTGATGCAGCATCATTTGGAGCCTAAGTAGATTTTTACCGCAGTGGTTTGAAGATCAGGTGTTGTCCACAGAGAGAAACTGATCCTTTTAATCATCTGAGCTATCCTGAAAGCAAGATCACAAGAAAACAATTCTGTTTCTAAAGGATGCTCTCATAGGACTTCCTGCTGCACAGTTAGATAAAGACAAG
Source organism: Lonchura striata (assembly GCF_050655825.1). Taxonomy (NCBI): domain Eukaryota; kingdom Metazoa; phylum Chordata; class Aves; order Passeriformes; family Estrildidae; genus Lonchura; species Lonchura striata. Next base: position 58,506,845 of record NC_140704.1, read on the forward strand.
GCCAGGCAGGCAGTATAATTGAAGATTCCAAGTGGGATGTGCCTTCAGGCTCTGTGTAAAATGAGCTGGCCAACTTTGTCCTGCAGACAAGGATTGTGCACCATCAAAGAGTCCAAACCCATGCTGCATAGGTAGCACAGCACAGACCTGACCTTGCTCACATTAACTTTGTGTGGATCACTGACTCCTAAAAGTGCAAGTGTTAACATTCAGGAACACATAATCACAGAATATGATTATATGCAGGTGCTTTAATTTGAAGACCTCTGGTAGTCAGGAGTTTCAGATCCAAATCTGACTCCGATATGGTTTCAAGCTGAAAAGGTTTTATAGTCTATTGTTATATGACTACATATTAATTATTAAACTTATCTTATTCTATTGTATACACTGATACCATCCAAACATGGATTTCTTGTGATTCCCCCAGACATAGTTCTCATGATTCTTTTTACAATCAAACAATAATTATATCTAATTACTAAGCAAGCATTGCATTTAACAATCATATCATTTATTATATAATAATTACACAGGTATAGTTTCACATGATCTAAGGCCTAAAATTTTCCCAGGTCCTATGAAGCTCAACTCCCAAATTCCCATGATTTTAGAAACCTTTTACTATCACAAGTGTTTCTCAGTTAGAATCAATGCACTGGTAGAGTTGATTTTCATAAAGGTTGAAATTTATAAAAGGAGCAAATTTGTAATAAAGTAAATGCGTATCTTTGGTACCTTTTAATATAAATTACTTAACTGCATATGTTTTCTCTGAAAAACTGAAATAGATTTGGACAGAAAACATGTATTTAAAGGTCTTGGCCCTGGTGGGAACAGTTCTATGCATGAACAGTAGAAGGACTCAATGTACTTATGTTTTCACTATTTTGTAATAGTTGATATCAAGCTGTCTAAAGGGCCTAATCCTGTAACTGTATTAGCTGTATTAGCACTGGCCTTAGCAGAAAAACAAAAGATGATTTAACAGAGAAACAAGGAAAGAAGGAAACTAATTCAATAATAGTAGTGCTTTTGTTTCCCCTTTGTATTTTTTTAAATCGAGTCTCCATAAAAATAGTGTGACACTGAATTAATTGTCTTCATTGTGTGTGTCTTATGCAGACATCTAAGTCTCATGAAGAAAAGATTTTTCAGTCCACATTTTCTTCAGCTTTATCCATTGGCTTTATCCATTGGCTTTATCCATTTTTCCTGTTTAATATCCTCTGAATGTCAAAAGTCTTTGGCAGAGGTATTCAAAACTGTACCTGACATTGTGTTTCCAAGATGAGTTAAGAGTTTTCTGATTGTACTTTGAGCTACATGAGCAAACCAGCTCTTATAGGAAAGCTGTGTCCGTTGCAGCTATGCTGTGCTGGAGCTGAAAATCCTAGTGGGGAGGATAAAATGATGAAACAGCTTTTGGAGTGAAGCTGACTTGTGCCTGGCTAGTGTGGAGGTGGGCAGAATGGTCTTGGGTTTATTTGTGAGTCACTCTGTGATTTTGCAGTTTCTGAAGTATGCTAGCCTTTATGACAGCTTTTTTCCATAGTCTTTCCCTGCCTCTTTGTTTTTTATTCCCTGCTCCTGACCATGCAATCCTACCTCTTCATTTTAATAGTCTGGAGCTTTTTGGATCTCAGTTGCCTGTCTACTTTGTGCTAAACTACTTTGAGCACTTTGTCAAACCATCTCACAATTCTTTCTTCTCCTCTGCATCCTATGCTGGGGAATCTTTCCAAACACTTTGTGTTTAGAGTGGATAACTCACTTAATTGGCAATAGCCTCTTTCTTTTTTCTTTTTCTGGATGACTTAACTTTCTCTCATCTTAATGAATTAAATGTCCTTACAGATGGCTTTGATAATTGTAGCAGCAGCTCTCCGGGCACAGAGCAAGCATGGACTTTCCCAGGCATTTTCCTGGGGAATGCTGTGAGAAAATCAGGGAAAAGAATGAGAAACAATTCTTATCTCCTCTTGTTGCACCTGCTGTTGTGCACATGTGGAATGTGTCATGGAGATTTGTTTACCAAAGGGTGGTTTCTTAATTGGACACTGGATAGTGTTTGAATGGATTGACCAATTAAGTCAAAGCTCTATCAGACTGGCTGTAAGGGTTACTAAATTTCTTAATAAATATAGCATAATATGGTATAAGATGATATAATAAAGCAACTGATCAAACTGCAGTCATGGAGTCAATGCTAATTATTACCCAGCTGGGGGCCTGTGGTGGCAGATAAAGGCACAGGCATAAGCACAAAGTGATGGGAGTATACCATGAGGTGTGAGGAATGGAGATGGAGCAGAAGTGTACATTACTACTCCCAGGAGCAACAGATTGTCTTGTTTGCTTCACTAGATTTGATGGAATTATGTTCCTCAAAGAGACAAGAGTAACTCCTGCTCATGAATACCTTGAAAATGTTCAGGAAACAGGTGGACAGTGTAGAATAAGATTCACCAATTAAGTACATTTTGAATGTTGGAACTGACCGAGTTGGGGGCATCTCCTACAATGTTCTGTAAATGCTGTTGGAGGGCAATTCAAGGTAAATGCAGGTCACATTTTGTGTAGTGAAACAAACTGAAGTGTAACCTCTGCAATTGTAATGCACCTTATCCTTTAAGTAACATGAGCATGTTTGTTGATGGCCTGCACAGAGACACATTTCTTACAAGTACTAATGCTTTTGAGAAAAATTCCAGTGTAAATGCTGTTACTCAGACGTTTAAATTGGTGTCTTGATTTTGAAAGTTTTGAATGCTTATGATATCCCAATTTATCTGTTTTTAGCCTCCCTTCAAATACAGCTCTTGAAAATATTTTTTCACAATCTCTCCATATTTTTTGTCAGCACTGGCTCTAGAATTTCTTGTGGCAAAGAAGTTATCATCTATTGTTCTGTAACACCAGCAATGACTGAAGCTTTCTCTTTGTCTCCAGAGCCTGACAGATTGGTCCATTTAAATTGACATATATATCAGCACGTTTTTCACCCTTACTCTATTAATCTATGCTTCACTTGTCTCAACATCTTGCGAGCTATACTGCGTTCCCAGAATGTCTCAATCATCTCTGCTGAAATTGTGAGCAGACACTGCCATTGATCTTGGGAAGTAGTACAGTGTGGTGTATTGTCAGACCTTGACAAACAAATTCTTTCCAGATGCCAAAGGGCCCATAGTGTTTAATGGGGCCACTCACTGTGTTGTCCCACAGTCCTTGGCCATAACTCTCTCATGTCTCCAACTGTGCATAATTTTCTATGCATCGACTAATGCTCGGGCTGTTTGGAGGTGGTTGAATGTCACTGATGATGTATTGGTTTATGTATAGCTTGCAAGGACTTACAGCCCTTCTTAGCAGTAAGGAGTTTTATAAATATGAAATGCTTTCAGTGGCTGCAGATTTCAGTTTGCATATACATAAAGGTCAAATATTTCCAATGGATATGTAAATGTAGCCATTTTATTGCAGATATTTTAATTAAAGAAAAGGATAAGTGGGGAAAATCTTAGTAAACTAGTTTGAAAAATAGAGAAATAAGCAATTATTTTGCAGTCACATGGTACTTGGTAGATGTAAGAAGGAAATTTTTACTATTTCTCCAATACAACTTTCATGTAAGTTTCAAAGAATAAATAATCATGCCATTAAAATAGTTACATTGCTATTATCAAAATAAACATTAATTTTTTTTCTTTCTGATTAAGACTTAATCTGAAAGGACTAGTGTAAAAGAAATAATAACAATATAAAAGAAACACTACCAAAATCTGAAGTAAAACACACAGGAAAAATAGGCAAGTTATAAACTAGATGTGACCAAAATTAATTGTTTCATGTCTTTTTACCTGTGTACCAGAGTCAGAATATATTTTTGAAGTACATTATAATCTGAAAATATTTAACTGCTTCAGCATGTATGGAATTGAAGACATTCATCTCTGTGTCTTTTTGCAGGAATAAAGACTTATTTACATTCACTGAGTAATTATGTTTTCGTTATTTAGTGGTTGTAAAGTTTTCTGATTCTGGGATGTGTAGAACTTCTCTAAGGCTTGCAAAAATTACAGGGATGCTTAGTAAGATTTGCCAGTGTCAATGTGGATCGACTATTATCACAGAAAAATTGTAAGAACCTATATTGAAAAGTAGTATTTAGAGAAATGTGCCCTGACCATATATATTTAGTTGAGCATCTTGGTAAATAATATTTCATCACATACATAGTGATGAAGCATATCTCATCACATCTGACTGTCAAATCAGAGATCCATTTTGGTTTTGAGCACCCATCTTTCTATATAACATATATAAAGTAGGCACATACATAGAGGGTCATATTCTGAAATATTTCTTAAGGGCTTGCATATTTGTTACCAATGTTAGCAATGAAAAACTATTTGGCATCTTTTACTGTTTGGTTATCTGGTAGGGTTGGTGGACTCTCAGTTTAGCAGACACCATAACTCAAAATGTTGGCAAAAAAGGATTGTCCAAAAGGAGGAGCAGCTGCCCTGCCTTGCTTGTTGCATTTCAGCACTGAGCTATTTGAATATTGCTTAAAGGCTCAATGAGTTACAAAAACTGGTTCTGACTATCCAAATACTGTGAAAGAATAATGCTATGACCCATTGTCATGATTTTACACTGGCCAAATGCCAGGCACTCATGAAAGTCACTCACCCTCCCCTGCCACATCTGGGCAAAGGAGGTGGGTTCATTACCTTAGATAAGAACCAGGAGGAAACACTCCAAGAGCAAAACAAAAAGGCTCGGCTTAAAAGTACAAAGTGAATATTTAGTGACAAAAAGAGAGGAGTATAATGAGAAGTAAAGAAAGGCCTTGAAAGACTTTTTCTTCCCCCAGCCCCTCCCTCCTTCCCACCAACAGTGCAGGGAGACAGGGTATGGGGTTTTGGTCAGCTCATCACCTGGAGTTTTCTTCCACTGTTCCGGGAGAGGAGTCCTTCCCCTGTGAGACCGTGAGGTCCCTCCCATCGAAGCCAGCTCTCCATGAGCTTCTCCGCATGGGTCCAATCTCACAAACAGCTATCCTGCGAAAACTGCTGCAACATGGGTCTCTTTCTTTCCACAGGGTGAAGTCCTCTAAGGACAGGCTGCTCCAACTTGGAAGCAGGGTCTCCTCTGTCCACCCCCACTGGATCACAGCCTCCTCCAGGTGTCCTTTTGCTCTCGCATGGACACCACCACCATGGGCTGTGGGTGGATATCTGTATCCCCTCTGGATCCCCACAGGCTGCAGGGGCACAGCTGCTTCACCATGGTCTCACCATGACCTGCAGGGGAATCTCAGCTCTGGTGCCTGGAGCACCTCCTGCCCCTCCTTCTCCACTGACCTTGGTGTCTTCATGGTTTTTCCCTTACATGTTCTCACCTCTTCCTCTTCTCTGAACAAGAAAAAATGTGTCCCCCTTTGTTTTGATTTTCTTCTTAAATTTGTTATCACAGAGGTGTTACCAACCTCATTAATTGACCCAGCCTTGGCCAGCAGCATGTCCATCTTCAGAGACATCAGGGATTGTCTCTGCCAGACGTGGTGGAAGCTTCTAGCAGCTTCTCACAAAAGCCATCTCTGTGGCCCCCCATTACCAAAAAAAACAGGCCATGCAAAACCAACATGCCTATACTATAGGAAACAGGTGGAGAGGTTCTTCTGCTCCGCAGTGTTTTAAAACAAATTGGAAAGATAATTTATTCTGTAAGTTTATTTCAAAATTTAAAAAAAAGAAAAAAAAAAAAAAAGAGAAGCTTGCATAGATATTGTGCTGTGTAATTACTTTGGTGTTTCTGCATGTACATGCAGTACATATATGATGTCCCTTCCTTAAAACTCCTTCTTTCCCTGAACCAGATTTTTATTACCCATTCAGTGTTCCCATTGCTCCTTTGTTACTCTGATTCCCTTGTGACTTTTAGAACAAATTTTTTCTTTCCTCTCTGACAGGAGGCTGCCCTGCTTCACTTTCTGCCAGTGAAAGTATCTTGCATTGTCACAGTCTAACTGTGCATGACATTCTCAAGGTTTGAATCTGTCACTTGTGTCTCGGTAGACTATTCTACTAATTTTAAAACTTGCTGCTTTTTCTTTAGGCAAAGAAATGTTCAAGTAGCTCTTTTTAAAGGTAGATTGTCACTGCACACAGTGGTAGATGTAATATTAGTAATCATCCTTTAGGAATTAGTCCAGTAAAACAGGAAAAAATCCATACTTCTGTCTGCCATCCCTGGAGGCTTTAAATATGCAGAAAACTGTCTTCATGTTCCTTTTCTGAAGATTTAGTGACTAAGTTTAATTAATCTTTGAATATGGAAATGAAATGAACTCTGAGCCCTCTCAATTCAAACTTTTGTGCCTGGTAGTAACATACTATCAGGAAATCAGACATTATACTGTCTAGGCAATTGTTGAGCATGCAAACTCATCCGTGAAAGAAAGTTTATTTCTTAAGAATGTGAGACTTAGAAAAATTATCATTCATATAATTGCTCCTTGTATATTTTGATTCTCTTGGTCTAATTTCAATGGAATTTGATAGATAAATTGCTGTACCAATTAATTGTCTCCTCTAGGTCTTTTAGCAGATGGAAGGAAAAGGACATAAATCAGTACCTCCAGTGGAAGTCTAACATGTAACAGCAACACTGCTGGCTAAAACCCATCATAGAAATATTGTCAGATATTGGTGTGGAATCCAGGGGATGGCTGCTGCTTGCCTAGACTAGATTGGCATTCTGAGTGACAGAGAAGTCATTGAGAGTACCTCATCAGGGTCTGGAAGAACCTGGAAATATTACACATATATAACTATTAATCCAGATCTCCCCAGGCTTTATTTATTTCTGCACCCAATGGAGTAGCAAGATGTGATAAAATTTTGCAAAGAAGCTACTTGATTCAAAAAAAAAAAAATTGTATGATTTTTTGTTTGTATGACTGCTTAGTTGTTTTGTTTTGTTTTGTTTGTTTTGGTTTTGTTTTGTGTTTTGCTTGGTTGGTTGGTTGTTGTTTTTAATTTATTTGGTTTTATTTGGTAAAAAATGTGGGTTTGTTTTGTTTTGTTTTTTGGGTTTTTTTTTTTTGTTTGTTTGTTTTTGGTGGGTTTTTTTTGTTTGTTTGTTTTTTTAACAGAGAAACTTTTGGTCATATTTAGCAGAAACTGAGACAAGGCATTTATGAACTGACACCTAAAGAACTGATTGAAAATTAATCTGTTCTGTATACCTTCTTCCCCTGAAATAAGTTTTTGGAATACTGTTAAGTAAAAGGAAAATCTATTATTTGATAGTGCAGTAAGTTATTGAACAACAAATTTCTCTCACCACAAGAATTAATATTTCTTATGTTCATGCTGAATGGAATGATAATTGAAAACTTTTACAATATTTCCATTTCCTGTTTTTCAGGAGTTGAGGAAGAAATTACATTGTGCCAGAAGACTGAAGATGTATTTTCCTGACGCTCTTTAGATTTGCCATATATTTTTAGCCAATTTCCTCAATCACTCCGGAAAGCAACTGTCTGAATTTATCCACACTACATGCCTGACTGCCAGTTTCATGTGACTATAATATGAACTGGGGTCTTGTTTACTAAATCACACTGCCACATTTAGTGGATTCTGCCACACTTACAGTTTCTGCGCAAGTAGCTAGACTGAAATGAAGCATGACTTATCTTAATCAAAAAGAATCCTAGATCTAAATAATTTATTATCCTGTCTAAGTGCAAGTAACAATGAGGACTTTCTATGCATGTGTTTTCAAATAGTGTAAAAACACTATTCAGGTAAGTGCTCCTGCTATTGTAGGAATTAGCTGTTAGGCAGGGTTGCTTTAAAGGTACAGAAATTTGGCAGAAGATAAAGGTCCTGCATTCCAGCTGCTCCTCAGAAAACGAGGTGCTTGTTATATCTGGACTTAGTTTCTGATTTCACCTCATTTGAATTCTTAGGGATGTGAAAGTCAATATGCTACTGGGGCTTATTGAGCATTGAGGTGATTTTAATGAAAATTTATAGTTGATACAAAGGTAAAATAAACACTTTGTCCTCTTCCACCCACCAATGTGACCTTAAAGGCTGTCTGACTTTCACCAGAGAGTCTTTATACTCATTCTTATCACTTTGAAGAACAAATTCAGAGCAAGGCTTGTTATGCATGGCAAAGGAGGACACAGTCTGATGGCTCATCATTGGGTTGTGAGGCCTCTGCTTCACCCCAGACACCCTTCAGGTGTCAGCCTTGCTCCAGCAGGTGCAAGATCAGCAAGAGGTGCAGCTCATAATTTGTTGAACCAGCCTTAACAATTCTCCACCAACTGAAAGCAACCCAGTAGTAAGTCTGACAATTTATCACAGCTATAAACACTTTGATGATGTTTTCCTATGGAAACTGATAAGCATCATTAGGAAGTTAATTTCTTTTAGAAGGGGGGAAGAAGAAAATAGATTTATTTCTCCTAACTGACATGAAGCACTAACTTAATACAACAGGCCTAGAGCCAATATAAGCTTTTGATTGGTTTCTTTATTTAATAGCACAGAATCATGGAACCACAGGATGGGTCAGGCTGTAAGAGACCACACTGGATCATCTGGTCCAACCTTCCTACTCAAGCACAGTCATCTTAGAGCAAATGGCACAGGTCTGTGTTCAGATATTCTTGAATATCTCTAGTGAGGGACACTCCAGAACTCCTCTTGGTAATCTGCTATAATGCATGGACAGAACAGAGAGTTGTAGAATATAGGTTACATGTAAAGTATTTTTAAAGTATTCTATTCTCTAGTTAATGTCGCTGCATACAATATTTTTACTGTGATTTGTTCTATACGAATTTAAATGCTTGGGTGCCTGATATATTGCTGGACAGCTAACCTACTATGATCTTATAAAAAAAGTCATTAAGCATTGCAGTGAATTATGTCTGAGTAACATGTCAAATCCTAAATTATTGATGCTTTCTATCAGGTTTTGAAAAATATGTTGCTAATTCTGCTGTCTGCATGAATAGAAACCCAGATCAGATGAGTAGGAGGGCTGGACAGAGGCACAGTTTGAGATGCTGGTTTATTCAATTCAATGAAAGGGGCAAGACAGGGAGCCAGAAAGATTGGGGTTTACCTTTTGAAAAGCCACAGAAGGAGATATTCTTTAACCATTGTTTTCAGAGTAATAAGAAAATGGTCCAAGCACTTCAGCACTTAATCTAGGTGAGATAATATGTGTGAATAGGAAAAAGGCACACAATGCTAACTCAACCAAGTGCTTTACACAGAAGAAAGAGAAATGTGTCTGTTTTTATTAATACACAGCTTCTATCAAATAACAATTCATGTACTGTCATACTAGTACAACTCTACATCCCACTGATTTTTTGTGAAGAGAGGCCAAATACTTACCATGCAGTTTTTCAACAGACTATGGAAATACATATTCCAAAATGACTACTCAGAAGGCTGGAAGTTTCTCTTACAGAAAATAGTTAGCAGTAGTATTAATGTCATTTAAAAATTAAACCTGGTAGTCCTGTAATGAATAAAATGTAATTTCACCTTTTAAAATCAGATTAAAAACCTCAACTATACTAGATAAGTAATGAGCATTTTTAAAATTGAACTAATCTTCTCTAAGTAATTCTGAGAAATATATTGCATTAAAGACATTGAGTTAATTTCTTATACTCTGTCTCTAATCACAGGAACATGATAATATTTCATGTTTTACCCTAGACTAGTATCATTTGCTGATTATCTGAAAAAAATGTTATAATTTAGAGAAGTACTTAAGTATGTTCCTAAGCTTCTGGCACTTAATATAAAACTAGGAATTTAGACATTTCAGCCATCAAGCATGCCATGTAATAATTAGACAGCATGCTCAGAATTGCTGCTTTGTAGATGCCTATAGGTATTTTATTTAAATAAGATGTAATAAATGTTTGGCATTAAAATCTTTGTGGCAGTTTTGCATGGGAGGTATTCACGGAAGTGATGCAATGCTTTTGACAAGCTTCTGTGAAAAAAACGTGTTAAAGATGAGAGAAATTTGGGAACTCTCTTTTTCTTTTCCATTTGGCAGAGAGGTGAGAAGGGCACAGCTGGGCAGCCCCAGCGCTGTCGGGCAGGGAGAGGGGAGAGAGCGGGGCCAAGGCTGGGCTGGGACAGCTCGGCCAAGATTCCACCACTGTGGAGGTTTGTCTTCAACTAACGGGCAAGGGGAAGGAGAAGTCACCTTCCCCCGCTCCTTTCCCACGGCAGGCTGCTGCTAAGTTCTGCCTTGGCTGTTGAGAGCCTCTCCTCTCTTCCTCCCGTCTGCGGCTCCTGCTGTAAATTACAGAGACTGGCCAGATATTAACTCTGCTGGTGCTTCGGCTTTCTCTTGAGTTAAAGAAAAGAACAAACTGTAAGCATGTAAAGAAGCAACCAGAAGGCAAAGTGAAAAAAGAGTCAAGTCTCACATGGGAGGGATGAGGAGATGCTTTGTACTTGAGGGCGAAATCTTGTAAAGCTATAATGACTCTTTCTTTCCCTATAATGCATGAAGGTATGGGGAGATTAAAGTGTTTAAACTGTAGCCATTGAGCAAAGGCTTCTATGCTAAAGTAAACAGTTGTTAAAGTAGTCGTGATTTTATGAGAAGTTTGAACAGGGAAGGAGAGAAGAGTGATGAAGTTCTTGTACCCCTAGGAAGAAGATTATTTCAGAGATAGATAATGAGAACTGTTGCCTTTGAACAACTCATCTTTAAAAGAGTACCCCATAAACTGACTAGGTTCATAAACATAGCTGTGGGAAAAGCTTGTAGAAAATGGGAGGAATTTCACAATTGCAGATTTCTCTGGGCAGCTGCTATTTTTGAGAGAGCCACAAGAGAACTGTTTTCTTGTGAAGAAGTCTCCATAACATTACCAAGAGGGACTTCTCTCCCTAAGTGAACTGAAGAAACACTATTTTAGAGGTGGCAATCTGACTGGCATTTAAGTTTGTTTCTTTACATTGTCAGTGGGAAAGAAAAGGATGCAGGGAGAGAAGTGTCCTGAAGGTTTTTTTCTGATTCTTATTACTCTTTCTTTTAGTTGCTGTTAATTAACTTTTCTTCATACCCTTTTAAAGTTTTGAGCTTGCTTTGCCTTTCTCCTAATCCTACCTCACAGGAAATGAGTAAGAGCATTCTTGTGAGTGCACTAGTAATTGGCTAGCACTAAACCCACCACACTCATTAGTACATTAGCCAAAATATCTCAAATTAGCAAACCAAAACAATTACAATCTTTAAACAAGGCAAACCTTCTGGAAAGATATGACCCTTCAAGATTCAATGAAATATTAATTGCTGCATCTGTAGTTACAAGTGTAAGTAGTTTTGGCTGTAAGAATCTTTTCTTTGTAAAACTTTGGTTACACAAATGTTTTATGTATTCATAATGGTAGAAAATAAATTTCTCTTGTTATTTATTTTCTGTTGCCCTTTGAATATTCCAATACCACTTGATTGCTCCTTTCTGTAATAATTTTGGCTTTTTGTCTGTATCATATGTGGTATACATATAACTTGAATTTATTTCTGATCATGATTGTCATTAGTGTAAGTGGCTTCATCCTTTTCTGTATGGAGCTCAGATAAAAATGGTGGAGGCCAGCAGTTACTGAGTAGAAATATGCAACGAACTTGGGGAGTAAGAGCCCTGGGGTAAAAATGAGGGAATGGGAAATATTATATACGGTTGATGGATGAATGAAGCAATTTAGTTCTGTGAGAGAATGGTTTTAGTTCTGTGAGAGAATGGTTCAGAGGTAGTTGGAAGACTAAAAAATATGAGAATGTGGATAAATATTTCATACACTCACAAGGAAGAGTAGCAAGGTGTAATAACTTTACCATGGTGGTAAAGGAGCAAGAGAGAGGCAAGCCTCTCTCCTCAATGTGTGTTGCATTCATTAAAAGTGACATTTTAAAATGCAGCTTGATGAATTGCAAATAGAAGATGATTATTACATGAGTTAGAATAATATTTTAAAATAACATAATACAGTTTGAAGCCAACTGCATATTATTGAACCAGTCACAATAAAGGTAGCATAGTGATTGTTGGCAGAGAATAGTTTATTTTAAAAAATGTAAATAAATAAAGGAGAGGTCAGAGATTCCCACAGTATGTGTTTTACTTTTCAAGTAAACCATGCAGAAAATCTCACCTACCAATAAAAATAGTTTAAAATTTGATTGTAATGTGTATGTGTTACATTGCAAGCTCTGAGGGTCATGGAACTTTGATTTAAATTATAGATGTAAAAATCCAGTGCTCATCTACCACTTCTAACTAATCTTTAGTTCTTGGCAGTCTTTAATATCTTTTGTCTAAGCTATGTATAACAAGCAGTGAAGTGAGGACTTGAATGAAAAGGACTTCTAAAAAGTCCTTAGAAATATGTGGCTTGTCCCTTAGCTTGGTAATATTTCTAGAGAAAAAAAAAATAAAAATAAGAGACGTTTAGAAGGATGTAGTTCCCTGAAACAAATTTTATTCTTATTTCCAGTAAAAAAATAATTTGGAAGATTTGTATGAGAAACTGATAGTTTAAAAATGAAAAATGTTCATTTGTATGGATAGTCTAAAAATATTAATGAAATACTGAATGTATTTTAATTTTTCCTTCTTATTTCATCTAAAATTTTATATTTTGGAGAGACTTTCACTATTCCTTCCTCCCTCTCTCATTTCTTTCCTTTCAATTTTGGAACTTTAAGAACTGCTTGGATCACACATTTTCTTTTTCCTCCATACCTTTGCTCCAGGATGTGACGCCTATGGAAACACACCAATTACCATGAAACACTTGACAATGTCACTAGAATTGACAGCAGTGATGCTAGGTACCATATTGGAAATGACAGTCATTGACATAGTACTGGAGGGTTTCTGTACAATACAATAAAATGTTATATTGGGAGATATTGTCAAGTACTTCCACAACAACATTTGTGCTATTTGTTTGAATAGCCTCTCTGGTGTCTGTGAGTACTGCATTCTGATAGAAAATATGTGTAGTTACTGAAATTGGAAAGGAAGCTCTCAATAGAGCAGTGCTATTTCTTTAACCATGGGCAGTAGCATAAAAAAGTCTGAATATACAACTTGATAAATTTTTATAATCTGTCTTTTCTATGAGCTGAGGGATCAAAGCTGTCATAATACTTAGAATAATTCATTGAAATAAGTTGTAACTATTTAAAGAAAAGAACATATGCATTGTCACTGAATATTAATGTTACGATGGTTAACTGGTCAAGAAGGAAAGAAATTCAAATGTTTGCCAGCAATGTCATTACTGAAAAATAATTTTTATCTTTCACCATTTACTGTTGCAATTCCATGCTGAGGCTGATGGTACATCAGAGCAACGCGACACAGTTTATTCAATAATTTTTGATGCAGAGCAGTCTGCAAAAATTTTCAGGATTGAAAACATTCCTTCGGGGCAAAAGACTCGGAATCATTGACTTTGAATGAAGATAATCTGCAAAAGACTGACTGCATCCTTTGTACTCAGTTGTGCTATTGATTTCGAGCAGACTATGCTTGCTTTTTCTACTACATGAGTTAAAAGTGTTTGACTGACCTTGCTCAAACATGCTAGTGTTGTGAGAACATTTCTCTCCTCTCTTTTCTTTTTTCGTTTTTTTTTTTTTTTTTTTTCTGAATGCACCGTGATTTTATAGTACTATGCCTTCTACTTAAACAGGGTTTTAAAATCAAAGGTGAATTAGTACTACATCTTTCCAGCTAGTTACATTAAAGTTTGTCAGGGTAATAATCAGGGTTATGTAATAGATTCCCACCCCTCCCTCTTTTTAAAATCTATAATCATAGATCATACAACAGTTATAGTTAACACAGACCTTTAAAGGTCATTCAGTCCAACCCCCCCTTGCAATCAGAAGGGACATCTTCAACTCAGTCAGGGTGCTAGGAGTCTTATCCAGTCTGACTTTGAGTGTTTCTAGGAATGGAACATCTACCACCACTATGAGCACCTCTTCCACTGTTTCACCACCCCCATCACAAAAATTTTCATCTTTGTATTTAGTATGAATCTACTCTCTTTTAGACTAAGGCCATTGTACCTTGTCCAATCTGCTAAAAGGCTATTATTTGCTTGATAAAGAAATAGCTTTGTGTAGTGAGAGCTTTGCTTTCTGTAACATGTAGCTGTTTTTTAAGTAGATGACATTGTCATGGGAAATGGAGCAGAAAAATGGGTTGCTTCTCTTTATTTTTCCCTTCCTCCTCACTTTTAATTAAAAAATCAGAAAAAAAGAATTGTACCAGTTGCATTTAGCATTCATTTACCTCTGTTAAGGAGGGTGCTTTGACGGACCTAATGGGCACTACAATTTTGTGAAGTCAATAACTCCTGAAATGTAAGGTCATTTGAGTTAACACTTATGAACATAAACGTGATGCTTTAACAACAGTGCATAAAACACTAATGGATCACACACTGTATCAAGTATTGCAGTGCCAATATAACCCATTGCCATAAAGGCAAATTACTGATGCAGGAGAACAGAAGCTCCACTGTTTCAGGTGGTATTTCATACCTGACATGTCAAAACAACAGTGGCAGATCAAGAGAAGCATAAAATGTCAAGAGAAAACTAAGATTCAGTAAGGGAGGAAAAAACACTATTTTGGAAATTTAACAATGGCAGACAGCACAGAGTTAAAAGACATGTCAAGCTGCACTTTGGAAAGAAATCTGAAGCATAAAGCCTCTGGTATTAATTTGTAAAAAGATTTTCATCATACTCATGTTTAATTGTTCACAGTCTAAAAAATGTGCATTTCTATACACTGAAACTCATAATATGTTGTCTCTTTTCATGTAAACTTATTAAAAGTCTGAGGAAAATAGGCTGAGTTTTTTGTTTGTGAGACAAAATTTGCTTGACAAAGTAATACAAACATACTTTTTAGAACCTTGGCTCACTCTCATTTAGTAATGGCAGATGTTTTAAAAATTAAGTATTTTTAATAATTTTTTCTTATTTAAATACATTCTGGAAATTAATTTGACTAAGTTAATGTCTCTCTTTTTAAACAATTTTAAAGGATGGACATACAGTATGCTTGGAGGTAGTACTGCAGGATACTCCCTGCATGGGAGTTGTGAGTTTGTGAAAAATCTGTTTGGGATTATTTTTCAAAAGTTGAGAGGATATGTGAAGAAGTTCTTCCACACTGCTAAGAAAGTTTAAAGCCTTGGATGGTATACTGAGTATATTTTAGAAATTGGACTTTAAGGAAGGTGTGAATAAAGGGAGATCAAAGAGAATAATCAGTATTCTTGAAAATATGGCATAATTACAAAATATGAAACAAAATGGGACTAGATAGAGAAGCCTGGGCATGGAGTATGACAGAGGAAAAGAGGACAGCATTATGAATTGGCAGCTTAATTTAGTTTTTGGAGGCATCTAAAACTACCAGCAGCAGGGAGAGAAAGAACATAAAAGAGGTTATAGATACCCATGTATAAGGATTAGTGAAACTAACACCATCAAGGAAGGTTCATATTGGAAATAAACAAACTGCATTTTCTAATGGCAATAACATAAATACACTGACACTTAGGACTTTGGATGTTTTAGAACACACATCACCGTAAACCATTTTATTTGAGGCAAATATTTATTGGAAATAATGTTGATTAGAAGATGGTCCTTCTTCAGAGGGAAGAAAGGTAAGACACAGTTTAGAATTTGACAGCTGTGAAGGTAAGACTAATGTTACTGGGAGGAAAAAAGGAAAAATACACACTGCTTAAAGTGTATATTACCTCCTGACAGCTGAGAAGAAAAAAATCAAATAAAACTGTGTATTTGGGACCTTTTTGTAATGACATTTTTCAAAAATGATTATGAAAACATTGAAAGCTATAGTTTATAATAGGCATGCCAGTGGTCTGTATTTAGGTTCTCCAGGCTTCCTTATTATAAAAGGTTATTGCTGGATGAGTTTTCATAAAAGGTGAGGCATATAATTATATTGTGGGTCTAAGAAGTCTATCCCTCCCTTTCAGTATGTTTTTACTGAATTGCAGCATACACAATTGGGATTATAATTCATTAATATTTCATTGTTTTGTTTTTTTTTTTTTTTTATTGCTTTGGGTTTTTCTGGGTAGTATTTTTTTTTGTTTGCTTAAGTATTTTTCCCTTTTTTTGAAGACAAAACCAACAGATAATCAGTGCATAGGAAAATTTATTGAAGCAAATATTGTTACATGAATTTATATTGAAGGCTATTTCACATATCAGCTTGTCCAAAAAGCTCTGTAGATTTGAAACCATAATTTTTATTTTTCCGTATGTAAAATATAAATATATATGTAAAATGTAAATAAAAATTTATTAATTAAACTTAGCATAATATTTTAAAGAATGTATTGTGTTTTTTGTTTCAGTTCTTCATTAAAGAAAACATAACCATGATGGGTAAAGATAGGGCTTGGAGCAAAAGGATTGATCTGAGTTTTTTGGGACTTTTTGTAAACAAGCCAATTGAAATATGTGGTAGCTAGGACTTAAGATGTGAAAGTGGCAAATCTAATTACAAGCTGATTTTAAAAATGTCATTGAAGGAAAATAACACTACTATTTACATAATATACTGCTTTTAGGGTTCTTTTAATCATTTTTATACTTTATTATGGATAATGGAAATAAGATTATGTTCTTTGAAATGAAATTTCATTTATGTTTTTCATGCAACATTTTTACTAATGAACTGAATCATTCTAGCTCCTGATTTTACCCTCCTGTGATCCATTCCACATAAAGCTTCTCACCCCTTTGTCACACATTACTGGCAAAAGAGACCCATAAATATATGTGTTATTTTTTAATGCTTGCAGATAAACTGTTGGGCAAATTTATGTTTGTTTGCTGTAGTTATGACAATACTTTCACTGACCTCACTAAACATATATTAAATGAAGTCTTTATTCAACATATATCCACATCAACCAGTTTTGATGTGGATGCTTATGCACTTGATAAGACCATAAAAAAATCTTAGTGATCTGCTTAAAACTTTTTTATGTCTTATTTAATAAATGGAAAGACTTTGATTTAGGGAGAAGAAGGCAGTGATCTTAATATGCACTTCCTTCTTCTGAAAAAGAGCAGCCTAGATGTACTCAAGCAGAGCTATTGAAAAGGTTTCAAGTGTGGTCCTACCAACTCACAAGAGAAAAAAAAAAAATTATAAAATTTCCTCCTCCTACCCAAGGCTCATTCAAATACCTATATGCTTCTTAGTCTCAGTTTCCCTTTGTGTCATCATGCATTGCAGTCATTCTTTCCCAGTCCCTTCAGCAAAGTGACAGGCTGGGTCACTAGTGTGATATCTTGTTTTGCTCTTCCAGTCCTTGCTGCTGCTTCATTTGCCTCTGCTCTGGCATAGTCTGTAGTCCATCCCAGTGTTCTGGCCATTCCAAAAGGCACCTGCAGACCTGGTGCGGGTCACCTGTGGGCTGCATCTCCTTTGTCATGGAATGCCTTCTTCCACAAGCGTGTATCCAGCCATGTCCTCAACGATGTCCTCTTTCATGCATTCTGTTTTCCCTTCCACATCTTCTCTATCTCACTCCACCCCCAGATGCTGTTCTCCCAAACATGCCTGTACAGAGGTGCCATACAGCACAGGTTTGGCTGGCATTGGGCTACTCAGAGCAGTGCCAGAGCCAGCTGGAATGGGCTGTGACTGGAGAAGGGTAGCTCTGACCCTGCTGGTGTGCTGCCAGTCATGCCCATTGCATTCTCTCAAGAAAAACATATTTGTCTTTGAACATATATCCATTATAAACCTTACTTTTCACATTAATACACATGCATTATAAATCCTGTTCTTCCTTCAAGACCACAGGGATCTCTCACGGCAACCCTGTGCACATCTACTCAGATAAAGTGGTAGTGTGTTCAACAGCCTCACCCTGGGAACCAAGTTACAGGCACTCACACCACAGGTTTCTATCAACACAGAGTCATTAGACATTTTTAACATTGCAAAAGGTGTAATTGGAAACAATTTTACTTCTTTCCCTCTGTGTCAGGGCCATGGAGTGCTAATGGACCTTATAGCCCAGCCACATGCCCTGCCCATTGGCCAGAGTTCCAATTAAGCTCAACTGGAGCATGGATTTGTCTCCATCTCAGCCACAGCCATACTTATTGCCAGCCAGAGATGCTGCTGATTGTCATCCTGACCTATGGACTGACTTCCCCAGTTGGCTTCACACCTGTCTCATTTCATGGACTTGTTGTGTGATCCCAGTTATCTTCACCAGACCTGATACTGAATGTGTTTCTCAGACTGACTTCTGACCACATTGCTGTGACATTGAGTGGCCATCTGAGCTCACCTCTGTTTCTGCACTTCCTGTCTTGTCCAGGCACCATGAGGTGGGACCCTGCCCTGCTGGCTGTATTATCACCCTCAGCTCCTGGCTCCACTGGTGCTTTCTGAATGTGTTGTGTCATTCCATAGGTATTGCACTGTCTGGCTACTTGTGCTGTGGCTTTCAGAAAAAACTTCAAGTTGCATTTTCTAGCTCAGTAAGAACCCAGACTTCCCAAGAATTTCCTGAGCCAATCTGGCTAAAAATAGCGTTACTTCATGCTCCCAAGTTAGGCTAACTTATCAGCCTTATCAGTGTGCCTCTCTTCTCAAGTTCCTTTGTGTTTATGACAACTTACTTAACTTGTGTAAGTTCCTTATTAAAGTACACCTCTTCTGAGCAGCCATTATATTATTTTAATTGTTCTGCTGCCTATTACCACAATTCCAATATTTGAGCCATTTTCTTACCATATTAAGCAATACCCAGAAGTCAGTACAGATTTGGTCAGGGCAGCTGATGCTCCTGAGCATCTTTAAAGGATGTTTTTAGTGTCATTCGTTCTACAAATAAGAGTGTTTAGGCCTTTTGCAGGTGTCAGCTCCCCATCTGGAGGGATTCTAAGCAGTATTGATTCCGTTTTACAGGTTCTGTCAGTAGACAAACTTCATTTATTGTCAGAATTCAATTCATTGTCTGTTGGGGTTTCAGTAACCCAAGGAGTCTAGTCTTCCTCATACTGTCGATCTGTTGGCCACTGATTGATACTATGACCTGGTCTGGAGCTACAACCAACAGGTACATCCACCTGTCTTGTTAGTACATGCCCAAGGCCTATGTTTCTTGAGTGGGCCTTCTTATTTTGGAGTATTTAATAATAAACCTACCTCTGAAGAAACTACTTGGCATTACTTGTCATGTTTTATTTAGTACTTTGGTGTTGATCCTCTAATCAGCACATCCCCAGTATGGCATAAGGGTTCTACAGATGCCTGCTGCTGTAAAGTTTGGTAGATGATGCCAATTCAGCTCAGGCCAGACAGTTTCAGGTGTGCTATCATAGGCCATACAGCTAATCTTACACTGTTCTCCCTCCACTCTGGTAGGTATATATCTCCTTAATCAAAAGGATGTCTTCACAGGTTATCAGTGACACCAGGGGGGTGTTAATGACTGTGCCCAGGCATCAGAGATTTTAGGTCCTGACATCCTAACATAAGAGACCTTTGGGGTCTCTCACTGTCCTGTAAACACACTGCAGCTGCCCAAGCAACTTCAGTCTACTGTCACCTTATTTCTCATTCCTTCTGTGGGTGTATTTCATCCTAGCAGAATGGAGTGATCTGTTTTGGTTCGACAAGACAGGAATCTGCGAAGGAGGGCTAAAGCCTCCTGTGCAATGGACAAGGTAAACCCCCTCCCTCCGAATTACTAGGAGTTTTAAATCAAAAGGCTCTCAGGCAAAGATATGGGAATGGGAGTAACAATTCTTTACTAGGAGAAAACTAGACAACAATTTAAAAAGGCAAATGCAATCGGTACAAACAAAACCAGTGAAAAAAGTCCAGAACCTGAGGATTCGGGGTGCCAGTAGCAGTCCTGCTGGGACTATTTCTCCCCTTGCAGTGGTTGATGAATTGCAGCTGCAGTGGTGATCTTTTGAAGGGTATAGTTTTCCTCTGAAGATCTGGTGGCAGTGGGGTCGGTCTTCCTCTGCGCCGGGGTTGCCTCCGAGCTCCGCCGCCGTCGCCTCAGCGCGCTCCGGCTACTTCGCTGCGAGTGCTGCCGAAGAGAGCTGCTTCTCTGGCAATCCCCCAAAGTAAAGAGCTGCTCTGTCCCCAAAAATAAAAGAGTGCTTGGCTTCCCCCTCTGGGTGGAACATCTCACAATAGGATGGTGTTATGTTACCAGCCCTGCATTGAATCATCAATGGCCCACTAACAAACCATTACCTCTTAGGAGCAAAACCGGTTCTTGGAAAAGATAACAAAACCTGCCCAACAGGTTTGCCTTCAACAGATGGCAAATAGAATACAAGCTTATCTTACAACCCAGGACAGTTGGCTTGTTCTTCCAGTCTGTCTTGGTCACTCTATGCAATATTCCTTTTTTAAGCATGTGCCACTTCCTCCATGTGCACATCAACTGCAAATGTGCTAACAGTGCACCCCATGGCTTCTCCCAGGATAGACCTCTGTGGCACTCCACTTCTTGCTGTCTCTGCGTGCCGTACAAGCCATTAACCACGATCCTCTGAACCTGATTGTCCCAACTACATTTTTATCTATTATCTTGTCCACATATCCAGGTTATAATATCCCTCCTTGTATCCACTGTCTGGAAATCACCTGCTACATTTTGCTACAGACCTCCACTTTCCTTGTTCAGCCTTTGAACACTGGTGTAGTGGTAGGAGCTCTTCTTGTTGCCCCTGATGTCCTCAATTTCTTCTGTTTTAGTGAGGGATAAAATTCTGTGTGGAAATTTGGTTCAATGAGTGACATTTTGTCCTAGACATAGAAATACATGAAATGTGTTTATGTATAACATAAGTATATGTTACAGTTAGCATAAGTGAGAAAAGCTATTCAACAATTTTAGTACGATTGTTCCTATAACTGCATTCATAATGAGAAATACATCTGTTGTCATCATTTAAGTGTTACAAGCAATAAATTTTCCTCTCCTAAAACTTTATAGGAGCAATTACACTTTTTTTTAATGAACTCATTAGTATTACATGGGTGAGAAAAAGCAGATTGTGTGTTGTATTTCACATTGTTAGATAGTTGTTGTGACTATATTCCTTTTTATTCAAAACTTTTCTGGAGACAAAAGTGTTTGAGAAAAGTTTTTCTGTAGAGTTATTTTTTTATATCAGCTTCTAACACTGAGTGATAATTTATGAGCAGCACATGAATACATTGAAAATTCGGGTTATGACAAATAAGACTTCTTGACAAAATCTGACATTTCAACTTATTTTTCATTCATGTTTATTTCCTTCTACATTATTGGATTGATATTACCTTTTCTTCACTCTTCTTTCTTAATGTCTTTTTCCTCCTCACCCACCCCATTTTGTCTGAGCTTGGGGTGAAAAGTCTCAGGATGTGATTCCTTGTTATTTTTAAAGAAAAAAAATTAATTTTTTAAATTTCTTCTCCCACTCCTTTGCTTTTTTTTGCCTTTTGCATCCACTGCTCTCCAATTTGTTGCTTTATTACTTTATTTTTAATGAATATGCAAACTGGTAACATTTTACCTATCCTAAGAATTGCCTTACTGGTCAATATTTGAAGCATTTATATGTCATGTAATTATAGAAAATAAAGTGCTAATGAGTGAAGGCTTTGTGTTCCATCCTTTAACAAACATTTAAGACTTCCTTAATATACTTTTTAGGTATACCTGTATATTGGCTATGCTAGGAGAGGATATTTTTTTAAACAAATACTGTTTTGGCTTTGGAAACAGGAGTGAAAAATTCAGTTCTTACTGAAAATTCCCATGAATCTTGGGCACTGATTTATCAGCTTATTAGGTATCCTTCAAAGTAGTCTGTTTTTCTGATGAAGTACTAAAATACTTTAGCCATTATTGATACTTTAGCCATTAATGGCAGTATCAACAAATACTTTCTGTATGTCTTTGGATAGGAGTCTTTTGAGGGTAAAAGCTTTTTATTTTGCCTTCATTTCTGTTTATTTGCTGTAAGATTTTGAGACTATTGTAGAAAATTAAGGGAAATCTCTCATTACAGGACCTTTTTTTAAATGGGACCCAATCCACTGCATTTAAAATTACTTGGAACAACTGCAAAATCAGATGCTTCCTCTTCATTCTAAATGCTGAAAAGTAAAAGAAACTCTTGCTTCTGTGTTCAAATTAATCTAGAGATGTAGAGGAAATGAATCTTCATTCAGTATTAATTTATTAATGCAAATAACCTTACTTTGCAAGGCAAAGCAATGGTTTTGATAATTTTTTTTCCCTGTTGTCTTTATTGTGTTCAGTTGACAATGCTTTCTTTGGTTCAGCGTCATCTGTTCCCGGAGTCTTGCTTGTATTTATTTCAGTATAGGTGCATTTTTGCTGAAATGCCTTTATAGCATAGAATGCTATGAAACCTATGATCCTTGATTAAAAAAAAAAAATAAAAATCATTATTTAATAAAAAAAATAAAATTATGGCATCTGCTAGAAGTAAAAAGAAAAAATAATTCTAGCTCTCAAACCCAAGTTGTTGAAAGGTTTTCCTTCCCTGTCAATAGGAGAGAACTTTGAGGATCTTTCTATAGGGGTAGGATGGTGCAGGGAGACTGCAGACATTTGAAGTTTCTGAGTTTGTGCATGAAAGATTTTCCTAAGTAAAAAGTTAAGTTTTATGTTATATATTGTTGTGCTCCCACTTTAACATCAGTTTATGCAGTGACTTGTATAGGGGCAAAAAAGGAATTTAGGCCATGTGTAGCTGCTCATTTAGTATATTTTTCCCAATAGTCATCTTGTGAAACTAGCAAGCAGTGTCCCACCGCTGTTTTTGATCTACGGACACTAAACCTCCCATTCTCACCCATTCGTTGCAAAGAGTTGCACAAGAGGTTTTCAATCTTGCATTTCCAGAAGCCATTCATGTTACTCTGTATTAATGCTCAGATCAGAGCAGGTTTGATCTGTCATGTTCCTGCATTCAGCTATTACATCAGGTAATAATCATCTCATTCCAGAATTTTTCTTAATCAGTTTACAACATAGATCTTGTGCTGTGATTCTTTATCCCTACCCTTCTGCAGATTGAATGGCATCATAGTTGCCAGAAAATAAGGAAGCAACCTTATGTTGCATAAGCTTTGATGTTTTGTCATGCTAACCCTGCACATGTTATTGATGATGGACTCTATTCTCAGATCCTGCTGAGATCCTGCAGATCAATTCTCAGTAGTTACTAAATGACTGAAAACAGTTTGATGGCAGCAACCCTGTTATGCTTAATTTCAGCTACCCACCTACATTTTTGTGAATGTTGTCAATGTTATGCATTCAGATCAAGTTTATTCTTAACTTTCATATTACCCAATCTGCATACATTTATTTTCCACAGCATCTATTTGACTGAAAAAGATGGGATTGCATATGTCCTGTCATGACTAAACTGGAATCATCTGCCTCCCTGTCGCTCTAAAATAAATTGAATGCAGGTAAACTCATTTCCAGATATCTCCCTTTTGACCTGCAAAACTTAGCAGCTACATATGCTTTATAGCTGAGACAGCTGGTCTATTCTTCTGGTTTTTGAGTTGATTCACCAACCTAAATGGCAGCTTTAGCTTTGTTAGTGTACTGTTTGATAACTGTCTGCAAAGAACTACTGATTATGTAAACATATGGTTATCCATAGAGGAAAGAGGAGACCTCCTTGCCCCTGAAGCATCCCTGAAGCAAGAGATTTTGTGTAGATTTTACTGATATTCATGTTAATTTTTAAGGGTTTATTGCAGTGCTTCAGTCTTTTAATTTACAGAATTTTTTTCCCCCAATTTAAGTGAACAGTTGTCTAATGAAAGTTATAAATTCTCCATGGATGATTAATGAAATGGCAAAAAACCCCATGAAGATACCTAGCATACAATGCCTATGGCAAAAAACTCTTTTGTGTGTGACCACCACAGGGCTAGGCAATGAATGAGTGTGAGTTGTCAGCTGTGATATGATTTTCAGAGGTATGTTTCAGTTTTTACCCTTCTCACTCAATTTTCAGTTCTATTTTATTTCTTCTAGAAATTGCAGGTATGAGTTTCTAAACAGAAGAGATTACCTCCTGGGTGCTGCCTCTTAAGTAAATTATGTCCTTCAGGCTTTCTTAAATGTTCAGATTAAATGGTCAAGATGCAACAGAATGTTACTTTTTTTTACAATAAAGATCCAGAAAATACATCCAGTAAGGTATTGAGGCAGTCACCAAGTGTCATGCAGAAAAGATTGAGGAGAAACAACAAATTTGGTTCCAGGTCAAACCTGCACTTGAAAGCTGAAGGTTCTGTATGTGATTTATGTTAAGTGACATAAGACTACAACCACAATAAGGAGTCCTGAAAACTGCCACATCAGATAATATATTCTGTTGAATATCCCTAAAATATTGAGACTGCTATGATTTTGTGTGAAATGTCTTGACTTGAATCCTAATTTCTAATTTGATCCCTACTCAGAAATTCTACCATGGCAGAACAGACAAGCAGCCCAGTAAGACTTAAAATCTGGGTATTAATCTATGGACTATTTTCTGTGCTTGCAAAAAATATTTTTCAAACACTGATCCAAGATGTAGGATTTCAGAGCTGCAAACAGTAGTGCAGCTGAAGCAAATTAATAAGCTGAAGTACTTATTAAATAAACAAGTGGAAGACTTTGTCTCCCTATTCTCACTTTTTATATACTTAATATGCTTGGTGAAACCACAGGCTATCACACTCATACTTTGGTTTAATATGTATTTTATGCATGTTGAAGGAAGTTCATCAGTGGAAATCAGAGAAAATTCATTGTTTTCATATAATCATTACCCAGTTGTTAAGTATGTTTTGGTGGAAGGTGAGGAAGAGTTTCAAAGTCTCATCAAATAAGAAAATTCCAGCCTTTCCTAATCTGTGCCCAGTGAATTACAAGGCTTGATGGTCACAGAGAGCTCATTATCATTTCTGGAATTACAGCTAGGAGTATGAATGGAGAAAACTTCCTGATTCCAAAGAGTATTTTTCACTAAATACTGTGTCAAAAGCTAAATGTTGAATCTGAGGTGCTGCGGTTCTAAGGTCAAAATATTATTCAAGAACAGCAAGAGGAGAACATGAATATCTGGTTTTTGTAAGTTATCTTCTGAAACATCTTTCCTATAATAAAAAGTTAAGGAAATTTCAAAAACATTTGTTTTTTCCAATCCACAAACTTGCTTTTTCCAATCCACAAACTTGCATGTTGCCACTTTAGCTGCCTTCATCTGCCATCTTGTGGCATGTTTGCCTAATCTCAAGTGTATAGAAATGCACATACATTATAGATGATATTTTACAAAATTTTCTTACCTCACATTTGTAATTGCCTGAGTGATGCAATCAGATTTTACATTTGTGAGCTAATGCATACAATAAATTAATTTTCATACACTATTTTCTTTTTAATATGGGAAAAAGTAAAGACTGAAAAATCTACCAATTGCAATGTAATTCTTTTTGAACATATTTCTGTTTATAAGAAATCACATATATTCAAAAGCATTTTTGACTTTATGTTTACTTGTCTCAATAAATTAACACCTTTCAATTCAAAAAAATGCCCAAGAATAATGTTTCTTGAAGTTTTCAAAAAGTTACTGGTAAAACTTGTATGAAGACATTGTGAACACATGTTAAGTTTAACAGTAGATCCTTCTCTCTCCCTGAAGTGTTTACAAGATCCAGGAACATCTTTAGAGGATAACTTAAAAATATCATTGCAGCAAGTCTGATATGGTGATGTGTTTATTAATATCTGTCAAACCTATTCTCCCATTTTCATTACCAAAAGTTTAATAGGAAGAGGTAGGAAAGCTTGTACTGGAAAACTATTGGTACTCCACTGGTATTTAGCCTCTGATAAATTTAGATATATGCTTATGTGAAGTATTTATATTAAACCCACAGGCATATTAAAGAACTTTTTTCTTCATTTTGCCAAAGAACAACACAAGAGAGTTGAAAAGAGTAAGCAAAGGGCAAGATGTAAAAGCCCTTTTGAAAATTGACTAAGTTAAGAGTGCTTGAACCTGCAATTGGTTTCAGGATGAATTCTGTTAATCAAATTAAAATTATATGATGTTTAAAACTTCTGCTTCTTTACATTTATCTAAACTCTTCACCTAGCTCAGCTTACAAGATCTAACTTTAAGTGAAGAGCTGCAAAATTCCTTCTTGGATCTGTCATGTGTATTGATATATAGGACACATAAAATACATGGAAAAATACTTGTGAAATAAAGTTTTTATTCATTTTCATAGGCTAACCTTTTATATATACTTAAAAACATATGATTGTGATATCTTTCTTGTATTTTAACAGTATGGAAAGCTACAGAAATTCTAATATTTATTAGGTAGTTTGGGTAAATATAAAACATGATTGCAAGCAATTTCACAAATATTACCACTGACATTAAAAATATATATCTATATAGCTGTGAATATCCAGGGAAAATTATTTTTTTCAATCCATTCTGGACTGTTAACTCTCCTACTTTCTTGACAATGAGATACACACCACAAGATTATCTATGTTGGGTTGGTCCCTGAAAAGCAGTTTGACTCTAAATCTAAGCATGCTCTTTTCCCAAATGTAGTCCAACCAGCAATGTAAAACAACATAAGTTAAGCTAGAAAATCTCCATGCTTTAGAAATATATTATAAAGCAGGCAAAATCTAAGTTATTAATTCTCCATAAGGAGATGGTTATTTTATTTCCAAAAGGAAGATATTGTTCCCAACTTTGAATGAAGTTGGCAGTCCATTTCTAAGTATTAGACAAAGGTCAATTTGGACACTAGTAACGGTAAGATTTAATATTGTGATACCATGGCACAGACCTTGAATCCCAGATTTTACCAGTTTTAATGCTCAGTTCAGTTTGACACCCAGGAGCTCAGCCTTGTTAAACAATTACCTTTTGTAATTATCAGTAAAACTCAGAATTATTGAACCTTGAAAATAGTGCCAATATTTTTTTTTCAAATACAAAACAGATCCATCAGACATTATTTTAATGTTTACTTGTCACAACCTATGAACTTTTCCTCCAGTGACCACCTCCATTCTCTTATGAATTAGCAAGGATTTTTTTTTCTGGGTTCTATCCTCTGTGGAACAGGAATGGATTATTCATATGATCAGTTAAACATGATTTGCTGGCAATTTCTAAATTATGGTCCTGTTACCCCTGTATTACAAGGAAAAGATAAAGCTATCCCATAAGTCAGGCCCAGGTGTAACAAGTATTTCATTTGCAAGAGGATGAAAATTGTCATAGTAACTGTCATGATATTCAGGTGTCCATAACTAAAAGAAAAAAACCTTTTTACTATGGAATAAACAAGGTATTTCTACTTGTAGACCTTGTGATAACTATATAAAACCATAAGAGGTTAACAGAAGCTTAGATGGGCCCCAAAAAAAGATACTAATGTAGAAGTGTACCATAATTTTATTAATATTTTTAAAGAGTAAATTAATATGAAACACCTATGTAAAGCTTATATTTGGGAAATTTATTATAGTTCCCAAATAGAACAGCTTAACTTATTCTTTAATACATTTATAGAATTTGGATTTGGTGATCCTGCTTTTATTGTTGCAAGTGATTTGCAATAATAAATTAGCACTAACTGAACATTGTCAAAACAGATGTAATATTGTGTTCACTGATTTGGGCACAAGGAGATAAGAGAAATATGGTTTAGTCATAATGATAACTCAGTTCCAGTGATAACAATTTTTTCCTTGATCTGCTTAAGAAAGAGTATTGAATCTGCTAGATGAACTGAAAAATTACAAGGATTTGTAGAGACATATTTAGTTTTGTTTTCTGTGTCTCCTTCTATTCTTACAAAAATTCAAACAGCAACCACTGTATATATATAAAGCATTTTTATAGAAAAATAATTTTTTTCCTATTGACAGAGCATTTTTTTAAAATTTGCTAAAGTTAGACACAATCTTTCAAATACAGTCATAGGCAAGATTATTTCTTCAACATACCTCAAATATGTTAAATCCCTGAGATAATGGAATAATTTACTTCTGTGGTTTGCACAGGGAAACAAGGGCAAATAGGCATTCTAGGAAAATTATCCCAAGAAAATGAAAGTCTATAAGTTTTGGTTTACTGAAGACACAAATATATTTGAAGAGCTGCAGCACAGTGTTAAATTGTTTAAAAAGCATGTTCTCAGAAGGGAAAACAGATTACAACCCTCCTGATATGACATCTAATACAGCAAAACACAAAGGGAAAGTCTGTAAGCAATCTGCATCAAAATGCCCAAACTACACTAGTTCTGCAATCAAGTTAATCTAAAAGAAAAAAATATAAGATGTGGTTAGGCTTCATCTACATTTTTTGGACTTATTATTGTAGAGAATGTCACTTACTAACATAAATAAAGACTGCTGCATTGGATTGAATCTGAAGCAAAGCTAAAACAGACCACTTATTTGTTATATATTTGACCTTTTAATTAAAAAAAAAAAAATTGCCACAACAATAATTGTTCAAGCATTTTTTCTTTGTTTTCATTTTGGTGAAAGATCCATTTGAACTCTGACTTCAAATGTTAAAGAACTTCTCTTAGTTATCTGATGAAACAATACTTGCAGCAAAGTTTGTATTAAATAAGTTCAAATATTTAGTTCACAAAAAAAAAAAAAAAAAAATGCTTGCAATATCTTCTATTTCATTTTATGCTCTTTACTGACTCTCAGTCATTTGGTACCTTAACCAAACAGGAGTTATCTGTTTTAGTTCCTTTAGGACCTTGAAACTTTTACCTTTAGATTGAATTTATTTTATTTCCTGCTCAAAAATGTTAAATGAAAAGAGAGACATCTGAAAAAGCTGAGTTCAGGTATCATCATCTGTCTAGGATGAAGAAATATTTTATAGCCAAGAGAATTTGTGTGACTGCCAAGTTAGAATAAAATATATTTACTGGCTATAATACTGAAGCAAAACAAGTACACATATGTTGATTTGTTTTCATGCTGGAGTTTTCAGAGGAAGCCATAGATTCCTTTAATGGCTGTTTTTCTTTTTATATTGAAACACTATCCCTTTTTTTTTTTTAAAGCAAGACGCTATAAAAATGTTTGTGTTGTGATGGTATATTTCTACACCAGCTGTATAAACAGTATTGCTGTATGATGGCTTAATTAGGTCAGTCAAAACAATATTATTGAGGTTTTGAAAAATCTTGTGGAGTGATTTCTGACTCCCTGTTGGTTCTCTAAACTTGTGGAAAGATTGGAGCTTCGTTATGAATCTCCTGACAATAAGTAGCAATCATGTCACTGGCAGCTTTCCAAGGCACTGTGGGGAACTTATGGACTTGTCACAATTCCAGGGTGTTGGAAGGTGCCATCCCAACTGTGATTCACTACTGATTGCTTTTGCTGTCACAGAATCCTTAAAGGCTTCAAGCCTTTGGGGAAATCTCATGGAGGATGCTTGGCAAGATGTAAAGTGTCAGCTAAAGCATCATGTAACAGGGTAGATAATTTGGTAAAAGCCAAGCTGTTCAGTTTTTTTTCTAATGGTTTAATCTGAACCACTGCTGTTCAACTTTTTTTTTTTAATTATAGTAATTAAGAGGGTGGTTTTAATGAAACACCTTTAGTAGGTTGTTTTTTGCTTATGAAACAATATGAAGGTTCTAAATACTGATTATTCCCCTCCTCCTTTTCCCTCTAAGAAATTACTAGTATTTCATATTAATTGAACTAGCTATCTTCAAATCTGGGACTCTACTGGGGCTAGCATAATTAAAGAAAAATCTTTGGGTAAAACAGCAGGATCTAGAGGGAGTTTTATTGGTTTATAGAAGTTTTGTGCTTTGAAGAAATGGTTTCTTAGCTCTTATTAGTGTATTGAAACATATTTAGATATACTGACAAAGATGTTGGTCCATAGTGTAGTTTTATACGGTTACCTAAATTACTTTGGATAGTTACATAGCTGAAAACATAATTTATTGCTGTAAGAATATTATAGGAGTTATATCAATGCACTAGATTTCTTCTATTAACCAATTCCAGTGAACTATTTTCATTTTATTGCAGTCAATATGGAATATAAGTAGTCATTGTGGGATTCTTCTTTGCACACAAGGATATAACAAAGCAAACTACATAGTTCTAATTATTTTGATAAATAATTGGTTAATCAGAAGAAAGCTGAAGTAATTTCATATGTTTAAACCTATTTGGTATTTTAGAAAGACAGACAAATTTTTGCTGGTCTGTATTGACTGCTCAGTTTCTGCATTAAGAAGATATTAGGTATTGAACAAGCCTTGGGAGACAAACCTTACAGACAATCTCATATTGTTTCAATCTGTTTTCCTAGATGTCACATACTCAAATATGTACCCTTGCCACAAAAGACCGGTGATTTAGCATCACAAGCTATGATAATATTTTAAATAATTTAAATAAATATTAAAGGGAAAGATTAATGTGTCCAGGCATGAATGTGACGCATTTAATTTGTAGGTTCTAATAAAAAATATATAAATACTGCATTCTGGAATTGACATTTTTTCTGTTCCCCACTAAGTAAATATTCCCACAAAGACATTGATTTGATAATCATATGTTCATGATAAAATGACTGGGACACTGTTGGAAGACCTCCTACTCTTCAAAGCATATGACCACAGCTGATAAAGTTTTAGGCTTGGCCTGAAAAAAATCTAACAGTATTTGTTACATAAAATACCTCTAAGATGTTCTGGTACAAAGCAGGAAAGGAAGAAACCTGAAGAAATAGGTTAGTTGTCTGAATGACTGATTATTATTTCTGCTGTACAGGACAAGAATAATACCCTGAACAGAAACCAATTTAATTGGGAAGGTCAAGTAAATATTCTCTGAATTTGGCATTCTTATTCCTTTAGGAAGGAATAAGCTACTGCATATTCTCTAGGTCAATGCAAATTTTTTTAAGCCATCCTGTACAGAAATAGGAAAGCTTGGAAAATACAGGATGTCTGCCAGCAGAAGATTAGTACCAGTTAGTAAGAAGAAAAGGCATCTTAGTTAAAGTATTGTTACATAAATTCAAGAATGAATATATTATCCCTCAAAGTGAACAGGAGAATATTATGTATTGTTTTCTATGGTGATTTTTTTTTTGTTATGAATCTATACAGAAAGGTCACAATTGGTCCAGAAGAAACTGAAGTAAATGTCAAAGATCATGAGTAATAAAAAAAAAAAATATTACTTTTCACCAAGGTGTTAAATTTACATCAGCATCACTTGGCCTTTCATCTCTTTCTTTAGTGCTGTACATGGGCTAACAGCTCTTCCCCTAAAAATCCTCCTCTTTGGTCTTAAAAATATAATGTTGTGTTAAAAATAACAGTATTTTTTTTCAAAGTAGAGAGAAAATACTCATAAGTGAGGTCATGCATTGTAGGCATTTTGTGTTTCCGTGTTTTACTACTAATTTGATCGTGATCAGCAATTTCAAGCTTTTATTTAATTTGTGAATATATCATATAGAAATTAATTTAGATCTGCTTTTGTGCTAAAATTTAAGTTAGTGTTCACAGGGACATCTGAGATGAAATTAAACTAATTTTGTTGAACTGATATAAATTCTAAAATGTGAAGTAATTAACTGGCTCATTAATAACAGACAAAAGTCTACCTGAGTCATTCTATCAAACTTTGAGATTAACTTTTACATTTCTGTTCTGGTTTTGGCTGCAAGGAAGTCAACCTTCTCAACAGTAGCTGGCATGGAGCTATGTTTTGGATCAACTTCATTCTGAATTAATTCAAATTACAAGTGTCACATTTACATCATGCTCATTTTTAGAGGTTCATCTTATAGACCTAAGGGTCATCTTTTACCAGGAATAAGATCAGTTTTGATCAAGATATTTTAAGTTGTGTTTACTTACATTTTTACATTATATTAATTTAAACTTGTTAATAAATGGAGTCACCAGGCTTTTGGAAAGTTTTATTCCTGCAGCTTTACACTATTTCAAATAATATTTTTTGGAAATAGTGTAATTTTTAATGGAAATAATATTTGTCATTTTGATAGCATTTTCCATCCCAAAGGAGCTAAACTGCTTCACATACTTTATATTATAAATGGCATGCCTTTTCTTCTAATGAAATTCAGTTAGACAATGTAGCATTAATAGGTTTTTTAAGCCCTTTCAGTTTCTATGCTGCCAACCATACTTTTAACACTGAAATTTGTTTTTCTACAGACACATATGTCTCTGTGTAGCATGGCATTAATATTAACAGAAATATGTGACAGTTGTGCTAATCAGTGGGATATTGATTGACACAGAAAAATCTTAGACCACAAAGCATACCAAGAATAATAGAAATATTTTCTTCTTATTGCTGAAAAAGAAAAAAATAGCAAAAAGCTTTGAAATAAGTTAGGAGAAGTAGTGAGATTTTTTTTTCCCCCTTTTAATTTTTTTTTTTTTTTTTTTTTTTTTCAGTTAGGAGCTTGGTGAATGCTTGGAAGGGATAGATACAGGAATAACTGTTGAAAACAGAAGAATCCTCCAGACAACTGAGAAGATGAAGAGAGGAGAATAAAGGGACTAGTAGAACTACTTAAGGATTTTTTTGCATTTATAGAGAAACTAAAAAGGAATTGGTCCGTTTTAACCTTTTGTTGGTTGGATTTTTGTTTTTTAAAGTAGTTGTAGAGACTGAGGGGAAAAAATACAAATTTCAAATGTTTTTGATCTTTCTACTTCATCCATTTATTACTTTGTATCCACTAAGACTTTTTTTTTTTCAAATTGTTGTTTCCATTAAGAATTATTTCCATTGCTTTCCTTTTCCTCTTGGCCAATGAAAGTTTTTGAAAGCAAACAACTGAATTTGATTGTACTTGTTTAGGTACACCAAATAATGATTTCTGAGTTGAGTTGTGATTGATATGTGCATGGTGGCTATGTCCTCCTCTTGTTCCAGCCTGTAATGAATATGTCCTTGCAGATATAGATTCAGAAACTAAAAGCTCTGTCCCTGAGCAACTGAAGTTGAAGAAAATGCAAAATATACCTGATGTGTGAGTTTTAAATGTTTATTTGACCATGTCCAATTTTGAAACAAAGACAATGACCAATTGATAGGGAATGTTTTAGGATAAGTATTCTGTAATTTCGCAACAGAAGATATAGTGCACTGGAGCTAACTTCTTCCCTTCTCAAGTAATACTTTATTTAACTTTTGCCTAGGTGAAATCCAATTATGATCTCATTGCTTTTCAATAATGAAAAGCATTTAAATATTTAATGTCAAGGAATGATTAGTAATTTTCATGAACTGGAGAGATGACTTGCAACTTGGGTAATTTAAGCTATCAAATTTTATTTGCTTATTTGGATACTCTTGTAGGGAATACAGTGGATATTTCGAGGTGTGTGTCTGTCATCATATCCAGTGTATTTTTTTTCTTATATGTTTTCTGCTGTAGTAGAAGAAACCAACAGGAATGAAAAGCTTCACAAAACTCTCCTTGCACAATATTTTTTCTTTAAGAAATAAATCCTAGTCATCTTGACAATGACTATGACAAAACACAGTAGAATGTCAGTCCTTATTAGGAACATTAGCAGTTCAAAAGATGCTAGCTACTCTTCCTGAAACCTTTGAATTATGAACTTATATAATCTTTCTTTATTCCTTTCTCTTCTCAGACTGTTTCTAGAAAAGGAGAGATTAATGTATAATTATGGTTGTTAGATTACATTATGAAATATGTATATCTCACATCTATAGGTTATTATGGGATACCTAAGCTAGATCAGTGATTTTTGCCAACATGTGCCACTCAAACATTCATGTGTGCATAAGTATTCAGAGTTGTAGCTAAAAATACTAGTGGAAGCTATCAAGTAAACTAAAACATTCTAATGAGTTCAGCTCTTATTATACTCACCCACAGAAGTCAGGAATGTTGCTTAATATTGTCATGAACCTAGTGCTAAGTTCTTATTTGTGTACTCACATGAACTTTGAAGGCAGCTGCTAATGCCTCCCTTATCATGTTTAGGTATCTTTTTAATACTAACTGATCAAGAGATTATCTCAAATTTGCAAGGCATCACTTAGTTATTTTCATATCAAATGTAATGTTATTGGAAATATAGACAGCTCTTGTATGAAATTACAGAGTTGTCGTTTCTCTCTTTGATGAAAAAATGTTGCAGCTTTCTAGGCATAATTTAAAATCTGTAGCATTAAATGTAATTTTTTTTATTGTATTGAGATGCTGGAATGTATCCAGACAAGGGTCGCAAGGCTCATGAAGGGGCTGGAACAGAAGTCTTCTGAGGAGTGGTTGGAGGAGCTGGGAGTGTTTAGCCTGGAAAAAAAGAGGCTCAGAGGAGACCTTATCACTCCCTACAACTGCCTGAAAGGAAGATGTAGCCAGGTGGGGGACAGCCTCTTCTCTAGGGACCCAGTGACAGGACAAGAGGACACAATCTTAAGCTGCACCAGCGGAGGCTCAGGTGGGACATTAGGAAGAAATTCTTCACAGAAAGTGTGATTGGGCATTGGAATGGGCTGCCGGGGAGGTGGTGCACTCATTGTCCCTGGAGGTGTTTAAGAAAGGACTGGATGTGGCATTCAGTGCCATGGTTTAAATGGTAAGGTGGTGTTAGGTCATAGGTTGGACTTGATGATCTCAAAGATCTTTTCCAACCTAGTTAGTTCTGTGTGGTTCTATGATCTACTTTTCTCTGCAGTGTGGCTGCTGTAGATGCATAACAAAATTTCTGTCAGTGTATGTGCACAGTTTTTGTCAAGAGTTACAAACAAGACAGTGCATGATATATTTTTGGAAAGTTGTGGAAGCTTATTTTGTTGCCAAAGATGGCAATTTAGTCGCTGCATAAAGCATTTTGGGGAGATTGAGGGGAGGAGAAAGTTGCATGCTTTTCAAATATGTACATGATAAAAACTCACAGGACAATGCATTTGAATTCTTAATATAATATGAAATCCTTATTTGGGCTTAGCTTGCATATGACCAGACTTTAATATTTTCAAATTTGTTTATGTATATTAAAATTTTTCTTTTAATGTCTCAATTTCATTAACAGATGTACATCATACATAAATTTTGCCAATAAAACTTCTGGGACCTGTTTCTAATATTGAAGACTGCAGGAGAGTTCTTCCTTTTCTTTGCCCTCCACAAATAGCTGGAAAAAAAATTAATGTAGCATTTCCAAATCCACCCAAAACTTTCCTTCTCACTGTAATATTTTTATGCGAGATTATTAATGTATGTATGATAAAAGGTCAAACACATCCCCCCTTATGGTCTTGGTATCAGAATTTATTACTTAATTACAAAGTAAAAACCACTATACCTTTAGAAAGCTGTTAGAGATTTTTTTTGCTGTTGTTAGTTGGTTGGGATTTTTCTAACTCTTCCAGAAGAGATGAGTTGTTCACATCCTTCTAGTCAGTGATTGTGGATAGAAGAGGCAGAGTTTGTAAGGGTAAAATAGCTGCAGAGTGTGAAGTGACCTCAGTACAAATGCCCTTGTCAAATCTCCTCTGAACAGTATGTACTGGATTGATTGTCCATTTCAAAAAGGATGCCCATATGGCAGAAGAATGAGATAGCTATTCCTGTACCATGGAAGAGCATCAAGAACGAAACATGTGCCTTGACTGCTTTTTCCCCTATTGCCAATTAATTTTAGCTTCCTCTCATTAGAGTGGCTTTCATGAAATACTAAGACAGACTTGTGGCACTAATTGTTATGAATTGTTATGAATTTTTATGAATTGTATATATATTAAATTAGAAGGACTGACCATATTTAAAATGTCTTGAAAGACCTTTTAAATGAATCTAATGAATGCCACATTCTTATAATTCAACTAAGAAAAAACCCAAAAATATATTAGAAACAAAAGGGATTTTCCCTTAAGATTCCCCTAATGAAAGCAGAATGACAGAGTTGGCCAGCAGCAGCACAACATGCTAGGAGGGATTTTGAAACAGTCTTCTGGCAGCCAATGTCACAATATACTCTGATTGAATCACAATTATAGATCAAGAAGTTATGTAAAATGTAAACTGGTCTGGATCCTTGAAGCAGACCAGATGGACCTGAGCCTTTTTCATTTATATGTTGCTTTTTTTCTAGCTTTAGGCAGAGTTCATCAAATGTGTATGGCCTGTTATTTAAACACCTGTGCTATCCCATTGTTGCACTGAGGCCACACATCAGAGAGATCAAAGCAAACACATGCCATCCAGAGGTAGTTTTCAGCCTTCAGTGTTCCTTGGGAGTTCCTTGGGAGGGGTTCCTTGGAGGTTCCTGTGTTTCCAGAAAGTTTTTGTTATACAAAAACTAATATAACAAAAAGCAGAAAAGAGATGTATGTGGCAATTTTTTCAAGTATATTCATTAATAATTTTAGTACTTCAGTAAAATATATGATGCCCTGAACAGCTGCCATTTTTCTGAAACTAAATTTTATGGTAGGTTTCCCTGTAAGTTGTTCTCTGTCTCACCACCAGGATGTTGGGTTTATGTTTGTTTTAGCTGGGATAGACATTATTTTCTTAGCATGGGGCTAGATTTTCAATTTGTGCTGAAACACTGTTGGTAACACAAAGCTGCTTTTGTAACTGCTGAGCAGTGCTTACACGGTGTCAAGGCCTTTTCTGCTCCTCACCCTACCCCTCCAACAGGGAGACTGTGGGTGCACAAATAATTGGTAGAGGACAGAGCCAGGACAGATGACTCCACCTGACCAAAGGAGTATTCCAGAACATATGACATCATGCTCAGCATATAAAGCTGGGGAAGAAGAAGCAGGGAACATATGGAGTGATGGAATTTTTCTTCCCAAGTCATCGTTACGTGGGGTAAGGCTCTGTGTTCCTGGGGATGGCTGAACACCTGCCTGCCCATGGCAAGCAGTGAACGAATACCTTCTTGTGCTTTGCTTGTGTGTGTGGCTTTTGCTTTCTTCATTAAACTGTGCTTATCTGAACCCTTGGCTTTCCTCACTTTTACTCTTCTGGTTCTTTCCTGAGGAGTGGGAGTGAGTGAGTGGGCATGTGGCATTTAGTTGCCAGCTGGAAATAAACCATGATGTGAACAACCCTCTGTCCAGACATTATTCCAAAAATATTAGTGCTTGTATTCAACACTTCTAGCAAGACTGAGCTCTTATTGCCACTTTTGCGGTTAAAAATCATCTCAGGAGTTGTGATTGGTGTACTTGTTTTGTATTTACTATAGAGCAATTTTCATTCAAGGTCCATCTTATTCAATTAAAATACTACTGTGAATATCCTCATGGTTTTGCTTGTTTGATCTTGGGGTTTTTTCCTTAGGTCCTGCATTCCCATTATTGTTTCAAATTCATAACTTTAAGAAAATAAATAGATGAGGAGAATTGAATCGGTGGAGTAAACAAAAAGTAGATATTTTTGGAATGAGATGTACAGGATTTTTCATACTTTTCTGTAGTTTCCAAGAGATTTGACATGCTGCAACATTGATACTACTTAGCAATTTAATTGTCTTCATTGGACCAAACAAGTAATTTGTAACTAGGTGTGACCATTAAGCATTCAGCAGAATTAAGGAGACAGTATTTGTAATAAGGATGATGCCTTAGTCTAATAGGTTTAGTTCTGATAGCCTGGCTAGCTTTCTGCACATTTAATTTCCTGTGTGCTGCCTGTCAAAGTGACAGGACTAATGTCATTACTTTCTTCATCTTCCACATGTCAGGCAGAAAGACAAATTTAGTTGTGGGGAGAAATGGCCAAATGTGTCCTTTCTTTTTCCTGCCCTTGACTTTCGAGATCACCTGGTGCCCTTTAACAGCATTAAGTGCCAAGCAGGAGGGCACAGGCTGGCCTAAGCACGGATGGATTTCTGCAGTGTGTGGGCCATGGCCCTGTCATGCCTGTGAGGAAGCTGTTTATACATTTATCTAGTTCTAGGTTGGCAGATGCAGACAGCAAGCAGTGCAGGAAGCTGATACTTGATTATGAACTCAAACAACACTCTGTGGTAGTCAGGAGTTGTGTAAAAGCTACATAGGACCTATCAAGACTTGGCTTAAAATCCAACTAAGTGAACTACATTAGGAAAACTAAAGATTTTATCTTTATTTTTAAAACATATATAGGATGAAGGGAGCATACATATAAAACAGGCACAGATTCATTTTGGTGAACTGAAGCATTCAGTCATTGAAGAGATTTTCAATGTGCTGCCAGACTGGTAACTCTGGAGGGTGAATTGCTTTCTGCAGGTATTCTCTTGACTGATTTTAAACCTTTAAGCAGATCAGTTAGATGCCTTAAATTAATTGAGACTCTTCAGGACAAACTCAGGTTTTTATTTTAAAAACATTCATTTTTTGCTAGGGAAAAAAGCAGCTGAGAGCAAGGTAGAGGTAAACAATGTTTAATGTCTTTACTATTATTAGTCATACAATATTTTTAAAAATTATGAAAGACAAAAATTAGATAGATGATAAATGAACAAATTAGTTTTGCATTTGCCAGGAAACTGTACAAAGTTAGAACAACTGAGGACAAACTGCCAATCTTCAATGGGAACTATAAAGAAGCATATGTATACAGTCATAATTATTTCCATAAAGTTTTTAAAATTTTCTTTTCAAAATATTTTAAAATTTGAAATTAGGAAAAAAATGCAATTTTTTTAATGAAAAAATAACCAGACTACCAAGTTGTGGTTTTTTTTTTTTTTTTTTTGGTTGGTTGGTTTTGGTATTTTGTTTGGTTTGGTTTGGATTTTTTGCATGGGGGCCATTTAGATGCAGAAATACAAGCATGGCCCTCTTATGAAAGCTATTTTTCAGAAAAAAAATAGCAGCTTATTTTGAATATCAGAGTTTATAGGAATAAAAGCATGACATTGAAATTATTTCACACTTGTACTAGTAGTAATGTATTATTAGATTTGTGACATCAATTTTATTACATTCAGTGTTGGGTTTTCTTAATCTAGTGCTTTTATTTATAATGCAAATTTAATTTAACTTTTGAAAAGTATTAATTTGTTTTGAAAGTCCTCAAAATATCCCTAAGTCCTTTCAGAACTGTTTCTTCCTTTCACAAGTATTACCGCATTCACTTTTGAAGGTCAAAAATACTTTCAATAGTTTTACAGGCCAGATGGTAATGCCTTTGCATTTGTATCTCAGACTTTCACACTGCGCCTCATTCCCATTGAAATTAGAAGGAATGGGACATCTTGGCATGAGTTCATAGTGTGAGGGCACATTAGAGGACAGGGACTATTCTCTTTTTTCATTAGTAATATTCATACTTGTTTTGTTGCCTGTGCCAACATATTGTGTTTCCCTTACAAAGAGTAGATTGCAAGCAACTGTCTCTTCCCATTTCAAACAGAGGAATAAAAGGAGCATGGAGAGGGTTTTGAATGAATTTTTAGTTTTTTGTCACACTCAAATCATAGTTTCAGAGATATTTTCTCTTTCAGAACTTAAAGCTCATGCCATTATTTGAAATAAATACAAATAATTAAACTATGTCTTAACTTTTGAGAATTTTTAATGTTCTTGTTCTTGTGGTAGAATTTATATTTCCAAGCTGTATTAAAATGGAAAAAAAAGCAGTCTCTTAATGGAATTTATTTACTTCTCTATTTCACAGATTTTAGATGCATTTGCTATGAGGCATAGCTGTAACACCAATGGTTATTTTAATTTTATCCAGTTTCAGTTATTGAAGTTAAGAAAGCTAGGAATGCAAACTTTACTATGGAAAAAGTATCTAAGAAACACGCAGATGAACAGCTTTTTTGCTGTTGAAATGCAATCCATAGCTGATCCTAACATTTTCAGTCTCCTGATGGCATTTTGTTATATATTTTAAATGCATTCCATTTTGGTTTTTATTATATATGAGAATTCCAGGAATCTACAAGACTGAAATACCTGTTTTACAAAGGCACGTTTTGCCATTTGCATTCCATATTTTGTAGAGCCTTTTTATCAAGCTCTTGAAAAGTTAGTCAAATTCTTCCACTTTTCAGCTGCTGAGGCTCTTCATAAATCAATAGATGCACCTGGTGTTTCTTGGAAATTAGCATTATTCCTGGTATGATTGAAACTCAACACTTATCTTCATTGTTCCCAGATGCCTTCATCTGGCTGCAAATTCCAAGCAGCCAGGAAGTTTTCTAGCTGAGACTACCCTGCAATTCCCTGTAATTCTCACCATGCTTAGTGACCCTGTGCAGCTGATAAAAGTGAAACTAGGTGTTATCTTTGACTGTCACCCTCATTGTTTGTGCCTAAATACACATTGACTGAAAAAAAACCCAACAAACACTCCTAGGTAAGTTCTTCCCATTGTGCAGGAACTTTATAGATATTCCTAACTTTGTCTGTGTTGCTTCAAAGAAACAGCAGAGAATGAATAAGAATGCAGATACCCGTGCTTTCCCGGATAGGAAATCAAGGCTGAACTTGTTATGCTTTAAGGAAAAGCCTGAAACAAATCCAAGTCAAGCTACTCTAATGTACTTTCCCATTTAATATTGAATGCCACTTTAGAAACCTCTGAATTTCACTTTACCTCGAACTGTGCTTGTTCATATTACAGTATCTATTTTCTCATTCAAACATTCATTCACTTGTGGTTTGTTCTTTGTCTGTTTCAGTTTACTCAATATTTAGAAAGTAATGATAGGGCTCCTTTTGGTCAATGTGGTTCCTATCAGCATCTTGTAAAATTTCTAACTGCAGGTTGACAAGCTGTGATATAGAATTGCTGATGTTAGTGGAGTCTACCTTACATTGATATTTGCTATTATCTGTGCTGAGGTGGACTTATAGAATTTATGCATGCTAAATTAATTTCAAGGAGTCTGAAAATACTGTACTAGTCATGAAAAATATTTTCAGACATTCTTGCCATATTTTAACATTTAAAAAATGCTTATTTTTTGTAAACTTGTGTGACCATTTGCTCAAAACATATTTTAAATGATTCTTGAGCTCCCACTAAGACTTAGAAACAAGTGGATTAATAAATGCATTTTGCTATTTATGTTAGGTTATCCAGTGTCCAAAAATCCCAAGAGAGTTAACTTATTCAGCCATGTATCCTGTGTAAAGCCTATACCTTTCTGTGTTTAAATCCAAAATTGTTATCTGCCATGGTGAAAGATTTTATTTAGCATTCTCTAGTGAATAGAATAGAACATAACCTCTGCTGGATTAATCAATAGCCATTTCTACTTTTATTCTAATTGTCCTCAAAGGTGTGTTTTTATCTCTAGACAAAATGCTATAACAGGTTGTATATTCAGGGAAGCTGGTTTTTATACTTTGTGTCTGATGCCAATGTAGTAACAGACAACATGCTAAAAGATCACTGTCTGATTAGCTGGCTGTCTAGGGCAACAATATGCTTATAAAACTTATGAAATTGCTA
This sequence comes from Lonchura striata, assembly GCF_050655825.1. NCBI lineage: Eukaryota > Metazoa > Chordata > Aves > Passeriformes > Estrildidae > Lonchura > Lonchura striata. The sequence goes on from NC_140704.1 coordinate 58,548,563, forward strand.
ATGCCTTTAATGTAATGTGCTTAAAAATTATCAAGTATGTTAGCATTTCTCTAACTGCTTCATCCTGTTCATTCTGTGAGTAATGAATTTACACTTTAAAACTACAAAATATTCTACCAAACAGAATTTTTAGTTTCCCACTGAACACTAAGTTAAAGGTCAAAATTTACTGATACGAATGACGGCCTGTTTTTTATGTCAATCAGTTTTCTATTAGGAGTGCTCATTATGCTGGCAGTAATGGTTTATGTACAAGCCTGTGTGTGCCTATGTGGGCAAATAGATACATTGCAAACTTTTCTATTTTAGTTTTGTTCTTCCACAGCTGTTCCTACATATATTTCTGCTTCAGTAATGAGAGAGAAGTCTCTGCCAAGTCAGCCTGGATCTGCAACTGTAAATTAGGCCCCAAAGGATTCACAGAATCACCGCTTTAATTTTCAGATTTTCTGTGGAAAGGTATGTAACAGCATTTCTAGATCATGTCTCAGTGCTTTTTGGACACACACAGTGATCAACTGGAGATAGCCATCCCATGAAATATAAAATCACTTCATCTTGTCTGACTTCCAAAGTGTTTAAATCCTCAATTGAGAGAGAAATTATGAAAAAGAAATGTTTGTGGTTATGTTTGGGATCATGCTGGTTAGCCACCTGCTAACCAATCTATCCCTCTTTAGTTTATATGTTTTCTCCTCCAATAAGTATGTGTTCAGCCTCAGGGCCCATCAAAGCCCCATATTTACATTTGCTGGGTTTGCAATGTGATGCACTCAGCTGTGGAAAGAGAAATTTCTACAGCGTTCTCTGTCTGCCCTTGTGGTAACTGGCTGGTTATGTAAAAGCCATCTAGAGATTAGCAACTATTCATAATTATTTTATAATAACATTTTATTCACGGTCTTTTCTTTGTTATATGTGAACATTAAAAAAAAAGTTATTAAAGGATTTTTTTCTCTTTTTCATGTCAGACATGAAATATTCTTTGTACATGACCAAAGGTTAACTTAACTAGACTTAGGAGTTTAATACTTTTCTGAGGCTGTGTCCTTCAAATTAAAACTATAGCATCAATTCTGTCAACATAAAGCCTTCCTATGAGATATGCAATTATCGGTGAAAAAAATCCCAAACTTGTAAGCTATTGTAATGTTGTGGTACAATTGTTGGCATTTTTGTCTCACATAAACTTATTTCTTTAATCTTAGAATAGTAGTTCTGTTTCTGAGATATGTTAACCTTTTTTCTCTTCAATCTTTGGTGAGGAGCTCATTTATAGAAATCCTTAGGTCTTCTTTCATCACAGCAAGGGTATAGTGAATGCTTAATAAATATTTAAAAGCTCCATCTGCCAGAGTAAACTAGCACAGGCAAAGCTTCTATGTCCTCTGGAGGTATTTAGCCCAACATATTTAACAGCAAGTCACTGTTCTAGGAAGTCATATGCTGGTTTATATGTGACTAAACAGAGTTTTTCAAGGCAATAAGTTAGGAATTACTGCTGCTCAGGCAATCAGGTCTTCATAATGAACAGTTTTTCTTGGTAGTATGAACAAAGTAGAAAAGATGAAACAATATTTTTTTTCCTGAGTCTGTTGTAGTGTAAAATATTGCCTGTGTAGTCAGTATAATAGATTGTAGTGAGAGGTTAATTCCATTCAGGAATGAAATCTAAGGTTTCTAGAGAGTGGTAACCATGTGAGGTTAATAGCTTGACACAACAGCTTCTTGAGAAATCTTTTTATGGTATAGCTAGCTCTTACAAATGATGACTATATTTGTCACTTTGCATTCTTGTTCAAGTGATATCTTTTATTCTTCATTTTGTTCCTTAGGGGAATTGCTGAAGTATGTGACTGTATTTGGAAGGATTAGACTATCAAAGGGTAAAGTTATCATTCATATGAATGTCATTCTTCATAGAGTACAAAAAATGTGAAAAATATCAGGTGGTCCAGACTGGAAAGAATCCACAGAGATGCTTTTTCCAGCAGCAAAAAATGAATGTTTTGCTTTCCAGAGTGCCAATGAGTGCAACAACAGTTGCTGCTCTAGCAGATCTTCTTCAAAACTCATTTTTGAGTTTTGAAAAACAAGTGAATGATGGGAGAAACTTTATCTTTGTGGATTTTAAGATATGATTTAGTATATAAAATGTGCTTCTCCAAATTCACAGTTTTGCACCTCACATTTGGCTTTGATCTAGAAATAGTTAAGCTAAACTGTCAATACTGTTATACTAAAACTGTCGTTCTATAATCAGCTGAACTAAATCTGAACACCAGGCTGACCTAGAGAAAGAAAAAAAAAACCCCTTGCCTCCAAGTCTTTAAAGTTTAGTTTAAGACTTGATAGCATAGAACTTTTTTTGCTTGCATTTACTGAAATATTTGAGACGCCCTGAGTTGGATGAAAAGCTTATTGACTGTGTGATTATCCACTTTTTTTAGGTACTACATTCAATCAGGGTTTTGTTTTTTTTATTTTTTCTAACTTATCAATTTGAGCAGAAGTGATAAATGAATAGATGGTGTCCACTTGCTTCCAGTTAATGACCTGAAGAAAGAAATATGTGAATAATTTTGACATGTGTTAAAAACACTAATTTCTCTCTGGATTTGTGTGACTGAAAGAATGGAGTGAAATCTGGGGAAGAATACAATATATTATGCAAAATCGTTTCATGTTAAATATGGGCAAGATATGCTGGAATTTTGTGTAGAAATAAGCAGTGGTTTACAAGAGTCACATTGAATCTTAAAAGTTACATGAGAAGTCTTTTAAAGCAAATTCCAGAACGTGTTATTGTACTTGATGAAAGTTGTTTGGCAATACTCTGAAAATTATACAAAAATCACTAAAAAATTAGTTTCCATGATATTTTGTATTGACCATACTTTTTCAAGTCAATCTTTTTTTAAGACCCTTGCATTTATCTTTGCTTTGCAAATTAGGTCTCTCAGAGGGCAAGTAGACCAGGAAATCAAGACATTAAATAAACTATTGAAAGATAGCAGGGGACAGGGAATGTTTCTTTTGATGTATTACCCGCACCAGTACATCCTTGTGGTATGGCTCCTTTGCAACATACAGAGGAAGACTAAAAATCATCCCCTTTCTAGTATTTTCCCCAACATTCGGTCATTTGAAATATTTATGGTACAGGTAGTAGAAAAATCTACGTCTGTCTAAATATAGAGCAAAAAAAATCAAATTATATTGGATTTCAAAGATGTATCCAGTAACTAGAGGAGAATGATGTCATAAACTATAGGCACTGGGGAATCAGTTCAAGGTCCACAATTCCTAAAACTCTGAGTGATGAGGAATGAGCATACTTATTTTTTTGACAGACTACATGCAAATCAGTTCAGAACAATTCAATCTTAATATGTGTATTTAAAATGCATCTGGAAAGTTTCTACTAATGCCAGATGGATTCAAGTGATTATTTAAAAGAAAGCACAGTTTTTCTTCATATATCACAAAGAATTATTTTAAATCACCTGTTGAATTCTCAGTGAGCCTGGAATTAGCTAAAGAATCTGTGGCTGATGGTTTTACTGAAATGATTGAACAGTCATAACCAGATTAATTTATGTCTATATAAACCTACTTATCTTAAGAATTTGATTTCCTTTCTTGTGTCAATAGCAGTAAAAGTCTATGCTAGTGATTTTAGTAAAGTCAGGGAATCAAAAGGTATGATTTCTGTTCCACAGGAAGATGTAAGGGTAAAGTTGTACTGGGTAAATTTAATGGTTTTTACTATTGATATTGATTGTATTTAGAGGCTGAAGTAGAAGTGGTATTTTTCCATTTTCCTGAAACAAAGTTTAGTATATAAATATATTTGGACCAGCAACATGAATATTTCTGATGCAATATAATAGTAAAATGTGTTAATGTCTGTGAGGACTGTTACACAAATATAGCTGCCTTTCATTATAGTGTTCATAACTCTCTATTAGAGTAGGATACCAGCTCAGCTTCTTATAATCTGATATTAATAACTTCATAGCTGTAGCTAGAAACCCACAAGATGACTGTAACCTGTTCTCCCCTGACATCTCTATTCAGCAAATATCTAGGTTTTGCTCAAATCTGAGTGCTGAAGCAACCTCTTTTGGTTAGATATTTTAAATTTTTTTCTTACAGATAAAAACACATGGATTTTTGGCTTGATATAACATTTTAAAATTACTAAGATTACGCTGGTTTTAAAATTAATTGTGTTGTTCAAACCTTGTACAGTTTAAAATGAATTGTGGTTTTTTTCTACATACAATTTTTTTTCATTTCTATAGGTTTCAGACATCAAGAATTCAGTGCATGTGTCATATTATACTATCTGTTAACAGTGATATTTCACAAAATACATGAATTAAGGAATCCTCTTTAGCACTTGGATGAGCCAGCTAACTTCATTTTTTAATATGCCTTTTAAAGCTCACATCAAGGGATCTTACATCTAAGGAATTTATTAATATTACATACAAAAGTGAAAGCTTGTCCCACTCTTTAAATAACCAAGCATGAATACAAGGTTTTAGACATTGGATTTGTGGTTTGAATGTTTTTTTCCATACACAGCTTTAAAAATTTTGCTGCAGCCCTGCTCCAAGTCAAAGTCTGTGTCAGTAGCTCATCTTCCTTAACAGCAACTGGAAATTCCAAGGAAAAACACAGAAGAAAGAGTTGATGTGAGGATTGCATGTGTCTGACAAAGACTAGTTTATCAAGGGGATTCCTGAAATATACCTTTCATATGAGCTATTACTCTCAACATTAATTTTTGATCTGTTTTCTGACTTTACCTAATCCCTTGCTGATATCTTTTATCTTGATAGGTTTCACAGGAAATATGTGGAAGGATATCAACATACTTTACAATCTCTTTTCACTGTATAAACTGTCCATTTAGTCCAGTGTTTGCTTTCTATATTTAAATAAGTATTAGTTTAGAATTGGCTTTCTTTTATATCTCACAATACTTTAATTGCTTAATTTTTCTTGTCGAATAATCTTATAAAAATCTTTCAGAAGACCAAGCATGTTACATCCACTTCATAACCCAGATGAAAATGTTTGTTGTAACACTGAAAGAAATACAATGTGAAGAGCCACATTGTACATCCCTACATTACCTTCCCTAATATGACAGAACCATGTTAGTACTCAGAATACTAACTGCTATAACTTCTGTCAGATAGGTTAGTGTGGAAATTAGGTTTTCACACCTGTGTGTGCCAGTTTCACATCTGAAACTATGCTTAAATACCAATGTGGCATTTGCCATCTTTCATTCCTGTGACATCAAGTTTGCTTTACACATAGGAATTGATACTTATGCTCGAACACAGACATCAAATTGCTGCACAGTTGTCTGATCTTATTGATTGACTGTAGTTCAATGTATTGGTTTGCTTTGTGTTATTTATTGTGTTTCCTTTTAAAACCTCTGAGCCTTTTCTCTGACAGTGGATTACTATGCAGGCTTGGTCTGAGAACTGTCTTCCTACCAGCAGGAATACATATGGTTAGTTTAGCCTTTCTGCAATAACTTTAATTTCACTGTTCAGTCCTTTTACCATTTGATTATGTTCCCTCCTGGCTTCCTGTTCTGTAGGCTCCATTAAGGGACACATTATCAAAGGCGTAAAAAGTCATAGGCAGCTCCTTAACCTCTTGTGACATAAATTTAAACTTCTAGAGATTATATTGTTGTTATTTTAATTTCCTACATTTCTAGGAACATATTTCTGATATATTGTATCTTCTTCCACTTTTTTTTTCCCCCCCGGGAAATAGAAAAAAAAAACATGAAGTGAAATGTGATGGTAAAGAGGAAGCATGAGTCAATGTTGGTGCCTAGGTCTTATGTCTTTAAACATTCTTCACGTTTTCTGCAGGAGTTTTATATACTCAAGTGCTCCTTTATTTATATCTAAGTTACATTTTTTGTGTAGTTTCTCTTTTTAAGTGCTAGGGACTAAGTGACTGAATGCTTTGTGGAGTTTGTTATTTCACAAAGCAAGCAAGTCAGTCTCCATGCTGTTCCTGATGACACCATTCATCTCTACCTTCTTAATAATTATATTCCCAGTTGTGTCTGTGTCTTGTCTTGTTGGCTGGTAGCCTTGTCTTTGGAGGAGTATGCCTGAAGCAAGAGGCTGTAGGATGTATCTATATTCTGATATCACAACGTTTTTTACCTTTTCAGATCTCATGTCAAGCTCAGTCAGGATGGAATTAAGCTTAGAATCAATGCTGAATATTTCAAAATTCATATCCATAATATTTAGTGTCTAGGACATATTGTACCTTTTTGTCTTCAAAGGTCACATAGTTCACTCTGGTGTATCTGACAGAAAAAGGTGAATGAACTTTGCAGAAGGGATAGAGAGATATTTTACTGACAAAGCTTGGATATATTTTCATTTCTAAATGTATAAACACAGATTTAATATCCTCAGACATAGCTGCTAGATATGGCTATGCTTGAGCTGTTGGACTGTGATAAACTCAAAATAAAAGGGGTTTATTGAACAATATCAGTTGGTACAGTTGGTCTGAGCCAGAGTGTGCATAAGTTGAAACAGTGTTAATAAAGGGATAAACAGGGTCAAAAAACTTCAGTAACGTTGCAATATTTGATCTTATGCTCTTAGCTGTATCACTAGAAACTTTCTAAGGCCCTGAACCAGCAGATTTACAACTGCTGTGTTTATGGTTGCTTTTTAAAATAAGTTTAATTGGCAATGGGTTCCACAATTTAACCACAATATGAAATAGATATAATTTTATCAGTGAACCAGTTGTCATTTGGTGTATATTTACTAAGTAACCTCTTTCATGCTTTGGCACAACCAATTCTCACAAATTTAATTTTTTTCTCAGATTCTTGGCCATTTCTATGACTTTTCACTGAATGTTTTATTGAGTCTTGCTTCCTTTTGAAGAGATCTATAAACAGTATATTATTAAGTCTCAATAATCTACTGCAAGGTAAATAAGGGAAAGATATCAATATCTGATGGGGAAACCACAAGAAAAATGAGGAAAGATACATGATTAGAGAAACATCCAGGTATAAAAATATCTAACTCTGTGTGATATGCACCAGATATCCCATTCTTTTGTGTGATTTAATTTAGATGCCTTGCTTAGTCACAAGCTCCTCTGTTGGGAGCCTGCCTTTTTCCCGTAACTACATAAATTCATACTCAGGAAACCTCACATTTTTAAATTAAAGGCCTAAAATCAGATGACCTGAATCTCTTTCCAGAGAGACTATAAAAAGTTTTTTAAGTTACCCAAATCAGTAGTTGAATACCTTTAAAATTCTAGCTTTGATTTTCTTAGGATTAAATAGGACACCTGAAGCCAATTAAGAAATCGGATCCAGGTTGTCTTTGTTCAAAACTAGCACTGCAATAGTTATTCTACTTCTCTAGCCTATAAAATATGCAAATTTAAGCATTCCAATTCTGGCTTTCATTTTTGCTGTAGTGTCTAATTATGTAGAGGGAAATAGAAACAATAGTGACTTTTCAGATGAAAGTGCTTTTAGTCACAGTGTTACAGATGATGCTCACAGTTCCTTTGTACTAATGGCCTATTCATTGAAAAGATTTTAAAATTAACATAAGAAATTACCATTTAGTAAATAATGAAACCCACAGAGAAAGGAAATAAATCAAACCCATTTTTATTTCTCTTTAATATTCACAAAAATTTAGTTTGCTTTTCTTCTCAAATCTATTTTTGGGCCTAAGTAAAACTGCCCTCTCCCCCTAAGCTATTAAATTCCTTACAGTCTTTTTTTCATCCTGATGTGCCAATTCAATGACATGTTGGAATTAGTTCAGAGATCACAACTGCCAAAGCCCTCTGATCACACAGAGCTGGCCCTCCCACTACTGTTGCTGTTCAGAGCATCCACAGCTACAGCTGCTCAAAATGAGATCAGCCAGCTTATTCTCTGGGCTCTTTTCAAGATTTCTCCTGTGGCTGCTCTGCTTCCACCTGTTCTGCCCTGAGCAAATTGTTTCTATTGCACAAATACTCAAGGACCAAAAGAGTTCCAGATGAGGTGCCCTGGCTCTTGCCTTCAGCCCAGTTACGGTGGGCAGTTCAGCACCCACTTGGCAGCATCATACAACTCTCAGGCTCTGAGTTTCCTTCCCATTGGAGAGATGGGCATAAGGGGAAATCTGTTCCACTACTGATTTATTGTTCTGTATTTATCAAAAAGATACTCCTTAATGTCCATTATACTTCTCCTTTTTCCTGTCTAACATAAGCAGAACATTTTTTTTTCACAGACTGTAACTTAATAATAGCACAATTTTATAAATAAATGATTAATTTATGTCTTGAACTTAAATTGTATTAGTTTATGGAGTGGCTTCTTCTTACTTTTTCTTATTCTTACTGATAGTTATAAGTAAAAAATTTACATGCTTGCTGAATTTGTTGATGAAGAAGGATATGAAACCTACTATGTCTATTTAACAAAGTAATTAGTTTTTGAAGAATTTATTATCTAAAAATATACCTCTACTACAAAACCAGACATTACATAGACATTTTATTGTAAATTTATATTATTATTTTTTATGGTGTGGTATATATTTCATACATTAAAGATGCTTATTTTACAAATAAATTCTTCTAAATTTCAACTTTTACAATTTTAAAAGAAACAAAGAGCAGAGCAGAATTTGGAGTTAAATTGTGTCAAATATATTACAGCATGTAGGTGTATTTGAAACATCTGTAGTGCTAATGGTTCAGCCTCTTGTTGAGTAGTTGCTCCCATCCCTGGATGCAGCCTATTATCATCCAATACTGATACTGAGCCCACAGCAGTTGTTCATTTATTTTATGCTTGCACTAGTTAATTTGTTTGTTTTGATATGAATTTAGTGCTATGGGCTATGAACAGGGGCCCAGTAGTGTTAATGTGCAATTTAGGAAAACTCTCTAATCACAAAGTCACAGGAACTTTAAATTCCTGTATCTGCATTTCTACCCTTCTGTCTTTCAAATATTTCTAGTAACAAATAATCTAACTAATTAATAGGATTGAGTGGGATATCACCCACTAGAACAGGATGCTCAAAGCCCTATCCAACCTGTCTTTGAACAGTACCAGGGATGGGGCAGCCACCACAGCTTCTCTGTGGAACCGTTTCAATGCCCCACTCCCCTCTGAGTGAAGAATTTCTTCCTAAAATGTAATATAAATCTCTTCCCCCTTAGTTTGATTTAAACTCACATTTAAGTAACTATTTTTTAGGTATTTTGACTCATTGTCTCTAATTGTATGTCTCAAAAAAAAAAAATTGCAGACTGGATCAAGTGTCAACTGAAACAAGTACAGACCCTTCAGTTTTTTCCACAATCCAGTTACAGAACATTTCTATCTATGAGATGCATGTCACAGCAATTTCCCTATTTTATCTTTTTTTGCTGGCTCTTTTAAAGCTTAGAGTGAGTATTCCACATTTAACTCATTTGTGAGGACATTAGCAAAGATGATTGCCTTGTTAGATTAGTCCTTGATTTCTTTGTACATGCTTTACCTCAGAGAAATACCAAACCAGCTGGCATCTTCTATATTAGTTAGAGAGAAGCTCGTTTGGCATAATTTATTTCAAAGAATAAAGAAATATACTATATTTATTATTGGGATCAAGCTGTCGGAGTGAGACTAAGAGATAGCCTTTTAGTACTCTTAAGTCTTCAAAAGAGCTGTTGTTTTAACAAGTTCGTCTGAATGAATAAATGGGGAATAAAATCAAAGATATTAGGAATAAATTGGACAACTAATAAAAATATGCATATGTATTATACAAATCACTGGAATTTTTCAGTGATACCTAATAACACACCTTGTATAATGTATTCTACTGTATCTCACCTTTTAAAAGAAAAAAAACGAGCCCTTCAAAATGAAAATCACAGATTCTTGTCTCTGATGTAGGTAAGGATTTCAGCAGTGCATTTGAATTTGCATGTTGCTATATTCACTTTTGATTTCCATTGGATATTGGTATAGGATTTTGGTATAGAATTTTTTGCGACACTTCATATTTAATAATGTCAAAATTTGATTAGAAAATTTCACTTCATTTTTTTGGTGCAGTGCCGGCAAGGAAGTTAAGGCATTGTAAGCTTACCAAAGTAAGAAACCTCTCATTAAGCACCAGTATGGCTTTGTTGGGCCTCTCCCTGGGGGCTCCCCTGACAGGGGAAACCCTCCTGGAGTAGTTCTGTATCAGGAAAAGGAGACACATGGGACTTTTTCAGTCTTCAGTTTCTTGTTAATTGTTACGTTATCAAAACTTCAGCATGCTGTTGCACCAGACCTTGCATGCAAGAAAACAGCACAAAACCGGCTAACAATCTCGTGTTACAAGGACTTTTAAGCCTAATAAAAAAAAAAAAAAGCCCAATTAAGAAGTGACACCTAAATTATTTTCCATTCTAATCTAATAAGTGAAGACCCACAATGTAAATTTTTCTACCCAATTACAAGATGCCACCCAAGTCCATGAAGAAGGAAGGAAGAAAATGGACTACGAGACAACACCCTATACCCTCCATCTTGTTCCCATCTACAACATACTAAAAATCCTAAAACCTAAATTTCTCACCTAAGCGACATACTATACTACCCTCTATAATCTATTTCACATTTTGTGATCTCTAGTTTATTTTGAGGCTTTGGAGGCTTTCTCCATGAATGAGGGTCAAAGTCAGTCCTTCCCTGGGAGTCAGAACCCTTCACGGCAGATAAATATTCCCCTTGCTCTGGGTTTCCACACACCAGAATCCCAGAAGATAAAGCACATATCAAAAACCACTCCCATATTACAGAATTGGTTCTGCTGTTTTTGTTGCTTGTGTGGGTTTTGGTGTTTTCTTTTGTGAGTGGTGACAAAGTAAAGGAAGAAGAGTTTGTGAAACTAGAGAATGAAAGCTGAAAATTGTTCAGTGGCTGAATTTCTCACCTGATAGATTGCCTACCTACTAATATTTGCAGCTGTCAATTTCTGCTAGCGTCTGTTGAAGATTGTGTCACAAGGGGAACCGCTGCACCCATAGCATGGGCATCCAATGTTCCTATGCAGGAGTTTCTTCTACAAAACATCTTCCTGTGATATAATGGAGGGATGTTTTAAAAGCTCCATCCCATGTGAGAGAAGTAGCACCTCTATTTCTTGCAACAAACATTAGAAGAAATTGAATGGGATTAAAGGACTGTGCTGGGAGATAATTTATTTTTAATGGGGAAGAAAAAGGAAGAGAACACTTAAGAGATTAAATTAAGAAAACTTTTTAGCAGTGAAATAGGGACACCTTCACTTTGACTCAAAAGGGTGTCCATAAGAATATAATTATGTAAATGTCAAGAAGGCTGGAAGTGGTTTTAATGTTGTACATTAAGATATATATTAATAATATGATGGAACTGGGAGTGGAAAAGACTATACTAAATAGAATGAAAAATGTTCTGACAGGAAGACACATTAGGCTGTAGAATAGTTTTCCATAGGGAAGCCACCACTTAAGGGCTTTTTCTTCCATCAGAATGTTCCCCAATTCTATGAAGATTCATATTCAGCTCTTCATGTCCAAATGGAAAATTAAACAAGAGAGATAATTTCAGCAAGTCCCGAAGTCCCTCAGTAATTTTAAGGAAATTCAGTTACATTCTCTTATCAAAATATCCCTTGCTGGGGTTAAGTATAGACACCACTATATATATTTTACCCCGTTATCTTTAAAAAATAATTTATTTAATTAAAAAGTGAAGATCTTTCTCTGAGTTTAGATGTCAGGGTTTTTTTATGACAGGCCTGTCATATTTTGTCCTTCTTGCAAGATTTTGGGAGTATTGGCTGTATCTGGATTACATAATGCATGCAAACAAAATGTTTTAAGTTCTAAACATTGTCTAAAGTGACTGTTTCCTGGACTTTCAAAGTTCAGAGTTCAAAGGAAAAGCTTCTTACTACATTGAGAATGCAGAGCTGCATTTTCAGGTTCAAAATATCAGTGATCTGTGTGAGGCAGAAGACAAACTGAGCCTGAAGTCTGAGATCAAGTCTGAGCTCTAGTCCTGGAGACAGGGTGTCTGTTTCTGTTATTATGATTAGAACATTGGCCTTTGAAGTAATGGGGCATATCCAGGGGTATGGGAAGCTCAGGGAAAAATAGGTCTTTGCCAGAAATTTAAAAGTTTCAAACATCAACTCACCCTACTGTTTTTTTTGTTCTGTTTGTGGGAGTTTTTTTGGTTTGTTTTTGTTTTGTTTTTTGTTTGTTTGGTTGAGTTTTTTTCCCAGTCTACCCTTTTCAAATGAATGATTTTTAACCATTGTTTCAGTTTTCAAATCAGGTGTGTAAGATGTTTTCTCATTATTTTTGGGGGGTTTTTATATCATTTTCCTTAGGACTTGGTTCAGGTTCGGGGCAAGACAACTTTCAAGATGCATTATGCTTTACACTGCAACTGTGAGGGAAAGGATGTTCTACTGCCCTGCCCTTGGTCTAGAAAATCAGGATTTAATTTACTTCTCTGTCATAAGTTATCTATATGGGATAACACATCTTGAAATATAAAAAGATTTTTCAGTAATATGCACAGCTGAGAAATACCTTCTTAAGCACAAAGCGGAATAAAACACTATACGTTTTTGGATATTCATTCTATTTTCTATTAAAACTTAAGTAATTTACTCAAATCTCTATGTGTATAATGATATTTAATGACTATTTCAGCCTACTTATGTGGTACTGTAAAACAATTGTATGTATAGCATAGCACCAAAAATATAAAAACAAAACCCTTAACTATATTTTTTCTTTAGTTAGAGAATTGCAAATTTGCATGTTTTGCCAGAGAATTTGAGTTTCATACTGTTAGTAAATTTTGAAGCCTGGTAACCACATAAGCTTTTTATCCCAACAGAGAGATGGTTGGTGCCACCTATTTTATTGTATTGATGCCATGCATTTTATTATTTTTTGTTCAGCTTGTTATGAAAAAATACAGTTCTCACATTTTGAATTATTTAAATGCATCAGGTTTTCTGCTAAAATAATGCTTCTAGATAAATGATTGTGGTTATTACTGTCTAAACTATTGATTAAATAGCACAAAAAATTCTCACATTAAAACATCGTGTGTGTGCATATATTTATGTCCCCTTTAATTGCCTCATTTAGCTTATTTTGTTTTGGTAATCCAGAAGGTGCTCATACTAATTCGTATGTATCCATGTACAGTCTTCACTGAATACTGCATAGTATGACTTAAATGAACTGATAAATATTAAGTCAAATAAATGAGTTTAGATTCTCAAGTAACTGAATTGTATTGAACTGCATGCATTGTGAAAGTTTTAGCAGAACTTAGCCTCATCAATAAATCTGCAGTCCTTTTCTAAGAAGCTTTGCCTCTGAATCTCTCTTGGGGTTTACTAAATGAATTTAAAGCAATACAGATACCTTCCAAATCCCATAACAGAACTCACACGTAAGCCAAATAAGCTGAAAAAATCCGTTAGTAGGGGAAGGCAATTCTTGTTGAATTAATGAAAACTGAAAATACTTGAATTCTCTGTTTGCTTTTAGGCTGACTTGATAAAAATCTCTGAACAAGTAACTTAACAAAGACAATATAAAGTGGGCTGGCCAGCTGTAAGATGCTGGCCAACTACAACAAATTAAGCAATAGATTTACTAGGTTAAAAAATAAAAAAGGAGCTAACTGTGAAATGAAGTGCTCCAACATGGAGGCAAACAAAACATTATGGTCCAACAAAACCCAAATATAATAAAAAAACCCCAGTTTAAGATGCATATATGTCTCTTAGTGTTTTACTAAAAACTAATTCAGCACTTTCCTTATTGCAACTGCATATAACTTAATAAAGAAAAATGTGAACTAATCTTCAAAAACTCAGTTCTCTGAAATGTAGAGTTGGGACCCGGAATCCAAAGCCATACTTAATGGTATATAAAAGCATAATGAAAATGTTTGTGTATGGACACCAAAGACCCTCAAAAATACTGAGGATGTCCCTCTATTTGTGCTGCATTCATGAAATAAATATATTTTTTAATGGTATTTAAAGATCTGTATTGAAAAAGATAACCAATTGCATGAGTTTCTGTTTATTTCTTTAATTTACAGTGAATTGTCTATCTCTTGACTACATCAAATTGTTCACCTCAATATATATACCTTGGCTTCCCAAACCACATATTCTAAGCAATTTGGGAAATGGAATCCAGGGTTTAACAGAAGCAATAGGAATAGAAACAAATAGGCAGAATAAGAAAGGACAGCAGACACTGTGTTGGATGAGCCATTAGTATCAGAAACCAGTTACATGTGTTCTTGCAAAGTAATGAATACATACATGAGATATATTCTCCCACTTGTTTTTTGCACATCTTATAGTAGAGAGTAAGAACATAGATTAATGAAAATGTATTTGAAAGGATGAAATATTTTAAATTTAAATATTATAAATTTTAATATTTATTCTATTAATATAGCTGAGGGATTTTCACCTGAGCAACTTTGGTTTAGTTTGGTCGATTGTGATGCTTTTGCCATGCTTAATTAAATTAGTACATTTTTAATGAAGAACCAGCAAAAATGCAGTGATCATTTTGGATATGTGTAATGGAGTTAATTTTTACAGAGTAGGAGCTCCTCTTTCAAATGTGAGTCATAAATAAATGAAACTGAAAAGGTTGTACTCATTGTTCATTTTAACCTTGTCCCTTTTTAAAATTTTTTTAACCGAAATTGCTGAATTCTAATCAAAAATGAACTTATAAAAGATAAAAAAATATATACAGTTATGTTACCAAAAATAACTCCTATTTCTGTAAGTTTCAAATGTTCTCCCTTTATACAAGACAAGCTTTTACAGAATGATCAGCAATTCTGTGGCCTTAACTAGTATTTATTGGATAAAATCCAATACCTTCCCCAAAACACTGTTTAAATTTTCGTCATGTGAGCAGTAGCATTCACAAAAAGTAATGGCTCTTGTTCTCATAAAACAGGTCATAGAACAAGAAGATAAAGTATTTGTGATTGCTTTTAGTCTGGAGTTACTTTGCAAGATAAGATTTTGTTCAAAAGCACAACTGTATCTTAATTTAAAGTGGGTTCCTTAAGAAAATTAGTATTGTTGCCAACACTGTACTAACTTTCTATGTTTATGTAGTTATTTAAAGAGTTTTGACCTTCACAGATTAGATTATTAGTAATTTCTTGTTTTGTTTTTCTTGTAAATGAAAATGTATGACTGTTTAATTTCCAAAGTGTCAAGAATCATTATCCCCATATTTATCTCTTTATTAATATAAGTTTCATACTTATTGCATTTTAAATGAGTTTCCTTGTTAAATACTTTGTTTGCTATGTTCAAGTATTTCCAATCCACTGAAAATATTGTCTCTTTGCCATTCATCATGCCCCAGAATTTTTCAGTGGGTATACTATTGTACCATGTACTTGACTATTAGGTTTTTGAGGGATATTTCTCAAAATATACTGTGGTAGTCTGTCACTTTACAGTTCGTTCTTCTGAAGTATGTTTTAATATTCCTTGTAATAAGTTTGTAATGGTTTGTTCTATGTACCTCATTCCCTAATGGATCAGTCCTGAGTTGTTTACCACAGTTTTCCCCCGCAAAATGTATGTCAATGCACATGTCAGTCTCCCTGTACACCTTCCTTGTTCCCTTGTCTCACTCCTGTCTGTCACAGATAGCACACTCCTTTGGTGTTCCCTGTCTTTCATCCCTTCCCCAAAGGGATGGATTGTAAGGGATGGATTGTACAGAACTGGATTGTGAGGTTTGCTTCCTCCCCGTGTTGGTTTCTATTGGGGAGCCCTTACCCTGCACCCCTCCCCTAATGCCTCCTATTGCTCAAAGGTTGTGTCCTGGTGCCATCCGCACCAGTCTCGGCAGAGACTCGGGATGGCCACTTGCGTGTCTGCCCTGCGGCCACGAGTGGGACAGCTGCCGGGGAACCTCCATCCCATGGCCACTGAGAGCCAGACACAGCTCATATCTTAATAATATTTTTTTTCTCTTTGTTTCCTCTTTTAAACTATTTTAGAAAGAAGATTGTGATATTCTTACTTTGCAGATACTGATGGATTAGCTCTGTCGTCTGTGGTGTTGAAAAACCCCAAAAAAAGACCCATAGTATTTTTAATTTTTTTTTTTCAGAAGAAATTATTACTAATAGTATTTCAGTATCATTCCAAACTATATAAAATTAATGGAAATTATTTTTGGAGTTCTTAATTATAGGAACCTTATGAACTTGGCATTTTATTAAATATAATATCTGTTAATCACTGTTCTCCTGTCCTGTGATTAGCTAGCTAACAACCACAGAGCAATGTAAAAACAACTTGTTCTGTAAAATACTTGGTATTTATATTTGAACTCATCTGGAGACCAAAATAATTATAATTTTAAAATATTTTAACAGCTCTTTTTGCTAATAGCACTATATGTCTCCTTCAATTAGACAGTCTTCAATGTAAAGAACAATCAAAATCTTAGGCAAGGCATTTATTTATACATATTTTCCATAATTGTAGTGAACAAAAATACTGTGTAATATAAACACAGGTTGGCTTTTATATGAATTAATAGTACTGTGAAAGGTGGGTTGATAGGAAGAGTTGATAAGTATGAAAGTAAGACAGAAGGTCTGGAGAGATGTAATTCCTTAGGAAATAATTAACCCGAAACTGTGTAAACATGCTTAAACAAATACTTTATAAAAATCAAACCAACAAATTAAATAGCAGATTTACCGTTTCAGCCCAAGTGTCAATAACTGAAGTCCATATGTTTACACAGGCCAGCCTCACAGAAAGATAACTCTGTTTGACCTTGCTCTTATCAGCACCAACCGCAGTCAACATATATCTTTACCTGCTTGTATCCTTTATGAACAGAAAGAAATCAAAGGAATATATAAAATAAAAGTTTAGACTTGCTTGCAATCCCACTGTATAGTAATGTCTCCTTCTCTGGAGACTAACTCTGATTTTGTGAATCTGAGTAAGAAATTTTGTGCAGTAAATATTCACTCTGGTTCATTGCTTACAATATTGGTTATACAGCAATACATATGGAAGACATTTGTATGTTAATTATTCATTGCAAAGTTTGCTTCTACCATAGAATAAATGTTATAGCATATAAACTGGTAGCTGCTGGACAGATAATAAAAAATATACTAAGGGACAGTTTTCAGACTGAATCTCAGCACTGAATGGTGATTAAGTGTCACAAAGAGTTTAAGAATTATCATAACTTTATCCAGAAGAGCCAATTAACCTAAAACTGGCTAGGTCTAGCATGAGTTATAGAAATTTGGGCCTGAATTACATTCTACTACAGGAGATAAACCTGTTGTTTAATCACTATGTTTGGTGTTATTCAAAAGATAATAAAGCTTTTTGTTGGGAGGAAGTTCCTAACATTCCTGATTGTACCGTTCACCAGCTGTTGCCTACTGGAGAAATATCTTACCAAAAATATATCTCAAAAGAAGTATCTCTCTCTTGTGATGTTTGGTATACTTCAAAAAAGCCCAGTACCCTTTTATGAGTGTATGTGTGAGAGAGAAAATATGTTTGATATAATATCCAAGCTAGAAATATATTATATGGCAGTGAATCACATTAATGTTTATTTTCAGTTTTCCTGTTAGTTTTCTTCTTTCATGTTTCCCAGCCTTAGCTTTAGATGGCATTTTTTGTCCAGTATACACTGATTTCTTCTAAGACAAAAAGAATCAAATACAGAAAGTAGGAGAAATTTTGAGTTTCAACACTCTGCATGTTTGGAAGGTATTATAGACGTAATTGGGACACAAATCATCAAACTGTGTTCTGTTGCTTAGCACTGTGTTCTGTTGCTTAGCACTGCAGCTGCTTTCTTAATTCTATCTCTGTGAAATACTGACTCTCATCTTGCTGTTATGCTGTAGATAGTTCCAAAGCCCTTGTGAAATCCAGCATTCTTTGGTTTAATTAGTCACTGGTAGTAGACTAAGTTGACTGACTTTGGTTGTCAGTTAGAGGCTCTTTGTTTTTAGTGACTGTATTCCCATGAGAGCCTGGGATATAATTATTAAATCACCTCAGTCTCACCTGTGATGATTGCTGGTGCCAAATTGCTCAGCTCCTAAATGCTTGCTTTCTTTGGCAACACTTTTCCTTTCATTCTTGTTTTCTGGATAGTAATTTCACTTTTCTTTTTTCTCTACCCTCAGTTAAACTCAATAATCAGAAGAATGAAATCTGCATTGAAAGTAAAATTATGAGCATGTATCAGATACAATCAAAGCAATGTCTGGACATATTCTCATCACATCGCTTTATAAATTAAAAAACCCCATCTTATGTGTTTAGTCCAAAAGATAATTAGAGTCTGGTCATGTAATTTAGCTGATTTGTTGAAGCCGTCAGTTAGATAAACATTATCTTTAAATACTCCTGGTTGTGATGCATTGGGAAGAACATGTGGGGTATGATCTTTTAGAGGAGTACATAGAAAAGTTATTTCAAGAGGGCAAATTAATAAATCCTCTCTCCCTGAAGCTTATGAAGTGTGACTCCATTAGGTAAATTTCTTATCAGCATATGTATCACATCACAGTAAAAAAACTTTTTAAGTGTAATTCATTGAACATAAATTTGAATCAGTAATTTTCAGATTAATAATTTAGTCATCTACAACATAAATGATACATTTATTTTTTATCAAGAAAACAGAAAGCTTTATTCCAACAGTTATTAAATTGTTAAACAGTTTCAGTTGCTTTCAGTGATATAACTGTAAATTTAAAAAAAAAAAGTATTTTCAATAAATATGAGTCATCATTTGATTTTAAACACATTTTGGGGTGGGGTAATTTATATAACTATAGTTCTTCATGATCATCTGGCTGAAAGGTTTTCCACTCTGAGATGTTGAGAAGGTAGAAAAATTGCCCATCTTTATTGGAAGACATGTCTGAAAAAGATTGGCATCAAGAGTTAGATATCTGAGTGTAAATCTTACAAGCTGCTTAGTTTATACATCCAGCATTTTAGAAGAAAAAAATGCTTTCACATGTCTCTGCACATGTTCACATTGCAGACTTATCTTTGTAAAAATGTGTGAATTAGAGTTCAATGTCTTTTGTACTGTATGCAAAGATAAGAACGATGCTCACATTAAAAAAGAAACCCAAATGTAGCAGATCATTTTTACAAGTATAAATACATGCAATTTACTCAAGTCAGGAGAAGCACCCCAGATGAACTATCAAGTTAAAAATTCTTGATGTTTTCTAGGTAGAATTGTTAGGATTTGGCTGATAGTCTTGTATTTGTACCTAAAAGGAAGAAGATGATGTCATGACACAGATAAGTAGTTAATTTGTTAATTTAGTTTTCTCTTTAAAATACATTCCTCAAGAATATTTCTAAATCATATTTTGTTCCTTCTATCTGCATGGCACGGCATTTGAAATGGTATACTTACTTTTGTAACTTTAGTTATCCTTACTTTCTGGGTTTAATTTTGTTCTATTATCTGTTTGCTGGGCTTGGGGGGCATTTTCCTCAATCACGGAAGCTTTAGTAAAACCCTTCATACAAATCCTTTGTATGAACCACATCAGGCTAAATTTGGACCCAACTGAAATCAATACACTTAAAATTTCCTAATTTTAATATAGAATAAAAATTCATGGTAAGAGAAATATTTTATTTCCCTCCATGATTTGAGATCTAGTAAGCCACATACTGTTTAGATGATACAGTGTTTTACTAACTAGACAGAGGAATTGACAGATAAAATATGATACTAAAGAGAAATTCTTTCTGTGACTGAGATTTTTGGCAGATAGGTTAGGAAAAAGCATCTAGAACTTCCAATTGCCACTTGCAACTTGGTTTGGTAATACATATTCTTCTATGGATGCTCAGTTTTAGCAAATACTGAATATGGATTCTGCTGAGATTTAGTAGTGCATTAAAAAGTTTTGGCTTTCATCAACGTGCGTTGCAGTAGTAAAATAAAACAGCTATAAAATTATTTGCTAAAAAAATATATATTTGAAAGAAATATGAAATATCTCAAATATCACTGCTTGTTATTCCAATGTTTATTGGTTTTGTAACATAAATTTAAGATTGCACCATGTACTTTCATAGGCAACTAGGTAAAAGGGAATTTTATGTCCCAAGAACACCTTCCAGTCCCTTCATTTTGACAGACAAAGTATTCTAAAATAAATTGATAAAGTACTTGAATCATTCAGATCATTCTCAACTAAATTTAAAGTTCAAGTGATTAATCAATAATGTAGTAATAGAATTTTATATGTAAGTTAGACTGATATGGATTTTGTAGCATTAATGTCACTTTGTGTTAGAGTGAACATTCACCTTAACCTGTGCATTAAAGCATTTTTCTTTTTAATGCATGTATATCCCAGTAAGTCTTGTTACTTATGGAATCTTATCCATGGGAAGACAAATGGTCTAAAGCAATGAATGATTTGTGAGGGTTAGTTAATCTCTACAGCATGATTTATAATCCCATCTTGAGTAGTCAGATACAATATTCCTATGTCCTGAGCAAGGAAGAAATGCAATGATATTTCACTGTTAGCTCTCTTCATTTCTGGAGTTGGTACAGTCTTCTTACAGCCTCATTTACATTTTCCTTTGTATGAACTGAAGCACAAAGCAGTGGAACTCTTAGAGTGGAATAGATTTTCAACAGCAAAAACAAGGTCACTTAACCATACTTGTTGAATGGTTTACACTCTCATTTCACAATTGATTTGCAAATCATATTGTTCTCTTTGTAACTAGAATTTTTTTTTAATGGTTCTGAAATGGAATTAGTCAACACTACACAGTAATTGGTTACTTGTCTGTTTCAGTGGAGGTCCCCGTGGTGAGTTGATCTGGGCTGACCAGCTTCCCACTAAGCTGCTCTCCTCAACAGGGCAAGAAGACTCATGTATTGAAGTACAGACAGACACATCCCTTACCAGTTACTGTCATGAGCAAAACACACTCAATCTGGGGAAAAATTTAATTTGCTAGCAATTAAAATAGAGTAGGACAGTGAGACTGCTGTAGTCAAATGCTCTCCCCAGTTTCTGTTACACTGGGTTTCTGATTTGGCAGAGTGACACAGTATCTACTGAAAACACAACACTTGCAAGTTATACTTGTCAAAATACAGCAATAGTAATACACAGTTCAAACACAATACTAATATATTTCCCATTACCAGTCTTTGTCATACATTCACTCTCCCAACACTGGGTGTCCCCACGTCAGGAGGGAATATGTAGGCTGAAACCAGCTCAAGCCTGTTGCTTTCTTCCAGATCATTTTACTGAATGTCTGGGTTTTGTCCTTTGCATTGGTTGAAGTAGTGTTCATTTTCCCTATACTGGTCCAATTAGCTGAGGCAGGCACTGCCATCTCCGGCTAATCCATGCAACTATGGATGGATAGAGCTGTTATCTAAAACAAAGGCTGATCTCTGTTCCCATTGTGCTGAGAGACAGTCAGATTCTTTGCCTCATTCTCTGAACCTCCTGGACACATCACCCTTGCTCTGCCATGTCTGAGGGGCTCAGCTGTGCCCTCCAGTGAGGCCAGTGGAGCCAGCTGGGATCATCTGGTCATTAAATGTTCATTCTCCTCAGTACATCATGCACCAGGGAGCAGTATGAGTAGGTAATGACTTTGATAGGGAAAATGTGTGCTAATGTCTTTACAAACAATTCCCAGGGTGAGGGAAAATGTGTGCTAATGTCTTTACAAACAATTCCAGGGTGTTAACATCTTTGAAACAGGTCTTAGTGTCTCTACTTAAACTTCAAGCAGCAGTTTTTTTACAGACACCTTGGCTCCTGAAACAGACAAAGGGGTCTGCACAAGCCTGAACTTCTGGACTTGGGCTAAAACTGTAGGTTCAAGGAGGGGTATGTGTTAGGTGTTTTGGGAAGGCTGTACCTTCCTAGTACCTCAGCCAGTGGGGAAAGGAAGAGGGCAACATGCGGCCAGGAGTTTGGGATATAAAGATGCTGTGCCCTCTGAAACCAAGAGAGAGAAAACCCCGCGAGTGTGTGCCCCAGTGGACTCTCTGCCTTTATTCAAATTAAGTTGCCAGATTCGTCTGTCTCCATTATGGACACTGGCTTTTCATGGTGTGATTTTCTATACACTTTCTTCACTTTAACCTTATTACTATATGTTATTTGCAGTTAGCGAATTGTATTTTGTTTCCTTCAGACAACTGTGCATTTAAATGTGCCACTCACTGAGCTGGACCTTACCCTGCACGTTCACATCCCCAACTTGTGCAAGGAACCTGGTATTTTTAAACTACATTGTGCGGGTGAAGGGATTTGTGTGAAAGATATCAAAAGAAATTTCTCCTTAAGGAAGAATTCACTCAGCTGTCTGGAAGAAGCTGATTTGACAGTTCTGTAAATATGACTTGTTGATCTGTGTTTTACTTCTGTTGCCTAATGCTCTTATCCATTTATTTCACTCTCAAGCAGTCAGTCTGTCTATACCATAATTGAGATGCTGCTGAATAGAGAATGCTGTTTGTCTGACGTTGTAACTTTATACTGAAATAGAAATGTTGAATACAAACTGTATTCATAATTAACACCAAGTATAATTAAGAGTCTTAAGGGAGAATAGCTCCTTTCCAGTGTGCTCAACACTTTCCCTAACAAGGCAACAGGTGGGCAGAGTACTTCTGTGCACATTATCAGTAAACTGTGACTCCTGCTAAATTTTAAGCAGCTGCATCACTGCAGAAGGCTGAAATAGTGTTCAGCTGTCTCTCATATACCTAGGTATGGCAACTTTGTTCAGGGAGAGAGGCTGGGTGCGCTCTCACTCAAGCCTGCCCAGGAGCTGAAGAACAAGGTCATGTGAACTTGGTTCTGTCACTGTGCTTAATGTGGTTAAAGCTGTCACAAATGTGTCAAGGAAGGCATGTACTGGAATTGTACAAATTCTAATGCCTTCTGTAACTCAAATGCTCTTTGGACCAGCTACAGCCTTCCCATTAAATACACATATGTACTAACACAGACACAACATACTGTCCCCAAACACTGCTGTGCTTTAAAGGATGAGTCAGTATTTCAGTATATAATTCAAGTCAGTATTTGTTCAAGCACCACCTTCCATTGCTTGGCAAGTACATATTTGTTATGAGGGATTTATTATTACATATCTTATCTAAGATAATGCAGTTTCTGTTTATGGACTCAGTTGATTTTGTATGTCTTAAATGTTCCATTAACTTTAGAGGGAGCGGTGTCAGGCATAGGGTGGTATATTTGTGTTTCCACTTGACAGAGAAACAAAAATCTGGGAAGTTTCTGTACCAACAGTACCAGCGTATGTTGTTCGCCTTCTATAACCATCATTTACTCCAGGCATCTATGAAAATTAAATTTCAAAACAAATATTTAGTCATAGATAATTAAAACAATTCTCATATTCTTTCATTTTTCTGATATGTCATGTTTATACAATTGTATGAATTTTATGTTCAGCTGTGTTATTGAATGTTCACAGGGTAATGAGGTAATGCATGTGGATGAAAACGCTTGTCTAGGTAGCCTTCATTAGTTTGCAAATATCAATTTATCTCTTTGTATGGAAGACTTATATTGTGGTTGTAGAAAACAGATTCTTTTACATAACCATATAAACGTGAAATAATGAGACATCCAAATATATTATTTTTTGTTATTATTATTATTTTCTCTGTTATTTTTGTTGTTCTTGAGGTTAATATTTTCCAGTTGGATATGGAAGATTAAGGTTGCAGTATATGACAAAATTTATCATTTAACAACTTCCTTTTTTGAGGCTTCTCAATATTGTTGACACTTTTAAAGGAAGACAAAACAAGGGAAATAAGAAAAAGCCTCTCAGACTTGTATAATTGTGATACCTCATATGAGTGAAGGGTATGTTGTTGTCATCTACAAGGTATTGATGAGATATGAACATACAAAGATTGGGTTTTTTTTGCTTGGTCTTCCTTGTTCATTTTTGTTATATTTTAAATTGACTGCAAAAATAATGTAGCTTACATAAACAGGAAAATTTAAGTTGGATGTTAGGAAAAGGTTTTTATGGAAATAGTGATGAAGTATTGCAATCAGCTGCCTGGGGAGGTGGTGGAGTCACCATCCCTGGAGGTGCTTAAAAAAAGATTGGATGTGGCACACAGTGCCATGGTTTAGTTGAGGTGCTGGGGCATGGCTTGGACTCAGTGATCTTAAAGATCTCTCCCAATCCCTGGTGATTCTGTGGGTGTATGATGTGTTCCCCTAAATTTAAGTTATAGGGTATGATTTATTTTGAAGATTAGCTTATATTAGTATAACATATATATGATAGATTGCTTTGGGAGCTTGTTTTTAATAGTTGGTTTTATTTTTTGAAATTAAGCTGCCTTTGGCCTCCTGTTAATAAATAACTGCAATGAAGTGAATATTTTACAATAGTAAATTACATCAATAAAAAGAACTGCTATTAGTCTCTGGCTCACAGAAGTCAAATTAATACCCTCAGCATAAGCCTGATCCTTATACTGAGCAGTGTAATCAGAATTTTTTAAATATCTTGAGCTTCCACTATGAATCATTGCCTAAGTGAAATTCTAGTCACTAATCACTGAACCATTCACTGTGCAGGTTGCATATGGTTTTGTTAGCAATTACATTTATTTTAAATTGAGAGAATTACTTGGAAACACTGTTCACTGAAGATTCAAACAGACCAGAGCAATTAAGTATTAGTTGCCAAAGGCCTTCTGTTACAATTATCGAATGGTACTTTCACTATTAATGCTCATGTACCTGATCCCGATCACTGGAGATTCCTGACTGATGTCTAAGAAATATTCACAATTTCTCACTAACACCAGTTTGAGTGTTTAATTATTAAAAAAGAAAACAAATAAAACCAAAACAACAACAGCAAAAAACCCAAACCCAAACCATCCAACTAAACAAACAAACAAAAAAAACAAAAAAACAAAAAAAATAACCCAACCAAAAAATGAAAGAAAAGTCTAAGTTAAGAAAGCTGATGAAGAGTGTTCAAGAGTGGATTCTTCCAGACACTCCAGTAATAGAAACTCCATGTGATCTCATTCTATCTCCATCTGATGGAGTCCCTAAGCAAGGTCAAGTGGCTGTAGTGTCTGCCATAATTAACTGTGAATCCCTCAGCATAAGACAACTGTAGTTACTGTAAATTATGGCTTCTCCAAATTTACTGAATCAGTCCTAACTTATTTATAACAGATATATTATGGACTTAGAGATCCCTTGAGTGTTGGGGAAGATGAATAAATATGATTGCCTGGCAAAAGATTTACAATAGTACAGCCAGGATGAAAACAATCCCCCCTACGGGTTGGACAATGCCCTTACCTACAGATAGGTCCAAAAGTCAAATGGACTGTTCTATCTCAACCCCCAAAATGTATGGTTCATCCACACCTGTAACCCTACCCTGAAGCATCAGGTGTCTGTGACCCCATTGGCCCAAGTCTTGTTCCAGCCCACCTTGAAGCCCCCTGATAAGAGCTCCCTGAGGAGCCAGACGCCCTCTTGGAACTCCCCCTCTCTTGGAACTTCCACCCTCTCCTGGAGCATCCTCTTGTCTCCCTCTACCCCTTGCCTCTCCCCTCCCCCATTCCCTCAGGCCTTGCCACATGCTGTGTCTGGCAGCTCCAAGCAAGACCTTTCACCATCCCTAATAACCTTATATTCTAAGAGCAGCCTTTGGAGATCTCTGGTCTCCATTCATCAAAGCCATCCTGGAGCACAGTTTCCCCTCACTTGAGCCTCTTGGTGTACCCCCATTAAAGTGGCTTCTTTTCAAAACCATGAAAAAAAAAAAAAGAAGGCAGGTTAACTTATTAGAAGGGACAGGATGTGGTAGTGTGGCAGAAGCTGGTGAGAACACCACCTTCCCAAGAGTGTTTCCTCTAGGAAAGGGATAGCTCAGTGAGCACCAACCACTCGCACTATGGATGGTGATTGTAGATTGTAGAAATGGCAGGTGGGAGGGGTTCCTTTTTGGAGTTCCAGTGGTGGTTTATTAGCCAACACACTGAAATGGTGAAACTGAAGAAATACAGGAGGGTCCAGGGTTTTATATGGGACAAGAGAGGAGGAGAACCAGGTCTGAGGGCCAATGCATAGAGGGAATAAGGGCAGTACAAAGGCTAGGTTACAGGGGAGCAACCAACTGGGATCCAGGGGAAGAGCATTAGGGAATGGGAACCAATGGCGAGAGCCAGAGTGAGGAACATTCTAGAACTGGGGAGGAGAATAGGGGTGATGTACCTTGGGTCATTAACATATAACTACAAGGAACTGTAGGAGAGTATCTTTTTTTCTCATTCTGACCTAAAGGGATGTCTCTATACTGTTGTGTACTCTATGTCATGGGATGAAACAAAAAGAGGTAACAATGGAATATTTAAGCAATTAGCTTTATCAATAACAGGCAATATAGCTTCCACAGTAACAATAGTTAAACTCACAGTTTAAGTATTTTAGTACAAAAATTATTAATTCACAGCCTATGTGTGCTGGTTTATACTGGGGTAGAGTTAGTTTTCTTGACTGGTATGAGGCTAGTATGAGGCTGTGTCTTGGATTTGTGCTGAACACAGGGCTGATAATACAGAGATGTTTTTGTTATCCTGAGCAGGCCTCGCACAGAGCCAAAGCCTTTTCTTCCTTTTGCATTGCCACTCTGGTGAGGAAGTTTGAAGTGCTTGAGAGTTTGGGAGGAGACACAGCCAGGGCATGTGACCCAAGCTGACCAAAAGGATATTCCAGACTGTATGAAATCATGGGCAGTATATAATATGGGTGAAGAAAGAGGAAGGCAGGAGGGACATTTAAATTGATGACATGTGTCTTCTCAAGTCACTGTTACACATGAGGGGGCCCTGCTCTCCTTTGTATGGCTGAACACCTGCCTGCCCATGGCAAGTGGTGAATGAATGCCTTGTTTTGCTTTGCTTTTGTGTGCAGCTTTTGCTTTCCCTGTTGAACTGTCTTTATCTTAACTCATGCATTTTAAGATTTAAAAGTCTCCCAGTTCTCCCCCTGATCCCGCTGGTGGAGTGAGTGGGTGACTGCGTGGGGGACTTGGCTGCTGGTTGGGGATGAACCACGACAGCATGTCAGTAGAGACAATGGGCTTTTTTAGTTTTACTTCCAGTAATTCTCTAAGTAGAACAGAGACACAGACTAGATGTGATGTGAGGTGTCATCTTTGACTAGAAAGGATTATGAACTAGCACTGTAGATTCACTGTAGCAAATTTTAACTACTAATTTCCATTCTAGCAAATATTGAAGCACTTTAAGTTATATTAGCAATTGCTCTGTAATTATAGAGTGGAAAATATGGCTATAATTGCATTTTATAAATGTAATTAGCTATAAATCCTGAAATTTAAATATATGCACCCAGCACATTGCTTTTATTTCCAGCTATAGGATGAAGAAAAGCTTGAGATATGTACTTCCAGGAGAAATAATGCATATTTGAAAGCCATCTATTTAGAAATTTTTGGCCAAAAGTCCATTAGTAATGCATTGAATAGCATTCAGGGAGATTATAAATTCGTAATTGAAACACAAATTATGCATGCTTATTATTTATGAAATTTTAAGTATTGCTTAAATACGTCAGAAAATGTAAATGGCATTTAAAACAATTAATTATTCAGAATGGTGAAAATGGAAAAGCTATCAAAGCACTTTACCATCCCTGAAGTGAAACTAATAAATTGAGAAGACTCTAATTTCTTATGCTGTTTAGGCTTAATGTAGCAGCCTAAGTTCTTTGGGTGAACAACTAGATGTAATTCTGAAGTATGCAAAGTATGCCATAATGTCTGTTCTTGTTTATGATGAAGAATTCTTATAATGTATTTGAATTCGATCACCAAGGCATTTTACCCTTTTATATCCTCTTAGAAGAGGAGACTTTGTTTTAACAAATAGTGTTATAAAATGGGGAAGGGAGAAGGTGAGATGGGGGGAGGCTGGGCTTGAAAGGAAATATCACTGTCTTGGAAGCAAATTTATCATTATCTCTTTTCCTCTTCCCCTTTTTCCACTCCTGATATACAAATACTAAAGAGGATGTGAAATTAGAAGTACACTTGACACCTTTTAATAACACTACCTTTAAATAGCTGTTAATACCAAGATAGTGAGGAGGGAGATTCAGGCCCAATATATTAACATCTCTAGGAATATACCAACACTCTTGTTATTTGAAGTGATTTTCTTAAGATTTCAGGACTAATAGTCCAAAATAGCTTTAGAGTTCTTTTGCCTCAAATCTATACTATTGTATTTTTTATATTATTTTTCCTCAGGGCACGTAAAATATCTATAGAGTTCAGGAAAGTCAGGGAAATGATCTTAGTAAGTCATCAGAGGATTTAATGTAATATCTCATAGACAGTGACATGAGGATAGTCCAAGAGTTAATCAGATTTATAAATGGGGAAATTAGGAGGATAATGAACTGATAAATCAGTAATAAACCTATTCTAAAGAGTAAGACATTTTTGGCTCTCTTCATTAAGATTTGTATCTCCTAAAGGAAAAGAGATTCCTTAATGCTAAGCCTTCTAGAAGTCACTGTGACCTATTTCTGAGAATAAAATTAAAAAGATAAACTTTCTTTTTAAATTCATAGGTAGGACAGAGAAGTCACAAAGGGAATGTAAACTTATTTTCTGCAGATAGCTGTTTTAAAAAAAGGTAAATGGACTAGGGCTCCCATTGATTCAAATATCAAATCCCACTATAATGGGTGTTCTTGAACTTTCTATGATTCAGTAAAAGACATATTATGAAAAAAAAAATTAATCCTGTAGACAGATACATCACATTATCAACATGTATGCTAATGTGAGCTCACAGACTAATTTTTCTGGGCCCAAAATATATATTAATATTTCCATCCTATTACTTTCCTCATAGAAACTCTCAAAGATGTATTGAAACATTA
The DNA here is from genome assembly GCF_050655825.1 of Lonchura striata. Taxonomy (NCBI): domain Eukaryota; kingdom Metazoa; phylum Chordata; class Aves; order Passeriformes; family Estrildidae; genus Lonchura; species Lonchura striata. Next base: position 58,577,751 of record NC_140704.1, read on the forward strand.
TTAAAAAGCATAAACAAAATTTTACAAGTTTTCTATATGGGGAGAATGTGCTTTGTCATCATAATTTAGAATATGGTATGGATCCTTCTGCAGGAAGTGAAAAATTCCTGAAGACTTATGTAGTAGGCAAGTTTCGTTTGAAAATATTAGCCTTCATATTTGCAAGTCTAACTTAAGGACGTTTTTTTCATTCCTCATTTATAATATATGTATGACAATCAGTTTTATTTGTTGAGTAACTCTGCCAGTAATAATGGAACTGTGGATGTAATGATCCAGGAAATCACCCACGGTGCTGTCTTCCTTATCTTCCTGTAATCATCTACTGATCTAAATACTGAAGGTACTGGTAATTTTAAGCTGACTGGGAAAAAAAAAATATAGAAATTTATGTAATCATATCAGAAAATTTTTATTTAAAAGAGGGAAAATCTAAGAGTCAGATTTCCATTGAGTTTGGAAACAGGTCTGTTGACTGCATTCAGAACAAAAAAATTGAAATTAGAGTTGACAATATAACACAGTATATAATGTTATATAATTAATATATAATTAATTAAAATTAATTATGAAATTTTAATAGACTGGGTGACCAATTTTCAGGTTGGCATTCAGACCAGTTAGGGGCCTTAGCTTTAGCCTGCTGATTGAAACCAAAAGTAACAGCATGTAACTAGGATTCAATATCAAAATCCAAACAGAAAATCTACTGAAATCTAAAACACGTACAGTTTTCTAAAATAGTAGTATATAATAAGTTGTTTTTTTTCTTTGTGAAATTAAAAAACCAAAATGTAAGTCTTTTTAATGTCAAAGATATCTTTTGCAGTTAAACAAAATGCTTGCAAGAAAGGCTTTATTGTGACCCTGGACTGACATCTTTAATTTGGATCTGGAGTTAAAGAGTAAAACATTTTCTCTGTGCCTATAGAATGATACTGATATTTGAATGCAAAAAAAAAAATGTCTTTTGTGATCCATTTTTTAATGAAGATTTTATTTTAAGTAATAAAAAAGGAAAGATCATGACTTGATCATTCATCAATTCTTGATTATTTTTTCCACTATCATTATTTTGTATTTACTAGTTTAGTTTTTCCTAACAGTGAAAATAACTACTCTACTTAGTTTTGAGAATTTTATGTTGTACTCTTACTTTACTGTAAATTCACCTCCACCAGTCTATTCTCCATTAGAGAAAAGTTGCTTATCCCTTATCAAAGTCTTATTGCAGGTTTATGAGATATCTAACTAAATGATGCAGAATTACGGGTGAATACACTTGGTAAAAACATATCTTTCAGTGAAGTTAGTTTGAATGTTGATGATGTTTTTTACCAAAGTTGTTGGGAGTTATTTCAAAAATTCTGATTATTTGCTCATCCTCCATTGCCCTTTAACAAATGAGTACTAGAATCCAAGTGATCCATCCCACAGGCACCTTTTAGCAGAGCAGGAGTACAGTGAGAAACATGCAGGAGAAACACAGTAGTGTGCCTGCAGATGTACACTCAACCTCAGAAATTTCCAGAGGCAGTGGTGGGGGAAGTGATTTGGGTCTACTTTCCTTTTAGTTCTGCTCCTCCTCTTTTTCCATAAACCTGACACTATTTAATGAGTGGATTTACAAGTCAGTTAAGCAGGAAAACATGAAGCAGTCCAACAGAGAGGAAAAGGAGCTGTGCAAGAGTCTTTTCCTGTCACACACCTAGTTCCACTCTCCAAAGTGTACATGCACCATGCAGAGTTGATGACCTATGTGATAAAAAAGAAAGCTCCTATTGAGTCAGCTCACAGAGTTTCCAGCCAATACAATTACCTGAGAAAATGATATAAATTGCATGTGACTTTATATTCAGGAAGTCAATATTATTGGTCTTAGAAGAGTAGCAGAAGGATTAATTCAATGCCAATACTGAAAGATGAGAGATGCCTGGTAAAAAATCTTGAGGCATCAGACCACATGATTATTTCCATGTGAATACACTATAACAGTCCATATCTGGCTGTTTTTTCACACAGTCTGCAATATAAGAGTGTGTTTTATCATTCTTATTCCATGAGATATCTGAGGCAAATACATATTTTTTCACTTTTTCCTTGTTAAGAAGCTAAAAAACCCCACCCTGTCTAACTTTTGGAGAGATTTGGGTACACTCCTATTGGAAAGGCCCAAGTCTTCTGTGTGGTGAAATATATAAGCAGAGTTTTAGGAAGCTGGGAGAAGGACATGCTGTATTTTTCTCTTGCCAGGAAAATATGGATGTGGCTGCATATTCAGCCAGTCTCAGCTATTCTTCCTTTCATTCCCAAAAGCAACATTCAGGCCAGAAGCTAACAGAAGACCTCACAGTTTGTGCATGGATGCCTGTCGGAACAACATAGCACAGTGTAACCAACATATGACACTTGTGGTTTTCTATGTTTCTCCTGGGAGCACATGAGCTGCATGTGAAAATATTTAGACATAGTGGTTATAGAAATAGTGAGGTGGGTTTTATTTGAGAAAAGAGATGGAAGAACAGCATTGGTGAAAACACGTGGGGTCTTATCAGTAAGAATTTATTATGTAGGGTGGTTGTACTGATCACCTGCAATGGTAATTCTGGTTATTCTGTCAGCATAGGGTTCTCTCTATTTTCACTAAGAATGAATAATTTGGCATTTTAAGGAGCAAAAAAGTGTGGTAACAAAGGCTTGTCCACAGCTGCAAGTGACATTGTGAATGTCAAAAACTGTGGGTCTCATTTCCTCAGCTAATAAAGGGATAATGCTCATTTTCTTTATGATGTTGATATTTACTTTGTTGATTAAATAAAGCTTCTACAGAGTCTCTAACAGCAGCTGTTCCTGAAATGAGTACAGTTGGAGTTATAGATGCAGGTAAAACACAGGGGTGTGGGAACTCAAATTACTTCTGAGCAGTATTAGACCTTAGTTTTTGTCTTGCTCACATTTTTTTGTTTTACTACACATGTACTCCAAGATGATGACAAAATTCCTGACCCTAGTTCTCATGAAGGTCATTCACTGCTGAAATGTGTGAACATCAACACATTCCTCATTCCCTGGAGTCATCAGAAGATTTTGAAAGGACCTTTTCACTTTGGGGTTCTTGCAAAATTAAATCTACAGGATTAAATCCATGGAGTGAACTGTTAAATCTATGTGTTTCTTTCAAATTAGAGTTTCTGGCAAGGAGGCTGCAGTGCCAGCTTATATTTTTGTTTTATCATCTAAGATAAGAACTGGAATTTATCAAAGTTTTCCCACTATCTGAACAGACAGGGTCATCAGATCTGCAAATAATTAAAAAGCAGTTGTTTCTTTTTCTGCAGTTCTCTTAAGATCATAAAAGTTGTACTGCAGGAAGGATGTGAATCTTTTACCATTTATTGAACAAATGAAAGATTTTAAAGCTAAAGAACTTTGTTGCTTATCCCAAATAGATTTTCTTTTCCTCACAGACCTTAGTAAGAATCTCATGGTATTGTTTTTAATTGAATAAATCCATAAGGGTTCTAGTATATATCTATCTCATCATCTACCAAGTGCCTCACTTTTTCAGCCAGGGAATTCACAGGGATTCTCTATTCCTAAAGTTATTACACCTGGGGCTGGAAAGGCTGTTGGGAGCATAGAAAAGCACAGCTTATGAAAATGCATGCCAACATTATACATTGAGTTTGTTAGGCTGAGGTTCATCAAGGTCTCTACAGTGCAAGAATTCAGTACTGCAAAAGCAAGAGATAGACTTGAACCAGAGAGAGTGAGAAATGCTAAATACTCCTACTTCTCCAGAGTGGCAACTGTCATTGAAAATGCCTGCTTGCCTCAAAGGTTAGGCTGAAATCAGATGGCTTAAGTTTACCCAGGACATGACCAATCAAAACTGAAATACTCATGGCTCCAAAAATGTTCTACACGATATTGGCAACACAGCCATATTTATTAAGAGAATTGTGCTCCTAGGTTTTCACATTTCCATTTCATACAGTTAATGCAGTTCCTCAAGAAACATTTTATTGTGATAACAAACTGAAAATAACTGAAAGGAAAATTTGACAAATATAATGAAAATGATCCTCACTCAAAGGAAATCTAAAATACATGCACCGTATAATCTCATTGTATTTGTTGTTTCAAATTATGTAAATACTTTATTGTCTGACTTCAGATATATTTATATGTTTAAATTACTCATTTTTCACTGTTCACCTTAGGGGAATCAGAAGTTGCAATTGAGCAAGCAGAAAGCAAAATACACACAGAAATAGGAAAAAAAATCTTAGCTTAAATGTAAAGTAAAGACTTTGGAAATACAAACATCCCAGTCATATAAATTGCTAAAAAGTCATGATCAGCTTTTTAAAAAATGTACTCTTTTCCAATAGAAACCTAGGTTGTTTTTTTTTTTTAATAATATGAATACTTCCTAGTCTTCTTTTTCATCCTTAGCAGTAAAAATAGTGTGATATTTCTTTGGAACAAGATGAAAATAATTTTTTTCATGAGGTTATTATTAAAAATATTATTTTAATGCCAATGAAGGAAGTTGTTAAGATACAAAAATAATGCTAATTGCAGAGAGAAATGTTATTTTACTACAAGTGTGTACATTTAGTTTAAAAAAAAAATTCAAACTCACAACTACCTCAAATATGTGTAAATAAAATACAAAGGTTAAGAGCCATGATCAGAAGGCAGGAAGAGGAACATTAGTTAATCTTAAATATTATAACCAGCACTTCATAATTTGGGAAGCCCCACCAGCATGCTCATGTGCTTTCAGAGAGCAGAGAACTTTTCTCTGGAATTTGCAATATAAAACTTATCAGTAAATGGTAATTCATTGACTGGGAGGATGAAGAGCCGTGCGTTTCCAGGCCCTGACAGGGATTAATTGCTCACATGGTTATCTAAATACTCCACAGCAAAAATATGAGTGATTGTAAACCAATTTCATTTTCTCCTGAAGACAATGCACATTAGTGGCCCAAAAGGATAAATGGAAGAGTTTGTGCCATTCTTCTTGTGTGCCAGACTGGGGTGGTACAAGTAGCTGAAGTAAGGAGTGGAAAACAGGCATCAGCCTTTTTTTTTTTTGACAGGCAGGAGTTCAGGCCCAGTACAAAGCACTCTGAAGAAAACATCCACCTCAGGATCCTTCAGACCATGCAAGTTTAATCTGAACTGTGTAGCGTTGTTTCCAGTGAAGAGCTGAAAGGAAAAAAACTTCTTGAGTGCGGCATCGCAATTTGCCATGGACGCAGTTCTAGTACTCCAGCATTAACTGTTCCTTTATTTTGAAAAAATTACACCAACAGCTTCAGTATTCTACATCTGTGTTTTCCAAGCTTCATAACATACCCAACTTCAAATATATTTAATTTTATTTTTTTTTTTAAAGCAAATGAGCTTAAGAACACCAAAACACTAGTATTTTAGAAACACAGTAGAAAAAAATATTGGAAATAAATTATCATTTGAAATGTGATCTAGGAGGGAGTTGGAATACCTTCTGATTTTTTGAATTTGGAGCCAGTATTTTTATTAACAATTGGGATAGTTGCAACTGCATAATGGGCCTTATCTCTGACACCAGAGAGATGGACTTAGTGTGGGAAATCACATGCTTCTTAACTGAAAGATGGAGACTTTCTTTTCAAAAGTTACTAGAATTATTTTGGGGGGCCTGGAAACAAAATAGTAGAGGCAGAAAATAAAGAGAAATATGTATGAATGAGTGAACATGAGGATGTAAGTAAATTCTTACGTAAACAAACCTTGAAATTAATCTTATTTTTTCCTCATCACTACATCTCCGGTTATTACTGACAAGAAATAAAATAGTGGTGCAAATTATCACACATTGGAATTATTTTAAGTATCCATCTTTGTTATTTAGAAATCTTCTATTTCAATATAGCATTTTTTCCAAGGACAATACATAAAGACAGCAGTTCTTAATGAGCTGCCTTGTGAAGAGATTTATCAAAACTTGACTAAATAAGAAAGCACATCCCAGGAAGCTGAGTTTGTTCACTCAATAAACCTACTCATAGTATCCATATGAAGAAGAGTAAAAAAAATTCTTTAACCGACTTCGTCCTCTCCCATGTAGTGTAATGGAAATAAAATAAACAAAATCTTAACAGACAAAGTAAATTTTCAGTGCTACAAAATGTAAAAATTAAAAGTTATTGCTTCACTGTAGAAAGAGTGTTCTTTGTATTCAGTGCAACAAACATAATAAAGACAATAGTTTAAAATCAACTCATACCAGTGTTAACAGAATGATTCCTAGAAGTGCTTTTTATCATAAAATCATTAAGGTTGGAAAAGTCCTCCCAGATCATCAAGTCCAGCCTTTGACTATCCCTAGTCACACTAAACCATAGCACTAAATGCCAGAACCAGTCATTTTTTGAACACTTACAAGGAAAGTGATTCCACTGGGAAACCTGCTCCAATGCTGAACCACTCTTTCAGTAAAGAGATTTTTCTCATATTCAACTTTTCCTCTCATTCCTTTTGTATTATCACAAAACTATAGAGGCTTTTTTTCCCCTAATAATTTCTATGGCAAGTATCTCTCTAGTAATCCATGACTACATAAACATTTGCATTTATTTATAGGTCTGTCTTTCACACCTAGCTCTTAATATTTTATGGATGTGTCGCCTGTATTACGTTATTAAAAATTATGGAACTTCAATGCAATTTTTGTTCAAGAAGATTTGCATAGGACAATGCAGCAGAATGTTTGAGGGAATTTTTGCTTGTGATTTTATTAGGCCAGGATTAATTTAATGTGTACATTCTGTATGCTGTTTATGGAAAAGCATTTTGTTCCCCAATGGTGTTTACGAATATATATATATATATAAACTTTTTGATATATGCTGTCATATGTTTGGGAAGAATAAAACAGTCTTTGCATTATTAAAAGCATATTAAATTACTTGTATTACTACTTCATGGAGAAGGGAACAAAACTTAGAGGATGGAGGGAAATTTGATGATTCTTGGGGCAATGTGTTGGTGCAGGATTTAATTCTGCTGAATCCATATAATTTTACTTGCAAAGTGGGAGAGTCAGCAGTCTGTACCCTAAGTTCTGTTTAGACCAGTGATGTCATCCTGACTCAACAACTGAAACTGTTTGAAAGCAAAAAACCAGATATTTTCACTGTTTTTTAAATGGAAATTTTGCTATGATTAAATACATTACCCAAGAAGATAAATTATTTTTAGAATTGGAAAGTATAAACTGAAATTCACTCAAACTTTAATTCTAAGCAAAATATTTGGAGCCCATGTTCATAGGATAACCTATGTTCCAGTATTGCATCCCAGGGTAAATCTTTTCAGAACTGTATCTGTGAGATGTGTTTCAGGATGCACTACTTTTAAGTTGATCCTAGAATTTGTGGTTTGATTTGACACAGAAACTTCTTTTGCTAGTTTACATGGGTATCTATCTCACATAAAGAAGGAAAAGCAGCAGTGGAAGCTTGTAGACAGTGCTTGGGATAAGGCTTTGGAAGTATTTGGGGGTCTAAATCAACTGTTTCCTGTGCATGTCTACAATACTGTATAAATTTTTCATAGCATCAAAGTAATGCCTCAGGCAGGCCTGGAAATATTTTTCTTTTTAAAAAGAAATATCCAGGGTTTCAACATCAGATTTTTATATCTGAAAGTTTAAACTGGTGCCAAAACATCCACATTCTCTGTGATCTGCTAGAAGTTAACTCATTCACATATCTGCTCCAGTGGCTTTTTAATTAAAGACCTCATTTATGCCACAGGCTACATTCAGAGGTAGCATGGTACACTTTGATGTTATACTCTTACAGAAAGCTGTTTCATGTTAGTCTAACCTCCAATTAACCTAATATTTCAGTTTGCAGTGTGCATTCATGAAGTATAATTTCTATTTGCCCCGGACACAAAGTGATAAAGAGTAAATCAGAAGGGGAGGAACTTTAACAACATTAAAACTAGTGCCACTTGTCCTGACTGACCATATTTGACAGTCATGGGTGTTCCTATACCGTTGTAGTGTGCATTCCAATTCATATTGCTACAATTTATCTTAAGCTATTTCAGTCATGTCTCAAAGGCTTCATCTACAGATATCTAATGAAGTTTGTTTTTTTTTTTTCCTCAATTAAAAGGGAGGAGAAATTCTCATATGTAGGTATAGAGAACTTTGCACCATTTTGCCAAGCAAACTCCAACAAAACTCTTACGTACAAATGCAAGAGGTCATCTACAGTCAGGGATGTTACAAGGAGGTTTCTGCAGAGTTTGGATATGGGTCATGTGCATCTCATTTATTGCTGGGTTTTCAACCATAGAGTCCAAAACTCTTACAAGCTAAAAAAAATTTGCTATTTCCACTTAGCAGTGAAGAAAGTGTCATATCAAGCATGTAAAAATTGGGGTAAGTAACAGTCATGAAGATTTGTAAGATTTTTAGCTAGTTAAAATAATTTACAATTTTATAGTTATTCCCCAGATGTTAACCAGAATGCAAGAATAAATTCCTCCATTTGGCATCCAAATAACATTCAGAGAAGAAAAGAGAGGCTTGAATAAGTAATTATGTGCAAACTTAGTTTCAGCAAAAGTGGTTTGTCAGGTAGTAATGTGAGTGATGCTTGACCTAGAGGTGTCCTAATCTTTCAGTAAAATTGAAAACAAGTTTCATGTGTCTTCCCCCCCCGCCCCCACCTTTCTTTTTCAACTCATAAGATCTTCATCTGGAACAACTGGAAAGAAAAAAGACAGAATTTTGTACATGAAACAGAACCATGGATTGTATTTTTAGTCTTGCCATTCAGCAAGTCAGAAAGGTTAGTTTTCCACCAACTGAAACATTGATTTTCATTTAAATCTTAATCTCAGCAGTGTTTTGCTATGTCATTGGCATTTGTGTTCTACATCAGGGAATTAATGGCCACAGAATAGAAAAGGCAGTTAAGATATATTTTGTGTCAGAAAATGTTAAATAATGCAAAGCACCAGATTAGAATACAGATATTTTTGATAATTGATATATTGCCTTCACCATCTTGCTAAGTGATAATTCTTCTGATGAAGTATTCATCAGCATGCAGAACTGTAGTCTACATGCAGTACTGACTTCTCTTAGTAGTTAAACATAATGAATCTCTCCTTGCTTCTTATCCTCGTAATTTAAAGTTCTGGATAAGAAATGAAAAGTCTTCTTTTTATCTTAAATTTCATTTAAAAAAGCAAGAGGATTTTTTTTTTTAGTTTGGAGGAATAATTATTCAAATATCTTTGTCAACTACTACATGGGAAGCAATTAGTAGTAATGAAAACTGGTTTTCTGTATACTAGGAAGACTGATTTGACAGTGTTTTTTGTAATAACAAAATGTTAATGTCTGCCTTTCCTTGTCTTCTTTTCTAAAGAAGGTATTTAGGGAGAGGTGGACAAAAGGAGTCTGGAAAAGTGAGGCAAAAAGACAGCATACTTAAAAATAATAATTAAAAGAAGGTTTCCCAGAAAACAGCACCAGAAGAACACAGACCATTTGCATTTTTAATTTTTTTAATAAATGTTACTTTTTATAGAAGGGCATGCATCTATGAATGTCATTAACTTTAAACTCAATTATTGAGCATACTCTTAAGGCAACAAAATCATCCAGTGATTTTCCTAAGAGTAATATCCCTTGTATAGACTATACAATGTTTCTTAAATCTGTTAAAAAAAGATAATCAAACAAAAAAAAAATTAGATTGACACACAGGCAAGATATCCTTTTCTAACTGGGTCCATGTGCAGCTAGCAGGTTCAGAAATGTAGTCTTTATGAAAAATTTAAAGTAAACATCCAAAGTCCAAACTGTAAAACAGATGAAATGCAGACTGGGTAGTCTGGTATGTTTCCTGTCCTTCTTCATACAATAATTCCTTCAAAATGGTTACAATCTTTTAATTTCTACCTTTGTAGTTCTTCCTTTACAAGTCAATACAAAAATGTGCAGCACACAATTGTCTCATATAAATGCATCTAATCTCTACCTGAATAGAGATATACACCTCCATAGAAAGTTACTAATTTTGCTGTAGTTCCAAAGACTGAGTTGCAGAATTGACAAAATATGTAGTAAGGTTTATAAAGAAATAATACTAGTATTAAAAAAACACACCCCACTCCACTCTCAAAAAACCAAGCCAAAGTACCGAACTAATAAAACAAACAAACAAAACCCAAACAAAACCATTCAAAACCATGTACTGAGAAAATTTATTTGATAAAATACTAAGAAAGATGAACATATGTAGTCTGGTGACATATACATCCTGCCACTGGTTTGTATAAAGAATACATGACAATTCCAGGGTATAGTATTAAAAGTGTTAGGAGGTTGAGTGGGTATGTTTATCGTACATGTCAATATTTTTAACATTTTGAAATAGATAATTTATCATTTTAGCTCAATTTCCACAAGCTACACGTATAAGCTGCAAATTCTTGGTGGTAGTAATAAAAAGAAACCTGACTGCATGGAGAGAATTCTCTTTGTGTGTTACCTGGAAATTAATTTCAAGTCACACTTAGAGTTTTTGGCACTTATATGTTCATCAATATTACTCTTTATACTCATATATATATATAGTTCTGTGTCTGTATGACTGTGTCTGAAGTATCACTCTAGGTATCTGCAAGATCTCATAACATTTGGATAATGTGTAAGAATTTGGTAGAGGATAAAAGTCTCATTGTCAGGAATACATCAATATACAGCATAATTCTTTGTTCTGGCTGAACATATGGGAGATTATGAGTGGGATTTTTATCCACTTGCTATTAAAAGAACAAACAAAACAGACTATAAAAGATAATAGCCTGTGCCCTGTAGCTGCCACATCTTTTGATCAATATACTTAAAGCAAGCTTCCCAGTTCCAACTTGTGCCACTTCTATAGTTGCCTGCTTTTTTTTACTGTCTTAGTCTAAGAAGTCTCAAGTTATCTTTTGGCCTGGCTAGCTTGAAATGAAATTGTTATTTAATTTATATTGTTTTTATCTCTTTCTAGCAAAGACAGTGAAAGAATTGTGCTGTTTAAAAGGCTGAAAAATGTTGGCTACACAGTTAATCACAGCAAGGAATTCACTGTTAGAAGGTCTGTAATTTCATTTTTTCACTTCTCTGGATATTAGTGAGGTTTTGATTTGCTGTATTTTTATTAGAAATTTCTTCATGTTCTAAAAAAGTGTGCAGAAATTCTTCTTGTGGAATCCAGCAGTAAGGCAAGATCATAAATTGACTTAGCATCTTCAGACATAGCTACTTTTCCATGTCCTATAGGTTAGAGATGCAGAAAATTGGTCACTTCTTTCTCCTGTGCCCTTCTTTTAGAGTTGAACTACTGTCCACCTGTGTTTTATTATTTTTTTAGAGTTTGAATCTTTATGGCCTTGATATTTTTTATCTTTTTTAAAACTTCAAATCTAGCGGGTATTTGGTTTAATTAAACCATTGCAGCAGAGCTGTATGGTCGTATTATAGTTGCTATGAGTTGAAGACTAATTAACTTAATACCTAAAGATCTAATGATGTGATATTATTTTCATTTGAGTTCCTTTTGATAATCTTTATTGCTTGGGATTGCTACATCTGCAAATTCACTGCAGAGTTTAAGAGGGTAACTGGCTTTTTCATTTAAGTTAAACCAATAAACCCTCACTTAGATCAGCAGGGCTTCATACTAAGACTGTTTGGTTCTAACCCTCCTCATCATTTTATTCCGCTGTTGACACTGTGGAAGAAAATCAGAATGCAACAATAGAGCCAGATCCTCAGGTGGCAAATCTCTTCAAACAGTACTGATTGAATGTCTGCTACAAAGGTTATGAATGATATCAGATTGGGTTATATTTAAAGAAATATATATATATTTCCAGCTGTTTGAGGCTTAGTGCTTCCAATAAGGTAAATATTACTAGAATTAGCCATTTCTAATCCTTAGTAGGAAAAAAGAATCTTATGAGTTTTGTTTATTGATTATCTAATTGGAGCAGTAGTAGTAAGATTATTAGTTTCAAAGAAAAGAGAAACAAATCATTATGCAGAGATTTACTGATTACTTCTAGCAGTGTTTACAGAGGGTGGGATGATAATGTGTGGTAGCTGACATCCAGCTGATGTCATGTACTTTCTGCAGCCTAACTGGGTGCAACTGAGGCCAGAAGCTTGACCCAGCAGTGCCTACTACTGTGATGGTGGTTATCACTCGTTTGCATTACAAACTTTCCTAGCTTTTCTTGCCTGGAGATTATGTTTCCACTGTGCTAAACAGTCTTCAAACTGTCTACAAGATTATCTTTACCATGAGAAATTTTGAAAGTCACACACGGACAAAGAAAAGAAATGAAAAAGAGAATATTTGTATGCTCATCTGAAGCCACCTGTTTAGCCATTACTAACATCTTTATAACCTTTACATCAAGAAAAGTTTTCATGGAGAGGTTTGAAGAAGGACTGGTAATTGTATTTATGGAAAAATCTTATAAGGGTCATAACACATATAAAAGTAGAAAATCACATATTAGAAAAATGTAGTGAACAGATAATGAGGGCTAAAATTGTTGGTTGATTGGAAATGGAAATCACTGTTATGAGATAATATCTAAGCACTTAGTTCTCAGAGGAGCTAGTATTTTTTAATACAATGCTGTTATTCATCTGCCCTATACTTTTAAGATCATCATCAACCTCTGGAAGTAATGAGGGGTGCTAGATTATTCCTTCTCATCCTCTTTCTGTTTGACACTTACTATTTCTCTCACCTTAGCACTTGATAATCTGTCTGTAAATCTTCTCAGGAAATATTCCTTTGGGACCCTGAAAAGGATTAATCTCTGATATGAGTAATATCTGCAATATTTCATATATTGTGGGCTGATGGTTGGTAACTGCCTATTTGTTCTTAGCCGGAGAACAGAAGGTTTCTGAGGTGGCTTCAAATCTGATGTGCCATTACTGTCAGAGGGTCTTTGCTCCATCAGTCTCTGTCTTGAAGTCTATCCACCTCAGAGGTGTGGGCAAAAAGATTTCCAGTGAAGACTGAGGAAAAAAGTTTGAGTACCTCAGCCTTCTTCTCCTCCATTGTTACGAGTTTGATAGATGTGTTCAGTGGCTCCTGTAGGAGCCATTATTACAATTCTCTGCATCCCTTGCCAAGCTCAGCTTCAGCTGCTCTTCAACCTTCCTGATTCCATCCAATACAACTGGGCAGCATCCCTACATTATTCATGGGATACAAGTTCCTGCTTCAACTGTCTGTGCATTTCCCTGTTGCCCTTTAGTTTGACTAGGAGGTCTCAATTTAACCATATTCATCTTTTGTCTTCGTTTCTTGATTTCTTACATGTGAAGATCAAGAGCTCTTCCACCTTATAGAAAGAATCCTTAAAGGTTTGACAGCTCTTCTCTTCTCCCTTTTCCCTGAGGGCAGTTTCCCTGAGAGTCATATTGACTAACTCCTTAAATAGCTGGAATTTTGCTTTCTTAAAATTCAGGTTCCTGACTTTACTTTTCATCCGACCCATATTTCTCAAGACTGTGAACTCCACCAATGAATGACAACTGCAGCACAAGCAGTGTTGACCTAGTCTTGATGTCACCCATCAGTTCACTTGTGTTGGTGACCATTACATCCCATACCCTCTGGTATGGTTGTCTATTCCCTGCTTAGGAAACCACCCTGCATGCATTCCAAGAGTCTCTCAGATTGCCTAGAAAGTCTCAGAGATTGTAAACAAGAATTTAAGAGGGCAGGGAGAGAACATTACAAGAAAGAAGCAAAAACTGGACAGAGTTAGCCAGAAGCAGGTGCATTTTGTTCTGCTATGGTGTCTTGAATGCTTTTGTTACTGTGTGTTTCAGTGACTTATCCAATGTGGAACACCAATGTTTATAAAGAGATTAGAAGTCACTTCAAAACAGCAGAGTTCAAAGCCAGCATGTCCACGTAGTGCAATGAACTCTGTAGTTTGTTCCAAAGCAATACTGATGTGGTCACAGTGCCATGTGTTGCTGCTAGGCTAGATGAGCTTTAGCTGGCTGGCTAGTAAACAGCTCGCTCATGTGTCTCTGCATGTATTCTTCACTACTTCTTCTTCAATACAATGGGGTATGCAAGTAAACCAAGATGGTTTATGTGTTTGTCTTTTTTGTTCTGGATTGTAATGTAATTCCTTAACAAGTACTGTAACCCTAGAATTTCCATATATTTGAACTGCAACCTGCTGCTGCCTCCAGATACTTTTAAGCCAAGTTTTCTTTCATAGTCACCTTTTTTTTAAAAAGCTGGAAGAATTGCATGGTCCTAATTCAAGAGCTAACACAGTATTTTTTAATGAATCAGAACACAGTATTATATAGGTATGCACTAGAATACAGAAATTATTTTTCTTAAAATTCATTCAAGCGAGAATGTAATTAGAGGGTCATATTCCTATGAAGAGGAATACTCTAACATAACCTTAACTGTTCCTAATTATGTGCCACATTATTAAGCCTGACCTACTAACCCTGCCTCCTGAATACAGCTTGCTAAAAATATCTAAGTGACACAGGAGATACTGTGAGTTGGAATGCATTCCTGCCTACACATGCTCATTTCCCCCCAACAAAGTCCCTTTCTAGCCCCAGTCCTTACTGCTAGCAGAAGAATCTGTTTATACTGAGTACAAGGAGAATATGTCATAGTGTTTTTCTAGGCTTGCCAGGAAAATGTTTAAGGACGTTCTCAGAAAGAGGAATTTCCCTGTGTTTGTGTTTCAGAGTAACTTTTGTGTTAGTAACCACTTTAACTTTGGACTTTGCACATCCTGCCTCAAGTTGTGAGGTGATGAGATCTGGGAGGAGCAATGACATCTCTCTTTTAAAGGCACTAAGATATCTTCCCCACTTTATTCAAGATATCACCCTGACATCACAGCACTTGTTTCTCAGTGATGCATTTATAAATTCATTGGAGCAGAAAGGGGTGGGAGGGAGAGCAATATACCCAGGTGACAGCCCTTTCAAATATGTGATTGCAAGGGGGAGAAAAGGCAGAGCTTTCATGTCTGAAATGTGAAGTCTGTTAGAGCAAGATACTTTGAAAAGACTTCAAAATGAGCCCTGAATAAGTTTTGCTGTAAATGAGTAACAGTTTAAGATTTTTCTCTTGATGCTGGTGTGAAGGGCTCATGACTGTACATATGTAAGGAGGCTTTGAATGTTCCCTACCTACAAAGCAAAAGATTCAAACATCCTACTCCTTTCTATCTTCTCCTTTCAAATCCTGCATTTTCCTTCTAGGGGTCTTTATGCACTGTGAGGTAGCAATCCTCCACTGAAAATTTCCTAATGCTTTAGTCTCTGAAGCTCTTTACAGTGTTTCACAGATGAGGGACAGACTGCTCAGGTGCTTATAACAGAGCTGCAGCCCTTAATTGTAACTAGAGGTAGATTTTATGCATTTTTTGTTGGTTTTTACCCTCTTCTTTATCATATGCTCTCAAGTCTTTTTTTTTTTTTCCCTATTATCTCAGCCTTTTAAAACCTTTGACATTCTTCTGTGATGTCTTCCCCTTTCTACCCCTTTTCTGCTTTTATACAATAATAGAACATAATAAAATAGAACAGTTTGCTGCTGGCTTTTCAGACATAGAAATTGGTATATTACTCATTATGAATGGAAAAAAGCTTGTGTAAAAAACTTGTATATCCTACAATTCTGGGAGCCTAATGCATTTCCCTTCCCTTTACTATTTGAAAGTATTATGGAAGTGACAAGCAATTATCAAATTATATTCTTCTATTTCCTCTTGACTCTGCATGTTTTTCTCACAATCTTAAAGATTTTAATGCTGCTACGGATGTGCAGGGCCTTTTAAGAGTAAGCAAATACTTTTTAAAGAGATGTTGATATTCTTGGCAGGACAGGGAGGAATAGAACTCTGATGAGCTCTCTTTCCATGTCTCCCTTTCCTTGCATTTGAATTACACTATCCAAGACAGAAATCTATAGTCTTTTACATAAAAGCTTTAAACCTCAATTTCTGCAGCTGATACTTTTAGTTTACTTTTGTTCTTTCTTTCTTTCTTGCCCTTTTTTTGAAAAGGGTGAGTCTCCCATTGCTAGAGAATACCTTTTAATACTAGGAACTAAAATCATTAATCCCCTAGGAATTTTATTCTCATACATTTGTAGTGCATGTCTCGTGATCTTTAAACAGAGCAGTTTTCTCATTACTACAAATGACAACAATGTTAACATGATAATGTAATTGTTGTGGATTCAAGAATCATGAATTGAGTTAAGGATCAGGAGTTGGTTTCTTTTGGTTTATTCAACTGCCCTCTTTTGCTGTCGTGAATTTTAATTTTGTTCAGTATTCAGTGGGATATTTTTATTGGTGAAAGTCCTCACCCAAATATAATGCAATGTAATTTTTGCAAATAAACATTTAAGGCAGAGGAAGAAACTGCTGAGAAAAAATTAACCCCAAATTTTCCTAATCTTTAGGATTTCCTTTCCAGAATGTTCTGTTATTCTGCTTTGACTACATTTTGATGCATCTAAGAGTGCCATGGGGTAAATTGGGAGGAAGCATATTGCAGAATGGATGTGCACTGCTTGCTCTGGAACAATTGCAGGAGCGGTTATTAGTAGGCTAGCACTTATTAGGAAATGTGAATTAGCAGTCCACACTGTGCAGCAGAGCGCAGCCCAAGGAGTCCCCAGCCAGCTCCGAGATGGCTGCAACCTCAGCACAGGAACACTGGCAGCAAAATGGGTGTACTGGCAGGACAGTCCTCAGCAGTACTCATGAGCACCAGTGACACACACTACTGCTCCTCTTAAAACTTTGTTTTATTGTCTTTGCCTTATTTTTGCTTTGTTTTGGTTCAGTTGGTTTACATTGTAGGCAGGACACTTGTAGGCCTCATCTAGGCAAGTTATTTCACTAACTTGTATATATATGTTTAATACATGTATATAATTAATGGGCATACATATATTTAATGCAGCATGATAAATATCAAGTGATGCAGACTTTATGCCCTGCAAAAGCTCATCTTGAAAGCAAAGTAATTAAAGTATTAAAGAAGAAAGAAGCCCCCTCCCCTTTATTAATACAGCACATGTACATGTGCCTGCTAACAGGCACAACTTTGTTTCACGCAGTGCTTTCTGATGCAACATATAATGTCTCTGTGATTTGTTCTCTGCAAGACTCCAGGAGCCACTGGTGATACATTAGCAGTTGTTCATTGCTGTTATGCATTGATTTATATTTTGGTGGTTTGGACCCTTTTCGCTGTCCATGAGTGATGACTGATCTGCAGCACATACATCAAGGTCTCTGAAGCTCATGCTAACTGTTCACCATTTGTGGCTCCAGCCGCTCTCTGTGCACATTGCATCAGCTTGCTGAGGTTAGCAGAGGTGTTCACCATCCTCTCCTTCTTAGTATTCTTGTAGAGGAGAGAGTGAAACTTTAATATGTTTTGGGAAAAGGAAGAATTACCTGAGTGAGGCTCATCTCAGAGAAAAATGAAGGGGAAAAAGGTCCAAGAAAGATTGTTGTATAAATGCAATATGCACCAAATAAGCATTCCACACAGGAGACAAAAAAAATGAAAAATTAAAAAAAAAAAAAAAGAAGGAAAGCATCTAAAAATAGTAATGTTTGAATATCTATTCATACACATTTGGGTATGTTTTCACATAATTTTAGTTAATGTAGTAGGTTTATCTTAGCTGGCTGCCAGATGCTCATCCAGCTGCTCTGTCTTCCTCTGCCCACCCCCAACAGCACTGAGGGAGAAATAAGATGGAAAAACCTGTGGGTCAAGATAAATACAGTGAGATCTCTTACCACTCACCATAAGGGGTTAGAAAGATGTAACACAGGGAAAATTATTTTAATTTATTGACATGTAAAATGGAATTCAATATTGATAAACTAAGAAAAAATATGAAGACACCTTTCCTCAGCTATGTGCTTTTCCAACATCCACTTGGGAAGTATGTACTAGCTTTCTACTGAAAAACTAGCATGTGATGAAAATATGTTCAGGCATTCATGTGGTGATAAGTAAGGACTGATAACATTTTTTCCCTTGCTTTAAAATAAAATTCCCTAAAATTTCTCAAGGAAAGGAGCTACTGATGAGGAGGCAGAAGAGAAACTGAGGTGAGACACAGAAAATGCAGAAAATCAGTTTTGTTTCACAGCTTTTTCCTGCCACAGACTGACATTTGTGTTTGCTTACAAAGGACATGCATGACACACTGCTGGCAGACCACATTTGTGTCTGAATTTGGCATCTACTGATCCCATCTCTGGTTCTGCATTTGGATGCAGCATTCCAGCATGCAATGCTGACTAGCAGTTAAAAGGAATAATGATTCACCATGGCACATGAGTTCTGCTTGAAGTGAGAAAGGCTGCTTGGAGGCACTGATGCTAATTGCCTGCTATCAAGGCAAGTAGAGTGTTTTATTGTTCTCCCCTGTATCTGCCTGGTGTGGGTGCACAGATTCAGTCATCTCTGTGATTTTGCACAAAGGTAGAAGATCACATCCTTGATAGATTTCTTAGCTGTTCTCCTCAAACTCTTGACCGTTGTTGCATTTCTTTAAATTAGTATTCTGGGTGCAAAGCTGATGCCTCCATAATAAATTGATAAACACCTTACCTGTTCCAGAGGGCTGGAATTGGAGCTACCAATTTGTGTTAGTGCTGATGGATGCAGCCTTACTTTCTCTAAATAAGACCTCAAGAAAAGGAGATTGTGTTGGGATAGAAAGATGTTGAGGTGGGCTAAAACCAGGATTATTAAAAGACCTTGTTATAGAAGATTGTGAAAGGCTCAGGTTGAGACTTTTAGAAATCAATAATTTCACAATAATTGTGCTGTCTTTTTTTCCATTCACTCTTTCTGTCCTTATTATTTTCATCACGACAGCCGTGTTTTCAGAAGTGTTTCAGTAAGAAGAAAAGTTGTCAGTAAGTGAAAACAAATGCACAATGTCTAAAATCCCTAGATAAAATATTGAAGAGTAAAATGATGCCTTACAGAGAAATACTAATTTTTTTCTGTACAGCTAGTTTTAACTTATGAGAATTACTTCCATTTTAATTTTCTGAAATGGCAGAAATTCAGTGCAGTCTGCCAAATCATTTCAAAATGAAAGTATTAATCAGAGACTCTTATGAATCACTCTTCCTTCATGGGTGCTGAAATTATCACAAACTTTATTCTGTCCAGTGATGTATTATCAGCCATTACATTTTCCTTACTTCATCCTCTTGGCTAAGTTTTGCATACAACTCCATAAAGCCTCACTGCTCAAAATAATTTTTTCCCAGGTAGTTTTTGGTCTATGATCAATCTACTGCCTCTTGCTATTGGCTACTCAGTACTTCTGTCAAAGTTAGTGTTGAAAAAATGGTGAAAAATTCTGCTGTTCCCTCAGTCTCATAATTTTACCATGATGTGTTAAACAAAAAAGACAAGTTTTGTCCAATGATTTCCTTTGGGGTCTAGACTGTAACATGCAAATGAGAAAAAAGTACTGCACAGGTAGTCAAACATTCAAAAAGCCATGCACAATGGAGGGTGGAAAATTTTTTGCTTTCTTTTAAGATGATTTATTTAGTCTCAGCTAGAGTCATACAGTTTCATTCAGGTTTGGAACCAGTCTCCTCACATTTTTCTCTATTTGTTTGCATTTCACTTATGTTCCTACAGGTTTTTCTGCTGTTCTGTGTTCTGCACACACTGAGGTAATTCACACCGTAGATGTACATAATCATAAACAAAATGTTGATTATAATAATAAACAAAATATTTCCAAACATGTACATATACATACACTAAATATATAAATTTATTTTTATCGCTTTATCCTTCTGAATGCAAAATCACAGATTTTCATTATTGATAGATCAATTTATTCTTACCCTTTGTTTCAAAAATGATCATAATGCAAATTCTTGTTTTTTTGTCATGATGGGTTACTGGATCCTGATTATGAAATAAAAGGTTAGTTATACAACTAATGTTCAAATAACATTAGTAGGACTTTGTCATCTTAGTATTATGTTTTATCATTTTGTGCAGAACCAGATGGGAAGGGAAATGAGAAAACTCCCTTGGTACAAGTACCATCTGATGAGAAGAAATAAAACCACCTGCTATGCTATGTAAAGGCAGAGAATTAAGGCTTCTTAAGATAGATAGTTTTTTGCTCTTTTTTCTTCTTTCTGACCCAGGTAGACTTACTATTTCTATTTTTCCACTTTATTGAAATTGCTAATTGCAATAGCCAATAGCCCAAAATGCACATTTTACCAGTGGTGAAATCTCACCTAATTTTGAGTAATTATCAGTTCTTGCACCTATTTTATACCATCCTTCCTTCCCTATACTAGTCATTATCATGGTTTGTCAATTATCTTCCAAACTGTATTAAAAAAGATAACTCTCTAACATTAGCAATTGCTCAGAAGTTGCTAATAGCTCTCCTGAGAGCACTTGTCTCACCCCATATCTCCCACCTTATCAAAAGGTCACATTAATTATAGGACCCTTGCTGGGAATAAATCAATGTGTCAATCAGAGACCCACAATTGTGCTGCAGTAGGAAAGAAAAAAAATTCCAGAACAAGGTTATATTTAGGGCCTTTTTTTAATACTGTATTTGTAAGTTAACCCAAGAACAAAGAATAATGGGAGTATATTGTGGATCAAGTTTTATGTATGTTTTTAAATGCATACTTTTATTTGTGTCTTATTATCAACTGTTCATTCTTAGAATTAAAATACACTTTTCTTACTTGTAAGATGTCCAAAAACATTGCCTTCAATTAAAAAGGGGACTTAGAAAAGGAAACATTGAATTTCAAAGTTGTTCTTTTTCTCTGACAAACATTTCTGTATTTCTGTGTTTCTGTCTTTAGTCATTAATGTGAATATTTTAATGCTGAATCATAAAACAATCACAGCTGCAATAACAGACTTCCTCATTTAGTCTCTTTAGGTTCATTCACAGTCTGCAGGGATGTTTAAGGTACTCAATATATGTAGGAGTGTTTTTTTTAGTTGTTTTCTGAAGCAGAGAATTTCTAACTGAAATGCAGTAGATTAGAAATTGCATGAATAAATAGAAAGTAAAATATGTTTCATTTATCCAGTGTCTAACTAATTTTTCCTTCTGATCTGGTTTTACTATATTGAGCTGGTTTCCAGTGGTGATAAGCTGCATATAAATTCATTCACAGACTGCTGTTAAATCCCAAGATTTAGTTCAAATTCTCATATATTGTTATTACCACCAGTCTAATTCTTCAAGATCTTAATTGTGAGCTAACTGCTCAAGGAAGTTAACATAAAATTGAATTTGTGCCCATCAACTTGAGGCTATAGAAATGTCTAATAAATGTGATTTATAAACTTCTCATTTTGCTGTCCATGAAATAAAAAATAATTTATGTGTGCATATGTTAATATAAGAAACAGTCTAATAACTTTCTAAATACAGTTGGATTGGTTGTTACATCTATTTAACATGGTGTCTAAATCAATGCTTTAGATCCAGACAACTGCAAGTCTGATTCTGTTAATGATGAGAGGCAAAAGTGAAAAACTTCCAGTTCTAAATTACCCAGGTGGAGAGCTCAGGTAAGAGAAAAATGAACAAAAGATATAGTAGAAGATCAACTCAAACAGAGGAAATAGATCCTTCCTTCCTTCCTTCCTTCCTTCCTTCCTTCCTTCCTTCCTTCCTTCCTTCCTTCCTTCCTTCCCTCCGGCCTTCCTGCCTTCCTACAAAATTTTAGTTCCAGGCAAGTCAGTTATTTCCATCTCTTTATTTCTTAAATAGGAGAAAATGTTATGCTTGCAAAAAAAAAAAAAAAAAAAAGAGTACCTGAAATGTTATTAGTAAGACATTATATCTCTATTTCAGGCTTTAAAAATACATGCTGCTTGATACTAGGTTACACTTAAGAGGAATTTGAGTGTTGATTAGAAAAAGATATTTTTTTTTCCTATCTGCCAAGACTTGCAATGCTGCCATAATATCCTGATGCAGAAATGAGGAGGACATTAATAGATTGAAAGACAGTAAAACAGGCAATGTTGTGTGATCTATTATGACAAGAGATCCTGGATGGAAGTTGAAGACTAGGTTTTAAGCACAGTGGACAATGCCCTTTCTTGTTAGTTTGCTGCTGCATCTGTGAAGAATGCTGCATCATCCTATAAGTCTGATAGCAGCTAATGTTGTTTTACTTAGTGCTTTGCTTTCATTGAAGCTGGTGTGGGAGCTGGAAAAAAAAAATTAAAATCTTCCCTGCTACTTTTGTTTCATGTTGAAAAATTTGTGTCAGTGGAACAGCAGACATAGGGTAGCTACTGTTACAGAATGAAATGTCTTGCTAATCTTTCCAAAGTTGATCGGTTTACAACCTGAAGTAATAACGTATGTGGATTTTCAAACGTGTTTAGATCAAACAAAAGTCCTAAATTCCTCCATGCTATACAGACATATACACATACACAGACATATAAATAATTTGTCCCTCTATGTGCCAAAGAGAAATCAAGATTCAGGGTCTCTGTGTAAAAAACCAACAATTATTGGCATCTCTGAATCTCATATCAACCTCTGAGTCAGTTACTTCTACTTTATTCTTTGTAAACTGGAGTGCCCAAGCCCATTTAATAATGGTATATTTTTATGTGAACCTTACTGAGGATGAAAGTCCTAGATGATTCAGATAGACTTGCTTCAAATTTGTATGTGCTTAGAAGGCTTTGGACTTTTTAAGCTATTTTGATTTAAAAGTATTTAGAACACAGTAACTAAATGCTGCATCTATACATGACAAAATGACTTACCATGAAGAAAAAAATAGGTATTAGAAATTAGATGAAATTTTGGGAAAAAAAAAATCAGTTTTGATCAAAATCCAATTGGTTCATTACTGATCTTATTTCTGCATCGAATTTTCCCTTGTGGTGCAGAACATGGGAAGCATTTTTAGTTTAATTTTGTAATTTATGTGAGGCTGTGTTGCAATCAAAGGTAATTCTCTTGTACAAGTTATGGGAACTTCTCTTGGGAAGGGAAGGGAAGGGAAGGGAAGGGAAGGGAAGGGAAGGGAAGGGAAGGGAAGGGAAGGGAAGGGAAGGGAAGGGAAGGGAAGGGAAGGGAAGGGAAGGGAAGGGAAGGGAAGGGAAGGTGTCATGGTTTGACACTGGCACAATGCCAGTGCCCCCATGAAAATGCAGTCTCCCAACTGAATGCTGTGAAATGCAATCGAGAACAGAGCAAAGCAGGCCCAAGCTTAATAACAAGGGGAAAAAAAACTTTATTAAGCTACTACTACAATACTACTATAAAAGGAAAAAGGAAGGAAAAAAACAACACAAAATTCGAAATGAAAACCTTGCAAAGCATTCCTCCTCCCACCACCCAACTCCAACAAACCACAGCGAGACACAATCTGGACCCCAATCAGGTTTCAACCCTCCAGACAATCGATGCTCAGTCCATCGAGGGAACAGGAGCCCCTCCTGTGCCACAGACCCCAAAGAAACACAGCTGGAACATTCTGTGTTTCCATGTCACACATGGCACCGCCCGGAGAAAAAGTTTGCCATGGTGACCCTTCTCCTTTCCATGCACAGTGCTCTCACCACCAATTCATGGATGGACAGACTGCTTTTAGGATTTTTCCTTTCAAGGATACCCTGCCAAGATGGGAAAAAACAACAGTTCAGTTTTTCATTTTTTTGGGACCACAGTCCCCCCCATTTTCCCCCTGGGGACGGGGCTCCAAGAACAGAGATCTTCTTCTCTTCTCCTTCTCTGAGATAGGGGGCACCACCACAAAACCCCTAACTTTCTCTGTTTGCTCCACTTCTGTCTTTTCCCAGCTGAAGCAGGTCTCTTGGCTCATTGGCATCCTCCTAAAATACAGTCTCTCTTGGAGGAGAAAAATCAGTTCAGTCTGTAGCTACCAAGAAAAAGTCCAGCCAAAAAAACCACTCCATCATCTCCTCCCACCTAGAATTTCTCCTTCTAACATCCCAGGGTCCAAGCTGTCTCTCTTCCTCTCTTTCAAACCAAGAAAGAGTAAAAATTCACAAAGCTTTCATTTCTCAGGAAGGGTTAAAAGTCCTGACTCCCAGGATGGCTCGATGCCCAGACTCCGGTTCCCACAGCAGCTGGGCACCTTGCAGCCCCCCCGCTCTTCTCCTTCCCCGTGGTGAACTGCTGACAAAAAACTGCTGCTGTCTCTTTCGAGAGAGAGAGAGAGAGAGAGACTCTGGGGGGGAAATGGAGACATCCCAGATTTCTCCACCCTTCCATCTGCAGGGGTTTCCAGTCCCTCCACCCTTGGGCCCACCTCAGTCAGGCCATGGGCCTTCCCCTCCCCACCCAGCCACGGCCGGGCAGGGGAGAGCACAGCACTGCACCCTGACCGGAACCAAAGAGAGCGAGTTCTCCCGGGAATTCTGCTTTTAACCCCTCTGTGTTCTCAGAGGCGTGTCCACCTTCAATTGGTCAATATCCAAATTGACCTCTTCCTTCCGGAAAAATTCTTTTTCCGTGTCAAATCATGACAGAAGGATTAATCACTGACAATACTGGACCTGCTTTATTTATCCATTTACTTATTTTTAAATATTGGGAGCGATTTGCATTGGAAAATATTTTAAAACTAGCGTATTTAATAAACTTGGACTCAGTTCTGATCACAGGTGGACACTTTTGCTAACACCTTCTCATTTCCTGCATTTACTAATTTTATACATTATTACATAAAAATCAAGAGAACAATAAGTAACCAGAATGCAAAAACTGGACGCTGCAGTTCAAAATTTTTAAATCACTAATCTCATCCTCCTTCCCTCCACAGAAGTGCCTGCAAGAAAGTGTGACTGTAGGTGGTACTGCTAATTAGCAGTATGCCATTACAATTTCCAAAATATATGGTTTAATATTTATAACCCAGATTGCAGGGCATATCCAGTGCTGTATGAAAGAAGTAATTCCCATGAATAATTTCTACAAGAATTAATGATTTCTAATATCAGAGTTCACATCAAGTGCATGTGTGCCTTGATTTCACTTAGGCAAGGATACCGTGTTTGCTCTGAGGTTTAAAGAAAAATGCTCTGAGGGGCGTGTCCTGCTGTAGATGGCCACTGGATTAGTCAGGCATGATTCACTCTTGATGAATCCATGTTCACTTTTGATAGATTGCACTGCATCTGCAGTTATCTGCATTTAATCTTCCCCAAAAAAGGCTTCTTTCTTGATCAGAAGCATTCAATGAAATAATGAGATTTATACATAAACTACATCCCTATAAAGTACATGGAAACTGGATATTGGATATATTGAGGATTTTACTAGTAGGCAAACTATCATGTGAAGTGCTGCAAAGCATGCTCCTATGGAAGGTATAATAAATTGCTAAATCTCATAAATTATCACAGAAAATAAGATATTTTCCAGACGCACTTGATTGAGTCAGCATGCATAGAGTCTGTATTATTAATTCAGAGTGTCAGGCCTGCTATTTCTCTTAGGCAAATCTTAGGTAGAAATATGTCTATTTTGCTCAGATCTGAAAAAATTTAATAATTTGTTGATTTCTATGTAATGATCGTATGCAGTGATAAGCTGGATAATAATTGAAAATTTTTGAATGAAAAAAGTAGTGTTCATTCTGAGGCCAAAGGTGATTTTTTTTTTATTAAATCAGCAGTTAAAAATTTGATCATGAATAAGAAGGTCAGCTGTCCTTTGACATGCTGAAATATTGTGCTAGATAAGGCATCAGAACTATTCTGATCTCATTTTCTTTCTCTATTTCTTTAATTCCTGTTATCATAGTAAGATAGGCACAAAAGGAAGATAGTCAACTTAACCACATTGCAATTTGAAAATTATGCTTTTCAGTCTTGTAAAGTACAAAATATTCTGATTTCCATTTCCCAAGGGCCTCTAGCATCTCTTTGAATCTGAGTACAGTACACAATAAACTTCTGCTTCTTAATAAAATCGTTTGCATGTTTAAAAAGAAAGATAGGTTTATGTGTTTTGTTGAACATGAGATTTTTCACTCAGCATTCTGTTGGTAAAAAGTAATTTAAGACTTCTCAGGCAGTACTTCAGCATTATTTGTAAAGGATGATGGGTCGTGTTTAACTGCAGCCCAAGGAATAGCCTCCTATTGTACCTCTGACTGATTCCAGCAACAAAGTGAAAGCCATTCTGTAGAGATGGACAAAAATGCAATGCAAAAGCTGCTGCTACATTTCCTAAAGAATGTATTCACTTGCTAAAACTCTGAACAAATTGTTCTGGTATGCAAATGGATGCTAATCTACTTGAAATGCTTTAGCAAAATGCTGTTAACTCTTATTATCAGAGGCATTATAATCACACATCAAGTGAGAATTGGGCTACATTGTAACACTTTTATATTATTGCTCAATTACAAGTTCAGTAGGAAGATCACCACCCCCAACACATTTTTCAAGCAATATTTTCCTTATCTACTTGTCATTGAGATGATGGAGGAAACATTAGTATATTTTTCAGTGTAAATATAATTCTGTATGCTTTAAGTATGTTAAGGTACAATGATGACAAGTCATTCCACACAAAATCCTATAGATTTTTTTCAAGCAGTATTTAAAATATTTTTCATTTGTGTTCTTCAGGATACATTTATTTACCTTTTAATGTTTTTATAATAATTGTTCATAAAATAGGAACTTTTTGGCAATAACACATTAATAGTCATGCTGTTTTTCCCTGCAATTAAGGAGCAAAGTACAGCCAAAAAAAAAATCTTTTATTAATATTTTTTCCCTTTGCAGATTTGATTGACTGGTTTTATTCATTAACTGGAAAACTCATTTACATATGAACAGTACATTCCTTTCTTAGGAAATTATAATAATTTTTAAAGAATACCTCATTAGCCACATTGATTTTTAATTTTTTAACAAGAACTAGTCTTGAATCAACTACAAATAGAAAAATAGCTTAATGTTTTGAAGGATGTATTAATTTCATCCATCTCCCCTTGATGGTAATACTCCTTCAAATGCAAATCTTTAAATGTTTCAGGTACTCAAGGGTAAGATGTCTGTGTAGATTGTTTGACAATAATACAAATTTTAGAAAAGACTTCTGATTTACATTGATGGTTCCCTTTCCTAATTTCCTGTTTTCCCAGTTGGAGCTGTCAACTGGCTAAAGGAGAAAGCCAAAAGGCACAGACCCCTACACTGTCTGCTTCTGGCTATTCATAAAATGCTGCTTTTTCCTGTTTGTCTGGATTAGGTTCATGGAAGATGCTGTTGGTCACTGGGAAAAATGCTGTAAATCTTATTTCTAGACTTAGCAGATTTGGACTTTATGAACAAGTTTTAATTTTCTATGCTGTTGATAATAACTTTTCAGTTAGGGAATACAGAAAGGAAATTTTAGTCTTAACAGTTTTTTGACATTTCTAAGGCTTCCTTGCTTAAGATGCATATTTTTAAAGATAACTTTAAATATATATATTTAGGCTTTAAATATATATATTTAGGTCTTTCATTCAAATAAAGGTGCAAACAGAACTTTTTTCAGAATTCTTGCAGGAAGTATGAGCTCTTATATGCTAGACTGTTTTGTGAGGTAAAAGACAGGGACCATTAAAACAGTTTCATGTTCTGCTAAGGTATTTCTAATGCAAGTAAAATGAAAAAAAAAGAGTATCATAAAATAGACATGCCTATCAATGCTTCATGAGAATATTTGACAGGCAATTTAGCTGTCTAGCAGTAATGTATTTACTGCAGGTAGAGAGTACATGTGCCTTTAAATTTTTTTTTATTCCTCTTGTGTGAAGCTATACACTATAATTAAATGTAATTACGTTATCATATTGTAATATAATTGTAGTAAATGAGATACAGAGGCAACTCAAAAACTTCCTCAATCTAGTATTTAAAAATATTTCAGTCATCTTGAAATAAAGTTGGCTTGAATCAGTAGTTTTAACATAGATATATTAATCAGATTTAAAAACACTAGAACTGAACTTACTTTACACCTTTAATGACAAAGGATTGGGGATTTTTAAAAGTAAGTTTTTAAAAAGCTAGAAAATTTTTTGCCATAATCTTTCAGTTTTATATTTTGGCATTTTCCATGTCCCATTCAGAAGGCATCATGAAAGGTTACTGTTACTGTACTCTTGGCCCAGCTTTAAAAGAACTAATTTCTGTGAAGATCTATATTCTTGGCAATTTTTAATTCTTTACTGTTAGGCATTCATGTTTTGCAGAGAAAGTTTCTCTGAAATATTACTGAAATATTAGAACTATCAGAAGAAACCATTCTTCTAGTATTTTCTTGATGTGTCCCATCTCAAAAAATTGATTTTTAATGTGAACAATTAAGCCATTAATCAATTAAGCCATTCATCTGCTTAGTTACTATTTATTAATAGCTAACTAACAAGATGCTTAGGTAATTTAACCTAAGAACATCTGCATATACTCAAAATATTGTATACATGTCTTGAAATTGCACTCCTGTGTCATTAGAGAAATAATGGCTGGTTTTATGGATTAACAAGTTATTTCTACTGAATATATTTTCAAAGATATTTTTCCCGTAATATAAAACTTTTAAATATCTGCATCACTCTAGGGATCTAAGACTCAAACAGCATTCTTGTTCTTTAGGAAATACACTGAATTCCTTCAAATATTATTTAAAACATCCCTGAAATTCCTCCTTTCCTGTCTGATGACTCTCCTCAGTTATCAGTCAGTGAATCCAGAATTGTGGGTGAAATCATCACAGAGGTGAGCAGTGATGGGAGGCTGATTATGTCTTTGCTACACAAGAAAGTAGAGATGTGGAAATTCTTCTACTCTTGAACAAGAAATTAAGATTCCAAGTAGGATGTTGTAGCTCCAGGAGGGAAAAATGCAGCCTGAATTTGGAAGAGATGAAGCAAGTGATAGCTGCCTTCAGGACCTTATAGGAAGCAATATGTATATTTACTACAGTGTGCATTTATAGAGGTCAGTGTGAGGCTACCTTTAAAAACAGACAGACCTAGGACACAGCTGCTGTATGGTGCTGAATTGAATTAATTAGTTCAAGTTTTATTCAGTCTTGCAGTGGCTTCCTACACACACACTCATATATATAAGCACCATGTACCAGACCTCACAATTAACAGCTGGTTACAGTTTATTGTATTTATCATTAAACACATCACACCTTCATATTTTATTTACAAATGTGTTTCATATAATATAATTAGTGACTGATCCAGTGTTATGCATTTAATAAACAAAGCAGGGATATAGAACTCTACTACAAAAAAGCTACATATTAAAAAAAAGAAATCTTTAAAATGTAGTTCATGTCAGGGTCAAAAGAATGCTTAATTCTCCTGGTTCTGGAAATGATTTTTCATCCAAGATGTGTAATTCAAAAATAATTAAATCCCTTTTAGATTGCCTGCAGGCAATTTTATTATTTAACTTTATTATTTTTGTAACTGCGTGGATTCTAAGTCAGCGTGATAGAACTGTAATTGTTTCCATTTCTTTATCTACTATGTTTAGTATTTTGCCTCTCCTCTCTCTACAGCAGTCATTGTCTTAATTTTGTTTTTTTGCTCCAAGCATGCTGTTGGTACACAACAAACAATAAACACTAATTACAGTCATCAGCCACATTCTACAATCCTTAGGGCTTGATGTAAAACCTGCCAGAGCTGAGAGGTATCCCTGACAGAGCATGATAGTTGAAGCTCCACAGTTGGAGTTAGGATGCTGTGATTCTCACCATAGTCCTAGGGCAGACCTACTACATGAATTTGTGCAGAGCTCTATATGTGTTTGCAGGCAAAATGTAGAACATGTACAACTTTGCTTACTGATACGGGAAGCTCTCCAAGGCAAATGCTATATTTCAGACTGAGTTAGTCTGAGCACAGCTGTGACAAAGGTGTTTGGTGACTGTTCCTTAGTAGGATGCTATTGTGACCTTGTGGAGAAATAGCTTTTAGAAATAGTGGCTGTTCCTTAATCTACTGGTACAGAATCAGAGAGGCATTGTGATGGAAAAATCTTTTGCAAATAGCAATCAACAATGCATACAGTCATATCAGCTTGTTATATGTTCAGTTCTAAACAATTGAAGACTACTCACAATGGTAGTCCCACCTAATGAATATAGGCAGGCTGCAATATCATTCTGTATTAGAAATAAATAGGTTTACTCTATGAGAGTTTTAATGCTTTTTCTATATGTAGTTTTCACTTATTTTGGTATTTTAAAATACTTATGTTTGGTTTTATCATTCTGTTACTTCAATCAGCTTTTAACGAGAAACACAATATGTTAGAAATGTTTTATTAAGCTACATGCCTTTATTTCAGGGACATTTTGTCCCATGCATACTAGATTGATACCTTTTCTCTCGAGAAACCTCTTCCTTATGACACTTTTTTTTTCTTTTTTTGTTCAGCTGTCCTCCTATTAAAAATCTATGTCCAGGCTTTATAAATTTTGAGTTCAAATCTACAGTGTTGTTCCTCAGCTAAAGATAAGAAAATAATATTGAACAGTCCGATACAAGCCTCTTTCTGCCTCTCATTTATATCCTATATTTCCTATTTCTCTCTTGTTTTAGGAGAAAAAAAATTCATTCTAAAAGACAGGAAGTTGGTAAATTGTGGAAGCTGGTATTGTAAACCAGCCTATTATTAGATAAATTTTCACCCAATGCAAGTGAGTAACTCTGTTCCTCAAAAATATTGGTTGTGATCATAGTATAGCACATCTTGAATTAAGCAGGCCAGCATGCCAACTGAAAACCTACATTATATGTTGAAGTATACATTTAGCATAATTAGAATGATTAGTAGAATGATACTGCACCTTGCCTAGTGTTAACATTTGGGAATACAGATGTCTTTTGGTGTTCTTCTTTAGGTAAACTCTTGCTCCAAGCACTATGCTAACTCATTAGTTGAAATGGCAATGGGCAGAAAGCAGTATTATTTCTGCATTTAAATGAGGTAAAATGTGATTTAAAAAAAAAAAAAAACACTCATGCATATGTAGCAATTTGACAGGAAGCGTGACACTGTTATGGAAATTCAAGTAGAATTCAAGGAAGTGTGTAGAGAGCTTTCTTTAATTTGGAAGCTTTATTTCAATTGTTAGCATCTCTCAGAATATCCTAGCTGAAATGCATTTCTCATCTTAATACAGAAATCATAGGTAAAGCCAGTTTATGGTTTGTGTATCATGTTGGGATCAAAACTGGCTCAGGAAATAACGTCAGAACATTTTTTTCCTCTAGGTCCCAGAAACTTTTTTGGACTGCCGGAATCTTTCTGGGGAAGTGCCCCCCACATGCTTTCTGCATTGCCTGGATCCAGTGCTTCCAGCTGCCAGCTCTGGAGCTGATGTAGTAGCCCTACATTAGAGCAGCAACAGCATTGGACAAGTTGACTTACAGGCTAAAAGGACACCCAGGCTTCTGGAAGAACTGCCAGGTGGCCTCACAGGAGGTGGGCACAAGATTTCAGCTCTGCAACTCAGGAACTGTTTCACCAGAGCAACAACTCTTCAGTTGCTGCAATCACTTTGCTTTTAATGAAGGTTTGGGTCCTGTCAACACCCAGCATAGAAGCCCTGAGGTCACAGCTGGACACTTTACTAGGTAGCACTCACTGAAACTGAAATCAGCCTGTGATTTGAAATAGTTCAGTTATGCTCCAGTTTTGGGCAATGTAGCAATATATCTATTTAATCTAGAAACATCTGTTTCTACTGCCTAGTCTCAAAAACCTTCAAAACTGCCGTTGTTTAAGTAAGGCTAGAAAAAAATCAAACCTGGAGAAATTATATGTTCTGCATAGAGAAAGTTGAGAGTAGCCAATATGCTATTTTGTTTAGGTATCTGTTAGGCAAATTTCTCTATTGAGACTCAGGGAAGTGTCCTAACCAGGTTGATTATGGAGCCAAATGTAGTTCCCAGAAATATTTGAAATGAGAGAAAATAGTCATTTTTTTCAATATTCCTGCATGTTCTTAACATCATTTCTGTAGTAGGTGTGTAACACAATCCTAAAATGAAGCAGAAGCAGCTTGAAGCATAATCTGTTTAGTTTCTTCTTACATCTGATTTACTAAATTGGGGTACTTAGAGTTGGGATAATCCAGTAGGAAGTTGAGTCAAAAAATCACACCTAAAATAAAAAGAGCTGTAATTCTGAAATAAAATTACATGGTATACACAATGTAACACAAAAAGAAGCTGCACAGTCATCAGTATTGTGAGGAAATCAGAAGAAAACAAATAAATATTACTTTGTCAGCTATAGTAAAAAAAATTATTTTCTTTGAAATATTTTGGTACTTCCTCTCAAAATCTTTTAAAAAATATTGCAAAATACATTTTCCTGTGGGAGCATAATTCTATTTCCTGCCCTCTGTCTTGTTTTTGGTATGTTTTGCCCAACAAAATTTTCCATAACTTGCATATAAGTTTGTGTGTGAGAAAATTTTACCATTAAATATATCAAAAGGGGCTTTGTTTTAATTTTCAAGAGTTCTGAGTTTAGATGGATTATTTATCAATTGTGAGACCAAATCTATTAAAGCTGTTTTGTTTCACTGTGGCAAACCAGCTTTAACGGTTAAATACTTGTTCCTTCAAAAAACAAATAATTTGTTGGCATTGAAAAAGAGTGGCACTTCAATTTGTGAGAATTTCAAAGCAAAACAATTCAACAGGAAAATTAGTAGTTTTAATTTCAAGAAAGAATGGAGAATTAGCATGTGTAGATGATTGTAGGTATATTCAGGCATTAAGTGTCTAATGCTGCTACTTATTAATTTGCTCTAGAATCGTAGAATGGTTTGAGATTCAGAAGGGTTCTTTGAAGACCATCAAGTCCCAATCCCTGCCATGGGCAGGGACACCTTTTACTAAAACAGATTTCTCAAAGCCCCTTCCAACATGGCCTTGAACATTCCCAGGAATGGGGAATTCCCTGGGCAACAACCCAGGACCCTCACAGTAAAGAACATCTAATATCTATTCTGTACTTATCACCTTTCAGTTTAAAGCCATTCCTCTTGACCTTGATCATCAATGCATTCCCTTGGAAATAGGTACTCTCCTGCCTTCCTGAAAGTCCCCTTTATATACTGGAAGGAAGCTATAAGGCCTCCCAAAAATCTTGTCTTCTCCAGGCTGAACAATGCCGACTCTCTCAGCTTGTCTTCATAGAAAGGTGCTTCAGCCCACTGATCATCTTTGTAGCCCTCCTCTGGACTTGCTCCATATCTGGATGCAGTACTTCAGGTGGGGTCTCAACAGAGTAGAGGTGCAGAATTCCCTCCCTGGCCCTGCTGGCCACACTGTTTTGGATGCAGCCCAGGATACTGTTGGCTTTCTGGGCTGCAAATGTACATTGTTGGGTCATGTCAAGCTTCTCATCCACCAGATTTCCCTAGACATTGTCCTAAAGGCTGCTCTCAATCCTTTCATTCCCTAACCTGTATTTATACTCAGTATTGCCACAAAATAAGTGCAGGACTTTGTGCTTGGCCTTATTGAACCTCATGAGTTTTGCATGGACCCACCTTTCCAACCTGTCCAAGTCCCTCTGGATGGCATCCCTTCCCTCCAGTGTGTTGATGGCCCCACAGAACTTGGTGTCATCAGTGAACTTGCTGAGGGCGCCATTGATCCCATTGTCCATGATAGGATGCTGAACAGCAGAAGTCTGCACAACTTCCAAGAAATGCCACTCCTCACTTGCTTCTGCTTGGACATGAACTGTTGACCTCAGTTCTCCAGTGCAAGCATCCAGACAATGTCTTATCCACTCAGCAGTCCACCCATTAAAACCATCTCTTTTCAGTGTAGAGACAAGGATGCTATTTGGAGTGATGTCAAATGGTTTGTGCTAGTCAACACCGATGACACTAGTTGCTCTTCCCTTATTCACCAATGTTGTAAGCCTGTTGTAGGTGCCCTCTAGATTCTTCAGATATTATTTGCCTTTAGTGAAGCCATGTTGGCTGTCACAAATTCCCTCCTTATTTTCCATGTATCTAAGTAGTCTTCAGAAGGATCTGCTCCAGGATCTTGCTGGTATAAGGCCATACCGTATAGAAATAGAGAGCTTAGCATAGGTCATATTATATCCCAGTACCACAGTAATGTTTGTTAGCAGAATGGGGATACATGCAGTAGCAGAAAATGACAGATTAAGTCATCTTTGGAAAGTTTGGAACTTTATTTTTGATAACAACTTTTCTATTTTTCCACTCATATGATGACTGGGCTACCAGGAAATATGAAATTAGTCCTATGACAGATTTTGTTCCCTTTTTCATCTAGCACACAGATATTCCACTTGTTAAAATAGAAACAATAACCAGTCCTCACTGCTCACAAAATCCTGTTGCAAAGTGCATAAGGGTGTTACATAAAAAACAGAGAATATTTGCTTGAAATGCCTAGAAAAAATGGATTGGTGTGAAGAGGAAGGAGAATGGACTGTTATGGGGAATTCTTATTTTTAATATTGTGCTTGAAAAATACTTATCCATACATGCTAAAATTAATCAAAACAGTGGTTGAAGTTTGGTAAAACTTTCACACCTTTTCGAAATCCTTTTTTTTTTCTGTCATCCTTTGACAGGTTGTTACTAGTTGTTAAATTGAAAGAAGAATGCATTACATAGTGTTTCTTTGTAGACTATCATGCAGAAATTATTTTCTACTTCTAGTTAATATCCATTCTTTAGTTTTCAGAAATACTGCTCGTATTATTTCATATTATTAAAAATATCATTTCATATAATAGAGACTGAAATAAATATATAAATGACATGTTTATGTTTAGCTTTTAACCTAGGGAAATATATGAAATAATGATATTGATTCTCTCTAACATTACTTCCTTAATGTCAGTGAGTTCAAGGAGGCTTCTTGATATACCTGAAGTAGTAAAATTGCTAAGAAATTAAATTAAAATTTAGAAAATCCAAAATATTATATATTTTGTTATATCTTCTTAGAGAGAAGAGCAGATAGAAGCAACTTTGCTCCACAATTTCACAACATTATTTTACAGGAATGAAAATAAAAATATATTTTTTTTTTCTTCTGAGAACAGATATAGGGAGGCACTTGAACATTACACTATATACCCAAGAGAAGACTATATAAAGAGAAGGAAGAAGCTCTCTGATAATATGCTTGACACAGCCTACTGACAGAATATAAAATATGAGTTTCCTGAATCCTGTAATTTACACAACTCCTAAAAAATCATATATGTTACCTTTTTTTCTTTTACTCATTTTGTTATATCTATCCTCCCCACAATCCCCCACCATTTTTTTTTTTAAAGTCTGAAAGCAACAGTCCCCTCTTTCACTTAAGATTCTGGGCAGTTGCTGTCAAGATAGGCTTGCACTGGGGGGATTGACAAATTCATTTGATTAATTAAAGAATATGAACATAAACGACTTTAGAGTCCATCTGAGGCAGTTCTGTTGGAAGACTTAAATTGATTAAATTAATTGAGCATTGGGTTAGTTCCACAACTTTCACGGGTTTTTTTTAATGCTTTTTTTTTTATGTATAGGCTTTCAAACAGAAAAGAAACAGAAAAAAATTTCTGTTCATAGGTCTCCCGGCCATGGTTAAAGGTAAGACTGTTCTTGTATTGTGCAATATCCCTTCTTACGTCCTCCTCTTATATTCTCCTGTACATAAAGGGTAAGAAATTTAAGTTTTGCCTATTGGATGGGGTTTTTTGTGTGATTTTATTCACAGTCAAGAGGACAGTTTCACTTCTACATATATGTTCTTTCTGAGGTCACACCGAGCCTCTTCCACAATAAGGCTGTCAATTGTTCTTATACAAATTATTTTCACAGAACTTCTCCTTAACTCTGAAATTTGTTGGGTTATCCAGTTCTGCCATGGGTTATGCCTTCAGGAATAAGGGTGCTTTCTTGACAATGTTTGTTGTAATGAGCTCTGACTATTGGTGCTTAAAAGCAGTCAGGATCCCTCATGCATTCTGCTGTTCCCTTTGAGGATATTTTGGAAAGCCGAACGCTCTGGGCACCAAGAGAACATAAGCTTTCAATAAGACAATAATGCTTCTCTGAACAAAAATATAAAGAACATAACACCCCCGTCCCCCCCAATATGCAGTTTCCCTTCATTTCAAATTAGTACTTTTTATCAAACTAAGATAGATTTTTCACTAGTGTGAAAAATACACTCAGAGGTCTATGATAGCTATTGATTTCTAGTGGGGCAGAATCCAGGAATGCAAAACTGAGAAGTAACTTTGAAGATTTCAGTTCAGGACATGGATGCTTGTTGTTGAATCTGTTTTGACTAAAAGATGCGGTTTTGTCCTCATGCTCATTCCATCCATTCCACCTACATATTTCTGGCAGGTGAAAAAACTCCCAAAATTGGGCTTCTGCTTGAACCAGGAGACCTTCAGTCTGTGCAGAGACTAAATGACACTGCACTTTCTTCCTTCTACAGCAGCAACACCACAAGATCATGAAAATAACTCCCTGGAACTCTTTTCAAATGGATGGCAAATCTGAATATTTGATTATTCATTTATGCAATATGCATATCCAGATTTGGGGTATTCTGAGTGATAGCTTTAATTAAAAGTCTACAGGGTTTGTATTTTGTCTTCCATACCTCTATATTGTATGAAATTTAACTGTCTTCACTGAATGAGGCATAGCCACACCTGAACATTTTCCTTTGTGAGTGACAGAAGCACTTTGTCCCACATCTGTGTTTTCCTAATGCTTATTACTTTTTCTTTCAGTAAAGATTACCATCATTTCCATTTCATTGGGAACTGAATTATAGTTGTATCCAAAATTCCATATAATAGTGATATCTTCAAATATTAATCCAGAATAAAGATTTTTTTAAATGTTTTCTAGATATCGGGGATTTTCTCTTCTGAATTGTATTGTTTTTCATTAGAAATACTTCTGAAAGCTTAAAAGATGTGATTGTTTTACTGTGGGTCACTTACTTGTATTCTGAATTACCTCTGCCTACCTACATTTCCTATTATTTTGTTAACCTGCTACAGTGACACTGAAAGATATTTTTTTTTACTTTTCTCTCCCCTTAATAAAAGTATATTTTCTAAAATCAACTTTTCAAACATTTTAGTTGTACTTTTATGATATAGCTTTCCACTTTAAGAACACTTCAGTTGCTCTGCAGTAGCAAAGAGCATCCAATTAAATTAAGTTGGCATCAAGAAATATGTTGTGCTCCTGCAAAAGGAAACACTCACAACTTATGGAGAAATCTTAATGTCAATGATCACTTTGCTTACGTATTTATCCTAATTATAAAACATTTCCTTATTTTTAAGTGAATCTTACATAACACTTAAAAGTCTATTTTACACATCAAATTGAAAGATTCTCTTCAATGTAAATTTCAAGCTCTAATATGCAAAAACATAAAAGAAATCTACTTATGAAATTGGAAAATATTTCAAGATAGATATTTTTAATTACATCTTGGTTCCTTTAAATATTTGACTTTATTATATATATTAAGTCATATTCTTTATCCTGATTGAAACTTCTAATGTTCTTTCTTTATTGCTCTCTGGGTTTCTGCAGTAATTTAAAAGGAGACTAAGGTTTAAGACATTAGCGTAGGAAGAGTTTAGAGGGATGTGCTGAACAAAGCCTAATAATTGAAGGGGAAGGCAAACTTGTATAGAGAATTATTGTAAAAAAACGGACAAAAATACCTAGTCCAGTAAATATTATTTTAGAAAAAAATTTGATGATAAAATATAAAGCAACTGTTTTTTCACTTGTCTGAATAGAAAATTTGAATTTTAAAGGTAAAAATGGAAAAAAAAAATGTAGGTAGAAGTTACAGTTTTGTAAATTATATTCCATCTCTCTAGAATTATGCTCTATTCATTAGAATCTGTACTATGAGAATGCCTTCTTTAATTTTGCTATGTTTTGCAAGTTTCAGATTACATTTTCTAAATCCCACAAGAAAGCTCTGATTCTAAAGTTCAAGAGATCACAATCTTCTGAACCATTTCTTCTGTTAATATGAAAGCCTGGATAATTGCATAGCTCAAAGCAGTAAGCCTTGAAAAAAGCAGTGACTCAGCAGTGATCAGGCTGAGTGCGTTCTGGCAAACCAAATACAAGAGGGTCTCTGTCAGGAAAAGCAACCGGCAGAGAATGGCTTGTACCACACCATTATACCATTTCTTACCCTTCAGAAAGTTATGACTCGATCTAGAACTGCTGCCAGGCATTGTTCTTTCTGTGTCCTTCAGTATTGTTTTCGAAAATGAAAAATTTGTATTGGCCAAACTATGAAAGCTATGCTAACTATCTAGCTGTGAAAGAAACTAAGTTTCACAGCCTGGAAGTGGTCCATGGAAGTATTCATTTCACTAATGCAAACATAATTGTGGACTGCTTTGAATAAATTTCTATTATTTATCCTAAGGAAGAGTCCATCCCTTCTTTCATGACATTGCCTGTTTTTCAAATAAGTACAGATATTGCACTGTTTTAATGCAAACAGTTGCTGAAGTTTCTGTGGTGACTAAGACAAATAGGACAAGAGGTACTGAGACTAAATTTTACTTAGGAATCTTTGGATGAAACATGCAGAAATAATATATTATTAAAGATCAAATTGTCAAATTAGATCACTGAAAGAGATTCCAGAGGCATAAACCTTGGAATTCTTAGAGTATTCTTGAAATAATCATAAAAATATTCCTTTAAAACTGGCATTGTTATGGGTCCTAGGAATGAAGGACAGAGATTAAATGAACTTTGTTGTCTTTGTTCCTTCTGATTGCCTTGAAACAATTGTACATAGCTGAATGTATTTATGAAAAATCCTCATATTTTATACTTGTCTATACCCTATTATAAAGAGAAATCAGTCTCCTTTATTTTTCATGCTTGTTTATTTGTGATTAAAATTTATTTTTAATGAAGCCATACCTGATTTTACATATACAGAAAAAAAAATATTTCCTCTCTACTTTTTCCCAGTTACTTGTTAATTGATTGTTTGTTCAGACATAATAATACAGCAATTCTTACTTAGCTTCATATACCATAGGCATGTTTTAATCTTGTTTTGATCCATTGCTATCTAGGAATATTTATATGGATTGTGTTTACTAGCTGTATCCTGGTATACAGCTGCTCTTTATTTAACATTAAAATAATTTCATTTAAGTCAGGCTTCTTGCTACTCCAAAATAGAAAAATATGCACATAGGTTAGATGCATTGTCTTCCATTTGTTTTTGTTCAAATCTGTCTGTGAAGAAAAAAAAAAGTATGTTGACCTCATATATTCCATACTGCTCTTAATAAAATTATTACATTCTGAAAATAGGTCCCTGTACTGATCTCTATGGTACTTTACTCAGTGTTGTACTTTTCTTCACATCAAAGTCAAAATCACAAATATTACAGAATTTAAACTCCTTTCTTATGAAATGTGAAGCAGCTATGTTGAACAAGAGTTGACTTAAAAGCTTGCTCATTATATTGTCATCAAGGTTGGCCTAAAATCCTGCATGTGCTGATAAGCCATTCATTTCAACAACAGGTAGACAGATGAATTTCCACTTACCAAGTGCTATGAGAACTGTGGCCAAGTGCCTCATATATTTTTAAACCTTTAAGATTTAAAAGATAACAATTTAACAAATATTTTAAAATAATTTTTAAAATAATTAATATTTTCCCCCAAAACTTACTCTATGAGCCAGCTGTATATTCATGTGGTTACTATTATGATCTTTACATTTCCTGTGTAATATGGAAATACAAATTTTGCTGGTTTAATGAATTATTAGTTGCTTTATTACAAAGTATCTTTTCTAGGGATAAAAATATTTTACTTAATGTAGATCATGAAAAAACAATATTTATTATTTTAATTTTGTTTTCCAAGTAATTTTCTATATTTTATGGATTTGTAAATATATCTTTTTTATATATGTATTTTTATGTCTATTACTTCTACTACATGGGTCTCTATACTTCTATTTTATAAGATAAATATTTCATTTGCATTATCAGTAATAATAATTTTATGGTGTTTTCTGACCTTCAGTGCCTTTCGAATTAGTAGGCTCGTCAATATTGAATCTTCTGCTCACCAAGAATTACTTATAGGTGAATTTTATATTCTAAGATACTTTACTCCCTTTTGTGGAGTCAAGAAAAATTTCTTTGAGAAAATCAAGCTGAAATTATATCATAGTTCCCCTATTATCATGGTTTTCCCACTATTTTTTAAAGAACATGTTTGCCCACTCTATATCTTGCTATGATATGAACATTCTAATGACATAAGGCTATAGTGTGCTATATGTATATCAAAAGAAATCAGTTAACAGTCAAAATTCTTATTCATAAAAATTAGTATATATAGCTATCAGACATTGAAGCAGATGTATTAATAAAGTGGAAAAAATTGAATACACAAGGTGGATTTTTTCGAATAGAGAAACCCCTTTATTATCTTTTATTATGGCATTATTCATGTTAATTAGGTGAGGTTTTAATTTTCATTTTATTTACTTATTTATTTCACTTCAGTCATTTTCTAGCTTTCTGTCTGGCAGACTTCCAGGTTTTCAGTTTAGTATTTTTTTTTCTCCCAATTACTCATGCATCATAATAATCAGATATTCCACTGGGATTTGTACTTACATACTTTTTAAATGGCAGTTTTCTAAGTTGAATAAAACGCAGCCGAATGCCATCTGGTGACCCCACCTGAAAGTTCAGCATTGGTGGATCTTTGTGTATCTTTCCTTCTAACCTCTCTGTATTGCTGGAGCTGAAATTTAAGGACATAGACATTATATGGATGTTTCTAATAGTTCAACACAGCTTATATGGAAAATATAGCAAAGGAAACAGGAATTTTGGTGCATGAAAGGCAAAGAAACCTTAAGATATCATCTTTTAACCAATGAAATGCTTTCAATTTTAGAGAAGGATATTTTGAACAACTATTACAACTTGAGGAATTTTATTTTTAACTTGAGGGGAACAACTCTAGCATATTCAGAATGTAGTATTCTACATATTTTTTATGTGGGCTGATTGAATACATTGTGATGTATATGCTTAGATAGAGCAATTTGAAAGCCAATGGGGTCATAAATAAATTTATTTTGTAATTTCACTATTCACTTCTAACTGAATTTCTGAATGTGAGATTTTTTTATAGTTTGCATATGTTATATGCCAGGAAAAAAAATCAGCTGTGTAGGCAGAAAGCCAAAGAACAGCCTTTTATAAATACGTGTGTTTCTGTGAGTAAACAGCAATGTAAAACAAAATTTGGTGTATTATGTTTTAAGGACACAACATTTTGCATGCAAGGAAAATATCAACAGAACATGAAAGAAGGTTGATGGGGAGCACTCAAGACACAGTTAATTACCTGAGAAGTGATATTTAGCACCATGTTTTTTTGTGGCCTGTTATTTTGTTTAAACAGCACTGCAGACTCCCCTCCATCCATTCAAGTGGAGTTTGTGCTGCCTGTTGCAAACATGAATGATAATTAACCCGGTGTGGTTCTGAAAGTAGAAAGAAGGAAAACAAGCTAGTTAGACTTCTGAGCTAGAGTAAAATGCACTCTTTTTGAAGGTGGCTGTATATTTGGTCAGAAAAGATATGGGGGAGGGGAGTGTAACAATTCTTAGTATAACTTCATATGCAATTCAGAATGCAATAATACTATCTTTTTAATTAGCACTCCTGATAATACACCCTATATGTACAAAGATTTCTGAAGCCCATGGAAAATCATTGAGCCATGCAGCACAGAAAAGAGCCTTCTCAAAGGGATCCAGGTAAAAAAGATAAATTATTTAAAATAAATTAGAAAAATTCAGGAGCAGTTTTGGATTTGTTAATATCTGTGTAATCTTAATCCAGCCCGAGTGCCTCTGTTCTGCAATGTCAACGAAGTAGAGCTCAGTTTTTTAAGTCTGAGAGGGAGATGGAGTGAGTAAAAGTTTGTGTAAATTGGAAGGTGCTGATGATACAAGGGAATGGTGCAGTTTCAGTCTGTATCATCCTTCATGAGCTCTAGGTTAATGATCAGTGGTAAAATGACACTTGCTCACTTGACTGCAATCTAAGTAGCAAACTGTGATTTATAGCTATAGAACTATTTTTCTATCTATATATTTAAAAATGTACCTCTTAAGCACCCATTGATGGCATTTCCCAGAAAAGGTTATTTTCTCTCCTGAAGCCTTTTTCCTTACCAAATTAAGTCCTGCCCTGAACTGTGGAAGTTTGAATTTTAAGTGTGAATGAATTTAAATAATGTTCTTATTACCTTTTATCCTAAATTATGTGATATCACATATGATTTTGAACTAACTAAAAGTGTTTGAAAGCCCATATCCATCAAATAATTTAATAATTTTGTTAGTATTAATCCTGGGGAAAGGGCAGTCACTAGGAGAATGATGAGGTACCATGGAAATCCAAGCTGTTCTCCAAATTATTATACAGTTTTATTAAAATAGGAAAATTGCCAGAAGCAAACTGAGAATCATATTAAAATTGCTTTGAAATGCACTTTGCTCTCACATTGTCAGGTATTACCAGGCATTAGTTCAAGGCTCATGTCATCAGCTTGGATTTTTAGAGCTACATGTTAAAGGTCTTAATAGATGTTTCATAATTTTTCAAATATTATTTAGCCTTTTTTGTAATAGAGAAAATCATTCTCCCTTTTTCTGCAGAGAATTAATCCCAGGGTTTTTTATTAATGTCATACTGATTTTATTATTTTTAATAAAGGTGTATTTAATTATTACCCACAGATATTGTTGCTAGGTATAGAACTTTTCAGGAGACCTGTACTCATATCTTAAATATATATATATGTGTGTGTGTGTGATGACAACTTGATCTGGATGAAAATTGTGTTCAGCTTTCTAAAAACATAAATATGCAAGAAAGGAACAATCAGAAGCTTTCTCCTCAAGTGGGAGAGCTTTTGAGAAAAAGCTAAATGATGCCTTTCATTTTCCCCATATTCCCTGCCAGTCATTCTATCACAGCCCTCCCCCTCCATGTACACTTGAAATGACACCTTATCTATAAATAATGGGTTGCTGTTGTGATATCTCCTAATGCTGTCCTCACAGATGCAATACTGTGCCAAGATTAAAATATTCTCACTTCCTGGAAGTGATTAACATAAGTCAACTGATTTACTTCCATCTGTCAGGTGGCAAAAGATTAACCAGCAGAGCTAAAGCAAGTAATTTGTGGTG
Source organism: Lonchura striata (assembly GCF_050655825.1). Lineage (NCBI taxonomy): Eukaryota > Metazoa > Chordata > Aves > Passeriformes > Estrildidae > Lonchura > Lonchura striata. The sequence goes on from NC_140704.1 coordinate 58,621,278, forward strand.
GTTCACTGTCACGAGACAAACAAGTCTCTTAATTGGAAATTGACAGCTCTGGCACTCATTTGAGCTAAGCTTTTGCTTTCATTGCCTCTTGAGTCACTTCGCTCAATCTATAGCTAGTCATTAAAACACCATGAAATTCTCTCTGCAGGTACATAAAGCCAGATTTTTGCCTGTGGCAGACTTAATTAGGTAACAGCTGGATATTCAATCTTCACATAAAAAGAGGAAAATGCAAGTGATGCAAATGCTTCTCAAAGCATCATGAAAGGAAAGGTTTGCATGAGCAGTGAATGATCTTGTCATGATGGTATTATCATATAAATAGTAAAAAAAAAGATGTTGCAGAGGGGGGAAAGTCGTTTATGTCAGACATCAACTCAAACAATGACTGAACTATAACAACACATGTAAACTGATTACACTATACGGGTAAATGGCTTCTTTTCAAAACTAAACATCTGCAGGCCTGAAGTGTTAGGATGTGATTCTGAATTCAAATGAGCTAAATATTTTTGTAATGGAATTTTATTCCAGGAAATATTTATTTATGGAGATTTTTCTCTGCAAACAGAACTGCAAAGAACAAAATTACAACTTGCAAAAGATCCACTGTGTATGTATGATGCATATCATTCAGTTTTTACTGTAATACTTTTAGAAACTATGTGGATATGTAATTAGCATATATTCCTTGAAGTGGAAAAAGAAGAAAGGTGTAGAAAATTTCTGGTTTTATTGTACATATAGTTCTTACACAATAATTGATTATAGTTGTTTTCTGTTCTAGTGGTTTTAAATAAATGCTACTTTTGGTTTATATTGGGTTTTTCACACTATGGGAAATTGGTCTTGCAATTATGTATCATATATATTTCCATTAAATTATCAAATTCTGTTTCTGACATTATAGGGTTGTTTATTTTTACTTCCTACAGCGTGGCAAGCTTTTGAACAATCCTGTGTTTCCACTGACTTCAAGCTTCCTTTTCACTGTCAGCCTAAACAGAAGACTGAAATGGTTTTTCTCTTACGGTTCATCTACTTTGCTCCTATTCAGCTGCACCTGGAATGTTGAATGTTGCATTGAATTTTGATAATCTTGATATCAGTATTTTCTTTTACAAATTGCAGGAGGTCAGAGAGACGCAGAGGGTTTTTTAAGAAGTTATAAAAAGATGAGTTGCTTCACTTAGTTACTTAAACATACCACCAAATGTGAAAAAGCAACCACTAAAATCTTGACAGCAGTGTGAGTTGTCAGTTTAGGGATGATTCATGCTGAAGCAGTGTTTTGTACATGGATCACTTGTAGATTCCCATAAGGATTCATCCTTCAAAAATAACAGTCATAGTAAGCTAAAAAATAATGATACCTTTAAAAAGTCTCAAATATTTTAACAGTAATAAATGTGGGTTCTTTGTACAATAGCTGAGTCTGATGTAACCACAATGAAGTTAATAAATCTGCAGTAAAAATAAAGCTGTTGTGATCTCCATCAGTTGTAAACATACATTTTTTCAAATCCATGTCATCAGCTTGTCTCCCATCTTTACTTTGGTTTTACAAGCTGTAATCTTTTATTGCTCCCCATTCAGTGCCATAAGGGGAATTTTTTTCATGCTACTTAGGCTTCCTTATCAGGACTTTCACAGCAAGTGTTCTACTTCCATGAAAACAATAGGAAAGTTGTGAAAATAGATACAGGTGGAAGTATAGAGTGAGGATATGAAGGATGCTAAAGCCAGACGGGTGTTGTAAGGGTACTGATGTTTAAGTTAATGAGACAAAAAAAAAACCATAACCAGAAAAAGGGACCCAAAAAAAAAAAAAAGAAAAAAACCAAAAACCCAAACCCAGATAATAAGAAGAAAGCAATGAAATAATAAAAAAAAATCTCTTATTCTGTTTTCAGGTGCACAGCTTGGAAGAAGCACCATTATGACCTCCTCAGAAAGCTATTGTTTCAGAGAGATACAGAACAGAAGAAAATTTCTGAATTTTAGTTGACTGGAAATGCACAGCCTAAAGTTTTATTTTCTCTTTTCTAATTACTGATCTAACCTTTATTCACAACTGCAGGGAATGAAATAATAAAATCTATGCCCATTTAATACTCTCCATTTTTTTATGACATGCATTTCAGCTAAGTTTTAGTGTTTGGCTAGCTAACATTTCAAATAGTTCAAAATTCCTTTTTATCTCTTTCAAAGAATTTTCAAAATATGTCTTTAATGGAGACATTAAAAAAAGAATAAAATTACGAGGCAGAAATATTGGCTTCCTGAGCAATCTGAATGAGTTGCCAGATATGACAATCAGCATGCACCATTCTGGAAGAACTGAAGGCCAGATGCGTTATCCTGAGGTGAAGCTAGACATCTGAATTCAGGAAACTGAATTTCACACGACCTTGTTTCATTTTTTTTTTAAAGAAAAAATATATATTTCTTCTTGCAAAGATAGTTCTTTCCAGTTTAAGGTGAATATATTAATTTACTTTTGAATGTCTGAAATTACACTCGAGTGATAGTGTTCAGGCAACTGAATCCCACAAATGTTACCTCAAAATAAAATGCCACCTTTAGCAGGTAATGAAAATGCTCTTCAATTAATTGGGATGTCTGGGATTTTGCTGGTGTTTATCTTTAGGAATACAAGCTCACACAAGTTTCCATAATGGTTAACATTTAAAAGGTACATCTGTTTTTCAGGCTCTTGACTCAAACTGCATAGTATCTGAAGACACAGAAGGAGGAGCAAGAAAGTTTATGTAAGATGGTGTTGGAACTTGGATGTTGGCTCTTACCTTGAAATATGAGTGACATCTAATGTATTTTTATAGGAGATTTTATTACCAGTAGAAATTGTTTTTAATTTTCATGAGCAACAGGCCCTTCAGAATAATAAATCCAAAAAATGGTTTAGTTTTGCAAGGACTATAAAGAGTGTCATTACCAAAACAGTTGTTGAAAAATCTTATGCATGACCTTCTTTATTAAAACAAAATTTGTTCTCTTCCTTTTGTTAATAAGGCCATAGTTCATTTTTATTGAAGCACAGCATATACCCCATGAGTGCTCCTCTGTGAACAGAGAGGCTTGGGGAAGGAAGACAAACAACTTCAGAAAAAATAGTCCTTTTTTCTGCTCTGATTTCAGAAATGTCTAACATATTTGACATACCCTTAATGGAACCTTTTTTCATTTTACTGGTAAAAACTTTAGAATACATTAGGTACATTTAATTATTGGGTCAAATTCCTTAAGTATTCACTAAATAGATTTAGTAAAAAAATATTTAATATTATATGGAGCAGCAGATGGCTGACAGAAACTATTGTTCAGCTATTTATTTTAGATGAACATCTAGATATTTTGTATTTTTTTTTTTTTAGTTCATTTGTACCTTATGAATAATTTCAGGTTATATTTTTTACTTATTGCTCTTTTTAGTATGTGCTACATTCACACGTGACCTTCTGAAAAAAAATCGGAAAAAAAAAAGAGGCCCTATTGTGCCTGTAATTGTTTCTTTACCTGCACCTCCTCAATAAGCCTAAAATGAGAGTAGTACCTGTCTTGCAGATTACTTTCTAACGTGTGAGTTTTTTTCATTAACCAGAATAACCTGATTATAACATGAGACAATCTTGTTTCTCATTATGTTAGTTGGGATTGCTAAAGTTTCAACATTGTGTCAAGCTTCATCCATGTTAAATGAAAGCTGGAAACCATTCAGCTTCCCAGCTCCCTAGTGATCAACCATCTCATTTAATAAATGTTTTTTTGAGGTTTTTTCCTCCTGATCTTTAAAGATTTCTAAATTATAGGGTCATTTACATTGCTGTTCATTAATAAATGAGTTTTTAGATGTCCAGGGTCAAATGTTATATGCATTTTGTCTGTATAAATACAGCAATCAAAATAAATCAGTGATTGATTCCCATTAGCAAAAAACATTGGGGAGGGGTATAAAGATTTTATTATTACAATACTATAATATTTTCTATGCTCATTATTGTTGTGTGTGATGAAGCTTTGTCAAAATATTACTTTACTGATGTTCTTTAAGAAAAAAACTGGAACTTTAAAAATAAGTAAGTAGAAATTAGTTGCATTGATAAAGTTAAAAGAATTGAACTTTCTGTTTTAATATTCACTGAAAAATCAGGTACCTATTGGTATTTTGAGATTGTGTTTTCATATTCAACTCATATGCTTAGGATGATACCACTGAAATAGGGACAAAAAATGTGACTAAGATGACTTTGTTTGGAATAATAGAAAAGAAAAATAAAACTGAGGCAAATATATGGAAGCAAGAAAAAACTCTTTAAATTGCTTGGAACCTATGGCCTGATATTCTTACATTACAACATTGTGTTTGACACTTGAAATTATCACCAGACACCAAAAATGACTCCCAAACCCTTGTCCATCTGCTAGGGTGTGGCTAGGGAATACAGTTTAGCAGGTCCTTAGGAATATGCATTTGCAATTTATTTGTTCTTAAAGGCTGATGAGGATGAGATTTGTCACAGGTTCTCAGGGTCATTACTTGACATTAGGATTCTCAGGGAAATGAAAAGACACCATTGACATTGTTTAGAGCCTTTTTGGACAAGATTTAGTGGATATTCTGACATTGTGATCTAGGTCACATGTTTCTGTTGGGTTGAATGGTACAGATTTATTTGGTTACAGGTTGTGACCTATTTATTAGGAATTAAGTGTAGTTTAGTACACAGATATAATATCAATGAGAGCAGAGAAGAAAAGAATTATATTAAGTATGACAAAAACAAGACTTTACACTTCAGAAAGGAGATTTGGGGTTCATCATACTAGTACGTCATGTTTTGGTAAAAGCTGAGAATAGCTTTATAATTGGTAAGTGAAAAAAGGTGTAATTTTCAACAAAAGATGCAGTTCTTAACTTTGTTCATGAAAGCAATTTCTGAGTGCTTTATGGATGTACAACTTGTAATATTATTTCTGTCCTTGCCTTGTCTGAAATCTCTGGGCTGGAATCATGCTTTGGTTACGTACCTGGACTTTTTTTTGTCAGGAATGTAGCTACCTTGTTCTTGAATTTCAGTTGATACAATGTCTACTGTACCTCTATAAATGCTGTTTAATTGATCATTAAAATAATGTGTTTGTAAATGAAAGCTCACCAGTTTTTCAGGAAGTATCCAGGAACTTCCATGTAACTGTGAGTTTATTAGATACCATGAAGTAAAATAATATTCTGGTATTTATAGACCTACTCTCAGTGAAATAATAGAATGACTTTTATTAATATTAAGGGGTTTGGAACAGGATAAAGGAAGAAGATAGACAAAAGGGATCAGAGCTACTTTGAGTTATTTCCAGATAACTTGTAGCAATCTTAAGTGAAGTTTCATCTGTGAATAAAGGCAGTATTTTTTCTCTTGTGCACCAATTTCTCTAATAGTATGGTATTTTTAAGTAGTCTATTCAGCCATCAAGCGATAATTTAACTAGAATAGGTAGTAAACCTGTACTGTAGGACATATTCTTAATAGCTATGATTTACTTTTACAACTAAATAATACGAAGTGAGCAAATGTAACCATGAAACCATAACTTACTAAGAATAAAAGAGATGAATGAGTAATATTAGAGTATTATACATGCAACATTAATATGTATCTATAATTAATTTACATGCTATATGCTTAATGTAGGTATACCACAATGATAATTTTTATATGATGACAATTCAAAACTATGAAATATAACTCAAAATTAAAATACTTAATTAAAAACAGAGCCAAACCTTCTTAATGTAAAAGATTTTTTGATAGAAAGAAAAAATAAAATTGAAATATTTTTTGTCTTCTTTTCCCAATGGTCAGTGATTTTTTTAATAGTGATTATTCTAACCTTTTTCAAAAAAGATGATTCATAAAGCAGAAGGTTTGCAGAAGATACAAAATTATTGTTTGTTTGTTTACTTCTTTAAAGCTGGCATAGTTATTATCCCTCCTTCCAAGTTCCTATACTTGTCTGTAAACTTTTTAAAAGACATTATTGTTTTGGGAGTGTTCTCACTATCTTTGTCAGGTGCTGAAATTCTCTTTCATTGTCACTGTCCCTCTTCAATCTCTATGAATTTCTTGACAAGTGAGAAAGGAGTATTTTCCATGAAACTTGCCAACACACTTTGAGCACCAATTCCTGGACAATTACAGGATCCCAAGATACAGAAATTAGCTTTGTTTCCTTAGTGCATATATAAAGAGTAGAAAAAGTGAATCATAAAGAAAGTTTACTGTTTAGGGAGAGTTGTTCACTGATTTGATCCATGTATTAAGGTTGTGGAACCATGTTAATGGATATTAAAGACTTTTTTAGCTGTATGGTATTTGGAGGTCTAGTAGAAATTTTCACTGGGACGCAACTGCTGGACCAATAAATAATTTAAGTCACTTTTTCTTGGCTTATTCTCCTTCTTCCTTATCCCTAACAACTTTCCCCCCTCTGATAAATTTGAACAAGTTTTTTCCTTTTTTTTTATTTTAATATTGTGACTCATTGGCTGATCAGAGGCCTTTTGGAACTTGCTTCTAGTCCACATCTTTTGCTGGGATACTTGGGGAATACATGCAAATTACTTGATTCTAATTATACATCTTAAAAGTCATTGCTGGCATTTATTACAGAGTTACAATTATATCCTTGTTTTCTAGAAAAATGTCAGTTTCTTTTTCTGAATATTCTCCTGCTATACATTTTCTTCTTTGACATTGTGCCTTTTCTATCTCTTAAGTTATTACCCCATGAAGCACAATGTGTATGCCTGAATATAAGTATGTATTTCAATGATTTCAAAAATATAACAAGATTGCTTCATTCTGATTATTATACTTGTGACTTGGATGATTTGAAAAACAATCTCTTTAGAGACCTTTCTGTGTACCCTATTTTACGCTTTCCCTCTGAAAACCATTAAACACACAGACTGGTTTTGTAATTCTACAAAAATAATTTAGATACAATGTAGTCTCCTTGGAAAGAATCTGTGGGGTTTTTGGTTTTGTTTGTTTTTTTGTTTTTTTTTTTCATTTAATACTGTCACTTCTTTCCATCTGTTTTAATTTTATTTTTCCCCTCTTTTTGCTGTAATTGTTTTAGGATTTTGACCTATTGCAACAATCTCAGAAGAAATGCAAACCAGTCACCTGTGAATGTTTACCCTGATTTGATCTGCAACTCTTGCTCTGCTTAATCTTCTATTGTGTGTGGACCATAGGCTTCAATATTAATGATATACTACTTGTATGTTTTGCTGTGTCACAATTGGCAGGAGAAAATTATTCTCCCACCTATTATTAATGCAGCTTTAGGAGGAAAATATTTTCTATTATACATAAATATTTTAAGTTTCATTCAAATATGTATCAGCTTTCACTAAATTAGATCAGTTTGCAGGAATGGACCTCAAACATATTTATTTCACCATAAGGCATGCTATGTGCTGAGGCAAAGTAGAGACCCATTGGGTAATTTATTTATAGAAAAGTTGTAATTGTTCTAAAGCATGCCAAACAATTTGATAAACATACAGCAAATCATATCTAATGGCTCTCTCCACTTTAAATAAATGTGGTTTTAATAATAGCTGCTACATTTCTGAATCATGTTAGTAATCCTTTATAATCAAAGATTTTTATATAGTACAAGTCAGTTTTTGTTAGATTAAAACACCAATGAATTGCTCTGTGGGTTTATTTTTTATGTTTTGCATTGGCATATAGGAATATTGTGTGTCATTCTTTACTGTTTTTCTTGTCTCTTGTCAGTTTAACTAGGGCCTTTAATCTTATTTAAATATCTAGTTTGTTCTGTCTCCATTTCTGATCTGTAATAAAATTAATAGATATGTCCTGATGTTGCTCTCGAGTAAGGTAAAACATTGATATTTTTGAACAGTTTAAACCAATCATTTTTTTTTCTCCATGGAAGAGATGGTGATTGATGACATTGCCAGATATGCTTGGAACAATTTCTCTATTATGAAACAAAAATATTTCATCTCTGCTTAACTGTCTCATTTTTTAATTAGGATGCTAACATCAGTGTGTCCCTTGTGAGTTTTTTTTCTTTGAACTATTCAATCTAGGTCATACTTTCTGCACCTTTCTGCATGGCACAGTAAAATTAGACAAGGTTACAATTAGATGCAGGCTAAAATACCTAGAAATAATTTTAATAGCTATTGAGCTTAAACCTATGAATAGCCTACAAGGATTTACATTTGTATTCAGTCTCAGTTCTACAGCATATTAACTCATTTGCAACCCTTAGTACTTTATGGCAATATTTCTATCTTAAACTTGCTAACACTACATTAGATAATGTTTATATATATGAATGACTGTGAGCTGTTGGAGTGGGTTTTTTCCACTTATTCACAATCAAAGGCAATGGAAAGAATGGAAAAGAAGAAAAAATTGTGTGCAGATTATTTGAAAGGTCACAGATTTGAAACAAAACTTAAGTAATCTTTAATTTGAGTTTCCTTTGTTTCCCTATCATTAAAATATTATTTATTTCAGATTTCAGAGCCTTCATAAACCAGCTTTGACACTGAGTAAACTATACCTATATAAAACTAAGAAGCAAATTTTCCTACACAAAAGTATCCCTTTGCAAATATCCCACAAATAAAAAGGTGAGTCAACAAAGAAATCCAATCATTACAGTGAACAATTACTATATTTAGGGCAGATTTCTACAGCAGTACTTATGTGCTTACTTCCCAATGATTTCAGTGAAACACTGTGGGGAACACGACACTATGCACCAAGTCTTTTATGACAGATGTCTCCATAGAGAGAGCTGTGCTTTTTCTTATTTTAAACATTCAGGGCCATCCAGCACCTGTCAGGAAAGGCAGAATGAAGATGCTGCTTTCTCTGAAGAAGAGTCAGAGGGAGGACATTATAAAATATTCTCATTAAGAAAAATAAAACTCATTAAGAAAAACAAAAGAATAATTGCACCAAGAGGTTTTTGTAAAAAAGGCAATAGGTTTAAAGTGCAGTGAGAAAGCTTGAAGTTAGGTGCAAGGAATAGGACAGTTTGTTTACAGTAAGATTTGAAAAGTATTGGTCAAATAAGGCTTTTAAGATTAAGCAACAGTGCTTCTGACTGTCATTGTGATATTTGGTACAGTTGATGATGCCTTAAAACAGGCTTCTGGTCTAGATTACTGTTGAAGTTTCTTGTAGCTATGGTGGTTTAGCATCTATGGAAATATAAAAACATCACCAAAAAGAACTTAGAAAATGTGCATGATAGTAAAGGTTGCATTTTGTAACATCACAGAGAGTTTTAAGCTGGAAGAAACATCTGGAGATTGTGTAGTGTTATCTTCCTTTGAAAGCAGGACCTTAGATTAGGTTATTCGGGGCTCTGTCCAGCCAAATCTTTGATATTTCCGACAGGGAAGATTGCATCACATCTTTGGGCTATTCAGTGTTAATCTATTCTCATGGTGAAGATATTTTTTTCTTACATGCAAGTGTAATTTTCCCTGGATCAAGTTGTGTTCATTTCCTCTTTTCCTGACATTGTCCACTTTTGTGGAAGAGGAATTTCTATGACCTCTATAAATACTTATCATATTTTGTCAGTGGATTGATAGATAAGATTGCTGATGTTGCCAGCAATATGAATCTGTGTTGAAGGGATATCAGATTTGATATATATGTGACTTTCTCCTTATAGTTCTTTCTTGTTTTGCCTTAATCTCAAAACAAAACCAGAAACCCGTAAAACCATGTCCACTTTGGGCATCTGTTTTCAAGTTTCTCAGTATGGGCAATCTTAAATCAAGGCTTCCTCCTCAGCAGAATGCCTCTGACAATGTATATCCTTTTAGGCACTTCCTAGGATGCTGCTATTACTGATGAGAGAGAGGTATGATAGCCTGCTGTCAGGACTCCCAGCCAGCCTTCACAGGAGTGTGGCAGTGAAAAGGATTCTAAGAGATTAAAATAGTTTTAATAATTAAGTAGCAGTTTTCAAATGTAGTGTTTTTATATTAGAGGAATAGTGCTGTACTTTGATACTCATATTTATTATGGTCTATATTTGCTTTTATGAATACAAGAATACAAGACAGCAGAGAAAAAATTCCTTACCCCTGATTACTCTTCACAGATCAAATGCAGCATAGTAGTTACCCTGAAATGCCTCTAAGATATTTTGCAGCATGATTGTAGTTCTAAACGGATTTTACAGCAATGTAGTCATGATTTCAATTGAACTACATGAATCTTATGACATTATCAAAGATACTTATGTAAAAAATTGATGGGAGGAGTATTAACTTGTGTCACAGTTCTAAGAATTTAAGGAACATAATGGGCAGTATTTATCACATTACTTAAAACATCCAAACCTAGTCAGTTGTTTCTGATATTTTTTGCTCTAATATATTGTTATGTAGTTAAGAACTGTATATCTTTCATCTCTAATGTTATCGCATGTCCTTGGTATACGAGCAGGTTACATAAATTGAATATGTTCAAGGAGAGTTCCTAGTCTTCAGTACTGAGGACACAGAGAATGCAAATGGCCAGAAATATATTTCCATAAATGGTTGTAATTGTTTTCAACTTCTTGAAGGTACACTAAACTGTAATTAGGCATTAAGAATGAACTAAAATCCATTCAATAGCTGGAAAACCAAACTTGCCTCCACCTGGCTTTAACTCTAGCTGAGCTACCTCAACCCTTGACATTTCAAATGCATTGAATATTTTATCATTCCATTCCTATGGATCTGTTTTGTCAGACATAATCTAAAATAACAGATCCAGAAATAGAAGAGTTTTGTTTTATTTTAAAGTTGACTTGCTGTGTCACACCTCATTTGTCATGCCATTCTGCATCTCGTAAACAACCAAATACAATTATATACTCCATAAAATATGAGTTATGTCACCAAGATTTTATCCAGGTTGTTTCAATTTCTGGAAAGACATGTACATGTCTTTTATATGCAGATGATGGATCTTTGCTCATAAAAAATTTCTTAAAAAGGTAAATAGTGAATAGCGTTAATATTAGTGACATTCAGTCTTTTCCAGAAATATATAGTAACTTGCCAGCCTAAAACTCGGATTTTATTGCTTTATTTTGGTTTGATTGTTGGGATTTTTTTGGTGACCAAACCACAGATACTTTTAAACCTACCATGATTTTTTGAAGGTGGATACTTAGTAATTCTAAAAGGCCAGATACCCCCGTCACAAAAACTTTACTCATATTTGCCACTTATTTATGATAATCTTGGCCACTTATATAGGATACAAAACTTTGGCAAGAGAACCATCATTCAGCACACTGGTCACTTGAGAAAAAATGTATCTTTGCAAACAAACAGATGATCTACAACACAAATCCTTCTGTTCATGCAGTCTGCTTTCAGTTGCGTCAGAAATTAGCATAACATCATGGTCTGAGAAATGCTGTCAGCTGCTTAGTCTTTATGCTGACAGTATGCAGAATTGGAGTCTGTGAAAGAAAGAACTTATTGCTTTGAAAAAGAAAAAAGTGCTTTCTTAGGTATCACAACAGACAAAACAAGTAAACAGTCTGAACTTAATTCAAAGTTCATTGATGTCAACAAATTTCTTTCCCTTGACTTCTGTAACTTCTGAACAAAGTCGCAAGGGAAGAGGGTGATAAATGTATTGGCATTAGTGCTAATCCAATTTAAATAATATAGATTATATTACTGTCTGACATTCAAACCATAATTTCATAAATCTGCTCCATGTATTTGCTGTCAATTTTATGGATGTTTCATTCACTTAGAAAAAAAACAAACACACAATGTTCTGTTTGCTTTAGTATACAAGAGATTTGAGTGGTTAAGAAGTTTATTTATATTCCTTGTTGCCTGTAAATATGCCATTTGAATGCAAACTCAGTGAAATGTATGATAAAGCCAACTTTGGTACTCCGGTGATAAGAAAATATCATTCCTAAATCAGTTTCATAAGGTAATTTTTAAAAAAAGGAAAAAAACAAAAGAAAAAAAGAAAAAAGAAAAAAAATAAAGGAAAAAAAAGAGAAGATACTAGACTGAAGATTCCCAGAGGCAAAGTAATATATGGGTTTAGCAAAGTTATAGGGAAGATAATTCCAATCAGACAGTTATAATGAGATAAGACAGGTGGATAGGTTCAAAACAAGTTTTGGCTTTAGGAAAATAAAAATAAAAAAGCAGAAAATTAGGAAGGTGTTAGAAGTATATAATTTAAAGCCCTTATCATGATAATAAGTAAAGCTAGAAATAGACATAAGATTAGGAGGGTTAAGGAAAAGTAGTGTTGTCTTCACCTTTATTTTAGTAAATTCAAACTTTTTTTTTATTTAAGCTGCCTTTTTATTTAAAAAGAAGCTACATCTAATCTAGAAAACACAGCTCTCAATCAGTCCAGGTTACTAATAATTCCGTGTGTTTTAGATTAATCTCTCTCCTTTTCTGAGCTCTGCATATGACAATTCTGCCCTGTGATGAAAAATACATGTTTTTTAAGGGGCAGGTGGAAAGAGAGGTAGACAGAAAGAGATACTGTCTTCTTTTCCTCTGTCTCAAACAGAAATGCAGGTAAATGATAAATATAATTTTTTTGATGTCTGAGAATTTTCTATTGATAAGGGGTGTTTGCTATGGATGAAATAGCGTGACTTCATTATGCATCTTGAGATATACAACAGGTTCAAGATCCTATTTAGCATCTCTGAGTATAATTTATTCAAGGCAAATCATAAACTTGTAAAAGCAGAATCCTTGAAATTGCAACTTGTTACACTTTAGATCTCTTCCTTTATTTCAAAACTAAAAATATGGAAAACAAAACATAAAGGCATGTAACATGAAAGTTCATTAGAAATCTTGCTCCCAAAACTCATGCTTGCTCCCTAGAATTTTTTATTACAGAGGTTCAGTAAAACAATCTGGCTGAAGTTAAAGCTTCAGAAATCTTCCGAACAAACAATAAATTTGAAGAGGTGCAGATAGACCTGAGATATCAAATTTCTGCAACTTCACCTAACTCCATCATCCTTCCCTTGGGTATCAGGGTCATCTGAAGGCAGCAAGGTGCCTGTATTTGATCCTCCTCAACCAGGTGCAGGAATTTAGACACTTGAACTAGGTGGGCTGTGTGCAGGAGGCAGTTTTTCAATGCCTGAATGCCATGGAAAATTTAAGAATTTTCAGTCTGCTTTTACTGAAGTGTAGGAAATGTAGTGTCCATTGAACATTGTGGACTTCCTAAAACAAGCATGGGTTTTGTAGTGAATACCTCTTTCTCCAATATCTAAGGGAACATGAATGTTGAATCCTTCAATTCTGCAGTATAGGTTTGCAGACTTTTGTTCTTTTCCAATATGTAATGTGACTGGCACTTTGGTTTCTCTTTTGCTAGGGGTTTCTGCTATCTTTTTTTTTTTTTTATTAACTTGGCTTTTGGAAGTATACATACCTTGAGAGACCCTCTATGTCCTTTGTGGTTTGATGGGGATTTTGTGTATTTTTGTATGGTGTTGCCTAGACAAATACCCAACTTTGCAGAAATTGTCTTGTTAGATCTTGTAACAGAGCACAGACTTCGTAAATACACTACTTAAGTGGTTTTTAAATACACTATTTAAGTGGTTTGGCAGCATTTTTATTTAATTTCTGGTCAAAAAGTTATACTGTAGAATGCTCTTCAGAGCTTGACAATGGATAATTTCTTTCAGAATTTCATTTATAAATTCAAAAATTTCTGCACAAATTTATCATATACTTTTGTAGTTCAGAAGCTTTTGAGCTTAACAGTGCAAATTAAAAGTGAAAATGGACTTTTATACCATTTTCCCCACTCTAAGTTCACACAAAGAAGAGATTTGTATAAAAGGAATGTATGAATATGGATTTATAAAGTGAACTTTATTAAACTTTGCTCCAAATTAACTGTACAATATTAAAAATACATTAAAAAAATGAAATTAAATAATAATTTAGCTTTAACTAAAGATTTTTCTAAACACAAGATTATCCTCTTATTTGAATTGTTACATTAAACTTATGGGGGGAAGTTTGATAAGACATAATCACCTTATCAGTATAACTGATGTGTATGTAAAATTAGCTGGACAAAATTCAGGACCTAAGCATGGATATCATTGCAAGTTAAATCTACAACTACTTTGCTGAAGGAAGACCAAGTTGCTCATATTAGTTGCTCTTTTCAGGTCTTGGGTTAATCTGCATGGGAACAGAAGTGAGCCTTGGAAATGCTAAAGTACAGTGATTACAACTTCATCTTTAGCAGCAGCTGTAACTGACCTTTTAAACTATCCTTTGGATAGGCAAACAATGTTCCCATACTGGTTACTGATCAGGAGAAGCAAGGGTCAGTGACCCTCCCCAGCACAAATGTATACACATCGTTTGTTTCTATCCCAACCAGCATCTGCTATGCCAAGCTGCAAGTTGCAAACAGAGAAACTGTTGACAAATTGAATTTTGCTGAAAAATTGATGGAAGAAGCTAAGATAGCTCAGTTAGCTAGAATATTTTTATAGTAAAGGCTCCTCTTACTCCTTTAGAAATGCCTCTCGTCCCTAATCTGCCACAGGGCTAGCCCATTTCATAAAAATTTTTCAGATCTTCAAAAAAAACCTCTGAAGTTATACTATTAAAACTTATACTATTAGAAGAAGCTTGTCTTGCAGCCGATTATTTTTTTTACTGTTTTGGTATATTTTTCTGTCATTTCATAGCCTCATATAGTCTCTTGCTTTATGTTCAAACTGCAAATTGTCTGGGACCTGGATCTTCCTTTCCATGTAGGTACATAGCAGTTTCTGATACAAAGGGGTCTGTGAAACCTGCCAGCAGTAGTGAAGATGTATCTCAAATGCAGATACACGGAAAAGAACGATTGAAATAGAGCATTTATGTATAGCATAACCTTCTCAAGTATTTTCAGAAGAACTAAATATAAGCTATTTATGTCATTAAACAGAGATTAGAGTTGTTACATATTTATGTCTAACTAGGAAAATCACTCTAATTGATTCAATCTTGGCTTAGAGCTTGAGCAAAATATATGTGAAAATCACAGAATTTCTCTTATGTTTATGAAAGCATAAGAAAAATGATACACCGAGACTAGCTGCTGCTTTAGTCTCAGAAACTTAAAAAATATAAGGATACTGGGATAAGAATTGGAGTGAATAATGACCTCTGTAGACTTAGAAATCCACACTGTATTTGGTGGAAAAGAAAAAAAAAAAAGGTATAATTCCTGTGTAAAAAGAGAGTTAATGTTAAACCAACTGTCAAATTTTTATTTAATTATGGAACTAGAAGATTCAGTTTTTTAAAAATCTTGTCTAAACTCTTGTTTACATGTATAGTGCAACTGAATTTGATAGACTTGAATTATGTCTTATAATATTAAAAACTTGATAATATTTTAGAGACTGTTAGGGGTCTAATTTCTGCAGCCATTTTGCATGAATAAGGCTTGACCCTTACATAGTAGTAGACATTTCCACTAATAATGAGAAAAAAATAATACTGCTTTACCATTCCAAAAATCAAAATTATCTATTTAGTTGCGTATAAAGCTATCTAGTGAAAAATGTAGCATTAAATTGCCAAGTCCCATTGCTAACAATGTTCTAAACTTGCTAAAATCTGTCAATATTGCAGAATTACAGAATTTGTAGAGTTGGAAGGGACCTCTGGAGACCATACAGTTCAACCTCCCTGCCAAGATATGTTCACCTAAGGCAGGTTATATAGGAGCACATCCAGGTGGGTTGTGAATGTCTCCAGGCAAGGGGACTCTATGACCTCTTTGGACAGTCTTTTCCAGTGCTCTGCCACCCTCAGTGTAAGTAAGTTTTTCCTCACATTGAGGTGGAACTTGTGTTCAATTTACAGCCATTGTTCTTCATCCTGCTTCTGGGCACCACTGAAGTCGGGCACCATCCTCTTGACAAATGCCTTTGAGATATTTATACATTTTAAGGAGATCACCTCTTAGTCTTCTCCAGACTAAATAGGCCCAGCTCCTGCAGTGTCTCCTCAAAAGACAGATACTCCAGAATATATATATGTCATTAATATACAAGCTAAAGACCTGAGCTATTTCACAGAATGGTTGAGGATGAAGCAGTCTTTGAGATTATGTAGTTCAACACCTCTGATGAAGCAGGTTCAGCAGCTTGCCCAGGATCATGTCCAGGCAGGTTTTTGAATACCTCTGCAGAAGGGTACTCAAAAACCTCCCTGGAGAGCTTCTTCCAGTACTTTATCATACCTAAAGTAAAGAAGTTTTTCTCATATTTAGATGGAACTTGCTGTCTTTCATTTTGTGCCTGTTGTCCCCTTTCCTGTTGCTCGGCATCACTGAACAGAGCCTGCCCTCATCCTCTTGCCCCCTGCCCTTAAGATATTTCTATACATTGGTAAGATCCCCTCTCATTCTTCTCTACTCCAGGCTAAACCACTCCCTCACAGAGAGATGCTCCAGATCTCTAAACATCTTCAGAGCCCTTCACTGGACATTCTCCAGGAGCTCCATGTCTCTCCAGGAGCTCAGAATTGAACACAGCAGTCCAGATGGCCTCACCAGGGCTGAGTCAAAGGTCAGGATCACTTCCCTTGACCTGCTGGCAATTCTCTTCCTAATGCATCCCAGGGTACCTTTGTTCTTCTTGGCCACAGGGACACACTACTGCTGCATGGACACAAGGGCACGAGAATCCCCAGGGCCTTCTCCACAGAGCAGGACAAAGTTACCTCTCCTGAAGTCCAGGGTTAAATCCATGTCTGAGTGTTGTAAAGGAAAGAATTGCTTAAGAGCTAAGTATACAAGTGTGAAATGAACAATACATCAATTTATTAGTGGATTCAGAAAAAAAGGGAAAAGATTTTGAAGAGTGCTTTATTATGTCACCTGACATCAAACACTTCTGGTAAAGGATAAAAGGAACACTGGGAAGAAAACATGAATATGAGAGCCTGGTGTTAAAGAGTGTATGTAGAGTAGTGGCAGTGGATGTAGAGAGAAAAAAACCCAATAAAACCAAGCTTTGTTTTAGAAAAATACAGCCAGCAGTTTTACAGATCTGTTTCCAACTCCTTGTGCAAAAATCTGACACTAGTGTGAGAATCACTTTTTGCAAAATCATACCGAGGCTTCACTATCACTCTGAAATAACTGAAAATGAATGGCAAAATGCATTAGGGGAGAAAAGGTAATTTCAGCAAAATTTTAGGAAGGTAGAATTGGAAGCCTTTGGAGAGGATAACAATGCTTAAATGATATAGTCTTTATGATGTAAATTACCTGATGTGAATGCATATTTTTTCACTTGGAATTATTTTTAGGATTTAGAAATGCTATTTCTGTACGGGTTATCTGAGGGGACCGAACTTCCTGCTATAGTTTAGATTTTTTGTTTGCAGTTCCTAACGTGACTGGGGATATAGAAAAGAATGTAAGACAGAAATTTTTGAGATAACTCTCGGAGTATGCTGTCATTGAAAATACCATTGCTTTGAAGTTCAATATACCTTTCTAAAATGACAAAGTTACACAAATCTAGTTTGTTTCATAATATTGTTTTTCACTAGTTCCAGGTTTGCCCCTGTGTACTTCCTTGTCTGTCCATACTCTGTACACATTCTTGCAGCATGAAAACCCCCTGAGTTCTTAACATCCTTTCCAAATTTCTTAACTAAAATAGTATTTTTTATTAATGTGATAAACTATATTTTAATTTAAAAAAAGGTATTGCCCTGCTGAAAGGAACGCTAACTGTATTCAAACACTGTATGCGCTTATTTATCATTTTGTCATGCAGTTATCAACTTCTGTACATAGGAGAACGTTGTCTTATTATCTATTTTTCTGGAGAATTTCTTGACTCTGACAATACTCTTTGTATTTTTCTTCCTCTCCTCCAAGTTATGTACTTTTGGGAAGATGATCAATACTCTAGTAGAGTCACTAGTAAAGTTCAGTGCTTGAAGACTTCCTTAGAAAAGTTCAGTGTTTGAAGATATTCTTTTGTTCAAAATCAAGCCCAACAGATAAAATATTCACAAAATAGAAACAGTAATAAAAGATTCAATTAAGATGTGTCAAAAGGTCAGTGTTAGTAAGTTAATTTTTTACATTTCATTGATGAGAAAATATCTAATAATCCTATTGAATAAAATCATTAACATAAAGTATTTTATTCAACTGAATGTTTGACCTGAAAGTGAAGTCAACATCTGTGGAGTTAAAAAGATAAAAGAAATTTTTCCTTTAGATCTTGAAACACTGGAAAGAAGCGATGTTTCCACCAAAGAATTTATTCTTTATAGCACTGTCTGTTTTGATGAAAAGATGATAATTTTGATCATCCTTTAGTTACGCCTTGTTGTAAGCTTATTCAGTAAATAAGTGATGTAAACAGATGTTGCTAGCAGCCACAGTGGTTTGCACAGCCTTTTGTGAATTCTGCTTCCAGATCCTCTGGGAACTTCTGGGAGCCTCAGGGTGAGTGCTGGTGGTGCTGGTGTGCACTGATGCAGCTGCTACAGAGCTTCTAGTGGCTTTTGCTTTTATTAGGAAAGATCCTGTTTCTGATAGGGTCCATCAGATATTGTGGTCAAAGGACATTTTACCCTTGTCTTCAGCTGACTCCAGAAGAGTCAGTGATAATCCTCGTTCAGTGGGTGCTAGGGAGACACCTGCACTGCCTGCCAGCCCAACATCAGCTCCCAGCAGCACCCAACAAATGCATCAGTGTGTGCAGAAGCATGCACAGGGAGGAGGCAGAAATTGCTTATTCCTCATACAAATGGTGAAGGACCACAACAGAGCACCATCATGGGGCCCAGAGAAGGTCTGGAGAGGAGATGTAGCTCTTAGGGCCTCTCTCAGAGGGAAAGCACATGAAGAGAGAGGGAGTGTGATAGAATCATAGAATTGTTTAGGATGGAAAAGACACCCTAAGATCATTGAGAGCAACTGTTAACCTAACACTGCCAAGGCAGTCCACCACTAAAACAGGCAGGGAGAAGAGAAGGAAATTTCTGGTAAAAAGATTAGCTCAGAAGCCTAGAGTGTTTCTCTGGATGGATGATGGTCTGGTGAACAATCGTGGATCAGAATCTAAGAAGAGATAAGAGAGGACCAGACTGTGGGGGTAGATTTCTAATGTGAAAAGCTAAATAGCTCTAGGAAGTCTTGGGATCACAGACACTGGTGCTTATTGAAGGCTCAAGATTCCATTACATCAACTAGAGAGGCAATGTAGTGAGATGTGAAAAGTTAAGGAGATTTCTGAAGGGTTACAAGGATAACTTCATGATACAGACACTGGTTGGCACAACCAAGGGTGACACAGATGGATCTACTCTTCACTGGAAAGACTTACTGCATTGTGGCAATTAATGGTAGCCTGGGTTGTAGCTGCCATGGAACAGTGAATCTGAGATGTGTGATAAGTTTGTGCAATCTCTAGTCCTTAACATACTCAAGATCAGACTTGTTAAGTCCCTGAGATATTAGTCTGATCTGAGAGACATTTAACCTTGAATAATTCTTTGAACTCTTCAGTTACTATCCATCATCAGCTGAATGGCCTGTTTAAAGAGGAAAGATGAAAGCTGGAGGCTATATGCAGATTTCTGGATTCCAAAATTCTCTGCTTGAGAAATATTTCCTGTTCTGGGCCATGATATTTAGTTTAGCCACTTGCAAAATTAAGATATTTTACTGCTTATTTCCTTGTTTTCTGCTTGAAGAGAGTAGAGGATTTTAGAACAGAGAACTTTTTATGAGATTAAAACCACAACTTCTCATCTGCTACCTACAGAGGCCAGTTATCTGAAACTCTTATTCACTACTACACTAAATCTACCTATAAACCTCAAAGTTCTGAATTAAAAAACAACATCGTCTGTATGCTGATTCCATATGAAAAGGTCTATCTGTTTCAAGGATTTTTAAAAATATTAATGAGTTGCTTTCTCACAAGCAGGGTCTTTCTGGCACTGTCAGGTTTCTTGCAGCACCAGGAGAGCATCACAAGTTCCTTATTTCATCTTCAGGTTATCCAACATAAAAGGCAGAAATGCTGACAAACCAGCAGAAATAGCTTTGTACAGAAAATTTAGCAGCAGTAATAATAGCACCATGACCTGATTATACATCAGAAAAGAAGGATAGTAGATTTTTTTTCCCTTTTTGGTGGATACCAGGTTCTATAGAAATTTTAAAAGAGAAATCACTGTGTAGATTTCTGACATACAATGTACAATAGTAATGTATGACAGAATCATGTAAAGAATAATCACAGTTAACCTTATTATGTAATCATTTACTCTATTTATATTTGCATGTGAACATGAAGAATGAAAATAAGAAGTGATTTGTACTTTTTGTACCAGAAACTTAACATAGAATTTCCTGTCTGCTTCATTATATTCATCTAGGAATTAGATTTGTCAGCCTTGAATCCAAATTAATAGGATTTATTGTTTCTCTTTTAGAAGTCTTTTAGGAAAATCTTCCTTTAGTTTTAGATGTAAAACTACTAGTAATACAATGAAGATATCTACAGCTTAAGGCCTTTTACTTTAATTCACTCAACTGGGAATTTTAAAATTTATCTTCATGTAAGATACTGAGTTGAAAATTCCTTTTTGTCCTCTCTTAGATCTTGCCTATCATCAGTTTCTATGGAGAATTTTATTTCCAAATCATCTTTTGCTTGGAGCCATTAGTAACCTACCAGAGAACAATGCTGAAACTGACTTTTTTCCAAGTAGAGATTCAACTAATACTTTGAACTTGTGTTGAATCTCACCAACAGATTGGCACCTCTGTATTTCAAACAATCCATGCAGATGGGATTGTGTTCTACTTTGACATTCCTAAGGTTGCTGTTAATGCTGAGAAAAGGAGCTTGGAAGTTTGAGAAACTATTGCTTTTTGAAATGTAATGGAAAACTTGTGATATCTAAAATATTGAAACGGTATACCATAAAAGTGTAGGGAAGAATACAAGGACTTTTTTCTTAAAGTTGATTCCATTATTCTAGGGTTTGAATTTGTGTGAGCTTGAGGCTGCCTTCACCAGGCTAAATGTTTCTAGTTGGTTCCAAATTTTAGTACCAATGTTATGGTGTGCTTTTCACTAATTATCTCTCACAATGATCTCTTTCCACCTAAATGCTACAACTATAACCCTGCATCATCTATTCCATGATAGGGGAAAAATAGGGTTAGTCATAAGACAGCAAGAAAGAGATGCAGCAAGTAGACCCTATGGTTCATAAGTGAAGCTTCCTATCTCTGCCAGTTTCAGACGGAAGCTTTTGTGAAGGAACAAAAAAGACACAGAACATCCACACAAAAATGCAATGACACTTTGTACATTCAACACCCTGCAGAGATGGAGAGATTTTTTTCAGCTAAAATAGGACAGTTGTTAAGCAGTAACAGGAATAATCCCCCAAAAATATAAGAATGGGAAAGGTATAAAAAAAATTTATGTTTGAAGTGCCAGGTTGAAAGAATTTGATGTCACCTTGAAGTAACATATTGTAGTATGCCAAGATAAGGGTAAAAAGAGATTAAATAATGTAATTTAAGTGAGAAAGAGAATGGCAGCAATTTCTTGGCTAAGCAACTTCTGTTTTACTTGAAGACTGAAAAGAAAATTCATGCTTACTAATCAGGTCAGGGCTACTTTTATGCCTGTTTTTCATCATTAGACAGTCTACCAAAAAACAAGGGCTAGGGATTGGATTTGAGTGTATGGGGAACAAAATCCTTTCATTTTCTTGGCTTTTAAGTTAGTTTAAAATGTATTTTAGATTTGGGTAACTGTTTAATCTTCTGACTTGCTCTGTTATACCAGACTTAGACTCTGATTCCTACATTCAGTGTTCTACTGAGTTTCTTCTCTAGTGTAAACCATGTCCTGTTTTTTCCGCAGTGTTGTACCAGAGTTACTCTACCATCAACTGGAATGAGCTGTAGGCAAGCCCTGACATAAAACTAGCTCAGATCAAAAGAAAACCTTGGAGATGACTGCCAAAAAAGCAGGACTGTAAAAGATCACTACGTTTTTATTTTTAGTTTTATTTGCAACCTTTGCATATATATGTATACATATTTATATATTAAATATATATGTTTATGTATACCTGTGTATGTATACATATGTATATATATTTCTCAGAATTTTTATTATAATTATTAACACTACAGCCACATTAAATGTTCTGGAAAATAAGGCTGTCTTTGTGGAAAAGGGCCACTTTTCAATAGAGCATAGAGGGCTTTTTAACATGAACAAATAGCATGTATTTTTCACCAAGATTCCTTGCTGAGAAATTAAATTAAGTTGAAGTCTTTAGTACTAAAGTAGTAAAAAATTTAACATATTTTCCTGTGAGGTTGCACATATGTGATAATTTTTAATATTTCTGAATTGTTCAATTTAATACCTAGCACCTTAAAAAAAATTAATATGAACTTTCAGATGCACAAAATTAAATGGTCAATCATATCACCTCAAGGAAATTAATTTTTACTGCATTTTTCAATAATATTAAAGCATCAGATAAAAGCAGAAGAAGCTGTGTCACATATTCTGAATTCCACTCTTATGTAGAAATGATTTACACTGGATTTGTAGAAGTGTTCAAAAAATTGCAAAAAGGTTAAGTAACAGAGCTTAAAAAGCAAAGCACATTACACATTCTGTGTGTAATATTTGGAATAAATTTTTAATGTAAAGGATAATCTTTGTTTTCAGACTAACTTCAAAAGTATATTATAATTACCTCGTATGTTTGACTAAAGCCAGCAACTGAATGATAGACTATAGAAAAATAATGTAATTGTAGAACAATCCATTAAATTTCACCAATTTTACTGACTATGACAATGCTATTTTTTTAATGGAAGTAGAACACAATATATAATATCTGCTGCAGATAAAAATACAGAGGCTAAAGTCTCCTGACAATACTGCCGTACAGAAATAGATCCTCTCTAAGATATGTTAGAGAAGCTAGTTGGTTGGTGAGTTGTAAATCAGATGTTAGTTGATATACCCAGTGATCATTGCAAAAAACAGAAAAAAAGTTATGTGACTGCTGCATTTATCTTTATTTAGTAAGTAAATAAAACAAACAAACAAGCTATTTAATATATGCATAAAATATTGTCCTGAGACATCTGGATTTTGTTTGGATATGTAATTGAATAAAGATTTAAAACATAAGTAAAGATAATCTTTTATTGTTTGCTAGATTGAATGAGATATGACCAAATTATTCACTAAAACAACTTACACGACACTTTAATTCTCTTATTTTTTCCTCTAAGAACACTATGTTTTAAATAAATTCTCTGTCAGTTGAATTAGCAAGACTATGGTGAACAAATATCATCAGAGTAGTTTATTTCAGACACATAATTTTGAGTGGTTCCATTATGTTTCTCTTTTGAAAAGTACTGTCTACACCTGGCTTACTGAATGTGAAGTCTCTATTAAAAAAATAAAATTATGTAATATAATAATGACTGAGTGAGATGTTTAAATGAATTACTTTTGTTTGGTCACAAAACAATATTAAATACATTGTATTTTGAGCAGCATTTAACTTAAAAAGTCAATGTTTCTTCTTTAAATTACTAATCTCAAGTGAAATGTGATTATCAATAAAATGATATTCAAATGTCCCAAAAGTTAGGCAGTTAGAGAAAATATACTTGACATTGAGCCTGACATATGTCAAAAAAGAACTTCTGGTCAGTTTCTGTCTTTTATTGAGAGGGTTCCTAAGATGCAGAAACACTGGTTATTGCAAAAGCAGGTCATGTAGGCCAAGGTCAATAATTTGCCATAGGGCTGCATTTAACTTAATCTTTCCTGTCTTGCTCTTGATAAAAAAGTTTATATTATTCATTGGTGTGCATAACTCTCGATTAGAAAATATCAGTTTTCCCTTGATCTTTAAAGGGCTTCTTATAAACAAAAGAGCATACAGTGACTGAACATTAAAATACTAATCTTGTGGAGAAGTCCTAAGAATTCACTCATCCAAGTTGTCTACTTCACATTGAAGTGAGAGGATAAATATATTTAACCTGGAGTGTAACTTGCATGGCTAAGTATAAATTTAGACAGCTGGCACAAAATCCTTCCTCCAGATCATGGTAAATAACATTACACCTTTGGTAATTACACCTTTGGTAATTTTTACAGCTTTTGTCTTGTAGTATTCAGGAAAAATGAATATCATAGGTAACTTTAAGAAGACACTCAAACACTCAAACTGTAAATTTCTGTGCTGCTGTTAGCCACTGAGCAAAGAAGGAAAAAAAAATACCAACACCCCTCCTCCCCCACCCAGTGTTCTAAGTGGTTTGTTAACAGTTTTATACAGAAAACTTTTCCCTTCTTGCAAAATGCTTGAGGAAATCTATTAATTTTTAGGAAACAAAACATTCACTACTCACATTTACATCTACTGCTAAGGCATGCATTGGCTAGTTTAGGGGAAAACACTAATTTTTGTCTAAAATCCTGATGGTTTTTATTAACCTACTGGTGAAGAAATTAAAGAAACAATCACATAGAGTAATTTTAAACACCAGAATGTTCTCTCTTCAGCTTTAATTTGCCAAAAGTGCCTTTTCTGGTCTAAAACTCCAATTTTAATTTACAAATTTACTTCAACAATAGCCCAGTATGGATTGGAATCTTCTTTCTCTGAACATACCTATTATATCTGTGAAAGTGTACGAGCATGGTTTTAAGAGAGTTTAGGTTAGATTTAACCTAGAAACTCACAATAAATCTGCTTCCTAGGATGCTTTTATTCTCTCACCCCTGAATGACTGGTCTTTCTATTTTCTACATGAAGGAATCTTTTAGAACATGGCTACTCCATAAGTTATTATTTAAGTATTTTTAATGATAAGTGCATTTTCTTAAAATGAGATTTCCTTAAAGTCTCATTAGTCTCATACATTTGAAATTATGACTGAAAGTGTGCATACTTAGTGCTCTTAAAAAATACTAATTTAAGTTACATAGCCTTTTTATAAAATAAAGTTATCAACAATATATAAGATAATTATTGGTGCCTAGTTGAAAGGTAAATGTACATTACAGATTGCAAGATAAAGAATATAAATCCCTTCATAAGAAATAGAGGTTTCAAAAGAGAAGGAATTAATAAATAATAAAACATTTAAATTTGAAATGGTGCATTTTCATAAATGCTATATCAAGAAACATCACTCATTCCTCCTGCTTCTGAAGTTTTCTATTTTAGACACCTACCTGGTGCCCTAGACCTTGCTCTTATGAGATTCAGAAGTGTGAAGGAGACCCTTAAGAATGTGTGTTTCACAAAGGTTGCTCTCCTTCTTTTTACTGTATTTCATAATCAATGAATCAAACTGCAGGTGTAAGACAAAGTAACCATCTTATGCTATATGTTTTGTTGGATTTTTTGTTCTTCAAAACAAACACATCAATGAAATTTTTTACATTTTCACTATTTTCTCATTATAAGAATTCAAACTACTGCATATCTTATTTTCATATAGTATTGTGTAATCTTGAACATGAATAATAAAAAAAATAATTTGAGAGTGATTTTGAAAAACTGATAATATTCAGCCCTTGCATTCTAAATATGTTTTAAACAGAACAAGATAAATACAAATTTGTAAATATATGTCCCATTGGATTTAAAACTTAACTGTAACAAAGTTAAGATGAAGACATTTTCCACAAAGCATACTAGATATCTACAATGCAGCTAAAACTTAACTTAATGTGATGGGTTTTTTTTTGTTTTTTTTGCAGTTGAAAGCTTACAAAATATGGAGAAGAAGGAGGTTTGATGTATAATTTTCTTTCAATAACTGCCAGGGAATTATTCATAATCATAGTTAAAGTGTTGATTGTTTTTTCCTATGTTTAGTTGACTTTTGGAGTGCAGCTTAAAGCATTTGTGTTCAGACAGGCTCCCAGCTGAATATTTGATGTCTGTGCTAGCTAATACAGCCAGCAATTCAAAGCTATGGTTTCTGAATTACTTTACTTGGGGAACAAGAGAAGGGAGAATGTGTTTTGTTTAATTGCATGTTTTGAATTCATAAGTCTTAACACATTCTTTCATGAGGAATGTAAAACAGAAGTAGTTATTTCCTTAATTATGCTCCAAGGCCCTACATTTGTTCTCTTGGACAGCTTTCTAGAAAACTTCTGCCTTCTGGCTCCTGGAGTTCCCAGTATTCAGAGAGAATACAAGCATTGCTATATCCTTTGCTGCCTCAGAGACTGTTGGTTTTGTCTTCTGTAAAGCTGCATGAGAGTGGCATTCAGAGTGTACACAAAGATCATAGTAGAGACTAAAACAATACAGTTTGATCTTTATTTATTTAATATGGCATTTTTTTGTTAGGTTTTTTTTTGTTTTTTTTTTTTTTTTTTTTTTTGTTTGTTTGTTTTTTACAATGTAGCTGCCAGGCCTGAATTTTTTTTTTTTTCCATGGAAATGAGAGAAAGCCCCACATCCAATCCTAAACCCAGATTTTATTTTAGAAATTAGAAGCACAGGAAATAGTGTTTTTATAAATGCATTCACTGCATGTGGTTGCATTTGGCAACACCAAGGGATAACTGGCCCCAAATTATCAGGCTTCTTGAATCCCATCTTGAATCCCATCTCATACATCTCATACACAGTGAGTGAGCATTGCTGGTGTGTACCCAGTTTCTGAATAACAGACTTAGCTCTGAATAGTATGCTTAGCATTTCTTACCCAGAGACAGGATTCAAGGTATTAAGAGGGGTTAAGATGCATAGGACCATGGGTTGAAACTTTGCAAGGAATAAAAATGACCTTTTTGTTAAAAATGTGTGAAAATGGAAAGTGTGATTTAAGAACCACTTACTCAGGTAATCCCACGTTTGAGTCACCTGGACTATCACCAAGTATATTGTATTTCAAGAGCAGCTGAAGGTTCTTAGACATATCTGGACACATCTCATCTCATCTTGGTGAGGCACTTTTGCCCTCAGCAGTGCATCCCTCCTTATGCTGGAGCTGGCAGTGGAAAGGAGCACCATTGCTGGTCTTCACTGGATGCAGGACCACACACTTTTTGCTACTACTACTGCTTTTTCAAGGGGTAAAGAGAAGCTTGTGGAGGAGGAGAATCTGAATGAGAAGCTGTGAGATGTGTCTGCCCTCCTAAGTGCCTGTATTCAGAAACCTGAACAGGGAAGTTTTTCTGGTTTTGGAGATGAAAGAAGGTTTTTGTTTTATATGCTCTTCTGTGCCATCCCCAACTGGTTTCTGTGACATACATAAAGCCAGCCTAAACTTGAGAGATGATAGTATGAATTGATTAGTATAATCAAGTACAACCTCAAAAGTACTCTAGAAACATCCCTTGACAAGTCATCTCTTTACTATTCTTCTTTGTTAAAAACGAAATATCCCTTGTTATCTAGATTTCATGCAAATTTGAAACTGTGTTTTTAAACTGCTACTGACCAAGCCAGCTTTACATCCCCTGTCACTGTGAATTACTTTGTACCCCACAGGGTTAAGCTCACTGGCTTCCTGACAACAGCACAGTGAAATGCACCTAATCTTTTTTCAACCATCAGTCAAGATTTAGTCAACAACTAAATGTTAAATGAAGCTTTTAATGACAAATGTATTTCAAGCTCATTATGACAAGAAAAGGCGTAATATTCGTAACTTAGCCTATTAAAAATCCACACCGTGCAGCATGAAATTTTAAGTGGTACATTTCAGAGTATCAGAATTACTTACACAAGAAGACATGGATATAAGTTGACAGATGTGTCCATGAATATTTAAGTATTATGGTAACTGATTGAATTTTACTGTTTAATGACTTAAGGCCTTACTCTGGTGGAATATGCACATCATGTGTGCATAATTTGAACACAGACATGGTAGGACATCACTGTCTATGTTACATAAATACTATTTCAACAGACTTTGTTCTTACTATCTGAAAACATCATAAGAATCTGAAGATTCATGTTCAGTGGAGCAAAGCTGAAGATTCATGTTCAGTGTCTGTGTGGAACTTTTTCAATGGCTAAAGTTGTAATTGTTTATCAGTACTCTATTTAGAAATATTGTAAAACTTCTTTGAGCCTGGCATTACTGTCTTTCACTCTTTTATTTGGAAACATCACTCAAATTAGTCAACCTTCTGTGCCAGAGTGTCTAGTGACATTTTTCAACGGTTATTTTGGAACACAGATATTTCCCTCATTTCATAGAAGCTAACCTCAACTGCAGAAAGTCAGTGAAAATTTATCTGTGCAGTCTGGATTCCCAAAGGTGTTGGAAGTCTTTGACTCAGTCCATGCTAATGGCATCTACCAGAGGTTATGAAAGAATCTGTGGGAATAGATTGAGCATGATGATGATGCATACACCACTGCCACAATTTTATGACAAATTTTTAATTTATATTTGTTTATTCAAATGATAATGCTTGTTGTATGTTTTTTTTCCTGTAACTCAGTTGTTTGAAACTGATCACAAATTAAGTTTGTTAAGAAGATAAGAGAAATATATTTTCATGGAAAAATAATAATAAAAAAAATAGAGCCCTTACTTAAGAGTCAAAACTCTAAACAAAGAACTGATTAAATTTGTCTAATACCAGTGAACCAAGTCTTATTTTTGGTATCTTATGTCCTGGCTTTGCTCTGTGGACATCTGATCTTTAATTGCATATTCCCAAAATGACAACTTGAAATATCTTCATGGTGCTGAAAAAGCCCTTCAAGTACGGTTTGATGTAAAGCATCTCAGTGCTGCTGTTTTAGTACAGCTACATGCAGCTCAGTGTGCAAGTGATATGAGAGGTTTTGGATGTTTTTTTAAACTATTATTCTGTTGGGAATCTGCTTTCACACCTTAAATTCTGGTGGCAGACTACAGTCCTAAGCAGATGTATCAGGTACAAGAATATGTTTTAAAAGGATAAATTTTTCTGTGTTGATGGATTTGCACTCATGGACATATCTTCTGCAGCTCTGAAAGACCAGGATCATGGACTTGTCACTCCAGAAACAAATTAGTGTCTTTCTCTAGCTGCAGAATGCCTCCTCTTATAGAACTGGAGCAAGCAAAAAGTGAATGAGTAGTTCATATAGGCTCTCACATCCAAAACTAAGCAGAAAGAGCTAATCAGAAGGCTGTGAACCAATCTCTATCACTCATTCATTCACCCTGATGGTACATCAGAGGCTGCAAAATATCAACATTTTAGTATACAGGCATCCAGGGCAGGAAGCATGTTTTTCACATTATTTTCTTAGGTTATTTAATCATCACAGTCAAGTTCAGAATTAGAAAGAGGAAGAAGAAAGTAATGGCTGAAAACTAAATAACCATTCTTACTGTTTTTATGCACATCATTTGGATCATCAGCTCTAGACATTTAAACTGAGACACATTAAACTGGTTAATGTGCAGAATGATAACTAAACATCTGACCACCTGGTTGATTAGCATTTAGAAAGAAATTGTACAGTTGAGAAATAGAAACCAATTACAGAACTTAAGAAAGAATACGAAAATCACATATCTTATAAATATGAAACTGAGGAACTTAATAAAAATAATTTTTGCCAGCTGTTTCCAGGTTTACTGAATCAAAGTAAATGAGTTTTAAAGCCATTTAGCAGATGGAAGGAAAATGTTCACATTTCCTAAAGTGTTAATGAAATTTAGTAATAGCAAAATTGGAAGAAAGGAAAAATAGGAACCATGGTTATGTGAAACTAGCAGCTGTCACAGCAAAATACTGAAGTGTAAAAACAAAACACAAAAATAACCTCAAATAATAATGTGTTTCTTTTTCTCATTTATTAATGGTAGAGTAGCAAAAGGAAAAGAAAAAAAGTGAAAATTTTGTTCTGTCTTTTTTGAATCTTGCTAATAAATGCCATTTTTTATTAGTCATTTTATAATGCAGCACAACTAGCTCATAAATACACTACTACTGAGACTGGTAACGATTCAAATGATAGCCATAAATCCATTCAAATTGATACTTAGGGCATTGATAAAAAAGACCAACAACCCAAAACATTTTAAGTGTTCATTTCAAAAGTTTTGGCACAAAGAACTTTATTTCCCTACAGGGATCATGATGCAGTTCTTAGAAGCTTTATGTATTTACCTGTATGAATCAGACAATGAGGCAAAAAGAAAGAGCATTACTGAAGAACAGTAACAGAATGTAAGGAGTAGTAGAGATGCTTATTAAGATTATTCTCATCTTTATCCACAGAAATAAATATCCTAAAGATAAAATTGTAGTTTACTGTGCTAGGCAGAAGAAAAGGAGAAGAATTAAAGGAATCTGTATTGGCACAATAAACAGTTTCCACTTTGTGTTGTGTACCAGAAAAAAAAAAAAAAAGTTGCATGATCAAATTCATCTGAAATGAAGCCCATATTTCCTACAGGATAATAGCAGTTCTAAACAGCTATATTTAAAATCTGGGTTTTTTTGTTTTCTTAATAGTAAATGAAGACATAAGACCTATGATCATTTTATCATTTTGCCTTGTTTTTTTTGTTTGATCAGCAGGTGTGCAACACATAAATTTCTTATTTCTGTTGTCTGGTCACCTGCTTTATGGGTGCTTTACCTTCCTTTCTGATTTTCTACTTCAAAACCACTGACCTACACATTATGCTATGAGTCTTTTTGACTTCCTATGAACATACTTCTTGTGATGTCACCAAATCTACCCAGCTAAGAGCAATTATTGTCCCCCAAGAACACTCACCATTATTTAATTTTTTAAATTTCTATTTTAATTCACTAATGCTAAGAAAAAGTAGTAATAGCTTAGTATATAAACATAAAATGGCACTTCATTCATCTGAATATCATGTGATTTTCCCATAAGTTTATGGAGTTCGAAGAATATCCCAGAGAGGAATATCATCTACAATATCCCTGCACCAGAACAGGCTCTGAAGCATTAATGAAAAGTGTTATTTTTTTTGTATACATGTTAGTAGCCACAGTATTGAAAGAATCAACTATTTTAGGACAATTTGCAATTTCTACTCAGCCAGATATTCAAACAAGTTTTGTAAAAGAAGGTATTTTATGACAGGATTTGAAACAGCTTTAGCTGAATCACTGATTCATGTTGCCCAGAGAGAGAGTTTACCTTTATTATCAATTCAGATTTGAATGAAATAACCTATGCTTCTATTACTATTGACCTTTTTAATTCTGCCTTACTGTCAAAGTGTCCAAAATGGTATGATAATAAATGGTGCAATACCTTATCCTACTGTTCTACAGTTATATTTGGAACACTTTTCTTTCAGCAGACTTGGAGAAACTGTTGGAGTTTCTTCAGCCTTAAGTTGGAATGATGTAAAAATTTTGGTGTGTACAACCCTTTAACACCCCTATTTTGACCTTCTTTCAACCCCCCAACCCTGCTTCCTTGAATAACATTTCTTTTAAAACATTCATTGTTTCTCTTAAGCTATGTTAGAATTAGACTAAAACAAGTGTTAATTAGTTCTGAGCAAATTAATAATCAATTAAGCAGCTCCTGAGTCTTGCAGTACACACTGGTACTGTGAATCTATAGTGTAAACATTAGCTTTCAAGACCATTTCTTTGGTGATAAAGGCTTCAGAGTATTTTATCCATTCCAATCTAGATCCAGGAAAGTTAATGAAATCAGTTAATTCTGATGCATTTAGTGCCACATAATGACAGGTATATACTGTGAGCATAATGCATGAGGCTCTGGGGCAAGATTACTGCATTTACGACTCTCATGAAGCAATTTCATGGGGAGTACTTGTCAGTCAGCCAGGAAAGTTTTCCTTCACAGAAGGCTTCAGAACTGGACTCTGCCTGTGGGAAAGAGTTGAGCAATATGTTGATTACAGCATTTTGCAGCTATTTATGTACCTCAGTTTAATCAAACCCAAAAACTATTATGTAAAGATTTAGGTCTCCGTATGTCAGGGCAGAGTGGAACAAGCTCACTTCTAAATGTGCATAAGGTACTTCGTAACAAAATCTGTAATATATTTCCGTACCAGGAGATGATAAATAAAGTATATGTGGATATGTGGTGGGTAGGATGGGAAGTGTTGTACTAACTGCTGAAGCCTCAGTTTGAATGGAGCTGGGAGTAAGTAGTTGTGTAGCCACTATTGTATTATTTTACCAATGCCTGTGTTTCCCTCAAAAAGCCAAAATCACAAAAAAGTCCTGAGAGGCTACTCATTCTGGACAGATAAAAATTACTTGTTATTTTCTTCTTCCACTCTTTTAGGTCAGTTGCAATAAGAAAATTTT
Source organism: Lonchura striata (assembly GCF_050655825.1). Classification (NCBI taxonomy): domain Eukaryota; kingdom Metazoa; phylum Chordata; class Aves; order Passeriformes; family Estrildidae; genus Lonchura; species Lonchura striata. Next base: position 58,653,777 of record NC_140704.1, read on the forward strand.
TGTTGATCCTGACAGCCACCCCTATTTCAAGCATTTTAACGAGAGGTCTTGCAAAATTATGCTTATTCTGCCTTTAAAGTTGAATGACCTCAAAAATGAGGTCAATGGAGGCATGTATTGCAGATTAGTACTGCCTCTGTTGATGCATAATGAAGTACCTTAAAAGTCCCATGCTTAGGTTATACATGTGCATGGATTTGTACAATTCTTCTAGAAATTTCCACAATTTTTTCTGCACTCTATTACAGGGAGCCAACACAGCTGCAAGCAGTGAATGCATTTTAGGAAGCACCTCTTAGCAGAAGATTGAGATAAATTAAAACTAGCTTCCAGCTTCCTCAAAGGAAATAAAAATAATAAAATCGGAAGGGAAGGGAAGGGAAGGGAAGGGAAGGGAAGGGAAGGGAAGGGAAGGGAAGGGAAGGGAAGGGAAGGGAAGGGAAGGGAAGGGAAGGGAAGGGAAGGGAAGGGAAGGGAAGGGAAGGGAAGGGAAGGGAAGGGAAGGGAAGGGAAAGGAGCAGGTCCATTCTCTGGCTATATGAAGTCTTGATATATGCCAAAGATGAAGCTGAGAACAGTGATGTGAATGAGAAATTAAATATTTCCAAGATAAAACTAGTCTAGCCAGAGTGTCCTTTGAAACAAGAGGTGAAAAAAAATTCATAATGCAAAATATGCTCCTTCTCTTCCAGAGAAAATCAAATTTATCTTGTGGCTTTCTTTCCTGGTCTTCAGAAATTTGTCACTATTAGGTTTAGCGTTGATCAGGAATCATTTGGTTATTACAAAATAATCTTTGACTCTCTGTTCATGTAGATGCTGTCAGAGAAATATAGGAAATATCTTTCCTTTTTCTGATGTGTTCAGTTTGTAGAAGTTGACTTTTACACAATTTTTAGAAGACTATTTGACTCACTTGAAGTGCAATATCATCATCTTATTCAGTGTGCATGGATGTTCTTTGGTCATGTTAAAAATTTATTGTATACAACTAAAGAAAAGAAAATTAATAAAATATGCTCAGTACTCATACTCTCAGTTGCAATTAAGTTCCTGAAAGCTTACGTGTAACCTCCATCAGCCTTCATTCTTACAAAACTAATTACAGAAATGATCCTGGTGACTATTATAATAATTTTCCAGATTTTATTATTTTGGTATAATGATTAAATAATTGTAGAAACTACTGTCATGTGAGTTTTCAATAGACTTAACTAGTTGATTAAATTAGTACTTTACTGCCAAGTAGGTGTATCTTGTATATTTTCCTTTCTTTTTCTGAAAGAGCTATGGAGCTGTCATTTCTGCAACGAATATTTAATATTAATTCCATTCCTGCTTCAGGTTGGATATCTGTATGGAGTAGATTAACTTGGATATAGCTTGCTTTGTGCAAAAGGAGACACAAGAAGGACACAAGAAGGGCCAGCATAACTAACTTGCTTTTCCTTTTGTGCTTCTATATTTGAATTTCACTATGAATTATCTTATATTCAGAAAAAAATGAAAGGTAACAGTTGAAAACTCTAGATGAACTCTGGAAACAAAAGAGAATAATGCATAGATTTTGCTGCATTTATTGGAATTTTCTGGTGCTTATAGTTTATTCCATTCACACTGTTTCCATCTGCAGCACCAGCTTGCTTTTCTTCCCTTAGGACTGCAGGGTGTTTTAATAATAGGCCTTCAAGACCCCCATAGCAACAAGAAGCCTGATAAAATAAAGAGAAAAAGGAGCTGAAGTGATCCCTAGAGAAGGAAAACATATTTTCTACTTTTCATTTCCATTTCACAACAGAATGATGGGCTGAACTAATAAAAGCCCATTGGCATTCCAACAACCCAAACAGAATTTGCCTGTTGGATAGTAATTATACGTGCCAAGTATTCACATATATAATTAACTAGTGTTCTGTTTCTTTAAATAAACATAATTGCACAGAAGCCAAAATAGTCAAATGGTTTTCTCATTATTTGAACTAAAGAATAATAAGAAATTTTTCCAGTAAAATTTTATTTCCCTGCCTTCTCTCATTGCTAGGCTCAGTTGACTTAGAAATTAATTCAGTTGGCATGAGAAATTCTCAGATATTATTAATTTCTGAAACACATTGTTATCATTTGGCCAGAGGTGCAAAACATGTCAGACCCTACTAACAGCCAATAATCTAAATCTAACCAACTCTCTGACTTTGGTTCTAATCAGTTTATATTTTGCTTGCCTTTTAGTATGTACATGTTAAATTGATGGACGTGCTGTTGTGGATCAATAAGGAATGCCCTGCCTAACTATCTGCCACATGTACTGGTATTTTCAAACACTTTTCCTTTCCTGAGCAATGTTCCTTTGCCAGACAGCTCTGTGTTGCTCTTTTAGGTTGCCTGCATGGTGCATTTTCCATGGCAACATGTGAGATGCACGGAGGAACCTGCATGTCTCTAGCTCACTGATCCTGGTGGTGAGCTACACAGCGAGAGCCATCGTAGAGCAGCACCACCCCCTCGGACAGGGAGGGAAGACAGAAATCACTCTGTAAAACATCCTGGCACACATGAGAGCAAGTTTCCTAATTCCACAAAGTTAGCCAATGAACGTTATGTAATTGTGCCATTAATACTGTCATTTCAGGAAGGAGATGTAAGGTCACTGTGTTGACAGAGTGAGGATAAGAGGCTTGTGGCTGAAAACACTGGGAAGAGTAAGGATGTCTCAGGCACTGTTAATAATTAGCTGTGTTAGGATAGCATCTCTGACTCATGATTGTGCAGTGTCAGTGCCATCTCATATGCTATTTGCATATATGATTATCCTCTTTTTGTCCTCCTTCTGGTTTATTACCTCAAATATTTATCAATGCAGATAAAACATACTGAATAATAGGATGGGTGAGGGAAATTTTTCCCCCATGTCAGCAATTCTGTATTCTAATAAACATTTTTCTTTGTTTTTTTCTTTTTTTTTTTTTTTATGTGCAAACAGCAAATGTGGGTTTACCAGCACATACAAGAATTGCTTTCTGGGGCAGCATTAGGAAAACACTTTGGGTTTGGAAAGCGTCTGCTTAGGATGTGGCCAGTTAAAAGCAGTAGCTTGGATACTAAATGGGTGATGATATATTTTCACACACACATTTATGGCCTTGGCTACATATGCACAAAGCTAATTTTATTTGTCAAATCTGAAAAGGACAATACCTTAGCTGAGACATCACCATAACCTGAAGAACTCCTCCATGGTAGATAGGCAGAAGAGAGATATCAGATCTCTAAAAGTTTAATGCAGAAAGATTTTCTGTTTCTGCACCTCTGCAGTGGTATGACTTCACTCGTTAATGACATGGGACTGTCTTGGAATTTGAAGAGCCATTCATATGAACCCAAGGCAGCATAAGAAAATCCCGTTAGTGATACAGAAGAAAAAAAAATAATTTGATATCAATGTTTCTGAGTGAATCCAGAGAGTTATATGCTAGCTTTTGGGTTTCAAATAAATCCTATAATTAATCAAAAGCAGTTATGGGGCATGTTTTTAGCTAAGGAATTACTATCAAACTATATAATAAGCCATAATTGCTTCTCAGTGTACCTTAAGAAGTTTTAATATGACTATATTTTAGAAAAGGTGTTATTTGTGAGCTGTTCCATGATGATATTGTGATTTCAGAATGATTTTAAAGTTTTACTTAAACACTTGAGATTGGCTACCAAGACAACATAGTTCTGTCTTTTCTTCCAATAAACAGGAAAGGGTAAAACTAAAATTCAAGATATTCAATCAGAAAGCTGTGTGTCTTTGTGAGATCTATTGTTCTTACCCCCAAGTGTTCTGTCCTGAAAATATTTTCAGGAAAGCAACATTCCTGTAAATAAGTTTTTGTTAATAGAAAGAGCCTTGAAATATAGTTTTGAAAATAAAAGTTTTGTTTGTTTGTTTGTTTGTTTTTTATTTCATTTGGAAAAGTGGTTAAATACACTGTTCATGCTTCTCATGGAATTCTTTAGTCACCCCTAAATCCACAACATTCTGGAAAAATTATAATTAATGTTAACCTAAAAGTAATAAATATACTTCTCCCTTCTGTTTTCTTCTTTAAAGAGACAATATTTATTAAGTCCATTCCGATCAGGTGAGAGTCAGTAGATACTCTTTTAGAGATCAAAATTTTATTCAGATTTACTGTTTCTTTTCCTTCTTTTCCTTTTTTCCACAGTTGAATATATAATATAGATAACATGAAAAAAAGGGGAAATTGGTTGATATCATTTAAGCATTCTTAATCTTTGTGTGAATTAGTGGTTGTGGGAAATAAAACTTGTAAAATTAAAAAAAACTCAACTTGTCTTTCAGTATGGCATGACAGTTACATGAAACATAATTTGCCTGAGAGACTGTATAGGTACCTCAGTTTCCTGTTTTACATCAATGATATTGCTAGACATTTTTTTTCCCATAGATTATTGTAGGATCAGCTTTTTCATTTTTAATTTTTTTTTTTTTTTAAATTCCAGGAACAATTCCAGCCAAGAACTCTGGCAAGAACACTGCAAAGTTCATGAAGAAATTAGTGACATAGAATTTCTGTTGTGTGGACCAACTTCAAGACTCTGTGATAAGTTCATTATTATAATCTATTGGGATCTTATGCTTGAAAGGGGACATAAAACTGAAGTTCAAAACCACTACTCTTGGTGCCCTTATGAAAGGAGAGTATTAATGTTAGACCTTGGACAAATTCCAAGGCATTTGATTAATTTTTACCTATCCAGAAATTGTGGGAAATTTTATTAGCTATACCAATTGTTAGAGTTCAACTGTTATGCTGCTCCTGTAGAACTTAAACACAGTTATTTGTAGAGTATTGGAAAACAGAGGATAAAGAAGCAACATTTTTCTGAGGAGGTGAAATTGATTATTATGAGTACTTATGTTCCAGTTATAAATTAGTGGACAAAGCTGATATATTAAGCATTGCAAAAATTATTAAATTTGGGATTGGGTCCATGTGAAACTTTTAAGAATTTCCACTTCTAGTCCAGAGACTTAGTCTTTAGACCACAAAGTAGCAACTAACCAGTGGTAAAGCCAACAGCCATTACAAGACAACAAATAGAAGTATTGTGATTGTTTTTCTTTAATTAACAAGGGACATAGATATTATTTTCATGTATCTTTATTTTTTATACCAAACAGAAATCTTACTAATTGAAATCATATTTTCCAGGTCTAGGAGGTGCCAGGATAAAAATAAAAATGGGTGATTACCTGTAGTGTCACTGCATAGTGCAATTATGTGCAATTATATAGTGCAATTATGCATTATTATTATTAAAAAAATACTTAGTCCTATTGAGGTGGGTTCAGAGGAGGGCCACAAAGTTGGCTAGAGTGATGGAGCACTTCGTGAGGAAAGACTGAGAGAATTGGGGTTGTTCAGTCTGTTGGAGTCTCTGAGATGTTATTGCAGCCCTTCAGTACTCAAAGGGGGACTTGAGGAAGGATGAAGACAAACTTTTTATCAGGATGTGTTGCAACAGGATGAGAGGTAATGGTTTTAAACTTAAAGAGGACTCCATTTAGAGTCAATATAAGGGAATTTGAAGGATTTCTTTTTTTACAATGAGGATGGTGATGAAATGCTATGACAGGTTGCACAGAGATGTAATGGATGTCCCATCCCTGGAAATATTCAAGGTCATGTTGGATGGGACTGGGCAGCCTGCTCTTATTGAAGATGTCCCCCATCATTGCAGGGGAGTTGGGCTGGATGACTTTTAAAGGTGTCTTCCAACCCAACTCATTCTATGATTGTGAGATTCAATGCATTGAGGACTTAGACTTCAAGGTAGAGGGAGTCCTGTACCTTCCTAGACTTACACAAATGTAATGAGCAATTTAAGAGGAACTTGTGATTTTAATTTCTTTCTGTACATAAAGCTGCATGTGAATACTGAAGTGGAATGAATGAAACTGAATAAAATAAGGAATAAATGACCCATTCAATTCCTTGAATGGAACTAACTAACTAATAGAATAGCACAAAGAAAAGAGACTTTGCTGCTCTTGCCCTTTGTGCCATTTAATTACTCATGAAAGATGGACTTCTCTGTTTCAGTTTTCTCACTTTCACAGTCAGCATAGTGAAATTCACTTTTCTCTCAGATATGCTATGAAATTTAAAAACAGTGGCATGCACTGTAAAAAAGCCTTGGTACAACTACAAGGTGTGATTTTAAGATTTTAAGATGATTTTGGTTTATAATTTTGTACCTATATTACTACTTTTTTATCATTACTCTGGTTACTCTTTCAGTGCATTTGAGAATATATGAAGATAGTAACTATCTTCTGAGCTGTTCTGACATTGCTTGTTGCTTCATTCTAAAGACCATCCTACTCCTACTTGGCTCTGTAGTGTGTCGAGGGGCAAACACCTCATGCTGGCTGAGCTGGAGCATTTAAACTGATATCCAGGAGGAGCACACACAACCAGACAGCTGTTGCTAAAATATCTATCTGCTGTTGCAGTTGGCACTTCTTCTGTTCTCGCTGCTCCCAATCTGCGGCCCCCAAGGTCTGAGCGACACTGGGTTTGCCTAAGCCAGGAAAATGGAGCCAATTTTTGTAATGAGAAAATTGAAGTGCTATTGCAGAAGATTAGTACCCTCCTGCTGCTTACTGCAGAATGATGGGACCTTGCTGAAGGAAAGATTGGTACAACAACAGAGTGTCAGTAAATGCAGCAGCTTATGACTGCAAACAAAACCAATATTTTGGTATTTTGGCTAAGTGGCACTGGAATACTTTCAATATCTAATTAGATTACAGTTCAAATGCACCCACATTGAATGTGTGATGATATTAATCCAACATCAGAAAATATAAGCAATAGTCACCAGATGTTGCACTTTGAGAGATTAAACTTTTTTTTCTCCTTCCTAATAAAATGTCCTGCTGTCTTTGTGATTTTGCTGGCTGAAATGTGACATGCTCCAATAACTCATTATGTAAGAGCAGGGACCATAATCTGCAGTTCCACTGTCTCAAGAGAGACGTATGTCCATCAGGCTAAAGACTCACATTTTTTCTTGTTCTAGCTTCGTCACTCCTTCTCTCCAAATGTGTAAATAATCCAGAGTATGTGGGTCAGCTTCAGTAGCAAAAGTTAAATTACTTTGTGTGTTGTTTTTTCCAAGCAGCAGAGATTAAACTTGATTTAGTAACTTTCTTGAAAGGACAGAGACTGAGATTCAAATCCTCATTCAAGGAAATGGAAAATATGACTTCTAGGTCTTCATATTGGAGTATTATATCGTACTTTATTTTGTTTTAGGTATGTTTTGAAATTTAAAAAGGGTCTTTCAGCAATAAAACCTAGTTTTATTTTATAGGAGGATGCAAAATATTTACAGTACATGTAGGAGGCACTCCTCTGCAGCCCTGGTAAGTTGCTTGAGATAAGGAAGGAACAGGATTAATTTCTTTCAGGTCACATCCCTGTGTAAGGTGTTTTCTGTCTCCTGCTTTATTCACCTTCTTTTTCTAACATTTGAGATGTTGTGCGTCCCCACTCTGAAGCCACTAATTTTTTGTGACTCTCTGACAGAACCTCTGCATTCCACTGAAATCTCTGAAGCTCGATGTGGTCCAAAAACTTATCAGTGAGGTGATTGAGTTTTAAGGCATAGATACAGCTTCACCATTAAAAGTTGTGCTGGTTTTCTCTGAGGTAGAATTAACCATGTGGTGGGGCCCTGCTCTCCTGGAGATGGCTGAACAGCTGCCTGTCCATGGGAAGGAGTGGGATGACTCTTTCTTTTACCTGTGTGTGTGGCTTTTGCTTTCCCTATTAAACTGCCTTTATCTCAACCCACAAGTTTTCTGTTATTTGCCTTTCTGATTCTTTCCCTGATGCTGCTGGTGTAGGAGTGAGTAAGCAGCTGTGTGGAGCTTGGCTGCTGGATAAGGTCAAACCACGACAGAGCACAACAGCTGTAATCTCTGTCTTTAGCTGGTGGTTTAAGCAGTGAGCTTGGAGCTCCTGGTTTCTTTTGCTGACAATAACAGCAGCACTCAGCCTTACAGAACCCTGCAGTCAGCAACCCGAAATTAAGTGGGGTTGAGCATGGACCTTCACTGCCGTACAAGCTCTCAGGATGTTTGTAGCTCAACTGGAACGCAGCCTCTTATGTCACAACATTTTTCTGTTTTCTGGCAATTGATTCCATGTGCAAACTGTTCACAGCTCCTGAAGAGGAGTAGGAAGGTACATGAAAATGCTGAAATATGTTGCAGGGTAACATATTTCAATAACAATACCCTCATGCTTTTGAAGCTTTGTCTGGCTTTACCTGTACCTGCAGCATGCACATGTGGGCTTTTGGCACTATGCTGTGTAGGAAGTACAAGCTGCTGAAGCAAGGTTTATTTAATGTGTAAATCCTTTGTAGCTGCCTTTACCCTTATTCCCTTTCCACCCTGTTTAAGCTTTAACAGTAACACCCTGGCTTCTTACAGTGTTACTCAATCTGTCAAAATCCTATTTTCCCTGTGTTTGATAGAGTTAAAAGCAGAAATAAAGAAAATCAGCTAGGCAAAGATGAGGAGTTAGTAGGAAAGAAGAGCTATGCTAAGTCCTTTGTAATGATTATCTATGTTCTGGTGACATAAAGGGGTCCATTTCATATTACCAAGGTCTGTATACCTTTTCAAAGTTAAAAAAAATTTAAAAAACTCTAGTAAGTATGCAATAAGACAGAGAATGTCTTACATGTCTGTCACATGGGTGGAAAGTGGTCCCATATTTGAAAAGATGTTAGAGTGCAATTTGATAGAAAAGCTAAATATAATTATATGATATATAATTTGAAATATCAACTGCTGAGCACAGATTCCTTATCAGTAAAAAATTATCAAAGACAAATTTTTACAAGCATTAGTTTACAGTTTTATCTTTCAACCACATTTTTCACAGCAATTTGTTTTGTAAATCACCTCTGGAATGATGCTAAGAGAGATGTCTAAGGTGTGTATAATATTTCCAAAATGTACAAAGCAATGAAATCTAACTCAGTTTCCTGTATTTTACACAGCTGGGGATTTGAGTGTCCACTGAATGTTTGTGTACATGATGAAACACTTTTAACTTGAAGTTGAGTAGGTGAAAAATTTTCTCACAGTGAAGATTCATTCAACATGAAGAACAAGTTAGACAAGTGCCTACATTTGATATACCTACAAATATTATCCAGACTCTATAAATGCTGTGTCTGGGAAAAACAAAACAACAAATGAAGAGAAAGAAAAAATGAAAAGGTCTCTGCTGGTGTATGAAGATATAAATGATTTGCTTTTTCTTACTCCACACACTTTTAATTGCATATTCATTTAACAAAGGGACAGAGATTTTACATCATTCTGCCTACTTACTCAAAGCATGTGTTGTGTCTCCCCTTTAACCTTTTCCTTCAGAAAGAAGAACATTAATAGTCTGTCATTTTCCATTTTAAGTAAATAGCTATTATAGTGATTTGTCATTTTTAATGCATTTATTATATCCTTTGTATTTTATTTCCTTTTCCACAGTGGAGATTTTGACCAATTAAAGACAAGGGACCAAACTTTGCCCTGCTATTTTGTAATATTTTGAAAAATGTGAATGGTGTCTCTTCAATTCAGCACCTATCCATGTTGGCACATGCACATATTCATGATTTGCTTAAAACAGTGAACAAAACAAAAGGGCTAAATATTTTTATTCAAAAGTAATATGAACACATACCCAAATTATTTCCATAATTCAAAATGTATTTCTTTGTTTTCAATCAGATTTCAAAATCTTAACATTATTAGAGCACACTTGCTTCTGATGGGCATAAACTGAGATTCTATCCTCAGAGGTTAGCATTGCATCTAGCATTTTATGGAAGGCACCTTTATTGTATTTAGCATTTTGGAAGTATCACATATGACACAACTTTTGGACTATGTGCAGAAGCCTAAAAAAGGTTTGACTTAATGTGAAAATTTTCAGATTTGCAATATCTGTTTTGGGGGATGGATGTGGGGTGGGCTGTGGAAAGCACTCCATCTGCTCAAATGATGTAATACTTTTTCTTTAACACAAATATTATTACTTTTACACTATGAACTGACCAGATTTGCTTTCTTTATCTATCCTTTCTGTTTTTTTCTCTTTTACTGTCAAAAGCAGAAGCATTAGCATCTGCAAAGAAAACATTAGAGTCATATATCATACTGATTTTTTTTTTATTTTGAATGCTGGTATTTCTTAAAAAATCTCTCCCTTGTGATACATTGCATGGAGAAACTAAGAAGTCTGCAGGCAGCAAACAACCTTGAAGCACTTTCACCGCTGTTCAGAAGTAATTAATGATAATGTCTCTATGCTCACCCTACATGTCCACAGATACATATTTTTGCTCACATCCTGTGGAGACATGGAGTACTTGTTCTAGAGAAATAATCCTCCAGAAGGACAAGAAGAATGTTAGTTTGGGCCCTCTTCTTAACACAGTACAGTACTGAACATTTTATGGTTGTTTTATTATCATGATTGAGATTTGTATTCCCATGGGTTCAGTCCTAAACTAGAAAGAAAGGAATCTATTATGTTGCATTAAGATAGTGGTTATATAACCAACTTTTTCATAAACTAGAAGTTTTAAAGTGTCATTAAATTGAAGAATAAGAGTCATATGTAATATGGATTTGATAAAAATTGTATGATTTCTTTTCAAAGTGTTTGTGGAGAAGAACTTTGAGAAGTTTTTCCAGATATTGAATGTTGACAATGAATCAGGCAATCAGCCTACTCAGCTACTGGCCAACTGCAAAGTGAGTATGGCCACATTAAACATCATTAATTTGATAATAACAGTTTTAGGGGTGAATTAAAAGTAGAAAAATATGAAACAAAAGGCTATAATAGGGGTGTTCGGATGTGTGGCCATAAGGAGGGCTGGGAAGGGGGAGAGACTAGGATCACTATGAGCTTTGATTAAAACAAAAGGATTTCTGGATCATGGAGGAAAGAACAGACATGGCTGTCTGCTTTAAATATTTGGTTTTATCCTGCAGAACTATTAACCCAAACCTATGCTTCTTCTCTAAGTGTATGAAAATAACATTCCTTTGGAAGAATTGGATATTGCATTTTTAGCCAAAAAAAACCCTGTGTGCCAAAAAAATCCATTTAATTGGGGAATTGAAACTGTTGCTCCCTAAAATAAGGAGAGACGTCAGCACCTGGTTTCTTCTGAATGAATGACCTGGTGAGGGAAATGGTGGTGAAATGAACAGGGTGCAATTGTTTCTCACTAGATATCTACCTATCACCACCTATCTGTTTCAGCTTTGAAAGAATTTCATAGCTTATAATAATAGCACAAACACCCTTGGTCATATGCTATAAGAACTTCTAAAAATGCCTTAAGAAAAAAAAAATAGCTTTCACTAGTGGAACCTAACTGCCTGTCCAGTTTGTATGTACAGTATCTCCTGAGTGTAAACTAACCTTTCCCTTTATGTAGAGAGGAAGAACTGCAAAGTACTTTGTGGAAATCTTTAAAAAGATAAAGTGAAATATAAGTGCAAAGAATCATCATCAAGGAAAAGTGGATTAGATGCTCAGTGAGGTAGTCGTAGGTTCTTTGGTGATGATTCAGACCATGTCAATTCACAAGAGGAAATCACTTTGTATACTTCACTAATTTAGAATGAATGACAGCTAGAAATGTCTAATGGATATTTAGAGCTGAAGGTCAAGTAATATATTATTGTAAAGGCATGTTCCTTGAGATTTGCAACGAAGTTAGATGTATGGCTTTGATTCTGTTTTAATATACCTCTTTCTATAATGACTACCTGCATTAATTTGCTTCATGAATGGAAGAAATATACTCCAAGTGGTTTTGATATGCCAAAACTTAATCCTGCCAACTACCTTCATCCTTGGTCTATATTAAATGTGTGAGATTTTTGCTCAGTGATGCCAAGAGATTCTTGGATGTAAAACAGGCAAGGTCTGATGCAGAGGAAGGTGAAAGTGTACTTATCAGTAGATGATGCTATAAAAACCATACTTTCGTTGCCAGGTCTCTAATTAAATTACCATTTATTACCTTTTTTTGGTTTTATTTCTCTTCTTTAAAGCTTTATCTTGCCTCATAAGCAAGATTTAAGATGTAAGGGTAGCTGTCCTTCAACTGTTCTCCAACTAAACATTTCCTACAATCACCAGCCTATTAAAGTTTGGAAAAATAAAATGGTACTTAAATAGAACACAGAGCTGCCATGAAATAAAATGAATGACACAATAGATTAGGATTTTCAAATTAACAGTTTTTAGAAGCATAAATCTCCTTAAAAAACAGATTTTGGGACAGATACAGACCCCTGATATCTAAAGTATTACTTACATGCATGTGCCCAAGTGACACAAAAGACTAGTTCAAAACCTGCCTCACAGCTTAGTCTTCAGGGCATCCATACGCATCAATGCTTTAATCCTTTAAATTCCTTGGGTATTTATAATTCTTGTGGTGTGCATGTCCAGGTTGCTTGATCTGAGAAACAGAATGTCTGACACAGCAGCTTGTAAGTAATATACTTGTTATGTCTCTCTCCCAGCTGCAGTATCTGTGAAGCTCAATCTGTTTTGTGTTCACACCACATTTTGTACAACCCATCAACAACTAGATTAACAAAGGACATAGTTGCCATTATCACTTTAATTTAAAAACATGGGGTGATATCAATCATACTTTTTATCAAAACTAACTAAATATATCCAACAGCTTTCAACCGAGCAATAAATTTTCATTCAAAAGCATTTATCATTTTCTGAGGCTTCTGTGCCCTGCATCCAACCTGCTGGGGCCTGCTGCATGAACTAAATCAAAGGCATACTCAGTGAAAATATGGAAAACCAGCAATATTAATTGATCTGGAGAGAAATAAGTAAGTTAGAGAACACGTCCCAAAAATACAAGAGAGATTTTTCCTGTTAAAATGTTGAAGTCTTTTACACAGGGCTGATGTAGAGCAGCTGAAAATGTCTGACGGTGATGGTTCCTTAGAGAAAATATTGCCAGCACTATTGGAGGAAAGTTTTAAATATTGCATAACATAATAAGGAAAGCACTTTAAATTCTGTCAAAGAAGTGAGTAATAGCTGAGAAGCAACAGGAGAATACTGAAACTTAGCATGTTTTCTATTGGTTTAACAGAGAATTTAATTTTACTTCATTTTCTTCAACAGAATCATGTGCACCACAAGGGTTCTACCATGACTGATTTAATAATGCAAAAGGTGGCACCTAGTGTAGGACATCCAATGAGGGACACTATATCTGTGTGTATCTGCTCGAATCACTGAGTGCCATGTGGGTGGTTGGCAGCATGGACACCACTGTCAGTCTTGTGTAGTGTCAAGCCAAGAAGAAATTCAGAAATATACCACATTAATGGAAAGAATATTACTGAGGACAAAAGCAATGACAGGAAAATATTTGCCAGCTCAGGCTGACCACTCACAGACTAAATAAAATGTTTTGGATCAGAAGGAAAAACATGTATCATCTTAATAGGAATATTTCAAGATTATAAGTTCCATCTTTTTTGCTGTTTTCTCTAAACCAGTGGACAGATTTAGGATTTGAACTGAACACTAAATATCTGGTTTCTACACAGTGTTAGCATACCTTCTAGTGATGAGAGAGGTGTTTGCAACTTATCACAGGTGTGTTGTTTAGATATTTACTAAGATATTCCCATGTTGCCTTAATTGCTGCACTGTGCAAGCTTTTGGGTGTCATTAAACCATAAGACTCTTAAAGTAAAAATCAGTACAGGAAATACTAATGCCTTAATTTAATTTTAAAAAAATATTACTTAATTTGGATCATTAGAGTCACAAGCAGTATTTTGTGTCATGAAAGCAAGAGCTACATGTGGACTAATTAATACTTTTGGGGATAGTGAGACTCATTTTAGAAGATTGAGCATTATGGTAAAGAAGTAAAATTCCTCAAAAAGTTAAATTAATTTATTATTTTGGAATAAAATACACAGAGACCCAGTGAGCATAACCCTTCACATTAAAATATCATAATAGAGCAAAGAATAGTCAAGTACCATGACACCTGGCTTATTAGCTTTAAAACATAAATTAATCTGTTCGAAAATTAGGAATGTATTATGAGACATATGAGGGATTGCAAAAACCCAGAAGTTCCAAATACGAATCTAAAACAAATCAGTCTGGTGTGTTCCTTGCCTCACTAAATCAGGGAAAATGAGTTTTATGAACAATCCACCAGATGGGAAAATGTTCAAATACCACAAAATGTTGATCAGATTTATTTGAAAAGCAAGTTGTAACCATATGCATATGTGAGGAAGCAAAATGGATTTTCAAATATGCAGTCACTGCTGTCAAGCTTGCAGCTGTATGAATTTAATACTATATTGCTGTTTCTACTGAAGACTGTCTTGATTTCACTTACCTTTTTGCCAGCTAGTATGATTAATATTGATTCAGTATTACAATCAATTAAATTGGAAAACATAAACAATCTTTTTGCTGGCTTTTCACCAGACAGTACCACATATCTGACTTTTTTTGACAAGAGGGGTCTCTGAGACCCCTCTTAATATTAATATTTTCAATATTAATATTGCAGCATCCAAAATACTTGTGCACGAACAGATCATGCAGATACCCTGGCATTTTTACAACTCTGAAATTTTTAATTTATAAATCTTTTCAGATTACAATAATTTATATTTATTCTACTGCACTGACATCAGTTAATCTACTGGAGTCAGAAGAGGATATATAAATAGTTATGTCTGCTTGATAATGAGTACCATTTCTATTTTAATTTTTTAAATATTTTATTTCTTCATTAGACTGGAAATCTAAATTAGAGATAAAAGGGATTTAAATATATGGTTCATTGCTATGGAAAACAATCTAGGCATTTCTTAAATTTGTGTTTCATAATTCTTTTTTGTATATCAAGTGATGAGATGCAATGTAATTTTTTATTTTTTAATTTATTTATTATTTTTTTATTTGTAACCTTTTTAATTGTAATTTTTTTGAAGCCAGTGTTAATACTTTGTTAGATAATTAAGCTTTCCTTTTCATAATGTATTTTTAAATGGCATAAGTTTGGGTTAGTTAAAAAAATCAAGTGATTTAAAAATGTGTCCAATTACTACCAAAATGACCATCAACTGAGGAAAACCTAGATATCAAAAATCATTTGTGGTCAGGCAAGGAGAGCCATTTGAATTCTCTTACAGCTTTGTCTGCTCTTTTTGAGAGAAGGAAGTTTGTGTCATGTGCTGTGAATACAGAGTATAAAATCATATTAGGTAGAATATTAGGTTTACAAGGTGCTTATCAAGTTGATGTTGTTTTGTTGATAGTCATTGCCAATGTTTTGGTTTTTTCAATTTTTGCCTTTCAGGACATTTATTACAGTTCTGGTAGTTTCCTACATCCCTGACTTTGTTGAATCACAATTGTAATGTTGCACTATGTTGAACTGGGTTTTTAAACACCAGCAAACTCTATCTAGTGGCTTGGAAATGACACAGTTCCTTCTAGCATGAGTATTCCATGTTGGATCTGCACTGGTTCTGTCCCAGATTGCAGTGCTGACCTCATGCAGGATCTTGACTCTTTCAGCAGCAATCTCAGTCCTTGGGCACCTTTGGGCTGTTGGTGTCTCCATTGCATTGTACCCAATTATGGTTCATTTTGAGTTCTCCTCCACCATCTACCTCAAGATGTTCAAGATGTAACCTAAGAACTAAATTCCTCTTCAGGTCTACTAGTGGGGAAGTGATTTTGATTAGTGATTTGAAACAGAGAGGAAAAAGAAACATATAAAAGACCAAATAGCATTGTATGGTTTAATTTTTTTCTCTCTTTCTCTTTATCTCTTACTATTATTAAGTTTTTCATTCTTTTATGTTTTATTTTTATTTAATTTACTTCTATAATTCTCTTTAGATATAAGTTCACTGGAAATAACTGTTGTTAAATACTGTGCACCATCTAGCAAAGGGTGACATTTCAATCAGCTGGAATATTTTAGAAATGTCAAAATAAATTTTAAATATCAGGCTAGGTGGAAGAGGTCCTGGGCTTTGAACTTAAATTTTAAAATTGTGACCAAATGTAGCATTATACTTTTTTAAGATGAAAAATACATAGAGTTTAATCAAACCAAGAATCAAAAGAACAAGTTGAAGTAAAAGGCATCAGGTATGTAAAAGGTATCTCTATGATGGGCAAAAGAAGTTCAGATATTCTAATAAAATGTAGGGTATGATAAATTTTATTTTGTCTTAAAAAAGATGAATGGCTGTACTATGTGCCAAGATATCATTACACTTAATTCCTTATTTTCACTTAGAAGACCTAAGTATTCAAATTTATCCTTCCCATGGTTGAAAAACCTCATCTTTCTCTCTCCTAAAATCACACAGCAGAGTTGCTGGGAGGGCTTTTCCCCCTCTCTTCCAGTTACAGAAAAGAGGGTTATTCCCATTTCACTGACCCTTCTCAATAGACTAGTGATCTACACCAGAGCTCAGAAACACAGCATTGAAATCTAAAATGAGACGATTTCTTCATCTTTCTTGACCCATGCTAGCAGTGTTGTCAAACAGCTCTACAGCAAGAGAGCTGTACATTTCTAGCAATGTACAAATTCTGCATATTTTCACTAATTCAAAGCACTCTCTATGCAGCCCTTGCTGCAATTATCATTCTGTTGATGAATTTAAGCAAACTCTCTATTTACTTTAAGACGAATTTATTTTAAAGAACAGCAAAGACTCTGTTGTAGAGCTAGAAAAGTTTCAAAGTGATTAACTTCCTTGTGTAGTCCCAACTGGTTTCAGATGTGTTCTGCTGAGTTATCACAGAGAACCTTAGCTTCTTGGAAAATCTATACTTTATTTCATGACAGGTTCTCACTGAGTGTTCATAACTGAGGTGTTGCTGCACTGTTTTGCTCAGACTGTCTCCTAAAAATAGAATTAATTTCAGAACAAGCAAATCATGGGTGCATTAACATACACTTTGAATTTTCAGAGCAGAGATAGGTCATTTGCTTTGACTAACTCTTAGAATTTTATCCCAAGGTTTTGCATATAGAATTACAGAATCATTAAGATTGCACAAGATCTCCAAGATCATTGAGTCCAACCTTTAACCAAATATCATCATGCCAACTAAACCACAGTCCAGTTCTTTCTTAAGCACTTACAAGGATATTAATATATTTGCTATGAATTTCAAAACTCCTAAATAATATTTGCAAGAGAGAGTATTTTTTAGAATTAATTCAAAGTTAGAGTATGTTAATCAGAATGAAATGGTTGAAAAGTCTAACTTGAACTTTCAGATTCTGAGGGTGGAAAAGGCCTTTCCTTCTCCACATTTTTAATGTATTTTATTTAAAATGTTTTTTAAATATCTCAGAATATCAATTATATTCTCTCTCATAAAAAAAAAAAAAAAGGAAGAAAAAGAAAATAATGTTGTTAACCTCAGAGACCTAAATCAGATGCATCTTTTCCTGTGAATTTCATTACATGTTTAAATGTCATGATATATGCACTAATTTATCCAACAAATCCATGCTGTTAGTTTTATATCCATGGACACATTGGAGAGGGATGATAGTTAAAGCTTTAGAGTCAAATTATTACATAGTGGGAAGATCAGCTGTGGAAGCAAGTGTTTGTTTAAAATTATAGTGGGCAAGACAAATTTTAATGTATCTCTGATATGTTTGCATTCCATGTCAGATTAAAGCCAGATTTCCATACTGCTACCTACTTGGCTTCTAGAGTTCATACAAGAACCTCTTCAGTTTTAAGGAGGTCACAAATACTAAGATAATTGTAAATAGTGAGCCCCTGAGTATGACATCAGTGTCTCCTATTCAGTTTCACCAGTTTGATTCTATTTTACATTAGGCAGCTGGGACACAGCACAGAAAGATAATTTGTTACAGCATATGTGAAACAGAAGAAGGGAGAAGTGTGAGAAGCCAGAACTCCAGATTACACTCTGACTGCTTTTTCTGTCTCCATTAAATAAAGAAGAGTGACACACTGTCATTCTCCAGGTAGAAATGAATACAGCCTGTGACATGAGTTTATTGCTATTTTAGTGTATGTAGAACCTTGATGGGATTTTTTTGGAAGACACAGGCTCATGATGCTCTGGTCATACTGCCAGAAGCCAGAAATATTGAGACACATTTCTTTTTTTCTTTTTTTTTTCTTTTTTTTTTTAATTTTTCTTGTAAAGTCAATCCCCTTGAGATTACTCTTCCATCTGGTCCTACGTCTGCCTCATTCCCTGGCTCTGCACTAAGGCAGCTGTTGGCAACTCTAACACAGCAAAAACCCCCTTAAGTCATCAAAGTCCCAAACTTGCCTTCTGGAACACATAAAAAGCAGAGATTAGTGGCAACACCAGCTTCTGTTTTCCAAAGAGGAAAGTAGGTTGACAACAAAGCTCATTCATATCTGCATTTAAAGGTTTGGCTATTCTTTGCCTTATTAAGTAATCAGCATTTCAAGCCTCTGAAGTCCCAAACTGAAAGACTGATTAGATATTAACCTGACTGCATAGTTTGCTCTAATTTAGATTTATGACTATGTCAGTTTAAGGAATGAATTTCTCACATCAGACACAGAAGTATTAATTTTGTTGTTCCTATGGAATACAATGTTTCATTCACTGGCAAAATTCCCAGACCTTCAATATGATGGGAATAAATTATGTATGTTTACATGGCACATTTGTGAATCCTTAATTAGGGAATCATAACCAAGCTCTGAAAAGATGCATTTTATGCAAGGAAAAAAAGAATAAATTCATTAGCACCTATAAATGCAGGACTGATAGATTTGTTCTTGCTTTTAATTTTCTTCCGTTGTGTTAGAAAGTCCTTTAACCTTTGAGCATTGATTAGGAGCAAAGAGTGAATAAGTTCTGGTTGCTTTAGAAACAAATTTTTCATTTAGAGAATATTAATCCATTTTATCTAAACGTGTTAAAACAAAAAACAAAAACCACAAACAACAACAGAAAAGCAATATGAAATAACACTCTTCCAGTCAAAGCTAAGGCTAAATATTTTTGTACTCTTGGGACTCCTGTTATCATACACAAACAATTAATTTATTGAACTCTTCTTATAGCTCTCATGAGTGTTATTTCAGACGCTTCAGAAAGAGATAAAAAATATTTCACTGCATTCTACTACAAAGTGCTACAGAGCACCACTTAATTATCTTTAAATTTCTGTTATATTTAACACCATCAAAAGAAAAATGTTTTTCCTAGTTTCAGCTCAGTGAAAAAATCTAAACTTTAAGCATGGGAGAATTTAAACACCTATTGACAGTTGTAATTTTAATGCATCTTAGGTTGTACATATTTTGGCAGTAGATGTTTGTGGATTCATGTGTATATATGCTCTTATAATATAAAGAAAATATAAAAGAATATAAAAAGAAGCAACATAAAAGAATTGAAGTTGTTTATTATCAGGATATTGCCCACAAAATTAATTTGCCTAGTCACTGTATACTAGAAAAAGGGGGAAAAAAGGACACTACCTTTTAGAGGGACATCACTGTTACCTTCTTGTTCCTTGTCAGGGTCAGCCCAAGCTGGAACATGACAAATCTAAGAACCTGAACACTTCAAGAAAAATCTGGGTTGAGAATTGCCATAGAGGTCCATGAATGGATGAGATGTCTTCTATGCCTTTAGATGTGAGTAAAAAATAGGTGAGTGGAAAGTTGTACACGGTGCACCAAGCTGTAGCCTGCACCTCGCTATAAGAGTTACTGCCATTTGGTTGCGCAGCTGCTGGGTGTCACCTTTAGGAGAGAGTCGCAAGGGAAGACAGAGATGAGGTGACAAAATTTCTGGTGGACATTGATCCCTTGATCCCTAAGGCAAGAGCCAAACCTGGAAAAGACACCCTTCAGCCCAGACACAAGCATCAAGCCTTAGATTGCTTTGGAAGACTTCTCCTAGCCCTTTTCCACCAAAACTCCAGACTGTCCAGCTCAGGCCTGGCCACAAAGATTGGCTGATCCACAGTCCAAGGTACTTGCTTTCTCCAGAGATAAATTATTCCTCAGAAGATAACCTAAATATCAGTCCTGGTCATGCTCCCCAGACCCCCATGACAACAGCTCTAAAATTTCCTTTCTCTTAGCCTTAATACAACTATAACTCACAGTCAAGGAGTGCATCTCTTCACTAGAAATCCTCAGCACAGAGAATTTTCATATGCCCTCATTTCCCTTGAGAATCTGTTCACAGCTGTGCTCCAATTTTGTCCTGGGCTTTCTTGTCTCTCAAATCTAATTCCAGTCAAATCCATGTACAGAGGACAATTTAGGTGTTAAAACTTGGAAAAAACAGGTAAAGTGGTCACTACCTCTTAGAGGACTTAATAGTTGTTATTTTCTCCTTTCCATCCTCATTCCAGGTAACAGCACATTTTCTTTTTTTTCTGCAAGACTGAGATTATTCAGTGAAAACCCACTGCAGTGTTCTCTGCAGGCCAAAAGTAATAAACAGTTTGTCTAAGTGCTTGTAGAAAAATATATGCACATGGAAATATGCTACTATTGCACTGGACTCTATTGCAAATGTAGGTCATGGTATGTCTTTATTAAAATGGAACAAAAAGAAAATAGTTTGAAAAAGTAAATGGGGGTGATGAAGCCCACTGTCCCCAAAGTAAAAGAAAGCTTTGTTGCTTGATATTTCTAAGTACAAATATATTGGACTGTTACTTAGCTGGGAAACTGGGAAGTCTGATGTGTAGAGAAAACATTTACAGTTCTACATGCAAAAATTTTCTTTGCCTTTCAAATTTCAGTTTATACTTTAGAATACCAGGTAATAGTAATAGAGTAAAGGTGACTGACGAGCAAAGTACAGGGAGATAAATATGTGCAATTCAATACTGCTCATGCAAATTACAGGGAAATTGAAGAACAAAAAAATATTGAGGTGTTTTAAGGACAGAGAAATTAAGAATTACTAAGAAAAATGTATTTAAATCTTCATAGAATGGTGATTTAGACATATATCATAAGTGTGTATTACGAAGATGTAAATATCAAATGAAAGCATGGGTTTGTGTTAAGAATCACAGAAGAGCAATTAAATGCTAAAACGGAAGTGATCTAATTGAAGAATAAAGTGAAGGAATAGAAGTAAAATTAGGCTAAGCATTCAAAGAAAAAATGATAAAACACAGTGTTCTGAAAGATGCAGTGAAACTTGTTCAAAATGAAACTTTAGAATAAGAGGCAAGTTTGGAAGTCAAATTGTAGGGAACTCTCTTGTGTTGCAGAGGATGGGGCTAGACTGTGATTATTTTTTTCCAAGAATTTCTGAACTAACAATTATTTTAGAAAATCAAAAGCAAAATTAAACCAGGAATTAAAGGTAAATTGTAAAAATAATGAAAAGGACAAAGCGATATTCATTTGCAAACCCATATGTGTTCAACAAAGTGGCATGTAGCAGAAAATGCACAGAAAAAAAAATCTTTTGGCTATACTGAGGAAATAGAAAATAGTGTATTAAAACACAAGTTTAATTTATCGGAACAGTGGATAGTGGATGGGATGAATTCATGCTGGACTTACTGTTATCTCTGCACTGAGATGTTTCAGTTTGCACAGGGCTTAGTTCATGCAGTGCCACAACCTCTGCTAGAGCTGCTCTCATTTGCAAAGCATAAAGTCTATTCCCTCCTCTTACAAACTATTCATATAATAACTAATCTGTATAATAAAAATCCACCTTCTCAAACCTGGTTACATTTTCACAGACACATGGCCATTGGCTTACCTGTTAGACTTGCTAACAACTTATTGTTGTGTCCTTTTCTTCTCCATCCCAAATAATTTATTTAAAAAGCATGATAGAATTCTTGTGTTTTGAATTTCAGCTAAAGGGTATTAGCGTGAACACTTAGCAAATATCTAGATGGGAGTTTGCTAAGATTGTCAAGCTAAGAAGTTACATCACTAAAAATACCACAGTGGTGTATTGAAACACATCAGGATGGCATTTATTAACTTACTGACTTGTACAGTACGTATCAGGAAACAAACCAAAACAACATTCATAATATGACTGCTTCATTTTTTTTCCTGTTTTTTAAGAGTGGTAAATGCTTGAAGAATGAAAAACTGGATAAAACATTTTCCTTTTGGAAATTTTGGCTCATGTGTACCAAACTCTCTGAGACATTAATTTATCTT
Organism: Lonchura striata; assembly: GCF_050655825.1. Taxonomy (NCBI): domain Eukaryota; kingdom Metazoa; phylum Chordata; class Aves; order Passeriformes; family Estrildidae; genus Lonchura; species Lonchura striata. The sequence goes on from NC_140704.1 coordinate 58,676,140, forward strand.
TGTTTTGGGTCACAGAGCTGACCTGTGGCTGCTGCTTCTCCAAACAGAAGTGGGGCAGAGCTGGGAACCAGAAATAAATGTCACCTTCTGTTGAAGGCCCTGAGCACAACTTCTGCTCATGGCTGACATGTTAGGTCTCACAGCTTATAAATCTCTGTGCTCTGTGCATGCATAAGTCTAGTGGTGCAGATGTTTTGTGGGATGCTCTAGGTAAGAAACGTCCCAATTTTGAGGAGTTGCCTGTGTTTGTTTGGGTCCTTTCAAGCTGTGAACTAGGTCATGGATCCTGTGGGACCACTGTGTAAGGTACCAATGGTCAGAAACAAAGATATGGTGGAGACAGTGAAAAATGGTCTAATGCTTTAAAAACCTAAAAAACGCATGCAGAAACAATTTACCTCAGTAATTCTGACATCAAGCTGTGAGAAAACAACTGGGCTAAGTGATCTGCTGATTCTCTTGAATGCTAAGCTATTGTGATTAATTTCTAGATCATATTCAATTATTCATCGATGTGAACCCCAATTTTAAAAGTGATTAATCATTGAGAAACAAAGTCATACTGACTTTGAATTAAACTTGAAAAATAATTTCAGTACTCTTGAAATATTGACAAAAGTTTTGTAATGGTTTAACTTCAGGTATTCATTATTGTTTTTGTTTATGGTTTTTGTTTGTATTGATGCTTTAATGTTTGTGAGTTTTACTAGACCTTGTAACTTTGTTCCTGTTGCAAAATGTCAATAGAACAATTTTTTAAGATGTGAAAATAAACATGTGAAATTTTCAGAATCCTGGACCTTTTTGAAATATAAAATAAATTTAAAAATTACTAGAAAGATGTAGTTCAATTTTTCTGTATGAAATTATCCCCTTTGCTATCTAAGGAATAAAGTTTATATAAAATGTGTTCTACTGCTGTTACTGCATATCTTTCTGTATTATATCCATCACCCAGGCTGGTATGGATTAATCAGTTCAAAGTTTCAATCTCAGTGTTAAATCACAGAACCCTAGAATGGTTTGGGTTCAAGGGGGCTTTAAAGATCATCTCATTCCAATCTCCTTGGCACAGTCAGGGATATCTTCCATGGCCAGATTTGACCAGGTTGCTCAAAGCCCTATCCAAAATGATCCTGAACACTTTCAGGGATGAACCAGCAACAACTTGTCTAGGCAGTCTGCCTGTGCATCACCCAGCCTCACAGTAAAAGATTTCTTCCTAATATCTGAACTAAACTTATTCTCAGTTTAAAGCCCTCACCTCTTGTCCTGTCACTACATGCCTTTGTAAAAAGTCCCTCTCTGGCTTTCTTGTGGGATTTCTTTCAGATATGAGGAGGCTGCTATGTCTTTGGACTCTTCCTTTCTCCCAGTTGAACAACATCAGCTGTCTCAGCTTGTCTACACAGGAGAGGTGCTCCTGCCATCTGCTAATCCTCATGGCCCTCCTTCTGGACTTGCTCTGCATGATCATATTGATTGTGAAGCCTGTTGTAGATGCAATCATCTTTAGCCAGTGGTATTTACTATTTCATGTATAGTGTTTATCAAATGATACAAAAGCACATTCATTCTTCTACTTCATTCTTGTTTTCCTTCATAAAAGGACCAAGTTCTCTTTTACTTGAACCCAGCAAAATTATATCAGCCTGAAGGAGGCTAAGTGTTTATATAATTGGAGAGAAGCAAGCATAACTGAAGGTATAAAAATTGCTTTCTTATGTATAGAATAAAAAAATTAATGAGGTTTTAGTTATAAAGGTTTTGAGCGTACTATCAATGGAATGGTAAAATTAATTCTTATCTAAAAGTTTAAAAAGTTTTCTACAATTCTCTTAAGTTCCCTTTGTTTTAATCATAACAATTAAAATTGAAGTTCATCACTGATATATTTAGTGCATGATTTTAATTATAATTTATTTACTTAGTGTTCATTCTCTGTATCTTTTTGCTGCAGAAAATTTTCCAGGTAGAAATGTGAAACTTCACATATGGCATACCACAAGCGTCTTCAAAGATATCTGGGAAAACCTGACATATTTTAGTGTTTATCGTATTTCAGGACTCAGAACTTTGTATCCCTGCAGCAGTCATTAGGAATGGGCAGGCTCATTTCATTGATTGCACTGTTCAGGTTCAGATAGAGCAGAAAGGTTAGTAGAATACCTGTTAAATGCTTCAGTGGTCTGTGGCAAATCTCCAGTCATGCTCTTATCACAGCTGATGAATTTAATGTTTAAAAGGTGATAAAACTGAGTACATCCTCCTACTTTTCAAGGCTGTGGAAGCAATTGAATATATACAAAATGGTAGTTTAGATAATAGCAATCTCTTTGCTTTTATATGGAAATTATCATCATGTAGAACCAGCCAGGGAAGAATTCTCTGCCCTACCCAAAACTGTATGGCTTTGTATTTTCCTTTGGTTTTAATGTATGAAACTGTGCCAAAAAAAATTTCTATGTATATTCTGGGCTGTGGTAGACAAGTCAGATTCTATAAGTGGGTATCATGAAATGACAAATTCATGTATGAAAATAAATCACCAGCTGTGAAGCTGTGGACAGGAATGCCCAGTTATTTTTATTTAAATATTCACACTGAAGTCTAAAATTATCTTTTGCCCATATAGTAGCATTATTATTTTCACTGGATTTCAAGAAATATGTTGTCCTTTTCCATGATTAACTTTGCTCATTTTAGCCCTATGCAGCTCTTTTACTCTCCAGCTTCTAGTTGCAACAAGAAAATATTTTAGAACTCTTCTTTTGGTTTATCAGAAATTAAATATGAAAAAAAATTAACCAAAAAGTGGTAAATAATTATATTGTTTTATTTTAACTAACATTGAAACCATTTTATAGAGTATAGTTGCTGCCTGACAGAGGTCCTTGTCTCTTTACTGCCTTCAGTCAGACTTGGGACAAGTCATACCTTTAAACTGAGACCTGGGCAAGAAATAGGCTTTCTGATTTGTTAGCAGTTAACATATCTCAGGAAAGGAATTATTTAAAAATAAGTTTCAATTGTATGAAAACAAAATGCACTAAACATTTATACCATTTGTCTTTCAAAGTTGAAATGGTTTGATGAAATATGAAATAGTTTGGTTGTTACATTTTAATTAAAAGATACATCAATACAGTGACTAGCTAAACAAGAAAATAAGATTTTTCTGGTATATTGAATTAAGCTAATTCGGTTTTGAGATTCATTTTTATTTGATTGACTTGCCAACATGAACAAAACATTACATGTAAACAAATTTATAAAATCAGTATTTGCTTGAAAGGACTATACATGGTGGATTTACCTGTATTTATTAAATATTTTTACCCTGGTCTAGTTCTCTCTGTAACTTTCGTCCCCACAGGGATGAATTTTCAAAATCCCTTAAATATTCAACTGGAATATGTGTTCTAAAGTAGATTTGCATATAGTAGTGAGGATAGAGTTTAAGTGCAATGTAAATCACAAAAGTATTTAGCTAGTCCCTTTGCACCTTTGAAAGGAAATCCACACATTTTGAGCTCTGTGAAATGTTTTTTGTTGTTTTAAATGCTAGTGGTCAGTAGGCGATTACAATAGGATTCTCCTAGTTTTAAGGTCATCTCAAAGTGTTATGTATAATCACAAAAGATAGAAAAATCCATAGAGCTTCTGTATGATTAATCTCAATCAATGAAGTAGCATTTATCTTTAGCATCCTACCAATGAAGTGCAAGTTTCTAGCTTCCCAAATATTTGAGGCCTCCTCTGGAATCAATGGGACAAAACAACAAGGGAGGTTTGGAGCTGATACACAACACCTTTGTGATCTATTAGTACCAATGAAAGTAAGACAAATACCAAAGAAATTAGTGACCTCCTTGGCCTGCTTAAAAGATTTGCATCTTAGTTCTCACCTGAGTGAGAATTAAAGACTCACTCTCCAAAGTATTCTTGTCTTGTTTACCCTCTCACTGCTTTCAATATTATCCAGCCTTAGTGACGTGCTAAAAAAGTGTGACTAAAACTTAACATCAATTTTCCTGTGTATACCCATACATATTAAAATATCACAGAATCAGTGAATCACACAGAATTCCATGATGCAAACAAAATTCTGCTGACTGATCAAGAAAGGAAAAGTAAATACTTGGTTGCAATGTTTGCTTCTATGTAATGTTAGTCATTAATAATATGTTAAAAGTTCTTTAACTTTTAATTACATTGATAGCAACATATTTTTTTAAAACTCAGAAAACTTTTAATTTTGAAGAATCATTTTTAACACTGACATATAGGAGAAAAATATTATGAGAATATTAGTTACTGTATTTTGTGCAGCACTGAGTTCTAAGAGGCATGATGAGCTATCATGAAACCTTTGGAATGGATTTTAGGCTGTGTTATTGATGACAAATCAATAAAAACCAAAAAAAATCAGTTGACTAAGCAACTGACATTTTACAAGGATTCAAAGATTTGTTACAACCACCATTAGTCTTCTATGACACTAAAATGTTAGAATTTGAGAGCAAAGTAGAACAAAACAAAACTACATAGCACACTTCATAAGAAGACATAAATCAAAATTTCAGAGAGAAACCTGGGGAGTTTTGTGATTATAAAGCACTAGAAAATGTAAGATCTGTGAACATGGAACCAACAGGGTAAAAATATCAGATGAAAATCAACTTAGGAAAATTCTCAGTAATGCAAGAAAATAGACCTTTAGTTTTGATGATTTGGCTCTTGGACCAGGTAGGATGAAAAGGAAGTTGAAGCCACAAAATGGATGCAATTCCATAATCTCCTAAGTACTTTGAGTGAGATGGATGGTACTTTATGGAAAATAATCTTTACCAAGGAATAAAAATTTAGTTGAATCAAAGCACATTCTAGAGCAGCTTAATGTAACAGATATACTATTATATGAGAGGGATAACATCAGAGTAGACTGGTTTGTTGGACATTTGCCTGAAAAGAGAGGAATCTGGATTTCTCTCCATTATTTAAATTTAGTTAGAAAATCAGTGATTAAATGTCAAAAATCTCTAGTTTTTTCAACTTCCATGAAATTATTAATTTGAACCAACAATTTCACTTTACTCAGCTGTAATTGTTCAGTTGTTTGTGGTTTTGGTTTTTTTTTTTAGTTTTTGGCAAACATTTTGTAAATTATCTTAGCAGTAAACTTTATTTCTTCACAAACCTCTTAATTTCTTTTTTTAATATACACTAATGATGATCAAAGTACAAAATTGGCCTGGCAAAAATAAGCATAGTCTCCAAGTAAAATTTCAAACTTGACCTTAAAGCTGTGGATTTAATATCTAAAGGAATATTGTCCATATTAAAAAATGAGTTTAGAAAATTAAGAGAAAATGCTTGGAACACATATCAAATAAAAATCAAACATATGCAGTCTGAAACAATGATGGTAAGAAAATACTTGCCACTGTAAAGTATGATGGTTGATTAGTTATGGTGTTTTTTGCACTAGCCAAATATTGCCTGAAAAAAAAATAAGTTAATTTTCAGTTTGCTCAGATTTGTACAGGTTTTCAGGAAGCTCAGTTTGAATAGTCAAAATACTTAGTAAGTATAGAGGGAAACTGACTTAGCAATTTGAACTGAATTTCTGTTCACAAGCAATGTCTGACATATAATCAAGAGAAAAAGTCTTGAAAAAAACCCCACCAAAAACCAAGATAATTCTATAGAAAATTAAACAAAAAACTCCTCAAACTATTTTTGCTTGTTCTTAAGTGTAAGAACCCCAGCCTTGCTTTGGGTCCTCATGTGGTGGTGAAATTCCTCCTCCAACCCGTGCTTCCAAAGAAAAACTCCGCAGGCTTAGCTGTTCGGTCTCAAGGCAGTTTATTGCTAGTTATCTAACAGATTATGTTCTTGGACTGCGGCTATTTGATCAGTGGCCTGGGTAGAGGCACACACACACACTGACATCCTCTCTATCTGCTGTCTTCTTCGTCTCTCCCTCCGCCCAGGGCTGCTGCTATCTTTTATAAGATATATTACGTATAACATGTTTACAATTATTCCCCAATACCTACTACCTACGTTGCCAAGTGTTTTTCTACTCTAAACCAATCTGTGAGTGCCAACATCACCAAGAACATGGAGGTAAGGAAAAAGAAGGAGGAAGAACAGGATCAGCCCACTTTCCTCCATCTTAGAACTTCTGACCCCCATGTACAAAGTGAAAACCCCCCTGTACATGTGTTAAAACCCCCCTGTACAATACTAAAAAAATTTCCCCTCTACTTTGTAACTACTTATACTATACTATCTAACCTTTTGTAATTGCTTGTTCCACCTCCAAAGTTGGTAATTCATTCCATGGCTCAAACTCAAAATCACAGTTGTTTTTCAGCTGTCTGCCAGGGTCTAGAATGCTTCTGACCAAGGCCTGGAACCTCTAAAAATGTCTGAGAGACATTTTGAGTTCCCACACTTAAGGAACAGTAATTATATCATAGAAGTAATGTAGACTTATAAATGAACAACGATTTTATTTTTAAATTTCTGCTTAGAATTCCACAATACCATCAAGCACGAAACCATAAATGGGTAAAAAAATGTGAATTCTGTAGTCCTAATTTCCTAATCTATGCAGAAAAAATTTGCATACTCAAACACAAGTGAACACATATATCTGTTCCTCTTTGTGGCAGCAAAATAACCCATGCTATAAAAATGATAGGTTACATTCTGACTTTCTGTCTTTCCTGTCAATCTCTTAGGTTTCTTCATAAGTGTTCAGTATAAATGTGATCAAAATTATCTTTGTCTGCTGAGAGCAATTAATGTAAATTTGATAATTAATGTCTGTATTAATTTGAATTTGTTTGTTTGTTTTGTGCTGACACTAAAGCTTGAAAAAAGATTTTAAAAACCCCCACAGGAACCCACCTTATTTTTCTATAAAAGAGGATAAGAAATAATTTTTTTTTAGTCCAAAATATCTAGTAATTAAAGGTGTATTTTTTTTTTTTCAATTGGACACTGGACATGGGTATTTAATCATATCTTCCTCCTATATAAGGAAAAACTGTGTATCACACACGCACACCCATTTCCAAATTTCAAAGAGTGCAGAGGTAATAATATAAATATCTAAATGGTGAAATTCCCATTTATGTACAAAATGCACACTTGACAGCCCATCAGTAATATTTTAGAAGATATTAATATTAGATAACAACATGAAACAGACTGGCATGCAAAGGTATTTTTGAAAGTTTCTGTTTTGGTTAGGTGTATTGAACAGCACACCTGATATCTAACTTGCTGTGTTAGATCATGGAATCACAGAATGGTTTGGGTTCAAAGGGATTTTAAAGATCATCTTCTTTCAACTCCTCTGCCATGGGCAGGGGCACCTTCCACTAGAGCAGCTTGCCCACCCAGACTGGCCTGAGGCAACCAACCTGTTCCAGTGCCTCATCACACTCATACAATAAACTTCTTCCTAATAGTTAATCTAAGTATATTTTCTTTCAATTTAAACTAAAAGAGAATAAATCCCTTGCCCATCATTACATAACCTTATGAAAAGTCCCCCTTCATCTTGTATATTTCCCTTTAGGAAGGAAGGCTGCTGTAAATTCTCCCTGGACTCTTCCCTTCTCCCTGCTGAACAACCCCAGGTCTCTCAATCTGTCTTCATAGGAGACGTGCTCCAGCCCTCTTATCATCTTCATGGCCCTTCTCAGGAGGACTGGCTCTAACAAATCTTTTTCTACTGGGAACCCCAGAGCTGATGCAGCCCTGCAGGTGGGGTCTCACCAGAGGGGAGCAGAGGGGCAGCATCCCCTCCCTCCCCCTGCTGCCCACACTGCTTTGGGTGCAGCCCAGGACACATATGGTTTCCTTTCAGCATGTTCATATTGCTGTCTCATATGGAGTTTCTCATCAATCAACACCCCCACTACATTAATTAGTAACACTACAACACTTAATATCTTTTACATTTCAAAGTTCACATGCCAGGAATGGGTATGTTTAAATTAAATTGACTTTAACAAAGTACCTGCTCTCCTACAGCTTTTCTGCATATATGAAAATGGTACTTACTTTATCAGTGAATAGAATGGTAACGCTGCAGATACTGCAGTCAATTGAGCAAGTACTTTCCTGGCTAAAGCTTCTGACACACATAACATATATGTTATGTAAAGAAACGTAGACCTTTGAACTATAAGCAAGGATTGCAAAGTAATCTTAGGAAAAAATAATGTAGAAAGTAACTCACTGTCTTTCTGGAGAATATTTGCACTGTTAACTTATATTTACCACTAAATCAGCTTCTGTAATGATTGTCCCAATGACTCAATGTATCATTTGGACAGAGCTCTCAGTAGCATGCTAAATATATCCAGCTCTTGAATAAGACATTCTTCTAAAATTTACTGTTCACCAAGCTAAGGCTGTAACATATTGCCAGAAGTGAGAACAGCATGTGTTACTGGAAGGTTAACTAGTCTTCAACTTCAGCCTGTGAACTGTGGATGATACTGACAAAGTGTGTTAAGGTCAAATCCCTCTCCTAAAACCATATTTGAAAATGTTTGTAGTAGCACAAGTCATAAAGGAACAGCTATAGATCTGTACGCTTAGAGCTAGGCAATGTGCTAGCAAGACAGGCACTGAAGAGGCAAGATAAGTGCTGCAGCATAAATAGCTGTTAAAACAAGGATAGAAAGTCTTTTCTGTTCACTGTGTTTATTGTAAATCTGGTGTGATATTGATATCCTTCTCTTGAATGAGTTTCACTAAAATCGTTCAAGTGTGTAAGATTTTTTTTAATTTAGGAAGAAATGAGAAGAACTATTCTTGTTAATCACACTTTCAGTTTTTACAGGAGGCAGATTAATTTGTAAATAGGATAATTACAACATATTTCTGAAGCTGGAACTACAGAAAGTTAGTCTCACGAAAGTCCGGGACAATATGCCAAGGCAGAACTATCCAAGTCGGTTACAATTTCAAGTATGTGAATCTCTTCACTTACAGGCATGGTTGGGCACTTGTGGCTTCTAGTAGTGGTAATGTTTTGGGTTCTTTTTCTTTGGGTTGTGTTTTTCAGAGTTTTTTTGTTGAACTTTACATCTCTGTCTACCCATAAGGTAAATTATATTGGCTTTTATTTTTCTTTTTGAAAATAAAAGAGAATTTGATCAATCATTCCTGATCCAACACTAACTAAAATAAAAGTTCCTCATACTTTATGAAGAAAAAAATCAAGCCAATACTGTTTTAGATGCATGTTCCATTGATACGTTAAAAAAATGAGGAAAAAGAAACAACAGTAATATATGAAATAGTATGTGTTATGTCACTTGAGAATTTTTCTTATTGCCAAAATTCTGAATGTTTTTCAATTCCTTCAAAGACAATTTTAGCATACATTGTACATCCTACAAAAGAAATGTTGATCAGTGTGTTTCTAGTCACTGGATCATGAGCAAGTACCTCAAAACATCTTGTTTCTTTCAGAGATTACAAGATTCAATCTCTCATTTGTGAAGTACTGTATAAAATTGTATCACAGAGAAACAAAATGCTCTAACATCTGTGGAAAAGGTCTAAGTTACTGGGAAATGTCCTTCTAAGCACACTTGAGAGAATAAAAATCATGTTTCTCACTTTTCTTTATGTAGAATAACTGTGTAGCTCAGTAAAACAATAAACACATATATGTGTCCAACAGCTGACCATAAAACAGAGATACCCAGCCCTCTCATCTGGCCTGAATACATCTGATCCTTTGAATAAAGGTTTAGTGGTTTACAGCCATAATTTACACAAACAAGTATTTTTTGGCATTAATTTGTCATTATGTTACTGAACTTCCCATTGAGCAAGTGAGTGATAGTTTTATTTGCTTCCAGTACAGATCTGATAATAGTCACGCTAGAGGAAACTCTTCATCTGGAAGGATAGATATTAGCTTATCAATTTTGGTTTTTATATCAGGAAAATGTCTGGCCTGTCCATATTCCAAGCTGACTGAAAAGTACTTGGTGGGTTGCTGCCAGCCACGTGCAATCACTCTTCAGGGTGATCAGACTTCTGTGGGTTAATCTGGTCTACATCAGCTGAGAGATCATTGCAGAATTCAGCTGATATAATAAAGTTGGAAGAAAAGGTAATTTCCAGAGTCCAAAATTCAACCTGCCTCTATTGTTGGGCATATACATGATATTTCATATTTTAAAATATTGGTAAAGTTACAGAGAAGTAGACAGCTTAGTAGGTTAGACTGGCAAATGTGGAGAAACAGTGTAACAATAGCAGTTCTCATTAGGGAGCAGGCCAGAGGCTTTTGCAAAATGTTCGTAAGATGCCCAGAACAATTGCAAACTTTTGTATCTGATAAAATAGAATTGCAGACAGAATTTGGTAGGAAGCGTGTGTCTATACCCTACTTTATAAAATGCAACTTTTGACAACTGCATTGTGTCTTTACATAATGTTGATTTAGCTGTTGGTCTTTGACCTTTGCTTTTATTTTAACCATATGGAAATCATAAGGATTCATTTTATTTTATAGCAGTAAAAAATAGCCAGGACACATCACAACTTTTTGACATGTAATTGTGAATTTGCAAGTAATGTATTCATTGGGAAACCACCATTTCCTTATCTTCTTCTGTCAACCTTGCAGCATCCCAGCCATCATAAAATTTTGGTTTTGTGAGCTTTTCCTGGAATTTAAGAGCTTTGCAGGTTCTTATTCTGTAAAGTAGTCCATCATTCTTTCACCAACTTCCATAAGTTTAGAATTTTATTTGGAAGTCTCCTTTTCAAGTAGCAGCTAGTTCCTGCCTATTCTGTATTATAAAAGCCAGCATTATCAGAGCCTAAGGTGGTGTGATTGCAGGAAGAAGCTGTTTAATACTGAAGTCTGAAAGCAAAGTTGTCTTTAGATCTTATAGTGCCTCATATGTGACCATAGATAAGGTATTTTTTAGCAGGGATTTGCATTAATAAAAATTAAAGCTTTAGGATTTCACTTCAAAGGGAAATGTCAATGAAAGCATATCCTCTCTTAGTTGCTTTGGTAGCAGAATATTAACATCGCTAATGTAAAAGTTTATACAGCTAGAGGCTGGAATCTCTGTCTCTCAGTAGAGAAAAAATAAATCTTAGACCACATCAGAAGTGTGCAGCACTTAAAATACAAAGAGAGAAATGAAAAGTGCCCTTTTCTCAGGAGCAGTAAACACACAGAGTACATTTATTTTCAAATTGATATATCTATCATTTAAAAAGTTTAATTTTTAATGTATTAATTCCAGATAGGCATCGACATATAAATAAATATATTAGTCATTATCTGCTAGCTTTTTAAGGCTTTACTGGTGCTAAGTATTATTTTGTGCTACATATTCAGTCATTGATTTCAGAAAAACAACTCTACAGTATAAGTCACTGCTTAAAGGACAGAAAAATCTGTGTGAAGCATAACCTATCAAATACAATTACACAGTAAAATGGATTATTTCATTGATACTAGTCCACAGGAACATCCAATTTGCAAATATTTAGTGAAGAGATTTTTGAATGCAGAAAGTCCCTTTTAGTTGAAAGGAGGAAAACTGGATTGTCAGGTTTTTTTTTTAACAAAGCATAGTGAAAAAATATGTGTATTGTTGTACAATGTTGTTGTATGTATATTCTTACTGTCCCAAATAATTGAGGGATTTCAGTTCCTTTATTGCAAGAAATAAAAGTAAATAAAACTATCATTCAGTTACTAAGTGGAAGCTCAGTAACATTAATTGTCAGCCATGCGTTGCTCAAACATTCAAAGCATTCATTAGTCTTCTGAAATCTTGAAAATTGTTATTAAAAAGTCTGATGTTTTTAAGAGTATCTTCTTGAGATTTTGTATACATGTTAAGCAGGATATGCTATTCTATTTCAGCATTGGATAGTTTCTGTGCCTGGGTGGATTTGCCTGTGATTAAGGGCTGCATGAAGAATATATAACACTAAATGAGATGGAAACTGCAAGCTGGCGGGCTAACCTACTGGTCTGTAGAAAGCACCATTTTCCAAAAGCTATTATATGTGAGGCTTTCCTGCCTTTTCTAAGTGGTTTTAAAGAATTATTTCTACAGTTATATTTAAATGAACCACAAGATGCTGCTGCCTAATTGCATCACTTTCTTTAACAAGTCTAATGGCGAAGCCCAAAAACAGAGAAGCCTAAGTAGAATTTTTATAACATTTCAGTTACTTGTGCCCAAAATTAAGATATAAAAAAGGCTTTGCTCACCAACCATTGAGAAAGAATGCTTGATTTAATGTGTTTCATTTTTATCACCAAATTTCCTTGGATTTCCATGGTCATCCTCCAGAACAGTGTTTCACTGAGTAGCCGAAGTATTACCTCATGCCTAAAATATGTCAGTATTTAAATATTCCTGCAAGCAAGTGCAGAAAGAAGACAATGGTACATTTGTGATTTCCCTTCCCCTCTTCTGTACAGTGATTTGATCACTCACTCAGCTATTAGGAAAATCTGACTCAGTTCCTCTTCTCCCCTGAGAGGATTTGGTCTAGTAATTACAGAAGTGCAGGATATGTGTCGGAATGAAAAGAGTGACTGCCAGCCAAGACTTGCCATTTCTAGGAAAGTTTCCTAAGCAGCATGACAGAGATTCAGAGCCCCTTTTGGCATTAGATTTTACCCTTTTAAAATGCTTTTTTAATAATTTGACACAACTTCAGCAGGATAGATCCTGACTTTTGTGCAAATTGCTTACTTTTTGAACTTATTATAAGGTAATAAAAGTTCTCTGACATATAAATGATGAATAAAATTTCATTCAGTTTTCATTTTATATAATATACAAGAGGGGTTTGAATCTTGCTTTTTTGAGTGTATTATTGAATAGTGTCTAATAACTAGGTATAATGTACATAGATATTAATATGATGGCATAACAACAGCTCCTCAACAAACCCACCCATAGGAGTGTGCTCCATCTTTAAGCCCTGCTCAATGGAGACTGAAGCTTAGGCTTTCCATGTACCTCTCTTTTAGTGGCATCAAATTGAAGGAAAAAATAAATTCAGAAATACTCTAAAGAGAGTTTGAATGTGCTGGTTCCACAAGTAAAATACAGTAAATGTCTTGTGGATGTGGAATGAGTTTATTGATCCAATGGCTTGCTTAATTCCAATTCTTTTAGAGTTATATGGAGAGAGGATTTGATGCTGTATGTTTGAACTACTGTGCTGTTGTTCTGATGGAAAAATTGTGATTGAAAAATTCTGAGATGCAATTTTCTCAATTACACATGAAGGTATTGTTACTATATTTCAGGGCAATACACAAAGGCTGAAGTAAAACTAATTTTAAAAAGAAGTCAGCAAATGCTTTATTATTGCTACCTCATTAAAGGAAAATGTGATTTATCAAAACCGAACTTTCTAATCCCAGTTAGAATTTCTTTACAGTCCCTTTCCTACTACTGTGAATGTTTTTCATGCTTTAAATTCATGTTTCTCAACCAGCACCTTTCTATCTCAAATTTTTAAAAAATTATTTTATGAACATTTTCATTATTCAGAAAGAAATTTAATTTTAAGAATACAAGTTCTTTCAAAATGTGTCATTCCATGCAACTTTACTTAAAGTAATGAGCAAAGAACTAGGATATAGTGATAAAATCTTACTGAAAAGCAGCCAGAACCTTTCATCTGTCTTTGGACATAATTTCTGACATATACAAATGGATCATTTATGTGTTAGTTATACTTCAAACAGTTTAGGTGACAATTTTCAGATGACAGGTAAATTACAAATACCTTTGCCAATTCAGCACGCTTGAATGGATGCATGATAATGTTTTTATACCTCAGATTCATGACATTATTTTTAACTAATAAGCAATAAGAGAATGTGAATATAAATTCAAAGCACTTTAAAAATTACTGATATTTTCATGAATACAACAGCTGTTGAAATAGTCCTAATTAAAAATACCACTTATCAAGAGTAGCATATTGAAGCCAAGTGGTTTGTATGCAAGCACAAAGACTGCTACATTCTCTTTTTTCTCTTCATTCTTGAGATAGGTTTACTTTTTCTTAATACACATAATACTGGATTTGAAATTGTTTAACCTGAAATTAATACTCAATACTCCAATAAAATACATCTTTATTCAGAAGATTCAGAAGAGCAAGGAAGCTGTAGAATTAAAATTTTGCCTTACTGAATTAGATATATTGTCTGTCACAGTAGCTATGTCAGGTATTTCGTGCTAGATACTGGATTAAATAAATTACTTAGTACATCAAATAAATCATTTGATAAAACATACTGTATTAATATTAAATCAAATATGTTTTAGAATTCAGCAGCTTACATGTAGTTAGAAATATATTCTTTTCTCTTTATTTAAATTCAAATCACTAAGCATGCAAGGTGTACACCGTCTGGTAAAAGGAAAAAATATTCCTTTGATAGCTTTCCTTGTCTTTTTTATATTAGACTGCTTTATCAACTCTGGTACTGAAATAGTAGAATGGTAGTAAATTCATGACTAATATGCCTTCTTATACTTTTTAATTGTGAATTAAAATTTTTTGCTAATGAGGAATGTTATGAGATATTTATATGATGCCTATGCTGTTGATCATTGCCATGCTTGTTTATTACAGTTATTAATGAAAGGCAGTCCTATTACATATGCATGGAAGTCTGCTTTTTACTGTCATGGTATTTTTTTTATTTTAAGCCGCATAACATCTGCTTAACATTTATGATGATACATAGACACAATGTCCAAATTTTAGCAAGGTCTTTTGTTGTAGCATGTTTTTTTTCTTTTTTTTTCTTTAATTTTCTTATCAATTTACAAATCGAGTTTTGTACTTTTTTTCTTGTTTTGTTTAAACTTTGGAGAAGCTATTGTCTTTCTTGGACATTGATCTTGAAATAAACCACATATTATGTATATGAAACTCATTTAACTAATATAGAGCTATTTAACAATAGAACATGTTGGGAATTCAAGTCTAAAAGAGAATACAGTCCACAGTGCTTTCTCTATTTATATTAAAGAAGTGAGACTGCTGCATTATACAGTACACTTGATACGACTCAGTTTGGTCTTCAAGAAGAGCAGTTGCATATCCAGATATGCTCCCTATTGTTTCTGATCATAATTTTAAAATATCTGATAGATTAGAAAAAAAATTGTTTAGCCTCTGTTATTTACTTATTTGTCCTTCGCCACTACATGTTGAGATCCTAACTTGTGGTGTTGACTCAGACCCATGTGGTTAAAGGGAAATGAGGTGTACATAAGAAATCAATATTCAAATATGTAACCCTTCAAAATGTCTATCACATTTATAGACTTTGTCTTCATAAAAATATATTAAGATAAATTCTTATAAACTTGATAACTTTTTCCAGTAAATATCCTTTCATGCGAATCAAAATTTTATACTTCAGGCTGTGGAAAATTCTGTGAAATTTTTTTTTTTTTTTTTCAACAGTTATAGGAATTTTGTATTTATAGTGGGTTAGTTTACTCATGACATTTCTCAGTGGGCTTAATCTTTTCTTTCTACTTAAATTAGTATCAGAAAGAGAACCTCTGTATTGATACTGAAAGCAGTGACACTTCAGTAAGACTTGCACCCCTTTGGTGCTAGAAGAGCCCAGAAAATCCTCACTGTCAAGCTGAGAGAGGTAAGCAGAAAAATGAAAAGCCCCACTCACATGTAATTTTTCTGTGTATTATGTGTATCAAGGAAGAGTAATTAACTGAGAGCTGTAATCATCTCAAGTTGTGAGGAAGGAGAAGACTAACTGCCTTTAAAAGGGCAGTTCACACAAAGTATGGCAATATAAAGCACTAGTAGTTACTGGCAGAGTAAGAAGTGGCAGATACCAGAAGTACAGCCTTCATCATTGTCAACATCTGCATGTACAAGACTGCTTCTGCTCAATTTATGGAGGAAGATTTGGCTTATGGGTGACTGCTTCAGGTTATTTAATACGAGTGTATGACAGTACAAGTAACTGAAAAGTTTTCAAGGTCAGTTCAGCATTAGCCAGGATGTTTTTATCATCTCTCTTCAACGTCTCCACTGCTTTGTCTTTCAGATGATAGCCTTCAGCTATTTCCCTTTGGAACAAGATATACCTACTCTTATAGAGCATTAAAAAGTAGTTACAACATAACACACTGATCTGTAAAGCACTAGTGTTTGCTTTGTCCCTTTCTAGGCTGTGCCTCACAAAGCATCCAAGCAACATATTCAACCCCAAAATACAAACCCTTTCATGTCAGTCTGCAGAACTGACTACCCTAACATAGAGCAAGCAGGCTGTATTTGAACAGCCAATGTGAGGCAGAATCTGGCAGATATCACAGCAAGACAACCTCACAATAACAGGATCAGTGCTCTGATCATCAGCATATAAAGTTAAATAAAGTATAGCAAAAGTAAAAATATATATTTTAAAATAACCTTGAACATTTTCTTCTCTTGTGGGCAATTTTATTTGCTTGTTTGTTTAGAGTTGGTTGGTTCATTTTAGATTAAAATATTTTACATGTTCTGAGAGATGACATAAAAACCAAAAGATGTATAATTTTATTACCTCTTCAGTAAAATGTAAAAGCATACTTCACCATGAGAAATTGTTTGGATGGATTATTCTTATACAGATATACTGCTAATAGCATGTAGGGATATTTCTTCTGTGTCTTAAATAAATTCAGGTGTCAGAAAGTGGGTTTTTCATTCCCTTCCTCAGCCACTGACACAGAGAAGAATCAGTATCAATTGAATTCATTTTCATTTAGATGCCAGAGAGTGTGGAAAGAAAGGCTTTATCTCTTAAGACCAACAAATTCAAACAACAATATTGTCTTTGAGAAATAACACAACGCCATGTAGAGCAAGGATTAATCTGAAAATAGGATTTGACAAAAACTTCATGTAAATCAGACTGTGGGTTGTGTTGGTACAAACATGCTGTCTGTGTTTGCTCAGTGCTAGGTAGATATTCACAGAATCACAGAGTCAATTAGGTTGAGGAAAATACCTCTGAGGTCATTGTGTCTGACCTGTGACCAGACACCACCATGTCACCTGGACCATGTCACTAAGTGCTACGCCCAGTCTTTCCTTAAATACATCCAAGCTCAGTGACCACCACCTCCAAGGGTAATCCAGTCCAATGCCCAATCACTCTTCCTGTGAATAAACTGCTCCTAATGTCCAGCCTCCCTTGGCATGGTGTAAGACTATGTTCTCTTGTCCCTATTGGCAGGGAATCCTTATAAACTATTGTAAGACCATTGTAATAGGTCACTGTTTTACTAGTTTCAAATGTAATCAATGCCAGGCATAATTAACATATTTAAGGGCACCTCCCTAAAAATGTATTTCAATACTTTCATATTTTAAAAGATTTGTGGTTATGTCCAATGGCTAACATTCTTGCTATTTAATAGAAAATTGGAAATTATTATAATCAAAAGGCATCTGATTTTAACTTCACTGTCTAGACAAACTCAGTAAATACTGGCCAAAACTTGGAACATTTCTCGACAGTTTTGTTTCTTAAGTGCAGTTTTCAGAAGCAGTGGCATACAAAAATATTCACATAGTATCACATAATAATTTAGGTTGGGAAGGACCCTTAAGATCATTGACCCCAATCATTAACTGAATAGTGACAAGTCTATCACTAAATCATGTCCCTGACTAAGTGCCACATCTACATGTCTTTTAAATCCCTCCAGGAATGGTAACCCAACCATTCCTCTGGGAAGCATATTCCAACATATTCCATCATTTCCATGAAGAAATTTTTTCTTAATATCTAATCTAAACCTCTCCTGGGATTACTTGTGGCCATTTCCTTTTGTTTTATCACTTTCTACTTGGGAGAAGAAGCCAACTCCCCTACCACCACCACCTACAACTCCCTTTCAGGCAGAGAGTGATATGGTCTCCCCTCAGCCTCTTTTCCTTCAGGTTAAACAACCCCAGCTCCCTGGGGTACTGCTAATCAGAGCTGTTCTCCAGATCCTTCCCCAGCTCTGTTGCCCTTCTCTGGACACTCTCCAGTGCCTCACTAGTGCCAAGTAAAGGGGTACAATCATTGCTCTGGTCTTTCTGAGAACACTATTGGTGATACATGTGCCTTCTTGGCCATCTGAGCACAAGCCGGCTCACATTGAAACAGCTCTCAAACAACACCCACAAATTCTTTTCTTCTGGACCACTTTCTAGCTACTCTGTCCCTAGCCTGTAGGGCTCCATGGGGTGGTTGTGACCCAAACAGAGGTCCTTGACTTGGTACTTCACCTTGTTTAACATCATACAGGTGGGTTCAGTCCATAGATGTAGCCTGCCTGTATCCCTCTGCAGAGCCTTCAGACCCTCCAGCAGATCAACACTCCTGCCCAATGTGATGACAACTGCAAACTCATTGAGGGCATTCTTGATCTCCTTGATAAATTAATTTGTAAAGATATTACACACAACTGGCCCCAACACTGAGCCCTGGGGAAGATCACTAGTGACTGGCCACCAACTGGATTTCAGTCCATTCACCACCACACTCTGGGTCTTTACATCCAGACAAGGTTTTACCCAGCAAAGTGTACACCCATTGAAGCCTTTATCACCCAGTTTCTCCAGGAGAAAATATTGTCAAAAGCTTCACTAAAGTTGAGGTCAATAACATCCACCAACTGGATGCAAGCAGGACATGTCTTTCATAAATCCACACTGGCTGGGCTTGAACTCCTATTTGTCCTGTGAATGCTGTGTCATAGCACTGCAGGTGATGTGTTCCATGACATTATCCTGAGCCAAGGTCAGATTGAAAGACCTCTAGTTTCCCAAAATTTTCCTCCAGCCCTTCTTCTAGATGGGAGTAATATTTCCAGCCTCCATTCAACTGGGACTTCTCCAGTTAGACAGGACTCCTGATAAATTATGGAAACCAGTTCATTGAGCATTTTTGCTAGTTCTCTGAGTACCCATGTGTGTATTCCACCTGGTTCCATAGATTTGTGAGTGTCTAACTGGTGTAGTAGGTTGCTGACCATTTTCCCTTGGACTGTGGGACTTTTGTTCCATACCCTTCCCTCTTCTCTAGGATGACTGGCAGCTCAGGGAGCTGGGTACCCTGAGAGCAACTTACTCTTGAAGACTGAGTCAAAGTAATTAAGTACCTCAACATTTTCCTTATCCTTTTGTATCAAACAAAATATGTGGATTCATCATGGTGATAGCTGTCCTTCCAAAGGACAAAACTTCTTTTTCCAGCCAAAGCTCTCTGTTCAGACAGGCCAGTCTTCTTCCACACTGGCTAGTTTTCCTGCACAACAGGATGGACTATTTATGTATCAAATGTAGTGGTTCATGCAGTCTGGAAAATTATTCAATTTTTTGAGCATAAGGTAACTAGTTACCAGTTCCTGTTTTCTACATAACTGTCATAGTTATCATGACAACATAAAGCCTAAAATAGATGCAAGAAATAAGTTCTAGGTGCTAAGCACATATTTAGCCTTACACACTTCTCAGTTTTTCACAAAGATGTGGTGCAGAGAAATACTCTCCTTTTTTTTCTCCACTTTCTGTGAAAAGAGGCTTTAATAGATTACACAGTATTTTAAAATTGTTGAAACTAAAAATAATGCAAAGATTCTTCAGAATTATAGACTAGAGTCCAACCTATAGAAACTCATCTTTCATCCAGATGGATGAAAGAAGACATTTCAGGAATTTATTATCCTTTCTTTAAATTAAGCACAAGAGAAATTAGACCCTTAATCTTTGATATTCAAGATGTATATACCCCCTGAAGTGCTAAAAGTAAAAGGAAGTAAATAACATTTTCAAAATCATAATTTATATATTTGATTCTCTGATAAAGAAACAAACAAAAAAATTAGGTCAAAATTTTCAAGTCTCCCAAAAGAGTAATTCTCATTTTTATTTTGTGGGTGAATTTTCTGTGTTGCTTTTGCATGTTTTTAAAATTTATCTATCCAAGTTGCAATACTAGCTTTTGGGTGACTCTGCATTTGTGAGGTGAATACCATCCTAAGTAACATAAACTTTCCAAAGATAAATTTGAGAACCACTTCATTAGGTTTTTAAGAGCCTAACTAGTTCAGAAAGTTCCAGTTCTGAAAAACTGCTCATATGAAGAAAGTATTCCAATGTTATGAATTTGGCATTTGAAATAAAATAATTTGGTATGTCAAAGATAGACACGGATCAGATTTTCAATGGTCATGCTGTAGCTGCTTCACTTTCAGTAGGATTATAGAAATTAATATCTGCTGGGCAATTAATCTATAATTTTTCCAACAAATACTGTCTTTCAGTTATGGGTAATAGGTACTGTAATTATATGGTACTAATATAAAATATGCTGAAAAGTATTTTTTGCATCATGGACATTATTTCATTAATGACTTCAAATAAAAATTCTTAAATCTGTCAGACCATGACAATCCAGTGTGCTGGAAATATTATGTGTGTAAAATAATTTACAGGTATTTTTGGTCTGAAGGATTTAGCATTGCAGAATGGTTTTATCTGTTATCTTCATATTGTATTCAAAGAACTAAATGAAGCTTCTTTGATGTTGAAATATACTCTAGGATTGTGGCACTCAGTATTTTTACTTTAATCAATCCCAGCAGACATATCTTACTATACTAGATCAAACAAATTTAGCTTTTGATTTCATTTGAATCTAGTAAGGCTAAATAAACTGCATTTATTCCACCTTACTCTATGGTTGATAATGTGCAAATGGACAACAAGATGGCATAATTTTTGCAAAATTTTTAAGACACATCCTGCAGCATAAAAAAAGAGTTCATAAAGTTTCCTATCCTCTGGCATGTATGTCAATTCATTTAAGTAAACATTGGCACAAAACCTACTGTTTTTCTACATAACTATTGATTTTTGAAATGTAATGTCAGAATAAAATGTAAAATCCAAGAATAAGAAATGGCACCTTTTATGTATAAATGCTATTAATCCTGTAGCTTTTTTTTATTTATTCTTTCCAATTATTTTGTAATGGAAGGTTCTGGAGAAGGCATAACAAAAATAAAACACCTTAAGATGCATAAATTTACAAGTGTACTTTGTTTACTTCAGACAAAATAAATTAATTATAAGTAGTATAGCCTATATTCTAAATTACATTTTTCACCAAAAAATTTGAAGCTTCCACAGTAAGCCAGCAAGGCATCTGAATGATTGAAATGCTCCTTAAGGAAAGGCAGTAATCAGCCTCCAGCAAACACTTGTTTTGTTTTGGTTTTTTTTTCACACAGGTGATATGCTAATTTTGGTTGTAACTAGCTGCATAGGGGGATCTCTGGGATGCAAAGATTTTCCACCCAGGCTGGTAATTGAGGCAGACTTGGAAACACCTATGTACTGCCTAACAGTGGGGTTTGACAGGATAATATCTGGGATTTTCCAAAATTTCCACTAGGAGCGATTATCCAAAAATTTGTCAAATTATTTTTCTGCAGCATTCTGGACAAAGGCAGCTGGCAGTTCAATCAGCCACTTAAGGCATTAATGACCAACTATTCTGCATATGTGCAATGACTCTACCTAAGTCAAACATCTAATAAGAATTATATATACTCAATGTACTCAGAAGTACAGGACAGGTCTCAGGACATTTTCAGACATCTGCAATTTCTGCTCAGTTTATGGTGATATTATAAAATGGCAGAGGAGAGGTGAAGTGAAAATACACTTTTTCCTTGAGTTTTCCTTCTTGAACTTTGATCTTCAGCTGGTGGCCTGTTCCATAGCTAGTCTCTTGCATCAGCCAAAGCCCCATTGTCAGATAATGGTACAAATATCAACACCTGTAGTCAGCAGAGAGTATCTCTTTCTCTGCTTCAGCATCAGCTGAGCAGCAGACTCTAGGAACCAGAATCAAGGAACAGGGACATAATGGGCTATTTTATAAGCCAGAACATTCAATAAACATCTGAAAATCCTCTCTCACTATTGTCCTGGTTTAGGGCAAATTTGGGAGAAAACTCCAAAAGGGTCCTTCCAGAAAGTACACTCAAGCTCCTCCCCCTATTGGTCTGGGAAAAGAATCAGAGAAAAGCAGAAAAGATCTGTTTATTTAAGAAGCAAAGTATTCACAAGCATAAAAAATGAATAATAATAGACAATAAAACCTCTTGCTGTTCTGAAGAAATGGGAAATTCCGAAAGTCCTTGTCATGAAGTATAGCTCAGCTTGCTCAATCTCTTATCAGTCCCTCCAGTGCCAGACCCAGTGGGCCACAGGCATGAGGTCCCTGTGTTTTTCTGGCTTTTCAGTCCAGAGCAGGCTTGAACAGTTCCAAGAAAAAGAAAAAACAGTCCAGGGAACTTCTCTGCCTCAGCTAGCTAAAAACTAACTAAAAGCACAGCCCAGAAGGAATGTGGAGGAGTGAATGTTCCTGAAAACAAAATGCACGCTTCTTTTTACCCCTGCTTTCCTCTCAGAACCAGTCTTAAGGGTGCAAAACATATTTCTGCACTAAACAGACAAATTCAGCATCATAAAGTCACTCCAGGACAACCATGAGCCACACTGAAGTATTACAGCTGCAGGCGAAGCAGTGAGGCAAGCACACTGAATCTGTTATGTAGTCTCTGTCAATAAAGTCTTTTATATATGCTGAATTTCTAGATAGCACGTGTGGAGTAGCTCATAATGATTCTATTTCGATAGGGTGCAGACAGACACCTGCTTTTCTGTTCACATTCGAGGGCAAGGGGACAACCGTCTGTGCCACTGTGCATGAACTCATGTTTCCTGTGCCTTTTCAGGGCCTGTACCTACACACACAATTGTGTTTTATGTTATTTGACACAAATGTCAATCTTCAGTTCTTCCTATACACAAACATTGACTACACTTATAAGGCGGTATTCAGCTCCTCAATAGTACACTTATCTCCTAAATGTAGCAAACAAGGCACCCATGACAGGTACTGGGGATTTAGTCAATAGTATCAAGAGCCTTGGAAAGATATTCAGCACATCTCAAAGATATTTTTCAAGCCATATCTACAAAAAAAAAAAAATCTCCATTTATTTAGGTGGTTTTCTTTTCAATATTTCTTAGGGAAAAAATAGGTATTTGACCAATAACAAAAATGGACAAATCTGTATTGCTTCCTTTACCAGCCTGTTTTTTAAATTTTTCTCAAGCAGAGAAAAACATTTTCCATTCTGTCTAACTTCAGCATTATGTAAAATTCACATATCTATGTTTCTCTTATATTGCTGAGCTTCAAGATTTGCTTCTCCAGTTTGATTGCAATTCCTCTTCTATTCCAGACACAGAAGGTTGGCCTACTGAAAAATTTTATGTAATGCATGAAAGGGAAGCCATGTGTAGCAGCTAGCAGAGAATGTAGTCTCCAGAGAGAACCTCAGCTCATGTCATTCCATGATTCATGTTTCCCACCATATGCCCTGTTCTGCAAAAACCTCCCTGTACCATGTAGTCTGACCTGTGAATCCCTCTTGTCACATGATCCAACATGCAGCATTTCTTGCACTGCACTGGACTCATGATAATATTTTGTCTTTTCGCTGTAGCTGATTGATCTCTCAAATGCTGAGAACTTTGATCTATCAGAAAGCAAAACTGCAATATAATCTTTGAATGTGACTTTCACTAATCTGCACCTGGTATTGCCAAAACCCAAATTCCTTATCTGGTAAAAAGAGAAGCAATTTAAAAGGCTAGCAATTATAATATTGTAAATATTTTTATTTCTTATTTGATGTTCACACTCTTTCCCTGGTAGTCTGGTTTACTTTCAGGCACAATAAAATGACGCCATCAAAAGCAGAAAAATTTCTTCATGAACCAGGTAATGCCTACACCTAATTCCTCGTAATTATAGGGTACAATTTAACATTTAAATTTCTACTTGAAGAGCAATGTAAATTTTAATTTTTCAACTTCTCATGTGAGTACACTCTTTCATCTCTCTTGGCTTCTTCTTGAGCATTTTCTGCTTTTAAAATGGCTCAATTTTTAATACCAAATTCATTTAGACATGTCTTGCAGTGAGATGTAATGACAATATGTTGCTTTCTGTAGATTGCCATCACATCTATTTCCAAAGATTCATATCAGTGTCGATATCCATGACAGCATCCTCAATGACCTATTTGTTATGCCAAAGTTCCCACTGTGGATGTTCATTATATTGAGTCTCTTGAATCCCACAGTATCATACTTGTAAGAGGCATCTGCATATATTACAGGACTGGTTTTGTCCTCTGTGACCAAATATGTATCCTACAAGGAGAAAATCTTTCTCTTATTCCATCAAGACAAATCAGACCTTGTAGCCTAAGCAGTGACTTTGTTTTTGTTTTATGCCTCACCTTGCCTCTCTTACACTAGGAAGCTGGTCACTGGGAATAACCAAAAAATATACAGAAAAGAAAGCAGATATCTATGCTCTTTTAGTCTTTGTATGGACAAAATGTCACTTTTGGCATAGCTCAAATATATAGAGTAATAAATGTCATGAACATTTTCTTACTTCGCTGCTTTTCAAGCTTCACAGGATCCTCTTGGCTCAGGCAGATTTCCCTAGGAGCCCAGAGCCCTAGGGCTCCATACAGGGCTGATTTGCTGGGATGGCTTCTTCTAAGCCTCTGCAAACAGCTTCCTCCTGTGTTTATGCAGCAATGGCCCCTTAGCCTTTAGCAAAACCCCCTCAGTTTACCAGCAAACTTCTGTTTCGTTTTATCTTATGAGTCATCACCTGTAGGAGTGGAACTGATAACCAGGTGATGTCTACACATCAAATGACCCCTGGTAGAAATTTTCTTCCTTGATTCATACAGAAAATGTACAGATTTTTCTGGCAATAAAATCTAGCTTAAGACATCCCTGCCATTTTGGGTGATTCATCTTTGTTCTTATCACTTTTATATTTTATTCAACCTTGTTGTATTTCACACCTTATGAAAAATGAACTATTAGCATCACAGTAAAGTTTTATGGTGAAACTACACTTTTTTTAAAAAATTAAGACAATGCAGTGGGATAGGATATTTCAAATTTTATTTCAACTTTCTATAGTTTAAGAAAATCAGATGGAACTATTTGAGGTCTTGTTTGGTAAAGTCTAAGCAGTAATCACTAATTCTTAATTGTCTGTGCTAACCCAAACACATAAGTAAGCACCTGCACTAATATCCCTTGCTTGTCTATTCCACACTGAAAAAAATATCTTTTCAGGAGAAGAGGAAACAAATCATTAAGTTTTATTAAAAAAGATAAAGAAATCTTAATATTTAACAGAAATACTGTAGTTGTTTCCTGCTGTCCAGTTGATGTTTCCTGACTGCTCAAAGTTATCTGACCAAGGAATGCTACATTTGTTTGCATCTCCTAGATATATTTGATTGCATAAATGCTAAAATAATTTTGAATTAATAAAGTTTTTGTGTCTGTCTTTCCATGTAAAGGGAAATTAACATTTAATTTCCAAAATAATGACTTTGATATCAGTACATCACGGCTGAATTTATTTTCTCATTTCTAAGAACTACATTTCAGGTCTGTTCTCCATCTGCTATTCATTGTGTGTAACTAATTTCCTGTCAAACACAAGCATTACTCAACTATAGTAACAGTAGTTTACAGTATTATGCAGGACTAGCAAAATTTTGAATGTTCATATATTTTTGATTTTTAATTTGGTCAGTTGTTAATATCATTGTGTATTCTCTGCACAGATTCACTATGTTATCCTTTTCTTTTAAATGTGATTGTATTTCTTTGCTAAGACATGAAACAGTTTTGTTTAAAGGAAACCAGTGAGGTAGCTGAAGTTGAACAAAATTATATTATCTCCTTTCCTTTACACAGATCATAATGGCCTTTAGTTAAGTATTCTAGTATTGAGCAGTCACTTGTATTTGATTAGGTTTGCATTCAGAATATAAAGGTGTTCTAGGTGTCCTGTATTTGGAGAATTGTCTTATTTGGATAAATTGTATTAGATTGCCTCAGTTCTATTTGCTCCTTCACAATAAAAGTTTCACCTACCATATCATCTCATAATGCTCTCTTTGCTTACATATGCCCAAGCTGTAGCATAAAGATTTTATTCTGACCAGGAAAGAATTCTGCCTCCTCAGTGTAAGAAGTGCAGAGATAAAATCAGACCTTTATATATGCATCAATAATTTTCACTTGATGGAACTCTAGCTCATGCCTGTAAATTTACAGCATCAACTGTTATCAGATGCTGGGCATCATTTCTGGACAAAAGTTAATCTATCATATGCAAATATGTACTTACTGAACTACTTTTATTGCTACACTAAAGAGTTGTTTTTCAAAACATATCTTTTTAAGAAGGTATTTATTAGAAACCTCTATAATTGCAAGGCATATCTTTACTAGTCCAGCATATACTAGAATGCCAATAACTATATGTTAACTGAGATTTTTAAAACTAAGTTAAGTCGAAGAAAGAAACCCAATCTGATTGTTTTTTCATTACAGTAGCAAGAAAATTTTTAGTTGTACTTTAAAAAATTATTATCAGGTATTTTAAACCTAAGAAATACTTTCACCACAACTTGAAATGAAATGCACAGATTTATTAAAAGTGTTTACATATTGATGCTCGTGACATTTAATTTGAATATGAAATATTAACCTGACTTTGACCCTCTTGATTTCTTGGAGATCAATTTTTGAGTCAGTAATTTCATTCTCTAGGCTTCTTCTCTCTATTGCAGTGTAATTCTTTCATTATGAACTGTCACATTTAGGTGAATGCTAAATAACTATGATAATCAATTTGTAGACACTGGTAACAAAATTGTTAGAACCTTATACAACGGACTGCTGAATATTTTACCTAAGTTGAGGAAGTGTTTCAATTGCAAGAGCAATAATTAGTTCCTGACTGAAAAGACAAGGCTATAGCAATGAAAAAGTTGTGCATTCATGACAAGGTTTTTCATATAATCCCTGAGGAAGCTCTTATTCTACTGCATCAGAGTGCAATACTGGGTTGATTCAGTATAAGCACATACATTCTTACTACAAAATAGACAAAAAAAATTGAAATCACTTCTAGATGAGCCAGACATTGTTTCTTATTCCACGGAAAGTATTTCTATGTTTTTTAGTACTATGGAGCAACCTTAAGGCTGGAAGTTTCTTGGTTCTTATTTCTTTCCTTCCCTCTCTTACACAATCTAATAATTTAATACGTTTTGGAGCATTGAGTTTCTGACTAAATTGAATGGAGTAGATATTTTGTTTTTTAAAAAATGCTTCACAAAGCCATATGTATTCAACGTAGCTTTGAAAATCCCACTCCAAGAAAAAGGTGCTTCTTTGGCAACACGATATGTGCTGCCCTGGTTAATTTTCAATACTGGCAACTGAAGCTGGGTCTGCATGGCCTTTGTTGGGTATTTGTCTGTTGTTCAGGAGCCACAGAATGACAGAATGGGTAAGATTGGAGGGGACAACTAGAGGTCACCTAGTTCAGCCTCTCTGCTTGAGCAAGGTCTCCTAGAGCATGTTAATCAGGGTTGTGTCCAGATGGCTTTTGGACATCTCCAGAGAAGGAGACTCCATAATCTCTCTGGGCACGATGTTCTAGTCCTGACACACATAAGGAAAATAAGTTCTTCCTCATACTCAGGTGGATCATCCTGAGTTCCAGTTTGTGCCTGTTGCCTCATGTCCTGTTGCTTGGTGTCACTGAGAACGGCCTGAATCCATCCTCTTAACACCCTCCTTTCAAATACTTATAGATATTGAAGAGGTTCCCTCTCAGTTTTCCCTTCTCAAAGCTGAACAGGCCAAGTTCTGTCAGGTTTCCCTTGCAAGAGAAATGCTCCAGTTCTCTAATAATTTTCACAGTCCTTTGCTGGACCCTCTCCAAGTGTTCCCTTCTACTGAGGGACAGTACAGGGACCCTCTCCCTGCCTCTCTTGTACTCAGGACCCCAGAACTGGACACAGCACTCCAGATGTGGCCTCACCAGGACTGAGCAAAGGGACCAGATCACTTCCCCCAACCTGCTGACAATGCTCTTCCTAATGCACCAGGATACCTTTGACCTTCCTTGCCACAAGGACACCCTGCTGGCTCATGGGCAGCTTGCTGTCCACCAGCACCCCCAGGTCCTTCTCCGCAGAGCTGCTCTACAGCAGGTCAGTCCCCAGCCTGTCCTGGTCCATGGGGTTTTTCCTCCCCAGGAGCAGGACCCTGCACTTGCCTTTGTTGAGTTACAGACAGTTCTTCTTTGTCCATCCCTCCGATCTGTCCTTCTGAGAGGCTGCGCAGTGCTCTGGGGTATCGCCACTCCTCCCAGCTTTGTGCCATCAGTGATCTGGCTGAGGAAGAATCTGTACCTTCATCCAAGTAACTGATGAATATGTTAAACAGTACTGGGCCCAGTACTGAACCTTAGGCAACACTACTGGCCACAAGCTTCCAGCCATACACTTCCACTGATCACAACTCTCTGAGCTTTGCCATTCACCCAGTTCTCAAACCACCATCCACTTGCCCAGCCCACACTTCTGGATCTTGCCTATGAGAAAGAATATAATAGGAGACAGTATCACATATAAGAATACCAGGATTTAAGCAAGGGGACTACTGAAATAAAATCTAGTACAAATACTGTTGGGAGCAGAACAGTCTGTCTTAATCACTGCTGGACAAAGCAAAGTGCAACTTCACCTAATGCCACATGCTGAATCTAGTACAAAGTAGTGTAGATCTGACAAAAGAGGATGCAGTTACAAGGCATACAATGGCTCAGCAGCTGTATATGATGGTTTTTAAATGTTGCATACACTCTTCCTAGAATTAACATTGCAAATTATGTTACCAAGCTATTCTGAGAACATATATTTCTGAGTGTTGTATAGATATTAGCTGAAGTAAAACCTTTCATACAGTCCCACAGATGTGCAACAGCCAAAACAGAGACAGAATCAAGAGGGTCAAGACTGCATGTTACACTTCCTTGCATCCCTTCAATCAGTAGCATCAGCAGTGGTCTAGCTACAGCCTGATGGTGGCACCCATATGACAAATTTTCTGCTTACTACCTCTTTATCAAAACTAATGTACAATGGTAAAATTGTGTCTGTACAAATAGAAGGATAAGGTGTTTCTTGCAAAATTCAAATAATTACCTGTCTTGAAGTCTTCTGAGGAAGTCCATGTCCTTTATTTTTAATTGTGAAGTCTGTTTTTTATCAGTCCCTACTCAGTAAAGGACATTTTCATGCATTGTTCCCCTTTAAATTAAGATAAATAAAAATCTTCTTTTAGCTTGTATAGGCTAAATCACTTTAGCTTTAATCTAGGTAGCCTAAGTGTCAGGAGCAGCCAAGATGTGGCTCACAGATTCCTGCATGAAACTTTCAAAGCCATTGGTCTGTACTCAGAGACATGGGCAAACCAAACATTTCTGTTTGTACTGTTACCTAAGCAGATCATATCCTTGCTACAGCTTTCATAGAGAAATCTTTCAAGTTAAATCAGGAGGACTTGAGCAGATGTTGACTGTCAAATATGCACCTAACCATTTTGCTAGTCTAGGGTGTGGAAATCAGGACACAGAGCTGATCTGTGTCAGAATAATCTCCATAGCTCAGAACAACTGCTGAGGAAAGCAGCTGCTACAGACATCATTTGTCATTTTGTTCCAGTATTAGCATATTACAAGTCTTCAAATTAAAAAACATTAAAAATCCAGCTCAAAACTCCACTGACATACATTAAATATATTAAGGGGCTGTTCTTTAGGGTCTATAAATACTAAATTTCATTCAGCAAGAACTACGATTATATTTCCGTCTGGGCTGGGACCTCTGGAGCTGCTGGAAGTGACTATACACTATTTACCAACACACTAGTAAAAAATTTTGTACACATAAGCATATTTTAAAGGTTTTCTTTAAATGTAACAACACCCAAATGCTGCCCAAATTAAATTGAAAACACATAATAAAGAATCTGCACAGAACATATTTGCCCAGCTAGCTAAATTCAAATCCATGCCTGTGAATGCTGAAATAATCATCATCTTTAGAATAGAGGTTTTATGCTGTTTTCATACTCTCCAGACATCCTGATATAGGTTGCCAAGACCTCATCTTCCTCTGCTATTCTACGTCTTGTCACATGAGGGATCGTAAACACAGTAATGTTACTGAAAACACCATCAATGTGATAAAGCACACCAAAACAAGTATTTCAAATTACATTTCTGCAGATAAGTGCAGGTCCCTTTTCACAAAGGTCTAATACTTACTGGCTCACTGACTTCTGGGAAGCTGATAGTTTGGACTTTTCTTGGATATTTTCTGTTTTCTTTAGATAGGTTGCTTCTAAATCACTGCTCACATAGCCATGGTTTTAAGAGTCTACAGAGACATTATTAAGTCTTTCTATTCCATATAGTACTCTGTGGGGGTTTGTTACCTCTTTTTCAGAGTTTGTTGGTTGCTGGGGTGGAAGAGTCAAAAGTCTTGACTGCAGATGGATAGGCTTCGGTAGCAGCCAATATATGCACAAAAGGTAGAAGTCACACTGGAACTTCTGCTCTCCCCATTATTGCAATGATCTTTGTTACAAAAATAAAATAAACACTTTATTGTGCAGGACACTGGAAGTTGATCATAATGTATAGAAAGGAGTAATCCCTTTCAACTACCTTCAGTAGTTGGTAGTTATTTTTATGTAAAACCTTTTGAAACTCCGTCATTTCCCAGGTTTTACTATGGTGAAAATATTTACTACTAATGAATTATAATAGTAAAAATGTTAAAGTTTTCTTGGAAGAACCCAGGACTATGTACCTACTCAATTTGAAGGACAGTTATGCTAATTTTGAATGCTGCAGTAAAAATATGCTAGTTTGCACGCTGCTGCATAATGTTTGGCCCAAAAAATGATCCTTGATGCTAGAATTTAGAAATACTGAAAAATATTTTAAAACATACTTGGTTATAGATGTTTTGGTGAAATATTTCTTGAAAATAATTAAAGTTGAAATTACAAAATTTTATTCTTACGCTGAAAAGACATGGCTACTAGAAAACCTCTGCCAAGGTTATTTAAAATCTCATACTGTATCTTAAAATGCTACAAATCATAGGATGGTCAGATATCAATAAAATACATAATATGAATACACAAAGTGTCTAAAAGTACTTTGTTTATGTGCATAAATTATAGCCTTTCTATCCTACAGCCGAACAGTTACCTAGTAATAATGTAACATCTACACATCTCTTTAAAAATATTCTTGTCACTCTAGCCTGCAGTTGTTTCACCTCAAACATTGGTCTGCAGTTTTAGTGAATTTGATAGGGATGAGAAAGGTGATATTACTTCACTAAAGGCTCTTGTCTTCACACATGTAACCAAAATTTTGTTCATACTGTTCCTTATGATTGTGTCTTGTTTTTTTTTAACATTTCCTACAGCCATAGTAAATAAAACTTTCTCCATGCTTATTCACTCAGAATGTGGTTGCAAATAATTTTTTTCTTGGTATTTTACTCTGGGCATAAAAACTTCCACTGGAAGCACTCACTGATATGTCTTCTATAATCAATTAAGCTTCAACTTTATTCTTTCTAGCTTAGTGTCTTTTTTGCCCATCTCTCTCTTCTATAACCACTCAAAGAAATATAGAGTTTGCAATGTTTCAAGCTGCTCTATGTGCAGGGATCAGGTTGCATTATGGTGAATAATTTTTCTCTATTTTTTCTTTCTATTTCCCCATCTATCTTTATTCATATTTTCTTCTCTTAAACCTGTCTTTCAGTTTGAAATTTTTAGTTCAAGCACAATATCCACAACTGGAGTTCATATACATTACGTAAACATGATGCAATAGTGACAAATAATGATTTATTGCTCATCCATGGGAACACTATAAGGAAGATCTTGAGTGGAACATAGGCATGGGGAGGGATGTGCCACAATGAAAGGCATCAGGGTCCAGTTGTGTTTTCCTAGTAGGGAAGGCTCAAGTAGGAAGGGATTCATCCTGCGCATCAGTATCTGCCTGACATTGTAAGCTGTGCTACTGCGTCATATTGGGATCCTTCTGGCAAAGTGGAATGAGAACATCTTCAGATGTAAGTAGTCTGCTTACCAGGTGAGGGAGATGGGCACATTTCTGTGATTCCTCCCTCAATTTATGGTTGGAGTCATATCTCAAATATCAGTGTAGAAAATATGCATCATGAGAAGTAAAGAGAAAATAGGTGTTGGTGCTGAGTCATATAGCTACAATCTGAGAAATCTGGCTACACAGCTCATGTCTTCTCAAATGCTGGATCTGATTGGGATAGAGGGTTTTTCTGTTCATAAGAGCCTGCCTGGTGCTACATCTTAGAATTGTGATTACAAATGTTGATAACCTGCCTATACTGATAACCTGTTTCTGAACAGCAGTTTCACAGCACCAAGGCTTTTTCCCACTCTTCCCCAGTGGGTAGACTGGGAATGCATGAGAACTTTGACACAGATAAAGCCAGGAGAAATTACCTGAACTGTGTAAAGGGGTATTACATACTATATGTTGTCATGCTCAAAAATAAAATCTCAAGGAATGGAGAAGGAAAGTGAGGCATTTATGGTTAGGTTATTGATCTTCCCAAGTAGAAAATAGCTAGGAAATAGCTTCCTTTAAACTAGCCTCACAATAACATGTCCTGGATGTTATGAGGACTTTACCTGACATTTGTTGAAAGGAAAACTTGGACAGGATCAGATTTCTGGAGTCTGCCAGGAGCAATTTTTGATGTAGGTTTTGGATGGCCAAACTAGAGAAAGTGCCCTGCTGCATCTACTGTTCATGAAAAAGAAAAGTGGTCATGGATTTTAAGATTGATGGCATTCTTTGATGCTTTGAAAATGCCATTATACAATTTTAAATTCTTAGGTAAAAAGAAGAAAATAAGTAGCCGAAAAAAAGACCCTTCAGGGCAGCAGACTTGGGGACTGGCCAGCAGCTTCCCCTGAGTGGTCTTGCCCTCCCAGGAATTTCATTCTTAAGGACAATCTCCTCAAAGCAATACAGTGATCTACTCTCATATGCAGGAATTTGTACAAATGCAGACTGTGAAAGCTAAAGTGCACACTAGAAGCACCTTTATTGGAGATGTGTGAAGGTACAGCGAGCTATTAGCTGGAATAATGTTACACTGGCACAAGATAACATGCAGGAAAAGAAAAAAGAGAGGAGAGGAGAGGAGAGGAGAGGAGAGGAGAGGAGAGGAGAGGAGAGGAGAGGAGAGGAGAGGAGAGGAGAGGAGAGGAGAGGAGAGGAGAGGAGAGGAGAGGAGAGGAGAGGAGAGGAGAGGAGAGGAGAGGAGAGGAGAGGAGAGGAGAGGAGAGGAGAGGAGAGGAGAGGAGAGGAGAGGAGAGGAGAGGAGAGGAGAGGAGAGGAGAGGAGAGGAGAGGAGAGGAGAGGAGAGGAGAGGAGAGGAGAGGAGAGGAGAGGAGAGGAGAGGAGAGGAGAGGAGAGGAGAGGAGAGGAGAGGAGAGGAGAGGAGAGGAGAGGAGAGGAGAGGAGAGGAGAAGTTTGAGAATTTTGGTGGTACTCTAAAGACCTCTGTTGATGTTTCTAGAACCATTACTGAAATGAAGGATGGAGAGATAATTTATCAGGACAGGAATGCTCATGTGATACACAAATGCAATGTTTAGGAACTTCAAAGAATTTAGCCTATATAATGTGGGGCTTAAAGCAGCAGGCAATGGTTTGCATGGCATATAGAGAAAAAAAAGGAAAAAAACTTTTGGAAAGAAGGCTTTGTTTTGTAAAGCTTTTACTGCTCATGGCTATTGTTGCTTTTTTCCAATGAAAAAGTTTTTTTAGGGTGGGCCCTCTATATAATAAATATAAATTTTTATAATAAATATTAATTAACCTTTTGGCAAAGAACAAGTATGAGAAAGGGAAAAAATTGTAAGTATGAAAAAGGGAAAAAAGCAGAGGCAGATGTAGGATTTACCATCTTGACAAAACTAACATGCTTTTCTTCATCGTTCATGTAGATTTAAGCATAACTCAAGTGTCATCCTAATCTTGTAAGTGCATGGCATGAAAAAGCCAAAAGTACTTTTGGTATCATTGGATATTTAAGCAATAAAAAGGGTTTTGCAATAATCTTTGAATATGTTATTAACTCTGCAGAAGAATGAGACTTTAAAAGGATATATGGCACTAAGCACCCACTAAATGGTGTCAATTGTAAGTATGTGAACACTCACTGTACACTCTTTTTCCTGCTCCAATAAAGCAGTTATATGTTCAGTTATATGTTCAGCTATATTTTTCTCCACATGTGAGAAAAGTGTCACAAGAAGTACTTAAAGTTAGTGAAATTTAGATAATAACATCTATTTAAATGATCAGTGTTAACAGCTGACTCAAAAATAATTCACCAACATTCAGAAGCTCTCTGAAAATGCAACATATAAATTAAAATGAAAAATTAAAAACCCAAACAAACCACAAATTATATAATTTCCTGCAAAATGCAAATTTAAGGGAAAGCACATTAATCTCCCACTGTAGCACTGAGCGCTCAAGCCAGCTAGGCAATTATATACCTTCAAATTAACCCAAAAACAAATATAATCTGGCCAAAGTGTAAGCCTCCTCTCTAAGATAATCAGCAAATGAAAAACTATAATAATACTAAGTTATATTGTCTTTCTTGAATTATTCATTGTAGTCCTTCATTCCTCAAATATATGGTCTGCTCCTTTTAAAATTTATGAGTATGCCTAATTTAATACTGCAAAAATTCCTGTGTCCCTAAATGTATGCCGACTTCCTGGCAGAGAAGTTGTTAGTTCACAGCTGGTACATTTTTTCTAGTGTAGTGTAGTTAAGCTGTAACTGATTTTACAAGTAGGAAGAGAAAGCTTGTATTTTCTCATTCCTTTTGAAATTTCTTTTACTTTGCAAATGCAGCTGCCATCACTAAGAAGAAGAAAAAAATTAACCATATATAAAAAAAAAAAATAATGTTTTGCATGCTCTGTACAAATTCAGATAATGACCCTTGCTGAACACTTTATGAGAAAACTAAGGGCCTTATTTGTATGTCCTTGAATAAAATGAGGAAGCCTCTTTTGGCTTTTAAAAACTGAGGGTTTGTTTAGGAGAAAGAAAGTTTCAGTTTATTTCTTCCATGGAATATGGAGTATGGGGCGGGGGGAGGCGAGTATATTATCTCTATTTTTTTTCTAATTTTCCATTTGATGTCCAGGGACATCACTACTGTGCACTTCCCACTATTCACACCAAGTCACATGTTATGTTCTAGTTTGTGATAACATATTTGATGCATCTGCTTTTCATCCTGAATGTCACTACTGCCATTTCTTTTCATGTAAAGGATTTAGACCATAGAGCTATAGCATTGTTATTTTATACAAGATTCTTCTATGGTTTTACTGGAACATCTAGTTAAACAGAAAATACAGCAAAGTAAATAATAAAGTAGTTCGGCCACAAAATATGTAAATAAGTTTTCAGGGACCACAGGTGGCTAAAACCAAGATTAAGGCCTACCTCAACTGAAAATTTCAACTAAAAAGAATAGAAAAAATTAAATAAGCATACTTACAAAGCTTTTTATTATTCTTTAAATATTTTTGCACCATGCACAGATTATTTCTGTAAATAGATGAAGCTGGAATTAACTTTCTAATTTCAAGCAGTTCTGCGATTGAAGAAACATTCTATGTAATCTTGATGATTTATTTGTGTGAAAAGGAAAACCCCAGTATACTCCCATATTTAAACTATTTTTCCTGTATTTAAACTGCTATTTTTATTAATTTACAGGTTATTTATATAGCTATGGAATTGTAGTGCTATATAGGTTTTATGGTATTTTTTATCCAAACAATATCTTTTGAGTATTTTGGGATTATACTAAGAATTTTAAAGAGCATAAAATTAAGATACTTTCCACTGTACTTGTGTCATAGGGAGAGTGGATTACCTGTGATGGGTTAGTTTTTAGCAAGAATGCCGAGTGCCTCCATAAAAAAGGTGGAGGCAGTCTCTAAATCATACATTGTACAGTCAAAAAAAAAGATCTGCAAATTATTACTAGGCTGCTGATTTTAGACCAGGTATGATGGAATGTCCATTAGCACATGAGCATCCACTAAGTTAGCTAGAGGCTGGAAAATGCTTGGTGACTTAGAGTGAATATTTTGGTTTCGGTAACCTAATGGATAAAGCAGCTGGTATCCTTAAAAAAGTCTTAGTTCAGAACCTAGATGAATAGCTGGGGCAAGATGGTTCCCTGGCCTTCCTCCTTAGTTCAGGAAGCCACCTGAGATGCCAGGGCAGCAGTGGCAGACACAGCAGAAGCATGGCAGAAGTGCACTTGTCAAGAGCAAGGCAGCAACAGAACTGACAAGTTGAACCTTGAAATGCCGGCTCTGAGCTGAGTTATGGAAACCCAGACGGAGGGTTAATATTGGTGTTAAACAATTACATGATGCAATGTCGATGACATCTGTTTTGAAAATTATGTGTCTGGGCTGTATTTGTGTTCTAAAATGATGCCAAGTGTCTGAAGAGCCATCCAAGCTCTGGGGGACTCTGATGCTGTAGATATTCAGTGGATTAGGGTAATTAGTCTAAGCATCACAGAAACAAATGCATTTGATCGAGTGATTCTTGCTTTAATCCTGGTAGTTCTGAAATAAAATAAGATTAGATGGTAAAAACAAATTGATTCCTGCCTAAATTATGATGCAGAACCTATTGTATTGTCAGGTAAATTCCATTAATTTCTTAACTTCTTTTTATGAACTATATGTGAAAAATATTTGAAAGTAGATTTAAGGAAAAGTCTGTGAGCAAGAAATAGCTGTAAAACTACTGCTGCATATTAAAACAGAAATAATTTTTGAATTTGTTATTTTTAATGGATTGCATAGGCTGTATTTGAGCAATCATTTTATGACCATCACTTTTTTTTGTTATTGAATTGTTATTTTCCTGTGATTATGCTTACCTTCCCATCCCTAAATTCTAGTTTCTTACAACTCCTTCATAGTTTTATTAATTTTTACCAGTTCTGACCACTAAGTTTCCATTCTGTATGTACTTTACATTGATATATGTGCTTTTACTGACGACTACAGTATCTAATAACATGACTTCAACACCTTTATTTAAAGCTATATGATACTCAGGAATGAATAATGAAGCTGGGAAGGTAGGATTGTATTGTTGGTTAATGAAATGATAAATTGTAAAGAAATAAAATCAGCCAGCATAAAGCAAAGAGAAACTTATTTTTATCAAAACTACGCTGGGGAAAGATTAGAGAAGCAGTTTTATCTTGTTGGTCTTCTGAGAATTCTTCAGAAGACTCAAGGGTTGAAGATAAATATAGATTTCTGTATTTTACTAGAGAGAATAATGCTACTAGAAATTGCAAAGATATTGGTAACTATTTCTCCACTGTATATAGCTGACAAAAAGTTGCTAGAAAGATTGTTGTCTGAATATTTTTGGTCATCAAAACTAATTCAGTTCATTTTGAAAACCTTAATAAAACAATGAGTGCTGGTAATGCATCTAACATGGGAAAAATATAAAACAGCTTTACAAGCAGATCAAGTGGAAGAATAAGTGGATTATAACCCTTTTTTTTTTTTTTCATGAAGTAAGATAACCATTTATAGTATTCTTGTCTTATCCTACAGATTAAAATTTACCCTGGTAACATTTTGTATGTATAGCTATCATTAAATCATCTTGACTAGATACTAGCAACTTAAGTGTAAAAGATTCCTGAATTTCTCCAAATCAGAACTACTAAAACTCAGAAGAATTTATATTTCAAAGGAAGGGAAAACATCTGATGCAGCTTTTGAGTGAATCAGATAGTGAAGGTGTCCTAGTAGACTGGTGGTTTGTGAACAGGACAAGACTTGTGGGTGATGTGATGGCTGGAGGTTGCTTTGAGCATAGCAGTCCTGAAAAGGTAGAGTATTTTGGTTCTTTGAGAAGTGAGGACAGGAGTCAGCAGAGCTGTCACCTTGGATTTCCTGAAGGCACATTTTGGCCTGTTAAGGAGCCTGGCTGACAGTGCCCCTTGGAAAGAAGTCCTGAAGGGCAAAAGAATTCAGCCAGGCTGGATGTTCTTCAAGAAGAAAATCTTAAAGACACACATGCTGGAAAAAGAGCTGGTGGGAAAGCAGACTTGAGGGGCTTAACAGAGAGCTTTGTTTTGAATTCAAGAAAAAATTGAAGGTTATTTCAGAAGGATTATTCAGAAGGATTATTCAGAAGGATCTTGTGAGGTTATTTAGAGAGAAAATTAGAAGGGTGAAAGCTAGAACCTAATCTGGCTACTTATATAACAGACAAAAAGTTTTCCTACAAATATGTCAGCAAACAAAGGAGGGTCATAATATTCATCCTTTATTGGATGGAGGAGGAAATATTGACAAAGGATGAGGAAAAGGGTGAGGTACATAGTGCCTTGTCTCAATCTTTAACAGTCAGACAAATTTTCTCAGGTTATCCAGCCCCTGAGCTAGACAACAGAGACAGGGAGTAAAATGAAGCCTCTATAATCCAAGGAGAAAAAGTCAGCAACCTCCTGCACCATGTGGACATGCACAAGTTTAAGGGGATGAATGGGATACATCCAAGGGAACTGACAGAAGTGATCACTGAGCCACTTACCTGAATTTACTTGCAGTCCTGGCTCACTGGGAAGATTCCAGTTGGCTGAACTGACAAATGTGATGCCCACCTAGAAGAAGTCTGTCAGCCTGACATTGAAGGTTATGGAACAGCTCACCTTGAGCATCATCATAGTCAGCTGAACATGAGCCAGTGTATCTTGGCCAATGGGATCTTAGCATGGATCAAAAGTAGTGTGGCCAGCAGAACAAGGGCAGTTATCATCTCCCTGTTTTCAGCACTTGTCAGGCCATACTCAAATCCTGTGTTGGGTTCTCAGGCTCTCACTACCAGCAGGACATTGAGCTGCTGGATTCTGTCCAAAGAAGGGCAATAGAGTTGTGAAGGATCTGGAGCACAAGTCTGATGAGGAGCAGCTGAGGGAGCTGCTGTTTAACCTGGAGAAGAGGAAGCTCAGGGGACACTTTAATGCTCTCTACAACTGTGTAAATGGAGGTTGAAGCTAGTGGGGGTTGGCCTTTTCTCCCATATAGCAAAAGAACGAACAAGAAGAAACAGCCTCATGCTGATCCAGGAGAAGTTTACTTTAGATATTAGGAAAACTTTCTTCATGGAAAGGGTGGTCATACATTGGAACATACTGCCCAGGGAAGTGGTGGAATCACCAACCCTAGAGGTATTAAAAGAAGTGTAGATGAGGCATGTACGGACACAGTTTAGGGGCAGACTTGGCAGTGCTGGGTTAATGATTTAGCTCAATGATCTTAGAGGTATTTTTCAATTTTAAGTTTTCTATTCTATTCTATTCTATTCTATTCTATTCTAATCTTCTAGAGGGTAGTGGTTTTTTTTTTTTTGGTTTTTTTTTTTTTTTTTTTTTTTTGACAAGCCAGTATGGAACAAATTGAAGAAAAAAAACCAAACAAATTGAAGAAAAAAAAAAAACAAGAAAAAATTGAAGAAAAAAAAAAGTATTGATACTCAGTAGTTATATTACTTGAATGGAAATAATAAAAAAAAAATTACTTAAGCCGAAACAGCACTTTCAAAATGACCTTGGCTATTCAGTTAAAAGAAATCTAAAAGGAAATAATTATTTTAGGAATTGAATCAAATGAAAAAACCTTGACATGTTTGACACGACTATTAGCAAAATAGCATTAGAGTGACCATGCATCTTTCTTAGAAAAGATGGACAGTTTCACAGTCATCTTATCTGTTAGAATTTCCAAAAAGTCTTCAACAGGATAATGAATAAAAAATTATTTTTAAACAGGATTAAACAAAAATAAGATTGTAACAGGTTTTCCTGAATGTAAGCATCAACTCAGAGTGGTGTTCTAAACAGAGTATCTCAAAAAGGTGAATAATAGAAAAGAGATAAAATTCAGCAGTATAAAAGACACATAATGTACTTAAAAATTAGGGAACATTGATTCTATTAAAAGATAGTTATTCTCAATTAATATGTATATATTAATTCCTCATAGGATGGTTATACAAAAATGCAATGAAAATGTAAGATATGATTCGAGAAAATCTAAGTGTAATTGTTCCTTTAGAACAGAAAAAAACTATTTCTGCTTTAGAAGCCATTAAGTTTAGTATGTAATGTGTGTGATTCTTATCCTGTGTGTGTTGCTACAGGTTACACTTTAAAATTCTGTGTGGAACAGAGAGATATATGTAGGCTAAACTCAGGACCCCAGAAACAGAGAGGACACCCTATCCAGCTGGTTTGCAAGGAGCAGGCTTCGGTATGACACAGTATGAATAGAATGGCTCTTACTGTTCGTAATTAAAACAGCTTATTTTCCTATTTCATGCTTATCATTTTATCTTATTTACCAGTATACAATGCTGGGCAAGAGATCAAATGGGTAAAAAAATGAACCAAACAAGCATCAGAAATAAAAGACAAATTCTAACAAAAAGATCTGTGATGGTTTTCAACAAAATAGCAATAGCATGATCAAGAGGCCTAAGTACTTTTTAAATAGCTTGATTAGATTTATGAAAGGGATTATATGACATGATTGTCTGTGATGGCAGGTGCTCATCCAGGCAGTTCATCATAGGAACAAAGGAAACAGGATTAAGAAGAAATTATTACAATAATCTTTTCTGCAATTCTCAGCTATGTGTCCTATGTTTAGGTGATGTGGAGCAGTGACAGTCTTCTCAGTCTAGCAACAAGAAGAAACTAGCTGGAGTCAGCTGCATTCCCTTTGTTATTATCCATAGCTCTGATGATTGGATTTGATGATTTGTTTGGATTTTGTGTGCCTTTAAGGACGGGGTTGACAAAACAGTTATTCAGAGAGTATTTAAGGAAAATATCAATAGATTAGCAAATACAGAATGCTAGGGGTCAATATAACTGCAGCAGAAATTTTACGGTGCGGATGATGTTTGCCTGCAGGTAAAAAGGACAGTGTGAGAGAAATTAAAATCTAAGAAAGTAACTCTTCAGAGGTCTCATGTACCCTTAGGTTTAAAACTGAATTTTCCATGACTTGAAGGAGAAATAGTCTCTGTTATCCCATGCTGTCAGAATGTTATGTTTGAGTACTGCTACTGTTGATGTATACCCTTTGCTCTAGTGTTTAAAAGATACTTCTAGGCTGCAGAATATCAATCAGTAGTATTCTTTAGAAATGTCAATAGCTGGCATATTAGCACTTCAAATCTATACCCCTTATAAATGGGGACTACTTGACATTCATTCTGTACCACACAGCAATACTTAAATGGTGATACTATAGAGGAGTGGAGAGAGAACAAATATAAACGTAGAATTTTAGAAATGGCACAAGGACTTCTGGAGTTGATATTTTTCAAAAGGAATGGGAAAACAATGTATGAACAAAGTTTTGAACCCACTGAAATGTGGGGGGGGGGGGGGCTTTGCTACTGAATTCAAAGGAATAAGGGTTTCAGAATAAACATAGATTTAAGAAAATACTTGACTTAGATTGTGTACTTAAGGAATATGGATTTTCCTGCAGCCTTAGTATTTAAAGAATAAATGTGCCACAACATTTAAGGATAACATTTTTTCTTAACTAGTTAGAGTAAATCTTTGGATTAAAGATCTGTTATTGTGTTTGTGCTCTGAAACATCAGATTCAATCTTCTATAAGTTGTATTAGTGTTATTGTATGCTTTAAACTCTCAACTCAGAATGTTAATGATACCAGTAATTATAGAGTTGTTACTTATAATTAGTATCACATGGGTATTAGTCAAGGCAATGTGGGTCCAACCTAGTAATAACACTGTTCGTAATATTAAAAAAAGCACAGTTTCTTGCCCCAAACTAAGTAAATTGCTTAAAACAGAATATTCCCTGGCCTCTGTCCATCACAGCAATGTATCTTTTTGGCAAGTTTATATCTAACATCTATTCCACATCTTCTGTCTATAACAAAGACACAAAATGAGACATTCTTAAAGAAAAACCCATCAAAATATCAATAAACTTTGGAGTGAAAAGAAAAAAAAAAAACACCAAATAAAGCTGCTTCACAATTCTTATAACAAAAATGTCTACAGTAGTGGAATTGTGAGAGGAACTTTACAAACATAAAACTTCTGCTACTACTGTCAACACTGAATAAATAAGGGCATGTCCACAGTACAGTCAAAGATTAAATCTGTATGAAAATAACAAAATTACATTTATGCTAGTGAGATAATATATTGATTAATTTGTCCATGCTGGAAGTTCTGTTGGATTTAGAAGATTTTAGTTCATCAAGTAGCACCTCAAGTAGGATATGCTTTCCAAGTAGTCCAGTGTCACTCTCAGGAGCTGTGCCCTCTCTGTTCACCTCATGAAGTGACTGTGCCTTCTGCCACTAAGGCTCACCTATAAGGAAAGCAGACATTTCTCAGTGACTGCGCCACTATCCCAAACTCCAATCTCTCTGGTTCTGTTCCATGTGACTGCATGCACTTGATATCATCATGGTTTAGCTGTACCATTTTCAGACAGTTTATGCAATGGCTTTGTGCTCCATCCTAAGCTGAGATAAAGAGGTATTTTGATTGGTGTCCAAGCTACCTGAAGGCAATTTTCACAATGGCTGCGCAAGAGGCCAGACTGCAATAAGCTGAAAAACAATTATCAGATTATTTTAGCACAGTGGACTTACATAAGAATTTTAAACCAATGGACTTAAAGCAATCTTGCTGCTTAAATTAACCTTTCATGTCAACTTCTATCTTACTCTGATTTCTTCAGCAGCTTTTATAATCAGTTTTGATTTGCCTATATTACATATTTTCACCTATTTGACATCCTTGAAAGATATTTGAATGAACTGCATTACAATGAACCATGCAGGAAAATCCATTTGTCTTCAGTTCTGCCATTTTTGTTCACATCTATAATCAGCTAATATAGTTAAAGAGACTAGCCCAAGAATGAAGTACTGCTTTACATAATGGTTACTCTGATGGTCCCTAAGGGACGAAGCCAAAACTAACACAGAGGTCCCACAACATGGGCATGACCAGAGTTCAGGGAACCTGACTCTCCATTTGATTCAAGTAAACAGATTTGGCTGTAGGACAAGCTGTAATGGGTGGATACATCAATGATTTCACTGGTGCATTGATGGAAATAAAGAGCTTACTCTTGATATTTTGTTAAAGGATTTGGATACAGGCATCATTGCTAAAACATCATTATCAATTTGGCAGACCTCCTGAAGACTTTGTTTATAGTTCCTGTTCTCAAATGTTACCCTTTAGTCTACAAGGACAAAGCAGTAATGTGAAGATCCTGAATGTATTTTTATGTTTTTTCTAAACTGCTCATTAGCTTGTGCATACAGCTCATGCAAAATATGAAATGAAGATCGACAGAAGGACACAAGGAGCAGCAAATACGGGGAGAGACTCAGACAGTCTAAGGAAAAAAAATCCAAAATATTAATGAATGAAACTTGGTAGGTCATGAAAGTAGATCAAGAATAATTATCTATGAAATGCTGCAAGGAACACAGTGGACTCATGAGGACAAAATTTCATGTCAGTAAAATGAAATTTTGAGGATTAATTCCAGTGACTGTTAGTGGAATTATATACTAATTTTCTCACAACATGAACTACTGTGGATCATTTCAAAGAAAAAGTTCAGCTAAATATTGTTAGTACCTTGAAGAAGAGAAGGCTGTTAATTCACAAACTGAACATCCTTCTAATAAGGCATGAATGATTTTTAAACTTATTAGAGATTATATTTTAAAAATTTAGGTTAGGGTTAATGAGTCAGACAAATTTAAATATGTATGTTTAAAAGGACCCAATTCACTAAATTAACATTAAGTACAAATCATAATTTTGTTTTAGTAGTGCGATTTATTCTTCTGGGTTTCTTAATATAAATATGGATTGTAGGTTCTCAGGGATATTGCATCTGTCTGCATAGTGTGTTGTTTTAAACCACCTGCTGTCTTAACTTTGCTGGAGGGCTGAAACCAGTATCTCAAATTATCAAAACTTCTTTACTTTCCTGAGTGTTGTTTCTGCCATTTGCAGCACTCCTCAAGTGGAAAGTATTACAGGGTCATCCTGAATGTCTTCTGTAGCATAGCAGTTTTCATGGATTCAGGATAAAGGTGCTGGCTGCCACCAGTTCCAGGAGTGCTATCTGACTTTGTAGCTTTTTGAACTATTCCCCTGGTGACTAGAAATTCATCAGCCAGAATATCAAAATCAGATTATAGTATCTTCTGTCATAGGGAGAGGTGGTGTGTCTGGTCTACAGCTAAGTAGTATAAGGAAATGTCTATTGTTGAAAATTATATTTCTTACAGTATTTCTCTGAGCTTTTAATAAATAATTATCCTAGGCAAACAAGGCATAAACAACTAATCTCCAAGTAAAACAGACTTCTCCCACTTTTTAACCATCTCCATTGCATACATCAACACATCACATTAGCTACAGTCAATAACCATCCCATGCTCTTGGATTTTTTCAAAAAGTGTTAGGAGGAGTGAATAGCAGAGAGGAGCTGCTATTAACTGACCTCAAGATTCCCTTCTCCATCCGTCTGC
Organism: Lonchura striata; assembly: GCF_050655825.1. NCBI lineage: Eukaryota > Metazoa > Chordata > Aves > Passeriformes > Estrildidae > Lonchura > Lonchura striata. The sequence continues at coordinate 58,721,011 of NC_140704.1, forward strand.
TCCAGTTCTCTCAGGAAAATAAGTATGGGTACCAGAGATGGAAGAGTAAAGTTGAGTCTGTGAAGAAAAAGGTTATAGGGAGGAAGGTGTTTTAGTTTTAGTCATCCTTTTATCATCATGCTACTCTATTTTACTTGGCAATATGTCAAATTAATTTTCTTTGTGTTAAGTCTGTTTTGCCCATGACAGTACTTCATAACTGCCCTTGTGTTTATCATGACCCATGAGTTTTTCCATATCATTTTCTCCCTTTGCCTTGTTGAGCAGTGGGAGTGAGAGACTGGCTAGGGAGGCAACTGGCAGCTAGCCAAGATCAACCCATCATAAGGAATTATTTTATCTGTCCTTATTGCATCATGTAAGATTCAAGTTACTGGAATATTTTTCATTTGTAAAGTTTTTGTTTTCTTTTTTCTACAGCAGCCGCTTTATTTTTTCTCATTTCTTTCCTCCCAGATCAGCACTGTTTAAACTGACACATAAGTCACAATTGAAACGTGACTTAACATGTATCCTTGAGGTTACACTAATGCCATGGAGTAAGGTACAGGTTTTCCATGCAAAAGAAGCAGCTATTAAGAGGCACTGCAGTTGTTATTGTGTGCAGTCAGGTTGGAACACAGTCTTCCTCAGTCAGATTTACAGTCTACCTGTATGAATGGATACTTCATACAAAGTCACAGAATCATGGATCAGTTAGGACTGGAAGGGAGCTCTGAGGATAACCTAGTCCAACCCTCATGCCAAGGCAGGGTCACCTTGAGCAGATGGCACAGAAATGTGTCCAGGTTGGTTTTCTGTATCTCCAGAAAGGGAGACTCCATGACCTCACTGAGCAGCCTGTTCCAGTGCTCTGCCACCCTCAATATAAATAACTTCTTCCTCATGTTGGGTTGGAATTTATTGTGTTTTACTTTATGGCCCATCCTGTCACTGGGCTCCACTGAAAAGAGCCTGATACCATACTCTTGACAAATGCCTTTGAGATATTTATATTCATTGATGAGATTCCCTCTCATTCTTCTCTTATCCAGATTTAACAGCCTCAGCTCCAGCAGTCTGTCCTCATAGAGAAATGCTCCAGATCTCAACAGAGTTGTTTGCTTAATTTGTTGTGATCAGCTAGCTATGACCTTGCAAATAGACAGCTGGGCTTGCCTTGGCCAAATAAGGCAAAAATTTGAGGACCTTGATTATTTTACCTCTCTTCAAGGATGCCAGACAACTTTCAAACAATACTTTAAAGATATCAGAATTGATTGTGTGAACAGGTGTTATTTTAGAAGACCTAAAAAGTGAATCTGTAAGCTATGCTAAAACTAAACTTAATTGACCTTAGACATCGTACTGCCTTTCCTGAGAGGCAAGTTCTGTGATCCAGCAACTAATTTGCTACTGAGCTGAAAGGAGCTTTGCCGTGCAGGTACTTAAGCACTCTATAAGGACAGGGTAATAAACCATACTGCTGGAATTAATTGAAGGTGGGCATCTGGATATGTGCACATTTGTGAAAAAGGTTTCTGATTTTATCTGTCAGGAATTACCCAGCTCAGAGCAGAATAACAATTTCCTCTTGGCTGGTGAATAAATACCCTATAAAATGACTAATGGACTATTTAATTGTCATATCAAAAAGAGCATGGTTGTGACTAATGTGCAATATAAACCAACTTTGGAAACCTCATACAGTACTTACCAGCCTTAAAGTAATGAAGCATGATGATGAGATCTATACTTGATCCTAACTACTCTGTCATTCATGTCAAAGTTTTCGTCTCAATAAATTAAATGCTCTTGCAAGAATGTTCAGAACATGAATGAGCTTGACTCATGCATTATAAATCACCAAATTTGCCCTGAATCATTAAGTTATTTGTTTGAGTCTTAGATAATATCTTGTCCTAATGTGCCATCAGTGAGGGAAATATAGTTGCAGAATGACATTTAATTCCAACATTACAAAGCTTTAAGTAAACAACAATTCTTTGTTTGTGTTTCAATGGGGCATAAAATTGCCGTGTTCTAATGTTTTTAGCTTTCTTTTCTTGTACATATATCTGTTAAAATCAGCTTCAGCTAATGGAGAAATACTGTCATAGCTGTCAGTCCAAATCCAGCCTATTGATTCAAGACTGTTTAATACACAGCTGCAAGTACCTTGCAGAAATCCGTATGAGAGTGCAGAATCAGGCTACATGGTAAAAGAAACTGAAAATTATTGCTGTCTGCTCTGTCTGGCATTCTTCAAGAGTGTGAATTATGAAGCTGCTTTCAGGGACTACATTGCTGAAATTAACACTAACTGATGTTTTTATTAATAGATTTAATAGTAAGACCAAATTCTTTTAGGTCCTAATTTAATAAAACCTTAAAAGGTATGTTTAAATTCTATCCAAGACAATTTATCATTAAGATATTGACATTTACTTGACTTCTCATTGCTTCTTACTTTATCTGCTAGATTCAGAAACAGTACAGGGAAGACATAGGATGCTGGAATCCATCTTTTCATTTCGTTGTGAGCAAAAGTTTATGTGCAGGATTTTAGAGCTCTTCCAGAGCCTGAATTTCCCATGGCAGAAGAATTGGAACTAGATAGACCTTAATGCCCCTTCCTACCACAAACATTCTATGAATCTATGAATTCAAATGAAACACTTGAAAAGGAAATAAAAAAAAAAAAATCAAGCAGAGAGATATATGGTCAGTGAACATTATGTTTGCATATTTAAACCCACGAACATCTTACAGTATATTTTTACTTATTGGAAAACACCAAATCAAAACAATTTCTAACTAAACATCTTAGTGAACCATTTTTAAACACATATTTAAATTGTTTGAGCTGTTGTTACTAGCTGCTGAGTTCTCTGATAATCAGGAAATGGAAAAATAGACAGACATTGCTCCTAATAAAATTGTTGTTGTCCATTTTATCAGGTATTGTATTCTTGATACACCTCCCAACATACTCTTCAGGTCTCAAAGTAGTTAAGCAATTTGCATGCTATCTTATCACCATTAAAGAATGTAGTTAAAGTTCACAGCTATGGCAGCTGACAGGCACGTATCTGTTGTGTGCAATAATAGCAGCTTGATAGTCCTGATGACATTCATCTGTCACTTTTCAAAGGCATGAAGCTGACTGAATATATATTTCAAAATAGCAGCAACTAGAAAGAAGTTTTATTTTAAACAAATTTCAAACATTTTCAGGTTTCTTTTGTAATGCGTTGCCATCAATGTCACTGCTACCTCCAGAATATCCATCACTCCCCTTCATAAAGTGCCATATGAGTAATAGTTCAGAATATTTTGCTCATAGTTTGTAGTGTCTGAAGTAAAAACCAAATTATAATGGAGAACAAATCATGAAGGGCTCCAGTAATCAAATTCAGTTTAGGTAATGATATATCACTTCTTGCTTTCTGGTTTGGATACTTTGGGCTTCTGACATTGATTCCAGCAATTTTATTTCTTTTCTGCCTGCTCCTTCTATGATATAAAGAAGCCTTCATTCGAATAGCTGACATACACTTTTCAATTCCTTTCCCTCCCACTTCCACCTACCTGCAGCCATCAGATTTACAGGTCAAACCTTTAAACATTCATGTGACATTTTTCCAGGGCTGACAGCCTTGTATAAATGCTCACAGAATATCAGCATCCAGGCGCAGCAGAGACCCAATGTAAACATCATACAAGAGTTTCTTTCTTGTCACTGCTAGCAAAATGCATGATTTGACAGTGGGGATCATAAGTCTCATTCAGAGAGTATGACCACATATCGCCTTTCAAACCACAAAAAACAGGTCACACTTCAAAGATCTTGTATCAAGGAGATAAGAAGGGGGGAGATCTCAAAAGATTTGGGGATAACACATTTAGAGATACTTTGCTTAGAGCACATATCTGGATTAATGGTCATAGGAAAATCTCTGCAGTAGGAATCTCTCATATCTGTCCTATTTCTTTTTGCCAGATGAATTTCCTCAAGGCTTCCAAATGCATTAGAGTTGCACAGAAATCTTGACCAATGCATTCATCATCATTGATCAAGCTGACTTCAGGGGTGTCCTTCAGGTGCTTCTAACAGTGATTTGAAACAAGTGCCACTTCCTGCCTGTCCTGTGTTTTTTATGGCTCCTAGTGAAGATCAATAATATGAATTTCATTTTAATTCTTCTGTAAGGGATCTTATTTATGGAGCAATTTCTTGTGCAGTGTCTTGTCTCTATGAAATGACTGCCAACTCAGGCAGCAGTTAAAGTTTACTGCTTAGGCCTTCCTTCAAGGTACCACATGGATATTACTTTCAAAAGTAATTTAGACTTCAAAGTGCTAAGAACATTATTAACCCCTTGCAAGCTGCCCATCCCTCACTGGAATATTGACTGATTTTATTAACTGATCTAACTTAATTCAACAAGTCAACAGCTTTTCCATTCGCTTTCATTTTCAAATGTGGCTGACAATTAACTCTGGTCATTAAAACAGTGTCAAGTTCTATTTAGAGTTAACATTTTTCTGACTTAAACTATGATGCATTGTTTTGCTAATATGTTATTCTTTATGAGTATTTGAGCAATTACCAGCTTTTTATTGTTTCCATCTCCCAAGTAAGATATCAGTAAATAAAGAAGAAAACTCTCAAAGAAACGCAATTTTTGAAACTTTTGGAGCAAATAACTCATCATGTATTATTTATGGATAAGGATATCTCAATAAAGAAAAGCAAGAACTATAATGGATATTTCAGTAAAGAAAAGCAAGAACTATGCTAAAACATAGTATCTCAATCAATTTTTGTATTTTGTGATAGAAGTTTAGTTTTTTACTTTTTTTCCCCCCCCAAGCTACATGTCACTTGTATGTTCACTGAAAAAGTTAATGGGCCTTTGTTGTGCTTAATCCCCAGCCAGCCACCAAGACCCACTCAGTGGCTCCTTCACTCTCCCACTAGTGGGATCAGGGAGAGAATCAGAAGGGTAAAAGGTAGAGAACACGTGGATTGAGGTAAAGGCAGTGTAATATGGAAAAGCAAAACCAGGCATTCATTTACCACTTCCTATGGGCAGGCAGGTGTTCAGCCATCTCCAGAAGAGCAGGGCCCCATCATGTGTAGCAGTGATTTGGGAAGACATACACCATCACTCCAAACATCTCCCCTTCCTTCTTCTTCCTTTCACTTTTATATTCTGAGCATGACAACATATGGTCTGGAATATCCCTTTGATCATTTGGGATCATGTGTCCTGGCTGTGTCTCCTCCCAACCTCCCAAGCACCCCCCAGCTTCCTCTCCAGACTGACAACCCAAAAAGCAGAAAAGGCCTTGGCTGTTTGTAAGCCCTGCTCAACAACAACAAAATCTCTATATTATCAGTCCCATGTTCAGCAAAAATATAAAATACAGCCCTGTACCAGCCACTGTGAAGAAAATTAACTCTGCCTCATAATCAGCACAGTCCTATGGTGTTTCTATCTGTTTTGCCTTTACCAACCTTTTTCTGAAATTCAAAAAATCAGAATTTGGAATATAATTGATAGTATTTTTTCAGGCATTCAATCAAGTGAAGGATTGTATTTTTCTCATTATTCTTGTGTTTCCTGATGCCTTGTGAAAGTGAAATGTTATGGTTGATAGCTTAGACATTGTTATGGAGGACTTTCTGACCATTAATGGCAAAACTGTATAAAGAAGCTGTGACCATCTACACACACCCCTCCCTGAATATGCCTCCTGACTGGAATTTTGGACATTTGAGTTAAGCAGTTTAAGACAACTTGAGACAAGATAAAAGTGATGTTATATTGTCCAATTATCTTAGGTATAGGGCAAAACAAAGAAGGTTGAGGGAGAAGAAAGCCAAATCCCTGGTTGGGTTTGGGGTAGGGGAGCCCAACCCCATAGATTCATCTGCTGAGACCACGTTTGCACAAACTTCTCCACAAACTGAGTGGTGAGAAGGAGAGTTTTGGGTATGTAGCATAACCTCGGGTCAGAGGCAGTGAACATCCATCCTCCTCACACAAACCTACTCAGCTCTTGAACCCCCAGTCCTGGGAAGGTTACATGCATGGGACATCCATGTGAGGAGTAGCAGAGGAAGTGTCAAAAGATCCCCCAGATTGCTCCCCAGACTCATTCCTGAGGCCTTGCACAAGAGCACTGTATAGAATGCAAAGTGATGCAACAGATTGAGTCTGTTGCAAGAGACAGTGCCAAATTTGCCCCCCGACACACCTCCAGGGGAAGTATCTGGGCATTCCCACCTGGCTTGAAGGTATATTAATCAACAGACTATGTTTTTGAGGGAGCCTCACTACCAAGAATACTGGAAGAAGAGGATCAGTGGGATGCCTTCAGGATCCACAGATTAGTGATATTTTATACTTTGTCTCTCTGTCACTCTCTTTCTCTCTCTCCCTTTTTTCCTATTTGTTTCTATCTCTCTCTCTGCCTCAAATTTACTGTTAAATAAAATCCATACTCTTGACTTTGGTCTTGTTTGCACCTTAATTTGAACAGAGGCAACTCTCTAATAATTTTAATAACCAGATCATAACATACCTTTAGGTGTGATTTGAAAAAGAAACTTATGGGTAATGGATACCAATCTTGAGGTTTCATGAATCTTGAGTAGTGGCTTATAAGCTGTCTCATATCTGTTTTAGACCTGCAGGTAAATTACTTTCATTTTAAATCCCCTCTGTGTTGCCAGTGTGGTGTAAAGGAAGCTGTGTAAACAGCTTCTTGAAAAACTAACATGCTGGAGGGAAACTTCTGATCAACTGCATAAAACACTTTTCATAAAAATGAAGGTGTCTCAAAGCCAGCAGGACTTTTTTAAGTCACAAGTAGTTCTAAAAACACAATGTCAAATTCAGTCCCCAGACAAACTCAAATAAATCTGTAATATTCTGTTAATTTCTTTCCTTTTACTGTAAGATGTGAAAGACAAAAAAAAAAAAAAAAAACAACAACCAAACCAGCCAAACAAAAAAATCACCTTCTTTGTTTTCTTACAATGTAAATTAATCAATCAATTAAATAAAGAAGATGTGTAAAGGATTTTAGATACATTATATTCAGTACCTAATATCAACAAAATGCACTTCAGAAATATCCACTTTCCGTGGTAGCTCTCTTGCCATGGAATAGATTAGTCACCTTTACATTCTTATTATTAGTGTTCTGGGTAAAAACCAAGATAAAGATAATAATAATAATAATAATAATAATAATAATAATAATAATAATAATAATAATAATCTTTATTATTATTATCTTTATTATTATTATTATCTTTATTATTATTATTATCTTTATTATTATTATTATTATTATTATTATTTCTATTGTCAAGTTCTTATTTTGCAGTTGATACCACTCCACCATTTTGTGGCTTTTTTCCCTGCTACTGCCTGAAAAATGAGATTTTCATAGTTTCTCCTGTGCATGCAAACAAGTGGTTTACATAATATTGCATACAATTTCTATGCTTGTAAAGATTGCATAAGAGTGTAGAAATTAATTCCTAAATATTGATATTTCATAATTTAAAAAAAAATTAAACAAACAACCCCCCCCCCAAAAAAAAAAAATCCCACAAAAAAACCCAAAACCAAAACCAACAAAAAAAAAACCTAAAAAACCCTCAAAAGTCTAGGAAGAGCACTGGTTATTGCAAGTACTCCAAGCTCAGCAGAGCAAAGCTAAGACATTGTTATGGAGTTTTCTGCAGAACATCAAAATGCTACCATAGTCTGGTCCAAGCTCTCATTTTCACTGAATAAGGATCAGATTTTCCACCTTCATCTTGAAAAGAACATTACTCTGCACAAAGTTATTGAAAATGCCTCAAAACAAAATATTGTTAAATGTGAATTCCAAAATTAGGAAAATATGTTTCTTTCCATACAGGTTATAATGTCTAAACCACAGTCACAGAGATGAGCATGCAAAAACTTCATGCCATTTGGGCATTTAGTTTAGCAAGGCTTTAAATCAAGTAATGAATAGACCCATAAAAATTATTTTTTGTTGAGGATCTAACACATGATTTCTGTTAGGGAATCTTCAGAGTACTTTGGGCAGGCTTTATAATAGTAGACATGAAATCATGGTGTAGCATTATTCCTCATCCTGCCACCAAAAGACTCTGAGAAGCAATTTTCTGAAAGAAATGTAGTGGAAGTTTTGCCATTTGCTGTGTTATTTTGCAAGTTTTACTTTAAAATAAGACCTATGGTCTTGAGTAGATCATTGAGTTCATTTGTCAGGTTATCCTGAACATATTTTTTGCCTGAAACATATATTTGCCTGAAAACATTTTCAAAATGCTTCTTCTGAAATTGCCTGTTTAACTATTGAATAGAAAAATAGCAGTTTGTGTAAGGTTCTAGGATATGAGAAACTTTTTATTAAAGAAGAAATATTGATTTTAAAAACTTAAATTAGGTAATGATTTAGTTAACAGGAATACAATTTCTGATATACATTACTGATTTCCATTACACTATGTGTGTGCTCTTTTCTCCTCTTGTCAATTCTTGACTAATTTTTCTGGCTACTGACTACCACAGCAAATATTTCCTTTGAAGCAGCTGGGGAATTTTTTTTTTCATATCACTGTCACTGGCCAGCAAAGCATCAATTTTAATCTCATTTGTCATAACAATCAAACAAATATTTTAATCTCATTTGTCATAACAATCAAACAAATATCGAGCAGTGTTTCAGTCATGTTTTATGCCTCTAGCCTTCCAACTTCAGCCTCATTCCTTTGTCTGTTTTTATCTTTACCTGGTTCTTTTTAGATCAGGTATCTGGGAACATTCTTACCACCTGTATTGCAATTGGCACCCTAAAGGTATAAGTTGAGTTTATCTCCACTGCAATAAATGCCTAAAACAAGACAGCACTATAAACTTTCCCAAAACTCATTGTCATGTTGTTGTTCTGAACTATTTGTGCATTGTCTATTCCTCACTAACTCTTTGAAAATTCATACAATAGACGCCTTTTTTTTTCCCTGTGGCATAATTTATTGTATTTGTTAAGGTTAAAACATTCTTTCCAAAACATAGTAGAATGCATTTTCTTTTCTCACCAAGTGAATGTTTTATGTATGCATACAAAAAATTCTTCATATATGAAATTATATAATATATTGCACAGACAGTAATTTTTGCATTTCTGAACCCTACCTGGTGGACCAAAATAATATGCAGATATTTCACATATGGCCTAAAATTTAAATTATGAACACTATTGACTTTATTTTGATTCAAAAGGAGGTAAGTTGCAATTTTTTAATGAAACTGACCTGTAATCTATATTTAATGAAAATCCTCATTTATTGATGCTTTAGTGAACTTTTAAAATAATGAACTCTATTTTTTATTAGATTCTTTCCTATTTAAAATTATTGTTTTTAAATTTTTTAGAATTAATTTCTTTCCTTATCATTTAGTCTGAACTGTGTAACAGACACTCCAAATTTTAGTTAGGTAACTGAAAGCCACAGTGTTGACCAGCTGTAACATGTTTCAATTCCCAGTGAATACATACACCCTGATGTCTGTGAATATTATATCTTTAACTGGCTAGTCCTAATCCTACTTAGCAAATTATTGGCATAAAAATGATTGACTGTTTTTCTGTGTAGAACATGCTTTAACATGAAGTGTAGAATATATTTCAGAGTTCATGTACTAAGAATCTAAAAATGGTGGGAATGAAACTATATGATATGGCTTGTTAAAAGCTCTGAGGTATCTCTGGTGAGTTCCTTCTCAACAAAGGAAAATTGTCACCAGTTCAGTAGAGGTCTCACTAAATACTTAGCACTGACCTCCCTTCACTTCCATTGCCTATCTCTGCACCACTTAGTCTGCAGCATGTCATGAGTTATAGCTCCGCAACATTTCCCCTTTCAGACTGCAACTGCTGTTCTGAATGTACAAACCCATTTTCCCCATGAGCCCCAGCTGCTTGATGAAGTCAATATAAACAAAGGAGTTTCATGATCACAGCTTTATCTCTTTGGTGCTTGCCATACAGCCCATTTACACACAGAATTCACCTTTGCTAAGAGGGAAAGATGTATCCTGGGGGGAATCTCACACGTTCAGGCCTTTCATGGCCTCTTACCTTGCTCATTTCTTTGTCCTTCAGTTTGATAGGCCTTCTCTCTGTGGGCTGAGACCCTACGTTTAGTAACTCCAAGCTATTTTTCTCTGTATATCTCCAAGTCACATTGTCTGCCCAGATTCAGTTGATCCTTATTATCCTAGGCATTCTCTCTGTATAAAATTCAGATCTAAAGGGGTTTACAGCCTCTCAGTGGCAAGAGGATTTTTTTTGTAAGTAGTTTTATATACCAGTTGCATTATGTAAACATTCAGAAACATAAAAGTCTAAATTGTGCTCGAGACTTGGTCTTCCTCCACAGACAAAATTTATTATGAGTAGAAGTGAATAGATTTCTCCTGTATGCAGAGGTGATTTACTCTGAGACAGAGAAGGACTGACCTGCAGTATAGAGGCAATATGTAATACCCAAGCAGAAATTATGAAACTCTTCAATAAATACCATTGTCAAACAGGTACCTGTTCTCAGATGAAAAGTCTTAGGAAATTGACATGGCAGCAGAGAAATAATTTTCATTTGTTCATGGATACTTCTTTTTTACAAGCAGGAATGAATGTTTATATGACTGCTACACTAAGAGGCTCCATCCACCAGCTGAGCAACTTGGAAGTTAAACTGAATAAATAAAGAAGCTGGCAATATCAAAGGATGAAGCAAAGAAGAAAGAAAGGCTGCTTAACCTTTAAAGTTAGCTTCAGGGCTTTTCTTTTTTGTTTATTTGTTTTAAAGGATCAGTTTTTTGTATCTCTAACATCTCTGCCATTATGAATTACAGAAGGTGTGCGTAAGGATAACATTTGCTCCATTTCTCAGTTTGAGACAATTTTATACATGCTCAACATTCAGTGAAACACTATGAAGAAACAATCTTCACAAGTTCATACAAGGTGAATATCCACTGGGTCTATCCTCCTCTAAAATACTTTCAAATTTCTCTGAAAACTTTAAATATGATTTGAAGAAATGTGAGTTGAGTTCTGAACATCCCTTCAAATACCTAAAAAAAAATGAAGGAGAAAGAAATCATACCTTTAGCTTGTGTACTACTTTGTAAGGTTGATACACCAGGATTAGAAGAGGTACTTCTTCTCATATGGGAATAAATAATGGTAATAAAAATAATTACTACATCTGCAGATTCTGAAATTCCACATAAGATTTTTTGAGAAAGTTGCAAGGTTGTAATATACTTTACAATTCCATCTTACAAATGTGAAGAGAATAAAAATGGAAGCTCTTAACAGTCTGGAGAAAAATATTACCTTCTGATTACTGGATGCAGCACTTCAAGGTTTTTCATTTCAGTGTATTTATACAATAAATTTGGGTCATTTCAAGTTGCAGCTCTGAAAAAATTGTTAGAAGCATAGGTTTGGATAAAAGCACTAAACATAAAAAAATTATATCACAAACGTAATTTGACACTGATGTAGTGGGAAACTTATGTTGAAATTCTTCCCCAGATAGAGAGTCATAAATGCCAGAGCTGTCAGATAAATTACTAGAAAATCTAGGAAACAAATGCCTAGATAAAATAATCTGACCAAAATAAATTGTTCTAGCAGCATCTTTATGTAAAATTTATCGTAGGTGAACTGAAAATTATGATAATGATGATCAGAAGGTCTCTGTATCATGATATCAGCATTTCAGTAATCCTTTATTGGCACTGTAATTAGAAAACTTCTAGCATGACTAGCTTTCTGTATTTTTTCTGTATTTTCTCTCATACTTCCTCTCGATACTATAGTTTCCTATCAACTTTTCTTCTAAAAATATGGAACTTACAAATAAATAAGTACAAGTTATACACTTAGATCATGAAGATGAGAAAATATTGTAAAAATGGTATAAAATTAGATACTCCTAAATGATGAAAATGGAATCACCCTCTTTTAATAACCTCTATAGCTCACTGTTATGCTACAAATGGAACATGGAGAGATTAATTTATTATAATTTGGGTTTGGTTTTTTTTTTTCCTGAAGCACTACAATGAACATTTTTCTCTTCACTTTGATTGTATTCAGCATTAATTAAAATGTTTTGCACAGTTTCTTTTAGTAGTGACATTTAGAAAATTGGACAAAAGGCACCATGTCTGATAGTGAATAATGTCTTTGCAACCATCAAGGTGAGACAAAAGCAATATCAACTATAAATCACTATAATGAAATGAATTAACATGGAGAGATAATGTTGTGTTGAAACAACTGCTGCTTCCTAACCTAGGTGCTTATTCTGAGCCTGAAGCATGCTATGCTGCAATCCATTTTAATGTTGATAGAAACACAGAATATGAGTTTTAATCTGATCATACAGTCTTTCTTCTCTTAGAATCAAACAAAAACCTTAATCTGACATTACTGTGCACAATGACATTGAAAATTATATGTGAAATAATTAAAAGTTTAATGTGAATTGCAGCTCCTCCCAGAAGCAGAACTGGTGTATTAGTGCCATAATAGTGCTGAACAAAAGCATGAATAGGAAACAAACCATTACATGGCTGTACTGTGACCACCTTTTTTGTCTGTTTTCTCATTCTTGCGGAAATACAGATGACTCCAAATTCAGTTACAAACTTGACAGCATGTTAGGCTGCAGTATGGGGTTTCTTTGCTGGACTGGGGTACAGCAGATGTATTGTGCTGCACAAAACAAAATTTAGTTTCTTTTTCCTTTCAAAATGCAAGCCTCATTTAAGGAAAAAAAACAGAATCCAAAGATACTGTGAGTGTGTTTCTGTATGCCTAGAAATGTAAGATATGAAATTCCCTTTTCTGCTGTTTCTGTGTCAAGCATGCCTGAGGTTTGAGAGTAAACAAAATTATATGTAAGAAAATATAAATTGTTTAATCATCTCCAATTCTAAATCAGAATATGGAATCTAAAGAGAACCTTTACTTTTATTTGTTCCGTAACAAAAAAAAAAAAAAAGCAACAACCCCCTAGATGTAACAAAATACATTTGTATTCATTAACTTTAAGAAGGTTTTTGTGTCTAACAAATAATAGAAAAAATTCAGTCATAGAGACTCATATATATTCACATCAAAAGACATTTCATTGTGGCTGTGCATTTTTACAGCACGCTTCTGCTCCAGAATAAAAAGGTGAAATATTTATTAGAGATTGTAAAAAGAGATTATAACAAATTGATTCTACTCCACTTTGCAAGAAAACTTCCAAATGCTGTAATTCTTTGTGAGGGAGAATTAATCACGCTGTATCGCTCTTTCCCAGGAGCCAGAGTTTCTCGTAATCTCTGGGAACCCAGACAGCTGAGAAACTGCTGGGCAAGAGGGAAAGCAGAAAACTGAGGCTTCAGGCTCCCAGGTCAGTGCAGCTTTGGGCACTGGAACAGGCTCCCCAGGGAAGTGGTCACAGCACCAAGCCTGACAGAGTTCAAGAAGTATTTGGGCTATACCTTCAGGTACATGGTGTCACTCTTGGAGATGGTGCTAGGCTGGGCAGGAGTTGGACTGGATGATCCTGATGGGTTGCTTCCAACTCAGCTTATTCTGTGGTTATGCAACTATAAATATAATAAACTCTGGTTTTAATTCTACCTCATAAAAATCTTCTAAGATATCTCAGAGATTTAATAGTTTGATTTTAAATAGTGCAGCACACCGGGATTTGGCCTTGTGTTGTTTAAATGTGTGTGAAATATCAAAGGAAACAAAGTCATTAAGCATTTTCTACCATTTTAGTACCACAAATATTGCTCTGAGTCCTTAATGTTGCTATAAGCTTTTATTAATAATAATTGAAAATAGAGAAAATAATTATTTCTTTGGTTTCAATCATAACATGGAATCTAGTTTCTAGCTAAAAGCCTCCCGTCTGCTCTGCTTTCTTGCATGCTGGGAAAAAGTAGCCTATTAAAGCTGGTAAACTGTGAAAATAATACTATTCTTTTGTCTTTAAGAGAAAGGAGAGAGTTTGGGAAGCAGCTAGCTTTCTCATGGCAAGCGGAGAGGAAAGAGTGGGAATTATCTCTGCTTCCAGATGCTACCTCTGCTGCAGGTGGGATGGCGCTGCCCTTGCCTTCCTGAGATCTTGGATCAAAATTTGAGTTCCAGTTGACTTGGAGTTCTGGAGAGAAGGTCAATGAGTAACCCACATGAGAGAAATGGACTAACCTGACAGTCTGCAGGACTGCTATCCTCAGATTACTGTTCTACCTTTGCAATTGGTGTCATTGCCATAATAATCCTACAGAATTGCAAATCAGTAGCAAATTCCACATGGTGTGAATAAGAAAAAAGATCAGTTCAATAAGTTATTTCCCGTATAATGTGGTCCACCACCCCAAAATGTCATAGATTTTTTTATAAAGCAAATTATATTGTTAAGATGTTTTACTGAGCTCTTGTGGCAAATGATTTCTGCTTGGAATGGCTTTACCTGAGTTCTAGCTTTGCTAAGAAGTTTGGAAAGGCCAGTAAGCAGAACATCAATCTCAGAAGTATGTCAAAGGCAGGTGTTTAAATTAATGTACAATTCATTTTATTGCATACCTAATTTCTTACAAATCATGAAAAATTTCCTTCTCAATGTAGGCATTTATACAGACTATTAGATCTAGTTCTAAATCATTAACCCCTCCAAGTTGTAGTTATTCATAACGTATAATGTAACTTCCTTCTACATTTCCCTTTCTTAGTAGGTTCATAAATGTTCGTTTTACTTTTTAAAAACTCAGTAAAATAAAACAGAAGTTATTAATACACACAAAACCTGAGTTCATTCATTTGTACAGGCATGGAAACTTGGCACTTAATTTTTCTGCAACGGTATTTTTCAGAGCACTTTCAGTGAAAGCTGAAAGAAATAAGGAAATTCTCAATTGCCTTCTGTGAGTAAACCAGTGCCCTTCTGCAGAGCATAAGTCAATCTGCAGTCAACTTAGGAATTTTCCTAAGGAAAATTTTCTCTATAATTTTCCTAAGGAAAAGTTTCTCTGTATTGCGTCTATATTTTCTTAAGGAAAACTTTCTTTATAATGAGTATTTACTCCATTATAGAGAAACTCTGTCTTGAACTTTACCTGAAAGGTAAAAGTAAAAAGGTACTTTGTACTGTTGCCACCAGCTGTGAAGCATTACGCAGTACAGGGTTGAAGAAAACATATCCTGCATACATTTTGTGCATGTGTATTTACATGGAGTCAGTATTAGTCATATGACCAACCACGTTCATCAAATTCTTTTTAATTTTTTAAGTGTAGAAGAACCTTATTCTTTTGACTTCTTTAAGAAAGGTGATCACTGAAGCACATCCTGCAATCTCACCCTCCACAAAAGGTAGCTAGTATGCTCTCCTGTTGCAAACAGCCTTCAAAAAAATATTCTGCATCTTCCCCCATTTTAAGAAATTCATACAGGCAAAAGCTTTGTATGTATGATTGCAGCCTTAAAGATAAGGCACATTGAAACACTATAGCTGAGAAAACCCTGTCACTAATTTGTTTCAGATCTTTTTGATAAAGAGCAAGTTGGAGTATGATCTTCAAGCTCAACTCCTCGCTGTTTTTCTTGTTTATTCCTGTACCAAGTTATGGGGGAAAAAAGGAAACTTTTTCAGAAATCCTACTGTGATTCTGGAGTGTTTCAGGCACATAAACCTGCCATTCATGTCAGCGTACAGCTTCAGCTTCATGTTTTCTCTGGGTTGTGAGCATGTACAGGGAGAAAATGATGGCTACATTGAGTATGGGATGCCCTTGCAGGCATCAGTGCAAATATCATTGCAGGTTAGTACAACAGCAGATTGTGACTGCAAAGTATGCAAGAAAAAGTTTCTCTCTGTTTTACCTTGGCAATAAACAATATTGAATATTTACAAAACTGGAGTGCTTTAAGAAACTTGCCTGTGGAACTCCTGACTTTGTGTTGCTATTACTAACATTTTGCACCCTATAATTTTTATGACACCTTTCTATGAAGGAGAAGGGTGAGGAGCTCTTGAGCTGCATTTTACAGAGAAGAAGATTGTAGTAATTGTCTTCTTTCACCAAAATGGAGTTGCCTGAGAAAGTAAAACTGAAAGACCCATTTTGTTCAAAGGCCAAAAATATGAGAATGATCTCATTACATCAAACCTCAAAAAAAAAAAAAAAAAAAAAAAAAAAAAAAGAGTAACCTTGGCTCAGTGTTATAGCTATAGCCTACATTTTAAAAACTAATTTGAATTTAATGTTTTTTTAGGGTACTGCCTGAAACACAGATTTTCTTAGGAATTCCTTGTTTTTCTCAGTAACATATTCATAAACCTGGCTCTTTTTCTCTAATTTTATAGGTTTTCATGTGCTCAGATCTGTTGAAGGTAGTCCCTGTTTTCATTATTTCCTTCTGCCTCTTTCATCTGTACTGGCTGAAATTTCAGAACAAACCCTTATAAGCATCCTGAAATCTTTTCATAGCAAATAGATTTTTCTAAGTACATAACAGGCCTCACCAGTCAGGGACTGTCCCAGTGCCCCAGCCAGGAGCAGGGCAGCCAGGGGTCACCAAGGCAGACCCAGACCCAGGCATCAGGCCCCTCCCTGGGGACAGGTCCAGCCAGGCTGGGACATCGCCCTGCAGGTCGGTGTCATAGTCTGGTGTTGGGAGCATGGCTTACAGAGACGGCCCCATGGCTCACTGAGGGGACAAACCATCCTAGGTGGGATGAGGAACAGTTAGTACGTGTAGAGCACTCAGCATTCAAGCCAGACGTGACTGTGGGATCCCCCTTTGTGGGTATCACCAACCTTCAAGTAAGCCTTAACTATAAATAATGTGAAATAACATGAAATAGCACCTTCAGGCTGCAGTTCCTCACTGCAGGTTGAGGAAAATTAGGGCTGCATGCCCCACTGCCCACCTTCAGCAGCAGCATTCAGGAACTGCAGTTTTCACTCACTCTGTCAGCAAGAAAGCCTTTTGTGAGCAGGGAGAGAGCTACTTGCCTTCTGTCTCTTCAAGTTGTGTTGCTCATTTAACCATAGGACAAGGTCTCAGACTACTATGAAAGGCCACTGGGTTTTTTTAAATTGCAGGGATACTATAGCCATGCTTGAGTGAAGCAGCATGCCTAAAGAAACGGGAAAGCAATACAACATTCCCTCTATGATAAAGCAGTATATTCATACATCTTTCAGGACAAAAACATAACTAACATAAGGACTCAGCCCCTTTGGGTAATTCCGGCTTTTCATCTGGCTTTTGTTACTTAACTGAGTATTTGAATGCTTCAGGAAAAACATAGACTTTTTTTGTGGTTAACAGCTTTTTTAGGTCTGAGAGTTAATGCAATTTCTTTAAAGCACACTAAATTGTTCACCGAAGTAAGACTGTAGAATCTTAAACATAGTTTATATTTATTTTCTCAGTGATGTTGGAAATTTCTCTTAAGAATGGATAGATTAAAAGAAAAACAAGTTGTATAGACAACAGATAGGTTTTACTGCAGTGTAGTAAAAATGCTCATAGAAACCGTATGAAACTTTGAATTTAATCTTGAGTACAGTACAAAAGTAGTGGCATTGTAGGATCTGTTATTCAGATTATTAAGCCTGTTTAACAACAGTGAAGATTGACAAAGTCCAAATACTGTCTGAACAAACCTGGAACCCATCAGCTGAATCAAACCACAATGGGAGTTGTGTCTCAAAGTAAATAATGTGTACATCTTAAATAAGCTGTAATTGGATAATTAAATAATTTGAAAAACATTGCAAAGGCTAGGGCTATGTTATTTAATTTTAACTACTGTTTCTAAAGTCTCCCTGCAGTATCAAATAATGTCATATTCTAATTAAATTCCCTCCCTGAACTAATAGAAAGCCTTAAAAATTATGACGATAGCTAGTTCTAGCTAATTAGAACTAGTAAATATAATTTAAAAATTTAATAAAATAAAAATGCCTCTGGTTAATATTAACAATGGCATCTTTCTTTGATATTTAAACTAAAATGTCCTGCTCAAAATACATAAATAAAAAAGGTTTAGTTATCAGCTTTCTTGAGGAGGATATTAAAATAATTGACACCATGCAGATGATTGCTGCATTACAATCCTAAATTCGAATCCATGCAGAATCCGATGAATGGTTATCATTCTGTCCTAGGGTGACTTTATTCAAATGCTCAATGGACAGTCAAAGAAGCAGACACTGACATTTTTTGTGTGAAGGGTGTGAGGCTCCTGGTGACCGAGGAAAAATAACAAAAAATAGAAGATCATTGAGAATGTATTTGAGTCATTAATAAATTCACTGCTTTGCAGTAAGGAAGAATTTCTGTAATTTTCTGCTTACTTCTTTTCTAAATTAGACTCTTTTACATTTTGTGTGGAGAAAGGGATCCTCACAAAACAGATATGATGCAAAAATAAGTCCATAATGCTCTACGGAATCTCCAATGGGAGTCTTCAAAAGGAGACAGTTTTACACAAGAACCAAGCCAAAAGCAAGGCATGAAACCCAGAAACAAAATATATTTTTTCCTGACAAATAAATGAAAACTTTCCTAATATCAGTGGATAGGACTGATAAAGAATTGTCAAATCCAAGTAGGTGACCTACTTCTTACTCACAGCCGAATCAATTATTCTGGACACAAAAGAGCCAAGCACAGTCTCTCCTTTTGCTCCTCACCTATTCCAAGGATGAGTTAGGACTCTATGTAGTCAAATCTGTCTCAATATGTGTTTTTCATTAAAAACAAATTGAATTGTCACTACCACAAGTATGAAGGATGCAAACTTGGTTGCCCTGATAAGAGATAGATAGAGAAACAAAAGGGGATAAAAGTGAGTCAAGGAGAATTTTGAAGAAATAGATCTGTCTTAAGCCATCATAACATCTGCTGCTTCTGGATTATACAAAATTTTCTTCTTCCCTCTAAAATCAGATTATTCTAATTTTTCCCCCTATGTTCCCTGGTTTCTGTCTGTAAATGTAAATCTGGTTTTATATACATACAAACCAGAAAGCAGGACCATAGCTGTCAGGTCACTTGGTTCAATCTACTGATTGAAAACCTTAAATGGAAAAAAGCTCATAGCCCTCTTCCATCCCTCCTGGATCTTTCATCTGATGTGGCAGCTACTCTGCCAGAACTGACTTGAAGGTGGTTCTGCCTGTGTTTGTAATCTGTGACTCAGACAGTCCAACTAAAACTTGTGTCTGTGTACTTGAGTAAGTATTTAGTCCAAACTACATTTTGATTGGTACCATATCTTGGTCAATTACCTTGAAAGCAGGAAAGGGTTTTTGCTAATATCTTTTGGTAGACTGAAGAGCTTCGATGAACTCACATACACAGATTTTAATTTTGGTCTGTGTATAATATAGAGTCAACGAGCATTTTTTAGCATATTTTGTGTTGTGCCTTTAGTTGACCTGCACTCATCCCTCAGTTTCAATCTGTACTATATCAGCATATTTCAGTGTTACAGGATAAAATAAAATTAGTTTTGAGCAGGAAGTGTCTCTGTTTATTGAATCCATACATGCTGTTTTCCATTCAGATGTTAAAAAGCGGTAGCCATGCATTTAAAACATGATAATGTAAGAATGTAACAGGTCACTGAAACATAAAATATTTATAGGAATGGACCAACTTAAACAATTTAAAAAAATGAAAATAATTACTTAGGATATTTTTTGGGTGTTTGTTTTAGTTGGGGGAATGGGGGGCACAGGTGACTTTTTTTAGGTTTTGTTTTAATATTAAAAAAAAATAATTAAGGTCAATGTTGAAAAGTTTTGATGGACCAAGCTTAGAATGTTACTGGGAGCTAAGATTGTTTTAAAATGGCAAAATATTTTCTCATTACGTTTTTTTTCATGTTATGCACTATCACAATAGTTAGTTGTGAACCTAGCTTTTCTGTTAACCATATATGTTTAAAACTGCCACCTTCTACTGTACTATTTCTAAATCTATGTGATAGGACTGATGAATCTAGCAAATTCTTATCCTGCACCATATAAAACATAACCTTAGGTGGAAAGTGAATAGTGTTCACTGTGCAATGATGAGAAATAAAATATAGTTTAATAAAGTGAACATAACTCCACATGCACAAAAAGGACATGTGTATTGAGTGAGAAGTAATTTTCCACAGAAGACTTATTGTCTACAAGATAATAAATAATTTTGACTGATTATATAATGAAATTTTTCGCAAACAATATATTTCCAAGGTAAAGTATCATAGAGAAATTACATGATGATAACATTTTTCAGAGCTAACAAGACAAACTTTTTGTACAATGTTAAAAATGTGATTGTTCCAGAGCAGTGTCTGGATTTACTAAGTCAGCACTTTAAAGGTGATTTTCTTAAAGGGATATGTACTTTTTTCACAATTAGTAAAATGACTTAACAGTTTGTCTACATCAGTTCAAAGGTTCGTTTTCAAAAAAACCTTGTACTGGATGCCAAATTCATCCTCTTTCAGAGTTTATTTATTGTAGTTTATATGAGTTGAGCAAGAACACAATTCAGTCAAAATACTAATAAATTATTTTATTATTAGTTTCATAATGGAAATCTGACTGATAGAATATTATTTTTTATTTTCAGATTGGAAATAAACAAAAATAATAAACACTTTTTTTTTTAATGAACATAATGAAAAACTATTACCAGGAATAAAAATTTAAAATCAACAATTATTAGTAGAGCTTAAGACTCCAAGCCAGAAGTAGCCACTGGAGGTCATGGATTTATTTGGAGGACCTGGTGTTCTGCTAAAAGGTTTTCTAACTTATTTGCCCTACAAGTTATCCCTAAGAATTTTGCAAAACACTACAATTCAAAAATGCTAATTTGAGCTGCTTACTGCAATAATTTGTCTTTTCAGTTTAGAAGAAATCCTTTATAAGTGTACATATGAAAATTATGAGTTCTACAAGTACTTTTTCTCAGCTCTGAATTTGTTTCCTGCTTCCCTCAACAAAACCAGCTGCTGGAATTTGAATATAATGGAACAAATAAGGATAACAATACTGATTTTCTTAAGGCCAGAAAACACCATCTTCTCTAATTTGATTGTAGGAAAGGCTGATTGTGTGAATGTCCCTGCTTAGTTAACAGGTACTAATTTGAATGTGATTGGTAACATTTAAAACATCATTATGCATTTTTTATGTTCCCATCCTATCTGCTTCCCTTATTTTTCTTTCTTTAAAATTTATATTCTTTCAATATTTCCTTTTGTTTCTTCCCAGAATAATTCAAATAATTTTTTTTGTTGTTGTTGTAAGAAAATTCTTAGTAGGGAAACCATTTTAAATCAAAGTTAGTTTTAAACTACTAAACTAATAAACACTATCATAATCTATCTAGCTGGGTCACCTGTTCATAAAAGGAGATCAGATTGGTCAAATGGGAATTAATTTTTCTAAATCCATGGCAGCTGGACCTGATCCCTTGATTGTCCTCAACTTGCTACATGATTACACTGGAGATGATCTGTTAATAATCTTCTGGGCACTGAGGTCAAGTTTTCAGGCCTGTAGTTCTTCAGACCCCACTTCCAACCCTTCCTGTAGGGAGCATCACATTGGCCAACTTTTGGTGTTCTCAGTCCTCCCTGGATAGCCAGAACTGATGATGAATGGCCTGATGATGGAGAGGTGGCTGAATAACTGATGATGGAGAGAGGCCTGATAAGCTCATCAGCTCTGTCAGTATTATGAGATGAACCACATCCAGACCCACAGATTTATGAGTGTATAAGGGGCTCAGCAGATCAGTAGCTATTTCCTCCTGGATTGCAGGGGTTCAATTATGCTCCCTGTCCCTGTCTACCAGCTTAGGGGCTGGAGGAAAACTGGGCTTTCTGTTGAAGAGTGAGGTAAAGAAGGAATTAAGTACATCAGCCTTTGCCTCATCCTTGGTGACAAGGTTCCCCCATCATCCAATAAAGAATGGAGATCTTTCCTGACCTTCCTTTTGTTGTTGATGTATTTTTAAAGCCACTTACGATTATCTTTCACAGCAGTGGCCAGATTGAGTTCTAGCTGAATTTTAAACTTTCCTATTTTCCTTTCTACATGACCTAAAGACACCCTTGCAGTCTTCTGGAGCTGCCTGTCACTTTTTCCAAAGGTCATAAACTCTCTTTTTTTCCCCTGAGTTCCAACAAAAGCTCCTTGTTCAGCCAGGTCAGTTTTCTTCCCTGCAGGTTCATCTTTTGGAAGACAGGGACAGCCTGTTCCTGTACCTTTAAGATTTCCCTCTTAATACATGTCCAGGCTTGCTAGATCGTTCTGTTATTCAGAAATATTTCCCAAGGGACTTTCTGGACCAGTGCCCTGAACAGGCTAAAGTTCATCCTCCAGAAGTTCAAGGCAGAGGTTTTGTTGACCCTCTTCCTTATTTCACCAAGGATTGACAACTCAATCATTTTGTTGTTGCTATGCCCACCAACTACCACATCTCCTACCAGCCTTCTCTATTTTCAACCAGCAGGTCTAGCAGGGCACAGCCCCTGGCAGGGTCACTTACCAGCTGTGTCAGGAAGCTCCCCACACCCCAGGAACTGCCTAGAACTGCCTAGAACTGTGTTGAGTTTCCAGTTGACATTTGCAAGTTAAATTCTCCCACAAGAGCAAGGGCTGGCAGTCATGACACTGTAGCCAGGCACCCCTCGCATACTTCGTCTTCCTCTTCTTCCTGCTTGGGTGGTCTGTGACAGACTTACACCAGGATGCTCCCTTGATGGCCTTCCCTCTGATTCTTATCCATTGGCACTCAATCTTATTTTCACAGTCCTTGAGATCACTCAAACCATGCCCTAATGTACAGAGCCACCCCACTGCCTCTCCTTCCTTGTCTGTGCCTTCTGATGAGCTTGTGACCACCCATTGCAGCACTGCAGTCATGCAGTCATCCCACCACGTTTCTGTGATGGCTACTGTGTCATAGCTTTCCTTCTGTACCATGGCTTCCAGCTCCTCTTGTTTGTTATCCATACTGTATGCATTGCTGTAGATGCTCTTTAGATGGGCTGCCAATTTCACCCCCAACACTGAAATTCTACCCATTTCTAGTGAGCCTGGTCTTACCTCCTTCCTTCTTCAAACCTAGTTGTTACAGTGGGTTCATCGTGTCCAGGAAGGGTGCAGCTGCTGGTGTCGGGCATGAGAATAAACAAGAGGGGTCTTTGTTTCAGAAAGCTCAAAAATCCATTTATTACCTCCAGGAGGAGGGGCGAGATGGAGAGAAAAGACCAGGCAAAGGCAGGCTCATGGGGTTTTATTTGGTATCGCAGGGGTGGATTTAGGGTTCAGGTCAAGGGAGGAGTTTTTAGCAACACAAAATGGGTAAGATCAAATTCCTGTCTCTTAGGAACAGGGGCATTCTACACCTATTCTCAATCATCCCTGCCAATTTTGGAATAGAATCCTTTCCCCCTTTTATACAGGTGAACCCCATCAATTTGTTCAGCAGGCCTGGTGCTATACAAACCATCTCATGATTAAAAAATGGCCAAAATTATATCGATGATGCCAGTCTTTAAGCTACATATTCCTGAGGTGGATTCTTCTGTTTCTTCCATCATTCTTCCTGGATACTGAAAGGGCTGAGGAAATGCACCATGTGCTCCTGTCCCTTCAAAAAGTTGTCACAGTGCCGTGAAGTACTTTTTGGTTGTCCTAGGACTTCTCAGCATTGCTGCTGATGACCTGGGCAACCAGAAGTGGGAAACAATCAGAGAGCCAAATCAGTCCAGGGAGTCTCTTATTAATATCTCTTACTTCTTTGTGGGATGGATCTGGTTGGCATACAGGGCCCTCAGCTCCCCTCAGAAGGGAGTCAACTAAAATTTAAATGCTTTTGCCGTATGTCTTAATAACTTTTTAACTGGATTTAGAAGTGCAAATTTTCTGATGCTTCAGTGTTCCTTCTCCTAAACCTGCAGAATAATATCATGTATACATAAATCATCATTATCACAGTCTTTCTCCTTGACACAGTAAGCTAATTTACGAATAAACATTACATATTTGTTGTCTTTTTTGTTACTTTATGTAAATCTTTCAACAGTTTTGGTCAAAGTACATAGTTGGCAATGAAAATGTATTCTGTCGAAAGGGGAAATTCCACTTCTATACAAACACATGACATCATTCTCGATTGTTGTAGGAGAAAAATGTTGTAGACTTGATTGCAATTCAGTTCCTTTGTAAAATCTTTATTTTGCAATTAATTGAGTTGAAATCTGCTTGCAGTTATGATTGTTCTTGTAGTGATGTGATGGTCTTCTTGTTAGGATATTGTGTGGATACTCCAGAGTCCTGAGTTCTATCACTGACATTCTGTGTGACTTTGAAAAAACTATTTTAGTCAGTGTTTTCAAAAGTATCTACATTCTTTCCCCAAAGTAAGTGGAAATTCAGACTCCTAAAGGACCTAGATAATTTTGTGACAATTACTATGGTAATTTGGTACATAATATTTTCCTTATTCTGAGAATAAAATAATAAAAATAGAAAGTTTCTTTCAGGAATTTCAGGATGTTTAAGGTGGCTGGAATAAATGTTTCATTATATGAGTAGCCTTCATATAATGAAAGCAATTTTAATAATGTTTGAATGCTTTTGTGAAGCATTAGAAGTTGGAGAACTATTGTCATTTTTTTCTGATTTTGGAAAGTTCTTTTTTTTATTGTAGTACACCATTCATTTCTTTTGGGGGTACCAGGTAATGTACATGGTTGGTAGTAATGTTGATTGCCACATATGGTAATACTAATTGTAGTGAATTTTATAAGACAGAGATAGATAAAAGTAATTGACTTGTATCCTAGGAAATATACCCAAATATAAACCTGAAATATTCTATATTAAGAGGATCAAAAGGAGGTGAAAATCTCTTTGACACCCCTGTCCATAACTACAAGTTTGCTAGATCCTGATTTTTTTTTTTCACCCACCCACTTGTGCCTATTTTCAGCAGATGAATGTATGACACTAAATTAAGTGCGTGCCTCCTGTGGCAATAGGGGATGTCCCTCACTAACCTCTTTCTCAGGGGGATTTTACTTTGAAAGCAAGTTGGCAGGTGGAAGACTTAATGCCCCTTGTCCTCACAGAACAGCAATGTGATTCAGTGCCTTGTCTCTCCAAAATAGTTTTTTATCTTGTAGACATTCAGGTATTGTGGAAACAGCCGCCTAGCTCTGATCATTAAACATGGGTAGCCATAAAAACTTGTTTATTCTAAAGCATCATTTAATTCTGGTTTTAAAAAAGTTGGAAAAATTGTGAAATTTAGAATCCTTTTTACTGCAGTAAGTAATAATACATGCACAGTGCAAATATCTCAAGAGGAGCATGAATTTCAAATTTCTGGGTTAATAGCAGGATTTTAGTTCTTGGACTAGAACAGATCAGTGTTGCAGGTTAAAATAAAATGTAAAGAAAGTTTGGGGGTAGTACAGGTCTGTATATGTTACTTTCTGGTGTAGAAGGAAGAAAATTGCTACAAAAGTGATGTGCACAATCCTACGGTGAGAGAGCACAATCTGTGTATGCTTTTGTAATAGTTTTAATCTGTGATGTAATTCAGGAACACAGGTAATCAGAGTTTGCCTGTTTGTTATAAATAAGCAGGTGACTTTACACATTATGTATTAAGGTAGCTCTGATTTTATGGTTTTACTCTATTATTGAGTACAAACATTTTAAATATTTTAACTCCTTTTTCTCTCAGTGTTCTGCAGTGTAAATTTTCATCACAAAGTATAGACATTGCTGTAAGAAGCTCATTAGGTAAATAGAGATATAAAAGATTTTTTTTTCTCCTTTATCATTCCTAGTGCTATTGGGCCTTGATACTTTACTCTTATTGGATTATAGGGTCAATTATAGGATTGATCAATTGACAATAACAATTATCAACATCTAAACCCACTACAGATTTAAGAAATAGTTAGTCCACAGTCCAGTGTATGTAATCTGCAATTCTAACAACCTGATAGAAGTAAAATGCACAATTTTAAACAAGTATGATTTTTAAAACCAGAACAGCTGTAACTAAGATCCTACTCCTAGAAATGTGCCCTGATCATTGGTTATTTTTGGTGGCTGAAGAGTGGAGCTATTGGGCCAATGTCACAAAAATAATTTAGTCTTTTATTGCCAGTAGGAGGGCATGAGGGAAGACAGGGTCAAAGCTGAACTCTGCCTCCAAGCCAGACAGCCCAGTTGATGTCTCCTGCATACACTCACAGACTACCAGGTGAACTTGTATAGGTTTTATATTCAGCAAAGACACTTGGTCTTAAAAAGTGAGAACCTTTCCAACTCTAATTGCAATACAATCCTCCCTATTTCTTTGAGCTGCAATAAAATTCTGCAGCTTTGACAGGTTGAAAATGCAGTTCTGTTCTGTTATGTTCTTGTGACATAGCACTTAAAAATACTAATTAGTAGAGTTCACAATTTAGGGCTAGAAATATAAATAATTGTGGATAAAAGATTTGTATTTTATTGGTTGTAATCTATAGATTTCAATGCCTAAATCTTGTTTACCAGAGCTAAATATTGTTATTTGAAATTTCTGCTGTCTATCCTACTGATATAACTTTTTTTTTTTTTTTAGTTGTAGTAGGTATGGAGAGACAGTCTATTCTCTGGGATCTCTGGTGATTTGTTTATATTCATACAGCAGTCAAAAAAAATCCAGGGAAACTGGCTACACACAGCTTCCTTTTCACCTCAGGAACACAGAAGCTGAATATCTATTGAACAGCTGTGACTAATGCATCCAAGAATAATAATCTGCATACAAACACATTAATTAACCTGTGACAACTGACAATGAAGATAGTCTCCAAAATACACATTTTCCTGTTATTCCCCAAAGCATCCAAAGCATTTCTATATTTTTATGTTAAATATTGTGATCTGCTTTAGCCAAAATACAAATTAGGCATAATATAGAAACTGTCAGAAAGAAGTATGAAAATTACACTAGATTGTCATATTTGTTTCCCATATATGTTTTCTCAGTAGGTACTTAGATACAAAAAAGAAAATAATTCTAGAATTTTTGTATGTAGCCTTGTTTATAGATGTGTTAGAAACATAAACTATATGCATTTTAATTATACTTCTATTTTGTAAGTACTAAGTTCCTGGCCCAGTGTTATTGGAGCATTTAAGATTTGCTATAATTAATGTCATTATTGAGAATAGAGCAATGAACTAACTTTCTTAAGGAAACACTTTGGAATTAGAAACTTATAGCTGTTTTTCTTTTCTTCAAAGGAAGAACCTTGTATTTCTCTATTTCTTAAACTGTCTTTCAATAAAAATTTAAACATCATTTTTCATTAATAAATTCTTCTTGTGCCTTCGCTTCTTTACAATTCTTCCCTTTGGCTGGGGGAGCTACTTAGGTGTGGTTATGGGAATTGTAAAGTTACAGTGCCATGGTGTTATTACAGGCTTTGTGTGCTGTGCTTTCTGCTTGAGAGGATTTCAAGATAACATTTACACAACAGTAAAATTGAAAACACATCAGAAACCAGAGAGGAATGAATGCAGAACTGAAGAAGACCCTAATATCCCAGAGAGCAATGGACTGTCTTAGTATAAGGGAAAAAGAGATTGTGCTGTCAAAGACATCACGAAAGGAATATCAAATGTGTTTTTGTGTCTTGGCAAGAGCTCACCAGGTGATTAAATTGTCTGAGTCGAATGAGTTTACAAAAATGTGCAGATAACCTTCAGTTTTAGGCAGGTTTTCTATAGTTCCCAGAGAAAATACAATATTCTAAATGCTCTATTTGTTTTCTACCCTGTAATTTCTGCTCTGGACATCTTAGGTTGAATGGTCTCTTGTCAGTGCCAGACAGACAAAAAATAGTTTTGTGTGTTTCATAGGAAACACCAGCTGAAGCCTGAGCAAAAAGCTTTGCGGAAATAGAGGGTATCACTGATATGATCATAACATTTTTGTTATGCTGCAACTGACAGAAATATGTACTCAGAAGGAAAATCAGAATCTGTTGTTTTCCTTTTCTTCCTTTAGTAAGTGTATTATTTAAGTCAGTTCAAAGATACTAAGTTTTCAGCCCTCATAGTTTTCTAGATGCATCATGATGTTCTACAGTTAAATTCCCAAGCACTGTTATGTAGAATAATCTTAACCTTTTTTCACTTTACTTTTTCTTTATTTCTTAATGAAAGGTTTTAGGACTCATATCCACAGAGCAAAATTCAGCCTCTATGAATACAGACAATTATAAACTGCTAGGAAATAGAAGAAGAAAAAAAATAAAAGAAGAAAATAAAAAACTATATTATTGCATTACCATCAAATGGCTTAGAAGATGATAAAATTACTATTGAGGTGAGTGTCAGTAATGGTGTTTGAATAACAGAATCTGACTTATTGAAATTTTAGCTTAATTTTATGTATATAATATTCTGGATTTTAGAGACAAACATGGATCCTGCATATATCCTGCTGTTATTTCATAATTCCCCTACAATGGAAGTGGTCAGATTTTTATCTGCTGTCCCTAATCATAAGTATTCTGCTCCACACGGTATTTCTGTTTGAGCAAAGAAATTGCATTTGCATATTGATTGCCAGCTGTAGTGTTGTTGATCCTAATAAATCTATTGTTTTTGTTTCTGGCTGCATCTGTTTGTTCTTCAGGTGGGGATATTTTCCCCAAAACTTTGTTATATTTACAGATTTTGTGATGAGCCTCTTTATAGATTTCCTCTTGCATATGGTCTCTTCATTGCCTTTGTTATCTTACAGAGAAAATACTGTAATATAATGAAGTAAGAGTAATAAGTAGTAAGAAAATTATTATCTTAAAAAAAAAGAAAAACTAAATATTGCTTTGCAATTCTGAATGCAGAAAATTTGTTTACAGATTTTTTTTTTTCAATGGGCCCGATATTTTTTCTTCTGAGAATCTGTCTACAGGAATATTTCATCTACCCACCTACAGAAATACCTGCCTCCTGAAGAACAAGACAGTAAACGTGCCTTTATTTTGTGCTTTTTGCACCTGTTTGGGCCGAGGGGCCCCGGTGCCGGCAATGCCGACCAGTGAGATATCAATCTCTTTTCCTAGGGCTTAGAGAGGTAAATTTGTGAGGAAAGCATTAGAAATCATTTCTCTTGCTCTATATTCATGCAACTGCTATGTCCTTTCTTGATTTGTTTCTTAATTAGTAGGGTGTGAACTGGGTCTGTTTTGAGGATTCATTTCAATAGAAAAGGATTGATTTAGAAGAAAAGCAAAAGAAACACACTACAAAACACTTTTCTGTATTAGTTATAGGAAATCATTATAATAAACAACATCCTTTATGGTATCACAAAAATTAAAATCGAAGCTTTTGAAGGAAAATTATCTTTTTTTTTTTTTAATAGAAATGATGCTGAAATTTTCATGTCAATTATTTCTACTTAGTCACCTCTGACTGAATTTTCTGCTCTTTTGGTTTGGGGTTTTTTAGTATTGTTTTTTTTTCTTTCTTTCTTTAATCTAAGAACAAGAGTATTAAAAAGTTTTCTCAGTCCTGTACGCAGAAATAACTACTGTGGGTCAGCTGTTGCCATAAATTTAAATCAGATTGCTATTTAAGCCACTTTCTAAGACTTTTCACAGTTAAAATAGAAATTCAGTTGAACATAGTCACTAACACTCTCTATTCCTTAAGTCTTTTAATGGTGAACAATTTGCTGCATAGATTTTTTGTACAAATCTTGTTCTTTTTTTCTCCCGTGTGATCTACTTCTAAAGAAAAACAATCTTCTTCCTATCTCCTTGATGATATTTTAATACAAAATAAATTATCAAATGTTGAGGAACAAACTTTTTTTTTTTAATTAAAACTCAGGAGTTTTAAAAATCAAATATGAAAAATGATAGCTTTTGCTTTTTGATGATAACTTTTTG
This sequence comes from Lonchura striata, assembly GCF_050655825.1. NCBI lineage: Eukaryota > Metazoa > Chordata > Aves > Passeriformes > Estrildidae > Lonchura > Lonchura striata. The sequence goes on from NC_140704.1 coordinate 58,751,111, forward strand.
TTAGTCTTGGAATTGTTAAACACTGTATTAGCAATCAAAGGAGATTAAAAACAACCATCAGCTTTCTGTACCCACTTTCTTTGATATAGATCATCATGCACATCACATTGAAAGACTCAGTTCTTTGACCAACACTGGGAAGGATAAAGGTACATTTTTTTCCCAGTACTGCTCACAGAATCTCTTGTTCATCTAAGTCAGAGAACAGACATTGAGATTCTTTTCTTGACTCTTAATATTTTCTGCCTAGATAATCATAGATTATAAATATACTATGTGCTTGAATTTTAATGACTATAGGAATTTTATTGACTATAGGAGGTACATTTAGCAACATACCTTTCGGAATTATAAAAACAATAAGCAGGAAGTCCAAAAATAAGAGTGGAAGGGTTTCTATCTCATAAATTATACATAGACTCTCTTGAATATTATATCCACCAAAATTTACATAGGAATATTGAAGAGAGTTCCTTTAAAATTGGGACAAGATGTCTCATATTAACTGCAATTCACTATCACATTTTTTGATGCTAACTAATGTCAAAATTTCATATATTAGGTAGAATAGATGTATAGTAAATTCCAATTATTATTATTATTATTATTCCAAAATTTGCCAGGGGACCTTATACTCCTTATGATTTAAGGTATGCTCTATCTTTCCTTTTTTTTTTTTTTTTTTTGTGGTAAAAAGAACATATGTGTTATAGGAGGATATTGATAGATTTTTTTTTTTTTTTTGCTGGCACATCATAAGCAGTAGATGCAACATGGCAGAGAAACACCACTGCTAAAATTTCAATTTCCATGTTTCAGTATTATGAATATGAACACTCAAGTTTCATCAGGGGCTTAACCTTTTAGTAAATATACACCTACTATTTGAAATTAAAAAAAGATGTTGGGGATGATTATGTTTTGATGTCCTCTACAGCTTTCTGATTTATATCTGGATTTTATTGAAGATATAATAATATATTTGTTGGTTATGACATAGTATTTCAAGCTATAATCACCAGAAAGCACCATTATTAGGTTTCTGTATCAATCGAAACTGTTTCCTTTTAATGGTGCCTACTGAGTATATTGGCTTTGGAGAAGAATCTAAAGGGAACCTTAGGGATCCTCTTCTCTACTATTAACATTGTGGAATAGCTTCAAAATCAAAGTTTGTGCTGCATCCATCTTCATTATCCTTTTATGTTAACATTGTTTCACGACTAGCTGTTCCTAGTCTGCTCTGATATGCTTGAAGAAAAATGGGTCAATTATTTCATGTACATTTTTGTTTACTTCAATAAGTATCTGATAAGCCAAGGATAATCATGCTTATTTTTTATTTCTGACAGTAAGGTGATCTTCATCTGCAGTGTACAAACATGAACAAAGACAATCCTTAACTTGTACACAACTGAAAAATGGCAGGTGCTAAGAAACTGCACTAAAAGGTGTGGAAAGAGTCCAGTTGTTTTTAAAATGTGTATGTAGGTAGGAAGAAGTCAACATTAATAAAATATATCTGCAGTTCTGCTTAAAAAGAGATGTCAAAGGCAGTCCCACAAAGACATGTCAAGGAGCCTACCAAAATGATGGATTTTTTAAATTAAAAATAGGTTGGCAGAAAAAAAACAGACTTAAAGTCACAGAAAACATGACTTTACTGCGGTTTAAAATTGTCCTGAAGGACAATGTACAACACATGATTAATAATATCAAATTCACTGACTCAAAGAGCTGTTTCATATAATCATAGAATACCAGGTGGGAAGGGGCCCTCAAGGATCATCTGTTCCAAACTTTCTTGTCAAAAGCATGGTCTAGACAACCTAACCCTTCCATTTGGACCTTAGAAGTATACCATATTAGGGAATCAATCCTCCATTTCCCTGGGGAGATTATTCCCATGGCTGATAGTTCTCACCATGAAAAATTATCCTCTTGTGTCTAATCAGAATCTCCCCAGGCGTAACTCAAACCCTTTGCCCCTTATCTGTTCTATGTGGCTCCTTGTAAAATGGAGTCACCACCTTCATTGTAGTCACCCTTTAAATAGTGGCACATAGTGATAAGATCTACCCTCAGGCTTCTTTTCTAAAGGCTGAACAAACCCAGATCTCAGCCTTTTCTCACATGTCAGACTTTCCAGTCCTTTGGTCATCTTTGAGGTCCTTCTCTGTACCCTTTCCCAGCTACCCACTTCTTATTTTGCACAGTAGGGACCAAAAGCGAACACATTATTCCAGGTGTGGCCTGACAAGCACTGAATAGAGTTGGATAATGACTTCTCTGTTTCTGCTGGTGATGCCTTTGTTGATGCAGCCAGCATCTCTTTGAATGCTTTGATGCAGCAGCACACTGTTCATTGATATTGAGCTTGTTGGCCACGCCAGGTCACTTTCCAAAGAGCTGCTCTCCCTTGTCGATGACTAATTCGCCTTGTCTAACAGCAGGCCAATATTTTCCTTCTGTTTCTGTTTGTTGTTTACATACCTGAAGGACACTTGTGGGTTTTGAAATCACTTGAACCCCAAGGTCTTTACAGTCCTCATTCATTTTGCTCAGGTTATGGCTGGCGTTGTTAGGGTTGCGCCCCAATAGTGTTCTCTTTTCAGTTTAGATTATCATGCAGTACAAAAGTATCACCTAAAACGGATTTAGCAGCTAAACTCCTACTGGATGCAGATCTTAATGGAATGTTGCTGAGCCATTGTCACTTGAGTGTTTTGTGGCTCAAGTTGGACACTTATAAAGCAGGAGAAATGAGAACGATATAATGGCATATATGTAAGAACAGATTGTTAATATTGCTATTTTCCATAACGTCCTGTACCCAGTAACACAGTCACTTTTATTTTTTTGCTCACTGTATCCCATTTAACATACGCTTTGGAAGACCAGGATAACACAGCATGGCATAATATTTATTGGAAAATGGCTGATGTTACTTTACCACTTCCATTTCTCAGTATCTGCCACCATACACTTTATAACTCAAGAAAGCAAATACATTATATTTATGGTATAATGAACACATGCAACAGTTTTGTTCATTATTTATGTACACTGAATGCAAGCTGTATGCCATTGATAAAGGTTTTTTTGTTAACACTCTTGATTCTTTCTTTATTTGTACTACTCAGGCTGCTTAGTAGACTCTTAACCAGGTAGCAGAGAGAAGACCAACTAAGTCACACAATGTCTCTGCATAGAAAGAATTTGCTGATTCACAGGCTCAATTGATTCTGGATATGTTTTTTTTTGTTTGTTTGTTTTCACAACAGAATTGCTGACAACTTATGGTGTTCACAGAGAGAAAAAATAGAACCTCAAAACTCTTCACCTCTTTTAACCATCCAATCTGACTATTTAAAGCAATTGTGATAAAATTAAGAAAATAAACAAGCAAACAAACAAAGAAAATACAGTCTCATGTTTTCCCTGTATGCATGTACTCTAAGGCTTTTAGGAATCAAAGTAAGAACCTACTGCTTGAGATTAGCAAGTCTGCCATTTGCTCAGGTAATTTTCCTGACAGGACTTATTGCCTGCATCCCTCATCATCTAGAAATAGAATTGTTTGATTAGTCTATTGTACCAAACCTCAATCTATCAAGAATGCAATTTCATTTCTAACAGGAATTAATACTGGGTAATCCTGAAGGCTCCTTCTCTCTTGGTCAATACCCTTTTCTGTAAATCAATAGTGTATGAATTAATAACCTAAAATAATTATTTGAGTAGAGCTAGGGGTGAAGTCTAACCTAACTCTTAAATGTGTAATATTGGGTTACATGTGGAAATAGGCAAACAGTCTTTGTCGTTCAAGAATGACAAATATAAACCCATAAGAAAACCTTTAGAGTGCTTGAAACCCAAATGAGCATGTTGTATATTTTAGTATAAATTTTAGCATAGAAACCAATCAGGTAGCAAGCTATCTTATCTGTCATAAGTATGTCTGGTCATCCCTCTTTGCTAAAACACAAAAAGTAATGTTTTACACTGGTGTAGCAGAATGGAAAAGTGCTCTGTATCCCATAGTAGGCTGGCTAGTCTAGGGGGCTGGAGACATGTCAAGCCTAAGCGAGCATGGTGCAGGCTCACGGCCACCTCCTGACAGGCTGGGGCTCACAAATGTAAGATGGAAAAAGTCCTTAGTCCTGCAGTGCTCTGAAAATGGCAGGTACTCATTGCCTGGTAATGACAAAGAGAAGATAGGACTGTTTAGCTCTTAAAAGTGTTTTATTTATAGGGCAAGTGAAAAGCACAAGTTTAGACTGCCTCTCAACTTGGCTGTAAAGAGCACATCAGAGCTCACTAGCTGATATGTCTGCGGAGCAGCCAGCAGCAATGGTGGCTTTTAATGAAACTGCAAAGCAATTCAAGTTACTGGCATCTGAAAATAAGTGACATTTCCACATAAAAGTGTTTTCTAAGACAACATACAAGAATGAATAATGGCAATAATAAATCTACTTCTGAGGAGGAGAGGCAAAGGCAGAGGCAGTTATTTCTGGCAAAGTAAGCAGCACTTAATTTTCTTTCCGATACAAAACATCTTCCATTCATATGTATGACTAACCCTCTATTCTTAGTGATACATTATTGAGAATTATTGATTCAGGGAAGTATTTTTTAAATAGAAGGACGTGTCTTGCTATGAGACAGAAATACTTTTGAAATGTTTGGAATTTGCTAGTATCAAAATAACTGATTTTTCTGCTTAGAATTTATTTTGAATCAGCTTATCATAAATACATACTACTGTAAAATTTATACCAAGCCCCTTTTTTTTAGCGTTTATTCAGTCACAATCTATGCAAATGTTGTCTTAGAAAACTAGAATATAAAAATACAAAAGGTCTTTTTCTTTCTCTTTTCCTTTTCAAAGCACCAGGCTAGGTTGCTCCTAACTTCTAACTCTTCCACCAAACTATCTTTGTTAGTATATTCTTCATCATGTGAATTCATTGTGTCCTGTGAAAAGGGAACAGGCAATTATTTTCCTAGATGCATTAGCTGAGGAAGAGGTTATGACTGGCTACAAGTCAAAATAAAAACAATATTTCATATAGAGAAAGATGTTTAATTTTTGGATTGCAATATTTTTTATTTACTGGAAGAAGGTAACAAATATTTTCAAGGATATATGAAGATTGGACCACATCTATCAGAAATATGTAACCATAGCTAATGCTGTTTTGGAGACACAGAGGAGTTAGGTGATGTTTTAGTCCCTCCCATTCTATTATCTCTGATTTTAAGAACTTAGAACTGAGCTTCAAGGGTTTTCAAAAGTACTGTGGAACTTTCTCTATTATTTTTGAAATATATTGTTTTCTCCAAATACTACAAAAATCTATTTTAATCATCCAAAACACTGAAGCTTTCAAGGAAATAACTACAGCATTTTAAACTTCTCTGGTAGAAGGGTGTGTGCTTTCTAAATAAAGTCTTTCCCAAGGGTAGGTTTACCAGCACTTTGCTCAATTGTGTTTTAATGACTAATGTTAATGAGAATAGCAAAGGGAAATAGTAAAGCTGTCAGGAAAGATTCATTACACAGAATACAGAAAGAATCACAAGACCTTACAGGAAAAAACATTCTTGGTATATCACCATTAAGCAAGCAATTGAAAAACTTTGGGCAAGTTTTCACGACAACACAGGAACAAAGTACTTCCAAATTTCATTTCCTGAGAGTAAAATTAATAATTAAATAGCTGAGGCTTTCTAAAGTTTCTTTTTTTTCTTTACATTGTCATGAAACTTCATCTTGTATATGTAATAAGATTTAGAATCTGTGATTTGCAAGCTTTATTTTTTAGAAAATAAAAAAAAAAAACCACAAAAACAAACCAAACTATGGCATCTATCAAAAGAGACACTCAGAAGTGTGAGGATCAAATAATCTAAATTTGATGACACTTTTATTAAAGGAAGTTTTTTAAACTGTGCCCATAAAATGGCAACACATGAAATAAAATGGTATCATTTGAGAAAATTAAATCATGTAACTCTAGTTTTATGTGTTTTTTTGTTTGACTAAAAAGATGAGGCTACATTTTCTAAGAGGAACTTAATAATTCCATGCTAATAAGTCACACTTCTGAGTCCTTATGTTTGTAATTGAAGCCAATAGTTTAATGGCCATATGCTGGCTTACACATCAAAACTAGTTGTTGCACGGTGTAATGATGGTGCTCAGATATAGCAGAAAACTTAAGCAAAAATTGATGCTAAGCAGCCAACATTTCCCTAGATAGAAGACCAAATGGCAGGGTGATGCAGAGGTAATTATAATAAATGAGCCCTACTCATATAAAGTTTCTTTGATCAGGGAGTGCAAGTCGTGTCCCTCCTTCTACTTTTGCAGTTATTGAAGTGGAGCTATAGAAAGAAAAAGTAGCACACTGGAATGAAAATATAATGTAAAGTCTACATGCAGACTACTGATGTTCTACTCCAGATTCTCAAGTCCTCATTTATTTATTCAGCAGTCCTTTAAATGTCTGAAAACAATGAATGCCTCTTGGGCTTTTTACATAAAGTAACCTCCAACATCAGCATTTATGGTCCTATGCATGTCCTGAGTTGCCTTGATCTTGCCAGTATTATATAGCTTCCTACCTATTTTATTCCTAGGTAATAACAAGGCCCAAACCCAAGGTATTCTGCAACCTATCTCCCTTGAAGTACTTGATTTTCATATATTTTCAAAAACATATGAAAACACCTGATATACATCTCAGTGCACTTGTCCCAAGTATGTGTGCAAGACATTTAGAAATGGAATTTTCACATGATTTTTTCATGGAGCTGAGGAGAAAGACTATGCTTCAGTGGATATTCCTGGTACAACTACATGCCTGCTTTTCAGCTTCTGTACTGCCTTTCTGCCTTTTGGGTGTCCAGGTAAATGCTACAGTTGTTGAGATACTATTTCTTATGTATGATCCTTCACCATAAATGTACCCAGTCATCTGAGAGAAGGCATAAGGAAATATAGGAAATGTGAATATTTTCTATGTATTTTCTTACCATTTCTGTGTTCTCTGAATACCTTTCAATCAATATATTTCATTATTATTGTAATAAACAACACAAAACCGATTTGAATAGAATAAAATAATCAATAAGAAAAAAATCAATGATTTTGAAACTATCATTTGATCTTGTTTCTATGGCTACCTATGGCTGTAAATTGGCAAAAAAAATCCCAAACTAAACCCCCAAAAACTCTACTGAGGCATCTTCTTCAAGACTGTCCTTAATGCATTTCCAGCATATGAAATAGCATAGTGCAGGCTCCTGTCCTTGTAGTCACTTTATGCTCTCTTCTCCCATCTGTCTGAAATCTTTAGATTTGGAAGCAGATATTTCATACAGACAAGGCTTTGTTCCAGGGAAATGGCCTCTCTCAATTTTACTATTTGTCTCTTAGCTTCCTCTGCCCACCCCATCTTTGCCCCTTAATGGGTCTAGGAAAGAACAAAGAAAAGCAGAGCTACAAGAAATTTTCTGCCTTCAATGACAAATTTAGGTTTTGTATAAAAATACTGCACACAGTCCAGTTTTGTGTGCAAGAATTCAGGATCGAATTTTTATCCAGATGAGGTTCTATGTATAGTTTATATTCCGGCTGCATTTTCTATTGCTAGAGCGCATGAGCAGTGAATTATGGAAAATCCTGACACAAATGTTTGTCATGAGTACTTGGTATTGTAACTGATATTGAGGTTACTGTTATGCCTAATGTTGCATCGTCTATCTTTTGTTGTTAACAGGAGCAACTCCATGACAGACTTATCTAAGAATCATTTGCTAACATCTCTGAAACTATTTTTCCCCTTGCTTATAGGGTCACCAAAAGTCTGAATTATTTCTTGTCTGGTGGACTAAAATTATATCTGCTTTCTTAAAACTGTTTCACACCACCTAATGTGATGGATGGGTGAAAGAAGAAATTTGATAACATTCTGAGCAAAGAATAATGCTTTACTCAAGTCTTTAGATAATCATTTATATGAATCTAATTGTTTTGTTATAGCCTTGTCCTTATGCTCTCCTATGTGAATGCTTCAAAATATAATCTCATTGTCTGGAAACCCAAAATCAATATAAAAGGAAGTGAAGCAGCTAAGATGTGAAAGGAAGAATTTTTCAAGTTAGAAATTAGCATGGAATCTTTCCATTTGCTGTACTGGGACTAAATTATTTTTATGTAAAATGTATTTACCAGCTCTTTAGCCTATTAATATCCATTTAATAATAAATAAAAGTCATATTCATTGCTATAGTTCAGTAGGACTTTTTAATCTCTCCTACCTGTGGGGCTTCTACTAATGTAACATTTAGAATGATATGTGGATTATACACACAAACGTCTTTAAGTTATTTATATTTTAAAATTTGACTTATCTTCACAAAAAGACAAAAGACTAGTCTGCTATCTTCTTGACCAAAGTGCTTCTAGTATTAGGGAATTCAATAAAAGAAATCTCACAGTAGACTGTTAGCATGTAATCTGTTCCTAAAGGATATGATGAAAGCTGTTATTTTTGCCTGTAAGGAAAATTTAATTTTCATGTGTTGGGATGCTGGAGTGCCTGCCTCAGATTTAGTAAACCTGCACGTATACTCTTGCTGTGACAGAGATTTATGAACTTTGCACCAAAGAGACAGGTAAAAGGAGTCTGAAGATAAAATATATTTTCCTCTTTTCATTAAGTGAATGCAGCTACAGGAGATGTTGCAGGCAGGATGATGTGCTTTGTACAGGGTGGTACATAGGCAGTTGGAAATGCCATACTGATGTGTTTTTACTCGTTGTATCTTTTCCATATTCTGGGGCCCTCATTCAACACAAGATGCCTGTCCCTGGAATCTCTCAGATAGGGGCACACATACATTGCTTTTCTCACAAAATATACCTCATCCTTCTGCATTATGCATCTGTTCAGTACCTGAGCTTCTAATGGCCTTTGAGGTGGATAAGAGAGCTAGTTTTTCTCTGTCTGATTAATTTGGTCATAAATCTATCTGAAGAATGAATTGCTGTGATACCCTCAGTCATCCCCATCCCTTTAGCACAAGATGGACACGCTACCACTTTGTCTGTGTCTCTACTGTCTACCACACTACTAAAAAAAGGGAGGGCTAAATCACATGTTCTTTATCCTGCAGTCCATGTGTCAACACTGCTGGCTCTATGGTGCCTGCAGCTGAGGCGACACATTCATGCTGTGTTCTAAGGACAGATGTATTCAGCAAGTCCTGACATGGAACAATTACAGTTTTTTGCATCTCAGTCTCTGTGGCAAGACTGCTTGCTCAGTTTTTGGATGCATAACACTATTGGCATCCTGACAGATGCTTCTGGATGTACCTTGATACAGCTGGTGGTCAGGTGTTGCAGAGGATAGATAGATATGATTGTTATCTTAGCTAGCCGGATGTCACTTCTACCCTTGGATGAATCCTGGAGTGAAATGGACTGTTCCATCCCACCCTGCAAAAGATTGTGGTTCATCCTGCACCTCTGTACCTGCCCCTAAAACAGAGTCTGTAACCCCATTGGCCCATGCCTTGTCCCAGCCCACCTGGGAGCCCCTGATAAGGGGGCTCTGAGCGGCCATGCGGCCTCTTGGACTTCCTCCCTCTCTTGGCCCTCTCCTCCTCTCTTGGACTTCCTCCCCCTCTGGGGCTTCCCCTCTCCTAAACCCTCTGTTTCTCTCTCCCCTCCCCCGTCCTCCTAAGCCCAGCCACGTGCTACGCCTGAGAGCACGAGGCTTGGGCATTCCTGAATTCTCCAATAAATCTCTTCCCCCAAGAGCAAGCTTCAGAGATCTCTGCCTCCCTACACCCCAACCGTGCAAGAGGAGAATACTCATCCCACAACTGGCGCCCAACGTGAAAGAAAAAGGAATCCACGAATTTCGACACCTCCATGCACGGTAATTACCTGTGATAGCCTCCTCTTCGCTCTGAGCACAGGCTGTCGTTGCTAAGCAACGTAGAAGCCTTATCTCTTTAAAGTTTGCCGAGGCATTTTACCCTCGAGCACCATCGCCTGTGAATAGCGGGCTTTTGGAGCTCTTGGGACTGCCCGAGCAAGGAGCTGTGAGCTGGTGGCACGTGGCCACGTTAAGAGAGCGCACCGAGCACTGCTTAGCACTGCCTGCGCTGGAAGCCCCGAGGGGGGAGGTCTGAAGGTCCCGAGCACGGAAAAGCCGTCCGGAGAGACGCCCAGAGCTCTGAGGGGACCTGTGCAGAGTCCTGAGGAGAGGATCTCTGCTTTTGCGAACTCGAGGTGAGCTACACAGGTCTAAAATATGGGACAATCCCACTCTACCCAAGATAGAGATCTCTACAAACAATTGAACTGTCTTTTACGTAGTCACAACAGTAGTTTGCCTAAGAAAGAGTTAAAATCCCTTTTGGAATGGGTCCTGCCCCACTTCCCTCATGCGGATCGATCAGCCGCCTTTACCAAAGAATTCTGGGACTCAGTAGGTGATAAGCTTTTTATTGAGATTTACAGGAGAGACGCCGTTGCTTGCAAGTTACTCCCAGCTTTTAGAGCTGTGGCCGAACTGTTCGTTCCGCGAAAGCCGGCCCCGGCCATGTGGCCGGCCCACGCGGCTGCTGACGGCCCCGCCGCGATCCCCTCCCGCTCCGCCCCTCCCCCTCCCGCCGCTGCCCCGGCCGCAACCGCCGCGGCCGCCCCCCTGAGTGACGCGGTTCCCGCCGCCCCCGCCCCGGCCCCTGCGACCCCCCATCCAACCCCCGCGCCGCGCCGCCGGGCGCCGGCCCCCGCGGCCGCTTCCACCCCTGCCGCTTCCGCCGCGACCGCGACCCCACCCCCAACCGCCGCGGCTGCGCCGGCCCCCGCGACCACCCCCCGCACCCCCCCGATCCCCGCGCCGCGCCGCCTGCCGCCGGGCTCGGCCGCCCCCGCCGCGGCCGCCCCCGCCCCTCCCGGCTCCGCCGCGATCACCCCCGGCCCCCGCGGCCGCCGCTCCTGTCCCGGCCCCCGCGGCCGCCCCGCCCCCCCCACTGGCCGCGGGGCTCGTGCCCGCCCTGGCTCCCCCCGAAAACCCTCTAATAGCAGCGGCGGTTGCTACTTTAGCTGGCTCCTTACAAAGCGCCTTCGCCGCGCTTCTACAAACGCTCAATCCAGCGCTCGCCGCCGCCGCTGCCTTGCCGCCGCTGCCCGCGCCAGGAGAGCGCGTGGCCACGCCCCCAATCCTGGACGTGCGACAGGAAGCACCAGGAAGCCCGGTGCGCCCACCCCAGCCCGAGCCCCGGCCGTGGGGGGACACCCCGGGTCCCCGCGCCGCGACCCCGTCACCCCCCACCCCCCGGCAACCCCCCCGCGGAACGTGCCCATCGTCAGCATGCTCCGGCGGGGCGGCAGACGCGGCCGCCATCTTGGTTCGGCCGGCGGACCACGTGGTGCGCCCCGTGCATGCGCAGTTCGCGGTGCCCCCGGTCCGGCCGGTCCCCGTCGCCTCTGCCGCGCCGCCTGCCACTCCCGCCGCGCCCCGTGCCGAGACCCCACCACCCCCCGCCTCCCGGCAACCCCCCCGCGGTGCGGCCCCAACCCCAGAGAGCTCCGGCGGGGCGGCAGACGCGGCCGCCATCTTGGTTCGGCCGGCGGACCACGTGACGCCCTCCCCGCATGCGCGGTTCGCGGTGTCCCCGGTCCGGCCAGTTCCTGCCGCCTCTGCCCCGCCGCCGATGGAGCCTGCTGATCCCCACGCCGCCCGTGCCGCGATGTGCGATCAGCCAGAACCCCCGAGCTCAGCGGCGGCGCCGGCAGGACCCCCGGAGCCGCCAGAAGGAGTTCCACCGCCGCTGCCGGGGAATTTCGAGTCGCTTCCGGGTTTGCCGCTAAAGCCCTCCGTGCCGGGTGCCCGCCCGGAACTCCGGCCAGCCACGCAACAAGTTCTCGTCACCCCACCGCCGCCCCTGCAGCCCCTGGATGCCCCCACTTCCTCTCCTAGGCTGCATCCACATTCCACAGCTGCAGCCTCAGCTTGGAGAGAGCCCTCCACATCCTCAGGTTTCTCCCATGAGCCTTTGCTGACAGTCTCCACTCCTGCCCCTCTGCCCCAGCTGTTGGCAGCTGCAGCTGACTCACAGCTTAGCATGCAGCCAGGGAAAGAGGAACAGCACCTGGCAGCTGTTTTGACGAGTACAGGATCCACGGAGAACTGTGCTACCCCTACCAATACCACCCCTGCTGCCTCAGTTTCCCAAGATGCTCAGGGGCTCATTGATGGCCTCCAACTGATGGACAGGCATATATCCAAGCCTCATGGTCCCAGAGAGTGGACGGCTGTCCCATCTCTGGACAAGAGAGAATTCCTAGTAGCGGCAGGAGATAGTTGCTTCCCTTTCTCCTATGGTTACCAGCTGTTGGGGGGTACCATAGAAAAGACATCTAAAGCCCTAGAAAGCAGCTTATTAAAACAGACAAGGGGAATATATAAGGCCACACCCCAAAATAGGTTCAGCAAAGCCCCATATGCATACAATCTTTCAAATTGCTGTATAGGACAGCCTGACATGCCCATTTACAGACACTTTCTGAACAACAAAAAAGTAAAAATAAAAGTCTTGATCAAGACCTCAGTCACAGGACAAATAGAAAGCCCATGCAACCTTGTAACGTGGGAGAGAGGGTTTGCTTGTGTCTCTACAGGCGAAGGACTCAGATGGACGCCGGCAAAGAATGTAAGGCCATACACCAAAATCTGGCAGTGCCCTCACAAATGGCAGTGACTTTGCAGGTGCAAACCAAGAAGCAAGCGCTCAGATTTGAACTGTGCTAAGACGAGATGAAAACTACCTGCCAGAAACAATTCAAGATTATGGACATTTGTTTTCACATGCATGTTACTTTTATACCCTTGTTGTTACATTTGTTCTCTTATTTCAAATTTTTGTATTGAAGTTTCACCTATAGGTTAACCAGAGACAAATGCCTGGGTTACTCTGGCCAAGACTGCAAGCTCTGATACCATATCTCTAACTGATACAAAGCTCTAATAGACTTTTTCAACCTAGTCAATTATAGAACCTTCCCCAAAAGGTTTTAATAACACTACCTCAGTTAAATTCTTCCATTAGACTAAAGTATTCAAAAGGTTAAAATGCTCAATCAGTAAAGAAATAAACGCCACCTTAATTACAATTAAAAATCTAGCTAAACAGTTTATCTGAAGGTTTGAGCTCTGCATCTTGGCTGAAGGAACTCTGTAAAGTAAGCTTGATTGTTTTTAGAGTAATAAGTGTAGTTTCATTAGCAATATGTTATGTACCCCAAGTTGTGCAAAAATAGTAATTAAGTCTGTATTTACCTTTTCAAAAGTTTAACGAAAAAGGGCAATTGTTGCAGAGGATAGATAGATATGATTGTTATCTTAGCTAGCCGGATGTCACTTCTACCCTTGGATGAATCCTGGAGTGAAATGGACTGTTCCATCCCACCCTGCAAAAGATTGTGGTTCATCCCGCACCTCTGTACCTGCCCCTAAAACAGAGTCTGTAACCCCATTGGCCCATGCCTTGTCCCAGCCCACCTGGGAGCCCCTGATAAGGGGGCTCTGAGCGGCCATGCGGCCTCTTGGACTTCCTCCCTCTCTTGGCCCTCTCCTCCTCTCTTGGACTTCCTCCCCCTCTGGGGCTTCCCCTCTCCTAAACCCTCTGTTTCTCTCTCCCCTCCCCCGTCCTCCTAAGCCCAGCCACGTGCTACGCCTGAGAGCACGAGGCCTGGGCATCCCTGAATTCTCCAATAAGCCTCTTCCCCCAAGAGCAAGCTTCAGAGATCTCTGCCTCCCTACACCCCAACTGTGCAAGAGGAGCCTACTCTTCCCTCAGTCAGGAGTGGAAATTCTTCGGGAATTTGGTTTTGTGGTTCTTCTCACATGACTCCCTACCTCAAGAATGGGAGATAATAAGTCTGCCCTGTGAGCTCTTGTATGAATAAACCTAATGCTCCAGCTCCACACTTATTGTGGCATTCAGCCTATGTAAACCTAGCAGCATAAAACTTTAAACATTTTAAGCTCCACTCTCCCTTTACTGCAAATCTAGATACACAAACCAGACAGAATACCTAATGTTTTTAAGCACCGCGATCTCTTTCAAGTCCTTTGTCTTTTTAATTTTTCTTTATAAAATAATTCTAAGAGATGAAATTATTTGGTTTTTTTCTCTTCAGTCTACAGCATATACATTTATTTTCAAACCAAAGGAGAAGGGATGTAGTATAACTCAGATTGGCTTGTCTATATCCCTGATTTTTTTCTTTTTTTTCTAACTGTATGATTTCTTGCTTGCAGTAATGAAAATCCTAAATATATATCTTTAATTTTAATTTAAATTTCTTAATACATCTAATTATTAATGTCACTCTATGACATACATTTTTTAGGACAGCCTTCTGACACAGTGGCTGAGTGACTTATTATAAATGAGGACAGAACAATTTAATATTCCAAAAAGCCTTCTTTATTGTCCAAGGGAGACAACAGGTTTTTTAAGCCCAAGAAAGAGGGGAAGTTCTTCCCCTTCCTTCTATTGATTTACAGCTATATCAGCATTAACTTATTATCAGCAATATTTTACAGCTGGCAAGTTTAAGTATGTGCTTCAAACTTCATGGTAGGAGACTAGTTTAAACACAATCTTTCTACTCCAGTTTCTAAAAGTATTAATTTATAGTTGTTAGGACTGCCTAATTTGTAGTATATATATGGCTTTTTTCATCACCCTAGGAGTGTTGAAGACAATAAAATATGATTAGATCTCTCATACTTGAAGGTATTTTTATTGTGTTAGTGAGGCTGTAAAGTGGTCTACTGTAAACTCAAATGGGAAAATCCTGATTTCAGTCAGTGACATTGATGTTAATAGAACTAAATTTCACTCAACTTTTAGGACTAGAAGAGGCCATAACAATTAACTAGTCAGAACTACTGCATAATACAAGACAGAACTCCTTCAAGTGTTTCCTGCATAAAGTCTATAATTTCTGCTTGAGCTATTACATATCTTTCAGGAACATAGAAATTTCATTAAAGTTCTCAGTGATGATGAACCAAATACTTCCCTAGGTAAATAGTCCAAATAGTTGATTAGAGTCACTGATAAAAATATGCACCTAGCCTAATATCAATCATCTAGCTTCCATCTCCAGATATTGGATCTCGTTATGCTTCATTTGTTAAATTAAAGGGCTATTTGCAATCAGAAATCTTCTCATTGTAAGTAATTGTAGGCTGTAATCAAGTCACCTCTTATCCTTTCCCTGGATATACCAGAAAGTCTGCAAACCACTTTTTTCAAACATCAGGTTGTTCAAATATAGGCTTTTTTATGGAAGTTTTCTGTTTGTCTGCAACTTTTTAAAATTGTGGACACCAATAAACATTATTTTTAATGTCAGAATATTGTGGAGGGGGATGGGGAGGGGAGAAGAGTACAGTAGTCTCTATAAATATTTATTTTAAATTAATCCCACTGCCAGGAGCTAATCCGAAGATGGTTTTTCAGAGAAAATGAACAAACAGTAAATACATTATATGTGGAGCAAACATCTGCAAACTAGTCAAGTGTTTATGCCCATAAAATGGAAAATAGTTACATACAGCTTGGCATATTTTACATGTGACTAATTGGGAAACATGATATGCTGTCAGCACAGTGCGCATAAATCACAGAGTGAACAGGAGACCCCAGGTGCTCAGCCATTTGTCTCATTTCTGATATGGGGGCAGGAAACTTAGCTGAGTTATATAACATACAGGTAAAAAACATGTAGCTGGGATGCTGTGTTGTGCTGCATATTCAGAATGTAGTGTTCTGTCCTCCCTCTTTGCATGTAAAGCTAGTATTCAATATGCACTTTCTGGATCACTTAAATCAGCTGTTTTTACAGATACTTGTGTCACAAGGATGCATATATGCCAAGCATAGTAGGTTCTGCTGGTTTGGCACAGGTGGTCAAAAAGAGAATTTTCTGAGACACTATATCCTGGAGTAGCCATAATGGCAGGAAAGGAGCTCTGTGACACACATGCAGTCAAAACCCTCTAAAGAGCTATAAAATCTGTCCTATATGTTTGTCATCTGTGATCTTTGTGAAAAATCTAGTCCTCATTTTCATTGAGTAATTCCTGATCCATATATTTCTGTGCTTTCACAGCATTCCTTATTACCATAGCATTATGCTGCAACAGCAGCTCATCTTGAGTCAAACATATATGTCATTTTTCCAAAGGCCTTTTCATTCCTTCTACTTTCCAAAATATAGGCTAGCCGAGTTGGTGAATGTAATTTTCCTTCTTAATTTTCAAACAAGATTTTCAATTTACCTGATAAGATCAGCTAAGGCTGTTACCAAGTATGGCATATTCTCTTCAAGCTTTGTAAGACTGACTTTTTTCTTAACATTATTTATATAAATCTGAAAAAAATTAATGGCATTGATGTTCCACATCATTTGTCCAGATACTCATATAATATGGTACATTTTTCCTCTTTTAAGAGTACCTATTCTTCTCTTCAACCTTGTAACTATCAATTCCTGTCACCAATATTTTTTTATTACAGAATATTTTAAACCTTCTGCTAGTTCCTTACTCAATGATACAACTGTATCCACAATGTCAGATATAAGACAGTATTGTTATCCTCATGACTGCACTATGCAATGAACTCATTCTGTAGTTAGCCACATTAACTTCCATTTTGGTGGTCTTCATCACCAAAACATCAACTGTGTTAGTTTGAATCACCTTTTTAAAGAAATAAAGATCATATACTTCTCATTTATCTGCAGAATCATGGTCAGTTGAATCTATGGGAACATTCTGTGAGGGCCTGTTCTGAGAGAAACATAGGGATGTGAGTAGGCTTTACACTACAAAACAGAAAAAAAAATTTTAAAATGGCAAAAGCAACCTAAAAAATATCAACTATTTATGAAGTAGATAGTTTGCCTGTGTCTGAGGTTCTTCAGACTGAAATTAAGGTCATATATTGAAAATTCCTGCCAGTTTCTGAATACATAATAATGAAACTGTGTATATGACCTAAAATGTGACTCTAGGTAGAACTTCCATATGCTCAGTAAGTTCTCTCACCTACAGGAGTCCCTAACACCTCTGAAGTTCTTAGTAATGATGTATAAACGATCAAATCTCTTGTTGGGTCCTGTTCTTGACACAGCTCCCTCCAAAAAATTAATTCCAAGTGAAATTAATACATTCTTTCACAGTTGTTCAAACAGGATCTTCTTCATGTTCTAGCTTAGCTGCATGATCTCCATCTCCTCTTCCATCTGGCCTGTTATACATTTCAGGGCATGAGTCACTTCAATGTTTCTTCCAGCATTGTGCAGGGAAAAAAATAAACATTAAGCCTAAATTTGTATGTGTGTGTGCTAGTGCTGAGGCAGGAAAGACCTGAACAGAATATGATCTGGGTTTTGAAAACATAATGTTATCAAGTATCAACTTATTACAGTGCATTTTAAGGCATATTAGGTTTATATTAACTATGACATATAGTTTGCATATCTACAAGATAACATATTAAGTACATACAATAATATATTTAGTTATTATATATGCATGCAATTACTTTACATATATGTAGTTAAGATATTTAAATTTATGTCATATGAACATTTCAGGAAAAAATATTTTATAAGAAAAGCAGTTAAGTTTTTCTCTGTAATTCTGTATTGACTTAAGGATTCTAGAAGAGAACATCCCATAACTTAGACTGAACATTTAAATTATAACCTCCATTCCTGAGTGAAAGAAATGCAAGTCTGTATATGGAAGTCTTGTGTCTCTGTCTTTTAGTATATTATATCAGAAAGCACAGATTTATTCAGGTTGAGAAGGGATTTTGTGAGGCTATCACTTTGTCTCCTGCAATGCTGCATCAACATTGATTTCAGTCCAGATTGCTCAGGGTTTTATCCTGTTTGGTCCTGTAAACTTCAAGAATGTAAACTACACAGTCACTCTGGGCAGCCTGTTCTGCTGCTGGATTTTGGGTATATGGTGATTTTTTTTTCTTTTACCCATCATAACCTGTACACATTTCCAAACACATATTTGTACTTAATAGATTTGTCTGGAAACATGGCACCCAAGTACTGTTCCTGCATGTTTGAAACACTTTGTATCCAGATATAACAGACTGTATTTCAATTCAAGAAAACCTAACATGCCAGACTAACAAAATATTGTGTGGAATGATGTGTGTTTTTAGTTGGTTTGTTTTGTTTGTTTGTTTGGTTTTTTTGTGTTGGTTGGTTGGTTGGTTGGGATTTTTTTGTTGTTGTTTTTGTTGTTTTGTTTTACTTTTTGTTTTATCCCCAAAAGCATATTCTGTGGGAAAATCAACAGTCTAGAATATTTTCTCTGGAAAAGACAAAATATCAGTTTGTGAATTCTGGTGTTTTGCCAATACTAATTTTCAGTTTGTATTTTCATTACTAGTTTAACATCCTTGAGAGAAAATGAGGGATTTGCCATGAGTATTTTCCAAATATTTCACATATAAACATGGTTTCCGAGGAGGCAGTAGTATGTGACATAGGTAGGAAGATGGAGTAGATTTCTTTTAGCAGGTGCTTGAAGAACAAGAAATATTTGCATGGGTGTTATGTGCTAAAATTTTTTGCTAGAAAAGAGACCTTATAAGATAAGGTAGTGTAATGAAAGAAAGATCTTATATCTTGAGCATGACTGCTGGATGATCACGTGTCATTCAAGATAATGTTAATAACATCATCACATTCAGCTGCAGCATGCCCTTAATGTCACACATACCCCAACTAGGAAAGGAGTTTACATGTAGAAAGGAAATAAAAAGAAGAGTGCAGTACAGCTAGCCAACTCAACATGAAATTTCAGACTCACTAATGTCTTGGGCATTATTCCTATACTCACAATGCAGCATGTGCAAATAATTGGTAGAAGCACAACAGAGTTTTATGCAAACCACTCTCAACAGTTTTGAATGAAATTTTAAAATAGCTTCATTCCAGCAGCACCTATACAGGAATGAGTAAGGATGTGTTTTAAAATAAAAGTCAATCTTGTAGTCATCCACTAACAGGGATTGTTGCCAACATATTCACTTTTCTATTTGTTCTGTCATATTTGATTATACTCAAATTCCCGTAAGTCCTTCAGTTGAATTACAAATTATGTCTTTATTTGGAAACAAATATGCCCACAAATGCATTGTGTACCTTCTTGTGTGCAGTGTGTGATGCTAGTGACTACAGAGAGAGAGCAAACTACTTTGGGCATTCTTCCTGCCAAATAAATAATTGTATGTGATCATTTCAAAACAGTTACCATTGGCAAACAAATCCATTTTAGTTTGTCATAAAGGATTAGAAATCAAGTTCCTTTTGGGAGAAGAAAAGAGAGAGTGTATGTATGCTTGTGTAATGTATATTATGAATGCTCAATAGAAAATCCAAATATTTCCAGTCCATAGTACAATATATTTTTACAAACTGATAAATAATTCACAGCATGTGACGCATTAGACTATTTCATCCTTAATGCTTTGAAAACCAGGCAAATGTCTTTTCTTTGCACATTGTCTGTTTTAAAATTTGCACTGGATACAAAGGTAATTACTTTTTTATTTTTTTTAAATTTCAAGTATGCTTTCATCTTTGAAGTTAGGTAAAAGCAATAGTCAGCTGATGTACATTTGCTTGTGACTATGGGATACCTGCTGATTTACATGCCACTGGATAGTTTCTTAAAAGAACTTTGAGATGGGAAAACTCTGGTGGAGCTCATAGATCTTCATGTAGTAGGAAACTAGGTCATAAGTAGTATTTAGCTACCATGACTGGAAGGTTTGTATAATGGGACTAGCTAAATGCTGCAAATATATGTCACATTCATGCTGAGTATCTTGCATGCACATCACTGACATTGCTGAGATATTGTCATTAGAAAGCCAAGTAATTTATTTGTTCTTATTTGTACTGATTTGATCTTTGCTATTCATTTGCTGACTAGTTATGTTTTCTGGCTTTTTAATGACATTTCATAAAAATGCTAGATGGAAGTTCACTGTATCATCAAGCATTCCTATCTGAACATATTCACAAAGAGAAATGTAATGAAACAGAAAGTAATTTCCATTTGATAATAATCTTATTTGATCATCATTTTTGTCTAGCTCTACGTATTAGCTTAATAAACTTCTTCCAACTCCCTCCCCTGCTTCTCATTACAAAAGGGAAAGGGAAAAATCTTTCCTTAAAGTAATAACTTTTTGTCTTTATTTCAAAAAGTTACAATTCAAGACTAGGCATTACAATATATCACTGTAAAGTCTGCATTTGAGAATATAAATAGTGAGTATCTGTGTTTTGAGACTAAGGAGCAGAGTGGATACATTTTGACGCAGGCAGATAAAGCACGAACAGCACAAGTATCCTCTTGGCAGCTGAGATTTCCATCAAGTCTTCAGCAGCAAACTGTTTTTTATAAATGGAGTTTAATTATTCCAGCCCCTTCTGCCTTTAAATCATGCTCCTGTGACTTCATATTGCATCAAGCACAATATGCCAGCTTGCACTTCTCTCAGCCCTCAGAAACACTTTTGACTCATTATTCTTCCTCTTGCCAAATAAAAATAATCTGCAATTTAATCACTTGCTTGCAAGCAATCATTCGCTAACTTGATATGCTTGGCAGATTTCCTATTTAGAGCTGTCAGGTATAGGCACAGCAGGAATCTGCCATGTCCTACTGTGAGTTCATGTGCAGGGTTACTGGCCGGACACAGTTAAGCGGCTGATGATGTATGTGTTCACTAAAATTATTTCAGAGACACTATCAGGTCTTTCTGGCTGGGTGTCCATAAGATAATTACAACAAATGGTTACAGATAAGCTAGATCATAGAGGAAAATGCTCCATCCAGTCTTAGTCAGTCTAACATCTACTGATATCAGTCATTATAAAACCCACTTACTTCCTTGTGTTGCCAGATACATATTTAAATTGCTTGTGCTGCAGCTGAAATAAACTGCTCCGATGTCTGTAATTTTGACCCATTGTCTGATGATTTACTGAACATTGTATGTAAACTCAACAAATTAGATATGCATCTTTTTCCACTTTTTTTATAACAGTAGTAGTATTCTAGAAGTGCTCAGAGTTCAACCAATATCATCTTCACCTTGCAATAGACTGTGCATCTGCACCTTCCCTACAAAAGGGGTAACAGAAAATATTTTATGAGTCCAATATCCTTATGATATTCCCTCACTGTCTTACTCAATGATCTGTAAATAAGTAGTTCCACTGTTACAGACTTTTGTTGTTATTAATATTATTGCTATTATTGTTTTAAAAAACTAAACAAAGAAAAAGAAAGAAAATCAAGTGATGTAAAGGCAATTACTTACAGATGATGAATACATACCCAGCCAGTCACTGAGCATTTTCAATCCCTGATAAAAACCAGCTCTGGTTTTATTTGTGGACTAATCATTTAGTTAATTTACATCAGCTGTCCCAGTTCTGTTCCCTCTCAGCCTTTTATCTTCCCCAGCCTACTCACTGTTGGGGGAAGAGTGGGAAATTGAGAAAGCCTTGATGCTGTGTAAGCACTGTTCAGCAATAGCTAAAACATTGGCATGTTATCAGGTGTTTTGGTCACAAATCTGAAACTTAGGGCTGCTAGGAAGAAAATTAATACTATTCCAGTCAAAACCACGACATGACATAAACATGTTTGGTATAATTTGGAAGCTTTTCCAGACATCCAAATCCCTTCTGCTCCACATAGGAAATGGAAAAAATAAAAACAAAAACAAAAAAACCCAAACAAACAAACAAAAAAACCCCCCAAAAAAACCAAACCCAAAACCTAACTGAATCCTTATATATCCAAATAGTATTTTAGGGAATACAACACAGGACTTTATTAAGACAGCTAGAACAGACTCCTCCTAAGATATAGCTAAGTCTTTTTTCACATAAATAGCTCATCAGATTTTAGGAGGCTTGATGTAAGTTTTAGGTGAGCAAAGAACTGACTCAAGTCACTTTATCTTGGCTGTTGTATGGTTTTTCAATTTCTTGTATCTGTACATAAACTCCGAACATTTCAGTTGAAGAAAGCTTTTGGCTACTTCTGTGATGGCATTCATATAAAAAAAGAATTGCTGGCTTGGTATAAAAGCTAATAATTTCTCAGAAGGCTTCTCATTAATTAGGCCCATTTTCAATATGAAAAGTAAATTAAATTCCTACCTAATTATTTTCTATTAATTTGCATAATATACATTAATTTCCAAAATCAGATCTCTAATTTTGTACTGATTTTATTTTCTACTTGTTTCCTTCAGAAGTACAAACAAAAACTCAGAAAAAAACAAGAAAGATGTACACATTAGAGAGCCTCCTTCCACTAATAAAAATGTTATTATCTAGAAATGAAAGAGGGAGACCTCCTACCATTATAAAAAATATTGATTTAGATGTTACATTTTTGATGAAAAACAAAATATATTATATCTACTAATTACCATTTTAGTACATGCATTTGTTTCTTCCTAACTAGATAAGTGGAATTCTTTGTTTACAGTTATATAAATTTGTTTGGAGGATAAACTGCAGCTAATGTACAAACCTCTCTGTCATCTTTCAAGTCCTAGTCCCCTGAAAGGATCATATTTTCCTCCCCTTTCTCTATCTCATACATGCAAGAACCCTATAAAACCATTAAATTACTACATTTGAAGGGAAATAGATAGGTTCCAATTTCCCTTCAAATGGGTTCATTTGTTAACTTCTAAACTTTCCCTTAGTAATTTTCAGACATAATGTATAGTGCCAATCTCTCAGCATTTCCAGCACTCAATGTTTCTCCCACTTGAGGCAGTTGTTAATGTGTTCACTCCACAGTTGCTTAGAGAACTGCAGACTTAGTTTAAATTACTATTGCAATTGTCTGTGTTGCTTACACTTGCTGTACCATATATTGCAAAGGAAATTTTATTATCTAGTCCTAACCCTACATATTGAGGGAACAATTAGAATACACTTTTTTTATGCCTATTTATTTTTGCGAACTCTGTGTACAAACAAATTCCTGAGTTGATTTTAACAAGGATAGATTTTAGTCAGAAAATACAGAAAGAGTTCAAATGTTGAAAGTTATGCTAAACGTATCTGTCATTTAATATTGATTTATTTCTTGGAACTGGACAATCAATGTAATAAAGATATTTCTTTTTAAAAAGGAAGATAAAAAGGATAATTTTTTTTCTACATTGCAAATTTATATTCAAACATTTTTCTGGCTTCTCTTGGCTTTATATTGGAGCACCAAAATCTAAATCAGTCTTACTGTTTTGAGCCTGCAATTAGAGAAGCATTATAATGTTTTACAAATAGTGCATTATAGGTGAAGATTTGTCTTGCTTACATTGTGTTATGTGAAAGCCAGGTGTTTAATTTAAATCAGGTCCGTGGGATGTCTCCAAAGCTAATGCAGATAGTCCTGGAAAATACAGACAACAAATACTCAATTGTCCTATCTTTTAATTTCATTTCTGTTGAATTAGGAATATATGGTAGGTCATGTTTAACCATTTATTCCAACAGTTTGATGTTGATATGAATTATTCATTTTATCAGAATCTAAATATATGTTTAAGCATGCTGTAACATAAAATCTGCCCAATGTATATAGAATTGCAAATCTGATTGCCTGCTGTTGAACTAAATGCTAAGTACATCTGTTGGTTGGTTAAAATTTTATGCCAGAATACAAAATGTGAAGGGTGCTGTATAGCATCAAAAGCAGGGAGCTTTACTGTTCTCCATTTGCCCAGCACTTAACTATACTGAAGCAATTCCAATGCCTTGAGTAGTTACAGGCATGACACCTGGTGAAAACCCAAAATCATGTTTGTACTTTTCTTAGAAAAAGGTCCTGTAGCACAACTGACAAAAAGAAAACTATTAGATTAAAGATGGAAAGATATAAATTCATAATTATCATTTTGGTTACAAACCTTATAGTTGTTTCCTTATCAACTTTCCAAGTAATAAAACTACAAAAAGGTGCACAATTTTTGGAGCTCGTGAAAATAGAAACCATAGCACAGACTGATATAAGAGAGAGATATCATAGGGTGCTCCAATTATGCTTTTCTCAAAGATCTGTTTTAATTAAAGAGAGCTTGTTTTCCACTACCTCTTGCTTTTTATTGCAGCTCCAAAGGATATCACAGTTTAGAACTTATCAGATCACAAGCCCAAAACATCTGCCATTTCTGTGCTGGTGATCAGAATGTTTGTATAATAAATGCTGTATTTAAAGATTCTTCAGATCTCTATTTTCATAGCCTTTCACAACAAGTTCTTATTGATCTTTAACTTTTTTTTTTTTTTAATATCTTATTCTTTATTGCTCTTCTTCAATGCTGAGGTCACTTAGCCCACACCCCAATTTTCATTGAATGTATTTGTTAAATTACCTTTCATGTCTTCACATGTGGAAATGCTCAAATCTGTGTTAAAATATCCAGCGAACCTTAACTTTCTAAAATAAAAACTTAAAAAAAAAAAAAAAAAAGATTGGGGCAAACTAATGGCATTGCTAATTCTTTCCCCCCCAATTTTTCCTGTTCTTTAGTAACAGGAGTTCTTTAGGAGTTGCAGTGAAGCGCTTCTTTCTAATTTTCAAAGTTGATGTTTCTTGTTGACAGATTTTTTTCCTATAAGTGTTTGCTCCAGAAAGTTAAAACACCAATTGTTCTGGCATGTCAAATTCATCCACTAATAGGTTATAGATGTGAAAGGCCACTTTCTTTACACCATGGAAAATAAGAAGATGCAAGATTTTAATTAAAAGGCATCACGCCAGTTTGAGGATATTACTAAGTGGGAAGATGCTATTTATTGGTCTGTATTGCCATTATGTGGCTTTGCCTGGTGCTTATTCTGAGCAGCTGCTGTGACATCTCCTTATCATGAATGACATTGTCAGAGCATGCCTCAGGAAAGGCATAACAACAGCTTTTGAGTTTGGGATCACTTTATACCACGGTATCTAAAAGCTATCAGCATTAAAGCCTGCCATAGTTCTGTACAATGTTGCTAGTTGATCCAGTCTTGGTACACATATACACACATAAAGGGGAGCAGTGCAGCTTGCATTTAAAAAAACCTGTTACACTGGTGTAGACTGAAACAGCCACAGATTTATTACAAAAAATTATTGGTTGTCTTTATCCCTGTAACTTAGTGTTGGGGAGGTTTTAAATATGCATAGAAATTCATGATATAGCAAAAAAGAAATTCTTAAACCATACATCCCTGGATAAAGTAATATGCACTAACTATAGTGGTGTGCATTTTCCAATAAAATTCCTGTTATCAATAACCTTCTGCATCTCCTGAAACTTCCCTAAATATTCCAGTGTCTGACAACCTTTTTCTGAGGCAGGGCTCCTAAGAACTATTAGCCACAATTAAAAATGTAGACAGATAAAAAGACAGCCCCAACTTTGCACTTTATATTCTCTATGGGTTAATTTTGAGCTCTTCTGTGACCCAGAATGAGACTTTCCTCCAGTTTGGATCATTTGGCAATAGCATTATATAAACAGAAATAATTGTAGAGAAGACAAGCAATGAAAATAAGACTAGGTTTTGTTTATGTAAAGCAACATAACTGAACTGAACTTTAACACATGCTCTTCTATTTATTCAGAATAGATATTTTACTTATTTCCTTAATTACATTACAGTGAAACAATACTGATTTCATTTAAATTTTTCTACTAGTACAAAAGCAGGAAAAGAAAATGAAAAAAAAATTGAAAATAATTACTCTAATTGTATAATTGATGACTTTAAAGGCTTCTGTTTCCATTTGCAATCTTTTTTTCTTTCAAGTAGACAATATATCTGGAAATTTATAAATTTCAAAACTAAAATGGACCATATGAACTTCTGTATAAGACAGTAAAAATTGCCAGAATTTCAATGATTCTATGCTATAGAAAGACATGTGATCTTGATCCAGCACCTTCAAATAATGAAAAATTAATTATTTGTTCTTATGAAAATATGTACTTTTATTTTTCCCAGTCTGACTATGTTCAGCCTCCAGCTATTGTGCTTCATTATATTTTCTTTTCCTGCATCCAAATTAAAGAGTCACCTGCTTTTGGAAATAGCTTTCCTGGATTGGTACTTCAAGGCTAAGCAAAAAGTCCTCTTATCCTTTTCATGGATAAGCCATGAAAGTAGAATTTGCCTAGTTTTTCACTAAAAAGCAATTTTTCTATCTTCATGTTACTTTTTTATATCTCTGCCATTTTTCAATAAATTTCAGTTATCCAGGCCCCTTTTTATGATTGATGTCAACCCTGAAATAATTTAATCAGTAAATTACTGGTTTTGTCACAGATATTTCCACAGGAATTAGCTCCAATTTCAGATGTGACTATTTGGACTTTGTGTTCAGCTGTTGACCTGAAGTGTAACACTTTCAGCTAGGTTTGAAAGTCTTTTCACTGATGTTGTGTTCTGCTGTTTTCTACCTTTATCTGTTGGAGTGGTATTTTTCCCTATATATCTGAGCTCACATTTTGGCAGTATTAAAAAATTATTATTATTCTAAAAATTTTTAGTTAAACTGTAGATAAAAATAACATGAGGCCAGGAATAGATTCCTGTGGAACTCTATTAACATTATCCTTGTTTCTCATTAGAATTACCACTGAGATCTAGCATTAAACTACTTTTAAAATGATTAATAAGCTTTCTACTGATACTCTATAATGCTAATTTAATTCAGCCTGTTATGCAGGATTAGGTAAAATGGCCCATAGAAGCCTGCTATACAAAGCAGTTACTATTAAAAATGAACCTTGCAAAAACAAACCTGATATGAGTTTGATTTTTTCAAATGTTCTCAGAAACTTTGCTGAATGGTGTAAAGTTATCCTCTGAGCCTCTGCCAGTTGCATCTCCCATCTGTCTGTGAAATGGCCTAAGAAATATGTACAAGTAATTGACTCTTGACTTCCTGTCTTGTTAAAGACTAGTAAATAAGGACCAACAAATGTTCTTCTGTCAGACCTGAAGGCACTGAAATTAGTGGCAGGTGAGTTACTGGTTGTGATTTCCAGCCTCTTGAAGATAGTAAATATGTCAGCAATTTCTGAAAGTGTTCCAGGGCAGACGCCACCATCTTCCACAGAAGTGTTGGTCACTTTTGTTTCTTCTGCAAAATCTGGTAAGAGATAGTGTAAAAAGTAGAACTAGTGTCTTTTTTAGAGACAGGACTCACAAATTTATGGGAGTTCTTTGAAGGAAGCAATGAGCCTGTGCACAAAGGTTGATATGACATCCTTTGATTTCCAAAGGCAATCAACACAATCCCTCAGCAAAGGCTCTTAAAGAAACTAAGCTGCCATGAGATAAGAGAGCCAGTCTCCACATGGATAAATAACTTATTAAAAGATAAGAAACAAAGCACTGAAATAAATGATTTTTTTTTAAAGTGAAGACGACAGGAGTATGCCCTGGAGGTTCTCTGCTCAATATCAAAGAAATAGTCAGATGATGAAGCTTGTTGCTACTAGCAGACACTACTAAAGGTGCTAAAGGTGAAGGCCAGTTGCACAGCCTCAGCGATAGCACCGCTGATGCAGCTTAATGTAGAAAAACGTAAAGCCACGGATATGGAAATATGCAACCTTCAATATGCTTGGATGGGCTCTTTACAGTCAGGACTCATTTTTGGGTTTATGACAGATTGTTTTCTAAATGTTGGTTCATTTTTCATATACAGCAGGAAAACAAAAGCAAGTTTTCAGAATTAAGAAAGGAAAATATTTATTTTTTTCTTGTCTAAATGGTGGTGTGTGAACAGGTTAAAAATACGAGGTTTGGATCCAGGTTCCTTCTTTTTTAGTAGGTAGGCATGATCTTGAGGTGAGATAAATATGTTTCTGCATCACACTCCTTGCATATAAAATTGTGCTTTTGATCTTTCAGTAGGATAATGAAGCCAGTGAAATAGCTAGCAGAAGGACAGTATACAGATATGCATAAAAAAAATTAAAATCAACTCTAGGTGGTGCATATTAAAAAGAAACATCTTTAGCTAGAATAAATAATGACTAAACAAACAAGTAACGTAAAGAAATAACCCTTCTCTTGTGATTTGGTATTTGTGGGAAGAGCTGAAGAAGAAATGCAGTGGGGAAGAAAGCACAGAGGCAAAGTAAAGAAACTAAAAAAATGAAACATTTAGTTTTCTCTTGGTGTATCTGTGCCACACCCCAGAACAGAGAAACTGGAAATTACTTGGAAGTAGCAAACTACTTAATGTATTAGGGAATACAATGTTAAGATAGCAATATTCCATATGTAGAAGACAGATAAAACATTCTAAGAGTAAAAATATTTATATTCTTTTATTCTAGAACACTTTCCACTGTATCCATTAACATCAGATAATGTCTTTCTAAGGACTTCAATGCTTCTCAACAAATAAAATATTTTTTGAAATTCATATCTGTCATGTATATACTCAACTACTCTTATATTTTTTTCCTATGTATTTTCCTAGTTGTGCAATTTAGGCAACCCTTTTACACTGTTCTAAATTTTTTTTCCAATAATTTTTAAAACAAGCAATTAAAGAAAAAATC
This sequence comes from Lonchura striata, assembly GCF_050655825.1. Classification (NCBI taxonomy): domain Eukaryota; kingdom Metazoa; phylum Chordata; class Aves; order Passeriformes; family Estrildidae; genus Lonchura; species Lonchura striata. The sequence goes on from NC_140704.1 coordinate 58,779,869, forward strand.
TGTTTTGCTTCAAAATACTACCCATCAATAAAGGATGAAACTGAAAAGCTGAGCTGTAAGTGTACAAAACACAACTCATTGTTGTACAGAATGACAAGACTCCATAAAGGCTTTTGCAAAGCATCTCTCTTGAGTCAAGCCAAATAATGTTGCTAACATGCACATTTCTCCCTTCAAGTAATTATTTAGTTTTAATGTCCCTAACCAGAAAAGCTGTCTAGTTATAGCGCTTCAGTGTTTCTGCTTTAATTCCATATCTTATGTGTTACCAGCTGTCATCTTGATCCTTGTAGGTAAAACACCACTGAGGTTAAACACTGTTGTGTTCTCTGACAAAGCAAACCTGGGACTGTGGTCAGGATTTGGCATGTCTTTTGGCTCTGTGTCTCCTCTGCAGGCTGCCAGCATAGAGCTTAACTCAGGCCATCTACAAATCCAATCTGCTCCGCTAGCAGATGATCCGTCATGGTGCTGGTGGGAAGGATATGGACCCGTCCCAGTTGCCTCTCTTTGCATGGCCAAATAGGATTGCCTAGATCTGACAGCAGAGACAAGAACCCCTCTAATTAGTATCTGCTTGTACATGATCCAAGGTGCTCTCTGCAGAAAAAGGCATTCACAAATAGGAGAGGAGATAAATTAAACATGGAGGCAGCAAATAGAAATGCAAGCTGGTCTTTGAGGCTGTTCCTGTGTTCTCTGTATTGACAGTCTGTGAATTTGTGTAAATACATCCATGACTGGGTTTAAGACCACTTGGATTACAGAATGTCTTAGACATTTTTGGGGCAGAAGGTTGTCGTTTACAGGGGCAGCTGGATTCCTTGTGACACACTAGCAGTCAGTAATTCATGAAACTGTGCTTGTTTTTTCAGTGATGACAAGCCTCAGAAATGCTCTCATTTACTCAACTTTAAGCACATTAAACAAAATTATGATCCTTTTCCTAAGTTTAATTAAAACAAGAGGGTGGAAGGTAACATGTACTCTTCAACCTGGAGCCAGAGATCACAACCTATGTAATGGCTGCATTTAATGAGCATTCTGTGAGTAGTTTAGTTATGAATAAACATAAGGGGTTTGACTATGGTTATGGATTTGCTTTCACCTTTGCATACAGTGGAGGTCAGGAAATATTTGAGTGATAGTTTTTCTCTGCAAGACAAGCACTGAAACTTAAGCTCTTAAAAATGCAAAAAGTTTTTACCATTCGGTAACAGCAGTATTTCTCTAAATACTGCTCACCCTCTAGACCAGCATGGACTATTGCAGATCCCATGAATAAACCTTTACAACTGTTAATCTGCTCATTGGTATAATTTTGACTCAGCATACATAAAGCAGAACACAATTTTGTCATAAGAAATGTTACTTGATATTTTGTACTGGATGTAGATTATCCATACAGGAAATCTGTAATTATATCTATAGGAGAGGGGTATGAACATTTGTTCACCAGAATCTGAGGGAACAAAGGTCAAGCAGCCAGGATCTTGCCTTAGATTAAAAGGGAAAACTCTATGTGACTGCTCTCTGCTGTGCAAAAGGGAGTCTCACCATAAACATTATTGCACCAGGTTTTCAGGTAGTAGTGGTTGATTCCAAACACCAAGAATAAGGAGTGAGGGCTTTTTACCATTCCTTAGTTGCTTTTCATGTTTTATTCGGAGAAAAACTACTTTTTTACAGTGAAAGCTTGGAAGTGAAAGATTATTGTCCCTATTTTGGCTAAAAATAATAATGAAAATATTTTTTTTAAATTCTTTTGTGGTATTTCACAGGAATATTGCATAGGCATTTATTTTTATAATTTTATTCCTACTTTATCTGTATTTCTAATTGCACTTTCCATTTTGCTCTGAGAATAATTTTGTATGTATTTTCTCTTAATGTCATGATTAACTATGGGAGATAAATACTGGACAAAAAATTTCACTTTATATAGTAGAAGAAAATAAATAACCTCAAAGGGATTAATGAATTTTTCTTTTTACATTAAATGTATTAAATAAAATAAAAATAATATTTTCTATTAAAAAATATTTTCTTTACAAAGATGTTTCCATTTCAGACAGAATGGGTATTTGACAACAGGAATTTTGGCTGGGATTTGTTTTTAGTGGTAACAGGACACATACACACCCCACAAAATTAAAAAAAATTATCATCTATAAAATTTCTATAATTTTGTAAATATTTGTGCTATGTAAGGGGAAATATTTAGCTGTATAAAATATATATATATTAGCTATATAATTTCTCAATGCAACAGATTATGAGAGCTTTCATGCTGTGAATGCAAATGTAAAGAAAAGGGAAGAGGTCTGGATTTGGAAAACTGATGATATTAATGAATCACAGGTATTTCCTTAGTTTATTAATTGTTGACTTGTGGGTTAAGTGGTGATATAATAAGTAAAAGGACAAGGCATCCAAATAAAGATTAAAAGGCTGGAAATCTAAAGTACTTTATCTGTAGCTTGGGCTCAGCAGATGCAAATAGAGTTTCTATCAAAAGGTCTGCTGGCCATGGGTCAGTCTGGAGTGATCTGCAGTTATATACCACAGTGAGTCTTCTGCCTGACTCCATAACTTCCTTTAGTTCTTCAAACTAGAATCAGAAATAACAAGGGACAGAAGCCCGGGAGCCTGAGCAAAGCCCAGAGAGCTCTGACCTGAGAGCAGAGTTGAGAGCAGAGAGAGGAGCAGACCCAGGGCCGTGGGGTTTTATCGGGTGTCCCATGGGAGGAGTCTTAAAATCAGATTACAGTCTCCTTAGAAAGGGAAGGCTCCACAGAGACAAAACTACCTTGCAAAAGTTTCTGGAAAGGAAAATATTTTCTTGCACTTCTTGTTGAAGCACAGTAAGCCCTTTTCTTCTGCATCTTCAACAGGAATTTCAAGTAAATTACAAGTATTTTAAGTAAATTACAATTATTTCAATTAAATTCAAAGATGGGTCATAAAAAAGACCATTTTATGTTAACTTTTGTAAAGGGCACAGTGATGGTTTTTTGTTTGTGTGTTTTTTTAACAAAGATGAATACACTTCCACAGGATTGTCTACAATTATCAAAGTTTTTTAATATCACAGAACTATTGAACCATAGAATGGTTTTTGTCGAAAGGGACCATAAAACCATGCCATAGGTACAGGGGGATACATTTCACTAGACTAGGTTGCTCAAAATCCTATTCAATCTGGTTTTGAGCAGTTCCAGGTATGTTTCTCTGGGCAACCTCTTCCAGTGCCTCACCACAGGTACGATAAAGAATTTCTTCTTAATACCTGTGCTAAACCTACTCTCTTTCAGTTTGAATCCATAACCCCTTTCACTGCATGCTCTTGTAGAAAGCCCTTATCTATCTTCCTTGTTGGCTCCTGTTAGGAATGGGAAAATGCCCTAAGGTCTCCTCAGAGTCTTCTCTTTTCAAAGACCTAACAACCCCAACTCTTACAGCCCATCCAGTTATTTCATTTATTCCTTTCCTCCAGTTTCAATGACCTCTTGAGGACAGTTTGACCTCATCAGCATAGTTAACAACTCAATTTATCAATAACATCTACTCCAGTAATGCAGGCTGAATATTTGACACATGCAGATAAGAAGCACAGCTGGTAACTTCAGAAGAAAGCACTGAGGGTCAGAATGGAAGATCTGTGTTCAACCAAGCTACTAAAGGGCAGCAACTAAGCTTCAGATATGAGTGATAACATTTCATGGAAGTATTAATAAATTGAATTCTAAATTTTTGAATGAATTGTGTCTGGTCATTTTCAATCAGCTTTTGGAAGAGCTTTTCTAAACCATACAGATGAATTTGTATAAACACACACATTTTTTTGGGGTTTTTTTTTTGTTTTTTTTTTTTTAATTAAACAGAGGAATTCTTTTTTTTTTTCATCCCTATAATGAATAAGAAATTATTCCATAGTAAAACTGGGGGACTCTGGAGAATCTTTGAAGTGTCGCAGTTTAATTTGGATCTTTGACATATAAAAATTAACTCCCTAGAGCTTTCAAAAATCCCTTAAATAAACAAATAATTTTAGGGGCCATTGAACTTGCAGTACCAAATGGTCTATCAAATAATAAAAACCTTAAATTTATTTTCTTTACAGCTGTAAAGGTTTTGTTGCTTGTGTTTTGTTGTTTTGTTTTTTTTCCATTACTGACAAATAAATATTAGAAGGAGAGCTACATATGCATTATTATATAGTCTTTTATATGTCAATTTTTTTTTCTTTTAGCCCATTCTCATTGTGTTTATCTTTATCTAGGTGATAAATCTAACTTACACTTTTGCCAAGCTGAGTTTTTAATAGGACAAAATTCAAGATGATATGCTAATAATAGCTTTTATAATTTTTTTTCATCTCCTGGTAAAAGACACTATGTCCTCTACTGTTCCACAGGAGCTAGACAAATGCTGGCACAGTTCTACAGACAGGAAATAAAATAGCTAAAGAGCTGTAGGCCACTGACTTTTATAGGATTCAAAGGGCAATTAAAACCCATAATTAAAATGCATTATGAAGGTCCATCATATTGTGCTCTATCTTCCAGGTAATTATTTATTGGTCAACTGTGGCAAATTTTGTCAACATCACCTTCCCTTTCACTTATGACACATGCTTCCCAATCAAACCAATTTAATGGTCTGAAATGGACAGGTTCTTCCCTATATTTATTTTGAGGAAAACTCCTATAGGAAAATATAATGAAGGGCATTTGATGCTGTTGATATTGGGCCAGACATAATTTCATACCAAACCCTGCCCTCCCCTAAAATCAGCCCTCTCCCCCTGCAAAAAAACAACAAAAAACACACAACAAAAATTTCAAAATCACAGTTAAAAAACCCTGCTTTTTACAAATAAGTGAAAAAAGCTACTAACTGTTTTCCCCTTGAGTCCATTGCAAATTTTCACTTTGCGGGTTACCTTCTGGTTTTTTCAGGATATCAAGCTCCACTGGCATTTAGAGTATGCCTAAATACATATTTATTCAGACTTATTCTGAAAAGGACAACAGTGGTAGAACTGGCTCTTCAGTTGTCCACTCTCAGCTCCTCAGTTAGTGTTGGCACTCTCTATGTAATTCTATTTTTAGTATATGAGTAAAGTGTCTAAACCATGACTTTGTTGGACCCTTAACCATACATATGATCAACATAATGAAATCCAGCTTCTCAGTTTCAGTCTCAGACAAGGCTTGGACTCCATGCACAGTCCATTTGGGTTGTGCTTGGGGTCCATTATTTTCCCTGGATCTTTTACTATGTGGTAAAAACCCTCCCAGGACACATGGTAGGAAGCTCAGCAGTACATCAGAGTTCATCCACATCATACATGTTCAAGCAGGAATACATTTCCCCTACTACTCCTCACAGAGCAGAATATTTGACTTGTGAACACCCATATAGGTCAGACTGGGGAACTTCCTGTGACTTTTCAATTGCGTTCCAGAGCCTGCTTTGGTCAGGGTCATATGTGATGGGAATGCCATAGGACGACACCATGTCTAACTTTTTCTTAAGACCCATTGCATCAGGTGTCAGTTTAGACAGCTGTATTTGGGATAACCCCAACAGGTACACATGATTCAGATAAACACTCTCAGCTCTGAGATGTACCAAGTTTTATTAGGTTCAGCTGCTCCTGTGGTTGAATTTTTTTTATGGGAACCCTTTAAAGGGCAGTTTCTAATTTTTCTCTATGGCTCCTCTCTTTCCAGTGCATTCCCTCTCCATTAGGTAGTTTCAGCTTCTGGTTCTTACAGTCCAATTTCTCCTTCCCATTCTACTACTCTGCCTTGTAGAGACAAGGATTTGTTTCGCTGTTCAGGCTCACTCATAATTTGTTTGGTGAATTTGGCATGGGGATCCTGGGTTATGAGGCATTTTTACACACTTCCAGGCTAAATTTGATTGAGACAAAACTATATATCCATGCAATAAAAGTAAAAGCTTTTCCTATATAACTTTTTTCCCAATAAAAAGACAACATAAACTTGGCAAAAATCAAATTAACACTATGCAAAATGATTTGACTAATATTTGGTCTCCCAACAAGTCACATGCAATGAAAACATAACCAAATGACAAATTATAATAAACTGATAATACAGTCAATTTGATGACAATTGAAAGTTTCAATAATTCCACACAGCTCCATCTCCTCTGTTGACAGATTCCTATATAAAGAAAAGTAAAAATCTGGCCTCCTATAAATCAATAATTAAAAAGAAGGAAAAATCCATCTAGTGTTGAGTTGAGGGTTTACAACAAAGATAAAAGGGCCCACGGGAAAAACTATTATCATATATTTTCTGTTTGTGAGCTTTCTCATGTAAATAAGCCATAAACTGCTTCAGTCTCTCACAAATACATGTAACACACCCTCACTATTTTGCTTAGGTAGTAAATGAGGGTCTGAGGTGGAACTGCATATCAATAAACAAAGAGTAAGGTCTACAACTTGCTAGTAAACTTAGACACATGAGTTTAAGTGAAACGCAGATTAAGGAAGAAGATGGCTTCAACACTGTGCTTCCCTAGCAAAGGGCTTTAGAAAACAGAAACCAATCCAGCTTTTGGTTTTCCAGTTGTCAGCATGTCAACACCTGAGAAAGTCACAAACTATACATAGCAACTATCAGCACAATATATACCTATATATCAGATGGCATCCAGTACTAAAAAAATAAGCAATGGGAAGTCCTCATGACCAGACAATTTCATTTAAAGAAGTGGGTAGATATGTTCTATAACCCCGACTGCTTCTATGACTCCTCAATGCTGTAACATCCCGTTATCACATTTTAGTAAACATTGCAAAACCATTTGGTAATATTGTTAGACCAAAATGGAACCCTTATTGCCTAAAAGGGTACTGCAGAAAGGAACACTGCAAAATATGATTTTTCTGTGCAGATGGTGTAACTTTCTGATAGGACATGCTATGCCTTTGGCTCTCTTTCTCTGATCAGTACAGACCGACATTAGTCTCACTCTCCACCAGGCTGGTTTTCAACTGTGTAAGCCGTTGTTTTATCTTTCACATTATTTTTTCTTTTCATCACTTTGAAGTTCATTGTTGATTCTATGAGTCTTAGATGAATGTTCTTTCTTAAAAAAAAAAAAACAAAAACAGAAAACCAACCAAACCCCCCTCTAAAAACCAAAAAAAAAAAAAAAAAAAAAAAAAACCCAAAACCACAACAAAACCCCCAAACAAAACCAAAAACACAACAACAAAAAACCCAAACTAAACCAAATGAAACCACAAAAAAAAAAAAAAAAAAAGAATAAAAAGAAATAAATCACAAAAACCTGAAAAAGCATTTCTAACCTTAAGAATAGTTTCTTGAATTTTTTTTTCCCACTTTGGTAGAAAAATTAAGTGTTTTTGCCTCTCTTCTTCCTCAAAAAAGAAAATGTTTTTTTGCCTTCTTGATTATCTGCATAAAATGTTAAATTTTAATGCTCTGGAATAATGTAAAAATTACTCAGAAATGAGGCACAAATTACTATCCTTCCAAGTTGCTGTTCATTCAGGCCATCTAATCTTGGCTCTTAAAGACTGGTAGGTACATCATATATAGAACAGTTAGAGATCTTTTCTCATCATGTTCAGAATGTTCTTGCTTACCCTGCTTACACATTTAACTCAGAAATAAAAAAGATTACAAAATTGTCACTTTAACTAATACACTCCATGAACATTTCTTTAGCATCTAAATGGATATAGAAGGTAACTATTCAGAGTTTCTTACACAGTGAATGAAACTCAAAAGCTCCAGTACCTTCTGAGATCCACACATCAGAGAAAACAAATTTTCATCATGAGGTCAAAGGATTTAGAAATATATCCTATGACTGCTGAGAGATTTCTTCAAAGACATATTATTAATATTTTACTTAAATATATATATATATTTCTTTATCCTATCCTCTGTCTGAAAAAGATAAAATAAACCCAAAAAAACAAAACAGAAATACATTACCTTAATAAGTTCATAATTTTTTTTTTTTTTAGCATTTAAGAACTGGTGTCTTGTTTTGAGACCATGATAATAATAATAATGGCAATGATAAACTATGGTTATGATTTGACTAACAAAAGTGAAGAAGTGATCTTAGATGGAAAGATTATGTGAAGAGCAGAAATATCATACTTTTCTAAAATACAATATGAGCTTGGGTAAAAGAAGACTAAGAAGAATCATAAAAATAAAAAAATTCTTAATCATTATGATCTAATTTAAATTATCATGGCAGACATAAGAGGGAGGCTGGGTGTGGGATGGAAGTGAGAAGTGGAATGCATTTCAGGAACATCAGTTTGTTCACATGGAGATTCAAGAGCTTTTTGTTTGTTTTTTTTTCCCACCAGTTCCAAACCCTTTTCATTTCCATATGCTGGTGCCCTCTTTCAGAAAGGAGTCAGTGCCTCAGTTATTATTAATTCTGCTGAACCCAGTATGGATGGCAATTTTTTTCACCTGCAAAGAAGTAATAGTTTGTAATGTTAAAATATGTACAGGTATCATACAGTGTAAAAATCTGCCACAGTTTTAGAAATATGCCAGAACAACACATAACTAAAACCTACAGAGTTCTCATAAGTACTTTCTGTTTGCATATTTAAATATAAGTGCAACTCTGTTTGTAAATATTGCAAGCAGGGAAGGCTTTTCCCATAAAAATAATGGGGTTCTCCAATCCTCAGAGAACTCTAATCCTCAGAAAAATTTCATTTCCCTCACATACTATTCAAGGATGGATCCCAGGTCCACAAAATACCAGTTCAAAGCATGTAATACCAGCAGAAGTATACTGTGATTGTGGATATGTCTAAACAGCTAGAAAGCTTTGGAGGTTAAAGTGATTACAGCACAGACACAATTTTATGTATTTCAAAAATCTAGTTTCCACACTTGAAGACAAACAGGTGCTTAGTCTTCCTTTCAAAAACTAAGTATGATAGCCTAAAGCTGGAAAACAGAAGGAATCTTCACCTTTGATAAAAGAATCTGTAATTCTAGGGCAACTACAAATGGCTAAAATTATTTTTCAATCTTCAAATTTATATTATTTCTGCAGGTGTGAACACTAGTATAATTTTTGTTCTGCAAGGCTGCAATTTCAGGTATGGAAATAGATCTCAGCAGTTTTGTGTTCTATTAGTCAGTCTTCGAATTCATTACATACAAACAAAAATGGAAATATATCTGATTGGTCCAGCCTCCAGGCACTCTGATGTGCATGTCAGAGATTCTTGTGATGTAATGTATTTTTCTATTACATATTTGTTTTTGTCCCTTTTTCAGCAGGATGCTTGGGTTAATAGACGTGTTCCTTTCAAAATGGACTCAGCTGGTAAGCCAAAACTTTGAGTAACACTGTCTTTTGCATGTCACCTTTTAACACTTACATCATTTCCCTCTGAGCTGTCTTTTCATTCCTCTTATCACCTTAGCAAATGCAAATGAAGTAATTATCTAGTTAAATTCTGAACAGGCATTATTCATTTGAGAGATCATTACTTTGTAGTGCTAAGGAAGCATTTTTTCCCCCCACCTTTGGCACTTTACAATAAACTCATTCTGATCTAAATTGATTGCTCTGGGATTATCTTGGAGTCATTAAAATAATGCTGTATTGACTTTCACTAATGTCTTTAATTGGCAATTTTAAATTTCAACATTTTGAATTAAATATGCACAAGTATAGCTCATTTTAGCTGTATATAATTTTTATATAACTTAGATTCAAATCTTATTTTGAATATTACATAATTGGTCTCAGAACCAATTATAGTTTTCTGGAGTAAAGGTGATGGCAGCAAGGAGGAGGGGAGCACCCCATAGGTATTGAGATAGGGAAACAAAGAGAAGAGCAGTACGTGGAGGGTCTTCCAGGAGTGACTTACCTACAAATGCATTGTGAATTACAACTCCAAACAATTCATCAAACTCTGTGTTACACTATAGATTTCAGGTTGATTTTCCATCCAGTTTGTATCCATACACATAGCAAGGCAAGAATATTCTTTTCATAGATAAGAAAATCTGATATTTTAAGTGAAGACCTTGTAAAACTTTACATGAAGGGCTAATTTGGCTAAAGTTAGTAGTAAAATTGGTGTGTGTGATTTCAGACCCAGGAAATATATTTATGGTTTGATCTACAGAATATATTTAAGGTTTGAATCTTTTTTTTTAATACCTAGTACATAAGAAATATCATAGAAACTTTTGTGATGTCTTTCTCTTAAATCTTAAATTTGCAGAGAGGGTTAACCCTATCAGACTCAGATTTTCTCCTCCTCATCTACTTCTACAGCACTTTACATATTTAATCTTTGTGTGAACAAAGTATGCCACAAAGACATCACATAATTTCTTCACATCCTTGGTAGCACCCACATTTCATTTCTTCTTCTGCTACCTCTGAAACCAGAAATGTTCTAATTTCTTTCTGGACCTCAGTAGCTGTCTGGACATGGTCCTGGACAACCGGGTCTTGGTGGCCCTGCTTGAGCAGGGAAGCTGAAACAAGTGCTCCAGAGGTCCCTTCCAACTGCAACCATCCTGTAATTTGTAAACTCACTAGTTCTTGGGGAAAGATTTGAAGGTGGCCAGGTTTCGGGTAGATATAATTAGCATAGCTTTAATTACTGTTGAGTTATTTAGCTTGTTTGCTTGTTATAGGAATGTATCATACATTGAAAAATGAATAACCAAGGAAATTACACCACCAGCTGTTTTATGGAGGTTTTTTTATGGAAGAGTTTTGGCCATGTGACAATGAGTATCAGTCTTCTGCTTTCTTAGTGCAGTAGCAGCATAAGTTCCAGATAGTAAAAATTGAGTTTGCTTTGTGAAAAACACTTAACCAGATGTTCAATAGATGTGAAAATGTATGCTTTGGATTTTTAGTGTGTGGGCAAAGGCTAAAGAGCACTGAGGATGCAAGATGTTGTAGTCAAAGATTATTTAGTCTCAAGAACCTCTGTGAAAGGTAGTTGAGATAATCTATTGCTGTTAATACAAATTCATTCAAAATATTCGGACTCAAAAACGTGGGTAGCAACTTTGAATCATTATCATTTTATGATCAACTATTTTTAAAGTTGTGCAACTACTGCCACAAAAAGAATGGAAATCCAAGGACTTCCACATTTAATACAAATTATAGTTAATTTATAAAATCAAAGTCATATTTAAAAAGGCCTTTTCCTCAGAATATTGCTATTATTAAATGTAAAGAAGATTTGTGAGTAAAATCCATGTTGACTTGCAATGATTTGATAAAACCAATTTAATGGCATGTAATGATCTGGTAGCACTCCTGGGATTACCTTCAAAAGAGGTCCCTCCTGAATCCACCCGGACCTCAAACCCTTCCCAAATTCTCAAATTCCCACAAATTTCCAGATCCTTTTAAATTTCCAGATCCCTCCCCAAAATTCCCTTGTGCCATTGAACAAGAAAACACACTTCTACACCCTCCCCCTTTTGTGGACTGACTTAATAGTTTAAATAATCTATTTATGCATACATATACTGCCAAAAAATGGTTTGTAAGTAGACTTGTTTGAGTAGTTAGAGATCCATTACCATGAATTATTTGAATTAGCTGCAAATTTTAAATTTCGTATTTTATTATGTGTTTGGTTAGCTTAATGTTCTGAACAAATCACTGGTAATCTTTATTTTTGGTTGGAGATAACTTGTTAGTGCTACTGCAATTTCAATTAAAGTAGGGGTAAAGATGTGTATCAACCATAAGCATTCATGTAATTTTTTACATGCATTTTTGTGGTTCAAGAGCTTGACGGATGTTGACACAAACCGTGGAAAGTCAGGATGTATTCTTCCCCTGACATTATACTAACATTTTCAATTACTAATCTTTCTCAGCTGGCTTTTAAAAGACATTAATGCCTTTTCATGACCTCCTTATAGTCCATACATGGAGTGACATAGTTAAGGAGGGTTAGCAACGAAATGAGAAAAAATAGAGGCCAACACATTTCACTTCTGCTGTGAAATTACAAAACATTGGAAATGTTCAGTATTTGAACATTCACTCAAGCTGGGAAAATCATGGAGTAGAAGTGAGCTCTGGAGACATGGAAAGCTCGGTTTTCTACTGTCTATGGTTTTATGGAGGCTGCTTACTCATTTCCAAAAAGGGGGAAAGAAAAATTTTTCTTTCATACCTTTTCCCAACTTTCTGCCTTTACTCCCCTCAGTTGCTTTCACTGCATAATGGAGTGGGAAATAAATGGAGTAGTGGAGGCAGCTGGTTCATCATATGTGTTTTCTATAAAAATTCCAGGGCAAGGAAGTGGGATTCTTTTGCTTTTTCTATTGTGCTCAGAAGTGTGTATTAGTTTCAGAAGCAAAGTCTTAAAGTGACTATGGGATGTGAAACATAAATTTGACACAACTTGTATTGTTGAGCTTTTGTGGATGCTGAGAATCTGACCAGCAATACAAAAAAGGTGTTTAGAATTTGAACTTTCAAAATTGAATTGATTAGAATTTTAAATTTTCAGATACGACTGCATTAACAGGAAAGTTTTTCCATCCTCTGAACTTATTTTTTTAAATTACAAGTACTCTAACCTTAGTGGGCATATAAATCAAAATACTGAACTTCATTATGATTTTATCTGAAACATCAGTTGAGAGAAAAGAAATGTCAATAAAATAATTTTTTAAATTTATTTAGAAGGTGTTTTAAATTACTGGGTTATACTTCAAAACTTTACTTAAAATTTTAAACATTTTTATATGGAGAAATCAAGACAATGATTTTTTACCTTTTTGAGCTATTTAAGGTTTGTTGTTTTTTTTTTTTTTTAATCTAGACATGGGATTCAAATTACTTATTTCAATTGATTGTTTTTTCTGATAGAATGCATTATTTTGGCCAAACAGAAAAGATCCAGTTCTCATTCCTTTAAATTTACAGTGTTAACACCAAAGGAAACTAGACAGAACAAATTTTTCTTAAGATTGTTGATAATGCTCTTTATTGTTCATATTAACAAAATAACAAAGAATACCAGTTCTGGATAAGTAATTCAGTGGATTGTTACTGAAGATTTATGCCATGATTAACAAACATAAACAATCAATGTTGCCTTCAAGACAGTTGTATTCTTAAAAGAGGGAATTGCCAGAATAGTTTTCAGAGGGGAATTTAAGGGATTTTTTAGTTTTTTTTTCTTGTTTATTTCCTTGGGTTTTTTTTTAATACTAACAGTTCTGAGAACCTGAATGCATTGGAAAACTGTATTTGACTGTCCATCTTTGACAGTTCTCATATACATTATTTTGTTGAAGTTAGTTAAGAATATTATCATAAATTAAAATTATTACCAAAAATTGAAATTAAGTAGATTTCTTTATTGACTCAAAGGGCATCAAAAATTTACCCAATTCCAGGATTCCTAACATTCCTACTACATTTTCTAATACATTCCTTGTTTTTTGTAGAAGTCAAAGGATGAAGTCAAGGTTAACCTCAACAATGATATTTCAAATAGTGTCTTTTAGAGCCCAGCAGTCTGCTCCATTCTGCCTTCCCTGCTTATTCTCTAATTTCTAAGGGAATGGTTACTTATTTAGGCTGAGATTCTCACTGTTGGTTGCTAGCAGAGGAGATTGTTTAATACCAATTTTATAGCTATGTTTTTAAAGTAAATACTAGATCAATTTATTACAATCAGTAATTAATCAACTACCAAATAGAAATTGGATTTGGGGAACTAACACCATATGAAAATAGTATTCTATGAATAATCTGTATTTCATCCAGTCATCCTAAAAGTCTAAATATATGAATGTGCATTAATGCACTCTATTTCCAAAGGTAAATTTAATTGATAGTGAGATTCTGATGTCTAAATCACATTGTACATTTTTAATTCCTTACATATCTGAAAATAAGGAACTCTACAGTCTCACAGGTAACAGGCATAAGTAACAGGCACAACTGTTTGAACTCAGAAAAAATTTGACATTGTTCAATCATTGCTCATTGGAATGGAACAAAAACACTCCAACATCAGTCGCAAAGTATTGCGTAAAAAAAAAAAAGAAGAAAAAACAATGCATCCAGAACTAAATATTTTAGGTGTATTCCTCAAAGCTTTGGTTAGCTGCAAAAAAGAAAAATTATTTTGCTGTTCCACTAGAAAAGGACTCTTTCCCCTTCCCTGCAACAATTTCAATTTGAGATACCTTTTGTATTTGCAGAAAGCACTGTCTCTTGTTTATAAAATATAGCTGTGAGACAGTGACTCACTGACACCTTAGAATGAGTCTGCAAAATAACAGTTCCCAAAGGTGATTTTTGCAAGAATGGCACCTAATCATATTCGGTCACCATTTATTGTCAATGAGCCAATGGATGTCACCAAGTAAACGGAATCAATTAATGTAAAAATAACTAGTATCAATGGCATCTCTGAATAATGATCTCAACAGTTTATTATTGCTCTTTGAACTCTCATTTCTCCATCTCCTACAAATCACTTTTGCCTTTTAATGAATTTGAGAAAATGTAAATATAGAAAAGAAATTTAAATCTGTATATTAAAATATACCATTTTCTGATATTTCCACAATTAACAAAACATTGATTTGAGCCTTCTCTGGTTTCCAATTCCACAGAAGAAGCAGGAACACTTATCTTCCTGATTGCATATCTGTACTTTTTTTTTCCATTAATCCAAATTACTAGAAATAGTTGAAAAATCTCTTATGAATAATCTCTGCATTTTTGCTTTAAGTTTTTCAGCATTCTGTAGTCCTCAATGCTGCTCAGGAATGCCCATAAAGTAAATTATAAGGTGCTACTGTGGCATTATGACAGAAAAAATATTTGGTTTAAGAGGGAAAGAACCAAACAATGATGTTCTGTGCATTGCATGATTACCACAGATCAATTTCTAGTTGTTTTTACTTATGTTAGTAATGATGTTGAAGCTGAAAAAGCCTGAATGCATTTCAAATTTATCTATTTACCCTGACTTATTTTCTTTCATACATTGCTGTTCTCACATTGTTTTTTTCATAAAAAGGAATTACTGTTCTCATAGATGGGTAGATTCTGTGAGATCCACTACAGGGTTTTGGTGTTGGTATCCAGTTTTTATAGGAAATAAGGACAGAGCATGTTATATTAAAATGTGTTTTCTCTCCCTTTTCCCTGCATTTTTTTATCAAGAAGAAAATTTAGTAGCTTATCCATCCTTCAACTCTGGAATGATTTGCACTTCAGGATGAATTCTACACACTGCTTGTCGAAGAATCATTTTGGTTGGCTGTGGTTCATCCATATAAATTGAATACTTCAAAGATTTTTCTCACTTTGACCTGCATCTCAAAATCCCCGCAGGAAACTGCATCATACAAAAAAAAAAGCAGAGTGATCAGAGTGAATAATCTTGGACCACACAGAAGGGCTCAGAACTAATGTCTCATTGCTATTTGCTTATCTATACCTGCTAGCTCACCTGTGGGCCCAGAAGAAGCAACTTTCTTATAGTTTTAATGTAATATGTAGGCCTTCAAATCCTTCAAACTGAAACTTAAGACGAATTTGATGTGCGTACCGCCTCCCTCAGAATCTCTGCATTGGAAATAAACCTCCTACAAAGCAGACTCGCACCTACAGGGGGATGTGTGCATGTTTGTGATGGCTGTGAGGAAGGAGCTGCTTAATGCAAAATGACACAGCTCTACAGAAATCTCTGTGATTCTGCTTCATGTAAGAGACAGATCCCATATGGAAAATAGAGTACAGAAAGAGCTTTATCAATCATTTGTATAGAGCCAGTGATGCTTGACATGTGTGTTTCTAAAAGTCCCATGGAAAATTCTAGTTTGATTAAAACTTTTTCAAGAACCAGTTTCACCTAAAATTTTTCTGCAAAACTACTGGAATAATATCTGTGCAGTAGCACTTAGAATTATAAGGGTAAAAAGTAAAATATTTCCATTAGCTTGTAAAGGAATGTGTTACAGGTATTTTCTGTAACCCAAAAAGTTCTAAATTTGGCTTTCATTCCCATTCAATATGAAATTAAATATAAAACAACATGCCTTTTCATGGACAGAATGTTTTTTTTTTCAATATTTAACTAGTACCTGGCAAAAATCTTACTTTTCTGAAAATTAAATGAGAAGGATTATATACAAAAGATGAAATTAATAAAATCCCCCAACCATGACGATTTGTAAAAATTATGTCACTAAAATTATTAATGTAAATAAAATGTCATTTAAGACACCATTGGAATTTGTTCCTTTGCAGTACACATTTCTAACTTATTTGATACTGGTTCAGTCCTGAAGCAGAATTCATGGAATTAGGCAGAAAATTTTCTTTTATTACATCTTCTAAATAATTAAACTTCTGGTCTATAATTCAAGACTAAGTTTGAAGTAAAATTTGTGTTTTAATTATTTTAGCAGCAGTATTTATTAAGCAGAAAATTATAGACACAGATAAAAATTAATACTCTACAGTAATTTTCATTTGAGCATTTTTGTAGCATCTTATTCATTTCCATACAATGAAAAGCAGTTCCAGTGTCAATGGGCTTGATTTGAAGTATTGCTTCTCTAAAGTTATTGGGATTTCACTGCCACTTTTTGTTGTATGTATCACAGTTTCATTAGCACAGAAATGGTGGTATAGAGATTTGGATCAATAATCTTCACTGAAAAAATTGTGATTTTTATTGACACGGCTTTAATGAAGTAACTTTGAAAAATATCACGTTCAGTCACCTGTCAACATTTTTCTGAGTCCTTTACTTACTTATAAAAATCAGAATAACTTTCTAGGAGTTTGTGCTATAAAATAAAAACTGCAAATCTGAATTCTGACATCCTGAGTTTATGCTTTATTTTTTTTTTAAATATCAAGAAAATCCCTTAAAACAATCCAAAATATTCTAAAGCAATATCTGAACTATAAATTTTAGTTTTCACAAAGAGTATTTTAATTGTTTTTTGGTAAAAATTGAGGTTAGACCATCAATTTCCTTTTATATCTATTTAATCACCACAGTGTATTGTAATATACATAAACATAATTGGAAAATGACCAGGGTCCTCTATTTTCTCCTGTTGAGAAGAAGAATTCTATCAGAGGGTAGGGCAAGGAGCAGGACTAAATGTTTTGCTTCATTTGTAGCCATTCTTTTTTTATTTGATTTTGCTTCTTACCTGCTTTGATGGAAGAAAAAATAACAAAGAGGCAAATAAAAGTTGGTGAGTGATTTGAAGGTCATTCCCATTGAATGGTCAAACCCCACTGAAATCATACATTCTGTATTTCTTTAATAAACTCTAGAAAAACCCTGCATAGCTAGATCTCTGCCTGCCCACTAAGATTTCTTTTTCCCAGTTGTAAAGTTCTTCTTCCAGAGCTTTATAATCTTTATTGTCCTAAAGGACTACAACTGTCTTCTTTGTTCAATGACTTCTATGTCATTTTTAATGTAGCCAGAGTCTGAGCTATTAATTGAAATCTCTTTAGAGTACTTCAAAAAAATACATGGATAGAAACAACAAAGTCACAATTACATTAGCTTTGAGGCTGCTAACTTTGACAAATCAAATATTTACAATTCTTTCATCTGAAATTTTAGCATTCCCTCCTCTATCTATGAAAATTAATGTCTTTCAATGTAATGTAAATTTAAATTCCATTTGTATGACTCTGGAGTTTTTCCCAAAATCAATGGGATGACTCTGTGTATTTGGGTAAATGTTGATAATTCTTGGCATTTTACTCACTGGCATCTTTAGAGGAACAAGTATATTACTTAAATAAATTGTGTTCTATAAAATATTGGTTTAATTTTTTAAATATTTTAATCTAAATCAATTTCACACAAGAAGGAGTCAAAATCCTAATTTTCTTCTTTTTTTAAGAGTGGATTTTTATTTTTACTATTTTAAAACAACTATTTACATTAGTATATTTGGAATGTGGTTGAAGTTTACAGTTTACAGTTCTGCCAGAGATAAATTTTTCAATTTTGAATTTTATAGTTCTATACATAGGAAAAGCAGTACATTAGGTTCTGTCAATGACTGATCATAGTTGTCATAGCACAACTAGGTGAAAATCAACTGATTACAATGAAATATATTTATCCCCTTAAAACTGATAAAAGACAATAAGATTAAAAAAATCATTTCTATAACAAAAAAAAAAAAAAACCAACCAAAAACCAGAATAATATTAACATTTCCTCTCTCTCTTTTCTATTCTGTCTCCCACTCTCTTTCCTGTTTCCTTCAGAAAAAGTCAGGTATTTACTCAAGGTAGTGAGGTTTCTCGCAAGGGAACAGATTTTTGTTCTGTGTTTGCACAGTGCCTTTCTATAATGCTTAGGCCATGATGAGGACTATAAAATACCAGTAAGATACAACCAGAAAAGTAATTTCATCTGAGCAAAAGTTATGAAGCTTCATTCATTTAATATTCATGTTCTGAAGTTAGATTTGTCATTGTGCATACGAGGGTGAACTTATATTAAAATTTTCCTGTGGTTTGGGCATTTATAATAGCTTTTCTCCTATGTTGATCTCTAAGGTTTAAAAAGACTTGAGTCTGCTGAATATAAGACACAATTCCTGTATGGAAAATAGGGTACAGAGAGTTTGTCAAGAGTTTATTTATATAGAAGCAGTGATGCTTGAAATATGTGTTTTAAAAAGGTCCCTCAGAAATGGCTGGTTTGACTCATCTTTCTTCCTTTCATTGTAGGCTTTATTAAAAGTGTCTCCATACAGTTTTCTACTTTTATGATGCTTACCAAATCATATCACCTAAATCTCTGTTAGACATGATCAAAATTGACCAAAAAATTCTAAGGATTTCAGAAAGAAATTGAGAGAACTATTTTCTTAGGAAACCAGTCTATAGACCTACTACAATAATGATATAATAATTATCTTATTTTATCTTATTCCTATGTTTGTAAATCAGAGTTTGTTTTTCTCCTTGTCGCTGGGAAAATATTTTTAACTAAGAAATTACAATATTTATCTAAATCCCACTTCAGTGGAATGCAGCCAAGCCTGATACTTCTTTAAGTGTAAACAAGAAGTAAACAATCTTGAAGCAAAGCAAGCCTATCTTTTTGCTAACGGGATTTCCTATCATGAACTTGTGTGGATCCTATCCTGCAAAAACATGGATGATGGAAATCATGGGCCTAGAAGGAATATAGTATGACAGATATATTGGTTTCTCCCCTTGGCTGGCCTATGTGCAGCCCTGTCAATTCCATTTGAGCTTGGTTTTAGTTGCTCCCTTCAGGGACTATACAGACCTCCCTCTATGCTCACTATCTATTAACATAAATGTTCAGCTTGGCTATCATAATGATGCAGCACTGATCATTGAAAATTTTCATGCCTCATATTTTCTCCCTGCTTCACAGTTTATGAACTCAGGCTGAAGGAGACTAAAACCTAACAGAGTTATTTCACAAGAAATTTGGTGTATGCTTACTTTTGAGATGCTGGGTTTACATGTCTAATTTAAGCCACAGTAAACTATCCTCTCTATCATTAGGCTGGCTTTAAGTAAGTAAAAGGGAATATTGTGTTGTCAATTTATTCTGTCAGTTCACTCTATTTAGAAAATAGACTGCCAAACAAATCTAACACTTGATTTTGCCTCCTTTATTTCTCTTCTCTGCACTCCCCCTATTATTATTCCCTTTAGTCTGCACAGTCATTCAGGCTGTGCTTCTTCCCTTCTTTTGTACAATATGTCATCCACAGTCTATAATTGTTTATCCTGCCATTACATACACCACAAGCCTTTACACACAGTGAAATGGTTGTTCTGGGTATAAAAGGAACTGTAAAAAGAAGAGTAAAACTTGTGATGTATAACAGTAGAGTGAGTGAAAGGCATATGGTTTTTATGTCTCCAAGTGCTTATGAAAGGTTGGAAGGACTCCTGTGTCTGATTCCTTTCTAGAACTTAATTGGAAGAATGGTCATCTGAAGCATGCTATTTGAATGACCCAGAGCAAAATTCCACACTCAGTAAAGTAACTGATATATTTTTGAAATGGTATGAATGAGGATGAAGGCAAAACTTGGCCTGTAGCATCTAAGGATTCAATTTTTCCATGATGATTTGCAGGAAAGTTGTGACACAAAACCTTGTGTCAGATTTTATTGACAACCAAAGTTCAGTAATTAGCTAGCAACCCAATATTCCACTGAAAGTCAACCTCAACTAGTTTCAAGTCAAAGTAGTTGTGCACCACCTCTCAGAAAGACAGAAGAAATCTTGAAGCCAGATGGGAGCAGGGCACCAGGTGCCATGGGATGGGATGTTCCTCAGGGCTAGAGCTAAGGGGGTTGTCCCAGTCCGTGCCCCACTGTAGGCTGCAGACTTTCCTTGAGTGGCCTGAACCCTTCCAGTCGCTGAGCTGCTGTTCACTCCCCTCTGTTTCCCCTTTCCTGGTGGAACTGGGACAGAGAGACTCCTGCTGCTGCTCTCTGGGGGCAGGGCAGCTCTGTGGGCATTTTGTCTGGTACTGGTGGACATTGCTGCTCCTGGGCCTTCACACATCTCTTGTTCAACAGAGGCATGGAGGGGACTCTGTGCCTCCTTGTCACAGGGATGATTCAGCCACACAGCAGGGGCAGCACGTCATCCATGACCAAGTGTGGCAGAACACATACTCTGGCTCAGCAAGAGGCTGCCTGAGCCTTATCCAGGCATGATTTTTAGAGAAATTGCAATTTTTATTTTCTCCTGAATACAAGAAAGATTCCCTTTCCAAACTCATAAATATCTCAAGTAATCCACAAGACCCTTTTCTTATCAGTCTCACTAAATCCATTGTTACACTGTCTATCAAGACTGGTAAGAAAAATCAACTTCACAGAGCTGTGAAGTTGCCAGTTTTATTGTTATTTTTTGCATAAAGGGTCTGTGTTCCTTTTTTGACTGACATATTTTCCAATGTGTTTCAATGTATGCTACTGATATTTTTGGGGTTTCTCTGAACAGCTCTGCAAGTAAAAAAAAATACTTTCATATCTCACTCCTTCACCCCTCCTTCCTCCTCCCCCCTGCCCCAATAACTGTAAATTAATATTCTCATGTATCCCTTCCCTTGAGTCTGGTTGCTGATATTGAAAAGGAAAAATTACACCACTGTGGGACTGCTGAACATATCACAAGATTTGGCATTGTGCAACACAGGGAGGATAACATTTTAGAGGATGCATTAAGGATGACATTTCCAAAAAAGAATTATTTAGTCAATGCAAAAGCTCTCATAGGGAAGTAAAATAGGATTTTTTCCTATTTATGCAATGTGCATTGAGGAGTTTAGATGTCTACTAATTATTCAGTCTTAGGCATTCATATACCAGCTGTTGAATAATCATTGAGAATTTCTATTGATACAAGTACTAGTAAATCTGCCAACAATCATCTAATCTCTTGCATTGGTTTTAATTTGAGTTTTAATCATAAGAATGCATATCAAATTGCAAAGAAACGTGTCCTCTGCAGACCTGTTCAAGGTATCAATTTATTTTTCTTCCCCTTAAGAGGACAGAGAGAAACAATCATTTTAAGAAACAAGCATTTGTCCTACTTCTATCATTGGGATTTTTCTGGATGATGCCTGATCCATCCTAGTTGAACTAATGGATAGTGGGTCTAACTCAGATGACATTTGTTCTTCATCCATTAATGTCCTTTTTACACCTAGTGTCTAATGCCCTGTCTCTCTACTGTTGGATTCTTTCAAGATAAAGCTTTTTTCCCTTTCCTAGAGATGTATTTTCAAATAATTTTGTGTTTCTTAAACTAATTTAAAAGCCTAAATTAAACATTTTTTTTAGGATTTTAAGATTTACTTTATTTTATAATTTGCCACCACGTAAATTGATTTAGAACAAATTGTTGTACAAATAGCACCTAATAATATATTTGACATCATATTTGAAGCTACATTTTCGTGAGTTATTCTTTGTTTTAATTTGATTTATACCACTTTAAAAAATAAATAAATCATTACATACAAGAGAGCTTGCATCTTCCCTATGGATTTTTCAGAAGCTTCTGGGTGGTGCTCATTTGTCTCATTAGTTTGTGGCTTGAATTTATGAAGAATAATAGTGCTAATATCATATTCCATATCTCAACATAATTGCAAATTCAGACCAGAATTTAAAATAGAGGGATATATGCAGAATAGCCTGTTCAAACAAAGGGAACAGAGCATCTGCAGAGGATCTGCAGTGTAGGTATGGAATAGGTTATCATCATCAATAATAAGAAAGCTTTACTGTTAGGCAAGTAAATTTGGTGATGGATTCAGAAATGTTCAATATTTTATAATAATTTGAAATCTGTTCATTAAAATTATGCAAAAGCAAAATTTTAAAATTAATTTACACTTATTAAAAGTATGGTTTATGTGAATATATAAAAATCTATTATCAACTATGCTTTGATAATTTTTGCTTTCTGAATTCAAGTTCAACTTCTTCCTTAGATAAGACCTTAAATAATTATATTTGAAAACATGTCATTGATGATAGCCATTAAAGAAAAGTATTTTGCAAGCCATCTTTCTTATATATTTATAGTCAAATATTTTGCTCTGTGGAGATTAATCACAAATACTGACTAAAATCATTACCGCACTGGCTTTTTAGTCCTACTCAAATTCTTCAGATTGACTCAGAATTATGGATCCAATGTCTATCATGCATTCAGCTGAGTTTCTTTAAGGAGAGCAAAGGTCCATTTTAGATTCTCAGGCATTCAGTTCCTAATTTGGTTTTTTAATCCTATACTGATCCAGAGCTGGGCTGATGAAAAAAAAACATAGGTTATTCACCTGATCGTCTGTCTGAAATAGGTTTGAAAGAGTAAATGGGAAGCAAGCAATTCAAGACCCAAGCCACACTCTTTCAGAACTGTACAGGATTTGGGAGTTTGTTATTTTGGTTGATTGATGTTTTTTAAAGGAAAACTGCAGGATAGTTTTTCTTGTTTAAATAGGAATATATAACTTCACTCTTTTTTTTTTTGCTAAGAACCTCAGTAGAATAAAAAACTTGTTTTCTCTGTGAGTTTCCAGTCAAGATTATACTACACAGAGAACATGCATTATTATTTCAACTTTCCATAGGTGAAGGAAGATGTTCTCTGGGGACTTGAAACCCTCCATAGTTTCTGTTGTGACCAGTGTCAGAATAACACTGCAAACCAAATTTGTTCCTCAGACTGTTTTCTTACTAAGTGTAATTTTTTACAGCAGGCATCATATTTATATATAGAAAGAACTGACAACAAAAATTTGGATCTTAGAAGTCTCATAAAAGAAAGCAGTTTTACACATTGTAATAATTGCCCTGTACAAGGAAGTGCAAAATTCTGTGATTTTGAAGTTATATTCCTTTCAATCAATTTGAAGGTAGTGTAAATTTGAAAATAATGATCATTGACATCTAAGGCAAAAGATAAATTCATCTCTATTTTTCTTACATAGCTCTTTGAGCAGTGAATTACCTTTCTGTGTTGCTTATTATTTGTATTTCTATGAAACTGGATTAAATTAGAAGGTCAGTATAAAGTCACACTTAAATTGTCTGCAAATTAAAATTCTGTAGGTTAATGAACAAATTTATGTACTCTCTGATAAAAACGTGTTTTCCCAGTCAAAACAGTTTCTGATTATGTCACTTGATTTGCTCAGGAAAATGAGATACTATGAAAGAATACATATCTTAGCATTCTTTTCTTCTATTTTCTTTCTTTTGTTCACTCTGGTGGTATGTAACATCAACCACAAGTCACTTCACAAGTTTAATTCAATTCACTTCATAAGTCCGAGTTGTGTAAACTCACATTTACTTCTTTTGCACTGTTTTTAGGATTTTCCTTCCTGTTGTTCCTAAAGCATCATGTAAGAGTTTACTACTATGCCAACTTTAACTTCATGGAGGTGATAAGTCAAAATTACATTCTGTGCAGTCAAACACAGAAAAAAGAGACAACCTTTGCTTGGACATTCCTCGTTCTCACTTTCTGGAAACTACCTGAATTATATAAATTATAAGTACTTTCTTTTAACCACTGTGTATTCCAATAATAAATTAATGTTTTCTAATTTTTCTAAAAATTAGAAAATTTTATGCTTGTTTTTTTTCATTTCAATGAGAACAATCAACAATAGGATCTGTAAGATGTATAATTTTCTAAGATCTTAAAAAAACCTTATAAAGGGCATACTAGAATATTTATAGAGGAAGAAACAGAAAATGCCAAAATGACTGCATAGGTTCCCCACAGAGTCAAAACTTCTTGGTAGGTCTCTTCAGGGTCTTTTAGATACTTTTTCTAAAAGGAAACCCACAAGATGTGAATGTGATATACCTGAGTGCTTGGAGTTTTAAAAGGTTCAAGCCCTTAAGTGATTGCAATTTTTATATCATGCTTATTTTTGCTATGCAAAGAAAGTAATAAAGACTGTTGCTAGGAAGAAATAGTAAAGTATTGGGAAAATAGTTGTTAAAGTTAATATTTTATTATAAATGTAAATAAACATTTAATTCTAATAATATTTAACTTTTGGGAGTACTATAATGCCAAATTATTTACTAGTTTTCAAGATATATTTTTGATAGGTAATAAATACTTTAGTAATTTCTTTTGGTAATGATTGAATTTGAAATCAAAGATATGTTATCACTGCCAGACAAAATGTATCAACCTTGTTTTACTTTAAAAATTGTCAGTATCTCAAAGAGATCAGTCTCAAGTGCACTTAAGTCATGGTCCATGGTTGTTAGGTGATACTGTAAAAGGAATGATTGTGACAACTGACCTTCTGATGCTGCTTCTTCTTGTCATGCAAAAAGAAAGCTGAGCTTTGAATACAAATAATGTGTGAAAACCTGCTTAACTGCCCAGTGATTTCAGGCACTTCTCATTCTATGAACAAGTGCACAAAATGTTGAGAGGTCCTGGAAATGCTGAAGAAAAGAGAAAGCTTTGCATCCTGTTAACATGGGGAATGCAATCTTTTTATTCTCCAACTTTAATCTAGACAATTCCTTTTAAATATTTTACAGAACTCATCCCCAAAACTTTTAATCTTTTAATAAGTATACTAAAGAATTGTTTACCTGAGATTGTTTTCCCTCATGCTTTAAGGTGCATGCTATTGATGATTTTGTTGGCTAATTTTTCATTTAAGCAGTGTAGAATATCAGAACTGAATAGAAATTAATCAGAATAAAGTTCTAGAAGACCTGATTAGCACCTCTGGGACTCCAGTGAGGTTTATGCTCTCCAAATTTACTTTAGCAGAGGTACAAACAAAAAAAGAACAAAACACTGTTTGAGCTTTCCCTCACCAAGACAGTGGAAACAAGATGAAATATAAGGAAACATGCCAAGTCAACTTCAAAGAGTATCTGTGTGTACACAATGTGTACTCTGCATATATTAATGGATATAGTGTGAACAGTTTTCTTTGTTGATTTTGTGTGTCTCTGCATTTTTTTAACAACTTTTATTCTTTGTTTTTCCTCTCTGTAGAGCCAAACCTTAATCTGGATTTAGAAGCACTTGTTTGGTTTACTAAAAGCTGCAGTTAAGCTCATTTGAGCAGTGATATAATTAAAAGACAGCAGGTTTGGTCAGTTATGTGCTGGTATTTTTCAGTACCTTTTCAAAAGGACAAAAAGGGTGGAGGACAAGTTCTTTCTTGATGCATGAAGCTGAGAAAAATCCTAGAATGTATCCCATAGAATTAAAAGAAAGGCATGCACGCCTATATGGATAAGCATATGTAGAGCAAGGATGATAGACTGGGAACTGACTTTTGCTACCATGATTGCCTGTACTTGAACAGTGCTTTTATGGATTGATTAGGCCAAATGTCACCATAGCACATTTGAAATCTTCATTCCAGAAAATTTATCTAATTCAGGAAATTGCTCAAGGTTTTCTAGTGACTGATGAGCAATTCCCTAGCCCACAGGGAATTTCTAAAAACTTAAATAGCTAGTAAGTGGTAGCTCAATTGCACATCATTTGTGATCCACCCTGGTTCCAGGTTTGGGTGTCTCAATTTAGCATATGTGGCAAGTACTAACAACAGTATTTCTGGGGCTGTACAGCAGTGAAAAATAATGACAATACAAGGACAGACAGGAAATTTTTATCATATTAGGATATGTATAATCTGTGCAGAAAAGTTTATCCTTAAAAATATATATTTGTGTCAACTGCTATTGTATTGATTTTTAACATACAACAAACAGGTGAAGTTGTTTGGTTATGCCTGAAGTAAAGTTTGACATTTTGGCTTTAGTGACAAAGCTCATTATGAATATAATTTCAGGAAGCTTCTGTATATTTATCTACAAGGTTTCTAGTATCTGTGCCATTCTCCACAATGTTTCTAGTATCACATTTGCAAAATATCTGGATTTAACTTGTTGTTTTTATTTTGTTATGATTTATGCTTTCATTGATCTACTGCTCCATCACAAAAGGCATTCTCCATGCTGATGGCATTTGCTGAATTCAATCACATTTTCTCAACTATCATGAGATATCAAATAATGCCTTCCAAATCGTTAATCTGAGATTTAAATAAAAAACTTGTTTACTACAGCAGAGCTCTACTTTTCATCCAACAAATGGATTTAAAAATTAATATCTATTTATTTTTCATTCTTTGCCTTCACAAAGAACTTGTGTTTTCCTGTCATTTATTCTATAGGAAACTTTACAAAAATGACTGTGCCAGTTATTTTCATTACAATATTAGGATGGATGATCATACATCCAAGTATTTGTAAGACTTCTACTATTACTGCACTTAAAAGACAGCCACTAGAAAAATGTTGGGGAGGAGACAAAGAGAGTCCAGTGGAAAACAACTGAACTAACATTCTGATTTATATACTCTATAATAATTATATTATTTTCTGCTAAAAAAACCAAACAAAAAACCCAAACAAACAAACAAAAAAGCATCCAGATCTGCTAAATAATCAGACTTATTTCTTTATTTTTATTTGGTCAGGAATGAATTTTGAATTTCTTTTCTAATTTATTAAAATTTATCTTGTGTACCAGATTGCACTGCAGATGCTAAACAACTTTAAATCTAGGTAGGTCCTAGATATTGGTTTACTTTAGGCATTTTTTAATTCGGTTGTTATATTTGTTTTTTTCTCTTAAACATTTTTTGAGATATAGCTGAAATAATTCTCTCTGTGCTAAAAAGGACAAAAAATGTGACAGCCCTTCAGAAGTTGTAAGCTCTCCTGCCCCACATTCAATACTCCAGCCTTTTCTGCTCAGTCAGTGACTAGCTACTTAGAAACAGCCATGGAAGAGTAGTCATTTTTAGTTTTCAGTGAAAGCATTTTTAGCTTCTTTGTGTTTCTTCGCATTCTAGAAGTGACATGCAAGTTTGGTGCTCATTAGTTCAAGTTCTGTTACAAGCTCCTATTTAGGTGGAAGCTTCAGTTTGAAACAGCCCAACATTGCAAGAGAAAAGAACTGACACTTTTAAATATCTGTGCACTGACAAAATTGTGTAGTGAGGAAACTGAATGAAAAAGCATCAATCTGCATTGGACTAGTAAATGTAAATGTTCAGCCAGCTTTGGCATTCATATTCTTCAAAATTATTCTTACAAAAAAAAAAAAAAATAAAATCTTTCAAGACACAAAAAAATCACTTCTTTTCTTCTTTTTTTTTTTTTTTTTTTTTTTCTCTCCCTGAAATCATCATCTCCATGATGATTTATAGCTTGGGCCAATGTGGAGAACAAAAGTTATATTGCTTTTTGGCCAAAATCTTGACTTCTGGCTCAGCAAACATCTTGAACCAGTACTATTCCTATACCCAGATTAGAGGACAGCAGTGACATGTTGGCTCTAAGTCACAAAGGCAGCTTATGACACTGCCTGCTGGCATGCCAGTGCCTGTCATCCCTCAGTTTTGATTTGAGCCAATCACCACAAGCATATGTCTCTGCTGGCAAGCAGTGTATCTCAACCAGAAGGCACTGGGTGCCCTTCAGCCCTCTCCCAAAACAATCTGGCAGGGTGTGTTCTTCTTGTCTGAGCTACCCTGTCAGTATGAAGGCTGTACTTTTGAATAAGATCAGGATTTCTCCAAGTTTTCATACCTGTTAAAGTTCAGATCAAGACCAGGAGCTTTTTTCCTTTGAGTAGCCCTTTAACATCAATCACAATTAAAATATGAGTTTGGCAATACTAACATAGCAGAACTGTCTTTTGAATGTCCAAAATGTACTTCAGGAATGTCCTTTTCACATTGGTTTAAGACCATAATGAATAGTTTTTTGTCCTGTTCGTCTGTGCAATACAGCATATACAACTTGTAATATCATTCAGGTTGTCAATCCCATTAAATGCAGAACAGAGTAGCCTTCTATACTTTTGCCTCATTTAAAGTCATAGTCCTTACAGATATTCAGTTATAATTATGTCCTAGTAACAAGAAAGCAGATATTCTGATATTCTGTCTTTATGTAGTAATTAAACAATGCAAGTCAATCTGACAAAGAACATTCTTGAAAGGCTCTAAAGGCCTGTACTTCAAATGTTCCTTGAAGAAGGCAAGACACAAGCAGGACATGCGGAAGTCCCCTTTGATTCTTTGCGGCAACTACAGGTGTTGCACATTACAGATATAAATAAGAAAGTGTTTTTCAATATAAAAAGGGTTCTTGAGACCGAAAAAGCAAACCAGGTTTAAAAGTAAATTTTTTGCAAGTGTCACTTGTGTTTTTTAACTACCATCCGTCATCAGGAGAAACATGCATTCAAAACAGGATGTATTTCATCTCCATGATCAAAAATTCTTTCTGTAAGTAAAGGTCAAAATGAGTAATTTTAATAATTTCTAAGTCTTCTTTTCCCATGTGTGGAAAACCAATAAATTTATCACTCCCCCCAAAAGAGTAACACCCTTTCCACAAGTTGTTTTCAAGTATTTTGTATGAAAAATCACAGAATTCTGTCTTTGACATGAATGTTAATTGACAAGCCAGCTGTCTGATTTCTCATTTTCCTTTCCTTCGCAACTTTAGATTTCTGTTTTAAACATATGGCTGAATTTTTGAAGTCCTGTCCCTTTTTTTAAGAGTAAGAAACTTGGATGTTATCAATGCAGCATGTTTTCTTGATGTTTCATTAATGTGTAAGAATATTTCTTCCTAGTTTCACGTACCCCTTTTGATGTAAGTGTTTTTAAAGCCCCATACCAAGAAACAATATCTTTAATGCCAATTTAAAGAAAAAAATAAAAAATAAAAGAAAACAACCCCAAACAAAACAAGAAAACCCTAACTCCAAACTCCAATTCTCCTAATTGCTATGGAGAGTGTTTCTGTCTGACTCGGCAACTAAAAGGCCACTCAAAACGTTTACCTTTGTCTTTACATGGACTTTAAATATCAGGATTTTGGAGCTGCAGTAATGATGCTCAAATGCACATGATTAATGAATAAATAATATAAGAATCTAGTGGAGTTACAGTAAATAGTAAATAATATGGAATGTCAATTTTTCTTAAAATCACAGACTTGAAAGTGGCTTCAGAGGAAGAGCACATGTCCAAACTAGAATGATCTACACTTGTGTCACTGATGATTGATGTTTGTCTAGTTTGTTCTTGAAACATACAATGACTGTTTACGAGAATGTATCTGAGGCAGTGTCAAAAACCTAATTAAAGTCAAGATATATGGCATCTTTCATGTTTAAAAAACCCCCATCATATTATGGTATTGTAAAACAAAGGTAGATTATTGTGAATTGAATTATTTTAGAAACCCATACTGACTTTAGCTAATATCTTTTTTATTTAAAAGCTATTTACAGAAGAAAATCTTGCTTCTATTTTTTCTAGGCATAGCAATTTTTTCCTCTGGACTATAATTCCACAGAATCTTTCTTCTTCTCTTTGCAGTTCTCTTAACTAATTTTTAAATTCTCAAGTATTTTGGAAATAACTCATCCTTCATAGAATCTCATAAATAAACAAAACCAGCAAGCTGTTTTTTTCACTCTGTGCTCACAAGTTAATGGTATGGGGTTTTTTTTTTGTGTGATTAATAACCTCAGTTAATTTTCACTTCTTGCTTAGGCTTAAACTCAACGAAGAGCTCACAATTTATGGGTGCTGGGTGATTCTAAGAGCTACTTTTAAATGGCCTTATCTACCTTCTTCATTGTGGTGTAGCAGAGAGTAGTAAATTACACTGTGAAAACTGTCATACTTTTTCCCTCTTTTCATTAAAATTGGAAATTTTTCAAAGTATCATATACTGCATGATGTATTTTGAAATGTATCTTGAAATGTCCTGTCCTTTCATATTCAATGTTGAACTTTTAGTATTTTCCTGAAATATATTTTATGAATTAAAAGAAAAGCTAAAGAAAGAAGTTAAAGGATGCAAAAAAGAAAAAAAAAAACATTCTCTTTTAAGTCAAAGAGTCCTTGAATACTTAGAGTGGGAAAAGAACCACAAGGATCACTGAAGTTCAGCTCCTGGATCTACACAGGACAAACCCAAGTGTCACACCCTGTACCTGGGATCATTGTCCAAAGGCTTCTTGAACTCCTTCAGACTTGGTGTTGTGACCACTTCCCTGGGGAACCTGTTCCAGTGCCCAAACACCCTCTGGGTGAAGAAACCTCTTCCAAATGTCCAACTTAAATATCCCTAGACACAACTCTAGGCCATTCCTTTGGGTTCTGTCATTACTCACCAGAATGAAGAGATTGGTTTCTGCTCCTCCTGTTCCCCTCATGAGGAAGTTGCAGATGGCAAAGTGTTCTCCCCTCAGTCTCCTCTTCTCCAGACTGAACCTCAGCCACTCCTCCTATGGCTTCACCTCTAGCCCTTTCATCATCTCTGTAGCCCTCCTTTGTATGTTCTCCCGTAGCTTTATATCTTTCTCATATTACAGCATCCAAAACTTCACATGCGGCTGCACCAGGGAGAGTAGAATGGGGCAATTCCTCCATCAGTTGGCCATCCATGCTGCACCTAATGCATCCCAGGGCACTGCTGCCCCTCCTGGCTGCCAGGACACTGCTGACTCACATTCAACTTGTTGACGACCAGGACCCACAGGTCTCTTTCTGCAGTGCTGCTCATCAGGTCCTCACACCCAACTCTGTAGGTACATCCAGGTTTGCCCTATCCCAGGTGCAGAATCTGGCGCTTTTCAATTTCCCAACCCTCTAATTTGTTCAGGTCTCTCTGTAGAGCCTCTCTGCCTTCCAGGGAGTCTAGAGCTCCTTACAACTTATTGTCATTGGGAAATTTAGTATCTCTTTTGGTCCTGCATTCAATTAATTTAGGTAGCATTAAAGAGCACTGGCCCTAAAGTGAAGACCTACAGAACCCATCTCATTATGTGTTTATCCCTTTGTATGCTGAAATTTTATTCAGAAGGAAAGCTAAAAAGATTACATTAACTGTCTTCCCTTGATCAACTAGATGGGAGATATTTTCATAAGAAGATAAGTTTATTGAGCTGGACTGGTCCCCCATAAACCCATTCTGGCTGTGACCAGTGACTACACTGTTTTTCAATATCACCCAGAATAACCTTCTCCATGTTTTTATCAGTCATTGAATTGAAACTGACAGGTCTGGAGCTACCAGGATCAGACTTCTTGCTCCTCCTTATAGTTGGGACATTTGCCAGTTTCCTGTCAATGTAACCTCTTCAAATTCCCCAGACCACTGAAAAATGAGAGAGCTCTTCCAATGACTTCAGCCAGGTTTTTGAGTACTCTGGGATGACTCCCATCAGGTCTCATAAACTTAGACTGCAGCAGAAAATCACACACAAGTTCAGGTTGACTGGGAATTTATCATTCTTGCTGTTATCATCTTCCAGCATAGGGATCCAGGGGTCCTATAGGCTATCAATAGTATTGAAGACTGGGGTGAAGGAAGTATTAAATATCTCTGCTTTGTCAATGTTCCTGTTTGTGAGGTGGCTATCCTTGTCAAGTAACAGAATGGGGACAATTGCCAATGTTATTTCTCATCTGCCTTTTGCTACTATGACATTTTTAAAAGCCCTTCCTGTTGTTTTCCTCAGTACTGGGCCATCTTCAAATCCGAGTTTTGGCCATACAAAATTTATCACTACTATGTTGAGCAGCATCTCCATAGTCCTCCCAAATTGTCCAACCTTGATTCCACTGGCCATCCACTTTCTATTTTATATTCCTTTATCTACAGAAGACTAATCTTCAAGAAGAAAGCAAATAAGTAATTTTGGATTGAGTCAGTTGCAATTATTTTGGCAGATGCACAGGCACAAGAAAATATACTTAGTTTTGCTTTTGACCCTATCCTTTAAAAATAATAATTAAGTATTGCATGTTCTGTATTTGATCATAGAACCATGTTGTTCTTATCCTTCCTATTTGAAGTGTTGTTTAATATGTCCAAGTGTATCAAGAAAGTAAGGGAGAATGATTTAATTTATTTTTTGTATTTCTATCTGGTTTTAAAAGGTTAATTATCAGAAGACACCTCTGCTCTGTTAATGGAATTTCAAATTGAGGATTTGTGCTATTTTATACTTTCTTTCATAGATACAGCACAAAAATAAAAGAGTCATACCTGAAGAAAGTGATGGTCTATAATCTTTGACCAAAATATAAAGCCATTTTGTTCAACGTCTGAAGGTAAGTGGAGTTGTGTCAGTGTGTTCAGTGTAATCACCTTCATTGTAAACAAAGACAGAAGGGATAGGGGTCAATGAGCATTGCAGGAGAAACTACTAACCTTGTGGCTACAGTTAGCAACCTGACATCCTGGCTAAGAACTGCAGATCCTCAGAGATGTACAGAAGAGATAAATACAGACTTATCATCAGTCAAAGTATGAAATCAAAAGGACTCTGGATACTTTCATACATTCTAATTAAAGAAAAAATACAGAGTGTAATCTTGTCATCAAGTGCTGTAATTCTGTCAGATCTTAGAAGTGAAGCATAATTGGGCCATGATAGCACTGAGTGATCTGCGTGAAGGGGAAAATTAAGGTCAGGAGGAGTGGTTTTGTTAATGTCAGTCTTTCTTTTGGTATAAGGTTAATACTTCACCACTCTCATTTGGGAAGGTGAAAATATTTTCATTATAAAGGCCTGCTAAGTAATAGAGAACAGCCAGTTGCCTCCTTCCTAGATAAAGAAATTTGTTTTCCTATATATAAAAAGACTTATGTACCTGTAAAGCAAAAAACATATACTCTTTTGGGAGTTTTGGGATTTATAGGTTTGTTCTGCAATGCCCTGAAGAGAGCTTGTAAGAGAGCTTTTGAAGAGAGCTTGCAAGAAAGCTTTTGGAGTTATGCTCACAGTGGAAGACATTTCATCATCCCCTTGGCCCAGCAGTAACATCTCGCTTTAAGTTCATGAAGCTCCTACAATGGCATACAGAGAAAAGAATCAGGGGATCATCAAAATGTCACAGTACACTCCTTTTAGACTCTTGTGCTGATGTGAGGGAATGATTATACTACATATATATATAGAATGCATAGATACACCTGTATAAGAATATGAATGCATGTGATACATGTATACAACACAACAGTTTGTTCTGTGTATAGACATTTATTTGATTAGGTATGGATGAGGGAAAAAAAAGGGGAATGGAAATTGCACTGCTTAAATTAAAATAAGCAACTCTTTTACTACTTAGTTGATTCACTTCAGAGTTTTCCCTGCCCAGCCGATCAGGATCTTCAGCTTAATTTGTTCCATGCTTCAAAGAATGTCTTCTCGATAATTTTTGAAGGCCCACCTCTTTCTTGGAGGTCCCCAAGTTTGTAGATATGGGCTTTGATTTTGTTTGGGTTTTTTTTGTTTGGGTTTTTTTTTGTTTTGTTTTGTTTTGTTTTTCTTATTTTGTTTTATTTTTAATTCAGTCTTTCTCCGTTAAAGCCCCTCTATGAAAATGCCTCTTTGGTATTTTCAAAACAGGCTTGCCATCCTTGACTGGCTTAATAGCATCTCCCCCATTAAGTGAAGGATAGGAACCAACAGTCTCTAGTGAATCACTGCCTATATCTCAAAGAGAATCTGTAGATGTATCACCGCAAAAACATTCTTGATAACTGCATAAGATTGATGAATAAAGACCACTACCATGAGACAAGACACAAACACATTAATCTGACACAGTTTTAAATGCTTTTGAACAATCAGATAACATTGTGAGAAATACAAAAGAGAGAGGTAAATATAGAAGATATACATAGAGAATATACAGATAGGTGATATAGAGAAAAAGAGATATAGATAAATAGACAGATAGATAATAATAGCTTTTGAAATTAACTGGCTATTTTCATAGTAAACTTACAGCCTTAAGTTTATAGGGGTAAAATACCCCCAGCTGAGTTACTTGCAATGCAGCACAAGACTTATCAATGTAAATAAATGCTTATCAATGTAATATTTTTACATGAAAATGATTCATTTTGTATATATTCCAGAACATTTGATAAAATAATCACTACCTATAGAAAATCCTTTCTAAAAAGGAAGTTATATGACATACTCTTAGATCTTTATATTTTGGCAAAAGATACAGATTTTTACTCGGTTTTATTTTTCCTTCTTTCATGACCAATGACATATTTCACTGGAAAGGAAAAGGGTGCTTTAAGTTTTTATAAGCTTTTAGATTCTAGTGCAAAATGTACCAGATGAATGCTGCTTTGCTAATTTTTTTCTTAACATTATTCAATAGCCTTCTCTACAGCATAGATTTTTTGCTGACTTTCACTTTATCTTCAAACCATGAAAAATTTTACATCATATTCTTAAGGAACACAGTGTTGTGCACAATAACACTGTGACACATGTGGAGTAGATTTGGAAGAATCTGAGGATACTTGGTATTTCCTGAGTTGTATTTTAATCAAAAAAAAAAAAAAGGTCCCTGATTGACTTTAGTTGTATCAAAAAAATTTAGTCAACTTTACAAGTATCATGTTTCTCTCCATTCCTAATGGGATTATGGCAACTGGTAAAGTAAATCTTATTACTAAAGTACAGTTTACGATTTTTATGATAACCATTATAGAACAAGATTAAATTTCTCTTTTCTGTTCTAACTTTTCAGTGCTAAAAAGAGTAAAAAGCAGTAAAAGCTTATTTTTGTCATTAAAATGAGTAGATATAATCCCAGAAGTAGTGAACTGAATAAGAAGATATAATTTTTAAACAGTAAATTTTATGATTATCACATTTCTCATTATTATTATCTTTAAGGCTAAGAGCAGATTAAAAGACTGAACAGAGGAGAAAGCACTGAGCACGGTAACATTTTCATGCAATTTAATATAATAAAATCTCTACCTTTGGTCTCCAGAAATAAAAAGCATGATATCTTTAAAATCATGCTCTTGTAATCTGCATTTTAGCTAAATTATGGTTTTGGTTCACAAGACATTTTCTATTTTATCCTGAAAACAGATTATTTTCATTTTAATTAGGTTCTCAGTGCATTTTCTATGTAAAAAGAAACTGAATTTTTATAATCTTTTCAATATAATTAAAGTAGACCTTCATTTCTTACTACAGACAATATGCCCCAATTAGAAGACCAGCAGTGTGACTGTAACTAAAAAGTCAAATCTAAGGCCCCAAAAGACAGGAAAAGTTTAAATAACTAAATTATGAACCATGATTGTACTGAGATGATCTCTACAGTTTGTAAAAAATTTTTAGTTCTTGAAGTGAGGTTGAGATATGATTCAAGTACTTGATATTCAAACTATGACCCCAAAAACTCTTTATTTCAATACAATTTTATGCTATCTTGTTTGTCATAGCTAAGTTCTTTTTTCAGAGAACATCTAATACTACTTCAGATACATGCTCAGAACAGCCACAGCCTGAACAATACTAAAATGTTTGACATTCACATCAGTTTTATACATTGAGATACAAAAATATTATTCTGTTAATTTTTTCCTCTTTTTGGGGGCTCAGTTTGTATTAGATGCCAATAAATCACCTCTAATATAAACTGACATGATTGATTTCCTCATAAAAATGTTTTATGAGGAACATAAACAGGAGGAGGAAACATACACTTATCTGTCTTAACTTTTAGGCACTGTTAGAGAATTATATGATTCTTAACTTTTATAAAATAGTGTGGTTTTTAGGGAATTTTTCTAGGAAATAAGAGAAGCATTTAAATATCCGTGTCTCCAAGTCTATTCTTACTACACCCTTTCAAGTCCAGGACAGGACCACAACCATCTCCATAATGATATAGCTGTTAGTAAACAATTTTAAGTGTACTAATCCCAGGGTCCCAAGGAATTCTCTTTATGAATGTAAAGAAAATGCTTAAAAAGCACAGTTGCTCACAGCAACTACTTATTAAAATTTATGCCAGAAACTCAGCTTAGAAATTGTGCTTGCATATATATTAGCTGTAGTAGAGACCTTAATGCACATTGCTCTCTGTAATGAGTCTTTAGATGTCCCAAGGTTCTATTTTTCATTTTAGGAGAATGTTTTCCAATAGTATCTTCTGTTTGGGAGTCGGAGTTTATTTTGGAGGGGGATTAATTTTACTCTAATGTTCTTGGCATAGTACCCTGCCCTTCAGAGTAGAACTCTGAAGAATTTTTCAGTGCTTCACATTTGCATTCTTTACATGCTCAAGAATCATGCTGAAGGTTCTCGCCATGGTTTAACCCCTACCTAAGTACCGCACAGCTGCTTGTTCATACTCCCTTGGTGGGGCAAGGGAAAGAATAGAAAGGGCAAAAGTGAGAGAACAGATAGGCTGAGATACAATCAACTTAATAGGGAAAACAAAGTAAACTAGGGGATTCATTCACCACTTCCCATGGGCAGGCAGGTGTGTAGACATCTCCAGGAAAGTCAGGTTCCATCATGTATCAAGGCTGCTTTGGAAGACAAATGGAATCACTTTGAACATCCCCCCTTTTCCTTCTTCTTTCCCCCTCCTTGTATACTGATCATGATGCCACAAAGTATGGAATACCCCTTTGGTCATTGGGGTCAGCTGTGCCAGCTGCATCTCCTCACAGCTTATTGTGCACCTGTAGCCTCCTTGCTGGTGGGACAGTTTGAGAAGCAGAAAAGGCCATCAATCCATGCTTCAATTAAAGCATCCATATGTTCCCAACACTGTTTTCAGCACAAGTCCAAAATATAGCTCCATACTGAGAAGAAAATTAAATCTATCCCAGTAAAACCCAGAAGAAGCTATTTGCTTCTTCTTTTGGACTATAAATCCTGAGATCAAACTTTTGCCAAATCAGTGCAGGTAAGAGATATTTTGAAATCAAGAGTTACAAAGTAAGAAGAACTCCCTTTTCTAGAAGGGACTATAAAGGTTGTGATTATAAGTGAGCAGGTCAGAAAAAGAATTCAGAAAAAAATCTAAAATTATTTTAAATTTCAAATAAGGGAAAAGGATGAGTGAGACAGGTAATTCATGAGATGTCAAAGATTTTCTTACAAAAATACTGTAAGTTCAGGCTTTTATCTGCTGAGATATACAAAGTGATTCTGTCTAAAATAAGGGAGCTTTACATATGCATTTTCTGAGATGCAGTAAGATTTTTTGGTTAGGTGATATTCTCTCTTCACTTGGGTTTAGCACTGTTTAAGAGTATTTTGATCTCCTTCATCAACATAATTTCTAATATTTACAGAAAGAAGTCAAAAATTTATCATTGCAAAATGTTTTGGAATTGGTTAGAAGTCATGTAAGTACATCCAAAGACCTAGTCCACAAGTGCTTATCCCAGATAATGAAGTTCCAGTAGATCATGAAAACTATTAGCAGCAAAAAAAAAATTAAGAATTTTCTTTAAAAACCCCATGCATTTTATTTTAAGTTCTGACTATATGCATTCTTCCTGGACTGGAAGCTTATTGTGATTTTGGTTTTGGACCATTGTCAGTTGTGAAGACCTGTTTGATTGCTTAAAAATATGCAGTAAAGGAGCAGTGAAACTTCTCTTAAAGGCTGGACTTTATCAGCAGCAGGTAATGAATCTTGACAGTTAATCATGTGAGGTTTTGTGTTGCTGAATATGCCTCCATCTTTATCTATTTGTATACAGAGAGAGAATATACTGTCTATTATATGGTAATAGTACAGTACATATTGCTACCTACAACTACAGTGTTTAGATAAAAGATTAATTAAAAGATAATTTTTTCAAAAGTTATAAGAATTTTTAGTATCATTTTTTATTGAGCACTGAAAATTTAAATACTGGCAAACACTGTCTCTGTCCATGGGACTTTAAAACATTTTCTGAAAGAGAAAAACTTGTCCTCTAATTCAGTGCATAGGCATAATGCTCATATTTATGAAGAAAATAAATAAATGATCTTTGAGCCATTATCTCTAAATATAATTTGAACATTTTCTAGAGAATTTGTTGAAAATTAATTGGCCGGAGGCAATCAGGTTTAACAACTTTCACCTGAAAAATTAGTGCACAATCAATAGTTCATAAAAATGTTGTGGCCAGACAGAAATCTTCCTTGCGTAGAGTTTCTCACTCTTTTTTTCTTTCCTCTTTTTTTTCTTTTTTTTTTCTTTTAAAGTTTTTTTCTTGCAAGGATAATAATTTCTGAGATAGAAATAAATTATTCTTAGTCACACTATGCTTTTGGTTTTGTTGATCCAAGTGAAACTAAGTTTAAAAAAATGCTGAGAGAGGTGTTCACTGTACAGCTGTAGTATGAGTTTATAGAGGTGATTGAGCACTCTTCATGTTCTACAGTAATGTGCTAAGATGCAATTTAAGTGTGAGTGTAGCTCTTCAAAAATATGTTCTTTGAAGCAGTGCAGTTTGGGCAGATTTAGATTTGGTGCACTTTATATATGCATAAGGTAAAAAACTGATACCAGTGACAAATTAATAAATTATGTTATTTTGGACATATACTATCTTTTTTTTTTTGTGACAAATTGGATGAAAAAATAAAGTAAATATCATAAGTTCTCTTTAGTGCATCCCATAGAGGAGTCCACTCTAACAATAGAAATCCACAGTTCAAAAGATGGATGGTATAAGCCTACAAAACTAAAGAATTTAATGAAATATTACTGTTGTGACATCAAAAACAAAGAAAAACAATGTTTGGATGAGCAATGCCGAACTCAAGTTAGAAATCATACAAGATTTTAAAACATTTCACCTTTCTTTTCCAAAGGAGAACCTTAATGATACTGCTTAACTTTCAAATCTGTTATGGAGAAGGGCCACATGAACATCTATGTACTTTCCAAAGCAGCCAGGTTCCCTTCTGCTTATTTTTTCTTTCTGGAAATTTGACTTATGTTGCAATTTTGCAAACATATATGGAGGTTTTTTTCCCATATCTCAAATTCCTTTTAAACGATATTGCCTTCCATTTCAACCTTTCCTTTCTAGTCTCAGTATTTTCTTCCCAGGATTTGAAAAGGTTACTGAATAAGTTATTATTCAATTAACTTACTATTACATGCTAACAAGTTATTAGAATAACTTACTAAAGGTAACAACAAAAGTAAAATCTAATACAAAACCACTTTAGAGCTGGGTACTGTACAATTATCCATTAAATACCTAATTTTGTTCTAACTTTATTTTGCAACTTTGTTTTCCATTTAATAAAAAACAGTGCAACCTCTTTTTTCATCAAAATAAATTTACTGCTTTTATTTCTTATTTTTAGGCTTGTTTATCATTCAAAACATTGCAAATGAAACTGTAAAACTGGAGATGCTTTTGTTTCTACAGAGGTAATCAGTCCAAAAAAATATTTTGGATGTCTGCAATCAATTTGGAAATCTCAGAAGCAGGACTGATATCAGCATTAAAGGTTCTGTTTGATGTCTGGCAGCTAGAGTAGGGAAAGAAATCTGCCTTAAACA
This sequence comes from Lonchura striata, assembly GCF_050655825.1. NCBI lineage: Eukaryota > Metazoa > Chordata > Aves > Passeriformes > Estrildidae > Lonchura > Lonchura striata. The sequence continues at coordinate 58,819,935 of NC_140704.1, forward strand.
TTAGCTCCTATTTTCTGCTGCAAGCAGACATTTGAAAGTGAGACTTTGAGAAAATCAGTACAAATACAGAAGCTCTAGCTAGTTTCTGCCTTGTGTTAACATGAAGTTATAAACTAAAAGCAAGCACTTAAATGTTGATTAAATCAACATTCTCTTTGCATCTGTTCTTTCCCTGAGGATAAGTTTACGTGTTACCAACAATCATGAAATTAAAAGGAAGTATTTCCAATTTTCAATTAGTAAATGATGGGAGAATATGTATCCCTGAGAAAATAATTCAGCTTACTTGACATTGTTTCCCTAATCGAATACCTATAATCTGGATCTAGCTCTGTTAGAGTTGGTTGAGTTTCCGTTTTATTGCTTTGGTTTATTTGTGAATTTGTTTTTTTATTTTCAAACAAATTTATCTTAATTTCACCTGTCAGTGTTTGTATATATTCTGTACCAGTGATTTGGAAGGTAGAATTGTGTTAAAAGCATAGCTGGGTGAACAAGGCCTTCCTGCTTGGCTGGCTGTCCCAAAATGTTACTATGGAAACCATCAAATTCTGCATTTCTAAATAACCATATAAGCACATTTAAGAAGAAAAAAGACACAAAACCCCCAAAACTACGAAAAAAAAATCTCTAAGAGTCTTTGCTAGTCTGTTGTCATGTTTGTAAAAAGATTATGCAACAGACAATCTTTTCACTTGCTATAAGCAAAATTAAATCATTACTTCACAGTAAACACTACTAGATAAAGATGGTCAATGGATAAATTACAGTTGCTACAACCAGTTGTCTTGTGTTTAGTCTTACATATTTGAGTCAATAGATTGTTTAATCATAGAGGAAGTAAGTTTTGAAAGCAAGAAAAGGTTTTGCATGACTTCTCAGGAAGTAGGAAATGTTAAACTCTGGACTTAAAGGACAGAAAAAAAACACAAAAACCTTTTAAACTTCAAAATTTTAATTTTTAGTTTTAATAATATTTTATATCTTTATATTTCTAAAGTGCTCTTTTTAAACTTCTTTCAAAAATTAATATTCTCCTGACTTTTCAAGAAGTATCTTTACAAGGTGTGTATTATGTGTCTCCTACCTGTATTTTAAAACATTCACTAGCTATTGACCAGCTATTTTTATATTATGGCCTATTTCAGAAGGTTTCCTTTACTAAATGCAAGAAGTTTAAATGAATCTGCTTGTTCTTTTGTGAGTTGAGAAGATTCACCTGGGACAAAAGTTTTATTGACATGTTGAAAGACTTCACGCTATTTTGTTTTTCTGCATCTACCTATATTTTAAGTACACCATTTCTGCTGGTGGGGACTATCCCCAAACTACACATGCTCTTCTAACAGATGCATTAGTTTACACACTGTTATCCTTCTGTTATCTGCCTCTGCTGGCAGATTAGAGTAAGACATCATTTCAGTTCTGAGGTTAAACTGCAGATTGACTATCACATATGTGTTCTTTGCTGAAAAATTCTTTGGGGAATAAGGAAGATCTTTTCAAGCAAAGTTGTGCTAAAGAATTTTGGATTGATATGTCTTAATTTTCACAACACAATTTGCTGATCTAATTTGTTAAGACATAAAAGTGAACTAGCAAGAGTCACTCCTTTTTTACCTCAATTGATGCTGGTTGAGAAGTTTAATAGGACAGGAAAAGTTGTGCATGCACACGAAGCAGAACAATTAACTTCTTCCCTTGGGCAGGCAGGTTCTCAGCCATCTGCAGGAGAGCAGGGCCCTACATGCGACAGTAACTTGGAAAGACAAATGCCATCACTCCTAATGCTATCCCCTCCCTCTTTCTTTCTCTCACTTTATTTACAGAGCATGATGCCATATGGTCTGGAATATCCCTTTGGTCAGTTTGGGTCACCTGTCCTGGCTGTGTCTTCTCCCAATCTCCCAAGCACTCCCAGTCTCCTCACCAGCATGGCATTGTGAAAATCAGAAAAGGCCTTGGCTCTCTCTAAGTCCTGCTCAGCAAAATAAAAACATCTCTGTATTATCAACCCTGTGTTCAGCACAAATCCAGGACACAGCTTCATACCAGACACTGTGAAGAAAATATACTTTCCCTCATGCAAACCCATCTATCTGCGCAATTTTATTCAAGATGTAATTCTCATATTTGTTGTGGGTTGATATTAGCTGGTATCCAGACACTGAGGTAGCTGCTATGTCACTCCTTCTCAACAGGACACAGGGAGAATTTAATCCTGGGTCAAGGTAAAAACAAGGAGATCACTTGGCAGGCACTGTCATGGCCAAAAAACCCTCAAGGCTTATTATTATTAATATAACTTATTGTCAGTTAAAAAAAAAGTTGAATGGTGAAAACCAGACATGACCTAAAATGCTTTTCTCTGTATTTGCCATCCCTTTTTCAAGGCTCAACTTCACTCCTTCATCTCTGACTTCTCTTCCCTCCTTGACCCTGAGCAAGCTGGAGCAGAGGGGAATGGGGAACTGCGGTCAGTCCGTAGCAGCTCTTCTCTGCTGCTCCTTCCTCCTTGCACTTTTCCCTGCTCCAGCCCGGAACACTCCCAGTGACCGCAGGGAAAGCCCTGCCCAGCCGGGTCTCTCCCATATACTGCTGTCAGTATTTTAAAAATTAAATTCCATAAGAAAGCAGATGCACTGTGATGTTTTCTTTGTGCTGTCTGTATCAAGTGAAGTGCTGGGGAAAGATTAAACAAGCCTTCATCTGATTTTTATTTTCTGAGTGCTACAATGCCATTTTTGTTACTGTAGACATGCCTGGGATCAAGAGCAGTGCTAAAGTCAAAATGGCAATTCTTTCATAAAACATTTTACCCTTCATTTGGTACTCTTCTCAAATAGCTAAAACATAACTGTTGTTGGCCCAGAGAGTTTAGATGTTTAAGTAGAAGGATTATATTTAGTATAAAATATGCAAATAAAATTAATTTCAATGATCTTTTGGGTCAAGAATCAAGACACAAATCACCAAGACTCTGTCTGATCTTTTCAAGTCCACAGAATCACAGGCAGGCTGGGTTTGGAAGGCTTCACAGGAGATCTGTCACAGTTCTCCTGAGCAAATCAAACTGATCTAGAACAGGTTGGGCTGGGTTGTTCTTTTGTGTTTTTTGATATCTCCAAGGTCAGAGAGCTGGCCTCTCTGGGCAGCTTGTTTCAGTGTCCAACATCCTACCTGCTAAGATATTTGTACACATTGATGTGGTCCCCTCAAGTCTTCCAACTAAAAGGTTCTAAACTTTTCAGTCTCTTCTCAGATGATGGATGCTCCAAACCCTTTTCATGGTCATGATCCTTCCCTGGCCCAGCTAAGGTATGAACATTTCTTTCTTGTATAGAGGAACCAGAACTGGACTCACTGCTGTCTGGTCAGTGCTGAGTAGACAGGAAGGATCACCTCCCTCCACCTTCTTGTGACACGCATCCTCCTAATGAAGCTCAGGATGCTGTTGGCCCTCTTTTATGCATTTCTAGTAAATGGTCCATGCTGCCTCCAAGTCCTTTTTAAGAGCTGCTTTCCAGCCAAAGAGTTATTCATTCATGCTGTAGGACTTTGGTTTTTACTTTGTTGAACTTGATAATGTTCAACAAAATCTGCTCATTTCTTCAGTTTGACGATGTCCTTCTCAATAGCAGCATAACCACATAGTGCTATCAAGCACTCCTCTCAGTTTTGTGTTCTCTGCAGATTTTCTGAGTACTCACTAGCCCAGCATCCTGGTTTCTAATGAAGATTTAAGCAGTATTTACCCCAATATCAACCCCTGAAATACATCACTAGTGACCAGCCTCCAGCTGAGCTCTGTGCCACTGCTCACAACCATTTGAGTTTGTCAGTTGAGATAAATTTCATTCCACTTCATTGTCCAGTTATCTAGTCTGTTCTTCATCAGGTTGTTAATGAGGATGTTACGGTTTTGCAATACAATTCCAAAGTTACTAATCTAGCACCTTCAATTTTTTCCCTGCAAAACCAAAATTAATTAAACTGGTAGTTACATCAGTTAAATAAAAGTTATCATGCTGATCTTATATAAAAAGAACCCCCTTATTCAAAGCTTAAGGCACTATAGCAGTACATAAAATCCATAACTAAAGCAGAATAAATGTGTAATTAAAAGAAATCTACTTCATTCAAATGTCAACAGTTTAGTCACATGTATATATAGAATATAAGTAGTATGCAATATTTTATATATATCTCGCTATATAAATATATATCAGTTCTGATTTACTATATATATTTCATATATATAGTTTAAAACACTCTCTAGTGTAAATATCAATGTGAAAACTAGTGAAAAGAAAATACAAAGTCACAAACAAAATCACTGTGGCTTGGGCCTGTTACCGATATAATGTATTCAATCAATTAGAGAAATACTTTCTATACCCATATAATGTATTCAATCAATTAGAGAAATGCTTTCTATTTCTGTTCTGAAGTACTTTCACCTGCACTGCCACTGAGTAACTTGAAATTTCATGAATATATCTGACAGTGTGATATATAGTCCACAATAGAGCATCCATACCAGGATGAGCCATTCCAGGGGCCCAATCCAAAACCCAGTGCAATCAGCAGAGGGATCCCTGAAACTTTTGAATTGAACTCTTTTGAAGTATTTGGTCTGTAATATGTGATGTCGTGCTTTGGTGACAGAGGAGAAATTCTTTTTTCCTTTGAATATTTTCTACTTTTACTGTAGGTGGTACCACAGACCATTTTTCATTTGGGGCAGGGATTAACTTCAGCAGTTTTATTTTTACAGTGTACACAATTTTCCATATAATTCCAATATCTTTACAGTAGAATAAAATTACACAACTGCTTAGAACTATGTGAAACTCAACACTTTCTACCCAGACAATAGCACCAAATCTTTTATCTAGTTAAATATGCAGCCATGAGATTGTCTTAGGATTGTCTTAGTTCCTGGTTTAATGTAAATATATAAATGGATTAAAAAATATATATATATACACCCTGAATCCAAAGATGTATGAATTTCACATGGTTTTCTTATACACACATATATATAATTTCTTAAACAGAAAGTCAGTACTTTAGGCATATTCTTAGATAAACCTAGCCCACATTTGAGATTAGTTTTACTGCTGCATTTGTTCTACAACTTACTGTAGAACACTACTGCCTTAGCATTTCTAATTTTCCAATATCAAGAAACTTTTCAGGCATTACTGGTAGTACACTAGATCAAACTGATAATGTTCACTAGTGCAAGATAAAAAAACTATGCTCACCAAGTGCTAACCTAGGAAATTTAATAATTGTAAAATTCATGTCATGGAAAAAACAATTTACTTCTAATTGTATTTGATAAAACAAATTTCTATTTCCTGCAAATTCTTCTAGATATTTTCTGATTTCTTTTTAAGAGTATGGAATGTAAATGTTTTAATATCAGTTTTCTTGGAAGATATTTTAATTTTATTTTTCCCAAAATCTCTACTTTGCTTCTGCTAAACGGATGTCACAAGTAACATTTTAAAAACATTTTTATTGTCATGACTGTGCATCTTGATCCATTTTATTTTTCAATTAATTGCAATAATAATGGATTAAGTGTAGTATTTTATGCTTTTTGTAGTCAAAACCCAACTTGTTTTCTGTGCATGTTTTGGCAGGAGTAGAGACATTAGATATGGCATCTGCCAAGGAGTTAATAAGATTTGAACTCAATTTTTATGTGGTTCTAATGAGTTGATGCCTTGATACTTATAGGGGTGTCTCGTGCAATGAAAATATTTACTAATTTACTTTGAAGCTTCATTAGATTTACTGATTCACTGCCATGATCTGGAGGAATTTGTTCAGGTGTTAATTTCATTTTGGCTCATGTCTTTTTTAGTCACATAGTCAAGCTACATTTAAGAGACTGACTTTCTGAATGAACAAAAAAAAAAACCAAATTAGATCATTAGCTAGAAATCAACACAAGCAGCAAGATTAAGAAGAATTTTTGTGCACATTAAATGTGGTTCATCATTTCAGTGGTATTTCAAATTAAAATGTGTGAAAATGAAAAAAAAAAAAAAGAGCTGAATGCTAAAAAGTCATTAAAATAATTAATTCATAAAAATATTTGGTTTATTTCTGAAGAGAAAAAAAGAAAGTTTTACCTGAACAGTTACTCTAGAATAAACTGTAGAAAAGTTGATTTGAAGCTTAAAAGGAGACTAAAAGTCTAAAAAAGAGATGTATCCTTCCTAAAGTCAGATTCACTGAGGTGCTTAATCCCTTTCATCATTTTCAGCTCAAGATTAGTTCTGCTGTAGTTTAATGATTGCAGAATTATATGACTGAATTTTAAACACAGAATTATGTGTATTTTTGAATATGAGTCCATCTTTCTTGGGTTTGTTTTAAAATTATACCCAAGTAAGACTTTAGAAGCAAAGTCTTTAATCTTACTCTTCTTTTAAAACAAATTAGGAAGTTTTTAATAAGGTTTTCCCTAGAATTCCTCTGGGAAATTTAGGACACCCTAAAATATATTCTCTCATGAACTACTAAATCCATCTGTCTTGCTGTCACTGTGATATAACATTTTGTTCCATAATATAAAGCGAATAAGTTAATAGAGTGTACAAACACTCAAAATAATTTGTAGGATTAGTAGAGAACTACTTTTCATAAATGGAAATGTGCTTCAAATGGATTTTCTTAAACCATTCTTAATAAATAACTAAAGGAAACATGACAGTTAGGAAATATTTTTCCACAAAATAGTCCATGGTAAGAAGAAAAATTTATAAACTTTCACCATATTTTCTTTATCTATAGTTTTTTTTCAAGTATCTTGATATAGGGTTTACAACATAATCTTTCTTAATTTTAAACAGGTGGCTATAAAGAAAATAGTGAAATTCCTTACAAAGTTTCTTTATATTTAAGAGTACGACTTAGAAACTAAGTGCATTTTTTTTTTAAGTAGAAACCCTGATTCTTCATGCTCTAACTATTTTAATGAAGATTTCCCCATTACTACCTGGCTTGCATTTTTGTTTTTCATTTTCAATCACTATATCTCGCAACAGCGATTTCTTATCTGTTGTTGCACTTCCACAAACTAATAAACTTGTTCATTCATAGCCTTTAGATTGATTTTTTTCTCTGCTGATTTTTTACAAAGGAAAGGACTTTACAGGTATGGGTTAGACAGATACAGCTGGAAGTTTTTGAGCCTTGGCTGTGTGTATTTTCTAGGCAAAGCCATTAAGGCTGCACAAGCCTTAAAAAAAATCCAGAGATGAGAAACTTCCTTTAAAATTTACATACCACACCAAAGAAGTCACAGTGGCTTTATATTTAAAAGCATGTAATGATAAAAAGTGGGGCAAATCAACAGTCCTGTTCCTGTTATATTCTAGTTAATAAATTTCACATTGAACATCCAAAAGATAGAAGCAATCGGGAAAGTAGTTCTGTGATTCTCACTTTCTTAGTAGAAGTTAAACTTGAAAATAGGAACTATGGCTTTGGACCTTCTCAGGCTGAAAAGAGGCTAGGTCTCATCTTTCCAGCTTCCTGAGGGTGTTCAAAGCCTCTAAACTATCATGTAAAATGTAGGCACCATGAACATTGACAGAATGGTTCTTTGAGCACCCGTATTTTGGAACAGATAAAAAAACTAGTTCGAACTATGTTCCATTACTCAAAATCCTAAATTGAAAAAATTGTGTCTGTGCAATTCTGATTTAGGAACCTAAGTCTAAGAGAATTTCCTGTTTGTTTTTTTCAGGGGTTTTGAGACTGTTTTGCAAAGGGTCCAAGTTTGTTACACACACTGTACAGTAAACCCATTAATGTAGCTTCAGATTTTGCATTATTCTTCATGGATTGAGCAGGTATTGAGACACCTGCTAGTGCCTAAAACGTTTTTCAGCCCTGATTGCTGAGGGTCTTTCAAGGACGTAATTTTTGTAGCAAAAAAATTGTTTGACTGTGCCCCTTGGACAAGAAAATTTTCTCAAAAATTCTAGTCTCTTTCAGTCTTGCATGGAATTATTTTTCTATTAGATAAAAAGTTGGTGTCATTTAATGAGATGCTGTTGCTTCATTGCTACCCCCTCAATCCACCACACCCAAGTATCACACATAATTTATTGTAAAATCTTAAGGCCGAATTTTAAAACTATAGTAGTCACTCTTAGTAATACTCCTTCTTTCAATAAAATAATTTTTCTCTGCCTTGAAAACAATATATTAACACAAAATTCCTTTAATGACATCTTCTGACAGCATCTCAGGCGGCACATCGTTGAAAAATGCCCTGTAAGCAGCTCCTCTTTGCTTGGTGAGGGACCAGCAACAGCACTGCCCAGAGATGCCATTAAGGACTCCACAAAATTCTTAAGTCTTCAGACCCCCTTTAAAGATTATAATAATGCTGAACATGAACACAAAGACCAGGCTAATAGTTTTGTTTGTTATTCCAAACTGGGGAATTTTTAACAACAGAATCGCTGTGATGCCTGGTGCTTGGATTAATGAAATGGTGATGTCTAAGAGTCTAAATAACCCTTCTGCTCTATCTGCTAATGTTACTCTTCTGTTCTTAGAAGATTAGTTCATTCTTTTTGCTGTACAGCTATGCTTTGTTTCAAACTTATGTTGGAAAACATTCCTTTTTCAAAAATTGCATTTGTAGGAAGTGGGAGTAGAATCACAAACCAAAAATATCTATTATTCATTGATTTAGTATATGTTTTTTCTTTAAAAGATATAGAATTCATTATAGAAGCAATAGAATACATTTCTCCAGGAAAGGTATGCCTACGCTGATGTTAGAAAATAGCTGATGGGAGACAAACTTGGACAAGTTCAAATCCTGCTAGCAGCAAGATTAGGAGAACGTGTAGTGTGGACTAGCAAGTTAAACAGCTCTTAATGAGTTCTCTGTTATGCCCAAAGTGCTACAAAGCACTTTAGCTAACTAGCTGAATGATAACCTGTTTTCATCTATACAACTCCATTGCCACAGCAAGGGAACAATCTGATTTATTCTGTAGGGATGTTTCCTTTTTGAGACCTAGGAAGCTATCAAAATGGAAACATCCTTACAGAATAAATCAGCTTTAATGTTGATGTGCTAATTAATTGTATACTAATAACTTCTGTGACTGCTAATTCATAATTTTCAATAGGCACTATTATTCTAGTACTATAGAAATCTAGGTTAATATTATAAAATGAAATAAAATTTTAAAAAATACATTAATCAAATTCTCATTTTTGTCTGATTTTTGGGGACAATGTTACTTAATTGGGTCATTCTCAAGGGATGTTATTGCAAGTGATACAAGGTGGTCTTAGAAGAAGAAAAAAATGTGAAAAGAAGGACAAATTTAGGAAATGTTGCAGACCCTGGATAAATGTGAAAACGGTGTAAAATTTTCTGTGCAGGCAGTTTCTTGCTTACAGAATAGTTGCAATAAATTATCAAGGGTTTATAACATATGGATTCTTTTGTAGAGTTAATATCTACAGATAAATCATGTAATTCCTGATAATTCCAGTCATGCCAATTTTGAAAGATGTATTGATCCAAACAGAAACATTCCATGTAACCTCTGAGTCCAACTAGAAACATAAAACAGATATAATACTGAACACAAATAGTAGGTGATCATTCTTTTAAAGCACTGTATCAGAGAAAAATTCATAGGAATTGATAACCAATGGACATATACCTTCTCCGGCATATGAAAGTGCAAGCCAAGAGCATTTATCACTTAAAAAACATTGAATATGTTTGGTAACATCATTGTTCTAAGCATGTAGTCCGAGTTGACTTCTGAACATTTTAGTGCAAGTAGAATTTCAGTAGATGTTGAACGTTAAGCTACTTAATATAGAAATAGACATTTATTACATGCGTATTCAGTGGAATGTGACTATCTGTAAAAGTATATTGGCCAAAGTCAGTAGATTTTATGAGTGATTTTTTGGGCTTGAGTGGCTACAGACATTAAGGAAATAAAAAGGGTAAGAAAAGAACAAGAGGTACTAGAACTGAAAGCCAAAAAAAAAACATGCAAGTGACATTAAAATGCAAACAAAAAGTTTTAAAATAGATGTTATCATTATTTTAAGCAATTTTAATTATGGTAACTTATTAGGGTACTTCATTTATAACAGTTACATATGATTTGATTCTCAGACTGAGATTTTTAAAAGAACCTCTGACAGGTTTCTAATTCCTATTCAATTCCCTAAAGCTTGATGGATTCATTTCAAGTAAAGCAGGTTATCCTGGTAATCTATGGCCTGTGCAATACAAGGTAGAATAACCTCTTGATGTTTCCTGATGTTCCAATCCAGTGGTCCTTGCTGGGCATAGTGGATATAAAACACCATTTTCCCAAACCTCACCTCTTTCTTTTTCATGCACAATTTCTGTGACAGACACATCATCATGCTATGAATTAAACACTCCTAAGCCATAACTTAAGCATGTTTTTTTTTTCTTCTTCAAAAGCAGCACAAACAGAGGAGCAACAACAAGATGTACAAAAAATAAATTCTTATTTTGTTGGTGTGCCTTCTTCAACTTGTGTTCTTGTTGGTATAATGAATTCCTGAGCCTCTGCTGGAATTTGATTGCATTAAGTGATTTTTGAAAAACAGAAATGGCAAAAAAAATTAGGTCCTTCTTTGCTTATAAGCATACCTTAGAACCAGTTTCTGAAAACTACTGCATACAACACCTGGCAGGTGTATTCTAGTATTTTATAGGGAATAATGAAGATTTATTTTGCTTGCATGAAACAGATTGCTAGCTGGGCTTTTGAGAAGGGATAAAAGTTTAAACTGAACTCTTATACAAAATGAAAAGCAGAATAAAAAATTATTCTCTTGTTTATTTGTGATTTTCTTTCTTTTTTTTTTCCTGTTAGACAGTTATTCACTCTATTAAATATTCTGCATTTTCCTCTCTGTTCTCCTTTTTTATGTTGTAAGCTTTTCTTAAGGTACTTAGGTTTTTTTTCCCCCTGTGCTTTTTCCTCTTCTTTTTGTTGTTTATTTTTCTGAGGTTTGTTTGTTTGTTTGTTTTTGTAATCTTTAACTCCTACCCTTCTCAGTTTATTTTCCAGCATTTTTTTGTTACCACTGTTATTTTCTAATTACTCCTACTACTCTTAATGGATGACTCTTTCTCCTTTTCCTTCAGGTTTCTGCATTCATATAGATTGTCTATATGTATTTGAAATCTTGTCACAATTTTCTCTTGAAACATTTTGCTCTTTTTCACTTTTGAATATTTCTAGTCTTTTAAGATGTTTCTCCTATGTTTTCTTCTTGACATATTTTTATTCAAAGTACTATTAAAATCTATTTGTGGTATCTGTGTGGTTGGGACAAATTTTAAACTTTCTACCAATAGATGTATCTAAGTATTCAGAAATGTAAGATCATTAAGACCCACATATGAAGGAAGAAGGTAGGATATTCACTTACTGTAAAATTTATTTTCCATAAGGATTAAACGTCTTCATGTAACACATGCTATAAGAAAACACTTGCAATGGCTAATCTTTAATCATGAATTGAATTTTCTTATTTTCCCTCACCCTCCTACTTTTTAATTTATGAAAGTGATAGTATTTTTTTTCAACAAATTTCCCTATGACAGTTATTACTTTCTAAGACTTTTAGAGCAGTTTGTCCCTTAGAAGGCATTTAGACAAGCTATTTTTTAAAATTACTTCTAGATTCTTAGTATGTCCACACATTGTATATTGTGCTGGCTTTTTGACCAGAAAATTTTGAAGACTGAATTCTTTTGAACATCACAAGATCTAAGGAACACTTTATGTTTAATTACAGGTGTTACAACAATGGAAAACCTTCCTAAATTATGAGAAGTTTATATTCTACTGACAGAACATAATTAAACCTCACAAAGCTGCCACTTACTAATTCATTAACCCCATTCCTTTCTTAAATTTTCACCTGGGAAGGTCTTAACTTTCAACTTGCTGGGTTTATGGAATTAAAAATCTGAGCTTCATCACTCTCTTCTATAAAAACTTTATTAAGAATCTCATCAGCTACCACCAAACAGTAGCCTTCCTGAGGAACTGAGTCATGGTATTACATCTGTATATCTGTAACACAGAATACTGTTCTTTACAAAGAAATAGTCAGATTTTTACAAGTAGAATAATAATAATAATAATAATAATAATATCTGTAACACAGAATACTGTTCTTTACAAAAAAATACTCAGATTTTTACAAGTAGAATAATGATACCAAAAATAAGGGTCAAGGGTCTATATTCTAATCATTTCATGTAGCTTTGTAAAGTGCAGGATGTCTAATCATTAACTTAGTTATGACCAAGTTTAGAGGCAAATTACTTCCAGAATTTAATTGGGAATTAATTTTCCAAGATAACCATTTTTGAAAATCTGAGGAGGTGATTATATTAATATTTTGGCATCTAAATATCTTTGCAAAGGCAGTGTTCAAATGCAGGTTTAGAAGCTATGCTCAAATTTTTTAATGTCTTTGGTGATTAATGTATATTTAAATGCTTTGCTGAATATTGATTTTGCCATGTACTAAACTGCTTGGTTGAATTAGGGTCAACTTGAAGTGTTTTAGCTATATGCTAAATTGAATGGGCTTATTCATTTAGCTTCTGCCCTTAAAAGGTGAAAAATTCCAGCTGCTGCCAATATGTAGGTGAAGAGAAATTTAATTTGTATTACTAATTATGTCAGTAAATAAATTTTTAAAACCCTGTAATTTTCTACATTGAGTTTTTACCCTGATTTCCTCATGAGCACACTTCAGAACAAAGTGTCCAAACTCACAGTAAAACTGTTTAGGAGAAAAACTGGAAAATATTGTGTTGGAAGTAAAGCATTTGCATCTCAGTGAAACTTCCATTTCTCAGTCTATGAAACATGTGAATTAACTCACATTCAAGAGGCCTGTCTGCACTGACATACATAGATAAGTTTCACTGTAAGCATCAACTGTTTATTCTTGGTTTGTGGGGGCATTTCAGTCAGCAATTTCTTTCCTTGGCATAGCCCATGATATACATTTTTTTGCATACTTATTGAATAAAGTTTTTGAAATTATCAGCTGGTTGCAAGTTTTTTGAAATTAGCTTTACTATGAAATATGTCTTTATTATTTAGCATTAACATTGTGAGTAGTAGAAAGTTTGCAATATTGCACATCGCTTGCATCCCAGAATCATAATTGTGTAATATACAAAGCTTGCCACTTAGAAGGTCAGGCAATAAAGATACTTTTGTCTGTAATCCAAAAGCTTAATTCTGATTGTATTTAAAATAATAATTATTCAGAAGTTTTGTGGTTTTACTGGCTTTTCTGAATAGATGTTAGTCATACTGTTATTTAAGGCAAGTAATTATTTTCTCAAATAGGTGGCATCTGTATGTTTTAATTGATTATAAATAACAAATAATAAACACATTGTTTGACATCTTTTCACTGCTAGATATACATGCAATTGAGGTTTTTAATAAACAATGGAATTAACAAAAAGAGCTCAAGCATCCCAAACAAGGCATAACAGTAGTAATAATGTTGCCCTCCATGTGGCTTTTCTTTCTCAAGATTTTCAAACCACTGTGTGAACTTTGCCTATAACATTGGAACAAGGACTGGAACAATCATATCTGGTTTTCTGGAATCTAAGTATACAAGGGGATATAGTCACTAATATTAATTTACTCTTTATGTAGCACTATAGTGATGGGTTAGGTGAATTTTTGGGGAAGGATATGAGAAAGAAACATTTCCAATATTTTTCTTTTTCTAAGTTCAAATGCCATTTCTTGTGACTAAGAAAGTTTCTAACATTTGTAACTACCAGGAACTCTAACCTGAAATCAGAACTGGTAAGTTTATCTTTGAGAATGAGCTGGTGAGTTCATCTTATGGTGCAGCTTATTTAAAGTGCAGTATAAATTGGGCCTACACTCACATTATAAATAAACTGTGAAAGCAGTCCATGTGTGCTACAGAAACCCATGCCAGGATTTAGGCAAAATACTGTGTGTTTCTGTACATCCCTAGTATACCTCCACACTTCTGCTCTGCTGCTGGCCTGTTCAGTTCTGCAGGGTTTAGAGAACTTGCAAATGTTCATGTTGCTTGCTTCCTTCCCAAAGCCCTGAGATAATGAAAACATGTAGAAACTTCAAATTAAGCTAGCTTAAAATTTCTATCTCAACTGAGACAGAGAGCTTTTCCTAGTGGCCAGGCTCAGGTACATTTCAGCCCGTGGGAGTGGTCCCCATGCCAGAGCAGTGGATGCCTGGATGAGGTTGTGATCGAGTGGGAGACCCAGTGGAGAGAGGGGCCCTGCTTCCAGGCTGGAGCAGCCTGGCCTTGGAGGACTGCATCCTGTGGAAGAGTGACCCACATCACAGCAGCTTTGGGAGGACTCTGCCCATGGGAGGGACTCACATTGCATCAGGTGTGGTTTGGCTGCTGCTTGTGAGAGTGGAACCACACTAGGGAAGTTCACAGAGAACTGTCTTCTGTGGGAGGGACCCCATGGCCTCACAGGAGAAGGACTCCTCTCCCAGAGCAGCAGAAGAAAATCTCAGTGATGAACGGACCCAAAAAACCACCTTGCCCTTTCTCCCTGCACTGTCAGTGGGAAGGAGGGAAGGGCTGGGGGGAAACGATGTTTTAAGGGCTTATTTTACTTCTCATTGTCCTCCTCTGTGGATAATACCACGCTCCAGCACGGTGTGGATGGATGGAGGCAGAGATCTCTGAAGTTTGCTCTTGGGGAAAGACATTTATTGGGGGTCCAGGAAGGACTGAGCCTCGTCCTCCCAGGCGCAGCACGTGGCCAGGCCTGAGAGGGTGAGGGAGAGACAAAAGGAGGGTTTAGGAGAGGGGAAGCCCCCAGGGAGGGAAGGAGGTTCCAGGAGAGGAGGAAGTTCCAAGAGGGGGGAAAAGGTTCCAAGAGAGCACGTGGCCCCTCGAAGCCCCCTTATCAGGAGAGCTTCAAGGTGGGTTGGGATGAGGCATATCCAATGGGGTTGCATGCACTAATGTTTTAGGGGAGGTATAGAGGTGTGGGGTGAGCCATACATCTTTTGGGGGGTGGGATGGAACCGTCCATTTCACCCCAGGACTCATCCGAAGGCAGGGGTGTCATCCGGCTAGCTGGGAGAACTGTTCTCATCCTAGCTGTATTATTTAGGAACAATCATATTTATCTATCATCTGCAACACTCCTACTATTCCGTTAGTCATAAATTCACTTTGCAACCTTAAGCTGAGCCTATTTTACCCTTGAAGTGTTTTCTCCTGGTTCAGCTTATGAACCCTTTGTTATTTTCTTTTTTTTTCTCTCCTCTACCCAGCTGTGGCGGGGGAGGGTGAGCAAGTGATTCTTGTAGGTGCCTGGTGTTGGGTTGATGTCAAACCATGACAGTCTTTTGAGGCAGGAATCTTTTTAACTGAAGGATTCCTGTTTTGCTGTGATTAACTCACTCTTGAACTTCTATTAATTTTTGTGAAAATATGCTGTTTATGAAAACCATTTGGAGAAGTCACAAATACTGAAATTTCAGATGTGGCCTTAACCGCATTTCAAAATTGTTTTGCCCTGAAAAGGATGGTCTTGCATCCTGTCTCCCTGATGTCCACCTCTCTTCCTTTTTCTGTTGATCATGAGTATTGCTGATAGAATCTGACTGCTGACTGCTTTTGGGTCCAAAGGTCTACAGCATCTGTCTTAGGCAGAAAGGATAAGCCTTCCCAGCCATTCAGCAAGTGGAATTCCTTGCTGGTGGTGCCAGTGTGCTGTTAGTCTTACAATTTTTGTACCAAAGGCTATTTTCTGTTCATTTATTTACAGCTAATGTGCGAGAGCACCACTGCAGCCTTTACTTGTCCCCATTCACAATACCTACTACTGTTTAAGTTCCTTAAAACTTAACCACTTGTGATATCCACAGAGTAAAGCTGAAAAAGTTTAGGCAGTAGTTCCTTAACCTTTAGATGATTGCTATTGCAGCTAACACCAGTTCATGGAAGAACAAATACAGATAAGTCTCAATATGCTCCACTTACAAGTTAAAATAAGGCCTGAATAATTTTATTAGTAGTAGCAGTGGTAGTAGTACTAAGAGCAAAAGTTCTTATTTATTTCAGGTACAGAGTTGATGTTGAAATCACACCTTAAGTCTAAGATAATATTAGAGATACCCTGAGGGGAAAGTAAAATTTATTGTGAAATGCACACATTTGCAGAACATAACAGAAAATAATTAATAACAGAAAAATAGAGCAGTAGAACCTGTCACAGCTAACTAATAATATTGTTTTAAATGCAATTAATGCATTAAAATTAGCCATTTTTAAAGCACAACATAATAAATAATAAAAACACAAAATAAAAAATTGGATAACCTAGCAGGTGTACTAAATAGAACAAATAAACTATTTAACAAAGAAGTGTTTTGAAAACACTGGAGAAGTTACTAGAAGTGCGAGAAAATTTTATATCCTTTATCTGTAGTTGTTCGCAAAATTATTTATTTTCATTTTTATCAAGAAACTTCATTGCAATCTTTTACTCTAGAGAAGCTTATGCTGGCCTCTGCACCTAGTCTCAGAGATTTTGCTGAGATTAATTCTAATCTAACAGATAGATTCTACTCAGAGAAATTTTTGCAGGACTTATGACTATGCTGAGATTAATTCTAATCTAACAGATAGATTCTACTCAGAGAAATTTTTGCAGGACTTATGACTATCTTTAACCAAGGAACCAATAGCTTATTTTTTATGATCAAAGAATTGAGTGTGCCTATACCTAACACTACTTTGGCAGAAAACCAAGAGAACACTTTTCATCTTGTACACAAGCAACTTTGGAGGTAATCAGCATCCATGAGCTTCATTGTGAGTCTGGTGCTGAAACAGACAGAATTGCATTTTCCTGCATTTTATAATTCCTTCCAGCAATTGTGGTGAAGAAAATGGTCTGAGTTAGGTGAGCATTGGGAGAATCAAATAAAGTGTACAGAACTGAAATTACTATGCCTTATATTTGTCACTACCTTTGTTTATTAGAGTGCATAGCCATAATTATTATTTGCTTATATGTAGGATTCATGCACTAGTCACACTTACATTGGTAGACAGCAAAAGCAAATGTCTACAGAGTTTCATTGTTTACCTGATGGCTTTTTATTGATCTTCAAGCTGGTAGCTAAAGTCATTGGTCATTATCTAGCTATCTAGCTAGAGAAACACATGCACTAAGTATTCTGGCAAATATCCAGATGAGATAAAGCAAAAATCTAATACTCTACAAGAAATTTTAATACCTGAAAAATGCCTTATTTTGGATAAAGAAAAATTTCCATTTTTACTAAGTGGGATGGAATAAGGATTGGATGTGTGGTAAGGGGTCACGAGATAAGTTTAGCACAAACATTTCATTTGCAGTCACTTCTAAAAGATCTTTTGTCATGACTGTTTTCAACTTCTCTGCATTAATAAAATCTACTCGTTTAAAATCTATCTCTCCTGAATATAATCTCTACAGACAAAGATTTATGGCATTTAATATATTTTGAAACTATCCCAGAAAAAGCAATCCATCTTTTTAAAAACATGTTTATGTAAAAATTAAAGCTAGAGAAATAATTTCCCACACTTGCAAGACAGTCATCTCTGCCCCATTTTACAAAAGCAATTTATTTCTATGGACCAGAACAAAAAAACCCAGGGGATTCTCCCAAGTCTATTCCTAATGAAATTATTAGCAAAAGAGAAAAAGTATTCAGACAGTAATCAAGGAGTTTGTCAACAGAGTATTGATGAAAATGCAACCTTTGCTTATGTAGGACCTTTAAAATCTACTAAATATATTAAGAAATCATGTGGATATTTATGAGGCATAAGCTTCTTATCAGCTTGTCACCTGCATTTCTCCAACCCAGAAATGCAAATAATTTCTGTAGGCTTTAAAAACTCACTTTGAGCAAGGAAGAATGGGTTATCTAATGAAACAATGTGTAACAAACCTACCAATCTCTCTGCCTAGTTCCTAATAACGTTAACACAGTCAGAGAGGCATCGTGACATGTAATGGGATCTCAGTTTTGAGCAACCAGGGGGTGGAGAGATAATGCTTTCACATATACTGCAGCAATAGGCTCCATTCAAGCAGAATCCATTCCAAAAACTCATTAAAGCAGCAATTTGACCTCTTCTACCATCATTTTCAATATTTGGGCACGTAGCTCATAATGACTCGGGTGTTAATTTCTGTAATTTGTGATCCACTTTGACACCAGAAGCTAAATTTGTCCCTGTTTACCTTAGAATTTAGCCACCTTTCAATAAATGAGGAAGCCATCCCAGCTGCTGGACAGCAGGAGGCAACAAATGCCTGCAGAGCCAGAGCAGGTCTATGCTGCCAAACTGGGTGACCCCAGCCAAGGGTGTTGCAGCAGAGCTTTCCCTGAGGCATCTCTTTAAACACAGCATAGGTTTGGAATATGCAATGGTGCAATAACTCTTTTGCAGTCCTTTCCACATGGCAATAGTGAGGGAACCTAGGAGCAGGAAGGTATTAAGATGTTTTCAGGTGTAAAATGCTACTTCCATCATGCAAAGGTTGTTTTCCAAAATCTCCTGTTCTTTTGTAGAAGCAATGCAGTCATCCTTAGGAAAAGGTTTTAAAATCTGTCCTGTCAAAGCCCCTAGAAAAGGACAGATACTTTAAACAAACAGACATATATTTGTAGATGCTTCTTCCTGCTTTGAAGGGCTCTCATATTTTATTTGTCCCATTTTTTTCTGTCTTGTCTCCACATTTTCATGTTTCTTTGCTTGTTTCCTGAATCTGTGCTCCATCCTTTCTTCTCCATCTTTAAAAGGATGAAAGAGAAGAAGCTGGAAGCTATTGCCTATTAATTGCTGTTTAAAGTTCCCTGTCACAGTGGGTTGCCCACACGCTTTCCCTTCATTATCAGAAGCTGCAGTGTGAGAGTGCAGAAATCTGCTGGAATTTTAGTTGTCTCTGCAACAGTGGAACAAGACCAAAAATCTTCTGATCACATGAATAATATTTTAATCATTTTGGCATATAATTTAAGGACACAGGTTAAACCCAAAAGAGGGGAATTAATGGGCATATAAAAAACAAATTTTGTTCAGTCTCTATTATACTCACCATGTTCTTAGCCTCTAGGTAAAATAAGTTAACAAGATATAGTACCAAGTAAAGCACTATGATTGCATGCAACCATTCAAAGCCTTTCTTCAACCTGTTGTTTCTCTTGGAAATTCTTCCTAGATTATGTAAATATAAAAGCATCATTTTTTCTCCATAGAATTAATAAAAAAACACTCAGTAAGTACTAGCCTAGCAATACACTAGAAATAAAACTGAGTTAAAATCTTGATTGCTTAGCTGATAGGATCATTGATTACCTGTTATCTCCATTCCTGGGATTTTTCCTGGCTCTAAATTAAGGGTTTTAACTGAAAGCATGTGCTGCTCATTAGCTCTGCTACTGCCACACCTGTGCTGTTCTCCTGTTTTTAACAGTCTTTTGCTTCATCCAGGCTCCTATATACAATTATATTCGTTGTTGTTGTTGCAGTGGCCAGAGGATTTATCTACTGTTATTGACATTTTTATGCTTCTTTTCAAAGACAATTGAGAGGGATGGTTTGATGAACAGAAGCAAAGGGTTTTTAACCTAAAAGATAGGGAAAATTAATTGTTTGTGACTAGGTTAATACTCAAGAATGTTGTTTGTTTTAAAGTGGTCATCTCCTAAGGGTTTGCAAAAATTTGATTAGGAATTGGATTTTTTTTCCATGAAATTGGATGAATTGAAGAGGGCTACTTTGTTTTGTAGTGCTGAATATGCCAGGATCTTTTAGCTAGGCTTTTTTCCATAGAAATATAGATGCTGATATTTTAGACTTGCCTGTGGTCAGATTGCTTATGCTTTGAAAGCAAACTGACACAGCCATCTTTTCTGTCGTCAGAGCTTGGAGCATGAAGCATACCTATAAATGTTGTGTAATCAGTAAATATGTAGTTCTAGATGTTGACTTATCCTCTCCTGAATGAGATGTTTGATAGTTCTTGATTGTGTACAAATAATTGAAGTGAGTTACCTTATTTACAGACAGTGAATCTATGAATTCAGTGCAAGGCATCTACATTTTTACTGCACCTGAAGAACTAAAGATATCTGTAAAATGAAGGAAGCTGGTGAAAGAACCCAGCTAGCATGTGCCATCTCTGACTTCTGCCTATTCACTTAGGCAGCAAAAGGCTCGATGTAGCTCACTTCTTCTCAAATATGTTTTGTTCAGGATTAAGCAGCGGGGGATAAGATCGTGCTATAGAACTGCCTTTGGCTATTCCTTTTTGGGAGTAAAAGGAATCCTATAGTGAGATTGATAAACGGTGTGTTGATTCTGCCTGCCATTCAGCAGTAATTCCTAGTTGTTTCTAAACTGTTGTTATGCTATGCTTGGCTTCCATCTTTTATGAACATTTTCTTCAGGGGTCTGAGAGAGAAGGGTGAATACCTCAAAGTGATAAAGTTGGTTCCTTTTTCTTCCTCAAGGTACTTATTGAATTTTGAAAACTGAGTTTTTGCTAGAACATTCAGGAAAATCTTGCCATCAAGATGAATCTTTTAGTGCTCAAAGGGTCTTTAGAGGCAGGGAATAGTACAGTTTAGGGTGGGAATCATAAACCAATGCTTCCAGTGAGAGGTTATGCCATAAGGTCAGACTTCTTTAATTACTCAGAACTTTACAGAGAAAATAACCATAAGAATCTTACATAATCAGGTGCAATTATTTTGCTGTACAGAAATTCTGGTGGAATAATAAAGCTGATCTTCATGTAATGATAACATTGTTGCAAGGGCTGGAGACAAAATTGTTCAAAGTGATTGTATGGAGAGGTATGGTGCAGTAGTACATGAAGATATGCACACCTGCTTGAATTTCATTACTCTGAAGTCCCACACATCTTATTTTTTTGTCCTCAGTTCCAGGTCTGTAAAATAGGACAGATTTTTTTTTCATCTCATGAGATTTTTGTGGCCATTACTTTTTGGTTTGTTTTTGGTTTTGTTGTTGTTTTTTTGGCAATGGGGGAGGTTTGTGAAGTACTTGGATGCCAGAATAATGAAGGCTATAGAAAAATCTATTAAGGGAATCACTAATTCTGTCTTGATGGCAGAGCCTGAACAGCAGGTAGTAAATAAAATTTGAGGTCACAAAATGACTGGTGAATAAGAAGAAAAATATTGACTAGTCCACCAGGAAACATTTACTGTCCTTTCTGAGTTTCTGATTTAAAGCAGGATCTTGTGGAAAATAAGTTGTTTGTAATTAAAAATAAATCATAACATATATGTTGAAGGGAAAAAAGGATTGAAGGTTATCTGATGTTGTTGAAGTTCTGAACACTGTCTTTGTGGTTCTCTGTTCTTTATGGAGAGTGTGTGGAATTAGAAATAATAATTTACTTCTGCATTTAAGTGATGTACTGCAGTAGGAAAATAAAATTAAAAGTTAAATCCTCTGGGAAGAGGAAGGTGGGTACTGCATATGGCTTGAAGTACAGATCTGTTTGTATCAAAGTAATTTTTGCAAAGAATATCCTCATCATTTCAGTTCCATATTGCTCTGCTGCATAGCTCTTGGATCTGAAAGCAGTCAGGAAAGCATAGTTTGACAGAGTGGAACAATGCTGTGACAACAACAAGACCAGGTGCCTTTGTTCAAACTCATGGAAAGTGACTGACTGATAGGTAACATGAGTAATCTGCTGCTAGGAGTTCACTCATGTCTGTGGCAACAAAAGCACAGCTGCTCATCTGGAGCTGGGTGCCTTGGCAAGGCTTCTTTGTGTAGCCTTGTAACAGCCTTTGAAAAACTTGAGGTAGGCTTGTATAAATGTGCATTGCAATGTGGACTTAATGGTCTATTTCTCTTGTCAAATGCTCCCATAAATAAACACACTGAGTCATTTACTTGGTTGCTATAATTGACCTTATCATAGGAAAAGGACGGAGCTGAAATCTAACTTGCATATATTACAGATATCTGCATACTGTTAGAGGCTCTCTGAAATCTTGGTCTGTCCTGCATCCTGGCATTCAAAAGTTTTCCTGGCCTTAGATTCCACTGATGAGTTTTGAAATATGACTTCAGATCAAATGTCTAATCTTTTTGCATTAACTACACACTTGAAAATATGATAGAGTTCATAAAATAAAATATGAGAGCAATAGAGAAAAAATAAAGATATCTGTTTTCCATAAATTATTTGTTTAATTCAGTACTTGTCGAGATATGTTTTTTATCAGGGAAACTAGAATTATTAAAGTATTTAAGTGTTATTTTTCATTTTATTCTTTGGGCAGATAAATTAATTTGACCAACTAACTTGTTGCTAAATCTCTTGCTTCATCTCTTGCTTCTGCTTTCTGAGGTACTATTCAATTATCAGCTTCCGTTTCAAAAATACATGTGATGTTCACTTTCTCCATTTTTCTACCCACTGCTGCTCTCTGAGATGGACAAGCATATTTTCTGGTTCTTCTTCATGTAAGCCACCCACAAAGGTGAGGGTGCATGATGCCTGAGAAATGTCTCTAGATTTAGAATGAGTCTTTCTGGGTCTTCCACTGCTCCAACTCACTGCATTCTAAATTTCTAAAACTGTATTGACATTAATGCTGTAGCAAAGACTCTGAATGCTATTATTTGTAGGCAAGCTCTTTCAAAATAACAGGCTAATTTCAAGGCTTAGCCTGAGACAGCTTAAGACATCCTGTTTTCAAAACAAATTTCTTGTGTATACAGTGAAAATACACACATTTTCAGCTGAAGACTTCTGATTGCTAGCTTGGTTTTCAATAACTTCAATAAAATTGTTAAAACAAAAGTTAAATCTTACATTTGTAAGATCTACAAATTATGAGCTTCCAGTTTTAGAAATTGGTTGTATATATATTGCATAAAGTGACTAGAGAGTGATTTTCAGTCTAATAAACTGTATGAAAGAGGAAAACTACAGAAGGCTATGGATTTGTTTGTTTGGGTTTTTTAAGGAATGGAGATCAAGAGGCAGAAAACTGTGTACCTCACTGAGGAGGAAAATGTTGGTATGGGACTCATGAGTGCATTGATTCGGCATGTTTATACTGCTATGGAGAGAAATAAGACTTTAAGTATATGTCTGTAAATAAATTAATTACTTTGAGATTAACACTGTTAAGTTTCTTCCACAGTTCCAAGTCCAAATCAAGCTAACTCAAAATCATTTCTGTATTAGGGGTAATTACTAGGAAAAAACTCCAGTATACTCAAAACAGTAAAGTTGTCAAGTCAAGCAATAAAAGGCCAAAAAACTCTAAAAAGTGATGTTGTGTTATGCAAGTAATAATAACTCTCCCTTGTTGCACATTAATATACAATCTAGGATAATAATCACATCTAGTGTTGTTGGGCTCTCTATTTTTCCACTGGACAGATTTTATAGTCTGCACAGATGTGCAGAGATGCTAAGGACCATAAACTGCACACTTCAACAGACTTGAGAAAAATAAACAAGAGAAATAGTGGCACCCATTTTCGTTGTTACACATGACTGATTGATTTCTGTCTTAAGTTTCCTGAAATACCTTATCTGAAGAATATTGCCAATATGGAAAATTTCACCAGAATAAAACAATTGAAAATTGGATACCAATATTATCTAGTGAACCTCAATAAGAAGACAGCACAGGTGCTAGTTGTGTGTTTTGGAAACATAAATACAGATATAGCCACTGTAATGAATCTAACTGCAGGAGACAAAGGTAGTGCAATAACTGGTTTCTATCTGGATTAAACCAAACACAAATAATGAGCAGGTTTTTTCAGTGAATATTTTTAACCCATGCTACCTCTCCAGTGTCATTAAGTCATTACTACATACAAAATACACAGCACCCTAGGATGGGTATATAGAAAATTGCTGGTTCCTTCTTCAGAAGCTGCACTCCTTTCTATTCATTCTGTGAGGTTTCCTAAACATAAATTCAAATAAAGAGCAACTTTAGCTCAACTATCCTTCCTGGACATCCAAACAAGAGGCTAGTGAAGAAATGTGTGTTTTGTGTGAAGAGAACCGAGCAATTGAAATGCACAGTTGAAGTAGGGAGCTGCCAGAAAATACTGTATTATAAAGAAATGACCTTTCATTGTAGGCTGACTAATAGTCAGTCACTTGGTTCTATACCACCCATGATATTATATGTGCTCCTAGGCAAAGAAGAAAAGAATCTTAATCTGAATCCAGATGCACAGTTTGATTTTAAATAGCACATAATCCATCACTGTTTGTATTTGTGTGCATGAAAGAAAGAGGAGAGCTTAGAAGAAATAATGTCAGCTGTTGCTTGCTGGATAGCAAAGCAAGATATTTGGTATATGTTGTCTCAGTTTTTTCTAGCCAAGATCTTTCCTGAAGCAGAGAAGGTATCCTCATTTCATCACAAAATCCACTCCCATACCAGAAATTTGAATATCACCAGTGTCAATGTAACTATAAATTTTTGAGCAGCTTTGGGAGGATGTTTTTGACTCAGTCTCTACTAATGTTGAATAGTTATTTTTTGATACTTTTATCCTTCCATGCACTCAGTCAGATTTCTATTTCCCAGAGAACATTTTCTTTTGTGTTTTTTTTTCTACTACTGCTAATCCAAAGGTAAAAAGACCAACTATTGTGTATATTAAGATGATCATTCTAAAGGAAAGTTGATTTTTTTCCCCCTTTTTTTCTTTCTCTGCTTAGTAAAGTCTCATCTTTGAACACCAATTTCATACTCCAAAATGGATACTTGTTACGTCAAATTTTAAAGAAAAGCCACAGGAGACTTCAGCTATCTAGGAGTCACTGAGGATGCTGCTTGAATCAGCTGAAGTGCACTCGCATTCCCCTGAAAATTTTGCAGAATTCTTCTGATTTCTTAAAAGATTTAACAACCTGAATTCCAGTTGAAGATTGTCTTTAAAGGATTGAGTTTAAAATAATCAGATCTCATATTCATGGAAGTTAGTTTGGTAGCAGGATGTTACCTGTGCTCCAGCAACAGAAGAGATTAGAAATGATTACATTTTTTGGATATACTTTATAGCTTGGATTGCTTTTTTGAGTTTACAGGTTTGTTTTTTTTTCCTCCCAGTCCCAGAACATTGTGGTGTCTGGGATTTAGGTAGGCAGTGACTACCACTTCAGTGGAGATTGAGCTGACTCACAGGAATACCCTCTCCTGCTTCTTTATTTTCCTATTGGTTAGCTATTATTAAAGTTAACTAGGAACGAATAGAAACCCCATAGTAAAGCCCAGCTAGAAGCTGATTTTTCTTTGTCAGCTCAAATTCCTCAGGTTAGAGATTCAGGCAGCAACTGCATATCCCATACCTGCTGCTACTTTTCCTTTGCCTGCTAATGAATCCCTGCAAAGAGTCAGTAGCAAATTAATTTATTTCCTGTATGTGTCCCAGCTTTGCTATTGAGTTTAAAAGGAAACGATATAAAAAAGAGTAGAGAGGAGGTTGGCTTGTTGCTTTTTTTGATTGCTGTTTCATGTTTTTTGCTAATGTTTGATTTGTTAGAGTTTTAATGACTCCCATTAGGCATTTCAGCTATAAATAGGCACACAGCAGTTGACAAAACTCAAGAGGACGAATTGGAGGAGAGATGATGTTTTTAAATATTACAAAATGTTCAGGAATGGGTCAATTGATAGCTGATAATGAAATTTTAATCATAGCAGTACTTAAAGTAATAAGCGCTAACATGAAATGCATTGAGGCTTTTTACGTAATTATATCTTTGCAAGAATTTAATTAGGAAATGGTATTCTCTTGAAACAAACATGCTGTGATGGGTTAGATTTGTTTGCAAGCATGATCAAAAGGGGAGCAATACTATCTTTTGCTATTTTTATTATAGATTATGAGGCTTTGGGCATTGGAACATACTATGTGTAAATGAATAGATAGTGTCTGCTGGCCATAAATGGAACAAGGAGCCTCAAATGGGAGATTTTTGGCTTCTAGCTGTGTCACTGATACAAGTCCACCACTGTGCCTAAAAAAAAAAAAAATCAACAAAAAATATGTAAAAAGCCCCAGATTAACAAAACAATGAACAAAGAAATAAAACCCCAACAAAACAACCTGGCTCTAGCCACTAGAGTTACACTACTCAATTTTTTTTTACCCCATAACATATACTTTAGTCTGCTCCCCTCTTCCAAGTCCAGATAGAGTATTTCATTTTAGGAAAAACTTTGAATTAGTTATCTTCTAAAAGAGAATCTAATAGGAACCTGTTTATCACTGGCAAATCCCACACTTTTTTAGTGGCATCCTCTCCCTGTCTAGAGGAAACAGCATTCCTAGTGTCTCTGAAAGCCTGCAGAAAGCAACAGTCTTGAAAGTCTAAAGGTAAAATATTGAAGGCTTAGAGCAGTTATTGTTTTAGTCTCTTTCAAAATTGTTTCAAATGTCATCTGTTTTAGAAACATCTTGAAGGAGAAACTTTGTCTGCAACCTGTTCTGATGCTAATATTTATTTTTAAAATCCTGAAAAATATTTTAATGTTACAGGCAATATTTATAGGGATGCTTAAAGTAAAAGAAAATCCTAAAATCCTAATTTTTTAGATTAGAAAACATCTGTGATATTTCTTCATGCTCCCTACAAAGAAGACCAAAAACCCCAGAAGTGTACTAATTATCCTGTAACTGAAAGAATTAATAAATTGAGGAATATATGAACTTATATCAGAGATGTCACCAATAGCATAGCATTTTCCATAACCATGCTAACATTTTTCTGTTTCTGCTTATGAAATTTAAATGAGGTAAAAGATGGCATCTCTGGTTGATGTTTGATGTTCTTAATACACATATTAATCAGCAACTTCTGATCTGTTTGATACTGCAGCTTTTCTTTTCCAGTGGAAAAATTGCGGGAGATGACAGCTAGTCTAGAACTGAAAGGCACAGGGAGAGATGTAGTAGGAATTGTAGCAAGTTGCAACATCTTTTCATGGGGAAGAGAAGCTAACAAGCATGAACTGGAGGAAAGATAAAAAGGTGGGTGTACAGTAATTTCTGTACCCTGGCAACAAGGAAAATCAAATAAATGAATTGGCTGGTATTTTTCTGAGATGAGCAGTGCTCAGAAAACCAAGCTACAATGGATGGGGCAAGGACTAGGACTGTGATACTGTGGAAGAACAGGGGCTTTAATTTTACAGTCTGTGGCCTCCCTGGCTTAGTTATAGCCTACAAGTAGGAATAAACATTGGGAAGGGATACCAAACAGAGAGATAGTAATTAGAAAAGAATCGGGAAAATGAAAAAAGGATCAGATTGTTTGCATGACTTTGTTACTTGTACAGAAAACTACTGGTTTGAATAAATGTTGTAGCGCTCATCTCTTAGTGCTACAAAGCTGTCTTTCTAGGACTTTTGAATGCAAGTGCTGTATAGATTACTCCTGATATTCTGCAATTGTGTCCCACAGTTACACAAGTCCTGATTTTGTCTCTGTAAAATGGCCTGGTTAATAAAGCAAAACATCATGCCCATTCCTTTTGAGATACACAGTAACTATTCAGATCTCTTAGAACAAAACAGAAAAGCAAGTATATGACTAGTTGTTAAATTTATTTTTACTTTTGGTAGAACTTGTAGAGCACTCAGGCTGTTAAAGAATTTTAACCTATATGTCACCAAAGGTATAGGGATAGTAAAGAAGGCAACTCCATCATTCAGAAGTCATAAAAGGCAAAAAGGCCTCCTCCTTTATTCAGCTGCCTTCCTTTACATCTTGGTTCAATACAGATGGACCTGACTGGTCATTTAATTAATACATTTCATATGATTGGCTAATTAGCAAGGCACCCATTTGGTAAAGAACCTTACTGTAAACAGCAGGTAAGACATGTTAATGTGGTCAATCTGCAGAGATTGAGGGTTGTTTATAATTCTTTTTTCTGAGCTTCTCACAGATTTTCCCAGAGCAATGCCTGGGAAACTATCTTTTCCTCTGTGACCAAAGAGCCATCACCACACCTATATATCTTCTAGCAATGTCTGCTAATTGACAGATAGATATTATGAAACTGATCCACAAAAGGGAGGATGCTTATAAGTGCTGGGTATTTAAAATTACTGGGAATATATTGGCCCCTTTTTATTGATTTCATTACAGGAATTCTGTACAGGCTTCTCATCTTCTGGTAAGTAGTGACAAGACTACAATGATCAGCACTTTTTTGCTTGTTTGTTAAAACAGAGCTCTTTTCAAATCTAAGGTTCTCAAAACAAAAAAAAAAAATTTCTTTTATTTAAAGATTTTAGGTAGGTTGATAGAAGAGCTACAAGTTTGTTTATCTGGATAAAAACTTCTTACTACTGTAGACAGGCTTTTAGAGAACAATTATGTTAACAAAGTTATTTCAGAAAATGCTACTAAAAATGTGGTTTTTATTCTCATTTTATTTTAAAGTAACCAAAGAAATAAAATAATGTGGAGACTAAAGGAACAGAGTGAGAAATAGATTTGCTTCCAGTTCATGAGTTGACTTTGAAATCTTAATTATTAATAATTTCCCTTTTTCTTCCCACTGTACTTTTTAGCCAATTTCTTCACAAACCCTGTGGAGAATCATAGAATGGTTTGATATGGAGAAGATCCTAAAGATCATATAGCTCCAACCCCTCTTCAATGACCCATGACCAGGGACACCTTTCAGTAGACTAGATTGCTCAGAGACCCATCCAGCCTGACCTTGAAAACTTCCAGGTGTAGGGCAGCCTAAATTTCTCTAGGCAAATTGTTCCAGTGCCTCACCACATTCACAGTAAAGATTTCTCCCCTAGTATCTAACCTAAACCTACTCTCTGTCAGTCTGAATCCCTTCTCCCTTGTCCTGTCACTACATGCCCTTGTAAAAGTCCCTCTCCGTCTTTCTTGTTGGTTTCCTTCAGGTACTGGAGGGCCACAGCTGGGTCACCCCAAAGCCTTCTCTTCTCAAGGCTTAACAATCTAAATCCTCTTAGTCTTTTCTCACAGGAAAGATGCTCCACCTCTGTAATCATCTTTGTGTCCTCCTCTGGACTCATTCCAACAGCAGTGTCCTTCCTGTGCTGGGACCCCCAGAGCTGGATACAGCACTCCAGGTGGGGTTTCACAAGAGCAGAGGAGAATCAGGAGGCAGACTTCATATCTGCCCCACATTTCATACATCTGAAGAATTCTAGCTGAAGCTACCTTTGGGTAATAATAGGGTAACTTAATCAGTGGAGTTGTAGAGGTTAAAATCTCTGTCTTTTTCTTGAAAGAAAGATAGAGGGACTGACTGGTACTATAATTGAATTTTTTATGTGTATATCAGTATGGTTAAATCATTGCCTAGCTCTATTGCTAAGCCAGCAAGCCTAGGCTGTATTACATTTTATTCTTTGGAAACCTTAAAACACAAGAAATCCATCACACCTAATGTGCTTGATGTTGAATTCAGAATGGTGTGCCCTGTAAAACACTGGACTGTGAGGCAGAAATGGATTTCTGAGTGCAATAAGAAATATTTGAGCAAAAGTGCCATCTTGAATGGCCTCTCTGCTGCTCCTTTTCCATAAAAACTGCTATTACAGATGCTTTCATTGAATTGTAAGTAAATGGCTGCTGGAGTAGACAAGTGTTCACCCAGTCAGATACAACTAATGGATGACTGAACAAGCTGTTTCTTATTGCTACTGTGTTGTCATTTACCATCTCCAGCTGAGGTTACTGTTCACAGACGCTTGATGATTTGCACACTAGAGCAGTAGGTAGGGATGCTTACATGTTAAAAATCTGGATCAGGCTCAGGACCAAACTGTTTGAGGCACACTCTGTGTGATCTGATTACCGACATAGCTAGACCTGCTTCAGTAATCTGCTGTGTGTATGTGTATGTCTGAGTTGATATGAGCTAGTAACCAGGGCACTGGAGTTCACTTACTTGTTTTTCTCTTGTACCTATAAATACAAAAAAATCAATGTGAACATCACAAGATACAAGATGCTATGGCTGTCTTGGTTAGTAGTTTCTTTATAAATACTCAATAGAGGGTGCAGGTAACTGTTCAACTCTTAAATGTGAAACCTGTTATGTTGAGATACCCAGCTAAGGTTATTTAAAATCCATAAAGTCAATCTTCCAGGACCTAAGGAAGAGAAAAAAGTCTTCAGGTTTTTTAGCATCTGCCTTTGTTGCATAGGAAAGAAATGTAGTTGTTGACTTCCTTGAACTTTGTTTTCTTTTTGTGCTCTTGCGTATTTCTCACCTCTTGATGGTTACCTCAAGGAAGAAACAATAATCAACCCATAAAATCAGAAAAAGAAAGTTGAAACTATTAGCCTAGTAAGATTTAAAAAAAAAAAAATTACTAGATATTCTCAGTGGAGCAGGGCTTACCCAATTTGTTCTGAAGTGCAGTGTATGTAATGACTGATCTAAGGAGCAGATTTTGTATCTGTCAACACAATTAAAGGATCCACCAGTACCAAGTGAACAGGCATGTGCTGTTTAGTTTGGGACTGCTGAATTAAGCAAACTAGGAAAACTTTTTTTCTTTTAATGTGGCTGACAGGAAAACATCATAATAGCCTCACCTATGTTGCTGCATTCCCAGTGCTACAGAAGAGCATCAAGTTTTAAAGATGGAGAACACCACTAACAAGAAGGTTTCTGAAAAGGATTTGCTTTCCAGCTGAGGTCAACGTCCTCTTGTGCTCAAGGTACAGCTGAGGGGTGGCCACAAGTAGGAGTAAGCAGGTGGTAGTTAGTGGAAATTCATTGATACATGGGCACTTTTTGACATCCAGTATGATGGTAATGGGAACTTCTATGCCAAGCACAAAAACAATGAACATGAGGAGATATTTTTTCACAGATGCAGATATCTGTATTGGAACCAGCAACAAAGTAATCACAAAGGTGTAGGAAAGGTGTTTAGGAGAATAACCAGAGTCCAGGACCTGAGACCTCCTTAGGTTCATCTGTGTTTTTTATGACAAGTGCCAGGCAGAGATTTGAAGTCTCAATGTGTGGATGAGATATAGAGGATAGTGATAAATTATAACGGTATGAAGATGAGTAGATGATGTAAAAATCAGATGTACTCGTATTTGGAACTAAGGAAACTGTATAGGAAGGATGAGTGGCATCTTTATCATACTGGAGTCAAGCTGATGATACTGAATTAGAAAGGTTACAGAGGAATATTGAAACTTAGAAATTGAGGGAAAGCTTGGAATTACAAAAGATCACCTGGTTTATATTGATATGAAGTATGTCCAGTGCAGTCCTGAACAGTCTGAAAGAAGTAAATGGCATTGAAAAATTTAAAGGAGGTAAATTAATTCAGCTATAATTCCTATTTATTCATATATGCAGCTCTAAGTGATGGAGTGAGTATAAAACTTTAAAGTATTTTTACACCAGTCTAAATTCTGAAAAAATAAAAAAAGGAAAAAAAATGAAAATACATGACATTAAGTGGTGCTTGCAAGCAGCCGTTTTGCAAGCAGGAAATTTAACAGGACATAATTTTAGCAGGCTACCAACTTCACAGGGATCAAATTATTTTCACTGATGGGAGGATGAATGGCATAACAGGACAGGTTTTAAAGGAAAGGAGAAGTACTGTGGAACCCTTGTGGCCAGAATTCCCAGATTCTAATAGTAAGATTTTATTAATTATACTATTATATTATACTGTTTATACCATAGTTAAGAAAAAAAAAATGAGCAGAGTGTTAAACAAAATGAGTCAAATTGCAAATTTATGGCAGGTAGAAGAGTGGGAAATTAAAGCTACTGTGTAAAGATCAATTTAATTTCTAGATGCAATAATTGGCTGCTTCTGAGACAAACTATGTGTAACAACAGGAAAATATGCCTTTCTGGTTTACACTGAGTGCTGATCCACACTATGCAGCTGCTCTGTAGTAGTTACCATAATACAATTAGGTTTAATGTTGTAGCAGGAGCCAATAGGCAAAACAAATCCACTCCATGCATATTCAATTTTAAGAGTTGGAAGTGTATGAAAATGAGAGAATTTGTCAAAACCAAACACCTCCTTAAAGCAGCAGTGCAAGAAAATGCAAGCAGTCTACAGTCAGTTAAAAATCTATTTTACTAGAAGATCAAATAAGTTGAGATGCAAACAGAAAACAAACAAGCATTTAAAAAAAATTAAAAAGTTGGAAAGTTGGTAGGAATGAAAGCAAGAAGAGCAGGAAAACCCACAAAATATGTGGCAGGTGCCATGCTTGAGCTCATATGAAGAAGCTCTTTATATAGTTCAAAACTGAGGAAGTAGGTAGGTAAGTGGTTTTTTCTTGATGACAAAAGAGTAGAGCAGCAGGAGGAAAATAAAGTGAGTTCTTAGCATTGGCCTTTGCTGCTGCAGGTATTGGAGGGATTCCCAGTGACCCACGCTTTTTAAGAGACAGAGCAGAAACACTAGCTCAATTTCAGTAAATGTATGGGTTATATTAGATCTGATAGACAAGTTGCATCTGGTAAGACTAGGATGATATTCACCAGAGAACTCTGGAGGAATTCAGATGTGAAATTATGAGTTTGGTCTGCAGCCCAATATTACAAATAGGAGCTGTACAGGAGGAGCGGAATATTGCTGCTGCAATCCTACTTGCAAAAGGGCTCTGGAGGACATCCTGTCAGCTACAGAGCAATGAAGCTGGTGTATACATCTGATAAGACAGTAGAAACTGTAATAACAAATATAAGCACATGGATTAAAGCTCTCTGGGAGCCAGCATGGTTTCTGTAGAGGGAGAACCTGCCTCACTAACAATCTGTGTAACATTTCTGTGAATGGGGTTTGATGTGCATAAAGTAAATCTAGTGGAGATAAAGAAAGTAAATTACCATGGTGTGACTGACTAAAACACTAGGGGTGTAATGGAAGCCAATAAATGAACCCCTGTGATAGAAGAAGAGGAATCTGCAAGGCTGATGTACTCATGAAGCCCAGAGTAGGCCTAGATGCAAAGGATCTGGCTTCTGCCCTCATTCAAGAGGCACCAAAGAGTGGGTTTTGTTTTAAATGGACAGCAGATGAGTGGCTTAGCTGGAGGTGCAAATGCCTCCCTGAGTTAGACCAGAATGGGAGGGAGTAAATTCATGGCTCAGCCCAACATAGAGTATAAAAAATAGCAAAAATATTTTGAGGGGAAAAACAATGCTGAGCTGCTTTCAACCCACACATTGTTTCCTGGTAAGGTGGGATGCCCAGTGTTGTGACAATCAGCAGGTCTTAGAGACAGGACTGATAATTGGATTGAACTGTATATTGCAACTGCTACTTTTAGTGAAGCGAAATTTACCTGTGTATTGTGTTTTCAATATATTATGTATCACTCTGCTAAATCAGAAACCCTGTGTGGCATCAAACATCTCCAAGTAAGTAAATTTTACATTAAATATTATCCATTCCATACACAGAATATCTAAAAGAACCGGACCAGAATATGTTGAACACTGACATGTGGCTTTAGGGGAAGACTTTTCTTGTATTGAAAGTTAGAGTAGAGGAAGGGTAGGGCTTAGCAATCACTTTTCAGGGTAAAGGAGGAGAAGTGAGACACCAGTCCTGTAGGACTGATGATGTTATTGAATTTATTTAACTTCAGTAGTGTCCTAGAAAATACATGAGGAGTGAAACTTTCAAGCTTGCAGATGATAAGAAATTACCCCTGAAGTAAGCTAAATGTGCCTCCTTACCTCAGTGGTAAAGCCCTGTAAAACAGATTTAAAAAACAGAGAAAAAAAGCTGCATATGAACTTTCACATAGATTATTAATATAGGCAACTTAACTCCTGAGAGCTCAAACTACAGCAAATTGTGCCAAATGCAAAGCAAGAGGTTCCAATACAGCAACAGCAAGGAAAGTTTGGATAGACAGTCCTGTCAAATATTTGGTTCAATGTGCTGTTTGCCATTCCTGTAACAATTTTCAATATCAGGGTGGCTTGAGGGAATGGATGAGATGACAGAAAGTATCTAGACCTAAATGGTATTTCTAAATAGTATATCCGTCTTGAAGGCAGGAGCTGAGCTAGGTGCTTGCTAGGATGTTCCTGTCCATGCCATGTCTTTGATTGCATTCAGATAGTGAGCACTAGCTGCTGGTATTCTCTTTGTGCAGTGCCAAAGTCCAGACAGTGCAATAGTTCAATTCTTTCATGTCTTTGATGAGGTAGCAGAACATGGTTGCTACAGTGGAACTAAAAGCCCTTCAGATAATATGACATTGTCAGGTTTAGAAACAGCAGCACAAAACGTGAGCAATTGGCACTTATTTTAATCACTGTGTAGAATGAGTTCCCATTTGTTATCTGAAGCATAATGATTAGCCAAATGTTTCTAGTCAATTCTGAATGTATTAATTTAAATCTGAATAATAGATCATTTGTACACCTCCTTGGGCAGAGAACATGCATATTTTCCAGTTATTGCAGTTGACTTAATGAGTGGCTACTCGGTTGTATACTAAGCCCTCAGTACCAAGCTGCTTCTCTGGATTAATAATCTTTGTGATATTTCATTAATATTCATTGTTAATTAACACTTATGGAACAGAGAGGGAAATGTGCAGTATAACATGAGTTTTTTTCATCATTTCAACTTCATTAATTCAACATCATGTTTTTTCATCTATTTTTCATAATATAGTCTGTCTAAGAAGAACAATACTTGACAGAATTAATCTTATAGTAGATAAACAGCCTGATAAAGCAAAAGTTTTTTCAAAGCATCCTAAACAACTATTCATATCCTCCATATTCAAAGGTTTCCCTGTCTGCTATTCTGCTAAGCAACATATTTTTTCTTGCACTTATGTCATTAATGTTGCTGCTTTTTGTCAAGGTTTAGGATATATTGTGGCAAAGCTATAAGGGAAATATTTTATCTTCTCTTGGACCAGTTAATGTGACCTTAGAGAAAAAAAAAAAAACAAAAAAAAAAAAACAAGCTTTCATGTATACCAATTCTTTCTGCCATTAGAAATCATATTAGATTTGCAACACTTTCCTCTCGAAGTTTTTTATCTATCTTCTTTATCTTATGTGAAACAGTCAGTGAAGGGATGGAGAGAACAAGCAAAACAACACACCCTACCCCTTCAAATCCACAAGATTATCAATTCAAAACATTGTTTTCCCTAAAACTATTTCCACATCATAAAAATATTACTTTAATTAAAAAAAAATCCAAGGCAAAAACCACAAAAACAAACAAACAAACAAAACCACACTAAAAAAATTTCTAATTCTTGATTATAAGAGCAAGAGCATTTATAATTCTTGATAAAGGATAAATTATAGTTTTCTGGAAAGAAAGACAAAAAGGGGAATTAATATTGAAAAAATCTCTGAATTACAATACAATATCTATCTTCATATCTATGATGAAGACAAATCCAGCCAAATCCTCCATTAATTTCAGTGATAAAGAGAAAACATCAGAGTTAAACCTTTTAGAAAATCAGTCTTTATGGTTTTTTTTATCCTTAAAATACTGAAGAAAATGCACCCTTCCGTAAAAAGGCAAAATTAGCATAAGTTTTGTTTGTAAGTTGAAATCTGGATCAAAATGTTGCAAGGCTTATACACAGCATTTCTATTGCACAAAAGGTCAGCTGTTGTTTTGGCTGACATTCTTAATATAGTAATATTTCACAGCTGGTAATTTGCAGCCAGTAATAGCCAGATGGTGCTTTTTCTAAGGTGAATTTAGAGCATTTTGAGCAGTTGTAAATGTGAGACTCATAATAGCACAGCAACACAGACTATTCTAGAGCTCTGTCTTTCTGGACTCAATAGCATGCTTAATCACAGCCAACACCAGACATGCTCTACATAGTAGACTGAAATAAGGAAACTATGATAATAAGGCATAACAAAATTGCTATATTTTTGACCTCTGTCAGACTTAAATTTCAACTTGCAGAGCTCTTTGCTCTCCTGAGAATGCTTATTTTGAGATTTTCTGCAATTTTTGTACCTATTTTGGCAGGCTTTATTTTAAATTACTGCCTCATTATGCTAGGTGTCTCTGGTGCCTATGTAAAACATTTTATGTTACCAGACACTAATGTTACGAGGTTTTGGAGAGCTGGAAGAGGAGATAAAGGTATAGATCTGAAAACATGTATATCTGGAATAAAATTAGTCAAAAAAAACAAAAGTGGAGAAATAAATAATATGTTTGCCATATTCATGCTGCAAGACTATGTCATCCTTATTTTCAAGGAAAATTGTTTAGTAAAATCTTGTTACCATGTTCAGCTCCAAGCCTGAAGTGTTAATAATGGGCAAGGGAATGGTAAATGATGAGCTCCACAGATTTCTTGCCAGTTGATAATATTTTCTGAAAGTTATTTAAGGTAATGGCTTGACATGATAATCTGCTTTCAGACTATATTAGAGTTAGACCCATTGTCAAGTAAAGGATGTCTGAAAGCAAGAAACTCCTCATCTCCCTATCCCTCAGGAACCTTTCCAGGAAGTATATATATATTTTTAAGATGCAATGTTGAAAAGAGTCTTGTGAAATTATGTTGATAGTCTTGGATTTCAAGGCAAAAATCCTTGTCCTAGTGATATATACCAGTCTCCAGGGTTTTTGCTTTGTCCAGTGAGCAACAAATTTGCCATATTCATTTGTAAACTTTCCTTGCAGTTGAGCTAATGGTATGTGCAGTAACAAGAAGACAGAACATTGGACTACAGGGATCTGAATGGTTATAGAGTCTAATCTCTCCCAGCCGCAGGCAATGAGCCACATGTATGCTCTCACTTAGTGGGAGAATACAAATCCAAAGAAAAGGACTGCCATTTCATCCCAAACAGGGCAGAAGTGTAAAGATCAAGCAAAATATCTAAACAAAGGATTATGAAAATAATTTTTAAGAAGATAAAACTGCAACAAAATTAATATTTAACGAGGATTGGTAGGAATTAAGTTCACCATATATAAAACTGTGTAGTACTGTTCTTGTTTAACTAAAAGACAGGGTTTATAACTGAATAAAGGTAATTGTTTTCCCCTTGAAATTTTTTTGTTAATATCCATAATATCTGCATATCTGTACCTTTTTGTTTTAAAGGTGGAAGAACTCTTGAATTGAACTTTTGGCAAAGAACTGAGGGCTCTGAGCTAGTGAGGGATATTCTCTGCTTGAGGAGACCACAACTCCTGTCTGTTGTCATCCCAAAGACCAGAGGTTAGCTTACTTAATGTGGCCTTTTGCATCAGCAAGGAGCACAGCTCCTTAAAGTGGTGAGAGTGCTGCAACTAGCAAACTTTTCTTTGCAACTTTCCTGGACTGTATAGTGAAAAGGAAATACTCAAATAGTAGAGGCTCAGTGCTTCAGGAAGGTGTTCAGGAGGTGCGTTCCTTCCTGGGAAATAAGTCAGCCTAAGTGGCATAAGTTGTGGAGTTCCTTTCCTCTTTCCATAGTTTGCAGGGGGAGAGGCAAGTGCGGTGGGCAATGAATATTTGGAAATGTCTAACAAGAGTGTTATATGACTATCATAGAACTCTGGATTTTTTTTTTTTTTTTGTATTTCCATTTAAACAACATAGTTATCACTGTTTTTCTCCTTTCTGATTTTAAACTCTTAAATAGTTATATCCAGAAACTCTGTCTTGGTTTTGTAGTAACAAAAGTCTTCTCTTTGGAAACAGAGAGCTCAGGGATGCAGCCAAATATTTCAAATCTTTATCAATAAATGTCTACATTTTCACAAAGCCACAGAGGGAGGTCACTGTGTGATTGGGATCTACAGGGTTTCTTCGTTCTTGCGAGTTGGGTCAGTGGCAAACTAGAGGTACTCTTACAGTGTACCTTAGTGAGTCATGACATATTCCAGCATTCTGAGCTTCTTCTGACAACTCAAGTGGCTGATTTTTGGTAATGTATAAGGGTATCTTAGTCACAGAAAATAATTTTCCAATGAGTTATCAAATTATAAATAAGTATTTTATTTCCTTATACTGAATATCATAATGAAGTATTTTATTTCCCTGTTTTAGCATCTGATAAAATTATTCTGTGTAATTTTTTGGTTGACAAGTAGTTCATAATAAGTCAGTAATGTGCACTTTCATCCCAGACAGACAGCTGCCTCCTGGGCTACATCAAAAGAAGCGTGGTAATCAGGGCAAGGGAAAGAATTCTTCTCTGCTTTCCTGAGGTCCCCTTGGAGTGCTGTGTAAAGCTCTGGGATACCCAACATAAGAGGTACATGGACCTGACGGAGTGAGTCCACGGGAGGGACAGGAAGATGACCAGAGGGGTAGAGTACCTCTGTTTTACAGAAAGGCTGAGAGACGCGTCTGGTCAGCATGGAGAAAAGAAGGTTCTGGGGAGATCATATGGCACTTTCCAGGGCATAAAGGGGGCCTGCAAGAAATCTGGAGAGGGACTTTTAACAAGGGTATGTAATGACAGAACATGGGGGAATGGCTTTAAACTGATCTTTACTGCCGATGTGGTGAGGCACTGGCACAGGATATCCCCACTCCCATTCCTGCCAGTGTTCAAGATCAAGATGGATGGGACTCTGAGCACAGTGGTCTCATGGAAGGTTTTCTTCTAAATGGTGGGGGTATTGTAACTAGCTGATATTTAATATTTTTTTCCTAGCTAAACTATTCTAGGAATCTATGATTTTGTAACTGATTGCTTGAGAATGATCCCAGTAAAGCAGGTAATGTCATCCCAACCACACTTGGATGCTGTAAGAAAGGGGGAGAGATAGCAAAGTTTACAAAAGATGCAATGTTTCCCAGGGGAATATAGAATGATATTGTTTTGTGTGACACATAATTTTCTTTTTGCCATTTATGTTTAAAAAATGCTGAATGACTGCTTTCTGCAATACAGAGCTGGGAGGAAGAAATGTATGGCTGGAGGGCAAAGATTTATAAACCAAAAACTGCAGGGAACTTAGTGGTGCTGTAAGTAAATGTCTAGCCCAGTGACACCCCATTGAGGGTCAGACCTCTGAGGTGAAACAGCCATCAGAATGAAGTGAGTTGTTCTCCTGGATATGTAGGACAGAGAGAGATTACCAGCAGGACAGGAATTAAATCTATTTGTGCCTCCAGGACACTTTGTTATAAATTTGATCCATTTATGCTTCTAAAAGGTTGTTCAAAACCCTAATTAGCAACAGGAAACCTGAAGGACTTGAACTGCAATCCATTGTTTTGTTTAATGTGGAATGTGGTGAATCTTGCCCAAAGCGCCAGAGACAGGAATAGAAAAGCTGCTTGTTCTGTGTATAACAAAGTGCAATGTGCATTGCCCTTAACCTTAGCTTTTCCCCCTAGTCTTTAACTTAAAGAACTAATTTTAACAAGACAGAATTCATTAATTTTACCTAACTATAGCCTAGGAGGAAGTTGGGCAAAATTGCTAATAACTGTGTCTCTAAATGTGGAGTTGCTATTTGTATAAAGACTGTCTGAGCAGAACTACTCTTGAAACTGCATCCTGCGTGACTTACATTTCTTAACTCAAGAGGGCAAAATGCAGTGAATGAATAGCACAAGTTAACATAAGTTTTCATCTTAAACAAAGATAATAGTGCTACATGGAGGTAAAAATTAACTGCGACTAATCAGCAGACATCAGAGAATTTTCATATACTGATTTATCACAAGGGCTTACTTAACAAGGGAGGAAGGAGGAAGCAAAGTACAAGTTGTTGACATAGAATATATAAAATCTTATTACTGCTCTAGTGAACTGAGCAACTTTGACTCTCTTCTAAATTCTTTTTGTTTGGTGAACAGAAACCTAATCATTCTAAGAAAAACCAAGAAATAGACAGGTGGATCTGCTTTGTGAAAAATGGATTTGAAGTTTTAAATGCTGTCATAGCTTAAATTTATTTTAACCTTTGCAAACCTTGTGCATGTTACTTGCATTATTTATATATTTCTTTTGTTCCCTACAACTGGTTTGCATTGCTGTCATCTCAGATACAGCAGTATTGCAATGTGATAACATGATATAAAACTACCTTTTTTCCCTTGGCAAAGTCCACATGCTAAATTTCATTGATCAAACTTCTTAGAAATTCAAAATGAAAATGGCTGGTTGTGAAAGATTTTTCATATGCTTTCTAAAAGGAGAAGATTTTTTTTTAAGTTATATTTTAACAGGAAGAGGGAATGTTTTTAAGTATTTAACTAAAGATACTGGACTACATATTAAGTGGACTTCAAGTTGGGATTCATGCTTTTCCATCATGTAATATCTCTGATGAAGATCTAAATTCAGGTACTAATAAGGCTACTATATCTAGTCTTTAATGCTTTTTCTGAGTATTTTCCTCATTTAATACAAATGCTGACATGAGAGGTAACAGGAAGACAGGATTACTTTGGGTTGTCCTAGAATTTTCATATGAAGTTATTTCTGCTGAAATGATTGTCTTAGCTTAAATCCATTTTTATTTTCTTCCTCTCCTCTCTTCAGCTTCATACTTGTTTCTGATACACTGGCAGTCAAAGGATCATGCCCCTATCAGAGAAAACATGTTTGTTTTCTCAAAACTGTCTGACATCTCTAACTTACTTGCCAATGAACCTCTGATCCATCAGCATATGCTTGCAACAGGATGTTAATATTTTCAGCTGTCCAAAGCAAACTGTTATTGTAATTGCACAGAATAAGCTTTTTCACAGCTAGATTGCCATTCTTCTTTGAAGTCTACATAGCCTTTAAAGCTAAACTATATACTTTATTGATAATCAGAATGGTCTGGGAATTAATGGAAAACTGATGGTCTGGGAACTAATTTGTTCAATTTGGGAATAGGTCAAAACAAACAGAACATTCAGAAATGCTATAGATGGCATATCAAGATGTGCCAGATGGGAAAAATATCAAGACTCAATAAGGTATCTTGATTTTTCAAAACCTAGGAATAATGCTGAGGAGTTTTTTTATTCAACAATCCCCACTACTGCTGTTCCACATATTTAGTTCCATCCACTCACCCTTTCAAAATAAGACATGGTCAATAAAATAGTGCAAAATAGTCCTTCAACCAAAAGCATTCTCTATGCATTTGTCATGTGGAGTCCATCAATTTGTGATGAGCTAGAGGAAACATTTCTTTGCTGATGTTTATAGGTATTTTACCTTATGTATCTGCCAAGTCCTTTCTCAGGTGAAATATGAAAAGCTAAATGCATTTATTTAAATTTTTAATTTTTTTTAATTTTTTTAATTTATTTAAATTGTTTATATTTAAAGTTTGACTATGTGTTACACATGGTAGATAGACAAAGGGTAGTCTGGATCCCCTCCACATTTCCCTACCCTCCCACCTCTAAAGATAATTTCAGATAACTAAAGTAAGCCTTGTTTTTGTGTAAGAAGAAAAGATTTTAATAATTTGAATACATCATAGCATAGTTTACTAGAGACATTGTTGAGGTATTTTCTGACAGTTTATGCGGAAAAAAGTTTTCTTCCTCAAGTACATTTTGTCACATTGCAGCTGGATTAATTTAAACCAACTGCATTATACTTTTGACAGTAAGTGCTTCAGTGCTCGGCTCATTTGCATATTATCTGTTTGAGAAACTGATGTGGGGGTTTGCCCTTTAAAAATTAAGTAATTCTCTATCACAGTTTGGCATGCCACCTTGAGATGCTATCGCATATGTGGACAGCTAAATGCTTGAGACACTTATCCATCAACACTACTTTTCAGGTAATAGTGGGGTAACTGATACTTCCTACTGATATTTATTTCCAAATGATAATTTAGAAATTACTAAGAACTTTATTATAGTATTGGGTAAATTCTGTACCTACTTATTTGGTTTCCCAAGATTTAAAGAGAAAATATCCCTGAGTATACAAGTGCCTAAAAATACTCCAGAAAACAACAGTTTAGCAAATATCTGCTGAAAAAATTCTCTGTAAAATAGTGTTAATTACAGTGTTGACTGAAAAGAAGCTTTTGGAGTGTCTATTCATTAGCAGGGGATTTTAGAAGGTACAGAAAGTCAGAAGGCCTGATCCAACCTTTTAAAGGGGATAGTCTTTCAAATTATCCACTCCTTGTCCACCCTCTAGTTTTACCTGCAGATATGCTGAGCAAAGGAAGCTGTTTCTTAAATTTGTTCCTTTCTTTGCATTTCTGTTGTATAGCTGTTTACATTTATTTTCCTGCTTTAAGAAGTACTACATAAGATTTTAAAAAAGAAATCACATTTTCCTCAGTGAAAACTTACTATTTCCATACATCTTTGTGTACATGATTGTGTCTAGAAATAAAAGTAGGGAAATTAATTTATATTATCCAAATGCTGAGACACTGAACAGCTAGTAATGTTTTTTGTAAATTTTCAGGTTTTGTAAATTTCTTCAATACAGAAATAATCAGAGCTAGGTCTTTGCAGATAGGCAGGATTTATAACAGTGGCCTTTATTAAAGTGAGAAGGCATCAGTTCCAATTTTAAGACTGCTGATTTTGATACATTTCTTTTGAAAATTCAACAAGCAATTTCACTAGCCTTGATTTCTAGCATGCACATACATGCCCCATAGCTCTCTTCAGACTTCAAAGTCTCTAATCCTGAGGCATTGGGGACCTATGTATAATTTACAAATTCAGGATTATTCAATGCTATACAAATATTGTGATTTCTGGAATCCACTGTCTCATCCATGGCTTTAAATGGTGTCTGTCATGTCCTGCATACAGGATGAAATTAAAGACATCATTAACTTGGAGTATACTTGGCAATGTTGCAAAATATGCTTAACAAACTGAATGACTAGAACAGTGGTACTCTTGTAATATTTCCTGTATGAGGTGGCATTTATAAAGCTTATTGTTTTAGGAGAAAATAATTGCAAAGTGTAGTTTTTAAGTGCTTTCAAAAAACTTTGACACATGCCATCTGAGGTAGTAAACCTTTGATGTCTAATCCTGAACCAAATTTCAAAAAATTAATT
The DNA here is from genome assembly GCF_050655825.1 of Lonchura striata. NCBI lineage: Eukaryota > Metazoa > Chordata > Aves > Passeriformes > Estrildidae > Lonchura > Lonchura striata. Next base: position 58,863,120 of record NC_140704.1, read on the forward strand.
TTCAGTAATAGACAAGAAATATTAAAGGCTTCTTTGAAAAGGAGAGCCTTAAACACAGAGAGGACTAAGTGAACAAATTACTGGGTTATTTTTATGTAAGAAATGAGGTTGCTCTTGAATGGCATGTTTTTGCAACAGTAACCAAACCCTGTTCCTAGATGTAAATATATAATTGACAGCATCCCTTGATGTAAGCCTTTTGCACTTCATGTATCTTTTGAATGTGAAGAATTAAGTAAAAAGCACAAGAACTGGGGGGAGAGCAAGGGGAGAAAGGTAGTGGTGGTGGGAAGAGGGGAGAAGTCAGACTGGAAGATTATGAGTGATGAAATTTAAGAAGGGGCATTGGTGCAGTTTAAAGCAGATAACCAAGAAGTCTGCCATGCCTGAATGCATTGGCATTTCACAAACAAGAGTGAAGAAGGGAAACAGCCCTGTAAACATTAAAGTCTGAGAATGACTGGGAGGAAAGGCATTTCCTCCTTGTCCTGGGAAGGACAGAGAGTGAGCGAATGGCTGTGTTGGTGCTGGGCAGCCAACCAAGGTCAACACCTCATGTAGGAAATTAAGGATCGAGCAATCATTCAAGTATGAGCCCTACCTGGATCCCTGATGGTGTGAAGGAGGTGCAGAGCAGGTAAGCTCACCTGGACAAGGCGTGCCATAGTGCTTGCATTCACACATACAACAGGAGCAATGACTATGAATCCAGCAGGCAACCTGCTTGTTTTAAAAACAAAATAATTCACTGGCATTTTGCAACACTGTTGTAACACCACACTAAACTTTAATGCTATTCCCTTGCTAAGTAGGGGGAAAAATAAATAGACAAGAGGTAAAATTTACATCCTTATGGTAGTTGATGAAGCATAGTTAGGTCCAGTGCAAATTGCCAAGGGACCCACAACATCTACTACAGTATAGTATACAATGTAGGTATAAAATCCAGATGCACTGGGAGGCTTAGATAATATAATTTCATGCATAATTTCCTATTTCCTGCTGTTTTATTTTCCCACTTTCCTGAGACTAGCTATTAAGTTTATTATGAATTATCGGTTTAATATCTACTATGTACTTAATAGAAAAGTAAAAAAAAATAGTCTGTTACTTTGACTTTTTTTTAATCTTTGCTATAGCTGTGGTAGGTTTTTACAGAAATTATTTTTTATCATGATATTGCAGTATTTGAAGTTATTTCTTTATTTTTCCCTCAATTTTTATTTGTAAACAAATGTCTTGCTCAGATCCAGAATCATATTCCTTTTGTCATAAACTTTCCTTTTCAGATTTTTGCTAAAATCTGTGAAAGAAAATTCTGTTTTGTCTATGATTCTGTAGAAGGGATTTTCCCTTTCTGACTTTAGACAGGATGTTGCATTATTATATTACTTAAGAAATAAAGGCAACATAGAAGGATTACTTCAATATGTCTAATTTTCTATACACTGTAAACTGCTGTTAAAAATAAAAACCTCTTTAGAGTAGCTTGGCCAGACCCCTCTCAGAAAAGCTTTCCTCCCGCAAGTATTGAAATCTAACATGCACCTCTGAAAAGGTAGAAACAGCCAATCCTTGTTACTTTTCTTGCCTAATGTTAAGTCCTTTCAGAAAGGTACCTGAATTTAAGCATGTGATTAAGGAAGTATTAGCATGATGACAGTCTCTGAAGTGTACACCTGAATAAGTCCTTTCTCATTGCAATGATTGTATTGTTTCTTCCCTTCAAAATGACTTTTAATGGTTTTCTTGTTTGTGCATTTAAAAACATTGATACTGCTTCCTGACTCTTTAAAAACTTCTTGGGTAATAGCAGAGCATCTCCAAAATGAAGGAGTAGAGGTATGTAGTGAGACAAAGCACTGCATCTTTAGAAAAGTATCTTTTCAGGCTTCAGTAGTAAAATTGGACTGTTTTTTTCTAAGTAATGTTTTTCACTACATGATGTCCTACTTTCACTGTTATGCTATTGGTACTATTCTCACTCTTTAGGGCAAGAAATTAATAGAATAATTATTAACATATTAAAAAAAATAATCTCTATTTTGACACATATTCTAAAGCTCTTTATACCAATGAAGATAATTTTAATTGGGAAGAGACTATGACATCTTCTCAAGACTGTTGCAGGTGTTCAAATTCTCTGCTGTTACTTCAGCCTGTTACACTGCCACCTTCCTCCTGTGCTTTTGAGTTGGGATCCACCATGTGGCCCCCAGATGACTCATTCTCACTATTCAGCCCCTCATGTATTCTGCCTGTGACTCTCCTGACTTTATTATCATGAGCTGTGTCACAATAGCAAAGCCCCATTTAAAAAGCTTCTATTTCTTTGATCTTCTGTCTTTCATTGCACTCAATTGTAGATTGTGTGTCTCCTTTAAATCCCTAAGATGGATGCACCCTTTATCACCTCCACTACTGTTGTTTTTATTTTAGCTTAATGTTTCATCTCCTACAGCGAGGTTCTTTTGAGGAGAGACCCTGTCACTAGTTCGAAATATACTGTTACCTGTAGTTCTGGCACTGGTGCAAAAGAATGGCCAAACATTTGTACTCTTTAGAAGGCTATTTCAAAATGTTAGGGTCCATTGAGGCCTAGAATAAGGAAGGGCTGATTATGTTCAAGTGACTTAACAGTGCAGAAATGTAAGTAGTGAAAACTCAGGCAGCTTGCGTGGCATAAACAAATTGCATTGTTTACAACACAGAAACTAAATGTGAAAGGTTATACTGACCTTGTTCAGAAATTAAATTACAGGTGGGACACTTCTGTTAATGTAGAGTCGTAAGCTACAATTACTTTTTGTCTATAATAAAGAGTAAGGTTAAGACAGATTGGTAACAATAAATGTTATAACAAGTAATAGAATTTCCTGATGCAATTCTAACAAAGTGATTTGAGACCAATAGAATCATACCTAGTATGGTCATGTATATGCTTAAGCGATGCTTTGCAATCAATATGTTCAACTGGTAAAATAAATCTTAAAGAATTGTTAAAACGGTGACTTCCCTGAGTTACACTTCTAGATATCATGCAATCCTCCTTCTGCTATCCATAATTCATATGCACTTTTGTTTCAGTTTGGACAAGGAATGAATAAATGCTAGGCCCCTTTTCAAAGACAGCTTATACAGACAATGGCAAAGAATTATTATAATAGTTCATATTTTGAATAAGTTTTTCTGGAGACTAAAAATGTATTTATTAGTTAATATGTTTATCAAAGGAACATGACACTTCTTAAATTCTTTGGGTATTTTATATTACATTGTTATATTACATTGTTGATATACATATAACATGTGTTATATGTGTCTCTAATATCTCTACAGTGTATTTTTTTAATTCAGGTTTAGTATTTTGTTAAAACTGATTGGGAACCAGGTTGTCCCTGTTTTCCAAACTATGTTGTCTTGTTGTTTATATCAATAAAGATTGATGTAAATTCTAATCTAGTCGGAGACTAGAATTTAATTCAATATTTTATATTGAATTAAAACTTTCAGTTCTATATTTATGTCTGACTGTTCTACTGAGGCAGGTCTTTGTGGAAGAGCTAAACATTCTTCTGCTCAATCCTGTTCTTTCCACAGTCAACCAGGGTTTTTTTCTGTTTCCACAATGTTTTGTTTCTTTTGCTAATAAAATCAGTACCAACATTATTCACATAAGCAAAGGCATATGGGCTGAAATGTTTGCTGAACTATTTAACTGTTTAGAAGGCAACTTTTATCTGAAATAGATAAGGCAAATAAAAGATTTTATTCCACTAGTAGATGGGGTTTTTCTCTTCCTTCTAAAAGCTAGTCTTACACCAGAATAAAGTTGATGTATACAATGCAAATATTTTGAAAATACTGAATGTTAATTTACCTGGGTTTCTGGATTTGAAATTGTAGAGAGCTTCAAAGGTTCTTTAAATTATGTTTACATCACTTCAAGAATTTCTTTTCACTTCTGTAGCACCCTCCATAACACAATCTGCAGTTCTTTTTCAAGGGCTTGAGTGTTACTCAGGAATGCAAAGAGAAGAATTGATGTCTGCTTATTTTTGCACACTTTATAAAAATGTTCTCTTACCTCAAAGGTGGAAAAAAAAACCCTAACAAAATCGAATTGAGAGGCCAGGGTGGAGAATGCCAAAGTAATTTTATGGTTATATCTTCATCTCTTACATAATATTCATGAGTGTTCTCAGATATAAAAACTAATTTTTTTTTTTCCAGAGTGCCCTGTAAAAATTGAGAGCCATGAAATGAAGTGCTTACAGAGAACATAAACCCATTCAGTAGATTTGCAGTATATAAACTTCATAAACTCCAAAAATCTGCTTGTATTCCAAGATAGATTGATGTTTCATCTGTAAATTGCAATATCTACTGCCATTAATTAGCTTTGCAGTTTTTAGTGTGTCAGTCCTCAGAGAAATTAGTGAGCATAATCATCGATCTTACTGTTTATTTATAGGAAACAATGCATGTAGACTTCATAAAATTTCTCTTTTTAGTCTAATCATACATAACACATAAACATGTAAAAGATGGGAGAACAGGAGCTTCTCAGGATCTGTAATTCACACAGAGATACTTTGATATTTACTGATAAACTACTAAAGTCCTTTCAAGACATCTGGTCTGTTCTTTCTATATGTTAATGTTTAAATCTGTGACAGGAGTTGTTTCTTTAAACTGAATTTTAGATGCTTTCATTTTATTTAAGTCCAGAATTTGGATGTTCAAAACTGTGCCAAATACTTGAAGCCTATGAGCTTTCTTACATCCATAGTCTTATTTATAATTGAAGTTTTCTTTCTCTGCAGCATCTTAATACCAATGCTATCCAGAAGTTTGGCTTCAACTCATGTGCAAGCCCAAGATTTTGGGCAAAGTTTATTTGTTCATTTACTGTCTACCCTCCTGTGTCTTTATCTGGAAAGGAAGAAACTAATTGTCTTCTAGGCCTCTCTACCTGCAAACCAGCAAGTTCAATGCTGATGCTTTTATGTGGTGAAGTTTCTGTAGGTACTACAAAATATGGAGAAAAAGCCTAGGAAAGGGATGTTACTCAAGAGTTCTCACTTTCCTAAGCACTTCCTACAGCAAAAGTAGGTTACATCTGGTCACATACCAGCATTGGTGCTCTTCTGAATTACTTATGCAAAAACCTAATTCTTACTTGGAGGGTCCCACTTTTGTCCCAAATACCTTCACGTGAGATGTTCCAGATTGCTATGACAGTAAGTTTATATTATAGCTTCATTTCTTGTTCTTTGCAGAACTAAGCTACAAATGCTAATTGCAGAGTTCACCAGCTGAGAATTGAGTAGTCAAAGGTTAATCAAGATTTTTGGGCAGGATGAAATCAGGGGGAAAGGTAGTGACTTCCATAGTCAAAAATGTAATTTACTTGTAGTGATCTGCTGGCAAAGTTCTTATAAAATTTTTAGATTTTGAGATTTTCCTTGTTCTTTTTATTGTCAAAAAATATTGTATCAAAGTTCTAAGCCTCAGACACTGAGGTGCAGTTTGAAAGATGAGTCAACAGCATGTAGTTAAATAAAGTAGCCTTTTTAATAATATAGGGATAATTATTTTCTTTTTCCTAATCTGCCCTCTAGAGAAGGCTATTGGAATAAATCTGGTGTCTCCTTCAATGTTGGGAACATACTGTTCATGAATCATCAGAGATACCATGATTGATATCCATAGCAGGCTGTTGAGATCCTGTCCAAGGAGAGAGGTTCTTCCTTTCTGATCCTTTGAGCTATATATATAATTTTCTAACAAGCAAGTATCTCCATTCATACAGGATGTTCTCATGAAGGCTTCTTACAGCACTTCCAGTTAAAGGTGAGGTCATACAGATGGTGTAATTGCAGCACCAAGGGGGAGCTGCCTGCAGACTCTACTATCATGATGAGCTGTGTGAGCTTGTTCTGCAAGCAAGGTGTTTGAGCAGCCCCACACATCCTGAAGCCACACTGGACAGGTGGCCCAGCACAGCACGGGCCTCAGGTCAATTGTGATGTGGATCACTGACTCCTTGGGGTGCAGCAGCCCCCCAGTCAGAATCACTTCACTGCACCTCTTGATCTGCATAGACCCTTCTGTTCCCAAGCATAGGAAATGTTACAGGTTATTTTGGGAAACTGTTCAGCTGTCAGAGTTTCCTGGCAGGCCGGGATGTTCCCTCTGCCCTACCACCTACTGCTGCAGCACAGGCTGGCATTGGACATGCCAGCAGGTTCCCCTGCAGTGGCTGCTTGTGCTGCATACAGCCTGCTCCAGCCCAGAGTACAAGCAGAGGAGACATGGACCCTTCAAGGTCAGCAGCTCCTCAGCATGTCTTCTGCAAGGCTCCCTATGCAAAGAGCAAGGGAAATATCAAAATATATCAAAAAAATCTTTCCTTTTCCATTTTTGTGAAAATAATTGGTAATCTAGCAAGGACCTGCAAGGATCTGCAAATTTTCTAGCTGGACAAAAACGTAGGCAATACACAAAAAAAAGTAAGTAGGTCTATGTTTTTATAAGGCGGCTAAATTATGATAATAAAATAGCAAAACTCAACCCATATCACATTTCATTGTTCAATAATCTAAAATATTTTAATACTTAGATTTCTATCTTTTCAAGTTAACTTTTATTTTCTTCCTCAAATCCATGAAATTATCTAATTGGGAGTTAGGTGAAACCTTTATTGATCTTTCTAGTTCTATTGCATTACTAGTCTGACACATCAGAGATATTAAAAGTGTCAAATTCCAAGGACAATTTTACGATGCTTGATAGTTTTTCCGGTGGTTAACCACAGCACCCTGTCATTAACAAACAAGCAATCATCATTTTATTTTTTTTTTCTTCAGTCATTAAGTAGGTAAATGAAATAAATAGCTTGTTAATGCTAGATTGTAGGAGCTTCTTGAGACCTAGCATGCTGAAAAGAACAGATTAATGCTCTTACTGCTGCCTTTGTATGTAGCTCACAAATTATATACTTGAATCTGATTTGCTACAAAGCAGTGCAGATTCATATAAAATAAACCATACTATAAGAAACAAGCACTAAAAATGCATTTGCAGAAAGCCTTTGGATAGCCTGTAAAATGCAAGAGAATCTGCATTACCCCATACATTCCAGCTTTTCACAGATGACTCCATGCTCAGCACATCAGTCAGAATCATTGAAAAGGCAAGAATTATTTTCTGGGGAATATATTTGACAATAAAATCCTTGAATTGTAATTAAAGTTGTCAGATTCAAGGCTGCCGGTGGTGGCAACAGTTTTACTAAGGGAAAAAAGATACATAATTTTTGTAATGTTTTATTGTACAGAAGGCTGTGTTAATATTGGATATGGTGTGCTTCACTGGAGATGGAAGGGAACTGCATAAAATTGCTGTTGTAGTTTCCATAAATAATCAAAATCTTGATTTGTTTTAAGGGGAATAAAAGGAACCTGGGAAAGAGTGTTATTTATTTACATTGTGGAAATCACTTTAATCAGACACTGGAAATTTCCAAGGGTTGTGTGCTCATTTGTATTTTTGTTTCCCAAAGTGGAGGTTAAGAATTCGATGTTAAATTCCCTGGGGGCTGTACATGTAAGCACTTAAAGGTAAGATGTTACTGCTAAGGGTCTGTCTTTTGTGAATCCTTTGTCCTCTTTCTTCCTGCATCCCTCTAAGCCTACATTCAGGAGTCCCCTGACCTCCGCCACATAATTTTCTCTAGATACTGCATGTTTCTCTCTCTACCCTCAGAATGTGTCTTGTATTCAAAATTGTTAATTCTGAATTGTAACTTTTTGACCAAGACTGTGCTCATGTGACACTATCAGCATACAGAATAGACGAGTGCTCCTGGAAGAGTTTAATCTGTATGCTTGGGGCAGCATAAATAGGGAATGAAATTCATAGGGGAATCAAATCCTTTGCTCAACACTGCATATCAAGAGAGCCCTGAAGAGAGCCTAGCATCTCTAGTCCAGCTCAGTGCTTCACCAGCTTCAAATGGGCTTCTCCAATTCTACTCCCAGGCTGGGGTGTCCAGCCCTGGAGGTGCTGTGAGCACTCCTTATTGCTTCTGGTCTTCCACATGGTTTGGGCAGCTCTGCCCCAGATCTGTCCCTTCCAACCCTAACTGCTCTGTCATTCTGGGATTCTTTGGTTAGTCAGGGTGTGCTCTTTATTTGCACATTTACTTAAAGATTCACTTTAAATTTTAATTCACAGGTCCAAGTAGTTATAATCTCAGAACACTCAACTTTACCTGAATAGAGTGAACTAAATCACTTTATTTCATCTTGAAAGAAAAGGTTACTGACAATTATTCTGATTTTAGAATCTTGTAATGACTGATTGCTAATTTGATGTGTCATGATTTTAATCATGGTTGTAGACAGCAAGTTTTTGGGTTTTTTTTGGTTGAAAATTTTAAAAAAAGATATGTGATACTACACTAAAGAAGATGCTTTGAACTGGAAGGTTCTTACTTTTTCATTGTTTGTGTGGCAAGTATTAGTCTGCTTGATGTCCATGCCAGTTGCCTGTCTGTTTGGATGCCTGTATCTGTTTCCTTTTCCCCATTCTTTCCACCACTTTTTCCAGAGGTATCACATGCCTGATCAATCTGTGCACATTTGCTGAGTCCACAAGTCATTTTGCCATTTGGAGCAATATTGAAGAAGATTTTGTGATGTCTCTTGAGGGCTTTTTGAAAAGACAAGAAAATTCACTTTCAGGCTATTGATGTTATTCATACGTTATTCATAATTCAAATGCTGTCTTTATGCACTGTTTTGGCACTAAACTGAACGAGAAAGAAATTTTTTTTTTTTTTTTTTTTGCTAGACTTGATCCTTATTGAGAGGGGACATACTTGTCACTTTTTTTGCAAAATTGTTTTTCCCTACTGCTTTCCTCTCTTCATCACTCCTCCTGTTATAATCTTTCAAATTATATTTTTCCCAAAGAGAAAGTGAAGAGCCTTGTGTTTGAGCTCAGTTAATTCCCTTCCTCCCACTCTGGTTTTAATTTCAGCCTGTGTACATCACAAAGTGCATTAGTCCTGTTGCTTTTATTAACTCATATTTCAGTAGCTCTTGAATCTCATTTTGAGTCATCTCTGATGGTGTCTAAGGCTTGTGGTTTGTATGTTGCCTTTTGGAGTATTTTCTCCCTGTTCAGCTGTTTTTGCCTGGCTTCCTATTCATCAGAAAAATATTTGGCACTTTAAAGCTCACAATGAAAAGCAGGCTGCGTATGCAAACATCATTAAACTTATGATCTTTAGGGCTTTATTTATTGCAATTTGAATTTCTGGAAAATATTCTCTGTTTAATAAATAATCATTAGTTACAGATCTTGAAATTCATGATTTAACAGTCTAATGATTTAAGCATATAGATGGTTGTGATCTTTTCTGGGTTGTGGTCAATCTTTCCTTATGTAAAGGAGTTCTGGAGGGGAAAATACTGTGCCCCCCCTGCCCCCCCCCCCCCCCCCACCACTCCCCTTCTTCCTCAAATAAATGAGAACAATCTTGAAATTAAGTGACCATCTCAGTTTGGAAAGTATAGCTTAAAATTATAGTGAGAAGGCCATTGCTGCTGTGATCTAGAGGGATGCACATAAACAGCCTTCATATGGCATGAAAAATATTTTGTAATATTAGCAAATTCAAGGACTTGGATTCAGAATTTTTCATGTTACCTAAGCTTCAATGTTTGTGTTGAGCTGATTTTCAGGAGGAAGTGCTCAACAGTTTTGACACACAAAATGTCCAGAAAATTTCAGTGTTCATACATCCCATAGTCACATCCAAGTGTGCCCTGGGAGAGAGGCTAAGAATTTCTTGCAAAGAAAACACTTATAAATCTTTATTTCATTTTTGCATTACTTTGAAATATATTATTAAAGAACATACAGGATTTTAGTTCCTAAATTCTTGAAAATATTAAAATGTACAGAAAATAACGAGTCATATATCTTTATTAGGTACTTCCTATTACCAGAGTAGATTTAGATTTTTCAGGAAAACTAGGGATGAAAATTGAGTCTAATTTTTTTTCAAAATATTTCCAGTTATAAAGAATCTGTATTCCGAGGCTCTTGTAGCCAATAGCTATGAAAGCAGTGGTTTTAACAGGTTTGATAGTACATGCACTGTACAGTTTGCTTGAGCTATTAATGGGAACATAGTAATTGTTAAAACCAGGGGAGGTATGGTTTTGTTTGTGCTCCTCTAGGAGGACAAAATTTTCCTCTACGTGCCTACAGGCACCTTTCCTTTTCTTGTTTTTATCTTTTTTTTGTGTGTAGTGGGAGAGTTCTTTCCTTTTATTATTTTTCTCCATTTTCTGTGCACTGTCTGGTCTTCTTATTGCTACATTTAAGGAAAGTAAACCCCTTTTCTTACAACACAGTGAGTAGGTTGGTTCTGGTAGAACTGCACAGTGCTTCTATAAAACTGTATTTTTATGACTGTGGTGAATTCTATGAATGATGAATGTAAGCTTCTTTGGGACTAAATACTATTTTCCTAGTTCCACACATTTAATAGATTAGTTAAAGAAACATATTCGTACACAAATTTTAAACAAATTTAAAAATATGAAGGAAGTTTGATTTTGGTTTTGTTTTCTTTTTTGTTTGTTTGTTTGTTTTGTTTTTGTGGGGTTTTGTCTTGTTTTTTGTTTGTTTGTTTGTTTTTAAATCAGAGCCACAGCATGATATATATACTTATTCAGGGTTCTTCCCCTGTCATCTAGTAAAGTTTTGAATGCCTTTATTAAATTTCTCATTAAAATATCAATTTATATTATTACTACTTAACAAGTTAAATATAAGAGACTATCCAAGATTAGTAGCTGGTCCTGTTTTCTGCAAGGCATTCTAATCTTACTGCATAAATAATTGCTTTATTATTAATTTCAGCATAAAGCTCACAAAATTGCCCATATTGCCCCACAAAACCATGTCAGGCTCAGGAAAAAAATATTGTCCAGAACCAAGCAGTTCTGCATTAATGGTTTCTGATCCAAGAATTAGGCTGATGGACACTAGTATCTTCTGGGCAGCTTATGAAAATGCCTGTCAAAAATGGTTTGTCCCCTCAGTTCCTATGAGATTCAAGTGATCAATGAAAATCCTTGAATGAGATTTTCATCAGGGACATAGTGAAGCAGAGATAGATTTCTGAGTAAGATGCATTTTTGCCATTTCCTAAAGGTTTTTCTTGGTTGGGTTTTTTGGGAGGTTTTTTTGTTTGGTTGGTTTTGGGTTTTCTTAAAATCAAAGTACTTCATACTCTTTTTCACTTTCTTAACACTTTTCAGGAGCAGCACTGGCCAACAGTTTCACAACTTGCTTTGGGCATTAGTGTTAAATGGATAATGAACCTGAACAATTGGCTGAAGTCTAGGAAAAAAAGACCTATGTTTCCATTTTCTTCGGATCAATTCCTGAACTACCTTTAAGCACTTTTAATTTTTCAGTGATTGGCATATCTCAGGTGGAATCATTCTTACTGGGACAAATTCACTTTCCCAGTGTAAGAGACGGTCCAAAGTTCCCCCTCCTTTTGCCTGACAATCATTGCAATGGCAGAGACTGAGATCCTGAAGACCCTGACTGGAGTTCTGGCCTGTGCGAGGTGGATGCTCGCTAAGTGATGGTTTGCAGGTGTGTTTGCTGTGTCGCCACACTGCCCTGCTTCGAGCAGGGCCTGGCAAGGAGCAGCTTGCTCTATGCACCTGCTTCGCAATACCCGCTCGTCACAATAACATGAATTATTCCACCTCTTGGCCAAATGAACTTTCTGGGGTAACTTTGGTGATCTCCGATGGAAGATGCCCTGTCTGCCTGAAAACCACCTTGATTGAAGCTCCTTTCAAAGGACTGAGACTGAGACCCCTATAACCTGAACACAGGGGTGCTGGCCTGGCTGAAGCAGGATGTTTGCAAAGTGGTGCCTGCAGGTGTGTTTGCTAGACCAAGAAAACAATGGGTCTCGCTCACTGCTGAAATTGACTTGCCCTGCTTCAGAACATGGATTGTCTGTACCCGTGTTTCTATAGGCTCATTTCTCCATTGTCTTTTACTATAAAAGACCCCTGAGTTAACAAAAGACTTTGAAATTCTCCCCGACAGACAAGACGGATCTATTGGCTGGACCTCAAGAATTTTGCCTCTTTGTTGGTAGCTATATCCCCCTTCCCCTCTTTCTCGCTCCCTCTCTATCCTTCCTCTCCTTTCTAATCCTTCTATTGCATTTGCCATGGACACTCAATAAAAGGTGCATGTGTTGTGATTAACCTGATAGTCCCCTGCTGGTTGTCTTTTGCACTTTTGGGATCGGTAAATGAACCATCACAACCCCGCTTGTCCTAGCAGATCATGACACCCAGGAAAATTACTTTGCCAGGAATTTGCTTTGCTTTCTCCATGAAAGTAATTTGGGATCTTGTACAGGGGTGTGTATGTACTTTTCTATGTATACATGCAAAACCCTGAGTTTATAAGAATGTAATTTACATTAATGAATTTACATTAGTAAATTCTCATTAAAAATATGCTATAAAGCACATAGGGAATCCTGAAAGTTGTCACAGTTTTAAATACAATTTCATGCATTTTATGCTGACACAGCTCTGTAGAATTATAGATACTTGGTAGGGTTACAAGTAAGAAGTGGAAACAGCATAATTTTTCAGAGGTCACCCGGTCAATTACAGTGTGTCTTCATCTGTATAAGAAATTTGCAGATGAGCATACTTTTCTATTATCAGACTCACAGTAGGGAGAATTAAAGTGATTTAGATATTGTGCTGATCTGTCATGACTTGAGTAAAGCAGGATTTAATGAGATCACTTGCACTGCTTTGCTTTGGTTCTGTAGCTCACTATTCAGGAAAGTGTGAGAATTTCAGGAGCAAAAATTATACAGAAGTCTTGAAGGGTCTTGCTGAAGAAGGAGGTGACAGTCAATTATTTAATTTTCTGTTTTTTCTTGTGCATCCCCTACGTCCTAAGGAGCAGTTGCTACCTCATATTATATTATCTGCTCAAGGTAATGCTGGACTGATTCTTTGTTTTGCCCTATTGTGATTAGGTAATTCAAATTCCTGTCTTGATTCTCAATTGTTTTAATAGTCTGGAATTAAAGATATCAAGCAAAAAAATGCTTGATGTCTTTAATTTGTCCTTAAATTCTATTGTTCATTTGAATTTCATTAAAAAAAGAGCACTTATTAATCAATCTTACCTTTTTACCTTACAACTATGGGATTTTATGTAAAGAGGTTACATTGTCTATACCTATTTATGAAGGTTTGCTTCATTTCGTTAAATTGAATTAATTTCATAATTTACTCACATCTGTTGTACTAGATGGTTCAAAAATTCTTTACAAACTGTTGGGGAGGGGTAAAGAAAATGGAGGGAAACTTCCTTACACATAATTTTGGATTGCTCTGTTTCCCAGGTCATCTACTACTTTGGTTGCTGTGTCCAAGTTGTTTCCCTGAGCTCTTTCCATGTGTTTCAGTTTGGTTCCAGATTGACTTCTACCACCCCACAGTGTGGTGCTGTACTGCATGGAATGAGAGTACTGCCTTGCAACCCCACCTGCTTGGAACTTCTGCATTAAATAAACATTTTCTGATACTGGAAAAGTTAATATCTGCTCCAGAGAATCTTACGTTGGTGTGAGGATTGGTTTGGAACAAATTAACTGTAATGGTATAATAGCTGAATGTGGGTCATTAAGAGTTACTAATGACTCATTTCCCATCTCCCCCTCTCTTGCTCTTCAAAAGGGAAACTGCTGTTTGTTACATTATGGTTAACAAAAATAAATTTTCTACCTTCATCTTTCATATTTTTCTGTATCAGAGATGATACTACCAATCTAATCAAATATTTTCTCCCATTTACGTACGTAATATAACAGCATTCCAAGAAAGGCCTGCCGAGTGTGGGATTTTGATGCGATTTTGGATTTGCTGTTTTTTTTCCAGGATGCCTATCCATCAAAATTGTAATTTGTCATTTTTGATGGATTTTTTTTCTAGTCAACTCTTTCCATACAAAGTAATGATCAAATCTTTCAGATAATCAAAATTACACATTTCATGGTACTCAATCAGTTCATTTACCACTTCAAAAGTACTCCCAATTATAAACTTGAAGAAAGATTTTATATAAAAAGTTGCACATCTTCATTAAACAAGCTTGCAAAGCATTTAACATTCAAAGTAAAAAAATTTTAGGAAAGCATATGTTTCTAAAAAGCTGACAAGATTTTGCATTGTGTCAGTATTTGCAATGTTTTTCAGATTATGACTTCATGACAAAGTGAACTCTATCTCAAAGTTTCAATGGATGGTAAAGGATGATGGTATGAAAGGATCTTCCTGATTACTTTTAGCTTTGTTAAAAGCAATTATGGCCAAAACAAAACAAGTCGCATTTCTTATATTTTATCTCTTCAGGTCTTTAACTGGAAGTGACAAAATGCTTAAATGATGAAGAAAACAAAGGCAGACAGAAGAAAAATATTGCACGTCACTCTTGCCTACAGTACTATTTTTGTTGATAAATATTTATTCATAATTTACCTGGTGCATACATGTGAGCTGAGACATATATTCTTTGCATTAGCAAGTATATGTACAGTTCAGTTATATCTTTAGATTCTGCCATAATAACCATTTTCTATCTTGAAATTGCCTTTTCTTTGAGCAACTCCCAGTGACTCACAGCAGCAGAAAAATATTTTGCCCATATTATTCCTCCACCACAGTATTAATGTTCATATGCCAAATCTGTATTGATTTAGAAGTAGGAAACAAATTCTGTTTATCCTGTTCATACCAATTAATGTTCCCAATTAATAATTTTCAACAGAAAAAAGAAATCGTGATGTAGGGGAGGAAGGTTTTTGGGGGGGTTGTTTTGTTTACAAATATCAATGCACTTAATTGGATTCTTAGGCAGATTCAGATTTTTGTGTCTGATTTTTTTTGTCTGTCTCTCTTTTTTCATTGTCATATACCTTTGGAAAGTCAGAAATTAAATTGGCTTTGTTTATCTCTGCAAACTTGCAATAAATTTAGCATTATCATCTCAGTGGCACTGTCATCAGACAGACTGTATGTTTTCAGGTCATAAGGCACTTTCTCATTATTTAAAAAAATCATCCATGCTTTCATGTCAACAGTTCAAATTTTTTTTGGGATTTTTTACAAAAGCTTAAAAAAAATACTTTTCATGAAAGAAAGCTAATTTCCAATTAACAGTTTTCTATTTCTCTCTTTTCTAATTCTGTAGTCTTTATGAATGTAGTTCTACCATGAAATGTTATTCTGTATCTGCATATTTATTGTGTTTTCAAGTGTCTGGTAACGGTTTCCTTCAGAAGTTCTAGGCTGGACAGAACAACTGCTAATCTGTATGGTAATTCAAAAATAGTTGGATTATTAAATTCTCATTTAGAAGTTAATTGTTTGACAGGATTGTGATTATGGAAGTGAATAAGGTGAGGAAATTATGGTACTCCTCTTCAGATTAATTCTTTAGGAAAAAAATTAATGAAGTAGGCAATAAGATATGGTAATAAAGAAGCGTGGCTGCAACCTTAATCCTGGAATAATTCCTGACATCAGAAGGATTTTCAATATTTCTAAATAAATTGCAATTAGTCATTTCTTGTGGGGGTTAACACAAAAAATACACTGTATTAAAACAGTGTATTATATTTAATAAAATAGCTACATTCCTATTAAAGAGTTGTCAGCTGAGATGTTTCCAAAACAGGAAAAGAGAGATTTCTTCTCCTACATGATCGTGGGATATCTGCAACTTCAGAACAAAATTAGTTTTAAATTATCAGTGTGCTTCTAGTACCAAAAGATTAAAAATCAGGCACTCTGGACACAGCCATGTCAAAATGCTGTATTACAGTAGGATTCTTGAGTGGTATTGGGATTTTTATTTTTTTTTTTTGATTGCTGACATACTGATTTCTGTTTCAGTCTTCATAAAACCATTTTAGTTTCCCTAGGAAAAAACTAAAAAAGCTTTCCTCAACAGAAAGGACTGATTTTTCAGTGGAAGTCAATTTGAAATCTAATAATTCATTCCCCCCTAAAAATACTAAGTAAAAATGTCATATTTTCTTTTATTCTGTACCAGAAACCATTTTTTCCCCTTTTTCTTTTTCCTTAACATGTAGCTTGTATTTACTTTATTTTTCACACTGCTAGATGTGACACAATACCAAGAGAGACAGATATCAAAAGAAACTGTTCACTTAGATCTTTCTTTGAGCTGAAAAGCATATTGCTAAGACATTTAAAATGCAAGCTCCTTATTTTCATTTTTTTTTATGTGAAAAATTTAGGGATAAATACTGAAATGATAGGTAAAAGAGTATTAATGCTATAAGCACAGGCAAATGAATAGAAGAAAATAATGGTATTTTTTTAGGAGCCAGAGGAGGATGTGTCCTCTGTT
Organism: Lonchura striata; assembly: GCF_050655825.1. Taxonomy (NCBI): domain Eukaryota; kingdom Metazoa; phylum Chordata; class Aves; order Passeriformes; family Estrildidae; genus Lonchura; species Lonchura striata. The sequence goes on from NC_140704.1 coordinate 58,879,644, forward strand.
CTATGTTCTTCACATTGTGTAATTTAAGTCAGAATTTTTCCATTTTGTGCTCTAAAAATTTATTTTTCAAATGAATGAATATTCTTGTTTCACTTAACAGTAATAACGTCTAGAAGATGGAAGCAGAGCTCTACAACTGAGTGCTTGTAACTACCTAATTTTAATGATAATAATATAGTCTAATAATAATTCTAATCCAGTTTAGTTAATTGACAGCAGAAGTTTATTTGTCTATGGACTCTATGAAATTATATTGACTGCTAAGGGAAATTGGACTCCTTTTAAGATTAAAGTGTTATTTTGAAATAATTATTGATATTCCATAAATAAATATTTAAAAAAATAATCTAAGGTATCTGGGGAAGATCTATTGTCTTAATTTAATGCAGATGACTATTTCGTTTCCATTATCAAAAGCAATCTTAAGTCAATAATTTAGTGGTAGTAATGTGCATCCTTCATTTTATTTGGTTTTGGTGGGGAGTGAAGTATGAGTCTGGAAGTGAAATTATAACTGAGGAGGAAGCTCACAATAAACCAAAAAATATTTGTTCTTTTCCCCAGAGCATGTTTCTCCCTTGAGTTACCTGTATATGCCTTTGTTCCAGCATTGTCAAATGTGAGCATTGGCCTTAATGACAAAAGCTTACCATTCTTAAAGCCCTTAAGAGAGAAACAGAGGAAGGAATAATCACCTTTCCTTCTCAATTTCTTCCAGCAGTTCCCCTGGGGCAAAATTCTCTCCTCATATTCAGGTTAATTGCACTATTTTCTTTCTTTCCATTTCACTGCAGTCTTTTCCCTTATTTTAATTTAAGCTTCTGTATTCTACACTTATGCTAAAGTGGGAGGTTTTTATAATAGCTCGTTAAAATAAGTATCAGTAACTCACAGAAGTGGCTCAATGGCTTCACTTGGACCTGATTAGTAAAATAACCACTCTGTAAAAATGGCATTTTCTGGTAGTTTGGAGAAAAGTCCACTCTTTGACTGTGAGATTTTGGCATCTCCAGCAAATTCCCTTACTGTAGATCTCTGACACAGAGCCAGAATCAGTGGGCAGCTGCATGACTCAAAGTGGGTGAGTGCCTGAATTGGCTCATAGATCAGGATGGAAAGAGCAGACCTCCCTGAACGCAGCTTGCCTGCATTCAGCAGGGGGAGGTTTGATTGCACCTGCTCCAGACCATCCTCCTCAGCACCAGTATTCAGAACCCTCACCTCTTCTCTGTGAAAGGAAAAGAACACCTTATCTGTCAGCACTGACAGCTCATGCCCCCTTGCTCCCCCATGGCATTTACTCCTCTCGTATCCTCATATTGTATTTTGTAAGGAGGGTGTCAGATACCTCTGCAGCCGTGCCTCAGTTCTAGGTTGGGTTTTCCAGATGCTGCCCAAGTACTGCCTCCTGTTCTGTTGGGCTGCTCATTTTGTGGTGTGAGCTGCTCTTGCTCTGCACTGCCTATTAGAGGTTTTGCTTGCCTGTTCTGGCCCTATTTGTCTTTTGACAATGCTATAGATCACTATGGGGCCTGTGTGAAAGCCTTGGTCTATTTACTTACTCCATTCCTAGCAAAAGTATGCATAGTATGGAGGCTTCCTATATATTATCACAGATTTTTTTAAGCACTATATTTTCCTGTTGCATTGAGGAGAAAAAAAATGAATATGTTTTAAAACAATCTTTTTTTTTTTACTTTTTAAAATTGCCTCTAAACCTCTAAATCACAAACCATAGCCCTGTGATCTATTTCCTTTTGTCTTTTCTTTAGGTGGCTGTTTACTTTGCAATTCCTGTTGCTTTTTATATCAGCACAACCTTTCTCCAGGATCCCACAACCATACTTCCTTTAGCTTTATGACACATTTTCTAAACATGATAAAGCCCTTACACACAATTTGTCATGGTTTTGATCTTTCCCATAACACCATTAGTCATAGCTGCTCCTGTCTACAAGATGTCAATTGTGCTTCCCCACAGAGATTCCTAGGGCATGGGGAGCCAAGCTGCTGCTTCTTGTGGGGTTTGGCCACAAGCATTATGCTTACTTAAATAGTGGCTCTGCACAATCTTACTTTGGGTATTCCCAGGCAGGTAGTGCCTGTAATCACTCCACTGGGAATGACTATGGAAACCAATGGAAAGTAAACCTGGGGTCAATGTGGGGCTTTACTCACTATTACCCTCTCAGCACACACTCCCAATGCAGCTCCCCAATAAAAGTGAGGCTAGGATGGATATGTAAACAGTGCACCTCTAAGAATGGTGCCTAGAGGTTCTGTATTTAGAGAACACTGTAAGATTTTTACAGAGAAAAAAAAAATATTACTATACATAATGTCTTATTTTTCCTTTCATTTTTCTGAAAGAGAGTAAGAGAGCAAAGGACAAGGAGACCCATATTTCAAAAAAACTCTGCCTTTCTGGCATTTTATAAAAATATTTACATTGATAATTTTCACATTTCTTTCTGTTCAGGTTTTACTGAGCTTGATTTCCTGAATGAATATGGTGAGTTGGCCTGGCTCTGCTTTCTTTGACATTCATTAAATGACTTTAATCTTTCCATATGGCTCTGCACTGAATCAGGTTATAATGCCCCTCCTAATTAGATTAATTTCAAAATTATTTTTTACTTACCTCTGGAGATATTTCCAAATCCACCTGCAGTCCTCCAAGCTTCTGCAGTATTTCACGTTGAGATAAAGTATATAGAATGGAACACAATAATATATGGGAGAGTGTAATTAATATTTCTTAAACAAAATATTTCCCACTATTTTCTGTCCATCTCTTCACCCACTTTACCATTTTTATTTCAACTATAGCTATTTCAGCAATATTAATGTTTCTGGTGTGCTAACTTGCAGTGACAATGTCAAGACTTTTGCCTGAGTAGACAGAGTGAATTTAAAGCTCAGCAATGTACGTGACTCATGCAAATTTTCACAGCATGACTTGACTTGCACGATTCTAATCTGCATTGTACTTACAAATTGCATAATATTGTTCGATTCCTCTGGACTTCACTAATTTAAAAGAGTGGTCTCAGTATCAAATGTATATTTGTAACATTACTGTATATTCTACAGTATAGAGTGTAAACAAGTAGATTCAACTGTGGGTTAAAAACCATGGCATTTTTCTGTTATGACAATTGACATCTTCTTCCATTTATTTCAATTTATCTTAGAATTTTTTAACACAAAGATAGTGTTACAGGAATGTTAACTAACTGTCTATCTATCACAATATTCTCCCCTCATGCACCTGGGGAGGCTAATGTTATCTCTGCTTTGCATGTAAGGAAACTAAGACAGACAAGCCAGAATAAATGAGACATCTCACAGCGGGATTTTGCATTAAAAGAGAGTAGCAATTCTTTAATTTGTGGAAGCTTTCCTAACTATTAACTATTTTTTGGGGAATGTGCTATGAGTAGGGATCTTCTAATATGAGAGACATTCCTTGAGAGAGTATACAGTGACCTTCATGATAGCTCTTACTATGATTTGAACTCCAGTTGGAGTTGCACATCTTTTATTTATAAGCAGCTCAGAAGTACCTACAAAGCCCATGAAGCTTCCTGTCCTGTGTAGCTTCTAAAGTGAAAACAAAAAAATAACTATGCTATTCACAGCTTTTCATATTATTTTCCTATTTGGTCTTTTATTCATATAGAAGCTGTATAGAGAAATAATCTCACTACAGGAATAATTCTAAGAAATTGGTTCAGAGTATGTAACATGACCAAGTATCTTGTTCTTTTGCATTTTAACATATTTAATTATACTCTGGACAGAAGGATATGCAGCAATGTGGCAAAATTCATTAATAACTTTATCCTGAAAAGTTTACATATGCTAGAAAAGCATATAAAGCTGGGGATAGGGGGAAGAAGGAGGAAATGGGGGCTGTTTGGAGTGAAGTGCTTGTCTTTCCAAATCACTTTTGTACATGTCAGGGCTCTGCTCTTCTGAAGATGGCTGCCTGCCCTTGGGAAAGTGAATAATTTCCTTGTTTTGCTTTGCTTGTTTGCATGACTTTTTCCATATTTATCTCATCCCATGAGTTTTCTAACTTTTACCCTTCTGATTCTCTCCCCAGTCTCACTGGTGGGGGTCTGGGTGAGCAACTGTTTGGCGCTTGGCTTCTGGCTGGGTTTAAATCGCAACAGGCATCTACTCTTAACAAATTTTTACTCCAAGAAAACAAAATTAGTTGTGTCAAATAGTGAACAGCTAGGAACTTCTCTGTTTGTTCATTTTTTGCTTAAATAATTCAAAACTCTGTGGGTTTCAGATGTGATGCTTCTCAGCTACAGACTGTGGAATCTATTTACTTCCTCCTCACAGTCATGAGTTTGGTAGACTTCTTGGACCAATACTCTTTATACTCAGACCCTCCATAAATTTCAAGTCAACTAAAGCAGTGCTAGAACATGTTCTGTAGTCACTAAGGTCTGCTATTATATAAGGAATAGACCATACAATATATTTATTATTGACTGTATATTGTGGCAGCAGCTCTCTGGCCACAGAGAGCAACACATAACTTTCCCAGGCCTTTCTGGGGAAGGCTGTCAGAAGACCAGAAAAAAGAATGAGAAACCATTCTTATCTTCACTTGCTGCACCTGTTATTGAGAACATGTGGAATGGAGATTTGTTTACCAAAGGGTGGTTTCTTAATTAGCCAGTGGCGATGGTGTTTGGATTGGTGGATCAATTAGGTCCAGGTAGATTGTAACTGTCTATAAAAGCAATGGGTTTTTTCATAATAAGATATATGATAAAGAGATTGATCAGCTTTCTGTGAAGTCAGTTCTAATTATTACCTGGCTGGGGGTCTGCAATGACAGTATCATACTTTTTGAAATAAGTTAGTAGGAAAACTACTGCTAACTTTCTTCTGCTTATAGATATCAACGACTGCATAAAAGGAAATATAAAGTTGATTTTTGATTAAATTTAAAACCTATTTTTTCTAGCTAGCTGCTGCAATTTTTTGAATGTACCTGTCACCTAACTGCAATGCTGTTTGATAGGGAGAATTTCCAGAGAACATGGCAAGAACAGTGTTTCCCTCTACTGGTGATGGTTTTGTGAATTCCTTTAGTTTCATTCAACATTCCATTTTGGTATTATAATTCTGCTGAATTGTAATACCTTGTTGATGTTCACCACATTTCTTATGACAATGGTAAATTAGGAAAAGTTCTATAAAAGATGATGAGATTGTACTGCTGTGAAATTAAGTGAATGGGAAGACAACCTGGTTTTATATTTATTGTGTTTCCTTAATTAATTCTCTCATCTCAATGTTTTGAAACATATTCTTCTATTTGAATCATGATAGATTAATTTCTTTGAAACAATGTCCATTCCAGGGGAAAATATTGAATATCTTAGACACTACACCATAATTTGTAAAGTTGTAGAGACTAAGAGAAATTTGTAACCTAAAGAATAACAAAAGATGAATCAGAAATACATTATCTGTCTCATCTCTGTTACAGAGCTTGTTGAGGTAAAGCTGAAGTTTTCGGCTTTTATTTTATTAAAAACCCCTAACCAACAATGATAACAACAGCACTTGCCTAGTAATTATTTGATCAGTGGGTGGTTGAAGAGTTGTTATGTTCCACCTGCGTTTCTATTTTTTAATTTGATTGCACTTTTGACATTAGCTCCCCAATTAAAATAGGTACATTTCTTATTTTGCCAGTTGTGGAATTAACTTAGAGTAGAAGCAGAAATAGCAAAGGGTTTTTGCTTCATTGTTAGGGTAATTTTTTGCAGAAAAATATACATATATATACATATACATATGTATATATGTATATGTATATATACATATATGCTGCACTATCATGTATTTACAGTGTAATAGGCCTTCTATACCTATTCTATGTCTGAAAACATATCTAAAGAGATTTCTAGAAACATATGTTGTTGTTAACTTATTATTTGAAATCCATATCTCATCCATTTAAAATCCTGTTTAAAAAGCATTGGCATCATATGCCCAGTTCTGTGAGCCAAAAAATCTCAAAAGATCAGAAACTTTGTAAAATACTTGTGCTGTCACTTTTATTGGACCTCAGGTTTGTCATGGAATAAAATGGTAATGCTCTAGAAAAACAATTAATGTATTCCTTTTGAATGGCTTCCTAAAAATTATTTACACATTTACTTTCTATATGCAATAGAATGTTAACTTTATCTGAAGAACTTGCAAAATTTTCTTATTGCCCTGGGACAAGTTCTATTTTTGAATTGAAAGTATGAATAAGAAATGTTTCCATTTTACAGTCCTTGTAAGGATTTGAAATTAAATATGGGAGTTGCTATAAGGGAATGCTGATCTTGCAAACACTGATGTCCTTTTCTGGGTATGTAGTGACCAAATTTAAATTCCAAAAGATTCATCCTAATCTCAAAGCCTTATTTAGACATTAATTGAATTAAAGGTCTTGACTCTGTCACATTTGAAATAAGATGATTTACAGCTTTATTACAAATATATATATATATTGAGTAGTGTCACTGATGCTGCTAAATTTGCTCTGTGTTGATTAAGATCAGACTCCAGTCTAGGATTTTTCAAAAATCTGGGATGGAAGCACATCCTAAAGGAAGCACAAATAAAACTTTCTCTCTAAGTGAATCTTTGTTGGGTCAACTTGAAAAATATTTGAAGGATTATATGGCATGTAAGCCTCAAAACAGCTTATATGCATTATACTGAAACATGTGATTTAAGTAGTTTTAAAAGGGTTGAAGTGGTAAAGTGACTGAATATATGTCTTATAACATCTGAAGTTTTAAAATTTATATTCATATTGTTCAATGTGCATTGTCACCTTGAATGAATGGGAGAATAAAATTTTATAATAATCCTCATTTTAGCAGAAGAAAGCATGCAAAATTACTTGTCTTTCTGTTTCCAACCTTATAGTCTATATATTGTGAAAAAGAGGATTGGAAAGGAAAGGGAGTGAGGGGACCACAACATCTCCTGTTTTAATTCTACTTATATATTTAGACCTTTTCCTTTCTGGGGAAGGGGCAGTCTGATATTATGGGACTGTACAGTCACAAAGGTCTCTGGTTGCTCTATTTTGCCATTTGTTATTCAGTGGATCAGTGTGTCTGGATAAACGTCATTATCTATAATGGCCAAAGACAATGTTTCTGTAATGAAGACTTAACCATGTGAAGTGACCCACAGTTAAGTGGATATTTTTTGTGTATTACATTGCTGCTGCACCTTTAAATTACTTTTTACAATGTGAAATGTTATAAATTATGAGTGACAGAGGATAAAAATGAATATAAAATATCATACTAACAAGATTGATTGAGCACTCAGTGGCACTTCAGACTAATATTAGGAATTTCTGCTATGTTTTGTTTTGGTGATTCCCTCAGATAACTACAAGATTCCTTCATTTTCTCATCTCAGAAGCAGCATCTAACTCAACAAGCCACTTTTTTACACCCACCTAGGAGTTAAGTGTACTTCTGAGGATTCCTGACATCTCTTTTAGTTTATTTTTACACTGTGACATAAAAGATATATTTTCTGTTTCTATTTAGTAGCCTGGGAAATGTCATATGTAGCTAGAAAACATATAGGGAATGGACTGGTTTCTGTCTGTGGAGTTGCTGTTTTGTTTGACTTGAGGAGAAAAAAATTTTGTTGGAGAAACCTCAGTGTCCCAAACCAGAGCAGCTTTGGTTAGAGTACCTAAAAGACGTGTCTCTAGTACAAATACACTCTGTAAAAGAACTCTCTTTTGAAATGTCATGTATTTTCTCTAAAGCTTCCCATTATATTGAGAAATTATGTTCTTATGAACTCAGTTTAGCAAAGCCAATGCTACTTATTAGAAATTTAGAAATGTCTTTTATCTGTTAAAATGTTAGTATAAAATCTGATTTTAAATAAAATGTTAGAAGCAAAGTTTCAGATAGACTGGGTGATGACAGAGTGCATGAGAAATATAGAACAGCATAAAAGTTAAAAACCGTCCAGTATATTTTTGTTGAAGATAGTTTACAAAGTGAAATGCATACTCTGTATTTCAAGAGAGAGGACAGGAAATAATACAGATAGATAGCACAGTTTGGTGCAGGTTATCCAATTAGCTCTATTATGGAATTCATTTATTCACATTATAAGAAAAGCATGACTAGGATAGGAAGTAAATTCACATCCTTCAGTCCATCCCTCTTCCAGTGTTTTATACTTGAATGGCGCTCACCTGTGGGATGCACTGCAGTATTAGAGAGTGATGCAAGGCTGTGGCATGTTCCTCTTGTCCAGCAATTACTACCCAGATAACTCCTTTTGCTCTGAAGTTTATGTGCTCTTAAATTTTGGTGTGATGTCTTCTTCGGGCAGCCACATTATCAGCTGGCATATCGTGGAGTTCAGCCTATGTGACGTGGCTTATTACTGTTTCTCTGTCAAAAATTACAGCTTTCCTCAACCCCATTTAGTCAAAACGATCTATCACACTTAATTTATTTTCTTACTTTTTGTTTGTTTGGTTTGGTTTGGGTGTTTTGTTTCGGTTTTTTAAGCTAAACAGCGTCCAGACTCTTTGGAAGATAGATTTGAGGAGGTGAAGAGAATATAAATAAATAAAATTACATGTCGCTGCTATAGGTGAAACAACAGAAGAAATACTCTGCCAAAAGACTCTGTTCTCACTGCAATCTTACAGAATCTATTCCCTTCTTTCAACATTTTAGATCTCCTTTCTACCTGTGTACATTTTCCTTGTGATACACATGATCAACATTTTGATTGAATTGTAGCAAACATGGCTCATGTCCATGCTTTTATATATTAGATGATACATGGACAGAAAATTTAAAGAAATATGCAAAAGCTAGGTGTGTGTAAGTCTAGGAGACACTCCTGATGTAATCACGTGGCCCTGGATGTTTTGTAATCTCTATTATTAATATGGAAGTTATCAGCCTAAAAGTAATGAATTGAAACACTGAGATATATATTAATATCTTTGGCAGTATTATTATAACTCAGTAGCAATATCAGAATCTCTCTCTTCTCAAAAATGCATAACTATAATACTAGTTTGTCTTAATTAATTTGTCTTAAGATAATATGCTAGAGGAGCTGCTGATGCAATATGGAAGTTGCAAACATTAATCCAAATTTGTTTAACCTGTGGAGAATTAATGATGAGATGACAATAATATGGAGTAATTGCTTTAGGTTGATAATTTACATAGTTTAAACAGGGCAGCCTCTAGACTTCAAATCAGTAAAGTTAGGACATCATTTACTTTTTAAAAGTGGAAGGTTCTGTAAACTCAAAAAGTATGGTAATTGTGTTAGGATAGCCCACATTACATTATTTTTTGTAGTCTCTCAAAAATTACCCTCTAAAAAACTCTGTGCTTAATTTTGTTATTTTTTTTAAGTCTATATTAATTTATTTTTTATATATGTATCAATTTAGTTCATTTTTTCTTAGCAAAGACAGAAATAAGGATAGGTACAGCCATTAAAGTGAAAAATAAAATAAATTTTTAAAAAGAGCTCATGTAATTTTGCAAGTAATTTTACAGATATTTCTGAAAATGTTGTCCAGTATGTGATGAACTAAGTATTTTTTTGGGGTTATGATTTACACAATCGATATAGAACATACTATTGTCTCCCCACACTCACTTAAAATGTTTATTTATGCTTTAAGGCCTTACATCAAAGTTGGATCTTTCTAAAGTGAAACTTGGCATCTAACTGCATTTCTTGCATCTTCAAGTATCTATGGAATAAAACAATGGAATGTAATGGTTTAGGAAGTCAGGTTTTATGAGGAGTCCAATGCATATATTCTTCATGTTGAATATCTAAATTTGAAAAAACTCATCTATTACAGCTAGGTTAATTGTTCTGACGCTATCATCTGACACAGGGCTGTGAATTTGGCACATCTGAAAGATCATTCTGGGAAGTTTTATTCCTATCTTGTTTTTTTTATTTTTCTTTTTCCTTTTGAAGTTTTTTTATTTTCAGTAATGGTGATGGTCAGTTATGGTTTGGCGAGGTTTCTTTCTTTGCTTTTCAGTTTTTTTGGTTTTTTTTTACTTATCTATTTTCATCAGCAAAGCAGAAAAGTTGTTTAAATCAAAGTATGCTGTTACTGAAATACCTGTAGCTCCAGACCTGGCTGACTAGTCATTACAAAAGTAATCAACCAAAAAAGGACAAATAACCAGATGTAAAGTAGTTAAGTAAAATTATTCTGGCAATTTCCCATGAAATCATTATGGTTTTAGCTTTAGTACTTCACTGAGACTAAATAATTCTCAAAGCAAATGAGGCATGAAATATTTTCAAAATCTTGGTAGCCCCAAATATAGTAAAATTCAATATTTTATTTCAAGATTAAGTACTGCCATCTGTTTCCAAAGTCCTGCATTATCTCTTTACTGTCTGGTACTTGTTCAAGGGACCTTGTTTTAATGTTTTTTGCAAAAAGGCTTTTCCTCCATCCACCTTTTTAGCAGTTTTATGGCTTAAGAAGTATCTTTATAGAGAGGGACAGAGAGACCAAACAAAATAGAAATTTCTACACTTTGTGAAATGCAAACAAGCAATTTTCTTAACCCTTTTAAGCATATTTGTGAATATGTGCTTTAGTGTATATTTGTGTATATATATATGTGGCAATTTTGTGACAGAATATTGACTCCAAAATTCAGAATTCTCTCCATATTCTTTGTAATTACTGTGTTATAAAATTAACACTGTGGAAGTGAAGGGGGCAGTGATTTGTAATTTTGAAGATTTTATCACAAAATTGAAAATTTTGAAAACCATCAGTCCAGTAGATCTTGCTGGGCCAAAATTGTCTGGAAAGCACCAGTGGAGGTCTAATCTCCCTGCTAAACCAGGGTCCCCCAGAGCATGTTATCTGGGATTGTGTCCAGACAGCTTTTGAATATTTTCAGGGAAAGAGATATTCACTCCACAGACTCTCTAGGCTATCTGTTCTAGTGCTGACTCACCCCAAGATAAAGAATGTTCAGGTGAAACTTCCTGTGTTCCAGCTTCTACCCATTGTCTCTTGTCTAGTGTGGCACTACCAAGAAGGGCCTGCATCCAACTCTTGACACCCTTCAGGTTTCTTTTTTCCACATGGTCAATTATTTTTGCCTGAGTCTGTCCCACCTCAGTGATACCAGCCAATCAATGCATCAATCAATGTATTGATATAACTTGGCAGCCTCATCTGGTCATTTCCTTCAGCTCAAGAGCTCGGGCATGATGGGCTGTAGTGAGTGAGTGCTGTGGGAGGTGAGTAAAGGCCTTCCCACATGAAAGGAAAACATTCCTTATCTCCCTCTCTGTCTTGGTTTGAAAAGGCAGGTGTTTGCTAAGGAAGGCAGGAGTCTCCACTGAAATGGAAAATGTAAACCCCTTCCCTCCAAATTATTATAATTTTGAAACTAAGGGCCTCTCGTGCAAAGATATGGGAATAGGAATAACAGTTCCTTACTAGGCAAATGAAAGTACAAATGCAATAGTACAAACACAAAAAAAGAAAAAAAAAAAAAAACAAAACACTGAGAGAGTCAGCATATGACCTTAAACCCTGTGGGTCAGGGTGTTGGTAGCAGTCCAAATGGAATGGTGGCTGCAGTCCTCCTGGAGTGGCAGATGTGGTTCTGTTGAAGCAGTGAACCTGTGGAAGGGTGTGGTTTTTCTTGGTCAGTGGTGGTGTAGATGGGCCTGGTCTTCCTCTGGGAACCCAGTAGAGAAGAAAGCTGCTTCTTTGGGAATCCAGTGGGAAAAGGCTGCTTGTGGTGGTCTAAATTTCAGATTATATCCAGGTAGGAATGCTTGGCTCCTCCCCCTGGGTGGAGCATCTCACAATGGATGATGTAATTTTATCAGTCATGCAGTGAGACTCGATGGCCCACCAACAGAAGATATCTCCTGGAGGGAGGATGGGTTGTGGAAGAGATAAAGAAAACGTTTTCAATTAACAGAAGATAACTGCCCTACCTCTAACAGGAAGAGACTACCCCTAAGACACTCTCTACAGGGAATAATTAAGTCTATACCCTGTAAACCATAAAACAAGGTGTACTTATTCCTGAATGGTGGAAGTTGATTTGGCCACCACAGCCAAGGGACAAATATCATGCAGCACCTCCCATTCAGTTTACTAACAGAGATGAATTATAGGAAGAGTGGCTTTGAACAACAATTCTCCTCCCCTTTAACTCTTGAACAACTTCAGCAATTCAATTTCTGGTCCCTAGTGGCAGTCTTTACGTTCAGTACCTTGGCAGGGCTAGCACAGGAGCAGTTTGTAAAAGCCTTACTGCACAGGGCAACTGAATTTCTAGTTCTTTACCTTAGAATACACTCAGGTTTTCCTCTTCAGGAGGCCCAAGCCCATAATATTCAAAGGGAAAGAAACCAAAACCATCATGGGGTTATCACCAGAGAACCAACATTTTATTTGAGACATCTGCTGGGTCTTAGAGCACCTGAACACATCAGTAAAATGTAGCTGCTTTTTCAGGAACTATCCCTCTTTGGCAGTTTCCTCATTCAGGGCAGAGGAAGGTTGCTGTAACTTCTAAAAAGATAACTGGGGATCACAATGAACCAAGGGGAAAAGTTACCAACATATCCTCATCTTTATTTTCAGTGAGTCTTCTAAGATCTTTCCATTGGCTGTACCTTGGCTCACCTACTGGGGACAGCACTGAGAGTTTCCCAGCATCTCAGAGCCAGCTACATATAGCTTCATTAATGGGGCTGTAGGGACCACCTAATGGTTGTGGGGCATTGAGGAAGAATAGTCTCTCTTCTGGGGACTCCATTTTCTTTTCTACCATATTTTCACCAGAATTTATAAATTTTGGAGCCATTGTTTATCCACCAGTTCCCGAAGGATGCCCTTCTCCAATCCCTCCTTCCATAAGTAGTTCCTTGAGGATCCCACTCCCTGGTTCCAATCTCTGAACCAAGAAGCATTTTCCCTGAGTTCCACCCTTTGAACAGCAGTGTGATTCTTTACTTCACTTGCAACAAATCCCATCTGTCAGCCATAAATTGGTAGCTCCTCTGCTATTTCCCCCCACATAAGATGAGGTCCAGCTTGCTACCCTCCTACACAAGCAGCTTGAAGTCTATCTTGTAACTGGGTTGCAGAAACCTTCAATGAGTCAGGCAATCCTTTAATTAGGGGGGTCATTTTATCTGGGTTAGCAAATGACAACATGGGAGAAGACAGACAGAATACAAGATGTCTCTCTTTTATCAGCTGGAGGCAAGCTTCCTTTTGCAACTCTCGATGGGTTTATCCAATGTTGGAATGGAGATAGATATGGATTATCCCTTCTTCAAAGGGTCCTTCTTTTGTCTCCCACACTGATGGATGTGGTAACATTTTTTTAATATGTTAGAATCTATTTTCTCAACTAGATTGCAATTGAGATAGAGGGTGGTCTAGTATTACTTCATCCTTATTCTTCCATTGCATTGCAAAGTGTATTTCAAGCCTGCAATTATCAACGAATTTAGGAACATTCCTTTGACATGATGATGTTAAGGATAGAGTCTTGAATCTCTGCAGCATTATAGCAATGGTGCTTGATGTCTATTTACTTTTTTTTGGAAGTTTCTTTATTTGCTGGAGAAGGTGGATATGGGTAGGAGGTTACTAGTGGTGCTCTTCTTTCTTCCTCCTCCAGACCCACTATTAGGAAGCACTAAATTTGTATTTAGTGTAGCGACTAAGAGTCCTTGTTATATAAGACTAGAAAAAATTAACTTGTTTTAGTATATATGCTTTTAAGACAAGAACAGACACAATATCTATTTAATTTATTTTTTGTTGTTGTTGACAGTGGGATTTCAGTTTTTTAATTTGTTTGGTGTTTTTAGGGATCTCAAACCTAGACAAGGTGTCAAAAGAGATAAATGAGTCTTTACTGTTATACTAATGTCATTGTTTTTCTCTTCAAACAGAGCAATTTTCGGTCACCTTTCTTTAAGGACATTAAATATGTGGTGACTATTTAGAGCCTAGGTTTCTTCATATCATTAGAAATGAGGAAGTCATTACCTTTGCATGTCTTTTTTTTGTTTTTCTCTTCAGTGTAACATTTAGGTATCTGTATCTTATTATTTTAAAAAGTCCAATACGTACAGTTTTTGCTGCCACTAGCCCAGTTTATTTTGTGTTCGGTCTTGATAGCTTACAGCAACTTTAAGAAGTCAGTTTGCTTTCTCTTTCAAATCTTCCATCTTTCCTAACTAGAGTCTGAGATTGGACTATTAGTGATATCTAAATCAGTATTGCAAACTCTGCTGAACCACTTCAGGATTTGTTCCTCTAAATTCATTAGATGTACCTGAGAATAACATCTTATATACTAAGGAGGAGTTAAGGATTGTTGCTTTATTCGTTGGAGAAATCATTAAGTGAAATAGGAAGGATTTCACATTTTGGTAAATGTGAAAGAAATATATGACAACACTTTTGCTTATAGAAACAAAGTTTTCTATCACTGCTCTTGGAAATAGGCTTGTAGTACATGTCCCCAAGACACACTGTGTCCACATTCATCAAGCCATGTTTTAAAATTTATACTTTTATAGTAAATTATTTCTATTTAATAGCAAATAATAATTTTAATAAATAAAAATTTGAAATGAGTGACTGACATTGCAGCAAATGAATCATCCTGCCCCAATTCCTTTTTCTGTTTTCTCCTGAGTCCATAACTCAGTCACTTTCTTATATTTGAAGTTCCATTTCACTTTCTGTATTGAAGTTATCAAGTGTGCTCTTCAGCAGTATTTCTAAAGTATGAGAAGACTTGAACCTATGTACTGCAAGCATTTAGAATGTGCAGATGTTTATAATTTATTTATATTAATACATTATGCTGCACAAAAAATAAATCTATGCAGCTCATAAGAGTCCTTTTGGAATAGAGATTCACTATTCAATGTATCTATTTGTGCGTGCAGTTCATAGTCAAAGGTGATTTTTTGAAGGTTCACGGTAAAAGAAAGGTGATATTCTTAGCAGTGAAATTTGGAACTTGTAGATAGTTCAAGAAACCAGACTGAATGTTTTATGTCAACCCATAGTGTAAAGAAATTTGAAAAAAGTGAAACAGTAGATTTCTGCTCAAATCCTTTGTAGATGCCTGTGTGTATATAAAGAGATATATATGTAACATTGTGAACAATAACCTCCTACTTACTCCTACTTAGTTGAACACTTGGTTGCAAAAATAATTTTGTTCTCTGTACAAGGATGAAAACTAACTTGAGCTTTTTGAAGCAAAGATGGTACCAAACTTTCTGTCCTGTGTATGATGCCGGTTTTGACTCTCTGCTCCTGCATTCTCACAGGGTGTTCTGTAACAGACAGACTAATCCTTCCTTGTGCTCACTGTGCTCAGTGACCCTACATCTCATTCTGGCAGAAACCATAGGTTAGTTAGAGCCCATTCAGGAAAACAGAGTCTTAAATGATGGATAATGAAACCTCCTTGGGGGACATGTCAGACAGGAGGGACCAATGGGGGCATGTAAATGGCTCACATCCTTGTCTTTATTCTTCAGTAATCCAGAGTGACTCAATGGTTGTCAATAGGTAATGTTTTCTAAAGAGAAATTCTCTAAACTCCAATATGTGAGCTCTACAGAGATCATTAATCCTAATGAATCTTCATTATACATTACAGTAAGAGGCATTAGTCAGTAATATTGGCAGCTAGTAATTCCTTGATTTTATTCAATTAATGATTTTGCATTATGTAAAGGAATGAAGTAATCATTGCTTTTTCAGTCATCCAGATGTCTCTCCAGACTCATCATGGAAGATATACTTCAGTTGTGGTCCTGTTTTGAGACATAATGTGTTAAACCCCAATATCTACCTACCCAGGACACTTAGAATATGTAAATCTAGAAAGTGTTTCGGTACTATGAAGATTCATAGCAAAGACTGTTTCCAAAGGAATATAATATGTAAGTTATAAACATTGAGGAATACATTTTAAAAAATGTCAATTACTAAATTGAATCAAAGCAGTGAAATTCTGCATCTTTTCTGTGCTAGTAAGAATAATGATAATATAGAGCCTAGTTTACAGCATTAATTTCTGCCTGTCAGTGAATAATATAGACTTTTTTTTCAGAATTTATTTGTTTTAAGTACCCAGAAAGTTTTAAAAATTCCTAAGTTTTCCATGTAACAAACAATAAAGGTCAGTAGATACAGATATAGAAATATCAAGACACTACAATTAGTTACTGAATACTGGCCCACTTTATTGACAATTACTATGGAATTTAAGCTCACTTCTCAAGATTATACTCCATTAAGGATGCCATTCCATATTTTCAGAGTTTGTATCCTTTTCAGGTCCTGCTTCACATTAGAAGTGTTTTAGAAGCTGTCTATGATTTAACAATTCTCTGAAAGAACACTAGACCCTCCATTCTGTGTTGGTTTATTGATTATGTTTTAATTTCTTTCTAAATGGTTCTGAAAGTGCAGGAGTTATGATTAACAGTTGTCAGCATGATCAGTTATACAACTAACCCTGTCTTATAAACATTGCTCATCTACGTGTCCACAATACTAAAAAGTATGCCAAGCATTTCATTAGAAGCTAAAAAGACAGGCAATGTCATTTAATTTCTAATAATTAAAAAATAATAATGTAGTGGATTTCCTTGTACTGGGTGCTAAAATCTTTATTTTGAAACAGTTTTTCTGTTCCAGTCATAATCAATATACTGATTTATAATATTTAGATTCCTTTTAAAAAATACACTGAAAAAGCTATTTCATTTAACTAATATATTTATTGATGAAAAATGATCATAAATTTAATTTAAAAATATAAACTTAGTTTCATTTAATGTAGTTCATTTGGCTTTTTAATAAAAATATTTTTTTTTCCTTTGCCTTCCTGTGTTCTGTATCTCCTTTCTGTTTAAAAACACTTCCTGTTAACTGCTGCCCCTTTTTTGCTCTTCTGAAAACATGTACAGCCTCACAAACAGATATTTTATTCATGGCAACCCTAGTATTCGTCTAGTATTTGATGAAAATTATAATTAAAAATTTTCAAGTTTTTGGTTGTCCTTGGACTTTAAGACATGAGAAAGGTAACATGTTTATTTGGAATAAAGAATAAAATAAAAAAATTAACAGCAAGTGACACTTGAGTTTTTAAAAGTCTCTGCTGAAATGCTACCTTTGAGGAATAATAGCCCTCTCAGATGTAACTTATAAAAAATTGCGTATTGAAAGATTTCTAAACTTATATAATTGTCAGCATTTGAGAAACTCACCTC
The DNA here is from genome assembly GCF_050655825.1 of Lonchura striata. Classification (NCBI taxonomy): domain Eukaryota; kingdom Metazoa; phylum Chordata; class Aves; order Passeriformes; family Estrildidae; genus Lonchura; species Lonchura striata. Next base: position 58,897,035 of record NC_140704.1, read on the forward strand.
TGAAAGAGGGTAACTCAGCATCAATTTAGCACAGATTAGGACAAAATGTAAAGGATAAGCTATAAGAAGAAAGACTTATTGCAAGGATACATTTATAAAAAAACCTCTGGTCTAATAAGAGCAGAAAATAACTAAATCAGCAAGAACCACTTCATAATCCTGTATTAAAAGTCTTTTAATCTGAAAGTTGACATGTTACACTGTTGGATAAAAATAATTGATAGGATTACAGCATAAAAATTCGAGGTGTAGAGTGGTAGGGAAAGGATGAATACTTTAGAAGCTCAAGACACTGACATGAAATCCATGAGCTAATGAATCAGTGTATGTTTAGAAGTCACAAACCCAGACTCTGTGACTGATTCATGTGACGTTACATGGACTTCTTAATACATTTGGTCTTTGCTCTCTCGTGTTCAAAATAGAAATAAAATGCTTGTCTCTCTAAAGCACTTCCAGCCTCTGGATGACAGTGTTTGGGTTTGTATGCTGCTGTTAAAGATGTAGTATTTTATCAGCTATATTGCCATCTATAATGTGTGTAATGTACAAAAGAAGAATAATTTTTCTTCTTCCTTTGGCACAGGAAATGAAGTGTTATATTACAGTATGTATTTATGGTTTATATTCCAAGCAACACTACATTTCTCTTTGTTTTTAATCATTTCTCAGAGAGTGGTACATGAAATGCCAAATGAAAAGAATGGTAACAGACATATAATTGTTCATTCATAGTTATGCTTGAAGCAATATATTCACTTGGCTCTGTGAAGTTCTAATCAGTAATTTTTTTTTTTTTTTTGTGATTTCAAACTTGGTGCTCAACATAAAAAAATTATGTTTTTTTTTTCTTCTAAAGTATGTAAAGCAAGCAAACAAACAAAATTGAAACACTGGTTGTCTGTTTTCTCTCAGAGATCAAATGAAATTAAAACCCTCCCATATCCCCATCACTTCCTCTGCTCAGTTTTAGTTCCCATCTTTAACCAACTAGTAATGCAACAGAAGGAAATTTGAAATATGTCTCCCTTTTCACCAAAGGAAAGCCTCAAATTCTTTGAATTATCCATATTAAAATAACTATACCTGTTTTTGTTCTCACTCACTCTACACAATCATTTATTTCCAATGACCACAGGTTCTCTGAGCAAATGTGCACTTGTTCAATTACTGCATAAGCACATACAAACACATACTAGCTAAAACAAAGCAGAAAACTAGTTTTTATATACAAAAGTTCAGAAGTTATTTAAAAGAACTCATTTTATGTGTGAGATTGGAGCATTCCCTATGCTGATTGATATATTTTTTCTTGAAGATTTTTTCTTCTGGAGGTCTAACTGAATAAAAGTAGAACCTTGACCAATGCTAACTTCCACAGCCAATGAACCTGTGAACAGGCAAAGGAATCACCTGCCATTAGCCAAGTTTAGAATTGCCCAACAAGACACATTTCAAGTTATGCTACACTAAAACTGCAAAAAAAGAAATCTCCTAATGGACTGCCTTACAGAAAACTATGTAAATTAACAGTTGTTTTTTTTTTTTAATTAACTTCTTGTTTTCTATTAATATTTTTCTTCCTTTTATTGTCAAAAGAGGACCATGTGAAAGAAGCTGAACATCTCAATTTCACTGTGGGAAAAGGTAAATATCTGCATCAAGGAGTAATTTTTAGATGATATGGTAGGATTTAAGTAAAAATTAAAAATAAGGCTTGACTCCTGGTAACTGATAAATTAATGAAAATAGTACATTGGTTTAACTACTTCATCCACCCCAAAATATCACAAATATTAGTGAGCCTTAGTCAGCCTTCAGGCTCACTAGTTAGTAAGCCTTCAGGTTCACTAAAAATACATAAAAATATTTAGTAGCATTAAAAGACCAAGGTTATAAATAAAATATATGGTGTTCAATTCAGAGGTTGTAGCTAACCTATTTTTTAACACATTGCTTTGTTTTGACCTATACATTCCCCTTTGTTTCTCAATTTCCTAAGAAAGGACTAAGGAAACTGAACATACTTCTGTGTGCTCAGCTAATTTGTAACATCCATTCAGGCCCCTAACTTCTCACTGAAGAGCATGTAGTGATATTTCCAGTTTCTGTGGTTGCTCCAGCAGCTGCCAGAAGGACCCTTACAATATTTTCAGTGATGTTGGTGAGACATTTGACACATTCTCTGCTTTCCACCTGAAAAGGAGTCTGTCCAGTCAGTAATTTTTCATCCAGTTCACTTTTAATGTTAAATGTCTGTATCAGTGTGATCTTCTTCTGTCCAGCATCTTAAACTGCTGTGCCTTTTCCTAACCAGCACCCCACTGTGACTACTTGGGACAACTGCCTTTCCCAGCAGTGATCCCTCATGTTAGCTATGGCAGAGAATTATGCCTCTCTGGCCTTTGTAATGACAAACTGATTAGCACACAGCTTCTGTCAGGGAGCGGGTGTCCAGCCTGCTGGAAGACAGATTTCCATAGAAAAGTGTAGACATTTTTAGAAGCTTAGCAGAGCACTGGATGCAAGAGCTGAAATGTACCTGGAGTACGTGGAATCATATATAGCTGTGTTTTCATAAAAAGTTTGGTGAGCAGCATGAATTTGCTTCATATTCAGCACCCTCCAGAAAAGACTTGTAAAAGTTATTATGTGTACCTAGTAATAATTACATAATCCAGTAAATATTAAATCTTTCCCCTAAACATCAGAAGCTCATCTTCCTCTCAATGGGCTTTTATTATAATAGATAAAATAAATGTTCCTCATCCACAGATATTAAAATCAGGTAAAGATTATTTTTTACAAATGTAGGGATTGAGACATGAATCCAATGAGCTGCAAAATGCTAGGGAAACAATTAACGGTAAAATTTTAACTGGAATCTGTGTGCATGATATTGAGGCAATGAAAAACCAATATAAGTTGATTTTCAGAGGGAATTAAAAAATAATATTCCACAATGTCAGTCACCACATTTTTAAGCATAGATGACAAATTTGATGTTTTGCTTCACTGAATTACAATTTCTTTTCTTCAATGTTTCTCTGTACTTTTCTTGGCTTATGAAGTATTTAGTTAAGCACTATGCAGCATTCTGATTAAAAACAATGAGCACAATCACCATAAAGTGATATATATATATTTAATAGTTATTTTTTAATCTAATAAATAGATCTGAATATAGAAGCATGTAGGGAATCATCATTCAGCCAGAGCATCCTGGTAAACTAATCATAAATCCATTTTCAGCATGTTATTTTTGTTAATAGTTTGGAAGTATAAATAAAATGATTGCCAGTAAAAGCTACAGATGAGAGATTTCAGATTATTTTTCAGGGTTCACGGAAAAACAGTGAAAATTCTTACACTGTTGCAGGCATCATGCCTAGTAAAAGGACTACAGGATGAAGGAGAAGAAAACTATTTTCAAAAGGGATGTAGTGTCCTTAAGTGCATTATGCTAGGTGCTCCTAGGAAGCGATGATCCTTGATGTGAACACAAAATAGAAGGTGAAAAATGTATTACTTCAGTACATTACAATTTTGATGCTGATAGAGCATGAGCTAGAGGTGTGCCTGCCCAGAAGGCCAATGGCATCCTGGCTTGTATCTGCAGTGCTGGGGCCAGCAGGACCAGGGCACTGATCATCCTTCTGTACCTGGCACTGGTGAGGCCATGCCTCAAACCCTGTGTCCAGTTTTGTACCTCTCACTACGAGAAGGAAATTGAGGTGCTGGAGCACGTCCAGAGAAGGCAGCAGAGCTGGGGAAGGGTCAGGAGCACAAGTCTGATGAGAAGTGTCTGAGGGAGCTGGGGGTGTTTAGCCTGGAGAAAAAGAGTCTCAGGGGGGACCATATCACTCTCTCCAACTGCCTGAAATGGTACATCTCTTCTCACAAGTAACAAGAGACAGGATGAGAATAAATGGCCCCAAGTTACAGCAGGGGAGGTTAGATTAGGAAAAAAGAGGAAAAAATTTATTCATGGAAGGAGTCAAGCAATGGAACACTCTACTCAAAGAAGTGGCAGAGTCACCATCCCTAGCAGTATTTAAAAGATGTGCAGATGTGGCATTTAGGGGCATGGTTTAGTAGTGGAATTGGCAGTGCTGGGTTTATGCTTGGACTCAATGACGGTCTTTTCCTGTCTAAATGATTCTATGAATGAAATTAAAGTTTTTGCAGTAGGAAGGTTCATTGCCTCTCTTTTAAAAAGGATGCTTGACAAATTATGTGTTGCCAATATTAATAGATAAATAAATATCATAGTTCATCTTTAAAGACTAATTTTTAGGGACCTTCTGAAATCACAAGTAATGATTATTCATCAGCAAGAGGCTTTGAAGTATTCTAGGCCTTTCAGGTATTTATTAACATTCTCTAAATATTTGTATAGATAAATATAAAGAAATGCACAATAACCAAGTTAGGAACTAGCATGTATTTAACAGTTTTGTGAATCAGCTTACTTTACATGGCAAACCAGGTTCTAAGAGCAGCCTAATTTTACATTAATTTTCCTGAAAATATCTTTGACTTTATAGGACAGAAAAAACTATAAGGACTTTTGGTTTTTAGGACATATGACCTCAACAAGGCTGTCTGCAAGATTAACAGTGGTCCCAGTACAAAACTCTTGACAAAAAACCCCAGAAATAATTCGGTAGATGAAGGTTAAATGTCCTTATGCAAAATGGATTGTTATATCTTAGGGTGTCTGGAAAGTTTTCTTAAATGGAGTTGGCATCTTAATAGGCCAGCATTATTGACTGGTTTTTGATAACTCAGCAATAGAGTGCAAAAGAATATTGCCTTTAAGGCAGTGCAGAATGAAGTATTATCCAGAACCAAAATTGTAGGTCTTGACAAACTGAGTTATAACAATGACACAATTCAGTTACCTGAAATCTTAAATCTGATAATGTAATCTTAAATCTGTAATGTAATATAGGCAAGTGTTGCTCCATCCCATTACAACTCCACTATTGATATAGAAATAGTGTTCTCTGTAATAAGATGTGGTTCTTAGAATAGCATATTCTATGCCAAATGTGTATCTGCCCATTAGTTCTATGAACACATGAATTATGTGTATTCTTTCTGTGCTTCTCAGAAAGGAATAAGGCAAGTTTTTATTCTTTGTGGCTATTTAAAACCAAAATGTGTTATACATATTTAAGGTTTTGCTTACCACTCATCACCTCACCCATCTTCTCCCTCCAACTCCTTCCCATAATTATACAAAGGGATAGAGGTAAGACTTCTACTTGCATAGCACAATTAATATACACAGAAGATGGCTGATTCTTTTAATTTTCCTATTTTCTTGCTATTTACTTCTTGCATCAATTTATAGGGTCTTAGTCTGGAGAATTCTTCAGATCATAGGCTTAATTATTAGAGCAAAAAAAACTTCTTATCTTGTTTCAATCATTATTGTTGACCCATATTTCCATGGATAAAACTGTAAAACAATATGAAAGTTTTCACTGTTTACAAGTTTACTGCACCAATAGCACAATTAACAGGTTTTTTTCTGGAGTAAAACTGCTCCATGTAGATGCTTATTTCCCCTTTGTCGATGTTGCAATTGAAGTAAAGAATTTCTTATAGTCTCACAGGACTTATCTGTGCCACTGTTTCTCAGCAATCTTAGCTATTTTAAATAGCTAGTAATAATTTATATTTTCACTGTCTCAATATGCATAATATGCTGTATCAGATCAAAGACTCATCCTGCTCCCTACCCTCTCTCCACCAGTTAGATGGAGTGCTTCTCTGCTCACTGGAAGATGCTTGAGAAAAGAGTACAAGAAAGTGAACAAATAGAGCATTTTAGGAATTATTAATGTACTGTCAGAAAGCAAAACTGAACACAGTATTATTTGCTTATGTCTTGAATATTTTTGGTAATTCTCATTTTTTCCCTATCTGGAAAAATATAAACCCTAACAAACCCATGGCCAAAAAAAAACTCCGGAAGGAAAAAAAAAAAAAAAAAAAAAAAAAAGGCAGAAAAACCCCCCAACCTAAACAAAAAGCAACAATCAAAAAAACCTCCACAATTCTCTATAATAAACCACACAAAAAACCAACCAAACAAAAATCTTCAAAATCCTTCAGAACAAAAGCATTTTAAAAATTAAAGATTCAGAGCTCTGAGATAAGAAGACATTTGAAGACAAGGATTATTTTCAAAATAAGTTAGGACAAAGGAGGCTGACACAGTCTGAATGGGGCTGGAAAGTAGTTGTACTGTAAAAAACTATGAAAATAGTTGATGAGATGGTAAAAAAGTAATATGTTTGTTTGCTTGTTTTACTGCCTTTTCTAATACAGTTAGATTAGAGTTGTTCAAATGTCTTCTCCTATGTACATTCTCCCATTCATCCATGTTTTGGGAGACCTTTTATGTAATTCCTTTTCCTATGTCTTTTCTAAAAAACCTTCCGTGTATTTACTCTTTCCTTATATGCATTTGTTCCACATCTTAGACCATTCTTTTTGCCCTTTCTCTAGTTCTTTTTCCATTTCTGTTTGCTTTGTTTTCATACAGCAGTTATAATTGATGTAATATTCAAAACAAAAGCATATTAGTGCTCTCCACAATTGTGTCCCACAGTTTCTTTATTTTTCCTGCTAAATTGTTACATCTCACTTAAATTTTTAAACCTGTTTCCAGATATTTATCTAATGATCTCTAGTTAGGAACTAACTACAGCCACACATTACCAGATGTTTTTATTTCTTATCATCCCTGAATTTTGTTTGTGGTTTAATATCTCAGTCATCAAGGATAGAAAACTTTTACCATTCTTGATAGTCAGCTTTGATAACAGATAATGTAAAACTGTGCAAAAGAGACTTTGTAATTTACATCCCAGTACTCTGTTTTTGAAAATTACATTGTTTTTCCTAGATATATATATTAAAAACCTATCAACTGAAGCATCTATTTCTGGAGCCCATTATATATGACAGAAATGGTAGTATCAGAAGTCTGTGTGTGTTTTTCAGTGGGATAGAAGCAATAAACCAATAAAGCAAATTTTATCTATATGATAAAATAATTTAGAGATTATTAAGAGAAGTCTGCTGTTTATTACCAGTCAGCTATGAAAGTCACAAACAGGCAAGAGAGGGAATTATTTGCCTTGATGTTGGAAAGAAAGCTTCATTAAACTGGCTAATTTATGGCCACAACTCAAAAGAAGAACAATATAAATTGGAAAAAGATGACCAATACATATGACTACCCACACTGATACCATATTTGGAGATTATATTGCTACTATGCACATTTTAATATTTCTGAACAAAAATCCATATATTAAGAATGAAATGTGCTGTAAATTATTTGTTATTGGATACACATTGACAATTTGTCTGAATTTTATAAACTATTTGTGAAACTTGCACATTTTCTAACAGTTATATAATTTATTCAACAGGGAAAAAAGAGGAGTGCAGTTTTTAATGATATAATTTTTTCTTTTTAGCTGTGCAAAACACACTAAATAACAATTGAGGTCAATGTTGAACAGTTATGAAATGTTCACTCAGAAAATTGTATTTGCACTGATAAATGAAAAATTTATACTGATCAACAAGTTTAGAAAGCTTTCTGGTCTGTTACCTTTTTTTTCAATCAACAATTTCAGCAGTGCATATACTGTACCTTTTTGTGTGTTCATGTGTGCATCTTAACACTTGATTAATACATTCACAGGCAGAGATAAACAGATAGTTTAGCATTTGTGAGCTGTTTGGATTATTTTTAATAAAATAAATATATAATAGAAATAACATAAAAAAAAAAAACCATTGTCAGGCCATAGCTTTCCTATACTTTAAGGTGTTAGTTTGGCATTTGTGAGCTGCTTGGTTTTATTTTTAGCATAAATAAATACATAATAGAAATAACATAATTAAACATTGCCAGGCCATAGCTTTCCTATACTTTAAGGCTTTAGTCGATTTTTATTGTTGTAGATAGCAGGGTAGTTCAAAATTATTGCTTGGCTTTTGATGTCTGTCTCATAGTACTGAAGCAGCTACTTTTCAAAACTTGGTAAATTGTAAGTAAAGTGTTTTGAGTGGCCCTACAGGTGGAAAATAATACTAACTGTGAGATTGTGTTTTCCACATGAATCAAAGCACATGCATATGGAAGTTGTAAGCTGTGTCTAAGATAATGATGTTAGCAGAAAAATAAGATATGTACAGATAAGACTATGAGGTATTTATAAAAGGTATACTGATGGTAAAGCTAATTAATTACCACACTAACCAAGAATGAACTGGCTTCCAAAGGAGTTGACCAATTAAAAACAAAAACAAACTGCATTGCATAAATATGCTTCTTGACAGTTCACAATTTCTCTCAAGGAGTTTTGCAATGATGATGCATGTAATTCCAGATTTCAAACGTTTATGATGTCAAAGGTTCTACTTGACCTTTTTTTATTAGTAGTAACCTGTAATGACCAAGGAAAACATGATAATGACATGGTACACCACATCATCTGCTATAGCTAGAAATTTAGCTAGCTGCTATAGCTAGAAATTTAGTGTAACAAAAACAATATTTGTGACAATTGAAAAAAAAAAAAGAGGAAATGGCAATTAAAACTTAAAACACCAGTAAATGGCTCTGTTGTAATTACCTCTATCTACTGCAGGTGAGACATGAAAATCAAAAATTTTTGAATCATTTAAAAAATGTTGGTCAAAATAAATATTTTTTCTGAGACACTATTTTCAATTGTTATGATTTTCTGTCAAAAAATAAAATTTTGAACCAAAATTATACCTTAATTATTTAATACACTAACTTTGGGATTTGTGTGAATGGATTTCAAACAGATTTTTGACTGGTGGGCTTATTCGGTCAATTATAATTTAGTATACAATATTAAAATATTGTTTTGAATTTTTAGGTTCTGCCTGATCTAGAGGAAAAAACAACTATGTTGTACTTCCAACATCAGAATTTCCTATAAAATCACTTTCTGGTTTTAATTTTTTTTGTTTTGTTGGGGTTTTGTTTGTTTGTCTTTAGGGTTTTTTTTTTTCCTTCCTAAAAGTATAACACTATTACACATTATTCCTAGGGCAAAGCTTAGTGTCAGACTATAAAGCTTAAAAATTGGGAAGATAGTAAAGAAAGTATGGTGAATAATTTTCTGATTCTCTGTTCTATTTCCACTGTTGTTCATCTGCTCCCACCCTGAGAAAGGAAGTAGGATTAAGTAGGGGAGGTCACCAAGAGGTTAGGGCTTGCACTAAAGAAGAATGTTTCCATGGTGTATTTAATTTTGTTTTAAGATACGGAGAATGGGTTATTACTTTTACCCACAGGGACTCAAGCATTGCAAAAGCAGAATGACAGCCATGGCATCAGATACCAAACAAGATAAGTGTGGTTGTGCTTGTTCACCAAGTCATGTGAGTGACAGTGGACCATTCATGGTGCCTCAGTTAAAGAATGAGTTACATTATACTGAGAGAGCTGTGCACAAAAACTATCATGTTTCAGGCTGAAACTCATGAAAAAATAGAAACCTGAGGACTTGTCTGGCATCCTAAAGGAAGCTTTTCAATTCCAGTCCTGCAAATCCATTTCCTGTGATTGCCACATTTATAGGAATTCACAATGCTGTTTTGACTTGGCAAGATATATATTCATAATTAATAATCTATTCATAATTCCATCACTAATAAATGTCATATACAATTTTATATTAAATATTTGGTTAATTCTAGGTAGAATATTTTGCTACAGAAAAGCTTTAAAGTTTTTTCCTCATTGCCTATTTCAGAACATCCCTTTTATAAGGCTTGCTTCCATCTGTTCTGAACAGTTGGTTCCAAGTAGATAACACTTAGGCTGGGTTTTAGATTCTTTTCATTTTGGTGATGCATTGTTTTTAATTTAATCTTCACATAAACAAGCATTAAAATACAATTCTGTGCAGGTAAAATTATTGTTACAGATAATTACCTCTAGCATAACTTTCCAAATTTTAAAATAATCATTTAGCAAATGTCAGTCATAAATCTGACCATTTCCAAATTTGTGTAGATTGTGATTGCTTCTTCCCACTTTCTTTTACAATAATTTACATCCCCCATACACAAGATTAATAAAATAATAATTTAAAACAATGAACATCAACTTTTTTTTTGTGTTGACTTCTGCTCTGGGGTTTATTTTGCTTTGCTTTGGTTTTTTTCATTTCAGAATTAGGAGAGAATAATTCTGTATCACACAGCATGTGTGTCACTCATTCAGATATTCTGCACTGTTGCCATCTATGGTTTCACAACTCTTTCTTGCAACTCTATCTTGGGTGTCTTTCATCTATGTTGTAGTTTTGTTTTATTAATTGATTTTGATCTTTTAAGTTCATCAAATCAGATATCTGCAAATTCTCATTTGCAAGTTTTAAAAATTAACATATTTGTTTTCCTTTCCCCCCCCCGATTGACATACATTTCTCATCCCTCTGCAAAGTTCTGTCATCTTTCTCTAGGTTCTGGCTCTTAACAATTCAGACAAAGTAGCCAAAAGGGTAAATAGTAGCCCCATTAAGTCCAAAATACACTGTTTGTTTGACAAGTTTTCATAAACTAAAATAGATTATTAGGTTTTGCACTAGAGTGAAGGAGTGCTATTCACTAATTTTATGTCTTCCTAGGGGGTTAATTATAGACTAACCAAGCCTCATATAGAGAAAACTATTGAAGTACAGGATCTTCCTCACACTCTTTGTATACTTAAAACAGAGAGATACTATACACTGCATTAGGAAACCCCTTGTTAACATAACTGAGGCTGAGCAGCCTGGTCTAAATGAAGTAGTAGTTAATAGTATGAACTAAGTTCATAATTGTTTGCATTCCCTCCACAATTCTGTCTACTTCATAGTTTTGGCTCGAATCTGATTTAATATATGTCCTAAAAGTAAAATGGCACCAAATCTGTTATAACTTGGCTGTTTATGACTGCTATTGACAAATATACTTGGTGTTTACCTGGAGTTTCATAAGAGAGAGGGTAGTGATGAGGGCAGTAGCATACATGCAGCCAGGAAGCATGGATCAGTAACTGAAATGCTGCAATTTGATCTAAAACTCAACTTTCGCACTGTATCAAAAAGACACAAGGAATAATTGCAATCTTTCATTCACTGCAGGGACAGAGGATGGAATAAACCATTTAATTTTCTCCCTATAACATCACCTGGACTGGAAAACATCTCTCTAGTCCGTGTTCCACTTTGTAGACAGTCTCTACTTGGATAGCTACAAATATCTTGGCTCTTCTCTGAAGCAGCTTCTTTGCTTTCCACTTTTTCCAGGGTAGAAATTAACACTCAGTTTAAAAGCATTAAAAGCATCTCTTGCATCTTCATTTTTTTTTTTTAAATATATATAAAATGAATCATTTGCACTTCCACTAGGTTATCAAGTAGAGAATTTTCCTTCAATACTCAGATATTTGGAAAATAAATTCCTGAATTAAAAGTCCTTCATTTCCTATTAGACATCATGATATCATTAAGGTTATTTTCAGGCTTTTCATATATTCTACAAATATTTTCAGAGCAGTTCTAACTAGTCAAAGGAAGAGACAGGTTATTCTCCTTATGGTGAGCTTTAAAGTGCCATTGAAGGTAGTTAAAATTCTCCTTGCTCATGCAAGGAGAATTTTGGGAATTTGATTTCCTTGGGACTACATAATGAAATGAAACTTTTGAATTTCCTGGGAAAAAAATTAGAAATTCTCACAGTTTGGTTCATGCTGAAGATGGAAAACTTATTGGTCTCTAGAGCACTGAAGCTAGGGAGTGAAAATCTAGCATCTTGATGTTTGGCAGGGTAGAAACAAAGAAAAAAAAAATTATAAACCCCAAATGAAAACAAAGAAAATTAAATAAGATAGAGAAAGGTAACAGGATTCTCATACAGATTTCATGAGTTTTAAATAATTTCATACCAATTTAAAAATTTATACGGCTTTAATCCAATGCAAATCAAATTTGTGCAGCTGTGAGCTGAATCAGACATAGAACATTACAGGAACCCATAAAAGTGTTCTCTTCCTTATTCCCTAAGTTTCTGGTATGAAAAAACTGAACAGATTTCTTGAGAGAGAAATGTCCATGTCTCAAGAATCAAATTCTTGATATGCCTTGCTTTTGCTAAATGGCCTGTTTTTATTTACTGTGTCTTTTGCACAGCTGGTATTCCATGTGTTGAGGAATAAAAAGAGCAAACCAAGGATACTCCCTTGTCTTTGCAACATGCATATTACCATGTTAACATAAGACGGAATTTTCTGTTGCCTGGTTGTTTTGGGTTTTTTTGAGAATAGAGCTTATGCTGCCTTCTCCTTTTGATAGCAAAACATTTGGAAGAATATTGTAAGGTAGGATCCTGATCCAGTTTACAGCTACAATCATGTAGCAGAATTATTGCAGAATTATGAACCAAGATGTTAAAAAAATAAGATCTCTAAATTGGATAATTTCCTTTGTAAATACATGTATAAATGCAAGATCCCAGTTTGAACATGGGAAATATTCTTAAAGACAGACTGCTGATTTCATTTATAAAAGGGTTATGCTGTTAAAATATAATCTAGAGGACAATGTAAAAGGTAGCTTGGTTTTGCAAACAGCAGTTTTCAAGAAGAGGTAAGGCATTGCAATCACTTCCTTTTTTTCCTTAGGTTTTTTTCCCCCAAAGACTGAAACAGACATACTGGAAAACAAAAAAAAACAATGATAACAACAATAAAAATCATTCCCACCTCCGTCCCCTGCAAAGTTGCAAGAAATCCTCTGATTTTATAACAGAGATGTTACAAGATATGAGGTCTGCATACACCTTCAGTACAGCTTTGGTCAGATATTCCATAGTGTTTTTCTTCTAACTTTTTAGCTTCAACTTTTTTGCTCATGAACATGTTATATTTTTTTTTTCCTCAAAGGATAAAGTAATGTAGAAAAATGCGTAAATAACAAAGAGCTTGCATATTCAGTCTCTTAGATCTCAAATAAACTCTTTGATTTTTTTTTTTTTTTTGCAGCATGAGAAATATTTTTTTCATTTTACACATTGTGAAAAGTAATCTTCAATATGGTAGCAATTTCAGTACAAATATCACCTTGAGAACAAGATGATTATCCAATCCAAACTTGATGTGGATTTTCCAACACCTCTTGATGTGGAATTTAAATCTCACAAGAACAGAGAGGTTAATGAAATTTCTGGGGCTTTTCTTCTCAGAGGTCAGAGATACCATTGTAACACTTTATCATTGTATTTGATATTTGGATTCCACTTGGATCTGAAATTATAGAGGAAAATACAAATTAAATATTACATAAAAGGAAAAAGCAAAAAATGACCCCAGCTTTTTGAAGCATCAAAGAGACTCTCATCAAGTACAGGCAATTCTCATTTCTATTGGAGCTAGTTTAATTATTTTTTTCTTAAGCAATACAAATTCTTACACTCTATAATAATTTGTAACAAGTTTTATGAGCTGTGAAAACTTATATAAGGAACTTTGAAAAATGTCTATGAAGAAGTTGCCTAGCAAGTCATCTCTTGAAATATCAGAAATTCTTAATGTAATGAGATGCCTTGAAAAAGAAGAAAACTACTTCAACTTGCAAAAAATTAAAAAAAACCCAAAACCAACCAAAACACAAAGCAAACCAAAATCCCCCCAAAACATGAAAAAGGAGTGATGAAGCATCCTGATAAATTGAATTTGGTACCTGTGAAATGTATTAATAAACAATAAAAATAAATAAATTTATTAATAAACAATAAAATTTAAATAAAGTAAAATTTTGATATTTCAAAACCTTTTTTTTTTTTTAATAAGAGCAAAATCCATTAAGGTTTCTGTATTTTATGTCATGTGGAAAAATGCAACATTAATCAACCAAAATGCATTGGTTTTTGTATATTAATTTTTAAATTATTATTAAAATAGTTTTATAGAAATTTAAAACAAAAATTATATAAATAATTCTTCTATCTCTGAAACATGTCATTGATTTGTTTCTATATTTTCAGAATCTTCTTTGATCCAAAAGACTGTTAGAGAAACCAGTGTGTCAATATATTTTATTATTGCTAGGACTAAAATTATGAATGAAAAATGGTTCTATCTTTCCAGTCATATATTTTATGATATGACTGCTTATGACTCTTCTGATATGATAAACTTGCTTAATCTAACATAAAAAATAAACAGTGATATCTTTAGAATAATTTTTGAGCTTCCAGATGAAGTCTAGTGGAAGCTGTATTGAACCTGAAAAAGATTTAAAAAAATGTTAACTTAAAATGGCATTCTTACTTTCATGGCATGGCTTTTCTTGACGTTTTCTGTGCAAAGCATTTTCATTTAATGAGTAAAACCCAAAATGATGTGTCCTATATGTTGTAAAGAAATTGAAGTTACTTGGTGAAGTAGTCAGAACAGAAATGAACTTGCTGCAAAAATCTTGGTTTTATTTGTGAATCTGAGTTATTTTTGACCTTCTGTCTGCCACCCTTAGCTGTAGCTAGTGAACTACTTAATCACATATTTAACTGGCAAACAGTGAGATAAGGGAAGGTACCTAAATGCATGCCTAAGGACTTGATGGATTGAGGTTTGGTTTATATTCAAAATATGCAGTCAAATGTAATCAATACATCAAGACCATGATCTTACAACAACACAAAATATTTAGTCTACTAACCTCACTTTATGTGGGAATAATCCCATATCTCCTATTTTAAGAAGAAATGTTGAGTGTCAAGTTGGAAACTGCAGCTGGGTATCTTCAGCTGGAGTTTGTTAATACAATTTTAAAGGCAGGTCACTGTAGGCTGAATTAAAGAGCAAAGGGAAAAAAAAAAAAAAGAAAGCACGAGAAAAGTACAAGAAAAATCTAAGGGACAATGACAAACTGATGTGGAAAATGTTTTTTTCTTTTCCTTGAAACATCTAGTCTTGCTCCTGGAAGGTGTGGGTCATTAAAAGTGAACAGTATTTCACTGAATGTTTGAGAGCCTGGTATCTTTTGGAGTCTTTAAGAAACAGAAATCTGATAGTGAGTTTCTCATTATCTTCTGCTATGACAAAGAGCTGCATTAGATCTAGTCCTGAAGATGGACACAAACTGAAAAGACAGAGATAAAATGGTTTCTTCTATTTTTCTCTGAAATTAGAATGCAAGTAGCTTTACAGAGAATAAGATAAAATTAGATAGTTGTATTTACACACCAACTACTCCACAAATGTATTATGTGTCTTTCAAGGAAATGACATGAGACTATAACATTTTTCTTTTCAAAGTGATTAATGATATATGTTAAACAGCTGAATCTACAGACAAAACACTTATTTCTATTGGTTTTTAAATGCAAGTAGGCATGTACTTTACAATTTCACACATCATGAAATGCAGTCTGTGTATTCATTTATTATGTGTTCATTTATTTTACTTTGGAAAAAAATATTTATACTATCCTTCAATATTTATATTAAAGACCAGAAATGTTGAAAGCGACTATGTTGAGAATGTACAACCTGTTGAGAAAGTACAACCTTAAAAGGAAAACTGGTCATGGTAAGAATTTCCTATCAGAAATGGGCATTTAATAGGTTCTTTCTCACTGTTTTGGACACTTTTCTGTTTTCTAATGAATTATCTATAAATTATCCACTTGCCCTATTAAGAAAGACACATGAATTTCTACATTTTTCATAAACATAGCTGGTAGATAGATTTCTTTCATTTAACTTATATCCCAAATACCTTTGTTGTAATTGAGGATGGTAATACAGCAAACGTCTTATGCTAATATGACATAAAGAGGACAAACACATCTCAAGAAAGAGGTACTACTATAATCATTCATTGAATATCTTACTTCCAGATGGATTGCCTTAATAAACCACATAAAAGGCTTGTAGTAGCACATATAAAGGAAAAAAAATGTTTAGTCAATTAAACATATTTTATAGTGTCAAAGTTCCAAGATAATGATAGTCCACTTACAGAACAGAACCACAGAGTGAGCAGAGTTGGAAGAGACCCGTCAGGATCATCGAGTACAAGTCCTGAGCCAGCACAGAACACCCCAAGAGTCACACCATGTGCCTGAGAGCATTGTCCAAATGCTTCTTGAACTCTGACATGCTTGGTGCTGTGACCCCTTCCCTGAGGAGCCTTTTGATACTCAGTCACCCTCTAGGTGAAGCATATGTTTCTTATATTGAACCTAAACCTCCCCTGGGTCCTGTTGCTGGTCAAGGGAGTGAAAGAATCGGTACTTGCCCCTCCAGTTCCCCTCATAAAAATCTTAAAGGCTTATGAAAGAAAATGTTTCTTTAATAATTTAAAATCTAACAGTAATATATGACTGGGAAAAAAAAAAAAAAGGAAAAAGAAAGAAACCAAGAAACCTAGGATTATAACATGACATTATGTGTAAAGAAAATTGTGGTGAATAACTGAAGTAATTCTTACCACTTTCAGAATTCAGTGGATATTTAATGTATCCATAAAGTCCTGCTATCATTAAGTTTTAGTAATTTACAAGCCTGTATTTCTGTTTATGCCTTCCATTTCATCTGGGCCACACTTCTTAGTGCAGCTGTAGATCCAGGACACTAACAGTGTTAGTTTGTTTATACCTGGTGAATGACATGAGACCTGCTATTTCCTTAATCCTGTGATTGTCAGGGCTAGGTCAGGCAGCTGGAGCTAGTAATAAAGATCTGAATGTGTAAATGAATGTGTTTGAAGATCTATTTGACAGTGTTACTTTAAATGGAATTACACTTTCACTTTGCATTTATTTACCATTTTCTGCAGAAATTGTTCAAATATATAAGAATTTAAAAAAATTGTTCACATTTTAATACTACTGAATGGGATCTGCAGCTTGGGGGCAGGAGTATGACATAGATGGTCCAGAAAGCCAGTCTGAACTATACCATTCCCTTTAGGCTGAGCTGGTGAATTGACACAGCCTTGTACCTTTTCAGTGTTACTTGACACAGGACCACCCACAGTATACATGCTGCATAAGGATTTAAGAGGAACCCTTCCAGCTGAATACACAATTCCTTTATCAGGGAGTCTGCCTTAACTTACAGCAGAAAACTGCACATTGCTCTGTTCCTTTGATCAAAGTCAGCTGTCTGGGGTTGAGGTCTCATCCTACAGATTAATCGTGTGTTTAGAAAGGCTTTAATGAAGAGATTTTTTTTTCCAGTTGTATTTTAGCCTCTATATTAGCCTCTATCTACATGGGAATTAACTAAGCTTTTTTTAACAGCACAAAATGTTAAACAAATTTTTAAGCATTTTATGATTCAGTGTTGAAAATATTTCAAAAAATAACAGTAATGAACTTCTAGACACAGAAGTCGATAAACAGAGTGTAAAATAGGGAAAGGAAAGGAGTTCTTTGAATCCATCCGTCCTCATTTCAAGCACCTGTTTGAATGTTGGTTTTCCTGGGCAGATAAAACAGGTGAAATTTTCCACTAGTATAACTGATTGTTAGATGATTAAAAGCATTAATTTCCAAAATGACATTAAACACTATGTTTTGTTTGGTGGTAAACTTGGGTTAAAAAATTCTTAAAAATAATAAATTCCTACCCTGACAGAGACTTAGGACTAGTCTTTCCTGACATATCTACAGTTAATCATCCCCCTGTTTTATCTTCATGTAGCTGTTTGTAGGACTATGCTGCAAATAAGATCATTGAAATGAACCAAGTTAACTCTACAACAATATGATTTTCATAGTATGTTTGTGTATCTGTGAGTTCCACAAAATTGTTTCATTGACTGCATTTGAAATATGCTCTATAAGCTGCTGTCCTGGGAAGACTGTGGGTGACACTTGGGAGAGCAAAGAAACGTGATAGAGTGTTGGCAAAGACACCTTAATGTAATTCCTCTGAAGAAAATACATACCTGCCCCAGTGGTTATGGTCATGAAATGAGGAATTGCTGATGTCTGTCTCTTGAATTTTATTTATAATTCTACTCATGTCAATATTTTTTTAAAACATTTATCTCCTAGCATTTATCCTTGGTTTCCAGACATGTTTATGTTTATCCTTTTGACCATCCAGTATTTTCAGTTTTTTGATGCTTGGTTTAAAGAATGCTTTTTTTTAGGCTTTGCCTAATTTGGAGATATCATTAAAAGAAAGAACAGATAGGATCTTATAAATCTCCATATAAATGTGAATTACATGGGGAAAAAAGTTATTTACATTTTGCATCAGCTTGAAAACTGCTTTGATTTGTCTGCAAAATGTCAATGGTTAAGATAATGAATTAATGTGGGTGTTCATTATTGTTTTGCTTTTCCAATCTTAGACATCACCAGAAGGATTTAATGGATAGTGATTCATTCCTTAGTAATTTTAATTAATCCACTGTTCCTGCATTTAGCAAGTGCTGAAAGCTGCATCTTCCTGTCTTGTACTGTCTGGTGCCTTGCTGTGGTGATGCTGCATCCAGTCTGATGCTGACTGGTGGGATACTGCATCTGACTGCTGCCAGTCTGTCACTGTGTGGAACTGTCCTTTGGATCCATGCTGCTGATCCTCCTCAGCTCCTGCACTCCTTACAACCTGTACTTGTCACCTGTGTACACTAGATGTGCATCACACAAGATGATATGAGAAGCAGTATGGGGCCCTAGCAGTAGTGGCACAGCTCTTTCAGTCTATTCCTCTTTACACTGAGAGTTGATTTGGTCTCAGATTCAATGACTTTTTACATCTGATGTAACTAATACATTTTCTCTAAAGATCTTGTCTCTTTGTTATGTGCAGGGCATTACACCTAAAGCTATAATGCCATACTGCACAAATAAGGTAATAGAGCTTCATTGAAAGAAAAAGATTTATAATCATTTTAAAAACTGGCAAGACCTACAAACTTATAAAATTATTTCAAAGATTGTAATAATCCATTCCATAAAATAATTTGGGATATAGCAAAACATTTAATTTGCACAACACAGAAATGAGAGCATATATTGACCTTTTATATATTGCAATCAGGGTTTCCCCCTCCTCAAATCTGCACACAAACACACTATCTTATTTTTTTTTCAATCCTACACAGTTGGTACCTTTCTTCACAGAAAATATCATCTTTAGCTTGCCACAGAGTCATTTCTCTGCTGTGACAGCACATAGGAAAGAGTGAAGGGGTAGACAGCCAGGGAAATCCCTGACATGACTACTGGCTCGATGAAGTTCTGCTTGCAGACTGCACTGAGGAAGATGGATTGTTTGCACAGAAGGAATAGACAGAGAAGGTCAGGAAAGCTGCAGAAAACTTACTATGCTTTGTCCTCTCAAAGAGGCATGGGAAGCTGCTGTGCAGATCATTCAGGACATAAATCTCCAAGGTACCACTGCAACAGCTTCCAGAAGCAGGCTAAGCCATCATTTTTACAGGACCTCTCATCTATCCAACACTAGGGAAGGTAAAAAGGTGCAGAGAGATTCTGACTTTTCAACTGCCTGAGTAAACAAAGTACCTCTGGATTTTTTTTTTTTTTTTTTTTTTTTGCAAAGCAAAGCTCTACTCTATAGAACCTATATGCAATGTAAGTAAAATAATTTCATAGGATAAAAAGCTGGAATAGTTACAGGAAGGAAGTATTAGCATTTCATAGGCAGCACTCCAGACATTTTTGTGACGTTTTTGTTAAAAGTTTTATTGAGAAATACTGCATCAAGTAGAAGCAGGGCAGCATAACAGGGGGAATTTTTTACATTTCATCAGAGAGAAATAAGATTTAAAAAATTATTTAGTATATCTCTGTTCAACAGAATAGATATAACTCTTAACTATCTGGTAAAAAAAATAGAATTCAAGACGCCAAATGAAAGTGTGTATTGTTGCAATTAGTATTGGATTAATGCTGTTTTGCACATCAATAAAAGTTCTTTGAGATTTTTTTTTTTTCTTGTCCTTGTCACTTGGAGAAATCCTTAGAAATATTTTGTCAGAAAAATATCTCTCTCCAAAATAACTGTTTTGGTTTCAAAACTTTTACCTATGAGTGGTAGGAGTAGATGTAAATACTTTTTGGGTTCCATGCACATTAGATCTCAAATATTCTAGTTGAGAAGCATGACTGGCAATTCCAGAGTTTAACTTGTTGGACTTTTTGTGGAAATTTGCTATTGTAAGCTTGAAAACTATTCTTGATAGGGTTTTTTATTTTTTAAAAATTAATTCTTCTTCAAAAAGGTTTTGCTAGGAATGATTAGTAATTCAAAAAAGAAAGTTTGGATGAAAATATTTTAGGCAGCTTTCAATGCAATATTTTAACTACTTTTTACATTTCTTCTTGGAAGCAAAAAACTTCTGTTAATGTCTTTTTTTTTCCCAAGAATTTTGCAATTTTTAAATTTATTTTTGTCTTTACATACTCTGCCTTTTTTTTCTGGTAGTTATTAAATTAGATCTTGGTCTCTATATTGCATAGTAACAAATAACACTTTGAAACAGATGGAGTTTCTCAATATGTGTTCATTACTGTGACCTTAGAAGCTTCATAAGCAACATTAGCATTTTTAAGAAATGATGACATTGAACTTTTACATTCAGTGTCTGATTTGCTGCTTTATTTTGATCTTTTACTAGACCCATCTATTATTTGTTCATCAGCAATGTTTCACAATAAGATCTAAAAAGGGCAAAACAATTATTTTCTTATCTAAATAGTTCATAGAAATTACAATAATTGTAAATGAAATTAAACAAGGAATAACTTCAAAATGCCCTGAAACAGAATAGAATCCATCTTGCAAGCATTATGCCATTCATATCTCTTCAAGAAGCTTATAAATAGACATATTAAAATAAAACATCTTTCTTCTGCTTTAATGATTCCTTATCTATTGCTATTATTAAATAAATTTAAAGCATATAAAATAAGTGAGGATGGAGACAATGGGATTAAGATCTAGAGAGATCTGCCTGGTTACAATTAACATTTATGTTTAATGAGTAGCTTGTAGTTTTTTGCTGCAAACAAATCTGTGTAACATTTGAGCTACTAAATATGTCTAAGCACACCAGAAAGTAACTATTCATTTTGAGTTGGATGAAGAAGGGTCTCATTGTCCCCAGGGGAATGCTTGTTCTGCTAGAAGCAAGAAGGGCTCTGGTACACTTTGAGGCAAGGATTCAAACAGACAGGACACAAACTGGCAGGATATCAAACAATGCTTGGCACAGCCTGATTATGCCTCATGCCTAGCACACTGAGAGTGGAGGTGAGGATCACTTATCCTTTGCTCTGTGTGAGCAAATACAGTCATGCAGATCTCGCACACCTACGTGCTTCTTTGTTAGAAATATCAGCTTCCACCTCTAGGCTTCCTTAATGTTAGAGATGCCAAATTAAACACTCTCAACAACTCAGGCACACACAATGGATAATAAGGGAGAGATCTGCTAATTTATTAAGCTAAGTACAATATTTAACAGTATTACCTACTTTTTTGTACTATTAGAGTGAACCTTTCACTCTGTATTTCACTTTTATTCATGGAAGACTTCCTTGCTTTTAAGACATTATTTTTTGTTTCTTCCCTGTACTTTCCATAGCTGTAATAGCAGTGACCTTGAATTGTGAGTTCTTGGTTATTACAGAACACTACACATGCAAAGTAGTTAATGGGTATCAGTGCAGGCACTGTCAGGGTGTTTCAGATGTCAGGTTACCATGATATGGATTAACCCAGCACCCAGCATTCAACAATGTACTGTAAGTACTGCAACAATGCTGGCAAATTAGCTTTGAAAACAAAATGTGATTATTAATCAGAAGAATCTAGGCATGTTTTGCATGTTATAATTACAGAATGTCTTTTGTGTGTGGCTGTTTCCATAAGGCAGTTTGTCATACCTCAACACATTCTAAGAAAATGCAGATCTGATGCCAAATACTAGGAGAACAGAAAATTATGCTTCTCTCTTGCTAAAAAATGTATTTCCTGACTCTCAAATATATTCTCATTGAACTTTACTTTGCTTTTTATGCACCATCTTATCTCTCAGTGACTGGCAGGTGCTATTTACATTCCCTGGTAGTTTTGTATGTACGTGCCTCATCATTAAAGAGACAGGTTCTGATAAACTGGCTTTTTAAGGAAGTAGGTTGCCTTCCAAGGAATGTAAGAAAATTTCTGAGGCAATAACAGAATAGGCCTGGGGCTGGCATACCACAGTGAATAGCATAAAAGACATACAAAAGCAAGAATTCCA
Source organism: Lonchura striata (assembly GCF_050655825.1). Classification (NCBI taxonomy): domain Eukaryota; kingdom Metazoa; phylum Chordata; class Aves; order Passeriformes; family Estrildidae; genus Lonchura; species Lonchura striata. Next base: position 58,919,381 of record NC_140704.1, read on the forward strand.
GTGGATTTCAGTAGGTTCTAGTCAAAACTTAGTGACTGCTACAGAAGTGGTGACATTGCTTATATCTAAGCAATCCTATATTGCAGCAAGTTCTGTTTCAGGTAATGGGTTCCATGTTAAACATTCCATGCCTGGGAAATAAAACCAGCACTTGCTGCAGCCGTGTACAGACGTGCAACTCTTGTTCTGGCTCAATGAATAGAGACTGAGTGGATTCCTCAAGCCCAGTCCCCATCTCTTCCCCCAAAATCCTTCATATCCTCTAAGTTTCATTCAGGCTGAAATCTTTAATTTTTGCTATATTTTTAAAATATGTTAGTGTTTTTTCATTTCCCTGTATTTTGGGAACAGCAACTATTAATGCAGAGCTAATAATACTTGTGGGGATGCAATATTTACCTTCAATAACATAAGCCTATTTGCTATCATCAGATTTGACTTTTAAGATTCTGTTTCACAGATTTCCCCCATATTCTGTATTAGTCTTATAGTATGCTTTATTTTATTTCTATTCTAGTTTTTGGTATTTTCTGAGCCCTCATGGTTCCCCTCTCAGCTTCATATTTTTTTGTATGCCCAGCGTCTTGGAACATCTGTTCTTGTTTTGCCTGGCTTAACTTGGACATCTGTACTTCTGCTGTTTCTGCTCTAAAATTTAATATTTTGATCAAACTTACCCAGGGTATGTGCAGTTGTAACAGAAGTATTTTTTTAAAAGTAGTCCTGTTCGACTATTTTTTAAACTGATTTTCCATATTAAATGCACAGTTTTCTGATTAAAAAAAGTGTGTTGTATGCTTACAGTATGCCTACAGTGTAATGTAAGGTTTTCCAGCCTTGCTCCAGCTTCAGTTTCTCTGCTATTGATTAATCAGTAAATAACCAGTCAGCATATATTCTTATTCTAAAAGTCTGTAAAAATATCTGTACGCCTACATATTTGTTTCTGTCAAAAAAAAAAAAAATCATTTGTCATAGTTCTGTTTTCTTTAACTTTTCTTACTTTATTTGTTTAATATTTTTTAATCTGCATGATCTTCTAAGAATAGCATTACACTTACTGCTCCCTTGCTGCTGAAGTGATTTTATTGGGGGTATGTAGCATTTCCACTTTTTCCCTGCTGTTTGATCAATTTATGTGTGGTGCTAGCCTTTCCTTAATCTTTTCTTTAATTTGAAAATGAGTGCTACAACAGTAGCAGATATAGCTTTTTATCAAATGATTACCTCAGAACTACAGGATATTAGCCCCAAAGGGTTTTATAATGGGATTAGAGGGTATGTACCTGGACATTTACCATGCAGCATCTGCTTTGTACGTGTTGTATTTGATGTGTGTCTTAGCCCTAGGCCTAGCCCTAGGTGAGTAGTGGAGGGGCCACTCCTGTGGGAGGTGAGAGGTATGAATTTCAGCTCATTTTGCATGAGGAGGGCATTGACTTTGGTTTCCTTAGAAACTGCTGTAAGCTCTAGTCTATTTTAACATTCATTTCTCCTCCTTCTCCTTTGACAGACAGGTTTTGAGTGAAAAGAGTGAACCAATTTTCCATAATCAAAGGAGTTTAGGTGCAGGTGGGATTCCAGGTTGTGATTCCCACTTTCACATAAGCACATAATTTGGGCTGCACTTAGGCACTTAGAAGTGGGAGGTAACACTGCAGATAATTTCTATCTGTGAATTTTTTTGTTAGCTCACCTATCCATTTCAGGAAGTGTTCAAGGAGCTGAACACTGTCAATCCTACCACTTGGCACCTACGTCTCTGTTCATATTACATTGTAGTGAGGCATTCAGCTCTGGTTCATGAACTTATTTCACTGCAAGGAAAAAAAATACTCACAATCAATGCATATTGTTCTTTTAATGGATCTGAGATATCTGCCTTAGCTTCACAGAAGTGCAGAAAGGAATTAATATGTTTACATTTAGGTTATAACTGTCCCTGAAGAAACTAGGAGAAATAGTACATCAAAAATCTCAGTCAGTGTCCAGTGATCTTCAGCAGTCCATATGTTGGGAACTCAATCCTCATTTAAAAGATATTTTAGGCTTCTAATTACCAATGTGTTTTTGCTTAACAAAGACTCTTGGCATTTTAAAAGCAAACAGTTATGGAACTGATTGTTTTAGAAAATATAAACATTCTTTTTCTCCTAAAAGAACTCTTCCTCTTTTCTACTTCTAAAGAAATATCCCCCTCTATGAATTGATGGAATATTTATTGTAAAAATATTTCTTTCAACAACTGCCTTCAAGTAAAAACAATGTTTTGGATAAATTCTAGATAATTTGTTGTTGCTATCTGACTTGACAGGTATACATCACCTGTTAATCTGCATAATAATTTGTTGTGATAGGCAGTAAGCAAAGATTAATTTTATTCTCTTGGCTTCTGAAATTTAACCAAGTTGGCCTTCACAAAGACCTCTTTTATAGTTATACTTACTTGTTATTAAATTACAGTTTTCCTCAAAATTGTAAAGGGTCTCTAAAAGTCTTATTTCAATCTTGCCTCTTGTGCACTTGGAATTCTCGTCAAACACAAATATGCTTATTCCTATCCCCTATGCATAAGGCTATTTTAAACCTGACCCCTTTTTCCTTCTGTGAAACAGTTCACAATTGGAAGGGAAATACTTAGTAATCCTGCTTTCTTAACTGAAAGAAAAATTCAATCACTGTATTAAAGCAGCCTCAACAATTAGGAAATAAATCCCAGTGAATATTTTTCCACCTGTATTTTGTTGATTCCTCATTTACAATTACAGGTAAAGTTTTTTTTAAGCACTTCAGTAATTTAGGCATCTAAATCCTCCCTCACAACACAGAGTAAGCAGTTAACCTCTGCAACTTCAATTCTTAAGCATACAAGAGAGATCTCAGCTTTTCTTCCATTTATCTACTTCCTTCAATAGCCTTTGGAGTCTTATTTTTATCATGTATTTGTAGATATTTGTCATAATGTGGAATGAACTTTAATTGGGGCCTCAGGCACTATTGTAATGCAGGTAATAGGTAATAATTATAGTGACAGATGTTGCCAGCTTTTAGTTCCATTCTGAGATATTTAAATTCCTGTATTTGAGAATGCAGCTCTTCAGCAGGAGGTTTTATTTATGTGTCCCTAATAGGCATTTGGATGCTTTTTGAAGGTAGATATAACCCCACATGGCTTGTATTTTCTTTACACTCCAATCTGATTACATTATCTTTTATGTCACTTTATATTTTTCACAGGTTTCTAAATATTATCCTCCTTTCAAGCCCTGGTTACCTTTATCCTAATGTGTTCTTAAAATATTATTTTTTCCCTCTTCTGTCACCTCTATGTCGGAAAGATGCAACAATAGCAAATCCTTTGAAAACATCCACCAATTAACTGTACTTATCTGTAAAATAGATTCAGACATTTCATCTACTTCCTAAGATTTAGTTTTCAAATCCTATTGAAATCACCTAGCTTTCTTTTCTGAACTTTGCTAAACCAGCACTTTAATGTTACACCTGTGAATTAATTTCTCATATTGCCCCACATCCTCTAGGTACATCTTCCATGCTGGTATTAAAGCTATGGCATTCTAGGCTGCCTCACAAATATGTTGTGTTATTTCTCAGTTTAACTGAAACTTCTCATCAGATATGCTTCTGCTTTTTCTTATACTTGATTCTTGACCCTCAGTGTCTACTTGAAGATGATTAGAAAAGCAAAAAAAAGAATTAAAATTCATTTACTATAGGATGGATGCAGCTATTTCTGTTTCAAGTTTTCCTATAGATATGCAAGTGAAAACTCTTAAATGCTGTAACAGGAATCACAAAACAGTTACTGGAGAGCAAATGTGGCCATTATGATGGATGTGACATTCAAGCCCTACCTCTGAAAATAATTGTGCACAAGGGAATAAGTATTTAAATATGAGCAGATGTGGTCTCAAAGAAGTTCATGGTTAGTTTTTTTCCTCTTTTGCTTGTGTTTCAGGAAGGATGAAGAAATATTTAATTTTCGTGTCCAGTGGTTTATTTGTGCATGGTACAGTATGTATTTAGGTTCCAGCAACCTGAGAAAATCTTAAGAAAGACTGTTAGGACAATGGACAACTGCAAAAATCAAATTAATAGATTTTCTTGTTTGAGTTTCCCATGAACCAAGTTCTCTGGGACCAGAAGAAAACTTTAGGACCACCTCTCTGTTTATTGTGTCACCATCCAGAGAGATGAAAAGAAAAATACTGCCATTGCTCTCTGTCTGACAGTATTATTTACCAAACTATGGCATGTATTGCATTGTATGCTGCCTGCCTTGACAGTGGCTCCCAGTTGGAAGCACAGTGGAGTTCCCTCTGTTGCTGTTAGTTTCCTTTCCTGGGCTTCGTTTTCTCTGGGGTAAATATTCCCTGATAAAATATAGGAAAGGTTAAGTGGTTGGTGTTGTCTTGTTTATTTGTTCTCTCCTTCCTTTCCTTCTTCCTTTTCCATTAACTGTTAATATTTAGGGGAAGACAAAAGAGAAAATGCTTGATTTCAACACTAAGCTGTAAGAAAGATGGATGGTTCATACAGATCTCCTGAACGCTGTGGCTACAGGGAATATCTGTAAGAACTCATTTACTTGAGAGAAGGTCACTCTGTGCTCTTCTGGAAGAGCATAATGCAAACCACTGCAAATTAGGGCTCTAGGATTTGTTATTTGTGTCAGGGATGGCATTTGCATGGATAAGTTTGTATAATATTACCTCTGTTTGACAAGCTTAAATTGCTCTAATGGTATAGAAACTTTCATTCTTCTCCTAGTAAGTTCTCGCTCAATGCATCCCAAAATATGGTTTGTATTGTGCCCACTTTTGAAAGACAAGACAAAATCTCCATTGCAGTTGCATCACTGAAATTTTACAAGATTGGACAAATAGTGTCCTTGTCTTTTTTCATTCTTTGACAGCCTTTATTGTCTTTATTCTTCATTATTAATTTATTATTATCTTTATTTATTATTATTTATTATTTATATTTTTTCATTCCTTGTCAGCCTTTATTATTGGATGGATGGATGATTACAGGTAAAAATACTGTACAAATTATGAAATTGGGGAAGGGGATATAAACCCAGCAATATTCAAATGAAATGTATGTTACTACAAGTAAAAACCCCTGGACTCCAGACAGCTTGAAAAATATTTATGTTCAGATTATAGATTTATGACTTACTCTTTCCAATATTCATGAATGCACAGACTGTTTGCCTTGGGCATATTATAGTAGCAAGGCCTTGAAACTGGAAATAATTGCTTAACACTGAACAACATAATTATATATTTTTGAGCATTTTAGCAATTGATTTAAGGATATATATGTATATTTTAAAAAGTAACTATGAACTTTTAATGGAGTAAAACTGCTCTTTTGTCATTTTATGTTCAAAAGATGATTTGCCTCCAGACAAATCACATTGCTTTAATTTTACATGCATAGATATTTTACAAGTCTTATCACTAGTGAATCCCATGCAGTATGGGTTTAAAACTTTAATCAAACTAAAACCCATGGTCCACTCGTGCTCTATAGACCTGCTGGGTTTGGAACTGTTACAAGAAGAAATTTTCCCTTTGCATCCATAGAAATTCAAATTAATTATCATACAGTGATTCCTTCTGAAGAACAGAATTGCTTGGGCTGAGTTTAAATATAAATGTGAAACCCTTAATTACTGCATTAGAAGATTTTTGTATTGTTAACTACTATTTTCTGCTTTTATTTTTCAACATTTTGTGAAGAGTATTTTATTAGAAAAATTACTAAATTAATTCATTTAGCATACAAAGACAGACTTTTGTGTAAATTAAAGATAAATCTTCAGCATTTGATGTGAATGCAACTTTTATTTATATATATTTTTATGAATGGCAAATGTTCATGGAAAGGTATGAAAATGTATTATACTAATAGACTATATTTAAGAATCATATTTTTAAGGTTTGGTTTACATTATTGATGATTCAGTTCTTCAATAGAAAGGAGAATGACATAAAAAGCAGACTATAGTGTGGTTGTGCTAGTATCTAAATATTTGGGGTAGCCTATTGTGGTGTATGTTTGCAAAGGAAAAAAGATGAAAGGAGGGACCTACAACATAGTAATGTACCTAGTGTAAGAATATCTAAAATACTTGTAACTATTATATTTTTTCCTATACTTTAAAAAAAAATGAGAGAGAGAGAGAGAGAAATAATATATTTAATAGGGGAGTGCAATATCTGTGTGTGTCACTTTCTTAGTGGACTATATACAGCTAGAGTGTTGAGGAATATGTCCTCTATTCTAGGAGGTTGGGGGTGAAGAAAAATAATGAAATTTTGGTGCTGGATGATGTAGACAGGGAAGGTTTCATTTTTCTTCCTGGGTAACTTTTCAATGGCTATAACTTTAGTATCTCCAGAACTAGTAAGTTGCTGTAAATGTTCCTGCTTAATCTGGCTCCTCCAACCACTCACACACAGACTGAGACATGGACACAAAATGTGCACAGGCACATAATAGGAACTTTCAAAACCCTATCCACATTCTCCATTTTATTTTAATGGTTTATGGAAACAGTATACATTCAAATTGAGGGAATCTGTAAATATTTTAGAGAAAAAATAAATGAAGCATAAAGAAATTATATATTTTAATAATCAGAATATAGTATTTTAAATAACTTGAGATAATTATAAGAAATAGGATATTTTCTTCAAATACAGTGTATGCTGATAGATGTGAAAGTGTCCCATTCATTACTGCTTGGATCTTTAACATGTTTATTAAAGCTAAGTAGTATATCTTATGTATCTTATAGCCATCTTGATAAACTCTCCATGCTAAGGGGTGTAATAATATTGTAGATTGTAACAGCTGTTAACATTCAGTGGTCTTTTCACCTTCAGATGATTTATTTTTGAAGTTTTATTTCTATAGCTTTCCAGTTAATTGCTGTGTGCTTTAATTGGGCTTCAGTGTGCTCATCTTTTGATCACAGTGCAATAACAGGAAACCATGTCTGGATAATTCTTGAGGATGTCTGCAGCTTGATGGACTGTGTATGTGAATCTTTCTGTCCTTGGTCACATAAGATGGAGATGCAGTTATCAGAACAGTGCAAACTGCAAGGAAATTACAGAACCTAGCAGCTCTACTAGTAGGCCTGTGCTGTGTCATAACTTGAGCATGACTTTGAAAAAAATCAGAAGGAGTAATAATCTTATAGGGTTGCATATAGGTAAAACTTTATAAAAGAAAGGCCTTATTGCTTATCAGGCCTTATTGCTGTTTCAGCTGAATTAATAGCCTATTAAATTCCCATGAGAAAGAGCTATAAGAATGAGAATCTCTTTGCATAACAATCTATTCTCATAAGAAGGCAGTTTGCATCTGTGAAAAATAAGGAGTCTATCCTGTGACAATCCACAAAGAAAAAATGTAAATACCCCTGTAAAGAAAGAGTCTTAGCATGTACACATACAAGCACCTTCTAACCAATGAATTGAGTGGCAAGAAAGTTATTAACCAATTAGAATTATCTTGGAAAACTGAATGAAAAAAGGCTGTAATATTAAAGTGCAGCTTTTTGCCACTGAAATTTTGAAATGTTTTGCCTGTCGTTATTTGCTGCTATTGCTATAACATTGCCCTGAGAGCTTTTAGTCATTAGTTCCCTAAGTAAAAGATGCAGTTGAGGAAAAAATGGTGTTGAAGTTAATTTGCATTCTCAGGCTGTTTTACCAGATGATATATCCAGTTTTCAAAAATTAGACAGAAGTCAGTTGATAAGCCTGTTTTCAAATTTGGATAAAAGTGGGAAATTGTTTGGATCTCTAGCTTGCAGCAATAATAAACCTTAATAGACTTGAGAGGTAGGGCCATGTGACCCTCACAAAGTTCAACAAAGCCAAGTTCTGCACATGGGCCAGGCAAGAACAACACAAGTATAGTCTGGTGGAAAATTAATTCAGAAAAGCCCTGAGGATAAGGACTCAGGGTCTTTGTGGACAAGAAGCTTGACATGACCAGAGAGCAAGGTGCACCTTCATCCCAGAAAGACAAACACACTGTGGGCTGTGTCAAAAGACGCATGGCCAGCAGGTCAAGGGAGGTGATTTTCTCCCCTCCTACTCCATTCTCCTGATACATCACCTGGAGTGCTACATCCAGCTTTGGGGCAATCAGCTTAAGAACATGGACCTGTTGGAGTGAGTCTTAGAGGAGGGCTGGGAAAATGATCAGAGCATCTCTCCTGTAAAGATGGGCTAAAAGAGCTGAGGTTGTTCAGCCTGGAGAAGACAAAGCTCCTTCCAGTATCTAAAAAAATAAAAGAGAGCTGGAGAGGGACTTTTACAAGGGCATGTAATGACAGGACAAGAGGGAGTAGTTTTAAATGGAAAGAGTTGGTTTAGATTAGATATATGGAAGAAACTCTTCTCTGTGAGGATGGTGAAGCACTGGAACAGGTTGCCCAGAGAAGCTGTGGATCCCCATCCTTGGAAATCTTCAAGGCCAGACTGGATGGGGCTTTGAGCAATTTCATTTAGTGGAAGATGTCCCTTCCCATGGTGGGGAACTAGTTGATCTCTAGGTTTCTTCTAACCCAAGCATATTTGCAGTCAAACTTGTTACTTTTATTATTCACTATATTAACTTTTGTGTTATTACCATTAAAATGCATTCCAAGTAACTGAATGTGAGGCTCTTTCCTGAAATAAAAACAAAAATTACAACTTGCAATGTACTTTTGAAAAATCAGTTTCCAAATGTAATAGCATTTTATAGAGGAGTTATTATAGAAAAGTTTGCCTATAGTGTATGGGTTTCTAAACCCATACAGGATTCTTGACCTGATGATTTATATACCTTAATTGGGGTTGTTCTGATCTTACAATCCCTCATCTTTTCTTACTATTAATTTATTTCACCAGATATTTGATCTAACTGTAGCATCCATGGCAAGGATTAATACAATTAATTTGTGATGTCAAAGATATTTCTTTCATTAGTTGTAAACCTAACTCTGGTTTTAATTTGTAGTTACTTCCTGGAATTACAAGAAAAGAAAGCATTGATGATTGTTGAGCTTTTAGCATCTTTTATTATGGTACAATCTTCTTGTAACCATCCACCAGTGTTCCTTCTGCAATCTTTTCCATCCTTCACTCTGCTAGGGTGACCTCATGTGTTCAATTATTTTTGTTACCATTACTTGAAGTTTCTATTTCTGTAACTTTTTTGATATTTTTAATCTGTTTTGTTAAAAATATTTCAGTAGTGTATGTGCATGTATGCATCAAGACACATAATACAAGCAAAGCGTAAATATATATGGTTATGTACATAAATATTATATATATTTACATGTTTATATGCATATGTAAAATATGCATGTTTTATAAATATGTACATGCATATAAATGCATGTAAATGTGCATATACATGCATGTCAATGCACATATACAAATATATAAAATTAAAAATATTATTCTATTGATTTTAATACTATATGCATTGAGGTTTTATCCTTTCTTCTTATACATAAATGTTTTTCTCCCTTATTTCTTTTTCTTGAAATGCTGCTTCACATATTCTAAGTATCTTTGGAAATAATATATTCATTCAAAAGATAATACTTCAAGGATTTCTAGAGACTCCATAGTTTAATCACATGCGACTTATGTTACAGAATAACCAGAAATTTATTAATCCTTTTCATAAAATATACTATTGAGATGAATTAAGTATTAAGTCTATAAAGTATGAAATCTATAATGTATGTACAGACTAAGTAGTGAGAAGCTGGAGAGCAGCCCTGTGGAAACATGAAGCTCACTGAGTATTTGAAGTCATAGACACTTTTTCCTTCCTGGAATCTTCTGTCTACTTTTGCCTTTTTTTCTAGTATCTTTTTTTATTCCTGGTTAGATGTTTAAATGAAGTAATGCTTCCTCTCCTGTCATACAGCCAAAATTCTGCTGCTTGTATCTTCAGCCCCTGTCATCTTTTAACCTTACCCATGACTTTGACCTTCTTCATTTCTGTCTTTGTGTAACCAGCATAAATAAATTCCATTTGGATAATAAGTTTGAGATTGGAATAAAGAATGAATTTGTATTCCATTTTTTTAATTTATAAAGACACTTATACAATCATTTTACTGTGTGAAGTTCCCTTTAGATTATTTTACACTAGAAGAATATATTCTATAAAACAGAAAGTCACATTGTTTTGCCTTAGAAAGGAGCTTGCAGAACTCAAAGTGATCCCTGTCAAATTCCTTTTGAGTCAATAAGGTTCATTACAAAAAAAGTAACAGTAAAGAAGGGCATCGCCTCCACTTGTTCTCATTGGTTGTAGATGATGCTGATATGTTATTTTGGGTAAGATTGATGACACCTGCCCTGAAATCAGATGTATCTGTCACTTTGCTTTTGGGGGACCTAAAGTTTTCATAGTTACCAGATGGAAGTTAAAACAAAAAAAAAAAAAAAAAACTAACTCAGGCACTAGATCTCAATTTTATAATACCCTGTTCAGAAGACTATGATCCACAACTGTTTATGTGTAAACCTTGAAATTTAACACTCAACCCAGAACACAGCTACACTTCTGTCTTTAGTGGAGAGATAAGGCATACTTGTCAAGACAAGAATTTCTGGTTTTTTATAAGCTAAATACTTTATTTAAGAGTAATATTAGTGAAAAATACCTGCTAATGTCAATCTAGCAAAGAATGACTCTCACATGATGATGTACCTTTATCTTCAAAAGTGGTTCATTTTGTAAAGTAATTTTTTTGGTAAATGTCAATTACAGATATGGTCAAGCCAAACTCCAGCCTCATCATATAATACACAATGTATCATATAACACACACCATATAAAAGAGTAGCAGGCTGAACAGAGTGGAACATTGTGAAAGAAACAGGAAGGAACAGGAGCCTTAGACCTGCTCCATTTGTTAAGAATTTAAAACAGCTGGAGCATAGTCCAGATAATGTCTTTGAACATCTGTTCAGAACCTATTCATTGCTAACCTGTGGAATATTCAGAGTAATTACATTTAATCGTCTTCATAAAAATACGTTCTGCATGGCCTATATAACACAGTCATTAATTTTTTTTTTTTTGTTGCTTGCCTCTTATCTGACATTACAAATAAAAGAAAGTCTATTAGTATATATTTTATTGGTGCCTCTCACTACTTTGATAATGCCATTATAAATTAAAAATGACTAATTGCAACCTTACATGTAGCTTGCAAAATTAATCACATGTGCCCCATATGAAACTGAGTAAAGAGGAGTTACATGAAAAAGTGCTGCTGGGAATTAATCTAGCATGTCAGTGGGTCAAACGCTTCCTGTATGAGCAATGGGAAAAAGAGTCCAATAGTTAAGTTGTTTCCATTTATTACAGTTCCACCCTACAAACAGTCTTATCTCTCTCTTTGGAGTAGGTGTCAGAAATGACCTTCTTATACTCAGTTTGTGGTGTATACACACAATGGATTTATTGCACCTACAGCTTCTGTGTTTTCTCTTTTTGTACTGTCACACTTCCCTTGAAGATGGGACACTATTGATACATCACACATCATGAGGCAAAATGCTTACATGTCAACCCTGGGATATAGAGAGATTGATAGGAGAATTAGTCTTGGATCATACTGAAAACATCAAAGTTGCTGCAGGTTCACTGAGAAAATTAGGTTAGATTATTCTGGAGCACAGCCATCTGATAGACTGACATCAGATAGTCTACCTACCTTCTGAGACCCTCTCACTTGCATCAGGTCTCTTCATTGCTTCAAACTGAGGTGGCATGTTTCCTCCAGTTCAAAATTTTTTTTTTGCCTTTAAAAACACCTAAATTACTCTTTAATATTTTTTAACCTGTCTTTTTCTATTTTTCCTCTCTTCCTTTTTTTTTTTTATTGGAAATATTGTTGCTTAAACTGTTTGTGGTGATTGATACAGAGTGTTTTCAAATGCTGGAAACATATCTAGTAATTACACTGTTCAGACATGAAGATTGTATTACCTCAAATTGCCCGGAATGATGTCAATTTATCAAACTTCCTGTGAGAAGTTAATCTCTGCTGTAAAGTGATCACTCCTCTCTCTGTTAGCCTGCTTTATCTAATAGAGAGGGTCTAGAGGGGATTTATCTACTCTCTTTTTCAACCTCATCCTCTTTTGGATTCTACTAGACCAATGGGGAAAAAATGAGAATGTTTTGTGACTGCCGTGTTTATTCTGTCATCTCTCAATGCAGTGGAGGGAGAGGATGTATAATTTGATTTGAAAGCCCAAGACAGTTAAGCAACAAGGCTTCAACAGAGCAGCAGTAATCATGTCTGCTTACTGGAGTAAAACATGAGCTGTTTGTATTCTAGACAGAAGATTTCAATTATGGTTGTTTAAGACTAACATATTAAAAAGCATATTCATTTCCTATTAAGCACTGCCTTGGAGAATCCTTTAATGCAAGCATCAAAGTGCACTTTCTGGACATTTTCCTGCTGTTTAGCACTGACAGAAGGAAGAAATCATGTTTGTAACATTTGTCTACCTGTTAACTGATACTTTAAGTTTTAACTTTCGTATTTTTCAGATTCTGTGCTGCCTAGGGGTGTAGCTCTGCTAGGGGTGTAGCACTTCATATTAAGTGCTAGCAGGGTCTCTTCACAGGGTGGGTAGGCAAAACAATTCTTTTCCAGCTTGAGACCAAGGACAACCATTACAAGGTTCAGGCCCAAAAAGCATAAACAACGGGTAACTGAAGAGAGCAAACAAATATGTTGGGACTTCATAACCTGAAGTTATAATTGGACAATTGGCCCCAGTATGCAAATGGACCAAAAAACTTATAAGAGTGTAAAACTGGTCATCCATTTTGTGACCATTTTGGTTCCATCTTGGGTGTAGCCCTGGCCTGGCTCTTGCACTGCCCAAGATGTATCTTTTAAGGCTTTTTAATAAATACCTACTTTATTCTTTTAACTCTGTCTAGTCTCTCATCTAGGTCAGCCTCTCAAGACATCAGTTCAATCAAAAAAAGTCATACAATTTTTTTTTAACTTTTGGACTAGCAGTAACAGAATAATTGACTTAGAGCTAGATTACAAATGTAGTGTTCTTAGCGTTTTTTCCCATAGTATCATTCCAGTGCTTGCAGATTAGCTGACCAAAAAAATAAATATAAGGTTAAAAGGAGATTTGTCTTATTCAACGGACAATTACCCAGTGGCAATCTGGACTAGTATCACTCAGAGACTAAAATGAATCATGAATCCTTAATGATTTAATTTTATATTTTTTTAATGTGTCTCTTTCAGTTCTCTGATAAGGACATATATTTTTATTTGATTCCCCCCAACTTTAAGATCTGTGAAATCTATTGATCTATGAAGTCTATTGTGAAATTGATGATTTCCCAGTGTACAGTTTGTCATTAAAATGTGAGCCAAAACCTGAGCTTTTGAACTTATTTCTATTTGTTCTCTGGTACTGCAAAAGTACTAAACAGTTCTAAGAATGCCATGGTCACACAGCAGACTAATCAAGTTAATCAACAGTACATCCTAATTAAAAATTTGCTTTTGGAGTTTCTCAGCTTTTTACAAGGTACTTGTTGGCCAAAAGAATGTATACAGGAAAGTCACCAGCTCTATTCCCTTGCCACATCTTAACCTTCAAAGAAGAAGCACAATCAGGACTACTTCAGTGGCTCCAGAACCCTCTATTTCCCCTTGGAAATAGTGAAACCAAACTGTCTTTAATATTTGGAGCTTCTCTATACTCAGTGGCTTCCAGCGTTTCACCTCAAGGAGAAGCTTCCAGCTGGGAGACTAAAGAAGCCTTTTGTGACTTTATTAACTTTACTTAAAATAAAAGTTGTACTTCTGTGCTTTGTATTTTACAAAGACATTGAGGCACTTTAATCTTTGAGGCAACACATCCAGGTGATTCAACTAATTAGGCAAACCCACTGATGTACCACTAAGTCTGGCAAAATCTCTTATCCTGGATTTGTAGTCCAGAGCACCAGTGAAATAACTCAGTAAGTGCACTCATCAAAGGTCCTGTTAACAAGGAAGGAAATAGGTGCTAAATAAAATCCAAACCAGATTTAGAAACCTTTGATAACACTTCATATTGTAATTTTCATACCGCATATCTGCTAGTTCTATATCCTACACGTTCTGCATTTTTTATACTATGAGGCTTATGCACTTGATGTGATTAATTTTTAAATTCATAACATTTTTTCAAGGAGTAATTCAGGGAATAACTCTAGGTATTACTGAATTACTTAGAAAATTTAGCTCCTTAATTCCAGGTTTGATTTAAGCTTACTGTTTAGCATATATATTCTCAAAGCTCTTTCTCAGAAAGCACTATTATGGATGTAGACTATAATCTTTGAACTGCTTGCAACAATGAGCCATCTTTTTATTTTATTTACACAGGCAATTACTATGATTTCATGTCCATGGCTCTTTAGAATCTCTCTAATAATACAGGTCTACAATGTTACCTGTTGCTCCCATCCTCACTAACCAGTTTAAAGAATATTCCATTATTTGGTGTCTGGATTTTTTTTTTTAGTCTGCTTTTACTCTTTTGTTTTAATGACCTAATGGACTAGTTCAGACATCCCCAGTACAGATTGTCTTGTGTTGCCTTATGCCAGAGAGAAAACCTGCTGTTACTGTGCCTGCTGTCGCTATTAGATTACATAGCATAAAAATCACTGTCCACTGAGGAAGATCACGTTGTCAGCACTGTCTGCCAAGGAGACACTGAACAATTTAGGTCCTATCTCCTACTGTGCTGTACTCCAGGAAGGCATTCAAGGAAAATAAAATTACTGTAGCTTGCTGTCAGGCTTAAGAATGTGTTCTGTAAAATATGCCATGAATAATTCTCTTCTTCACCATTTCTTTACAATTCTTAGTCTCCCAAGGAAAGATATGTATAATTTGACAGTATTTTGCTATTGTGAAATAAAAATTTTAGCTCTATTGTCAAATTGTGTGCATGAATATCTGCTAATGCCCCCCTTCTTTAAGTTAGTATAGAAAAACCATGAATCCTTAATCAAGAAAATAAAAAGCTAATACAGATCTAAGTCCTTCTGGTACATATCTCATTATCCATTGCTATTTACAACTCAAATTGTTTTCTAACTTCATAAAATTAGAGATATATAAACCTGTATTTGGACATGATAAAATTGCTAATCTTGGAAAAATGTACATATTAATTTCATTTTGTTCATTCAGCAAGAGCCCACTCATCAGTGAGATTTCTAGTATTACATTAATGAATAATGTAATGAGAAATATATCCCAAATTATTTTTTAAATAAAAATACCTCTAACAAAGGTACAATCTTTTGTTTTCTTGTTGCTGCTGACATTGTTTATAATATTTTTACAGTATGGATTGCTTTTTAGTGTAGTTGGATTGGATGACATAGTACATTTTAGCCTGGACATTTTTTAAGTCTTTAAATTCCTAAGAGAGTTTTTTAAAGGGGCAAATGTCATTGTGAGGTAGATTTGATTCAACAGCTGGAAACATGACACTGCTGTCTTGTGGGAACTCTTTCTCTTCATTCCGTTTTGTGTCACCTCCCCATGTCCCAATTTCAGAAGAGTTCAGCTCAAAAAGCACAAATGTATCTCCACATACACAAATTCCTTACAGCCAAAAAACTCATGGTGCATTCAGTTCCTTCATGAACTCATTTGCATGGAAGTGGGTTTGATTTTGATAAAATGTTACTTATGACTGTTTTCTTGTTTTTTTTCAGCATGGCATAATTCATACTCCCTTTTCCACAAACACAGAGTTGTTTATACAGCACTGTAGAATTCAGATTAGTCAGATTAAATGCAAGCTCATAATTTAGGGAGTGCTAGGGAAGGAAATGAGAAAAATAATACGATCACTCTTACACTGACAATAGATGGTGGTAAACACAGAACTTAAAGTCCTCTCTCCATAGCAGATCCCTAAAGAGGCAGCTCAGGGCATTGAACAGTATGTATAAAACCAATTTAACAGCAGTGCTGAATAGTAGCCAGGGAATGAGTGGAGATTTTCAGGCTAGTAGGGCAAGGGGGTGAGTAGCTGAGAAAAGTAGAGAAAGAGACATTGGCAGAGGCTGTGAGGAAGGAGTGAGAATCAGGAAGCTTTTGGAGAATTTAAAAGCCTGAGAAGTCTTTTTTCATTTGTTTATTCCCGCACCTTCTGCTTCCTAGGTTCCTAATGTAGCTTGCAACTCCTTCAGTGGTATGAACTTGAAGAGATTATTTGAAGCTGTACCTCAGCCTTGTCCTTTTTTGCCTTCTGTTCATGGCTGGAGCTTGCTCGGGTACCAGAAGGAGGGAGGCAGGAAGGCAGGAAGAATCCCAGTTACAGTGTGGTCTGGGAAAATCAGTGTACCTGTTTGGAACAGCTGTGATTTGATTCTGACTTTCAAAACTCTTGCTAAATTGGGCAACAGACAAGCAATCAATGGAAATCTCACCATTGTAACTTTCTTACCAAACATGTGTAGAATATATCCAGAAAGGGAGGGAGAAAAGGAGGGAGAAAGAAAGGAAAGATTTTGTTTTGTTGTTCCTTTTTTCTTTAGTGCAGTCTGAACATTGAGAGACATGGAAAAATTCATTGTAGTGGGTAAAGATTTGTCGAGGAGAGGAAGAATTATTTTTAACAATAAGGTTCTACAGTTAAAACCACCAGGCAAAACACCAGGCATCATCACTTGTTTAGTACATGACATACAGGAAGACCACTAGCGGGTAAATTATTTCTGGGGAAGGAGGGGGAAGCAAGAAGGAGCAGAAGGAAATCAATGACCAGACATCTTTGTGATGACTTTCTCAATGTGTAAGCTGGAAACTGGAAGCTTGAAATGGTCTTTGCACCTTGAGACATCAATAATTTTCAAGCATCATTCTCAACAAGAGATGTGGGTCTGATGGATGGTGATGGGGCACTGATTTGAAGTCACCTCTTGGCTGAATTGCCTGTTGGTGCTGGCATAAAAAAAAAAAATAAGAATTAAGTGTCCTCTGTACCCCCACTCCATTTTTTCTAACCAGCAAGTATTCCAGCATGAAGCTTTTAAATATTTTATATCTAGAGTGCCTTTTTCATTAAGAGTACACTTTTATTTCTTGACATTGAGAAAATGGATCAGGATCCTCACTTTAAAAAATTTTGTTTAAATGCAGATTTTGAAAGGCTGCCAGGGTTGAATAAAGAATCCCTGCAGAACAAACACTATAAAAATCAATAACATTCTTTCCAGGGAGGTATATTTATCTGGTCATGTCTCCTGGCATGTCACTGTAGCACTTTTTGTGCTTTTAAGCCCTTTTTCTTTCATAAAAGTGATGTCTTGTACCTAGTTAAACTAAAAGGACAGTTGCAAGCTCTGGGCCTTAAATAAATAACTAATCACCATAATTATACACACATTAATTAAGGTTTATTTTTTTTATTTTCCCATTTTTATTTTACTAGGGACGATTCCAAATTACCTTTGAATCTGTTTTTTGACATGTTATTGGCATACATACATACATACATATACATATACATATACATATACATATACATATATTCATATAATATATATCAGAAGACAACATCTAGCAGCAGAACAGTGAAGAGCAAGGGGCTGCACAGGAGTAGCTACTCAACTTGGTGTATCTGCAGCCAAAAGAAAAGATGTCAAAAAGCCCTTAGAAAGTTTATACTCATGGACTGTAGATACAGATATTTTCAAAATTTTAAACCTCAGGTAAAAGGTATGTATAACTTTCAGTAATTTAAAAAAATATATAAAGCAATGAAAAATCTATATGAAAAGAAAAAAGTTCTCTTGTTCTTCATTACTTCAGCAAATCCATAGTTAGAGAAATAGACTGCAAATCTTTCCCTTCACAAATGGTATGTAAGAGCATTAAAATTTTGCAGCAATGATGATTTTTTTGGTCTTCTGACTACTGCACAGCCTTGGCTGGGAGGAAAGAAGGAGTGTGTTTGTGACAGAGGAGGTAATGGATGAAGTGTTCCTAGAGTCTTCTGTAAGCGCTGAAAAACAATTCTTGAGTAAGTGAACACTAAAATACACAAGTTATAATGTCCACCATAGCAGTTTGTTGGCTAAATGAAAAAGTTGCAATGCCAGAGATAAAATACAGTAGAATTCTTGAGACACTATAAAATATCCTGTCATGCAAATGTCAGTGCTCTATTGGGTTTTATAAATGATGTACTTCTGCCAACTCAGATGCAGCCTGGGAGTCTTGCCTATTACAAGTTTTGCCAAAATGCTTCAAAATGCTGCAAGTATTTTCTATATCAAATGGTGACGCATTTTAAAGTCAAGGGCTGCATTAATCAGTCTTCTATTTTTTTTCTCAGTTCTCATCAAGTAAATGCGAACTGTTGGATGATTTTTAAGCATGAAAAATTTGGGTTAAAAGTCATATGATCCATAGGTTGCCAATATTGAATGCTAGAAAATATGGCAGACTTTACAGTTTTTGTCATCCATCATATTTCCATTTCTATTTTGTCCTCTAGGCTTAGCCAGATGCTTTTATAGATGGGATTCAGATAACAGAAGAAAAGCTTCAAGTTTGTTTAAACATCCTGATTGTGGATGGTATTTTGGTCAAATTAGATTGCCAGAGCATGACAGCAATGTCATTGATTTATTATGTTTTGAAGTCCTTCCCAAACACACATTTCATTATTTTGTTTTGTTTGTTTCTCCTTTTATTTATTTTTTTTTTAAACCCATGCTTCCTGGAAGGATTCTTTGTTTTGGACTGGATAACAAAATTCATGCTATGCTGTGGTCAGGATCCCTCTGAGGATTTGTACAAATGACCAAATATTTATATCCCTCAGGTAAAACCAAAAGTGAAGCATGGAGAACTATAGCATGAAAGGTGAGCACGTCAGGACTTGCAGGTGTTTACTTTATGACATAAGAACAAATTCTTCTGCAGCTTAAATCCCTGCTAATTCAGCTGCAATCAACCCACGACCACAGGTAAAGACAGATTTCGTTCCATAACTTACAGGAAAGCACCTCTTCTGATCACTTCATCCTTGATTTTATATCTCAATATATACTTCAAAGTACATAGAAGTAAAATGGTGACAAACTGAACAGTGCATGAATCCCTCAGGCTTGAGTGATGGAAACATCTCAGAGACGAGATGGATTTAAGAGCTCGTGACAGCTGTGCTGTGTGAATGTTACCCTTTATTGGATGGGCAGCAGACTGGATCAATGAACCAATGCGCCCGAGGTATTCTTAACAAAGATCAGTTCAGAAGATGTGTTTACTTTGTAGATCCCCAGAAGCTGTGGTGCCACAGCCAAGGCAGAGTGACAAACACAGACGATCTGGCTGAAACTGAAGTAACTCAAAGCATTAGGAACCAAATGGAAACCCTTAAAAGTCTCCAGTATGTAACAGTTAATTTATCCACTGCTTGATGTCTCTGGTGGCACATATAATCTTTTCCTAATGCTGAACCGTGAGGCTACATTAGCAAAGAAAAATAAAGTTTCTGACTCAGATGAAACTTATTTAGATTCCAAGTTGAACACTCTAAGCAAAGGAATATTTGGGTCTAGGCAATGGTCATGATATACAATGGTCATGATATACAAGTCAAAATAAATTGCACAGACATTTTATTCTTGTTGAATTTTTCATATTTTTAAATATACTCAACCCTGAATATGGTAGCTATTAACATGTCAATTTTTCGAAGAATAATTTTCACTAGCCAAGATAATATTTCTGCTTATGAAAGCACCTGCTTGCATTTCAGTGACTTCAGAGAGATGGGAGTATGTAGGAAAACAATTCAGCTCATACTTCAATAGTTTTTTTTCCTCTAGTGAGAAATTCAATTACTAACCATTAGATATGTTCATGAATACAATTAGACATGTTTCTAAATTTGTAATGAATAAGTTAATTGTTCTTTGGTATAGTAAAATTATCCATTACTGAAACTCATCCCTTGAGTACTTTGAAGATTTGTATTTCAGCTTTTTACAATACCAGAGTATTCTAAACATTGAATGTGCTTTATGCAACATTTTCTCTTTTATTACTAAAAGGTCTTTATATTGATATGGAAAGAAAAAATCCAATGCAAGAATGATCATCTTAACAAATAACTCATGCATAAATAAAAGTAATAAAATCATCATCCTTTTTTCCAGAGGACAAAGAAATTTAGGCAGAAATCATACTTTCTGCTTTTAAAAATACAGATATATCTGAGCAAAAGTTGCTTTATATTACTCTCAAAGCTATGAAGATGACTTTCCAGGTAAGTTGTCTTATTTAATATGCAGGCACACAGTCTAGATTTCAAACATTAAAACAAACAGCTGTATTGCCGATGTGTTATTGTGAACCAGTGTATTTATATCTGCATGAATTAAATTATATACTTTGGACTTCTTTGAATTCTTTCTGTCTTGTAACTACATATTCTTTTTCATCAAAGAAAACAAAAATATTTCCTTTACATTCCATGCCTTTTAAAATTAGGTCAATGAAACATGTTATTGAGATACTTGTTTTTACAGATTAAATTTATATTTTTCAGCACTAACTCTAGAAAGAAAAAGTTGCCTGTATTTCAGTGTGTGTATTTCTGTGATCACTTATGATCATGCTGAAACATCTGCCTGGGAACAAGTTTCCTTTAAGGTTTTAGTTAAACAACCAAAACCTATTTTTTATCTGTGTGCTTCTCTCCTGAAAACAGACTAACCAGTAAAGAAAGAAAACACATGCATATAATCCACTGAATTTCAGTTACATTATTTATTAGCAACAAAGAGGGGGAAAAAAAGTGCAGGTAGTCCATTTTTTGTTCTCTGATGGGACATGTTTCTAATTTTTTTTTTTTATAATATGTCAACCCTTTCAGAATGGGGATTTCTATGCATGCATGTGTTATTTAGATATGTATTATTTAACTAATACTATCATACTTATTGCTAAGAAGGAATTAAACAGCTCAAAAATGCTAAAGAAATAAATTTGAAGTGTAAAAGACTTCAGTTAAATGTGACAAAAGATTGAAAACTAAAACTATTAAGGTGGACTAATACAATTGAAAATACAAATGATAAGTGAACAGTGAATCTGTCAACTTCTCTTTGCATATACACCTAAGAGTGCAGATGAACACAATACACATGTAAAGCAATAAAATAAAGGGCGATTAACACTGTGGTTACTGTTTGTAATTCATAACAGTTAAGTTTATTGTTTCAGAAAATAAATTCACTGGGACCTGGGATCAAGAGGAAATTACTGTCAGTAGAACACCACATGTAAAAGCACTGAATGGTTGTGGAGGTTATGCTTTATGGTGTTACACACTACCAGAAATATTTTACTAGATTTGATGGACCACTGTTCATTCTGGTCTAGAAATCCTGATATTCTATGTAATAGTTATCTCAGCCATTATGCTTAGCACCACAATAAGGAAAAGAGTAATAATGGCTTCTTTGCTCTTCCTTCCCTTCTCTACATCTCTGACATCTTAACTGTGGAAAAGTATTGTGACCCTTGAAAGAACTTTTTAATGCAGTAATCAAATCAGTAACTTGTTCAGCTCTGAGATCAGAATCACTTAACATTTTCCTTAGGCATTCATGATTTTTGGTTTTCTCTTTTTTATAACTATTTTTTTTCCCCTTTCACTGAAGTTGCTTCATGGCAGGTAAAGTGCCTTCTAAGATCTCTTCTGAAATATATTCTTGCTTTAGGAGACAGCTTTCCTGTCTTTCCCAAAAACAAAGGACAAAAAGTCTTTGAACTCTTGAGAGACTGATGTACATGCTTCCTCTGTAAGCAATATGAGTATTAATGAGGGGAAAAAATTCAAACCAATTGTGTTTGAAATGAAATGGGAACCTAAGAAATACCTCCCATGAGAAATTAGGAGACCATTTAAAAACAGGCTAATACATATAGCACTCAAAATCAACAAAGGAATAAGAGAAAAAAAAATCTACCTAGAAATACAGACATCCAAACAACACTCTCCTAACATATGGCTCTCACTGCAATCCCAGATATCAAAGCCATCATTCTCTAACCAGCTGCCACTCCTCAGTGTCCTTCAGCTTATGCAAATGATGCTAATGATGCGGTCATTGAAGGCTGATACTGGGAAAGGGAAACTCAGGAGGGATCTTTAAATGCCACACTTTTAATTTTTGAATACCTTGGTCTTCTGGTCTTAGATACTCCACATTGTTTAATTTGGGTTTTTTTTGAGATGATGCACCTCAGTAACCCCATTAGGCAGACCATGGTTATGAGGATATTCATAACTCTGGATACAGGTTTCTGGTAATTTCTAATACAGGACAAAGTTGATGAGAACCCCAGTGCCAATCAAGATTTAAAATAGCTCATTTCTCATTGGAAAATAGATTTATTTAAACAATTCAAGTTCCAAAAAGAGTTTATTGTAAAAAGAAAAAAAAAAAAAAAAAAAAAAAAAAAAAAAGAAGGGAGGATTCCATTATGACAGGCTTTCTATAGAAAGAAAATCTTGAAAGTATCTCTGACAGCTCCAGTAATAATCCTGACTCTGCCAGCATAATGGTGATAAGTCCTTGTGTTCTCACCAAAGTCTGTTTTCAGACATGCTGTCATAGGAATTGGCATTGTTAAAATGAGGTTGTTGTGATGGTACTTTTTCTCCTGCAACCATCACATCAGGTTCATCCCTACATAAAAGCAAACTCAATGCTTCTGGACAATTACTAAAGCAGGAGAGATATTAATGCTTGCTAATATATGCTTTTTATGTGTGGGAGTCTAACCTGAAGTTCAAACTCAGTTATATACACTGAAAAGCAGTGAATGTTTCTAAAACAAATGTTTTGTTAGATTGTTTCTTCTTAATCTCTTAGGAAATGTTTATGATATGTGATTTTGAAGGTTAAAGAAACCCAGCCTTGTTTGCATGCTGTAAATTAAAGCCATCAGTGTACGATTCATTACTCCAGTTTCCAGTTTCTCAGAGTGGAAATAAAGGACACTGTCATTGTTGCTGTCCTTTGCAGGCCAGGTTTGATGTGTAACATCAGATGCCTTTAAAAGAAATGTTGTTGGCACTTGTAAAGGCAGACTGCCCAAAGGTGCATCTTTTTTTTATTTAGGGAAAGGCCATTTTTTCTTTTGTTTGACTCTGTCAGGGGAAATCTTTGTGGAAGAGCTCAGGCAGATTAAATGGCACAAAAGGTTTGAGAAACATGGCCACACTCGAGTTCATGGACATTACACGTCAGTGGTCATATTGAAACATGCTCATGCTTGAATCCTGCCCCTATGATAATATAAACCTAGTAATCCTGGAACTGTAAAATAATCTTCAGCTTTAATACTGGATTTGTTGAGGATTTTTTGGTGTGTTTTTTTTTTTGTTGTTTTTTTTTTTTGTAAATTTTTTTCTCATATTTCAATGCATAGAGTTATGAAACATGTTTTTTTACACAAAAGGTCTTAGTAATAGTTAACAGTCATGATGAAGCATAAGAAAAACAAAGTAGCCTGAAAGAGGTAACTCTAGGAAGATCTAATGCCAAATATTAAAGATATTATTATTATTGGGGTTTAAGTTGAAATTTTGGAAACAAGTTTTGTAACTAGATTACATGACTACATGTCTAGTTACAGTCTCTATGATTGTGTAAGATTTATAGTTCTCAAATTTTGGAAGCATTTAAATCTTGTGCCCTTTCATATAAAGCTGAATTATATCCTTTCATACATTAGAATTTTACTGCACCATTTTGTAGAGATTTGGGTTCTATTTCTGTGTTGAAGCTGATGTCTCTAAAGCAAGATTTAAGGTAATCACAACCTCTACTTGCTAAATCTGCAAATAGCAGTATTCAGTCTTCTAACTTGCATGAATTAGAAGAAAGTGTGCATGCATGATTTGAAAACACCAGTAATGAAATAATACTGGTGTTGGGATGTTTTGCCTATGCCACAGCATTTTGTTCCAATAAAATCTTTAAATTTCTTCCTGACTTTTACAATATGCTAAAATATATTTAATTTAAACTATAATCAAATGCAAACCATAAAATTTATACAAGTGCAATTAAATACCTCAGCTTTATCAAAATTAACTATTGTAATACCTCTTTGATTGCTTTCATTGCTGGTTTTTATTTAAAATAGCACATTTTGAAAAAATAGTCTTCTAGCAACCAGTTTTGTCAATTGTCAGTTGACAAATATTGTCAATGGAGAAGAAGGTTTTATCTGTTTATAGTTTGTACCTTGTTATCTAGGTTATCTAAATACCTTCAGTCCTGGTTTGTCAAGTGAAGACTCTCAGTTTTTATTCTTTGGTCTGTGTGCCTTATGCCCACCATACCTTTAGTATCTCTCTACATTTAAAATTGTGTTGAAATAGAACACCAGATATGAATGAAATTTTTGATAAGGAATATGTCCAAAATCAAATCATGGCAGAGAACTGTCTAATTGTATAGAAAGGAGAATGCAACACCTAGGCCATTTTATTCTGGATGCATCGGGAATAATTCAGGATTTATAGAAAGTTTTGTGCCTTATAATTGCCACTGAACTATCTCCAGCACAAAACTTACTTTTTCATAAGTAGGTAGAAAGTCAAAGGTTCAGGCAGAGGATGAAATATTTCTTTAAAAATAAATTTTCAGAGGTTTTTTTTGACATCTCTATTTGAACAACACTTGGGTCACTTCAGAGACCTCTTCAAGAAGAATAATATATATTAAAAAAAAGCTTTAAAGCTTTATAGCTTTATTCTAAATTAATCCTCCCTTTGCCCTCCCTTCCCTCCACCCCATTATGAATATTGAGAGGAGGGATAATTACATAAGGTACACAAATTGCACTTGATTTATTTGACTAACTCCAGCCTGCAACAGTCAGTAAATGTTCAAAGGAACCTGCAGCTCCCTGTACATTGTAGCTGACATCAGAGAGTAAGTTCATAGTTATGTATAATAACATCATACAAAACAAGTGATATACAGTGATTGCAAGCTGCCAATCAATGCACAACATCAGGCTTTGGTGCACATTGCATTTTCTTGCTGATGTATTATACCTCTCCAAATAAGGTGATAATCTATGATAATTAGGTTATGCGGTACATACTGGGGCAAAAAGCAAGCATGCAGGGACGTGTTCAGATATCCTCATTTCTCTGCTAGAGCTAGCAGGGCATTTAGCATCCTTTTTGTCATGAGTCTTTTGTTAGTCAGAATAAAATATTTTCTATAGCTAACTTTTCTCCTGAAAATCCAATTGCTAGCTGGAATGCTGTTTTTCCCTGTGTAACAGCTCCTCACATATGGCACTTTCCATAATCAGAATTGGACAACAAATTTCCAT
The DNA here is from genome assembly GCF_050655825.1 of Lonchura striata. Lineage (NCBI taxonomy): Eukaryota > Metazoa > Chordata > Aves > Passeriformes > Estrildidae > Lonchura > Lonchura striata. Next base: position 58,944,891 of record NC_140704.1, read on the forward strand.
AATAGTAAGACAAATCCATGTAATAACTGTACTTTATACCAGAGTGCAAAAGGAGAAGAGCAGTGAGTCCTTGGGACAGCAAAGACAAAGGGATATCTATCTGACGCAGTTCAGATCACTCGCATCCCACATTTCTACTGGGGTTTTCAGGTGTACTGGGTTTTTTATACATCAGATAATGCATTATAATCAAACAGAAGATCAGATTTTGCACCTGATGGTATCCTGTAGTCAGGGATGGCATTCTGTTGAAACACAAATCAGAATTTATTCTGATCTGATCATTTAAGAATTTGGAAATTGTCAGCACCCTGGAATCAATCTGATATGCTTAACACAGAAGGAACATTGCTGTGTGCATCACTGCCCAGCACCTTGACAGGGCAATGACCAAGGCAAACAAATATGGGGGAATTGGTTTAACAGTATTGCACATGTAGACCCAGAAAAATGAAAACACGGCAAAATGTTTTGACACATACTTCAGGATGAACTTAGGTGGCAGCAGCAAAGAGTCCAAAATTTCTCAAAAAAGCTACTGCTATGTCTGAACTTTCTCTGAGCTCAGTCCCAGTCCTCATTACATGCCTTCTCTTCAGCCACTCAGCAGGCTGTGGTGCAGCCCCCATCACCCCATCAATGCAGTAGCTTTGAGGGGTGAATACTGAAGAAAGTCACGACCTGCAGTTAGGATAGAGCCCTGTAGTGTAGAAACAGAAGCCTTCTATTCTCCAGGAACCTCCCAGACTGGCTCTAGTCTTGACTCTGAGGACCTTGTTGTGTGGCTACTGAGATTGTTTTTATTTTAAAAATCATAGTGATCGTAGTGAGAAATACAATTTCTCACTAATTAATGAAACCCAATGCTTTTCATGAATAGAGACAAACTGTGACAAACTTAAGTTAAAAGATATCCATATGAAACAAAGCTCTGTTTATCATTGCAATTAACTGCTTAAAAATTGTTGGTAGTGCCTCATACATTGTTTTCCCTTCCAGATCTGACCTATAAAATATTTTTTCATAGCATGTGAGATAGTGTGAAAATCTGCCTATTGGGAGCAGTAGATATTCTTATGCTTCCTAGTGGATGATAAATACCATGCACCTGCAAAGTTTATACCAGACCACTGAGAGATAAAATGAAGGAGAAGGAAGGGTGAAGACAAAGAACTCCCATATGCAATGCCTACTGTAGGTGTGTTCTCTCAGACTAATACTGTGCCACCTTGTAGGTTATAGCAAGTAAGTGTAGCACAACACAGAAAAAGAAGTATAAAAGTATAGTTTATTAATAAAATAAATATATTTAAACATGGAAAATACTCTAGAGATGTATACACAGAAATAAAGGACTCTCAAAATTGTGTACTATCCAAAAGACAGAGTTTTTGTGGGTTTTAGTATATATGTAGAACTGTTTGTGGGGTTTAATACATCTGCAGAACTAGTGATATACTTTTTGTCTAAGCACCAGAAATGTAGATGTTCTGTCACGGGTGGCAGTCACTGCTTCAGGCAAGCATATAGTCACTTATGTTGAATACAAGGTGTGTTTTACTCAGGTTGAAACAAAACTTCAACTAACTTAGGATATTTTTGAGACTTCATAATACCCTTTATCACATTAACCCTTTAGCATTTAACTAATCTATTGGAATCTTATGAGCTATTTTGAGAAAAAAATAGCACGTTTAGCCTGTACTGTAATTTTGTCCAGCTGTATTGAGCCTTACACTTCTTTTCAGATGTAGGCTGATCACCCTTTATTCAGCCAAGTAATGGGATTCATACATGTAGCTTATACATGTCAGAGGAGCTAGCCATTGATCAGTTTGGACAGAGGAGAAATCTGGGGTAACTGCTTTGTAAGACAGCCATTGAGAGGCAACACTGTGATGACATTGATCACAGCAATCAAAATATTTTTTTTCTGAAAATAATATTTTTTCCTTTAATAATCAGGTAGAGTAGTTTTCTGACTCCTATAAAAGGAAAATAAAACCAAGAAACCTGTTCTCAAATCAAAATTCTGCAGTATGATATTAAAGAAATGCAACCTCAAATAAAAGGCCATGCCAAATTACCATATTTTATTATGGAATGTAACAGATACATTTCTTCACAGTCAATTCAATATTTTTGTTCAAGTTTAAACTGATTACTTGTAAAATGAATGAAAAACATTCTGTAAATTGAATTTCAAGGCAGCTGGCTGCTTAACAGGAAAGCTGAGTATCAGACTAGTACTGCTTGAGAGGTTCTCCAGAATCTTGAAAGCATCCAAAAGTATGATGATTATAAATTTCTACAAGTTTTATGTAATTATGCATGACATTTAATAGAAGTCTTCCAAAGTGGTTAGATGAAGCTTATCTGAGCTCAAGTGAAATTAACTGTTAAGAGTACACTTCAAAATGAAATCCTCCCTGTTTTGCACATCTCGCATTACAACAGTAATTTTGACAAAGACAGTCAAACTGTAAGTAAAATAAACTGTGAAACAGAAACTGTTTTTAATTAGCTATTTGGAGGTTTAATTTAGTCAGATTTTTTTATCCTCATTTTGCTTAGCTATAATTTTAGTACCTTTGATGCAGGTGCTGTGTGCTTTGATGATTTTTTTTTCATGCTTTCTTTTCAAAGCATTTGAAACATGCTGGTCTAGTTGGATAATTTAAAATAAAAAAGAAAGAACTATTTTTACCAGTCTTCATTATTTTGTTGATTGAATGACAATGGACCAGAAAAAGAGTCTACAGAAATAGGTTTTCCATGTAGTATGATTAGGTAACAGAATCAGAATGCTATTTCTTTATGCACAATTTTTTTTCACTCAAAATCCAACTAGGTATTTTAAAACAAAGCTGTCTCTATCCTAAAAAGAAATAATTTAACCTCAGAGAGGGCCTATCATTTAATGACACTAAGATGTTACATAAATGCAAGCAAAATACTGGAAACAGAAATAGATGAGACCTTCTTATTGATATCATTCTCTAATGAGTTTGAAGCAGAGATTATTTGCAAAACCCTCCTAGTCTGCATGGAGCACTCTTCTGAAGATTCTACATACCCTTCTGTTCTGTGACAATGGAACAAGCTAAACTATTGAAAGCATTCCCATTCCCTTTCATCTAATATTCCCATAGCAAATTCTAAACCTAATTACACAGTGTAAACTGTTTATTATAGTTCTCAGTATCCCTTAAATTTCAACAGGAAAAAAAATCAATGAGAAAGTTAAATAATCTAATCTTACTCCTCTATTAGACACTTAGTATCTTTGTCTCTTTTAATATCAGCAGTAAAGGTAAAGTCAGCAGCTGAAGAATGTAGAAGTGTTAAGAGGTTTGAAGGTTCACAGAATGGTTTATGGAATAAAATCAGAGGAGATTTTATTAAATAGCAATTGAGAATGGAATATGGAAAATACTACTGCTAAATGCTTTGACATGAGTCATTAATGGAAGGGATTTCTGGTAATTATATATCTGTACCAGGGAAAAGTAAAATTTTCCTTAGGTGCATAATCACTTTTCTTCCTTAGGCCTAGTAATAGCAATATCAGTGACAGCTGACCCAGCTAGATTTCCTAGCCTAGTGGTGAGGCAGTCTCCTACTGTATGTGCACTTGTGCCCACACATATGTCCAACTTGAGGAACTGCAAGAGTAGCACCAAGTGTAATGGGTGGTATGTGGTAAAACAGTCTGCAGAACCCTCCTGGTTCAGAGGATCTTGTTTCTTTTTCACCTAAACTTCTGTGAAACTCTGTTTTTCTGGGCATTTTGTCCATAAAGCATGAGAATATTCTGCAGATGGAAGTTGAGATTTGTGCATCTTAAAATACTTGTGTTGCAATTTGCTGTTACAGGAACCATAGCAAAGAACAGAGGTTTGGGGCCTGTAAAAGGCAGTGACCCTCATTTTCTTCTGGAAGTCTAAAGGACACACAGAAAACACCATTACCTTTCAATTCAGAATTATCTTGTCTTCCTAGTCCATTCTCATTGAAGTGAAGCACATGAGGAATATGGCTAGTTTTTTCTTTCAAAAATTTTTCTAGACTTTCAGGTCTAGGAACTTTCAGGTGTTGAGTCATAAGGACCTGTGTGGGTCAGTTACTGCATTGGGCTCCATCAGGATTATCAGCAAGCCTGAAGAGGTTTCTTCCAAATTCCAGCTCAGCACTTAAGAAGCAATTAAAAAGTTCTTCTGAAACTGTTCACCCAAGGTTTTTTTAAATGCCTTGTGAAAATTCAAATATAAAATCATGAGAGAATAACAATTCACAAGGATCTCACTTCAAGACTTGTAACTTTCATTTAATTTGCTTCACATTATTCAACTTTAGCTTCTGCTGTTAGTAAATAATAAGTAATTTCACTTAAATTCTTCCTGAAATATATTGGCACAGGTCCCAATTATTTTATTCAGCCCATGCTGAATAAATGTTCTGGTGAAGATCAGACTTCTAACTAAACATCATCCACCTCTCCAGTTGTGACAAATGTTTAGGTTGGTGGGTATTTTTCCAGAAGTCAATAATTTTAAGTTAATGTCATGTTATAGTTTTACACTGCAGATTCCTTTGACAGGGAAGCTGTTATTCCCTTGAGATTATATGTGCAAAAATAAAATCTAAAATGAGTTTCATATTTTACACTTACATTTAGCTGGTTTGTGAGTGTTTGAGTAGACTTAAATCTGGAAGAAGACACTAAATAAAGAAAACAATGGTGACATTTTAATGCCAGCTGTTTTGCAGTGCAATATGGCTAACTCCAGTTGGAAAATGCAGCTCTTACCATACTTCATTGAGTCAAGTGTACAATTCAAAGCTTTATAGATGTCAAAATTTAAAATTCAAAATTACCATGCAGCCTGGTGTCTGTGTTCTAGGGCTATGTGCACAAGGTGGGAAAGGGGGCAATATATATGCAAAGAAGAGGTTGCAAACAGAAATCTCAAATTCTGCAAAGACCATTCAGATTTAAAACTTGCTTGCCTCCCTCCTACAGTGATACTGAAATGTGTTCTGTTTTCTGCCATAAGTCTTGTAATTTTATTATTCTGAATGAGTGAATGAATGACCGAATGAATGAATGAATGAGCTGAATTAATATATCCCATCACAGAACTTAATCAGGTTTTCTAGGTTATTTGATCCAGGATCTTTTAGGCTCCTCTTGCAAAAGAAATTCTCTACTCCAGTGATTATCAATATAGCTCTTTTCTGCTCCCATTCCAGGTTGTGCTCATGTAGCATTTTCCAAACACTGACTGCAGTTAACAGCACTTCAATTAGAACATGTCCATAAATGGAAAAGAGGAGGATTCTGAGAATAACAAATTCAACCTCACAGCTTATATCAGTGCCCCCTGACTGAGGACTTCACAGCAGTGGTAGGTAGGCTTGCTAGCAGTGAGCTCAGGCTTAACATCCAGTGGAAATATACCTGACATTCAATACATCTTCCTACAACATGATGGACCTGTATTATATGCAGCATTCCAGGTGATATATTAGGAGTGCCTGTTCCAATGACATTAATACTTCCATATTTCTTTGTGAAATACATTGCCTGAAAAATCCTAGGATTGCTTTTGACATTTTCATGGCTGCTTCACAGAGATGGTTCATAGTAATCTTATAATTGACTAATACACCTAGATCTTGCTCTTCCTCTGACATTTCCAGCTAATGACTTTCCAGGTGAAGGAGGAAATTCTTGTTATTAATCCTCAAATGTATGACTTTGCACTTTTCTATGAAATCTGATGCCATTTCTTTGTTTCAGTCCTCAAGGTCTTTTGTTTTTTCTTAGAGTAAGATTCTGATCCTTTCCTGCACTGAGCCTTTCCTTACCTCTACTTTGTACAATCAACAGAATTATCAGTCTGAATGTACCAGGATCCTCAATGAGAATGTTTAAGTCAGAGCATAACATCAGTCTTCAAAAAGTTTATTTGTAACTGCCTTTGAACTTGTTATGCCATCTTTTAATGTGGCTATTGCTGTCTCTCATTTAGTTTTTTTCCCTTCATAAATTAAATAGATTTTCCTAGTCTGGCAAATCCTTTTACAAGCAATGTCCTTGATTTTTTTCAAAGAAAGATATCAGATAAATGTCACAACCTACATGTGCTAAAACCATGTTTGCTTTTTGTTCTGCTTGTCATTTACTGATTCTTTCTTTCAACATTTGTTCTGTAGTTCTGGATACTCAATAAAGAAGTTTGTAACATCCAAGATCATTTCTCTAACCTTTCGAAAACATTCTTAGAATGTAAATACCATCCACAGTGTGTTTTATTCATTAAAAATTGTCGCTATTCAGTCTTGAACAACTGGGTGTTGAGAAACATAAGGATCCATCCTGAAGATTGCTTGCAACAAAGGCTACATTTGTGCAGAAGTCAGGCTGGTAACATCTCTTAAGGTAAAGACACAAGATTTTGTAAAGGCAGCTGTGGCATTTGCACTTGAAGGCGAGCTGAGCGAATTTCTTTGCTCCTGGCCCAGTATGAGTCACTGAACAGTTGTCTATTCTTAAGATGTTTAGGACAAAAAAACCCCACTTTTTCCCATCACACAACACAATGGCTAATTAAACAAAAAATATTTGCTCTTGGATGTTCTTGGTTACTGAATTTATTAAGCATACAGTTTCTATATATGCCCAAAGGATACTTTTTTATAACAATGAAGTTTTGACTACTCACATCTTTATCTTACAGTCAAAGGAAAAGTAAACTCTGGTCTTAGTCTTACCACATAGAGGTCAATTTAATTGGTCCCTAGGTGATATTGCACTAATCAAGATGAAGTGGAACTTGTTTGCACTGCAGTTCATCTGGAAACATATTTGTGTGAAATGAACCTGAAAAGCTAGTTGAAAAGTACAGGTTGTGAACTCTAGCTAGCAAGTTCTGGATCACTAAAATAACATGTATAATATTAAGTTATACTATACAGGGAACTGACATAATGCTATCTAATTGAAATGTTTGTATTCTATACATCCTTTGGTGGAAGAAAATCCTCTGTATTCTTTCATGAGCTACTTTTTTCATAAACAATAAAATAACTTGCATTAAAATTCTAAAGAGACAGTGTTTGTAAAATGGAATTAGCCCAAAACATCTATTAAAAACATTCAGTCTGATGAAGATGACATCAGCCAGTGGTGAAAAAAAAAGCCCCAAAAGAAAAACAAAAATTATTGATTTCTTCAGAAATCAGGCAGCTGTGTAGAGCTTAAATAGGCTCTGGTAGAGGTAGAATTTCTGAGCAGAAAGAGTCGAGTTATGCCTAATTGTGGTTTGTTATGTAAATTGTTTAAAACATCTAAGCCACTCTTCTTATGGTATAATGTGCCTGTTTATGTAGATAATGTATTCTCTCTCTAATCACTGCAGTGATATTTCTTAAACATAGGCTTTTTAACAAGAAATGCAACCAAAGAGTGCATATTTCTTTACTGATTTATTTTAAGATTTTAAGAAAAAATAAATCTCTAACTGTATTCATGGAGGGAAAAAAAAAAGACATTTGCTTAACATAAAAGTAAAATCTGGACAGTCTTTCTATTGAGTGTACCATTTTGAAATATTTTTGGTTTTATTTATTACTGTTGGCTACGAAGCTTTTATTAAACATCTCAGAAATAAAAATTTACAATCCCCCCTTCAACCCCCTTCCCACCCACCTCAAGGCATCTACAGTTTTTTTCAGCCAGCTATTAGGATTATGGAGGATGACTAAAAAATTATTTAAAAATGAATATACACCAGGGGTTGTAATTTACAGCCCATCAGGTTCAAAATATTTTTCTTAGTTCATAACATGTTCCATGTGTGTGTTAAAATTCAAGAAAATTAGTCTCAGCCCTATATATTATATTTCAATGTTTCATTAAAAAGTTGCTTAAATGCTTTCATTAAGTGAAACATTTATTTAGATATTAAGGGAAATTATGTTGAATATGTAAATGATCTATCTGACACCAAAAGGGGAAAGAGGCAGTAACAATTTTAATTAAAAATTCAATCCTAACAGGGTTTGCCCTCATCAACTTAGAAATATTGCACAGACTCTTTATTAAATTGCAAACTATCTGGTTAAAAGCTATTCACTGTGTTATCTAAGTCATCCTTCTCCCCACCAGATCCAGTTTCTACAAAAGTCAGTGGCAAAACTCTTACTCCAGAAGGCCACAGATTCAGTGTATAACTTCAGAGCAGTTTCCTCCATGGGATAAAGTGTCGCATTCTGGCCTTGTTTTAGACCTGGCTAGATGGTTCTACAAGGAAAGAAGAGGAATGTGACATATGTAGATATATCTCCTGTCCTCTGTGCCAATCTCTGGCTGTCCCTACCAGAGACAGTATATACAGGACACCTCCCCAGAGGTGTCCCTCTCCAGGGCTGGTGGATGCAGGCAGAAAATGAGCAGCCAAAGCACTTGCATTATTTTCCATTTATGCTGTCATATACTTGTTTTGCCTGTCTTGTTTGATGTGAAGGATAATATTTTCTTACTGGAAAAATCTATCAGCAGCATAGTGACCTGGAATTAGCAGAGGGAGTGGGAGCAAACCAAAGAAGCTGTGAGCACATTTGGAAGCATTTAAGTTTTCAGGGTCAGAATACAACTAATGGTTGAGGTAGCAAGGGATCTCTGTTCCCACTTGTGTTCATGTATGGTGAAGACATTTCGACTCAGTGTGAACATCACATGGCTCAGACTTTAAAAAGCTGCTTCTCCCACCCTCTTCTGCCATTGATCTTGGAGCATGGTCTTGTGTAAATACTTTCATGTTTGAGTGGTGGGGATTTTTTTCCTTTCTCTTCTCTCAGCCTTTATATCTTTTTCCATTTGAATTGTAAGGCTTAGGAGGAGTGTCTCATGACAGGTGTAGTTATACTGCTCAAGAAACTCTCTTATTAGCTAAGACCTATGGAGCTGTAATATCAATAATTAATAATCATGAACACTGCCTGGTTACTGATTCATTAAAACTACAATTTATCCTAATTTTAACTGGATCCTCAAATCCCTGTAGAAAGGTCATACAAAACTACTTAACAGCCCTACCAGCCATTTGACTAGTTCATATTATCATTGGATTTAATCTTTCCAGAACTGAATGACCTCGTGCACATCAGCAAAGGAAATAGATTGACATCAGCAAAATCTAGGGCAGTGTGAGCTGTACTTGAGCTGGTAAAACATCGTCTGAGGAATTCTTAATTCCAGTAGCAGGTTGTAATGTCGTATAAATCGAATGAACTTGTCACAGGACATGGAAGCAACTCTCATTTTTGTACTTTGAAGGAATGAACATTTCCTTCTTTACTTAGGCAGCCTAGATACATAGCGTTTGTGCTTCTTTCTGTCTAAACCTTTTAGGACTAAATCAAACAGCTAGGAAACACTGTAACAGGGAAAGAATGTGAGTGTCTGATTCAGGCCACGATCTGCCTGATCATCACTTGGGGAAAACTAAATTAATTTTTTGTCAATTAAAACAGATCTTGAGAAAGCTCTCCCCTTTCTTTTCTCGAGTTCCCATCTCGCAGGGCTGTTTCTCGCTCGCTGTTCCTCGCTCAGCCCCGGCTGCCGGACAGCGTTTTTCCCGGCCTTGCCCAGGCTTTCCCCGCTGGCAACTCCCGGGGCCGGCCCGGCAGCCCCGGCACTGCCCCGGCACACACAGACTCGAAAAAAGATGGAAATCGATCTTGCCTGACAACACGCTTTGGATAAGCACCTCAAATTTCAGATGGTTATGTTTAATGACAAAACACATTGAGGTTTTGGATGACCTGCATTCTGTCTTTTTGTTCTTTCTTTTACTGGAGTCTGTTATTAAATACAGCTCCTTTTCCTTTTGACTCTTTCATTTGATCTTACTCTGTGGGCACTTGTAACGCTGGGAAGGCCTTTTTATCTGAACCCAAGGAAAGGGCAATATGAAAAAGCGTGTGTTTGCTCCTTTGAGTGCAGCCTGTGCTATCAGGAGCTCTGCCTTTTGGGAGATAACCCTTTCTTCCCTTCTCAAGCTCCATCCGAAAGGACAAAGTAGAAGCCTGTGCTTTTGCATGAGCTCAGCCTGTGCAGGCAGGGAGTGTCCCATTGGGGAGCTGCCTGTATGCCATGTTGGTACTGCTGTAGCAGAGTTGGAGACCTAGTTATATCTGGAGCAAATGTGTGTATTTTTTTTTTTTTTTAGCTATTAACTTGTCCTATCCTGTCAAAAGGAATCCTGAGGTCGCCGATTTTGTTTTCCTCAGAAATGTATCATATAAGTAAATTATAAAACACACAGAGAAAATGAAAAGGAAAGAAAAAATTTTAAAAAGGGTCAAACATAGATCATGATTCCCTGCTGTCCCACATTTTGGGGAAATAAGTTTTCATTGATGCATTGTGGATTAAATTTTCAGAAGCTCAAAGCAAGTGTGTCTCTAAGGAAGCATCTGTAGATATCCTCTGCCTGATAATTTTTGAAAATGGAGCCAAAAGAGAAGAGAACAACTAACTTAAATTCTGTACATTTACATGGTAATACTTTTCTCTAGGTCCAGGTGCCATATGCCAAGTCAGACCTCATTAAGTCTTGTATTAATTTAGTGCTTTGGTGTTTAATTTGTGCTAATTTAGTCTGGAGAAATGGTCACGTGTTGCTCACCATTTTTTTCTTAGAATTTTGTTAAATTTCATTGTGAAGAAGGCTTCTAAGTTTATTAAAAGTTTACTGAGTTTCCTAAAAATCAGACCAGAACCAAAAGCAAGAAAACTGGTTTAGATAAAAAAGGAAAAACATCTTCCAACAGTTAATAAAAGTATGATAATTTTATATCCCAGTATTCAAAAAGTTATCCTAGTATTTCTACTACTTACACTCTAACTGAACAGACAGAATCAAAACATATAATATGCTTACTCCTTTAATATTTCTTTGGATAAATTGAATCTCTTGGAAGAAACAAATAAATTTACGACTTTAGCTCCTCACAGAAGCACCACTGAAATTCTGAGACTTTAGAGATCATTCTGCTACTGCTTATTGGAACTGGTCAGGCACTTGACAAATCTTCAAGATAAAAAACAGAAATAGCAAAGAGTAACTGTCAGTGAAGTGAAGCCATTTAGCTGTTGCTGTTTTTTAGTCTTTTCATAGCTTCCAGTTCAGCATTTCAAAATGCATTTCAAAATACATTTCAAAATGCATTTTCATTATGAATGGGAATGAAAAGGTGGGATTTGGAAAAACCTATTAAAAGTTGAAAAATACATTTGCTGAAAGCATAAGGAGTTTTCATTTGTGTCATACTTAAACCTTTTATGTATATCTACAGCATTGTATATTAATTACTTTTATTAGAAAAAAAGTCAAAATATAATCTAAACTGTAGAATTAGCAAAACAAATTTGACAAAAATCAAGCAAAAAAAAGTAATTGTTCATTTAAAGTCTTTCCAATAAAATATATCATCAAGGTGGCCAAAAAGAACACTTCCATGTGATAAATCTTCAGTACTCAACTGTTCCTTCAAGATTATGTCAAGTCATAGAAGCAGACGAGCAGCACTTAAGGATGAGAATATCTTGGCCTGTGGGAAGGACCTTGCTTCATGTTATTGAAGCAACAGTGGAAAATTAATGCCTCTCTCAGTGGTAACTCAGTCAGCAATAGATGCTTTAAATGAAGAAGGAAAAGGAGTAGCTGCTGTGTATCATTCCAATAGCACTTTTGATTTATGACTCACTTCAACCTCTCTGCTGAAACCAACATACATGAAATCTACCACAACTGAATGTTGTGGACTTTTTTCTCTTTAAAACTAAGCTATAATTACTATCTGAGCCTGGTGTTATAACTACAACAGTTCAACTCCCTTAGGAAAACACCTTGATTTTAACTTCAAGATAAAGTTAAACAAAGTTAACTTCAGCAATGATCAACAGGTCAATGAGAGAAAACTGAAAGGAAATGTTAATGTGACAGGAGCATGTAGGGGAGAGTAAGATTTATTCTGCTGTCATTAATTAACTAAAAATTTTGCATGTTTAGCAGTACCCAACCAATAAATCTATTATTCAGGAACACTCAGTGAAGTCACTAAATTAGAATTTTTAAACCTTTTTATCAGCCTCAAAAATATTGTAGTCATTCTAGTCATGAATGTTCTTATAAGCCACCAAATGATGAGAAAGAGGTACATCTGCACAGTTCTTCGCATGCAGGTACATGATACATGTGCTTTTCAATGCAGATGAATGCAAGCCAACTCAAGATCCAAAGTCATAAGGCATTGTTAGAAAGATGAAGCCAGGCTGCCTCTCCAAGATGTGTTTATGGAATTTATAGACAAATTGTTCCCTTTTCTGGGAACAGGACATTGAGGAGAATAAGGGAACAGAGAGGAGAAAGAGCACTTTAACCATAATTTGCTCTTTCATATTTTTCTTAAGGTTGTGTCTCATGTAGGAATATCCAAGAGATGGGAAAATGGTGTACTAATTTGTGTAAATTGTGCACATTCTCTCCAGGTGCTTGGAACAGCCTAGAAGAAGTTGTTCCTCTCTAGCAGCAGAGGTAAGACAGCTATCTTGCCATTAGACAAATTGTGACTCTAAATGTAGCCCATACTGGACTGTTTTGGAAATTTTAACAGAGGCAGACTTTGAAAAAAATGCTACCTGCAGGGACCAATACCCATAAAGTGTAGGAAGTTTAAACTACTTTAAGGAGCAATGATAATTTTCACCATTTGAGAAAAGGCTCAAAATTTGTAGCTGCCTTAATAGAACACGTGATACCAGTGTGATGTTAAGTAGATGTGAACTGAGAAGTACAATGTTTATTTTCTGCCTAGATTATTGCAACATTAACGGTAGTGATATCTTTCTCACCTCCAATGTCTCCTAGATGTTCCACTGAGTCTGCACAGAGGTATTGCTTTGTGCTGCCATTTACAGCTGTAATGTCAAGCCCCTCACATATTCAAAGTTATCTATGTACTGAACTCATGCCAGCAGAAAAAAAGAGCAGACACAAAGTCAGCTGAAAACTATGTTTGATTCCCCTTCTCCAGGCAGTGCTTCTGTCATACCAAGGGATAGAATAAGATTAATGCCATCACCACCAATGTAAATGATCTTCAGCTGGGCTACTACAATGAAAAGGAACAAGTGTATTGTCAAAAAATGGAACACTTTAAATGGTTTCAAGTTTCTTATTTTTCTGTTCTGCTAATTGTAATGAAATTTTATACATAGTAATATTGCTTAATACAATTTTAAAACAAAAATTTGTATAATCAAACATGATATTTTCATGGCATTAGGTTCTCTGGCGATGCTTTTATCGCTAGCATCACATTTCACTCCTGTAGAGAATGTAAGTAAAAAGTTTAAAAGGCCATGTCATTTTCTTTGGGATTTTTTTATTATTTTGAAGCTGAACATAGGAACACATCAGTTTATGGATGATAAACATATTGACTTCCTTTCCTTCTGGCTATGCCAGTTCTGGAATCAGGTGAATCTTTCACATGTTTCTTACTTGTTAGTCTAAAAGGGACAACATTATTTATTTTAATAAGTTTTAATATAGTAAATTCCTTTAATACATTACAATATTTCTTTTATATACAATTTTGCGCTGATCTATGTTTCAATATTTATTTCTCCCTCAAGTTTCTCTCCATAAAGAAATATATTATCTCTTTGACCTTCAGTGTTATTCAGGTTTTTATTTTATCTTCTGTGCTTTTACTTCTGACATTTGTTCTGCTTGGTATCTTTGCTGTTCTTTCTGTTTTCTTTGTTCCCTTTCTGTCCCCTCTGTATGTGTATGGTTTTAGTGACCTGGAAAAATGGTCATCTGCAATATTCTTGAAGCTTATCCTGCTGCTGCAATTCCTCTTACTTTAGGAGCTTAAAAGTTTCTAAGGGTTTACATTTGTGGGAGGCAGCCCTGGGGAGGATTCTCCAGGAATGCCATGGGAAACCACAATGGTATAAGGAAAAGTATTGCCCCTGGATTCCCTCCTTCCCCATGCAGATGAATGTATGTCTGTCATACACTGTACACTCCCCAGTTCATGTCTGTCAGCAGTTGTACTATCCCCCTATTCTAGAAAGTTCTCTGTTCTCGTCATTCCCAATGGTTCTCTGTAAACCACCTCTTCCCTTTTACCCTCATTGGCCCAGTTTATGTCACTACATCCCTGCTTCTCCCTTACGCCCCTTCCCATTGGAGCTTTTGTATCCTAGCCACCCCTTCCCTTTCCCAGGTATATACTCTGGCCGCTCCTTCCCCACTCTTGTAGACCACTTCCCCTGCATGCAGGTGTCTCCCCACTCCTGTATCCTTTGTTCTCGTTCTACCCACAATAAAACCAAGTGGATCACAGCGGCTCAAGCATCCTCCCGTCTTTTGGTGGAGATCTTATTATGTTATCCAGGAACCTACAGACCAGCCAGCAGCGAGCTGCCCTGCGGGACTTGTCCCAGGGCCACCAGTATACATATATGTTTTTAAAACATTTTTTCTGATGTCTCTGCCATGTTCCCATTAACTGCTATCCTCCTGTGTCTTGAATCACAACGCTTGTTTTGTTGGGTTTTTTTTTTGACCTTGCAACATAGCTGCTTTTAGTTGCTTCCTGTATCTCACTTTGCTCTTCTCATTAATTCTGAACTTTCTTTTCATTATATTGAATTCTAAAAATATCATTCTGTAATTTCACTGCCTTGGATAAAAATATGAAATTATTTTAAATTATCATGTGTTAAGGGCAAAGGATGATAAACTGCTGTACCAGATAGAAAGTTAGAATCCTAGTTAAATAATGTTTGACAATGGATGATGTGTTTGTACCTACATAATGGTCTTCCTATTGCCTTCTTGTAGAGGTTTGGGAGACAAGGTAGGAATGTTTGTAGTCACATATGTGTATGTAGAGGAGGTATGCAGAGTATATCCAATCTCTAAATCAAAAATTGTGAGTCATGATAAGCAATGCTCCCTAGGGTTTTTTTCAGTCCTGGGTCCTGATGGTATATCAGTCTGATTATACAAAATAAAATGTGCTGACTTACATTAGATAAGGACCCTATACTGCTGTGTGAATTAAACTGGCTGTGATAGAGGGGAAACTGTGCAGGAGCAAAAGCTCTGCTTGTGCTTTTGCCAGTGATTGAGATTACCCTAGAGTGAACCAGTTTCCTTCAGATTTGGAAAGATTTATTCCAGTTTAAGTAACGTTATTACACTACCAAAAGTATTTTTATCGCTTATGCAAACTGTTTCATTCCCTAGCATACTCCTTTTAACACCCAAGGCCTTGGTGCACATTTTCCATCATTATTTTAAAGGGGATTTACTCCTTCTTAAAGAATAGAGAAAAATTCATGGTATTATAAAAGCACTGGGCATTGAAGTCTTATTTTTATCCTTGGGCTTACTAGAGATGGCAGGGAGGTTGAGAACATCTCTATGATTCAAACCTGATCTATAGGGATTGTCTTTTCTTTTTGAGAGAGAGATAATTCAGTCTGCAGAATTGAGCTTGACAGAAAATTTTTTTGTCAATTATGTATGAAGCTAGTATGCTATCAACTAGGGAGCTGGATAAAAACTTCAAAATTCAATTTCTTTAAGGATCTTTAAGGCCTCAAAATTTAGCTGGATTCCTTTCTATTGAAAGTCTAAAACTTCATCTAACAACACAGCTTGACTCACGTCTGCATTACAAATTATTTACTGTGGTAAAAAGTAAACACTTTTGTTTTCATGAAAGACCAGAGATCAAGTACTCTGCTTACTTTTATACTTATAACCACTTATTCCAGTGGGATGTTGATTATTTGGGGGAGGCTTTTCCAACTGTTGATTTTAGTATCAGACACCTTTCTTAATTCTTTAATCTGTGCAGGAGCTGTTAGCAATCAGTCAAGTTTTATCCACAGCCTTGGAGGCATCTATCACTAATGTGAACACAAACACAGAATCATAAAATGTTAAGGGTTGGAAAGGACTTTAATGATCATCTATTCCCAACCCCCCTGTCATGGGTAGGGACATTTCCCACTAGTTTGCTCAAGGCATTGTCCAACCTGGCCAGGGTTGGGGCATCCACAATCTCCTGTGCAACAAGTTGCAATGTTTTCCCACCCCCACAGTAAAGATTTTCTTCCTAATATCAAACCTAAATTTCCTCTCCTTTGGTTTATATCCATAACTCTTTGTCTATTACTACAGTTCTTGACAAAGTCCCTCTCCAGTTTCCCAGTAGGTTCTAGGCAGGTCCTGGAAGGTTGCTCCCAGCTGAACAGCCCCATCTCAATCTGTCTTTACAGGGGAAGTCTTCCAGTCCTCTTAGCAACTTTGTATTCTCCTCTGGACTTGCTCCAACAGTTCCATGTCCTTTTAGCCTGGGACCCCAGAGCTGGGTGCAGCACTCCAGGTGGGGCCTCACCAGAGCAGAGCAGAGCAGAGGGGGAGAATCACCTCCTCTGACTGCTGGCCACGCTCCCTTGGGTGCAGCCCAGGGCTCCCTTGGCTGGCTGGGCTGGGAGCACACGCTGCTGGCTCACGTTGGGTTTTTCACCAGCCATCACCCCCAGGTCCTTCTCCTCAGGGCTGCTCCCAGTCACCTCTCTGCCCAACCTGTGGGTGCTCCTGGGGTTGCCCTGACCCATGTGCAGGACCCTGCACTTGGCTTTGTTAAACCTCAGGAGGTTTGCACAGGCCCAGCTCTCAGCCTGTCCAGTCCCTCTGGATGGCACTCACAGGCATGGTAGAAATGAAAGCAAAATAGAGATTCTTTGATATGAGTTTTTAAGAGCCCATGTATTCCTTTGTTCCTGCTGTAGCAGCTGTACAGGGATTGCATTTTCTTGCATTAACCTTTATTGAAAAGAAGATGGTTCTTCACATTGTTTTTCTCCTTGGTACTACTTTAAGAATAAAATAGAAACTAAATAGCAATGTCTATTTTGAGTAAAAAAAATTCAGATTAACTAACTTTTCTCTGTCTGCAATCAAAGTGGTGGGAAAAGTACAGCAAAACAAAGGTCATGAAAATCCCTATAATATTTTCAGCTTCTAAAACAGTCATGGAGAGATAGTCATAAACAGCAGATTGAAGTAAATGACTAACAAAAAACAAGTTAAACTCTGACCTTTCATACAAAACTTTCCTAACATGCAAGGATTCAGTCTGAGTCAGGAGGTACAGTCCAAGGATATGCTTTGTAGTCCTGTCTTCTTTAATTACTGCAGTGTCAGCTCGATGGTTCTGTGAATAAAGAAAGCTTTTTTATTTTTCCTTTTTTCTGAAGCTAACTAGCATATCATCTTCCTTGGCCTGTTTACCCTCAGCAGAGAAAAACATGTTGGAGAATTCAGGCATGAAGTGCGTGACATTTTGATGCTTTGATCTGACTGCTGCACACACAAGTGGTTAGGGCAGAAGTGAAATTTCTGGAGTGTTTTAACACAACAATGTCTTTTGTGACTGAAAATATATGTGTTTAAGTTTAGATGATCATATGCAGGCGTATCTACATTTTGTCTTCAATATATCTTATTTTTCTTTCATTTTTCATATCTTATATATATTTTGGATCACTATCTATGAAACCACCTCACTGTATGTGTTCCATTGCCCCTTTCCATTTTTCAGTGGCCTAAGTTTTAAAATTTATATATAAACTTTTAAAACAACTCAGGACTAGTTCATGAACTCTAGATTTCACAACTGACAATTTATTCATTTGATACCATTTGTACAGGTTTGTCCCCTGATACAGTCTTTAAACAGAATCCTGCATGAAAGCTTCTGTGTAGAAAGTTAACAATAAAGAGAGAAAGGGTAAGATTATTTCAGTCCATTGTGTACTAATGGAGAGAAAGCAGTGAGTGATATTCACCCCTCCACATGCACCCCTGTGCCCCTGCCTGAAGCCTAGGTTTACTGAAGAAGTTCACAGTCTAAGGTCTTCCTAAAATCTATAAAAAAGTGTAGCATCTAGAAAGATTACAGTCATTATACATTAGCAGTTTTTCAGCTGTATTACCCAGCTGACCAGTGGTATGGTGGTCAGTATGAAGTTCTCAAATCAACTTCAAACAGTATTATTATTGTTTAAGATTTGAAAGAGGTTAAAGATAAAGCCTTAGATTAAATGCTAGTGTGCAAATCAGGATAATCTATTAAATGGTTGTTGATGATGTAAGGCCTTCTGCATGAGAAGTTTATTGGTCTATAGCTAAAACTCATCTCTAATCTCTGAAATATGTAGCAGAATTTTATAGCCTTATTTTTAGTCACTAAATGGACACCTTGTGCATTTAGTATCTATTAAGAAGATTATCAGCATAATGAACAATTATTAAGTAATATATTGTGAAGAATTTAACACACATCCTGCATCTAAGTCCACACAGTTTATCACAATGTGATACTTATTTATTAGAAAATATTTTTGTTTGAGTTGAGACTAATTCTCAAATGCCATCAGAGTGGATGGTCTAGCCCTTTATATATGCAAAATTGCCATTTAAATTTAAACATGAAAGTTAAGTAAAATTAAAATACTATAGCCCTAGACAAAGTAAAATAGAATTAGAAATGTATGAATAAAGAATCATTATAATTCTTTACCTGTTTATAGGCATATTCTACAATTAAAAGAGCAAAATGTTGTTTTACATCTGAAATATAATTATCATGTGCAAAAACTGAAGTAAAGAACTTATGCTGGTTCGCATAAAATAAAACCTAGTGGCCAGCTTAAGAAACTAGCCTAATTGTCTCTCAAATTTGGCAATCCCATGGCAGTTACTTCAGAAGAGCATTTTGCACTTGTCTGCTGTTTTCCACTTAATAAACATTTACCTGTCAATTATGTTTTATTTTTCTTGCTCCTGAGATGGTAAATCTAATACCCTAAAATGGGCAGGCATGTGTCTTACCGTCAACATTATTATTTACAGTATTTTGTGAAAGTATAAGCAGTGATGTTCAGTTTCCTTTCATAGCAAGTGATTTATGCTGGGAGATTTTAATAGCTTTGTATTACCTTCTGACATGAGATCCATTAAGATGTCACAGCCACCGCTGTGTACTTATCTTTTTCACTTTGTGTTTTGGGGAGGGGGAGGATATTGGATCAGATGCACTCATGGGGTATGGGATGAGTTTGTTATTATTGGTGAACGCATGGAAGACATTTCTTTCATTTATTGCTTGAACTTCAGCCTTTTGAGGTCACTAGACAAACTTCTGTTGACTCAAGTGGTGCTGGATCAGGCTCTCAGAGAGCTGACAAATGTTATCTAGTTCTTGTCAACAGTAAAAAAGAGGAAAGTCGGTGTGAGCTAGAAAAACAACTACTTAAGCCTGGAAAGAAAATATCTACTTCCAACTTGTTTAAACCAGGAAGAATCTCAAAACCAAACAATAATTAGAGAATAATAATAATAATTATTATTGTTTTCCTAGCTTCCCTTTTTGATGTTTTTCACAGAACATTTTTGCTGCCTTTTTTGTCACTTTCCAGGCTCTTCAGCTAACTATCAGGCTCCTAAAAATGCCATTCTGTATTTTTTCATCCTTCACAAAAGAGTATACTCACCTACCATGTTGGGCCTTATGCTCCAATTTTCTTTATTGTCTTGTCTGCTTCACTGCTAATTGTGTATTAAATTGTCTTTCCTGTCTTTGTCAGTGGTCACATCAGACCTCAAAAGCGAAGTGTCTTCAGAACACTGACTTTTCCAAATAGCTTTGTAAGTAACTTAAAAATCCTGTGACATCCATCGCTAGTATATCATTTTCCCAAGCTGTTATCAGCAGCATCCTTTTTTAGTAATATGATGAAAAGGAAGTGTCCACAAGCTAAGAAACACTGAGACCAAATTCCTTCTTGTCTTACCAAAATAAATAGGGTTTTGGTTCTTTGGTTATGTGTCAGATTTAGCACTGTAAATATTAGCTATGATAGTGGATTAACATGTCTACTCTTATTACACTTTATAGTAAAATATTCTTATGTCTTCTGTTTAGTCTAATTTAATTTCCCATGAAAACTTGAGTCGTACCCTTAACCTGATGGATTTTTTTCCAGTCTGCAAGGGTTGCTTGTCTTTCAGTATTTACTGAATAATTTTAATGAATATTAGAGACCTGTAACTTGAGGTTAACATACATAACAGATGAATCTACACTTTAGCTATAATGTCCTAGGAATTAATTTGGTATGCACAGATAACTGGCCCCAAGTTAACGTGGAGGATGGTTAAGAGATAACCAAGTGCCATTAACTTTGGGTTCTTGCAGCCAAGGGCCATTTGCTCCCAACAAAAAACAGCAAGACTTAAAAGCAAACAATTACAAGATCAGCATGAAAATCCTATTAAATCTCACAGCATGTAAAGATTACATTAAGGCTTCCAAGGTGCATATCATAATTTTCTGTGAACATGCACACATACAAACACACAGACAGAGGCAGGTGTATATGTTTGTTTTGAAGGACTTTTCTTCTACACTAACAAAATAGAGGAACAGAAAAATCTCCTGCATCAGTGCCTGCAATGTTCTGTGCTGCTTACCATCATAAAATGGCAGCTGGGCTGCACACTGAGCTAGTTTACCTAAATTTGGATGCACCACTAGCATACAGAAGTGTATAACAGTGAGCCCAATATTGTGCTATTGTGGTGCTGGAACACTCCACAGTCATTGATAATTCTGTCTTCAGCAAGTATTACCATCTGCATATCGTTGCCTAGCTACAGAAAAATTAAGTTTATGCTGAGTACCAGATGTGTACTATGGGCCATGTGAGAACCTTGATTCCTACAGGATCAATACTGGGAAGCTGTCAGAGCACATGGCTGTTCCCTTTCCATCTTAATGGACAGGCTTTCCTTTCCACTTTTAAAACCAAGGTACAGCAATACAGAAGTAGAGGGGTGAGAAATTGCATGTCTGGGCTACCACTTTAGATATAAATTTACATATAATTTGGGGCCTCAAAGCAGATGACACAAGATATGTGGGTGTGATGGGAAATTGGATGGGTCTCAGACAGCTAACCTTCCCACTTCACTGATAGCCATTGTCTGACAGGTTCTACAAACAGAAAATAGTTTAGTGTTGAAACATTCATAAATGGAGCAGACTTAAGTTTTTCTCCTACATTATCACTGTAAGTTAAAGTCCAGAGAAATTTTGACAGAAGAAACATCTTTCTTGTGTAGATAGCATTTTTTTATGAGAACAAGAATGTAGATCTGCCTGTAGATGCAGCACAGCAGAAAGAATTTTTTTCTTCACTGAGATTTGACATTTTAAGATATTTTTACACTGGGTTAGTGTTCATGAAATGGAAGAAATGGCAATGCTCAAAAGTTTCTTGCACAGTTCTACATGCATCTACATGATCTGCACAAGATGCTCTTGTTAAAGGGAATCAACCAATAGCATTAATATTTTGGGATACTTTTGTGCAGCTAAGAATAAAAGGGAACCATCAAACTGATTTTCACTAGCAGCAACTGGACACAGATATCCAGAATGTAACAGCTAACATTTTTATCTTCTGTTTAACATTCTCCAGAGTGTGTGTGTATTCTTGTATTTATGCAGCTTTCTTTTTATATATCAGCATTCATAAACTTCTTTGGAAAGCAGATAAGAAGGAAGATCACGATAAGCCCTGCTTTGGGTATTAGTGATAGAAATTGGTCATGCTGCCAATACAAAAGTATTTAGAGCCTGTGCACCAGTGTGATGCTTATATTTTCTTCCTCCAAGAAACAGCTGCATGTGGCCTTAGATTAATGGAAATGTGAAAACAACAATCTTTAATTTTATTCAGTTAATATTTCAGAAAATATCAAAGCAGTTGATATAGTGTTGGATGAACTACAGAGTGCAATCCGAGTTACTTTTATCTTTCTATACACAGGAGAAATTACCAAAACTATCCATCTACTTTGAGATAAGTCTCTTCCTAAAATGATTCAACAGTACAATATGTAGCCATCTTATGAAACTAATTTAACACTATTGTCCCTGGACATTAAATGAATTTCAAGAATGTAAACAGAATAAATTACTTTTTAACTGTTACCATGATTATAGGTCTAGCTGCACAGCTGTTGAGCTTTTGGTCTCTGTGAGTGCATCCACTGAGATACCAATTTTTAGGCTTTTACCAAACCTAACATAGAAATGATGTTAAATATGACTTATGAATTTCTACTGTACTTACTCATATGCAGAGTCCTGTGAGCATCCATGAATACAATGATCAGTAAACTTTTTGTAACCAAAAATCATTTGATTAAATAAATAAAGAATGCAGACAAAAAATTACTTTAAATTAGGAGGCAACACACAAGACTCTTTAAATTGATGATTTTTTTATGGTGATGTGAAGTGGAACAGAATTTTTAAAAAAAAAACTGTAAAAACCTTTGTGGGTGAGTCCCTGTATTTCTATTTTTAATCTGCTTGAGAAAAAGAAAAATGCCTTTACATTTCAATAGTACATTTCAATAATACCCACTATTCTGCCACAGCAAGTGGGACAAAAGGTGTGTAGGTGAAGGGATGGATGGATGGAATTTAAAATTTTGAACACTAAGAAATTAGCTTTGTTTGAATAAACTGATTTGTTTGAAGACTGCCTTACCTCATCCCCATTGAGGTGTTATATTCTATAGCTTCTATACATGTTAAATTAAAACACATCAATAATTTAACCAGCATTTGGTTTTCATATATGTTTAAAGTGTACACTTAATTCTATATTATCTGTATTCCTGATTTTATGTTAAAGTCTTCAATGCATCTTAACTAAATCCCAAAAAAATGAGGGCTTTTTTCAGGATAGGAGATAACAATTGAAATTTTCAGAGTATGGTGTATATTATTCCTCTAAAAATCTTTACCAATCTTAGAGAATATCTTAATGCAATGTTTTAGAAAATACGGGTAGAAGTTGATGCCAGTGCACTCACTTCAAAGAGTCATTGATTTCTATTCAGACTCCCCAATCCTCAAAGGGCATAGGTATGTGTTTAGCAGTCTCCTTTTTGACCATGGAGTTTCAAGTATGTGGGACTACAGCATAGATATATTTAAAGGTGGTATTTTTTGTGTCTTGAGTTGGGCCTTGTTTTTAATCTGATCCAGGACAGAAACTATAGTCTATTATTCTATAATTTTATAAAAGCACTGATCAGAAGCATGCAAGCAAAAAAAGAAATATTACTTAGTTAAATAAATTTCCACATCTTTTAATTTTTGTTGAGCTTGGAAATTAGGATATCAAAGTTCATAAGAAAAGATTTGTTTCTTCATGACCTGTGTTATCCTCTTTTGTGACTTGGAATGGAATTCATAATACTGAATTACTTTAGACTGTGATGTTCAAAAGAGCAGGACTAAGATTTGACTACAAGATTGAGCAGGAAGATAAACTGGGCTGAGAAATATAGTGTATTACATGAAAATATCAACATTGCAAAAGCAAAGAGCAGGTAATATGAGAATCATGGACTTGCTTAGTTTGAAAAAACACTTTAGGATCAGCAAATCCAAGTATTAACCCATCACTGTCAGGTCCACCACTAAACCATGCTTCTAAAAGCCACATCTACATGTTTTTCAAATACCTCCAGGAATGGTGGACGGGATGGTGACTCTACTACTTCCCTTTGACAGCCTGTTTCAATGCTTGACAATTTTTCTGTGAAGAAATGTTTCCTGATAAAAGACCTTAACCTCTCCTGACTAGACTTGCAGCCTTTTTCTCTCTTCCTGTCACGTGTTACCTGGGAGACTAGAACAACTCTCACCTGTCTACAATCTCCTTTCAGGCAGTTGTAGAGAGCAATAAGGTCTCCCCTGTGCTTCTTTTTCTCCAGGTGATACAACCCAAGCTCAACTCAGCTGCTCCAGACCCTTTACCACCCCATTGTCCTTGTCTGGACAAGCTCCAACATCTCAGTGTCCTTCCTGTGAGGAGTCCAAAACTAGACACAAGATTTGAGATGGAACCCCACTAGTGCTGAGTACAGGGGGACAATCCCTACCCTGGTCCTGTTTGCCACACTATTGATGATAAAGGCCAGGATGTCATTGGCCTTTTTGGCACCTGGGCACAGCTGGCTCATGTTCAGCTGTCTGTTGACCAACATCCTCTGCACCCCAACATCTCCTTTTCCAATGAGTGGCTTTTCCAGCCTGTAGCATTTCATGGACCCAAGCACAGGACTCGGCACTTGGTCTTATGGAATTTCATCCCACTGACCTCAGTCCAGGGATCCAGCCTGCCCAGAATCCTCTGTAGCTTTCCCACTCTTTAGCAGAACACTCTCTCCCAAGTTGGTATTGTCTGTTACTGGAGATGTATCAAGCCCATCATTCAGATCATTACTAAAGTTGATAAACAGGACTGTCTCCAGTATGGAGTCCTGGGAAACCCCACTTATGACCAGCCACCAGCTGGAATTAACTCCATTTATGGCACCCTCTGGGCACAGGCATCAATTCATTTTTATTTATCCAGGGGAAAGATGATGAATCAACCATGTGTGGAGCTTAATATAAGGGAAAATATATTTGCGTGTTTTGAATTTTCTGAACAAATCCACAGATATCAGGAAGCAGTTGAGCATAGTCTATTGGTCAGCATGTGCTCTCTGCTCCCACTATAGTCATCAAAGAGGGTGACTTTTATTGTAGGAACCATGCATTTTCAGCTTCAGTCTTGTTTAATCCTGTGAAGTCTTCCACTGCTGAGCATTGATATCAATCATCAGTCATGTTGATAGCTGTTAAAATCATAGTACCTTAAGGACTGTGACATAATAGATGCTTCTTTCTAAAGCTCACTCTGGATTCTGCTGTTGATAAGACACATATCCACCCCCTCAGAGAGAGGGAGAGAGAGAGAGAGTGAGAGTGAGAGAGAGCACTTAAAAAGGACTGAATCTCTAACTATCCTTTATGTATGAAAGAGAAAAGCAGAAGGGGAGACATTTACAGAGTAGTAATATGAGAGAAAATCTTGCCTCTACTCAGTATTCAGTACTTTGAGGAAAGAGATTGCACCAGAATTCTATGAACAATTAGGTACAAGTTAATGGAAGAAGATACTGACTCATATTTATGGTAATTAAATGGCACTAATCTGACACACAGTGGCAATTGTGGACAGAAAAGTTTCTTCTGTGATTCTATGTTTAATTATTTTAACATATTTGTAGATTGGGGGATGACAGATTTGCTCATTCATATCCCCACAGATTTCTACTCAACATTTTAATAATTAGGCTGTGGGTGAAAGGTGAATGTCATCCTTACTGACAATAGGCAGACCCAAGGGAGGAAACTAAAGGCAAAGTTTCAGCTGTAAGGGCAAGATCTTGCAAAGAACTTGTCACAAATTTGTAGATACTTGGGATGAGGCTACTCGCAATTTCTGTACTTAAAACAAAGTAAAAACACATGAGCTAATAAACAAGCTTTGTACAGCTTTGCTACTACACAAATTTCTGTACAAGTAAGTGTAGCCATGATCCGACTAAGCCTGTGAAAAGATTCAAACCAAAAGTGACACCAAAAGCAGAGAGGAGCAAGAGGAGACTTAGTCCACCTTGCTTTGCTCTTCCTTTTGCTAAAGTTCACATCTAGCCGAGCTCACATCTGTTCCCCAGTCCTACATAGTTGCAGAGTCTACTTTCTTCCAGTCATCCACTCTGGCAGTTCAGGGTCTCTTAATTGTAATCATGAGAAATTTGTCTTCCTGACTGAACTTTTAGGCCATGTTCTCCAGAAAGAATAAAACAAAGGTCAGTACTCATTTGTGAATATGGAAAGATACTGCTTTGCAAATTGCCACTGATAGTTTTATCATTTTATCGAATCTTTTAGGACGTTTTAAGTTTCTGAGATGTTTACTGATCAGAAACCTTCATATATAAGATATATATTCTTTTTTTGTAATTGTGAAATAATTTGAAAGAAGCTTCCTTACTAGCCATGCTTGGTCTTTTGCTTCAGAATTCTCACAGATGACTGATCAAAATGTCCAGATGTTTCTGGAATTTTTACATAATGTAAGACATCACAAATTTTTCATGGGTAATTAGTCCTTGTACAAATTCTATGTCATAGGATAGGACTGACATCAGTCTGTGTCTACAGAATCCAAATAAATTTATTTAGAAATCAGTCCATTTTTTTGTACAATAGAAATGTACAATGGCTATAGAGTTTTTAAACTAACCTGTAGACCTTACAGGGTTAATAAAATTTCTATAAAGATTTCAACAAATTTGAAATATTTATCTTGTCATTAATTTCTCTAGTAACAATTTCTGTAAGGAAGGCTTTTTTCAGGCTATCAACTTTTTACAGGATCAAAGTTATATCTATTTAAAATATTAGCATATGTTTTTTGTGGGGGTCTTTTGGGGGTGAGTGGATAGAGGTTGCATTTTGCCCATTCCTGGACTGGACTCAATCAGTTTTAAACCTGAATTACATGGTGGGGTTGGGGTTTTGTTTTAGGTTTTTTTGTGGTTTTGGGGGTTTGGTTTGGTTTTGGGACTTTTTTGTTTTGTTTTGTTGTTTTTTTTCTTTCCTAGTTAGTGCTACTTTTGGAATTGATACTGCTTGCTTAGATGACTCTGAAGCTACAGTCATAAAATACCTAAATAGATGCATGAGTGCATCTTGGGAAGGTAGTATTATGGATGGAGAGCTGTCATCACATCCTTCACAATTACATTATCATGTGCTCCTGTGGTGTACACCTGTGGCTTGTTGGCAAGGCATTTAATTCTAAGGACTATTGAACTCCATGCATTTTCATAGGGAATCAGTGCAAAGTTATTTAACACAGGTGTTTCTGTAATTGTGATACATTGGGAGATTCACAGTGCTCAGTAGCCTTCAAAATTACACCCTCCACCTGCGTGGTGAAGTAGTCTAACAATACCTCACTGATGCTGCTAATAAGCTGTGATGAGTTCAAGTTAGGCATCTGTGTGTGTTCATGCTGAACCAAATACATTTATTTAAAAAACAGGCCATTCTTTGTGCAATAGAAATGTACAGTGGCCATAGAAATTTGGAACTAACCTGTAGATCTTACAGCATTTATATAGTTTGAAATATTATTAATGAAATACCTGCAATGAAATACCTCAGTTTTTTTAAATAATATTATACCTAAATATTCATTCTGTTAAAGGCCCAGTACCTAGATGAGCCTTTTTTTTTTTTTCAGGTTTTTACCAATCCTCCTGGTGGTAGTCAAGCAAATTTTACCACATTCAAGAAATATTGTATCATGAAACATTGGGGTGACTTTGGTTCTTTAAAAGATTAAAGATTTAAGATTAAATTATATACAATTTGACATGTATACAATTTAAGATGATAAAAACAGCAGCAGTGCTGATTTTATTTATAGGGGGTTTGGGTTTTTGTTTTGTTGGCTTTTATTTTTTAAATAGAGGTAAGACTCTTTCCACTTCTGTGCAATGTTTATATTTGAAAACAGGGATTCTAACCAGAGCCTCAACTTCACAAAGGGAAAAACAATTGCTTCCCTTGAGATCCACCAGGCACTGCAGAATGACCAGTTCAGCTGGCAAGCAGAACCTGTGGGAAACAGGATTCTGATATATCATTGCTAGGTTTGGTAGCTCACATCTACCTGCAGGACAATTAGCTATAGGGTACTATGTTCTTTCATAGGCTCTTGCTTTGAAGAGGGTGATGCTGGATAGCTATACCTTGCCTCCGTGAAACAGGCTAAATTCTATCCACATGTTTGGAAACATGCCTCCCTCTGGCTTTTCCTTGTCTCAATTGCTTCGCTTTTGCTAGGTATTAACAATGGAAGGGACAGCCTGAATTATGAGTTACAGTATATACCACTCAGTCACTGGCAATAGTTTTTTGTCATCCTTCAGAGTATCTGAATGGATTTTGGAGGGAGCAGTATAACTGATGTCTAATAAGCCAATTGTATATACAATCATAGTGGTGCTAAGCTTTTCAATGGGAAGTTTGAAGTGTCAGGCAATTATAAGAAGTGGTGCTAAGATGACTTGTTCCAGTTTTACTCCTGCTTCATAGTTCTGTAACTATTGATTTCCCTGTAGCTAACTCTGTAGCTAAATTAAATTTAAAAAAAAACAACAAAAACTGAACTAATATCAAGAGCTAAAATTTAAAAGAATCGCAGAGAATCTAATCTAATGTGAGAACTTATGTTTCAAGGACTCATAGCAAGCATGGCAGAAGGCCAATCTGGATCAGCAAGGAACCCTACTGGAATCAGGGATAGGGTAGCAATACAGAAGCACTGCCAAGTATGCAGAGATGGAGCTAGGATAGGCAAAGTTCAACTGGAATTGGAACTTGTGAAGGATGTGAAAGACAGTCAGAAAGGGTATGAGTACGCTGGCACCACTGGAAGGTGAAACAAATTTAGGACTACTTCTCAGTGGAGATGGAAAGATAGCGAAAAATGACATGGAGAGAGCCAAGGTACCAAATAATGGTTTACCTCATTTTTTTCACTGGTTAGATTTGCCCATGTGCCTCCTAGATCCTCAGATCTGTTAACAGAGTCTGTAACATTACCAACAATCGATGTAAGGTCAAGTGAAGATGCAGTTAAATTATACAGACAAAGTCCATGTCAAAAGGACTGACAGAATGCAAACATTTAGGGATTTAGCTGCTGTCTTTTTTAGGCTGCTGATAATTTGGAAAAAGGAAACGATACCACTGTCTTGAAGATGGGAACAAAGGAGGATCTGCAAAACTACAGGCTTATCAGCCTCACCTCATGTCATGCTCTGTCCTCACCTCATGTCCTCCGTAACAAACTGGGTGCTTACAGATGCACTTCCCACATATTTCTGGACAACAGTGACATGAAGAAAGGCTGGAGGAGGAACGTACTCTTCAACAGACCACACAAACAGACAAAGGGGATGACAAGAACTGAATGAAGTTCAGCTTTGGTAAACACAGTCTGCTGCACCTGGGATGAACTAAATTCATGCAGCGCTAAAATCTTGGTGTTGCCTGGCTAGAATGCAGCTTTGTAGAGTGCAGGACCTGAGTTTCTGTGTGGGAAACCAGCTGAACTAGAGAAACCAGCAGTGCACCCAGCAGTGAAGGCCATCCACATGCTTGTCTGGATTAGCAATGGGACAGCCAACAGTTCCAGCAGTGGATTTTGTACCCCACTCAATTCTTGTGAGATCAAATATGAAGTACTGAATTCAGGTTAGGAATTTTCAATAAAAAATATTGAGTTACCACTGGGACAACATAGAGAGATGAAGCCAGACTTTTCTCAGAAGTATGCAGTGGAGGTAGGAGAAGCAATGACACAAGCTGAAACATGGGGAAATTCTTACAAGGTACAAGGGAAATATTCTCATTTAACATTTGCTAATCATGTCAACATAGTGCCTCAAGGATCTGTAGGATTTCTTGGAGATGCTTAAACTCTCAGCTGGACACTAGCCTGAGCAACCTGATCAGAATGTTTTCAAATCAGCCTTGGGTGGTAAGAAGCTGAATGGTCTCTGGACATCCCTTCCAGATTATGTTTTACTGTGATTCTGTAGAAATGCTTAAGACAAATTTTTTGTTTTGTGGAAAACAGTGGTGGTGGGAATTGTGCTCATAGTGACAAGTATGTAGATTTACTTTAATTCTGTTGTAAAATTGATCTACACTATATTTAACAGTTAATAGAAAATATATCATTATTGTCTTGAGCAGAATGCATTGCTTTAGCACTTAGATCCCTAGATAGTATTAAAACTTTGACATTAAGCTCTGCTAAGCTCTTTCAGAATGCTGACCATCTAGTGCCTGTATAGAATATATTTCTTCAAATACCCTGTGTGATTTTTTAAAATAAGACTTTACCTTATACACTATAAACAGAATACTAAGAAATTTAAAATTAGAAGGAAAAAATACTGTATATCAGTCTAGTCTTAAACAATGTTTTATGAAAAAAAAAATTTACAAGTGACAACCATAGCAAGGAATTAGGGTGATAAAAGAATCTAAAATACATAGCCAAAAGTGTTAAACTAAATGATACAAGAAAAATTAAATTAATTAAATTAAAATAAACATAAACCAATGCCAAGCATGTCCTAAGCCTTCTGGGGCAGAAAGAGAAAAAGCCAAGGAGTTTTCATGTAAATGAAAATTATTTACAGAGCATCTTTTTAGGTATTTAAGCACAGTACTCTAAGATCAGAATTAATCTTGATGTAGTTCAGCTGAAGGCCCTCAACTTGGATCAAGAAACAATGAGTACATTCTTAATCACACCATCCAGTAGTTGCTTTTTTTGTTTGTTCATTCTGTTAAAAAAAGAAACAATCTTGACTCCTGAGCCTCCTCTAGTGTTCTAAAAATAAAAGTAAGTAATGTGTACTCAAATCAAAGAAGAGCTAAGTACAAAATGGTTGCTGAATCTTGCCAGGCAGGTATTCTTTACCTGTACCTTTTTTTCTTCTTCTTAACTTTCATGGTGTGAAATGAAAATTTTCCAATTGGGTTCATATCCCCATGCTTCTCCATGATTTTCACTGGTAAAAAATATGTCAGTACATTTTTTTTCCACAAATATTAGCAATACTGTTTGAGTATACAAGAAGCAAACAAGCAGATATCCCACTCCATATTTCTCTCTTGGCAGTTAGCTAGTTACATTTATCTTGTTCATGCTCAGTCATCAAAATTAAAGAAACCATTTGTTAAGATAGTTAATACTTTTACCTGAGCCCTGAATAATCTATCTGATTTTGCGAAGTGCCTTAAAAGCATACCACTCTCCAATATTTCTTTTGTATTTCATTATATACCTCATCAGTGTTTTGAATATTTCTTTTCCAGTAAGTTGTGTGTACAGTTACAACAGTATTGAATCAATACATCTTTTTATCACCATGCATTTTAGTGCCACTCTTAATCCTTTTATCCTTTTTTCTTTTTTTTCTTAATGTATTGCTTCAATAGAAAATCAGTCAGATATTTTAAGTCTATACTGAGCTATGTGTGTATATATACATTGAATTCATAAGGAATTGATACATATTCCTTGCATGTTCACTTGTAGTCTTCATGACTAAAGACAGAAAATATGAGGGACTATGTTTCTCAGAAAATAAGGAACAATTATAGATTGCCATGCATCCTATATGGTGGTGATAATGTCACTTAAATGAGGACTTATTTAAAAGTCCTAAAAAATATTAAAACCACTTTTTTTTTAATTCTTTAATTTCCATTTTCTATACCACAGCATATATCAGCTTAGACTCTTGTATAATATTTAAATATAGCATTTTACTCATCTAGGCGCAGAGGAAGGAAGTATAATTCTGCCTTAATTTGAATTTAGAAGAAATTAACCCCCTCCCCAAATCCCAAATCCAACTAAGAAATAACATAATTATAGAACTATTCTCCTTGCTGTACAGTGGGAAATCAATATGAATACTACTGAAGTCTTTTCAGCCAAACTAAAGCAACATTAGCAACATGTAAGGTGTAATTAAACAATCATAGTTTCATGTTTCTCATGGAAAAGCTACAATTTATCAAAGCAAGAATTTGGGGGAGTTAAAGTCCATTTTCGTCTCTTATGAAACTAAATGTTTACTTTTAATCTACTTCCATGTAAAAAGTGATTCCCTAAAGTCACAGCTAGCAAGAAATAACAAGTGATTTTTTTTTCTCAGGGAAATGAAAGGAGGAAGAAGCACTATCAACTGCTACTTCGATATGAAAAAGGCATCTGAACTGAAAATAATTAATGGCTAATGAAATGTGTACTCGAGGTCAGAGTAAGGTTCTCTTTAGAGTTTTAACTATGATGAATTTACACTTGATCTCCTCCCAAAAGTTAGAAACAGTCTTACATTACATTGAAGTAGCAGTGGGGTTAGCTCTAAAATATTGTTCTGTCTGAATTTTAGGCCAGGTGGCCAAAAAGATAATATGATAACTTTAGGAAAGAATTTCCTACTCCTTCTGCTTTCTGAGCTGATTCATTGTCTCCACCTTAAAAGCTGACAGGTTAAACAGAAACAATACTGGGAAAAAAAAATTAAAATAAAAGAAAGGAAAAAGTAGAGATTATATTTTTATGCAACACTGTCATATCAGAAAGAAGGTTCAGGTTCCAAACCTTAAATCCTGATATTTCTGGGGATGTGTGAGGTTCAATACTTCAGGAAAGGTTCTCAGACCCATGACTGAGCCGTGATACCTTGCACCTCCCCCAGAGAGAATTTGGGGTGACTAAAATGTCAAGCAGTTTCAGTCATAGTCTGTCTCATTTTTAAATTTAAAATTAGGTGTTCTCTTTGAATGTCTAATGCTTTCCAAAATCTGCTGGAATTTGTAAGTATACTATGTAAATTTTTAAGCATGGTGTAAAACTTCCCATGGCATCTGGAAAATAAAGAACCAGCATTTGTTTAAGAAATTGAGTTAGCAATTTTCCATCAGAATAAATTCATCAAATTTTATATGAGGCAAAGAAACAAGTTTTCTCTGATAGCACTCAGCAAATTCAGATGCAAAGCTGATGTTTAGTGTAAGTAAGGCTATTGATTAAAATCAGATTTTCACATTTATCTTTCTCATTTAGCTCACAAATAGCTTGAAAAGATATTACCAGGTTTTCTTTCCTGGAAAAAGTTTATTTTTTTTGCATTGTGGAATGTAGTGCTATTCATTTCAGTGAGTGATGTTTGGCTCATTTTTAATGTTTTGTTGCAGAATTAAATCTTTAATAGTAGAAAAAGAAATAAGAAAAATTTTCTGCAAACTGTATATTTCCAGCATAAAACTACTGAAAGTTTGGAGACCTAATAGTAATATTCAGTTTGAGAAATTTGCCTAATTGAATGTGGATCCAAACAGATGCATTGGTCAAGATATGCAAATCAAAAGAAATAGATCTGAGCAAATTATTCTGCCTGCTCTGTTGTTTTCTTGTTATAAAATTGTTTAACAGAGTAATGACCTAATACATGTGGTAGATACATTTCTTGATGTACCTGAAAACTGAAAATGAAAAAATACCCCACAGCTCTTATCAGAGTCAATGATAAGAAAAAGATTGTTGACCTATTACATCTTGGTAGGTAACAATAAATTCTGTATCCACTGTGAACTCTGTTCTGCAAACTTGTGACCACCCACATTGGTCCTACTTTCTAACAGTGGAACGCAGAGCAAAGACAGTTCATCTGCTTCCACAGCTATTTCTCTTGCCTATTACAGAGAACACAAATCATTACCGTTTTTCTGAAAACTTTCAATGTCTTCATTCCATTTCCCACCCTGTTCCTGACTTTTCCTTTGCTACTTGCTGGGAAATTGCATATTTTCTGAGGTCATTTTCCTAGCATGTCTGTGTTTAGGAGATCAAAAGTGGGAGCAATATGCACTTGTAGTAATGAAGCCCATCTTTGTTGCTGGGAAGGTAAAAGTGAGAAAAGGCATGAACATGAATTCATGCTCTGATAATACATTTATAGCAACTACGTTCTACTCTGCAACTATGTTCTGCTCTCCTCTGTCTCACTAAAGGAACACAGGGAAATACAGCCAGAGGTATACTGGATTGGAAGGAAGGGGTAAAGAATAATCTACCCCAGGCAAAATATTTTCAGGTAAATATCAATAGAAAAGTTAAAATAGAATAGACTATTTCAATTGAAAAGGACCTACAGTGATCATCTAGTCCTTTGCATACTGCAGCAACTACAACCATTGCACTCAAAAAGAGACCAGGTCATTTTAAAGATAGTATGTAGGAAAAGAGGGCACATTTTCATTTGTTCAGTTCTCAGGAGAAAATGCATTTGATTTCCAATTGCCTAAAATATATCTCATCAGTGCTTACCTACTGTCTGTGAAATCAGTAACAGACACCTACTACAACATCTCCTTTGTTTTCCATCTTCCTAAACTTCACCCAGGGTATCTCAACCTCATCACCACTAACTGTAAGGGCACTGTTATCAAAACTCTTCCTTAAGTATAGTGTAATACCTCCACCTTGGCTACCCTGCCTATCCCTCCTGGAGAGCCCATAGCCCTCCATCCCACCTCTCCAGTCCTGCCATCCATTCCACCAAGTCTCACTAAGACCTAGTGTATTTGTAGCTCTGGGAGTTTACCAACACTTACAGCTCATCCTGCTTGTTTCTCATTATGCCTGCATCTGTGTACAAGCACTTCAGATATGCTTCTGAGACCTCAGTGCTCCTGAGGGCATTGTAAATGTTCCCACTAGCATTAAAACACCCAGGCAATGTGATGCCGACCCTTGGCTTACCTGCTGCCACCCTGTTGGTATCCCCTTTCCCCATTGTGTCTAGTTTAAAGCCTACATTAGGGATCACTCCTGACAGCTTATGCCCAAACATCCATTTTCTCCACCAGAAGAGGTGGTCCCTGTCAAACCCCAGCATAACTTATCCTATCAAGTCTCTTCAATAGTTTAAAGACCCAAAGTTTGGGTGGAGATAAATTTCATATCATCCACTATAGTCATGGATGCTGATGACTTCATCTTCCTCATAGAAAGGTAAGACCTCAGCAGACAGCAATGTTATAGCTAGACCAGACAGGTAATGATGCTTTTCATTTCAGGTGATATGCTGGTCTGAGGCAGTGAAGAATATGTTATTTGCATTTGACAAAGTAAGGAAGTTGCATTACATTATCTAACTACATTTTATGTAGCTATGAAATCCCATCACCTGCTGAGACACATGTTATTTGCACTGCCTTGAAATGCTATCCAAACTTCGGGCTTCTCATGGTGGAGATGTCAGATTATTAGAAAATTATATTTTACCAATTTTCTTGTATGTGAACTGAAAGAAAGGAGCCATCCTCATATTGCCTAGTTACAGAAAAGGTCAGCTGAAGTTTGTGTCTGGTGTTTGAGTAGTGCTTGGCATTCTTTTCTTACCCTCTCTCTGCTCCATAAATCATAGCACACAGAAAGGTCAGGAACAGAGAGGAGGTAAGATACCAGCTAAATAAGGACCAAAAGATTCCTCTCCTTCTGCAAATCATCAGTGGAGAAAAGGGATTTCAAGAATCCTTTCGAGATAAGAAAGAAGACCTGAAATAGTTAAAATATTGGACTACACAGTGCACAATTCAATTGCTTGGAATCAGCTCATATCCTTGAATAAATAAAGGAATTAGCTTTGTGTAAAGTTGTCCAAAGCCAGAGAATAGTTAGAGCTGACATTTTTTCTTTAAATTTTCTTTTACTTACAGTGTATGTTTTTCCCTTCCGTCCACTCTTTTCTTTGATCCAACCTAACTTTTTCTTGTGTTCTTGAATATGGGAAAGGACAGAGGAGCATTGAGTGAAGGACAGTTGTTGCCATGTCTTCACCTGACAGAATTAAATCAAGTATTTTTAGACTTGTACATTCTTCAAAAGGATTGAGCCAAAATTAACCTCTAAATAGGTATATATTTTATGTCACATAAGAACAGGATGACTTCAGGAAAAATAGTGACAAAGAAAAAGAGGTTTTCTTTTGTTTGTCTCCTTGCTTATTTCAGTTGGCTATTTCAAATTAGTGAAAATTTTCTAAACAGCGTGTCTGGTCACTTTGAAGTAGAAGCTAACATCAAACTCAGGATGATTTCACTGAAGCTGTGAGCCTGAAGCTTTTTGCTCATACAAAATGGGCAGCTTCCTGTAGATGTTTTTAGTATTGCGGGGAATCTTGCTGATTTCCTGACCTTTTGCAGACATTTCTACTGTTCTATGAATAATATCAAAGTGGTCAAACAAGAGAAACTTTATGGAAATTATGTCCATGCTTATTTGAATAAAAGAATGAAGTACCATACATCCACTGCCATTTCGCAGTGACTTTTATGGACAATCTAATTCATATCTATCTAACAAATACCAGTGTAACCTTGATTGGATATTCATAAGCACAAGTTCAGAGACTTGCATTTCTTGATCATTCCATTCACAGTTTTAAACCATTTTATCATGAAGTAGCCTTAGTCCTGCTCAAAGAGTTTATGTGGTGAAGGGAGGAAAACATTTTTAATATGGATAAACCATGTCTGATAGCAAGGTTGGAAGTATTAAAAGACACTTCTCTGTTCTATGACACTGCCTTATCTCATTGTTTTGGAAAAATAATGAAATGTTTGTGAGAGGTGTGGACCTGGTGAGAAGCCCCAAAATGACTTCCTTTTTTTTGCAAATATGGCAGAAGACTGTTTTTCACCAGCACAAGTTATAATAATGGTGAAACAATATGAATATTTATTAAGATTAATTGTTTAACTTCAACAAATACTTATTATTACTTCAGAATATAAATATCCTTTAAGAGTCCAAATTTGGAACCTGTCACACTGAGTGTTGAGCAAATGTGCAATGTGAACAAATGTGTAGAAGGGAATACTTAAAATAGAAAAAACAAATACTTCCAAAAGAAAATGTTAAGATCTTCTTTCCAGAACAAGAACTCTAGAGGTGTTCACACAGAACTTGCCCAATTGTGAATGTTCCTTTAGAGACCGTGGATGGAAATTAAGTGCTTAGAATGTATACATTTATAGTTTGGTATGATATGTCAAGATATGTTCTAGATAAGTTAAGAATAAGAACTGGTGAACAGATTTTTTTTTTAAGATTTAATTGATTTTGTAATTTATCCTCCTGGCCTTTCTCTTTAGAAGAACTTTATGAAAGAACAACAAAGAGTTGTAAATAAACAAGGTTTCATTAGGGCATAAGCTGGAATAATTAAATTCTTGCACTAAGAAAAATCAAAACATGTAAATGAGGGAGAGCAGAAAATTTGAGAAAGAAAACTTGAAAGCCACTTTTCCTTAGTGCTTTCTTTTTCCAAGCAAGGTGCTTACTTTCAGACCTAACATGAAAAAATCCCCAGATTGCAACAAAACTTCTCAGTGCTATCTACCACTATTAAAAAAGCTCTTTTCATCCCCTCTAAGATACAGCTCCGATCTCTTTGCCAACATCCTTGTCTATAGGTACCAGGTTCCTAGTCTCAGATAAGATGTTTTTTCCTGCTCAACACCTGTCAAAGCTGGAAGATCCTCTTCCAGAGGGGCATTTGCCTTTCCTCTCTTCCTCAGCAACATCACTGCTTCCATCCTGGGGTATCTATCAATACTCTGTTGATAACAATCTGAGAATAAAGAAATAAATCTGCTAAAAGTTTGCACTGTAAACAAGAACATATTTAGAAAAGTATTTCCTTAATTTCTCTGGGAACATAAACTCAGAAATTATGTAATAAGCACAGTTTACCTTTTCTTAGATAGTCAACCCTTTTTTAAAGGCATATGAAAACCAAACTCAAATGTGTCGAATGAGCAGTCTTATTTAACAGGCTGAGAAAAAGTAAACTACCCATTCTGCAGAACATGCTTAGAATATAATGACAAAAATAGTTTTGACACTGCTGTTTATGCTGTGTGTCAGGTGAGGAAGAATTCTTCTGTAGCAACAAGGGAACAAATCTACTACACTTCCTTTCAGACATCTCCTTCCTTTTAAGCAAGAAAATTGCACAGGCACTGAAGTAGTTTCAGTGCTGAAACTATTTCACTACCAAGATATACTGCAGAATATAAAACATTGCAAAAATTCCAGAGAAGAACAGATGCCAGCACTGTGGGGCAAGTATAGCAATTATCAGATACTCATCTAAATTATTGAGATCATATTAAACAGCCATTCAGGAAGAAAAAAATTTTAAAAAGGAAGGCAAATTGTAGTCCCTATATCTTGACTGGAAAGATTAGAAGAACCTAAGCAAAAAATTTGGAAGGAAAACTTACAGTTCCTGCATTGGATATTGTTTTTAGTTTTTCTCTTCTTACATCTTTAAAATATGAAAAATTAGTAAACCTAATCCTTTCTATCAGCTAAGTGTGTGTGGCTGAATTTCCTGGGTGGAAAGAGAATGCAAGAGTTAAGCAACTGATTTTAACCTTCTAAGCTAAGATCATTTATGCAAAGCCTGAAATGAATTTTCAAGGCTGACTATATAAAGATTAGCAATAGTTTAAAAATGAAAGATCTAGTATAACCATTTCTGTACAGAGCACATGACTGATGATATGAATAAAGACAGGGAAAATTGAGAACATTCAAAGATGTTTTAAACTAAAACAGAGAAAACAACAACTTGAAAGGATGGGAAGTGCACTTCAGTGGTTATTAATATTTCCTGGCTTTTTGGAGTTTTTTGGGTTTCTTTGTACAGCACAGTCTCTTACACTTCCTGTTGATGACAGAACACAAAACCAGCTCAGAAGTACAGTACAGCTCCCAGCAGCCTGACTTGAAACTCTAAGCTTCAAAAGGGCTAAGACTGAATCGATCAATCGATCATCCCCCTCCGGTTTCCTTGCACACACACTTGTCTTACACCATATGAAGATTCAGTGTGGAAGAAAATGTTATTCTTTCAATTTTATTATCTCAGTTTTTCCAGGTGGTTCCAGTAAAGTATTACACTCTGACAACCTCCTACACTTTTGCATATTGAAAGGACACTAACATGTTTAATGCACACATGCTCATACAGGACAGATTTCCTTTGCGTGATAGTGTCATGTCATGGCTCCTCCAATATCAGCTCTGTGAAATGAATGGATAATTAAGGAAAAATGGTGACATTGTTTATACAGATCAGTGGTATTTTCTTACATATTTTACAAGAGAATTCAACTAACTTCACCTTCAGAGCAATTTGAAAATGATTTGGGTTCATAGTAGGCTCCTTCCAAACATAATGGAATTACAGTTAAAGAAATTTTGGAAACTGAATTTCCTTGTGTGATCTTTTTTTATTTATTTACTTTAAAAATATATTGAAACTTTAAGAAACATTGTTTGGTTTAGTTTTGGGGTTTGTATTTTAAAATAGAGAAAAAAATAAATTACTGTTCTATTCATGCTGCTTCTGTTTCATCTTCTACTACAACACCCTGTAGCAAAAAAAAAAAAAAAAAAAAGGAAAAAAAATCTCAAACCTATAGTGTTCCCATGGGCAACAAAAGCTTGAAAAGAAGCAGCAACATGTTGGTAATAAAAAAATTTCAAAGGACCATATTTCAAGCTGTGGGAGTGCAAGAAATATCATTTCTTGTATAAAATGAACATCATCTCTTGTGAATGGCAGCTCAGGAGACTGCATATGCTCCTCTCCTACTTCATAGGAATTATTTAGCAGATATAAATGAAGGCAGTTTTGATAACTAACTTAATAAAATTCCAAAGAGTAGGGGTGGGCAGCTCAAGCTGACATTTTAAGATTTCATGAGGGAGGGTGATGGGTGAAAGAAGGAGGAATATCAGTTTGGTACAGACAGAAACTTAATTTCTTTAGTTTGGATGAATTCCAAGCAGAGTTATAGCATTTTTACCATACTCCTATTTCTTATACAAAGCAAACAGTTTCCTTCTGTTTACTTAAGTACACTGAGATGAAAAAATCCAGAGGCTTACAAGACTACAGCTGTCTGCTCTTCAAATACTGGTTGAACACTTTGATGAAGGGTAGTGTTGTTTGCTTTTTGTGCACTGCAGGTTAAAATTAAGCAGGTTTTTCACAGGACATAATTTCTCTAGGGATGGTGTTTCCCGGTTGAATTAAAATATAAATAAAAATTCACAGTTCATTTAATTTATTTTCCCTCATCCCAAATACTTTGATATTTAGTATAAATCAGGGCTTGAGTCCAGAGACCTTTAAATCAGGCAAAATGATTCTTCAAAATTATAAGTAATTAAGAGTAAATTTATGGCAGATTAAGGTCTCTTTTAATTTCCCTTCTTTGTATATTTTAAAGGCTTGGTGCTCTGAATCACTACTTTCATCACTTTTCACCATCCAAGTGTGTAGTCCTGACACAGACGGTCTTAATTCATGCCACCCTTTCCAGTGTTTTCATTAAGATTACTTGACCAATTAAGAGCTGATTACATGAATAGGGCTTGTTCTACCATCTTGTGTCACTCACCTTCCTGTTTCTTCCTTCTGCACTCTTTATTTTCCCTGTCTACATGAAATTCTGTCTCAGCATAGGAAGGTTCTCAACAGTTTTTTGCAGCCTTGCTTATTCACCTCTGCAGCCTAGGCTATGATGAGGGGTAAGGGATAGTTCTTTTGCTATGAGGGATACAAGACCCTGGCACAGGTTGCCCAGCAAATTAATGGAAGTCTTAATTTTGGAAGCGTTCAAGGACTGGTTGGATGGGACTCTGAGAAATCTGATCTCAAGAAAGGTGTCCCTGCTCTTGAGAAGGGGTGGGAGAGGGTGCGTTGGAACCAGACGATCTTTAGAGTCCCTTCCAACCAAAACCATTTTGATTCTGTGTTTCTATTTGATTTGTGCAGCTCAGGACCTGAGCAAGAGTAATCTTAAATGAGACTGGCCTGTCATTTGCATAGAATATAGTACTTAATCCTTGAAAAAATGAGGTGCAGAAACCAACATTTCCAAAATGGACCATGCTTGTGATCTTACATAAAATCTTATGTATCATCATGTGAACAAATGACAGCTTGAGGAATGAATGTAGCTGTGTAGCTCCAACAAACCTTATTGACTTGGAACCCAACAAACAGACCTAATTTTTCATGGTTCTTTGGGGTTATCTGGAAAAAAACATTGATGTCAACAGGGCTGTGCATAGCCCATACTTATCCTTTCCTCAGCTGAGCTGCTTTGGACACTTTGAGTATCAAAGCTTTGTGTTTATAGATATTTTTGGTGTAAGAAGATTAGAAGTGACAGATGGTGTAAAGTTTATAATAGTGGAGTTTGGAAGCACTATCATTATGTAGTGGTTTGTATAACACATGCACCTTACATCTTTAACTTTTAAGAAACCCCAGTATCAAAGATATATGCCTAAATACATACTAGCCTACATAGATATTGGCATATATATTGATGGTATAAATTCAAGGAAGGTGCTTGTGATGTACAAGAGCCTATAAATAAATTATGTAACAAATACTACACTTAATTCTTTGTGTGATTCATCAACAAATAATTTTTTTGTTGGGGAATGTTGATTCTGAAAGTCATCTGTACATTTAGGGGGACAATCTAAATTTGTGCTGATTGTAGGAATTTTACTTTCAGAGAATATGGACATTCAAGTTCAGGAACTATGCTTTTCTTCACACTAAAGAAAGAGAAAAAGTAAATCAAAGTATAGATTCAGCAGTCTCCTCAGGAATTCTGTTACTGATGTCCTCAGAACACATTACTGATGTCCCTTTTTTGTAGACTGGCAGGTGTGAAGGACATGTTGTGGAGTTTACTTGTAGAACAGTATTTACAACAAAAACTGCTGGGTAGACTGGATTGATGTGAAGAGAAAGACTTTCTGTGCTCTTCTAATATCATTATATCTTCTGATTAGGTTATAATGCAAATATTATCGAAGACTCACAGCTTATCTGTAGTATTGACATTCCCAACACTGACATTCTCAGGTCAATATACTAATATTATAATGCACTTCCTGTGAGTTAAGAATAAATTTTCTATTCACAAAACTTAAAAAAAAAAGGTATGAAAACTAATTCTTTAAAAAAGCAGTACTTGAAAGTAAGTCCTTGGATAACAGGTTTCTTCACACACCTGCAAAAAATTTGAGATAGCAAGTTCCTTGTACTAGAGGAAGATGTGCATGGATATCTATGAGACTTTTGGAAGAGAGAAATGCAAGGGGAAAACAAATTTTATCTGATGTGAGAAAGTCTGGGATATTTTTCTATAGGTGTATTTAAACATATATAAGACATACTTCTGAATTAGTTATTTCGTAGTATATGATGTGGCTGCCTGTGAAGATGAGGAAAGCACTGGCCATTGTGTACCTTGTGTTAGGGGCTTCTGGTCTGTCCCTTTTGGCACTAGGCCCCACAGTCAGGGAAGCAAATTGGTCTCATGGGGTACAGTTGGTGCAGGATTATTGCCCTACTGCTGCCACACCAGTCAGGTTCATCAATGGGGTCTGAAACCTCTCCCTCCACCCCTTTATCCAAGGTTTTGGCTTCCACTGCTTAAAGCCAACTTTGATTTAATGCAGCTGTGGAATCTTGGATCAGATTTCTGGGAAAGATGTGGATGTCAGAGTTTTGAATGAAGCAAGGTTCTGGCCTCTCTTTGTTTGGAGCAGTGTTGAAGGTTTCTCATCCATGCTACTTTGTTGATGTATCTGTGCTGATCATGTACCCTGCTCATTCTGATCCTGACCCATGGACTTGACTTTCCAGTTTGACCTCAGGTCTCCCTGGTCACCATGGACATGTTTAGTGTTCTGGACAGTTGCCTGATTACCATCCTCTGTTCTGCTTTGCAATTCTTGTTCAGTTTCTGTGAAACTGCCCTGCTAGTTTTGTTGTCTCAACTTCCAGTTCTCCTTCCCATCTGGAGAAAAACCAACCTCGCTTCTCCCTAACAGCACTCTCAAACAACCCAGTCAAATTATTTGCCTTTCCCTTGTTTCTCCTTTTTCTCAACAAACAAGCTGTACTTTTTACTCTTTCTTTGCTCAACAGGTTTTGCAGATTTTTCACCCTTATATGGTTTTAGAAACTTAGTCTTTGGTTTTAGACATTGGCCCCAGTAAACCTGTGCTTTCCTGTCTTTTGACATCTTCCACCCAGAAGCAGTTCTAGAATCAGAGAATTATTTGAGTTGGAAGAAACCTTAAGGATCACATAGTTCCAGCCTTGCAGCCAGAGTCAGGGCTACCCTTGGCTACATCATGGTTGTTCAGGCTACCATCCACATTTCTATCACACTCATAGGATTTGGGAATAGAGTTGGCTCTCTGCCTGTATACTTTAGCAACTTGCTTAAGAAATGTTTTCAACATAGCTTCTAACATGTTTTAGAGTCAGGTTTGTGAGATATGAAGTGGGTGGAAAATTTACTCTCTGTGTTCAAATTGTGGTGAACAACCTTAGCAAATTCTACTGTCATCTGGTTACTTAGTGGTGTTCTTTCAAGTAGATGCAGAGGCCAATTCTGTGCAATATTTTTTTAGTTAATAATTGGATGATGCAAGACATTACACTCTACACATTTCCAGACAATACCAAACTGGCTATCATCAAAGGGCAGAGCTGAAATAAGGATGTAAGTAAGGTGGAAAAATGGGCTAATGGGAACCTCATTAATTTCAAATAAAATTGCCAAGATCTCCACTTGGGAGAAATAACCCCATGAGCCAGTAGAAATTATGCTTTATTCTGATTATTCCAGCAGTATGTAGTTTTTAGCAAAATATTGATTAAAATATTATGTGCATTCATAAGCATCTGTGATATTCCATTGCAGTGTAGAATATTATAGCTAAATCATTATGTATTAAAACTTGAGCCAACAAATATTTATGCACTTTTGTAATTTTTAGTCTTCTAGTTTGCAACTTTAATAACAACCTTACAAAAAGCATGGGTTTTTTTTCTACAGTCTGAAGTTAGTAGCTTCTAAATTGCTGAGTACTTTCAGCACGATAGTACTTAAGCAGAATTATGGCAGTGCATA
Organism: Lonchura striata; assembly: GCF_050655825.1. Lineage (NCBI taxonomy): Eukaryota > Metazoa > Chordata > Aves > Passeriformes > Estrildidae > Lonchura > Lonchura striata. The sequence goes on from NC_140704.1 coordinate 58,988,619, forward strand.
TATTGGTTTATTTGTAGTTCAATACCATTGCTTAACAGATGTCTGATTTAATTATAGGCACCGCATATACATTTTCATTGGTGTCATGAACCTACCTCTATGGTCTTAGCATTTCTAAGTGACATTGCAGCCAACTAATGCATATAAAAGACCAGTTTTCTTCTGTATTTGCCTTTCCTTTCCCCTTCCAGCTCCAAAAAGCAGTAACCCAATAATATGCCTTTCCCCATCAGCTAGCTGTATGTTCATCCTTGTAACCACACTTCAAAATGTTGTTGTTGTATGGGTAAAGAAAGACCATGTTTGATTGAAACACTGGTTGCATTTCACTATTGGATGAGTTGCTGCTAATATATTCAACTTCAGCTAAGTCACTACAGAGATGAGGCTCTCAGTGAGAACATACCTTTTTCTTTTTGAAGTCTTCAAGATGCTGTATTTTTCAGTGTTGTTCTGTGATTAGGGCATGAATGGAGAAACTGAGGGACTGTGCTTTCTGTTCTAGCTTGAAAAGGGATGTCAAGGTCTCAGGTTCTCCATTTGTCAAGTAAATACCATACACTTGTCTTTCTCCAAAATAGGCTCAGATATTAATGCAGAAATGTCACATGTTCTTTAATAAAATTCAAGTTAACTGGCAACTTAGAATACTTCAGTATCTGTTATTCTGAATTATACTTCTGTAGCTACTCTACTTCAGACCAGGTTATATTCAATATTCCAAAATGCTTACAGAAAAGGACAGGGGGATATGTTTCTGTAGGCATCAAGTTTAAGCACAAAAGAACTACTGAACCAGAGAAAAAGGAGCTACTTATTTCTTGGGAGAAAACCCGCAATACTTTGATACTGCAAAGATGGTAGAGGCTGAGAGGAGAAAAACAAATCCTTTAAAGTCCATTTTATTAAGTTCTGCTGTATAAGCAGATTGAGAGACTCAGCAGTATGTAAATTAGAGTGTTTTACTGAGAGAGTAGAAAGAAAAAATTAAAGCAAAATAACTGTCAGGAAACATTATATTTGTTAGAATAAATTAGTATTTATTACATTTATATTATTTGGAACCAAGAACTGTGAATCCCAGAATTTGGGTGACATGAGAATATGGCTGATTTTCTTCTCTCCCTTCCTGTGTCCTTTTATTTAATCTTTTTGTACCCATAGAACCATTGAATCGTAGCATATCCTGAGTTGGAAGGGGCCAACAAGAATCATCAGGTATCCTACACAGAATATGTATGTTAATTGGATAAACTAACTGCAGCATGAGATAATAAAAGGCTGAAGTACAGTATGGTGCCTTGTGTGAGGTTTTCAAAGGTACTGTCACTATCTAAAGTGAATATGGACTGTGGTGCACAGGTACTGAAAAATAAAATGCTAATGCTGCCGTCTCCAATTCTATACTGTCAGCCTGATTTTTGGCAGTGTTGGATTCTCAGAAGACATCACCACTCCAACCACTTTCACCCAGAGTGAATAGAAATTGCATGTAGCTGAAAACCCAAATGACACAAAAGCATGCAATTTAAAATGGGATGACAGAGATTCAAGTAAAGGTGTTTACTTTGTCATATCTTCCACAAACTGCTTGTGAGTCAGGCAAGTTAACACAGACTCCCTGTTGAAAAAAAAAACAAAAAAACAAACAACTCAAAAAATAACCCCACACATTACTTTCCCCTGCTGTTTCTCTTCCACTATATGTCCACATGAATGTAATCTCTTCAAGTCCAAGACTATATTACGTGGTCATCTAAGGTGTTATAAAAGAGTTATTTCATTTTTTTAAACACCTTTGCATATCAATCAAGAAAATCCACAGCTCATTATTGACTTTACCAACACTTATAACACAGAGTTGATGATAAGTGTTGTATTCTTTGTAATTCTGAGAGAAGTTGCACAAAAATGAGGAATCATTTAAAAGTCAGACAAACATATACTTTTACCCAGAAGCATCAGGTAAAAGAGAGTAAAAGTTTGGAGAGAAGTGAAAATTTGCTTATACCCTATTGCTAAATTACCAATGGACATAAGGATTTAATCCTCTTTTGCTTTTGTGATCAAAGATTGCATAAATGTGTTTACATGTTCACATAGACCACTGGGTTAAAATAAAAATAATATAAAAAATGGTATCTTGTGTCTGATACCAAGCAACCAAGACTTTGCTTAGTTCAATTTGTAGGTCAGATCCTTCTTCCCCTCAAGTCAATTCCCCATTGATCACACTGAACTGGGGAAGGGAGCGGTGGGAAACTTTCACATTTAAAATTATGTGGAGAGGTTTTCACTCAGATTAAACTGGGACTCAAAAGTGGCTATTTATATGCATGAGACCAACACAAAGTGCATATTCTGCCTCAGGATTAAAGCATTTAGTTTTTCAAGAGGGAATAGTTCATTGATCAATGCTTTATGCCCACATTTCTCATGTTGATAGAGCTTTGCCCATGAACTCTCATTAGATGTCCTGATTCCAACTTAAAACTTAAATTTGATTTCAACGCCAGCAGTAAGATGTCATGAAGAAAACAGATTGCTCCATATATTCATCTAAGTACAGATCAAAAATAGGTATATATCAACAGCATTTCATCATCAATAACATGTGCCACCAAGATGAATTGATGCTGAAGGCTGCAATTTCTAATCACTAATAAAAATGTTTGCAATTAATTGTATGTACAGCTAAGTGTGTCTCAGTTTATTTGCTAAGGCAATTTTGCTAAACCAAGTAATTTTACTGCTACATACAAACACTGGAAAAGTTGTGCCTGTTAACATGACTAGTTTCACTTGTCTAATATATGGTCTCACATTTAACCAGTCTGATAATTTAATTTCATGCTAAAACTGCTTTATGCTGAATATTTTATATAAAGCAGATTAAAAGTTTGACATTAGAACATTTCCCCCAAATATATTTCATTTTCCTGATCATCTTCTGTCATAACAGTACAAACTGGTATTTTACAGTAATTTTTTCACAAAAAAAAAACAAAACAAAAAACCACAAAACAAACAAACAAACAAAACAATAAAAAAAAAAACCCACAAAAAAGCACAAAAAAACAAGCAAAAAGAAACATGGAACTCATTGGCTGCAGAGATCCAAAACAGCAAAAAGGAATTTTATTAGACAACATTCAGTCATTTAATGTCAATTGTGTGGCTACATTCTTACATTGATCTGAATTCATTCCTTTCATTATAGGCCCTTTTAACAAGTTCCTGCCAAATATGATGTGAATAAGTTGTAGAGGTATGGTTCAGGAACTAATTCACACATTGTTTTGATGAGTTGCAGTACATACCATTTCACCCTTCAGAAGTTGTGTATTTAGTTTAGTTTCAGAAAACATTCTAGTCTAAATCCCAAATTTCTCACTACTAAACACTAAAATATGCTTACTGTACTCAATATGTCTGTTTCTTCAGTCAGAGGCTCCCTGCCATATTCCAAAAGTATTGGACCTGATACTGGATAGTACTTTCAATTCTGTTGTGAGTCACTACTGTGTGCTGCAGCTGACCCATGAACTGCTTCCAGGTTCTGTACCTGAGAGCCACGACATTTCACAGACACCAGCTCTGAAATCCCGCTGACTTATTAATCTCAATTTGTTTTAATATAAAGCACAATGTTAGAAATAAGCTACCTTCGAACAATTTTGTAGAAGGTTAAATAGTGTAAATAGATCTGTATTTTTAGGACAACAGCACTACATCATCAGAAACCATTCTGACTAATAAAAAGCTATTAGTCTACCAAAACTGTAATGAGATCATGATTAATAAACACCCCTGAAAGGTCTGCATCAAAGTCAAGGCTTTTCTGTGATAAATGTAAACATGCAGACCTTACTTTGCCAAAAGCTGTGTGTTCCAGTTATCCAGCTCTACTGATTGATTTGTTCATTAGACTAATAAATAATTTATCAACTTGAAGAGGACAATTCATTATACAGATAACATGAACAAGTAATTTTAAGCAGCCAAGTCTTTAGAAGAATTAGCAGTGTTAACAGTGCCATGAAGTCTGATGTCATGAAGGTGCAGAATCCAGACCAGCATAAAAAAATGAAATTGTTATAAAAGCAGATAATTTCAGATAGCTTCCAAGCAATTTCCAATGGGTATTCACAGTGCAGCTCTATCAGAAATCTCATGTCTCATAGTATCTTTTGGTCCTTTTAACTATCCTGCCCTAGGAATTATAGTAAGCTATGAGCTTTCTTAAAAATAGGCACAGAAATAAATTACAGTTTGTAATATACCCCATTTTCTAAATTAGGGATAAAATCTGTGATATTTACGGTATTGATTATTTTATTCTATTATTTTCTTTCCTAAATACCTGTGATAGAATACAAGTGATAGAAAAAAATCATACACAAATCAGGAAGAGGGGGCCTTTTCTTCAAGTGTAGGAACTATCATAGTAAAAACTACATTGTAACTCATTCTCTAGAATTAAATTGCATTTAAAATTTTAAAAAGGTGGAGATAAGGACAGTTGTATCATGGCAACACATTAGGGGATAAATTAGACACAATTAATCATCACACTTTCCCCTAATAGGAACAAAAGAGATTATTATTTGTATTATTATTATATCAGTTTTATAGCTTCTTTTGTAAAACTTCAAATGGATGTAATAGTCCCTTTGTTTAAGATTGAAAAAAGCCTACAAATAAGTGTCTTTGTAATTAAAAGTGTAACGGGTCTAAGAAAAATTATTGTTCAACTTCATTCATAAAATTGATAGCCCCACAGCCTAGAGCCATTTAGCCAAGTTTTCTCCCTCAACCATGCACAAGAACAGAGATATTTTATTTTCCTCATCTTTTTTTTTACAATATTTAATTTTATTTCCCCCAGCAATAAAAATGCACTGAAGCTTAGGTAATTCACTGCAAGACAGGAAACTGGGTGCATTTAGAGAATGACCTGCTGTGTTTCATCTACAGTGAAAGTCCTTACTTTCTTGGGAATTTGTATCTACAACACCAAGCATATCACCACTCATGAAATACCAGCAGTCTAGTCTCAGTCTAGTTCAAAATAACAAACACATTTTTTCTCATCACTTACACACTACTTTCCTGAATCTATCAGATATTTCCTTGAGGCAATGTCTCTCTACAGCATTATATTGTGTTGCACATTGCAACATCTGTGACTATAAGACTGTGATGATCAAAGATTGTGTTCTTAGAGACCCCTGATTTTATTCTTCTTTTTCCCCCTGAATCACAGATCTGGCTTGGTGAATACTGCTCTTCCTGCTTTTTCTGTTGTTATCCTAGACTCTGATCTGAAGGTTCAAGTGCAGTATATTCCTTTCCATTGCTGTAGTTGAAGCAGACGAGGTTGTTGTTGCTTATTCAAAACAGCAGCAGGATGACTCAAAACTGGGATACTTCATGCAGGTACTTCATATTGCCATTTATATGACTTCTACTTTCATTCAGGGAGACTCACAAAGGCAATGTCTCAAAAGATGCTGTAGCAGTATGATTTGGACAGGATCCAGAATAATAATGTTGGCAGAAAGCTGGAGAAACCGGGTGGTAGCACAGAAGCTGATAGTATCCTTCAGACCCAAGAGAAACTTCAGGGAACTAAATCCCTGCCTTCTGGTGCAGGGTGAGGTAAATTGTATCTGGTGGAATTATTCCAGAAACTTTATAACACAGGGAGCAATTGTTATCCAAACCAAAGCTAAGACACTTCTTCCTCTCTTGTGAAAAATGTGGCCTCCTGGGATGATGAATCCTATTTGCTTCTATGAACCTTCATTGATTCTGAGTGTCACTAGGCAGATATGATGCACTAGGCAGAATAAGATAAAGGAAAACATATTTTGTATTGATATTGAAAAAAACCCAAACCACCTAATTTATATTGAATTTCCTCTGATGTGCTTTAATTAACTAAATATAAAAGTTAACATTTTTCCCATTATGAAAAAACATTTAATCAAACTGTGTTTGCCAGGTGGATGTCTTCCATGATGCTTTATTTCCGTATACTACTCCTTAGTTATTAGAGAGAGAGAGAGAAAAGAGAGAGAAAGAGAGAGAACTTTATATCCAAGGGATGTGACCATGGAATGAGCAGAACAAATTAAACTCTGAACAAAGGTTTCCTCCAAATAAGTCACAGTGCAAGCAGTAACCAAGAAGAAATGGGATAAGAGCTGATAAGAAGAAAGCTTGCTTTATTGATTTTTTTATCGTTACCCCCAATTAGGTTAGGTAGATTCTATTCATCTGCTGACTTAAATAGATATGAATGTGAACTCTCTAAGGTATTCCTAAGAAGTTTTCAGTAACAATGTTTCCATATCAGTGCACTAAGAGGGTTTGGAGGGAGCTGACAGCTGTGGGTATATAAATTAAATGGAATAATATTGATGCATTTGGAAAAACAAAAACCAACAAAACCTAGCCAACACATTTTTTCATCAAATTTCAGCTTTACAAAATAGATCCATGGTGTAAAAAGCAACATTGTTTCATATTTTATAGCTCCAGATTTATAACTCCATAAAGTAAAATTATTTGCTTTTAGAGTGACCCACATATTATGTTCACAGTATCTTATCTATAAAACAAGTGTCTCAAAACCTGTTTCTCCATGATTAAGCATTTTTTAAATGAACTTTTGTACTTGCTCCTGAGCCCTAGTGGGCAGCTATCCATGCGAAAATTACCATGGCCAGCTCTGGAAATAGGAGAACCTGTTAAGAGAAGCCTTGATCCTAAAAGGGATGGTCAAAAAGCATGAAGCATTTGTGCGTTTTGGAAAGTTTCTACAGAATGAAGTTTGAATTTTCTCCTGTGGTAAGGAAGATCAATCAGAGCCAGGGTTCTTGGTGGAATTAGCAGAATTTGGTGCCTGGAGAAGTGTCCCAATATCAAATGGCTTTGCAGTGAGAAAGGATAAGTCACAGTTTCTGTATGCAAGATGACGGGCATTTTAGACACCTCTGAGCAGCAGAAAGAGGCAAAATGCTTCTCCCAGACCTGCCAAGTTGTGTGTGAAAGTAGCTCTGAGAGCTCTGGAGCTGGCTTGGTTGTCACTGAGAGAAGATGGTGAGCTGGGGAAGGCAGCTCAGTGAAACCCACCATGGTCTGGAAGATGAAGGGTTCATGGTCAGCCGTGATTGCTTTGTGCAGTAAGGCAGATAGAGGTGGGACAGGTTTCTCCTAAGCCCCTCCGGTCATGTTATTCAAACTACAATTAAATTAGGGAGGAAGAGAAAGGTCTGAACACTATCCTTGGTTGGGACTGAAATGAAAATCCCACAGTGATTTGAGTCCTTGCACAGTATTATGAGCATTTGAAAAATGAAAGGGCAGCATTTCAGAAGTGTGGTCATGGGAACTTTGTCACTAGGGCTTAAAAGAACCATCACTAGATTAAATTAACCCCTTGCATTCCACATGGCAGAGGGCAGGCTTTGTCAGAACTGCTCAATATCTGCTGAACTTCTCTGGAGAAAAGGGAGGATAAGAAGAATCAGTTTAGGGAACACCAGCCCTGACCTGCTTATCTACCAGCTTCCTCTGTTTTACGTAACTGCATTGCTTCCTCTGAGGGGCCCCTCATCTCTGCTCTGTTCAGGCTAGATGGGTGGCTGAAATGCCATCTGTAACATGCACTGTCACTTGCTTTTCTGTGTAATGAATAGTGAACCAAAAGAAGAACTTCAGTTCTTCTCTGTATTATCTTTTAACAACCTAATAACAATGATGTGATAGCAATAGATGCAGCATTTACTCCTTTACAGACAGAATACCTAACTACAGCAGCCTGATGGTCGTTACAAACCATTCCAGTTTGCAACACACAGCTCTTGTGCTGTCATTTCACTGACACTGGTTGTGTGACTAATGTAACTTAAAATACTTGCATGCTTACTTCACATCCACTTACACAGGCCAATGAGTGCTCTGTTTATTTATTTTGCAGGAATTTTTAGCATCAAGAATAAAGGGGATTTTTTCCTTTGGTTTGGATCAGGCTTTTGGTCTTGAAAAAGTCCATACATTAATTCTGCATGCTTGCTAAATTAATTTTGAAAGCGAGGATATACTATTATTACAGCAAGTTTGCTGGTAAAATGTGATAAGGAGAATGCTGCTCTTCCAGTTGCCTGCCAATGACTCTGGACAGTAAGAACATGCCCAATGTGGTGTTGCAGAGGCTTAGTAAAAAAAAAAAAAAACAAGGTTTTGTTTTTTTAGAAATATTTGTTTTGACTCAGTGGTTTACACAGCTTGTGGGAATGAAAGCACAAAGGTTACATTACTTGATGTTCTTCCATCTCTCAAACATGTTCAAAGCTCCTTCCCTGTTCTCTTCTTAGAAGGCAGTAATAATAGATACCCAAAGAGTATCTATTATAATGATAAAACAATGTTTCATTTAATATATTTAGGTTTTAAAGTGCTTTGCAGGGGTTTTTTTTTTTGCTATATTACAATCATGCCTATTAGAAATAGAACGCCCTGTAATTATGTTTAGATTTACCAACCAATCCACTGAACGGGAGACCATGGAGGTCACTACACTGCAACCTCTGGGTATTGCAGACATTTTAAACACCTGGCACTGCATTATTAGAACTGTCACATAGAACTAGAGAGGTTTGAATACCTATTATCATTCATGCAGGTTACAACTGATGAGATGAGATGTGAGTGGGTTTAGAGTGATGCTTCTCTTTTCTCTTTCCTTTCTTTTTTTCCTGAAAAAACACATCACGTAAACACTGTGTGCTTTTCCCGTCAATAAAAATTTGAAATTACACAGACTTAGAACATAAGATGTTTGATCCCTTACTATAAATCTTTATACCATGAGTTATTTGCTGGGCTTTTCTAAGCTGATTCAATATATACCAAAAATACATAAAGCATTTGGATTAAAACCAGCTTGTCTTTCCTTTCTTGATTGCACAGATTTTCATACCCCTAAAAGATTCTTTTCCTATTTGGAGTATAGAAGCTTTTATATGTGTATGTATATATATTTTCTTCTTTGTGTGGTTTCCTCTCCATTTAATATATGGTTTCTTATTTTTCTATTATAAATTTTAATGCATTTTACAATGTTTAATTACTAGTGACTTTAAAACTGTTGCCAGCTTCAGGATTTTTGTCTCTCTTTCAGAGAAGTTCTTAAATATATGTTTAATTTTATATCAGATAGTATATTCAAAGCCTACTAATATAGCTCAGAGAACCTGCAAATAGTCCCTTAAGTTATGACTTTTAAGAGTAGCTAGAGAGAACAAAAGCTTAAAAAGTGTTTACAGAAAATGTGAAGATCACAGATCTCCATTCCTAAGAGAAATAAATGGATGAAAATTGAATACTGAATACTAAGACAATTTAATTAACACAGTTTTTATTTAGCTTAGTCATGTTCTCCCATTAGCAATGTATTACAGTGAACTGTAATCCTAAAATGAATTTTTACTTACTCTAGTTCTGGGAAAAAACTCATCTTTAGCCACAGGTTCCAGCCTTTATTTTAGGGTTCAGTTTTGCATAGAAGGATGTGTACAGTTTGGAGGTAGTGGACATTTTATAACATCCTGCATAGGACATTTACCTGAGAATTTCTAAATGAGAATTACCTCCCCAGAAATAAGGGGCAGTAATGTACACATGGAAGATCAAAGAAAACAAAAGAAATTGAGAAGAGATAAAAAAATGGGAAAAATCATATAATAGAACCATAAAATGGTTTGGGTTGAAATGGACCTTAAAGACCATCTAGTTCCAGCCCCACTGCCATAAATAGGGACACCTTCCATTAGATCAGGTCACTCAGAGCCCCATCCAACCTGGCCTTGTGTATCTATATTCAAAGAAAAGCATATCCATCAGTTTATCTCTGTTTTGAGGTTTATTTAATTTTTTTTAAATTTTGTTTTATAAAAACATGTCTGCTGACACCTAGTAAGTCTGAACTCATACTGTGAGTCTAAATGCTTTAGATACACACCACTGAAGGAACAATCAGAGTTCAGTACAAAACACTCAATTTTTATGTTCTATCTCCACCTTCAAATATTTCTAAATTTTTTTTTAATCAACATGAAATATATAATGAAATGTCTGTAAGAGTTTTTTTGAGGGGTAAGGAGAGGTGAAAGAAAAGAAAGCAAACAAAACTCCTTGTCTAGCCAATACTTTTTGTCCTATTCATTAGAGAACACAACACAAAAATGCCCAACCTTTTTTATACTGGAAAAAACAAAACAAAACAAAACAAAACAAAACAAAACAAAACAAAACAAAACAAAACAAAACACAAAAGAACCCAGGTTAGGCTATCTACAAGTTACAGATATTACAGAACTACATACTAGACCGTAGTGTGGCTTTATTGATAATGTATAAAGCTGGCACAGGCTTGTGACACATAAAGGACCACAAGATCAAGGACCAGCAATTTATTGCCAAATCCAGAAGAAAAAAACAGAGAACAGGAATATTTGAAAAATGGTTCATTGTGTTATATCTGCAACAAATTATCTGCTATTGGGTCTTATTCACAGCTCAGTAAAATCACTGGCATGGTGCTTGGAGTCAACACTGGTCTCTCCACTTAATTTTCATATTATACTGAATCAAGAGATGGAGGACTGTTTACTGAATGCAGCACAAGATTACTAGGCCAGGAAAAGATATTTTATTCCATTTATACAAGATTTTAAAAGTATATTTTCTGTTAAATGATCTTTGGTGAGATTTCAAAAGCCATCACTCACAGGCTCACTTTTCTCTTACAGACCAAATGGGATCATGAAAAGAATAAACATGGTCAGAAATGAACAGTCCATCCCCTTCACAGATGTACAAGGTGATCAGAGAGTGCAGGTGCAGACAGGGCAAGACAGATAGGTAAAGCATCCTGGTAAAGAAAAGAAACACATCATTAGGCATAGGTCGTGCTGCAGACTCCTTGATTCACAAAACGGGCAGGAAATTGTCAGATAGAATGTGCCTCTTGAGTGCTGTTAGCAAACAAAGTCTGTTATGTTGCCGTATTAAGCCCCTGTGAGGTGGTGTGTGGCTGCCCCTGGGGTTTTAAACTGTAAATTACAGGGGCATACTAAACTGGTGTGTGTCTACACTGGTAGTTTCACTTAATTTAACTGTCAATCTAAATCATTTTAACATCATCCCCGAAGTTAAACCATTCATTCTTGGCAGCCTGCCTTTAAGACCTAGTTTTGCAATGAGTCCCTGACGGATCCTGGTTGAAGCTAATGGGGCTGTATATGGCTGTAGAATAGCAATTGTATAAAATTCATTAAAGGGCTGGGACTTATTTCGGTAAGCCTAATTCTGATACCTCTGCTTATTGGGAGTTCTTTACACAATAATTGTTCCTCTTGACTTTAGTAGGCCATTTATGGGTTAAAGTACAACTCAGCAAGTATTTGGTTGCATGCAGGTGAAGAAGTTGTTTACCTTGCCGATGTTGCTTGTCCCATCAAAATCAAGGTGACTATTGATGACTATGGGTTACTGGAATGATGAAGAGTTTGCAGGAGGGGGATATTCTTTTGCCATGGGAATATCAGAGATTTGCTTTTAGAGTCTCAGAAAGTCAACCATAGGAAAAAGAAAACTTAAGAGAGAGAATACTTTATTTTTTTTTAATGCTTGATCATGTACTTTGTCAATATTCCTAGAAAAACTGTGAATTCCTTATGGTCTCCATTTCTGGGTTAGAGAAAACAACTATTACTCTTCAGATGAAAAAGTCCAAAAAAGCAGCTCCTCCTAGTCATCTACACTTGCATTTTGTAGAGGAAGGTGCCACTGGTCTGAAATACACACACTTTATGGCATAAATGCTATACAAACTTCATAAAATTTGGATCTGGACACAAAGGTTTATGCTTTCCTGTCCAGATGCAAAGCAATACAGCTCAGCTGATTATTGACAATACCAAACCTACCCATTTTAAGAAGCTAATAGATTACGCACAATTAAATAAATAGAATTACTTATGTAAGTGCTCTATCACATAAAACATGTACAACTCAATCTTGCCACGATTTCTTCACTATCCTTGCTTTGCAGTGTTAGCTGGTGAGTCAGGTCTGTCTCTAAGATGGAACAAAATATTCCGTTGTGAAACGAGAGGATGGCTGTCCACAGAGAAAAAGAATGCTCTGCTTCAAATTATTCTGTTGTCACACAGATTTCAGCTCAGCTGCTTGTTCAGTTGGTTAAATCATATGAGTGATAGAAATTTAAAAAAATATATAAGATGAATACAAATAGCTATGAGAACGTGTACTCATAATGCATTTGTATTATACCATTAGACATGGACACATTAAGTCTCTCACCTTTAAATTTTGCATTTCAGCTCTTCTTAGAAGGCAGGGATGTCAGAATTTACTTAACTGAGATATATTCTTCTCTCATTCCTATTGGACAAAAAATCAGAGAAATCACATTGACTTCAGTGGAATTATTCTAGATTTGTCTTAAATAAGATAATTCCACACTCTACAAAGAAACCTGGATATAAGTGGACCATCTTCATGACAGATGATCTAATCCTGCTATCTGTGGAGGGTGTACAAAGAAAGTTGATCCCGGGGATGAATAGCTCCAGAACTGCGGATTTTCTGCCCTTGAGAAAAAGGAAGTAAATCCATGTACTTTAATCTCATTGAACTTTATTCTTTGATTTTCTACCAATTCATAAAGGTACTGGAAAGGATCAAAATATCTGTTCTTCATAAAGCTGGAAAACTCTGTCTCTCATAAATACTTTTACTTACCACCACACAAAGCCTATTTAATAACATGTATGGCTGTAAGAATCCAAATCTTCAGGATTATATAAGCTTTCATGTATATTAAACAAATATTTCCATAAAAAGAGGCTATGTTTTCATAACACAGTGAAAGATTTAAAGTATCTGTGTCCCAATAAGAAGTCACTTAACACTTTAGAAAACTTACTCCTTCATCATGATATGAAAATTAATCACAGCATCCATATTCAAATTATATTCTGAAGTGAGTTGATAATACAAAGGCAAAGGAAAGACAAAGGAGTGATCTTTGAATCCTGAATGCATTTACGCAAGAAAATAAGATATTTCACAAACATCTTCAGCTCATAAAACACACATAGAGGAGAAATTATTAAATTGAAACAGTATCAGACCTGAAGTAGGAGTATCAACACAGAAATTCATCATGGGAATTAATTTTGTTGTATGAAGAAACAGAAGGATGAAATATCAAATTGAATCGCCTACTCCATTTCCTGTAAGAGCAGGAGAAGATGGCAATACATTATACAATTATTATTCTGTGATTCAAGGCATCACTGTTCTTTGCCTTACCTCTGCTGCAGACTCTGAGAAAAATCAATGGTTTTGTCACTGAACTTCAGTCCTGCATCTGTAAAGCCATAATAATTGCATATTTCTTGTCTAATTGGGCTACACGGGTGTAAAAGGAAGGGACAGTATGGTTCTTATTTCCCTCAAAACCTTTGAGTATTCCTGTAATAAAAATATGAAGAAACATTTTTGTGCCCTCATTTTATCTGTGGAGAGGAAAAGAATTTCCCAACAGCTGAGCTGACATTGTTTGTCCTGTTCTGATTGCCTATCTTTGCTAGACCATGCACTTTTCTATTGGCTCTGTACAAACCTTCTGGTGTGTTTTTTGCCCATTTGGACACCTAAGCACCTCTTCTGTGTTTGATGTTAGTATTTTAACTTGATTCCATGTTAAGCCTGTTTATTCATCTTACATATCAAATGACAAAAAGCCAAAAAACTTTAGCAGATGGAAGGTGTTCTTGTGTATTTTCTGACTTTCCAGGATACTGATTTCTGAATGGCAGGAAATGCAGGATATCTGTCTTTCCTGGGGCAGTCCACAGCAAATGGAAATTATTTGCAAATGCTTCAGAGGTAAACACCTTGGTAGATACAGCTGTACTGATCCAGCGATTAGTTGGAACAGATTGACAGAGTTGTGCTTATGATAAAAGAAAAAAAATAAAATCTGAGAGGACTGCAGGAGGGAAGGTGAGGGGAAAAGTGAAAGAAAGGAGCATGTACTCTCTGAAATACCTGGTAGCCCTTATTTCACGCTCAGTTGAGTATGTTGTGGCAGTAAAAAGGTAGGAAAGTTTTCCTGTATGTGGAACTGTCTGAAGTTGTTTACTCATAATTCACAGAATGGCAAACACCTTGAGTCTGCATTTCCTCTTTTCAAAGCTATTAATTTAGGTTACTTTCTGGAAATTCTTGAGTCTAGTTGCACAGAAACTTAGGAGAATTCTGCATAACTTTCCATTGGAAATGTACAACATATGTCCTTCAAATCTTATCACATACTCAGGGATTTGAAAGGACATTCAGATCCCACTAATGGAACAGTTACCTTGCTTTTGCCATACACTGGATCACAAACTTGAAACTGCTTATAGCATTTCTTAGACATATTCAGTCATGGATCCTGGCATTCACAAGGTAGCATGCATAACTCATGCACACACAGGCAGAAGAGCAAATGCAAGGTAGTATCTACTTTTCTACCTTCAGTCTAAATATGTTCTCACTCCATTCTGAGTCCTCCCAATACTTTTTCTTTCCCATGTGCTCACTTCCTTCTCAGCCAGCTCATGCACAGATAAATTATTTTCTTGATAAGATTTGTTTGTCCTTTTCACTTCTGAATTTTACCCAGCTTTGGTCAGATGATATTTTATTCTTCTTGTAGGCAGTAGCACAATACACTTTTCTCTTCAGTGAGTACAGGGAAGCCACGACTTCTGTGTGTCACTGACTGGAGATAAGTACAGCTTCCCCCAAACCATCATGGTGATATAAAACACAGCATAGAAGGCCCTTCAGTCTGCCTTTCCACAGTGCAATTAGTCTGACAGGTAAGGTTAAAGGCTTGCTGCGTATCAAGCGTAATCAACAGCAACAGTCTTGTCAGCATTGAGTAAATTCAGTTTTCAATGGCAGGGAAGAGTCCTTCATAGATATATCTCCTGAAGTTGGACTAAAAAAGAAATCTGCTTAAATTATAATAGAATATATGCAGGCTGTAACTGTCTAGACGATATAAGACTTATGTATTTTTTCAGGTTATAAGGCTTCTGACTGCATTAATTGGTGCATAAAAAAATTGTTTTTTTAGCATTTACATTTTGGGATTTTTTTTATTATTTGTTCAGTATGTGCAGATTAACTGTCTTGTCTGTGCAGCTAAAAGACTTCTCGTATTGTAAGTCAATTTAAGTACATGTTGCATATTTTGTGTCTATTTTCCCCTCTCTGATTTTCTCTTCTAATGAGACCTGGTTAGAGATCTCAAGAAAGAATAGGGGGAGTAGGAGTATAAAAGAGTGAGAGAGAATGCTGATCCCTAACAGTATAATTACAAATGTCTTCATGTAGGAGGAACCTGTCTTCCCTTTGATTTCACGGATGGTTGGGAATTTCCATTTGAGGTTATGGGAACAAATGTGCTGGCTTGTCCAAAAATGTCTATTTCTCTTGACAAGGGCTTTGTCCTAGAATGTGCTAAAAGGACTAAAAAAAAAAATCCCAACAGCCTATTTTTGGCTGATGTTTTAAGCCATTAAAGATGATCTATCTTGCAGTTTTTATGCAGTATGGCTATTATTTATACATGAAAAAAAATTGTACAGGGCTTGCATGGATGGGGGTGAGCTTTAACTTTCTCTCCTCTGCTTTAGGTCAGCTCTCTCAGCCTTTTCTCTAAAATTCTTTGGTCATGTTGTGAAATCTTATGCCCTGACCCAGAGCCCACTGAAGTAGAGAAATTATGCCACCAATACTTTATTTTGTACCTAAGGATATATGTTAGGTTACAATCATTCTGTCATTTCCCCAACTCCTCAGTGCTGTGCACTGCAGAGTAGAAATGTACCAACTCTTTCTTTCTCTGATGAGACAACAGTGTTTTTATTAAAAACTTTTTATATCTTTCTTGCACATAATTAATTGCTTTTACTTAAAGTGTAGGTGGCTTAAATTGATATTTGAGAACAAGTATATTAGAACTCCCAGAGATGTTTAAATAACAGCTAGATCACTTCTAGAAGGAAATGGCTTAATAAAAATTTAATACTCAAAACCAGTCAAAATAGCCTTCTTTTTCTTCCTCTTTTAGACTTGCTTTCCATAAGTTTGCAAATTGGAAGCAAGCCAAAAAAACCAGAACCGAGAATCCTTCTAGAAATGACTAGAAACTCTAATTAACATTGGCATTGGTGGTTTCTTGTACACAAAAATTTTCAGCACTAATTTTTGAATAGTTAGATACTGGAATTTACAAGCTCCCCTTGCTTGTATATGAAAGGAGACTGGAAGCTGATTGCAGAGTGTAAAACATGTCCTGTTTTGTTCAAATCTCCTGGGTAATGTCACACTGGGACATTTTCATAGAATATACAAATATCACTGTACAGAGATTCCTATTTTGTAGTTGTCTTCCTAGATTTTGTTTCCAAAACGTCCCTTTGGCTTAACTTCCATTATGATTTTCGTTACTGTCTGCAGGAAAAATGTTCAGCACTGAGAAGCTACTGGCTCTGAAGTTTAACATCTTCACATAAAAATACTTAACATGATCCTCTGCAGAGTCACACAGAGCAATGATTCAGTCTATCAAGTGCTTGCAGATTCCTCTTAATCTGTACAAACAGCAACATTAGCTTTAGGCAGCACTGTTAATGCCTTATTGCAGTCACTGCTGTCATTTCTTCAGTTTCATATAAAAATCAAAAGATTTGTTAGAACACTGTGAGTAATGACTCTAGTAGCTTCCAAGTGCTCAGCCTCTTTTTAGAACTCAAAATATTTGTAGGCAGTCTAATTTCAAACCAAAAAGTCCTTATATTACAATTAAGATAAAAACCAAATACAATACCAAACAACCAAGCAAAAAAAACCCAAAAAAAAACTGACACAAAAACAAACCCCAAGAAAACAAACAGAACACAAAAGCCTAAATGAAAAAGAGGCCAAACAAACCAAATAATAATAAAAAAAACCCACCTAAAAACCAACAAATAAAACCCAAAAAACCCCATCCATTTATTTTGATAGTCATTACATGTTCATATATGGTCAAAACCAGGCAAGAATCGATTATAAAGATGCTGGAAAGAATCACAAGTTCAGAGAGAAAATGCAAAAAAATTTAAAGACTTATCCAAAACCATATAACAGACTAGTAGCAGAATTGGTGACAACATCCAGCTCCATGCCTTTAACCAGTCTGACTACTAGACCAGCAGAACCAGCTATAGATTGAATCCTAAATTTAATAGATATATAATGAATCAGGGAGTCATAAACTTCCTAAGTAAAAAGAGCAGTGATAGGTCCAATGTTCTGTTATTCTCTTTGTTATTAAGTTTTCCATGATAACATGACTGGAAGTTGTCCATTTGAAAATGCTGGGAGTACAATTTTTGTTGTTGGTGCTGTTTTTTGGGTTTTTTCATATTAGAACAATTGTACAAAAAATCATAGCAAATCTGAGACTTAATCAGGAAAAGTGTCACACACCTGTGCCTTAACAATACTTATTGTTTTAATACCTAATTACTTATATTGATTAACTGGATGTGTAGTGTCTTGACAGGTTCACCTGATTTTTTTCAATAATTCCACAGAAGCAAGATTTTCAATACTGTCAGATTACAGTATTTCAACTGTGACCAGAAAGGGCTAGGGTTATTTCCTTTCAGTTTGATCTTCAGCTGGGCTTTTACCTGAAGCTATCACAACACTGAAAAATGTAACAGATTCGGAAGTGCAAGTAACAGAAGGAACAAGGTTAAGCAAAGTATGTATTTCTCAGCAATCTCTTTGCAAACTGATGATGCATATATAACCATAGTATTGTACACTGAAGAGTCAACTATTTTATTAGTACTTTTTTCCGCAGTTTCTTGTTATGATATAAGCAATCTCATCTTTTTCTTAGCCATAGATTCTATTGTGGTGTTTATGTATAGGTAAACATACATAGCTTTATTCATCTTTCTCTCAAGTGATAGTTACTTCTGTCCCGGATGCCTGATGTATAATTCAGAATCATCAAACTGTTTTAATTTACTCTTTAAAAAGACAAATACAAAACCAAAAAGAAAGTTGTTTCTGCTTATGATACTTCACACTGTCTGAAATGCTGCCCTGGAATTTTACCATTATTCCCCTTGCTATGTCTTTCTGCTGCTGTGTTATCTCAATAGCTCTGAGTGAAGGGGGAAGAGTCTCAACTATTTGGTAGAGAAAGAACTGGTCTGCCTGTATCTTGTATGTGTGTGTCAGACACAAGCTATAGGTCCTATCCATCCCCAGCTCACTCCATGGCCAATATTCATGCAATTAGCCTTAACTCTTTTCAGTCAGTCTGAACTGAATGAGGTTGCCAGGGTGCAGAATGAAATTACACAGTCTTCTTCAGCTTTGAGCAGGAAGAATAGGGCACATAGAATTTAGCATGTATAAATCAGCAAGAATGATGCACCTAAAATGTGGTTTGAAAAGGGCAGCAGCCTCTTAAAAAGCTTTGGAAGCTAACTTTTACCTTTGAAGAGAAGTTTGGAAGTTGAAATTCAGCTTGTGGTATCATTAGGATAATTGCTGTACCCATTATCTTTCTTTCTTTTCTTCCCATATATATAAAAGGCTCAATAACTCACCAGCAATGTGGCCACTGTTGAGAATATTCCCCAAAGCTGAAGATATGTACACATCCTTTACTATTAGGAGATTTTGTTTATTCTTGAAGAGCCATTTTTTCATATTACATGTCCACAGGTTTTACTTGAATTGGCATATACCTTGAAAAATGATCCTTTTTTATAAAGTTGCACAATAAACTTGTAGTACTATTTAAATTTCAACTGCAACACTGCATTGCACTGATTTTTTTTCTCTTGTGAAAGCAGATTCCCACAAAACAAATAGAAATTATTTCTATGCAGTATCTTAGCATCCACTTAATGAAAATATAATCACAAAATATACTACAAAGCAAGTATTTAATGAGTTGGATATGAAAAAGCATGTATTATATTGCAATATAAAAATCTAGAGGTGTTGGCAGCCAGAAGCTACTTGGCTTGTTAAGTCCATGTAAAATGTATAATACAACAGAAATTGGCATTATGTATTTATTTTTAAAGGAATTTGGTTTCATTTAAAGAAAGAAAAAAACAAAACCACACTTTTATGAAGTTCTTTAAGATCTACTTATTGACCTGAAACAGTACTAGATTTTTTAAAATTTAATTTAAAAAAATACAATAGACCCTAAAAGCCAGGTAAATATGGTAACTTTTAGGGAGGATTTTTTTTTTTTTAATTTAGCTCACACAATGCAGATAATTTTTCTTCCTATTTCTTATTTTACCTACCATCAGTTCAATTTTAATTTTTCTACCTATCTAATCATTACTGCTAGAAAGAACTTTTTTTAGATTTATAGATATCTGATAAGGTCTCAGTAGCCCTGATGGACTTTGAAGTATATTCCTTTTACACTGGAAATTAACTAATAAGAATGTAAGAATGGCCTGCTAAGCTTAAATATTTTTCCTTGAATATAGAATTTTCATTCAAAAAGGAAGATCATTCAACGAAAGAGAATTGCTTAATTTACTAACATGAAAAAAATGAATTCTAGGACTAATTCGTATCTTGAAGTCAATGAAGTTATTGTGTTTATTTTAATTAATATTAATTCTATTATTTCCATACTGCTTTTTCCAGAAGGCTATAGACAAAGGAGTTTTAAATCAATACAGGCACATGTAAGGTATATATGTACGTGGTGCACAACAATTTTCTGGCTGTCATCTAATTGTAATTGTTAACATGCCTGTATAAACACCCCTCACTAACAGACTGTATTAGTACACAGCAAATGAATACAGAAACAGGACATTGCATAATTTGTTATTTAGAGCTACAAGACAAGAGTTTTAAAGACAAAAAAGAATATCAGAATGGTCGTTATTTTTTCTGTCAAACCCTGGCCTAGGCTTGCATTAAACAGAGGGCTTAAGGATGAGTTCAACTTTTAAACAATAGCTTAAGCCTCTCCCTTGTGAAAAAACAGTTAATTAAGGTTCTCAGGAGCCCAGAAATCTCTGCTATTTAGTCATACACAGAGGGTTAAGCATTTACTTGAGTGGTCCTACTAGCTGGGATCTTAGGAAAGACTGCACAATAAAGCTATAGGTGGTCTGTCCTGTCTATTTAGCTATGGTTCTATTCATACTTTACTACAATTCAAAGGACTTTTAATGTTTTTTATCATCTTTTACATCTTCCATACTTCACTAATAAGTCTACAGCATCATTCAATTATTTAAATGAAATTTTGCAGTAAATCATTATGTAACCTACAACATATCCCCAACTGCTAGCTTGATTCCTAAGCAAAAGCATCCAATCAGTTAATCCTAGAAGATTAATTTTCCTTTCCTCTTAGAATGCAAGATTCATTAATGACTTAGAAACTTTCGGTTAATTAGTTGAATGATGGTCATCCATATCTATCGCCAGCGGCAGAGAGCTGGAGTAGTTAAGTCCAGGAAAATAAATTCACTCTCAACACCAAAGTATTAATCAGCTCAGGAAGGCATGTTGAGGTCATGGGTGTGAAATAGAAACATCCTAGAGTTTGTCTAATTGATGGTTTGATTTACAGAATGGAATTCATGGCTTTAATGATGGGCAGTAACCTTGCATGACAATATTATTTCTGGTAAATTTGCAGCATTTACTTACTTATTTTTGGGTGAAGGAAACAAGGATGTGCATGCTGATATTTTCACACTATCCGCTGCCTACAGGGAGTCACATTTCAGAAGAATGCCCACTGCCTTTGGATGAGTGGTCCCCATAGCAGTATGCATATAAGTAGAGAATGGGGATTTATGTACAGACATGTCACTAAGAACAGCAAGGAAACTCAATGCGGAAACTCTGCAAAATGTACCTTTTTCAAAAATTTCTTGCTTATATGCCAATTCCTTATTTATTCTTTTTGTTTATTCCAAAGGCTTTTAAGAGCTGAAAAATCCTCAGTCTAGTATTTCGTAGACTTGAGAGCAAACATTTTTTATTAAAATTTTTCTGAGCTATCAAACCTTGTTAGATTTAAAGATGATCGGAGCTACCTAGATTTAATAACTTTTCAATTTTGAACAAATTTATTGATCTTTTCACAGCTCTGCATAGTAGCTTTATTCTTATGAGCAGAAACTTATCAACGTGGCAATTAAATTACATTTATTGATATGTATATGATGATGCAGCTACTTTCACAAATACTTCAGTGACCACAAATTTAATATAACTTATAAATTTAGTTTAATCTTCAGCCACTAACTGTGCTTACCTGAGAAAGAGACATGTGATTGAATTACTTCTTAAAATTAGCAACTCATTCTTGTGAAACAAAAAAGAAACTGATATCTATGGAGAATAATTGTACCAAGGAGTAGATCTTATGTAAATCTACTCAGCTGAACAAATTAAAATGATTGAAACATGAAATCTGTTTTTCTTCTGGCATGCTTAACAGGGGAACAAAAATACAATAAATTCTTAAACAAGTTCTAGTTCTTCATGCACATTACTACATTCCATTGTGATCCCTATTAGCTATTTTTATTGGAAATTGAAAAAGTACCATGGTAACATGACAAACAAATAAGATTAGATGTATTTTTGGTTTTTACCATGCACTATTTAACAGTCCATTTAAATATTTAAATGGTCTGGCTATCAAACACATTGTATCAGACAGTGTGAATGCTCTTTATTAAAATCAAGTTTTCCAGTTTGCCAGCTGAAATAAACTTTGTTTTTTACAACACAAGGATTCATAAGAACACAAGACCAAGAAATAATTTAACCCCTTCAGAACAGGAAAAAAAAATAAAATTACAAATATTTCTCATAATTACCTCTGGAAATTAATATTTATTATTAAATGTTATGAGCAGCTTTTTTGTGGATAAACTTATTTAAGCCAAAATCCACAAAAATAATATAAAATTGACTTTTAATTCTGTGCTTTACTAATGATGGATAATATAACTTCAAGGATCTGGAGCCTAGTAGGATAAGTATTTACTGACTCTAAACCAGAGACACTTCAGAAAATTTCATAATGCGTGCATTTAATTTCACTCTAATACATGAAAATGCATAATGTCAAAAGTGTAAGTGAATTAGCACAATGCTAAATACTTTTCTCCACTATGACATGTAGAAATTATATTTAGACCCTTTTAAATGTCTATAGTTAATCAAGTTCTTGAATTAACTCTATCACACATTATTTGCATTATAGTTGTAGAAATACTTTTGAGTGACATACATCTGAGATGATTTGAGGACAATTTTCTCCATTTTTTCTTAGTTTCACCTTTGAAAAAAGCTAGAAGGTATGTTTAGGGAAATATTTTTAATCCAAATTTTGTCGACTTGAGAAGGGGTATTCACCATGATTATACTTCAAGCAACAATTCCAAGCAAATATTTTTTTTCATTCAGAAGAGTTTACAAAATTTCTCTGCACCCTCTGTGAAGGCTATAGTGACCCCTGGCTGCAAATATACATTCAGGGCAGTGAGCCCCATGGCAAGCACAGGAGCATGCTGGTAATCACCTAAGCTAAGCAGCACTACCAGCTATTAATTCTATCTTGCACATGCCAGTCAAATTTGTCTTTATCTCAAACCCTTTACACCCCATGCAGGGCACCAAAAAGCACTGTCATGGTTAATCCACAGACAGCAGCCAGGCCCCACACAGCCTCTCTCTTACTTCCCCACCAGTGGGACTGAGGAGAGAATTCAAAGGATAAAAGCTGGAGAAGTCATGGTCTGAGATATATAGACAGTTTCATAGGGAAAGCAAAAACCACTCAGGCAAGCAAGCAAAATAATTCTTCCCATGGGTAAGAGTTTGGCCATTACCGGAAGAGCAGGGCCCCATCACGCGTAACAGTGACTTGTAAAGACAAACCTCATCACTCCAAATGTACTCCCTGCCCCTCCTTCTTCCCTGCACTTTATATTCTGAGCATGATATCCTAGGGAATATCACTTTGGACAGTTTGTGTCACCTGTCCCTGCTGTGTCTCCTGACCACCTCCCAAGCACTCCCAGTCTCCACACCAGTGTGGCAGTACAAAATGCAGAAATGCCTTGCCTTTGTATAAGCCCTGCTCTGGTTTCAACAGAATTCCAAAGTATAGACCCACACTAGTCACTTTGAAGAAAATTAACTCTACCCAGTCAGAAGAATATTCTTCAAAGTCTGTTCCAAAGCCAAGAAGGCTTCAGTTAGCCTCAGCGGGCTTTGGTCAAGTTTGGTTTTGAAAGTAAAAAGTTATTCCAAGAGAGAAAAAAATCCTGCAGTTTCTACCATTGAATTCTAAATCTGTACTTGTTCAAATGTACCTCAACTGTCTGCAGATATTTTTTTTTTAATGGCTTGCTGAGAACACAGTGTTCATTCTGTTACCATGTATTAAATACAAACTGGCATCATTTTTCTTACAAATATATATATTATTACAATCTCAATTTGTCAGAAGTAATCGTTTTGGCATATAATTCATCATTTGGAAAATCTGAAATGTTCATCTTTTCAAGATCCTAATTATTTTAACCATCTTGCCAAAATTAAACTCTCTCTATATATACATATATATGTATGTTGTTACAATTGATAAATTCCCTAAAGACAATAGATTTATTCAATTACTAATGGGTTTCCACTAGACATCTTAGTAATATAATTAGTCTGCCTCATAATCAAATAACTGATTAATCATTACATCTTTTTTTCAAAGTTAATAATTTGTTATAGATTCATTTTTATATATCTTTCAAAATAATTGCTTTTCTATATTATCTACCAAGCAACTCCATAAAAATGATATTTCTATATATTGTTTACTAAGTTTATTGAAAACAGAGTTTGTGATGGGTATTCAAATCAGGCAAATAATTTTTTGATTTTAAGCTTATTCCCTGTACTTTTCAAGAGTGTTGAACAGATTATTTTTTAAATAATAATTCAATGCATAGCAAGTTGGAGTATTTGACTCTTGTACAGGTTATAAAGGAATAGTATAATTCCACTTGTATCATAAGAAACTACACACACTAAGTGTGTGCAAGCCTTTTATTATTCTTTTTGTACATAATTAGAGCAATTAAACATATGCTTTAATCATTTACTTGTGTGGTTTGTTTTTAAAGAACAGATATGTCCATATTCTACTGTCTTAAAATGAATGCCTTAATACACAACAGTGTTTATTGCATTTCTGGCCTGGGTAACTATCCTAGGTAAGAGGTAGAATGCATGTAATATACTTGTACATACAAACTTACATATTCCGCCCATATAACATTTATATACCATTTTTGTCTCTCTTCTGAAAGCAATTAAAGTCAAGCCATAATTCAGTTCATTTAGACATGGTTGAAATGGCCTGGGATACTGTGGAGTGCGATGATTATACCTCACCTGAATGATTCATCGTTTCTTCCAGGAAAGTATAAAAGTGAGTGGAATACACTCAGGGAATTCTTGTTTTTCTTTTTTTATGGGTATGTAAACACTTTTCTTTTTCTCAATGTTAGCTTATTTTTTTTGCAAGTAAAAGATTCTTGTTCATAATTTTATACAACAATGTTTGATCACTAATAGTGCATTTGTGTATGTGCAAATGATACATAAAAAGAAAAGATGGGTGGAAGGATAAATTAATAGGGTAATTTAAATGATATTTCACTATATAGGCACTTTGTGTCTTCTTTGAGTAAAAAAGAAGGTTTACAATTAATATGCTCTTTTTTACTGCAAAAAGCAGTAAATTTTGCTAGGATTTGAACTTAAGGTAGTACAATCCATGCCTCTGTATAATTTCTGCTTTCCTTTTGGACTCACATCTTTTCTTTCCTGTTGTCTATGCTCTTTTAAAATAAAGTAATGAAACCCCAAAATTAAGTAAATGGAATCCTCAAATGGGGTAAATGAGGGAAATAATGATTCTTTTGATGCTCGTTTCCCTGTGATGTTTGGGGGACATGAGAATTCTTACCCTCAGTGTTTGTTTCAGCAAGTGTAGAATCAAATTCTGCTTCTTAGACAAGCTGAAATGACTTGCTAATAATAGAAATTTATTATAAATTAGAAAGACTCCCAGGGCTGATTTCAGACATACTGAATTAATAAAAGAAAATGGAAAATGGGAAGATGAAACAAGACCTTGAAAATTATAATCTGCATTGCTCTGTATAACTTTAAATACTTGACTGAGGGTATAGACTCATGGCTTCCTTCTGGGCATCTGATAAAATCTTCCTCTAACAAAGCACTTATGATTTCTTTTCCCTCAAATTAAAATATTATTTTTAGAGGAATTACTTGTAGTTAAGGGCAAGAATTTCTTCTGTTTCCTTAATTTAGTTTGCAATCATACAAAATGTAAATTCTATTCCATTTAGCATTTGTGCTTGACATCTATGAAATGCCTGGATGCTGATGGAAAAGAATTCCTTATCTTTATGGTTTGTTTATTTTTGGTTTTTTTGGGTTTGTTTGTTTGTTTGGATTTTTTGTATGACCAGGAAAAAGTTATTTATGAAAGACCATGAACATAGAACACAGAACACACAATTGATACCTTGTTATATCATGGCTTACAAAATTTCATTTTTATTCATCCCAGGGCATAGGCAACATCTGTCCAATTCCTATTTAAGAGATGTTTCTTATAAAAAAAGTGACAGAGAATAAAATGTTTTGATGTTTAAAAATAGTAATATATTTTTTAACTTTTATCTGACAAACATAGATTTTTATGCCATATATTGTAGCATAAGTACAGTAAATGCTATAGGAGATGAAACTTGACTTTAAAATTCCCATTTATTCATCATTAGATAAGAGATTCTTTCTATAGAAGATTCCACTCAGAGGTCTTTTAAGATGAAAGACAAAGAACCACAGCTTCACATAAAAAAATACAAACAACCAAGTCAAACCAAACTACAAAACTGAAGAAAATCTGCAGGCAGGTACCTGTTCATATTTTTGTTAACAGAGAGGAAAAATAACTCAGAAAACTTCCATTGCTTTACTAATGGGTCTTTTCACTACTTTGAGTAATTTTTCAACAGGGGTAACAGAATTGAAACAAATAAATTTAATCTATCTTAATCTACTGCTAATTTAATATTATCAGTTTTAATAATTATTTGTAGTACTATTGAAACATCTTTAAAAAAGGTTTCACAATTATTTTTTGTAAATTATTTTAATAATTCCATGGCAAAGTTATTACAGAATTCTAAATATGTGTAATCTAGATGGAATACACTGTATTTATTAGTGGTAATTCCATAGTAGAAAATCAGATTTTACAATTGAAATTTTCTCTGGAAAACATTGATTGAAATTTTTTCATTAAAAAAACAGATTAAATGTACTGAGCAGAAAACGCAGTGTTTGGCTTAAAAATATGTGTTCCTGGAATTTATTTTTCCCTTGTTAGGGCAATTCATTTTACCACACTTAGTTTAAACAGGGTTCATGATACTGTTTGACTCTGTAAAAATGCTTTGCAGTCTACCAAGAATTATTTGGGCTCTGAGATTTTCTGTGCATTTGCAGGATTTCTCTTGTGCTGTAATCCAGGTTTTTCTCATCTTCTCCATTCTGTTGATGAAATTTCTTGATAAAACTCAGTATTATGGTGTGCACAGGAGTTACTGTGTTGTTCTGTTGTAATTCAAAACAGATCTTATGAAATACTTTCTTCCACAGTGTTTTATAGTTTAGAGTTTGTCTGTGGTTTGGACACATGTGGAGCATCATTTATAATACCATATACAATTCCAGTCATTCATATTTGAGAAGCAGAATGAATGCAGAGTATAAGAAGTGCAGAGAGGAAATATCATACAGATACAGAAATAACCAATTAGATAAAAGATAAATCTTCCAGATGAAATGAGGAGAGTATATTTGTTTTTCTTTAAACCTAACAAAATAAATTCTGAAAGAAAAATGACTGCTGTTTGCAAATGCATCTGGTTTGTGTTCATAAAAGAATAAGAGCTATTTCATAAAATACAGAATTGACAGACTAGAGCCATTTGTATATTGAACCTGTAGAAAAAAGTGTGAGGAAACTGTAGTAAGGAAAGTAATATAGCTGCTGTTTAAGAGGGTACAATTTTAGTTTTTAAAAAGATAATGTGGCAAGCCTCAATGTGTGTGAAAAGATTCAAAGACCTAGGAGTCTCCTTCCACTTGTGTACTGCTTGAATTTCAAACTATAAGACTACTGCTGGGTAGAAGTTATGCTTTTCAAGTAATTCTAGTGAAAACTGTTTTAAGATAGAGAGGTTTTGAACTGTTTCCTCTTTAACAGAAGAATGAGTTTTTCAAATAGATGACTTTGTAAAGTGAAAAGCCTCAAATTTCAAAGCTTCAGCATCTTTTTCCAAATCCCTAATGTACAATTTCAGTGAGGGTATATGTAAACAATCAGTATTATTCCAATGCTAATTTTGAAATATTTTGCACAAAGCTGCAAAAGGACCACATATGAATAAAGTAATAAATGAGTAGTAACTTAATGCACAAGAACAAATGGAATACCTGATTGTGTTTTGTCACATAAAAATAGGTTAAATTCATCAGGCAAGTTATTGCTTGTGAATTATTCACTATGTTCTACTGGCTGTAATTTTTTTTGCATTTAATTACAAGGGGCTACAGATTACTTAGAGGTCTTGTAATGCATGTGCATGACTGCCAAGACCACTAATGGAAATTGCATACCATTGCTGAGAGAAAAGTATACACTTCAGTAATTACATGTGGTACTCTAAATGCAGATGCAAAAG
Source organism: Lonchura striata (assembly GCF_050655825.1). Classification (NCBI taxonomy): domain Eukaryota; kingdom Metazoa; phylum Chordata; class Aves; order Passeriformes; family Estrildidae; genus Lonchura; species Lonchura striata. Next base: position 59,016,644 of record NC_140704.1, read on the forward strand.
TAATTATCATAAACTGGTGCTCTGCATATTGGAATGCTGTATTGGCTCAATACATTAGCTTTCACTTATGAAGATCATCAGGACTCAATACGTAGTTAGTTCTCTCATGAAACATAATTGAAGGTCTCCAGGTAGGTTCCTTTTGTTCTTGCACTCTCTGAGGAGTTCCATAAGGAGTGCTGCAGGCATTATTGCAAGGCAGAAAGGAGTGATATTGGCTAGCACTTAAATATTTTGGTAGAATTTTAAATAAAATTATATAATACTTGGCTTTAGCTACTCTTATTCGTCACATTTTTGCTGTCACAAAAGTTTATATAGCAGAGAAAGGCAACTTAAATTCTCAAGAGGTTTATTCTCATTCTTTTCCTGAAATTTCAGTAACAGCAAAGCCTTGAATCTCCAACCTTGTGAAGAGATGAACAAATAAAAACTACAAAAAGGGACAAAAATTATGTGTCAGAGGTAGGATTAGATATCCAGCAGGGCTATGAACTGCAGAACTTGATGATCCATTGCTGTAAAATAGTTGTAATTTATGACCTTTGAGGGTTGCAATGCTCCAAACATGACTGAAACTCAGAAATTTCAGCATTTCTCCAAATTATATTGTGAAAGTGAATATATTCAAAGATGTTTGGTCCTTTGCTCTAGCTACACATGGCTAGTGCATTTCCTGTTATATATTGGTTAGCAACTTTATTACTGTATGGAGCTAGCCTACGTTTTTTCCCTTTTTTTTTTTTTTTTTTCATTCATTTTGACCCTTTTTTCTCTTAATTTTGGTCTTTCTACACTGTCTTGAGTCTCGGATTAACTCTTGACTTTTCTCATCTCATCACATCCTTAAAAAAACTTCAGAGATATATTTCAAACTTACAAAATACAGTTAGCACTAACGTCTCAAATAGTTCTTTTAAATTAATGTGATAATAAGTGTGGTTTGTGCATATGGATGTTTCCAGACTCTGGGATTTGCTTGGGTCTGTGTAAGTTTATGCTCTTTCTTTTCTCCTCATCCTCTTGCAGTTTTTTTCTAGAAGGCCCTCAACTATTTACTATTTGCTAGTTTCTTCTCCTGCTGATCTGCAGCTTCCATACAGCTACCTCTGATCTGCCTTCCCAGCTTTCTATCCTGATTACTTTTATATCTTCATGTATCCTGATAGTTCTAAGTTCAATACCCTATGTTCATCAGTCTCCTCTATTTACATGCATTCTTGAATCATCATCTGATATCTGTTGTCAAAATACTGCATCTATATTTCTACCTTCTGAATTTTAAACAAGTGCAAAAAACCAAAAATGGTTAAAGGTTTCTAATTTATTTCAGTCCCATATAAGACTTCTAAAAATTCCGCTCTTCATGTGGTTACATCTTTCCTTAAACTCTTTCACATCTACAAAAGTCATCTTCTCATTTTACTTTTTTGTATGTGGTTAAAAAGTAGTTACAAGACACACTGCAATAACTGGGAAAAAATAATTTTTATCCCTCCCTTCTTATTAAACTGAGTTAATTTCTGTCTCTATATATCTCATATTTTATCATAAATGTTTTAAATTTTCTCTTAATCAAGGTTTAAAAGAGTATTCTTTAGGCTGCAGGTTGCTGAGAAGCTACATACATGCCTGAACTTAGATGGAAGTTTTACTGAACTGCAGTCAACTGCAGCATACCATCTGACCAAAATGCACAGGAATGTTTATACAGAGGTCTACGTAGAATTCCAGAGCCTCACATGAGGATAGAATTAATGAGAAGGCCCAGAAAAAAGAACCCTGGCACTGAGCAATAGGAAAATGCAAGCAAGTACTTACCCTAATGCATCAGAAATCAAAGTGGTTGGTGTGTATATGTGTATTTGTATAAAGCATCATTTACCAGCATCAGGAACTGTTTAAATATCCTATTCATGTCAAATATTAAAATGAAGGTGTTTTCTGTAATGGTTATTTATGATTATTTACCATCTGCTCACAAGTAAATTCATTACCATGAAGATTTAACCAAATAAAATAAGTTAACCTGTTACAAGTGATGAAATACTGTAATTAGCTCTGTCTGAAACACGAAATTAGAGAGAACATTTTGTTTACCTCATAGCTGTTAAACTGGCTGCAAGAAGTGATTATTTTGCATGGTATATGTGACCAAAAGAAATTGCATCAAACCGATACAGAGGTTAGCTGTATTGAGGGAATGGTTGTACACTGTGTATGTGTTGTGTCAGGCACCTTCATGTAGGTAGTCCAAAACCACAGAGCCTACAGATACATTTATATAAATGCACTAGGTATTTTCCACTCCTATCAATATGCATTTTGAATAACTATATAAAATATATTTAGTTATAAAATACATTTACAGAAGTGGGAAGATGAAAAAAAAATTGATAAAAGAAAATTTTGATGAAAATTGACAGGCTAAGAACATAATAAGGAAAGGTATACTTGTGTATGAAGCAAATTAACAATGAAAATTCATTATTATTATCACTATTAATTAAATATTTTGCAGAACTGTGAATAACATCTATTTTACCTCAGAAAAAAGTAACAGTACACATTAGTTCCTGGTTTTAACTACATAAAAAACCTGCTGCCTACATAGTTTTTGGTTAATAATTTTGGGATGAAGAATTTCTTCACAATTTATTTATCCACTTCCTTGGTTTTCAATGACAGATGTAATTCTTATAGAAATTATTTCTAAAACAGTAAACTATGTTGTCAGTGAAAAAGACACAAAATTAAAACAACATCTTCTCTTCAGAGCTATGCATATGGTAATCAATAAATGCATTAGCAATGCTGACATATAAGAGAAAGAGTCTTAAGAGTACAGACAGGGTAGACAGAGTTAAAGTGACAGCAGTCATATACTCTTATGTAAGCATCTTCTGAAGTGACAGACCTACACTGCAGTTGGAACACCAGACTGCAATTCATAAGCCATTCTTCTGCTTAAGAAAATTCTTTGTATATCTGAAGTTGTGCAAAGAATGAAATAAGACCATTACAACTGGAAAAGTTGAAGACGAGGACACATATTCTCATCTTGCATACATCCACATACTAGATATGCTTTGCAAAAATCTTAAGTCTTTGGTTCTTAAAAAAGAAAAAAATATATCTAAAAGAAAGTATCATCCATTCTGGAGCATATGCATTAAAATGAAGAGACTTCTCTAATTAAAGCCAGAAGCTTTGGTGATCATTTCTTCATTTTCTCTTTCCAAGAAATATCAGATGGAGGGGAGGCTATTGGGCCATATTGATGTCCTCTGGAAGCTCAGTGATGTCCACATAAACAGTAAAGCTCTTAGTCTTGTTTTTAGCACTTTTGTTTCTTAGTATTTTCTTTATGACAACTGTCCATGCTTTGAGACTGCTTGAAATCCATATTGTTGGAAAAGGATTACATGTGGAATTATTTACGAAGGGGAATACCAACATTTTTGCTGTTATGTCAAATCTTGCCGTAAGTTGTTTTGGGATTTTTTTTCCTTTTTCTCCCCTTAACCTTTTGGCATGAATGACAATGTCACTTGCAGTTAATGCAGAGCACTTTAACATAGCTGACATCAAGTTTCCTTAATGCTTGATCAGCCTGGAAATTGTACAGAAACTGGCACATCTGGAAAAGTGTGTGTATGGCTGCTGAGGTATCCTATTCCCAGGATACTTGTTACAGAGTGCTAATGTCAGAGTTAGGAACAGGAAGCTTTTAAATATCAGAATTAGACAAAAATGAAATGTGAATTATGTCTTAGGACAGATACTTTGGACAGAATATCCCTCAGTGTTGTGTCTTTTTTCATTAGGCATATTAGCCACCTCAAAATTATAATTTGTTTAGATTTCACATAAATTATATAGTTTTGTTAGAATAATCACTAAATTTTTCTTACTTTTTTTTTAACAGCAATATATTTATTTATTTAAGACTTTTGTGTAGCTCAGGTTGGATAACAACAGCTGAGACTTCAGTCAATATATTCCAGGTAGGAATGCTGGTTCCATTAACAGATATTATTTATAATTAGTAATATAAAATTAAGAATGTGAAGTTATGTAGCTGAGGCAATCTCAAAAATAATTTAAAATAATGTTTGAAAAACAGCAATGCATAGATTATGTAATAAAATATTCTTTTAAAGTATGATTAAATAAGTTTTTGTATGCATTAAAATATCCTCTTCTGTACAGATTAATAAATTAAAATGTGTGTAAGTATGCATACAAACAACATTAAATGAGTTTCCAGATCTGTCAAACACTTTTTCTTGTTTCAGGTTTCTATTTGTATGTTACCCTTTGTACCTTGAGTTGAGCTGGGTGTGACAGCATTTGTGGGATTACTGGGGGAGTAGAATATTTATCAGAAAAGAATATAATTTTTTCTGAAATTTCCCTTGAAGTGGAAATTATCAGCAATAAATTATTTGAAACCATCAGATTTTATTTCTTAATGACAGTGTCATAATATTAAGAGAAATTAACACAACCTTTAGCATACAAAATTATCGTCTGAATGAAACGTGCTGTCATAAAAATTAAATCAAAATTAAGCCATTTTAATTTTTTTATTGAAACACAGATCTACTTCTAGTACAAATAATTTTATTTTCTATTACAAATAATGTTTATAAGCATTATCGGCCCCCATGTATGTGTCTTTGACCAATTTTCATCTTCTAGAATATTTGTATGTACATGCTAATTTTATTCTTACTTGATGGCATTCTTCTCACCTAGTTTCAGAAAATCTCTATATGAAAATCTACATCTGATCAAATTGTTTAGTCTCTCTGTAAAAGCAGGGAAGAGAAATACATTCCTCTCCAGTGCAGTCCATCTTGCCCAAACACAGATGCTTTAAAGAACATGTAAAGTGAAGCTCCCCTTAAAACCCTTCTGTTTTTCTCTACTGACTTGGGTGTAGGTGTCCAGGTGTTGGTGGGGGGGCAGTGGTAGGGTTTGGGGAGAGGAAGGGTGTGATGTGCATGTAGGTGCAGCCTCTGTGACAAGAGAGACCAGAGCAGCCACCAACTCCACAAGGATCCCACTACAGAGAACAGCTGAGTCCATCGGGACTAGCAGGATGAAAATTTTATTTTATTTGGATTTTCTAGTATTTTTCTGAAGTTAATTAATCACTTACTACCAGTGGTATTTGTACTGTTATACCAGCATTTTTACTATATTTGTATATTATTTTTAATCTATCATATTAGTATGTTTTATATTTCTAATAGATATTATATATATATTTGTATATTTTTGCTATATACTAGAAGAAACTTTAAAAAAAATGCAGACTTGTTCCCTTACTTGTGAGTTTATATGCCTCATGAGGTAGTTTAGCCAAAAGATTACCTCTATAATTTGAATTGGAGTGAACTTTTGATTTCCTCATGTTCCTCTACAATACAAATGCAGAGTGATGAAGCTTACACTCCAATTATGTTTTACAATGTTGACCATGAAAACTTCATTGTAATTGTAATGTCAGATAATTTCCAAGAACACGGTTCTGACTCGAAACAATGTGACCAGCTGCAGAAAGGCAGGACTCTGCCAAAACCTGTCACTTTTCATTTGGTCACTACTTCCAACAGAGCTGTTCCATGTTTTATCTCTGTTTAGGGGTTTCCTTCATAAAATTTGGCTTCTTGCAGTGTGAAAACTCCATGCAGCTTCTGCATGTGTCAGCAGGTCCAGCAGAGGAGGATTGTGCCTTTCCACATTATCTGTTACCAAAACCGAGTGAGGGAAGACATGACCAAATACATTTTTCTGAAGAGCTTAACACAACAATGCATAAAAATGTGAGGTTATGCCCCACAACTGGAGGCTGAGTCAACTTCATTTCAGCTGGTTCACATGGCCAATTTATAGATGGCTGCAGATCAAATTGGCTGGCAGTTGCGCTTACTGGGAAAGGACATGCTCCCATGTTCCAGGCCTATAGCTCTACCACCATAAGGGCTGTAATTTCTAGCAGAAAGTGGTAACAAAGAGTATTAAAAATAGTATCAGAAATTATTTTTCCCATTTGCTAAATGAACACATAGATGAACTTTTGAAAAATTTTTTATTAAACTCAGAAAAAAAACATCTAGCTCACTTTTCTTTTGACAATTTTTTCTCTTACTTCTGAATCTCTCTTTGCTGTTTGTAGGAGTAAAACCCCAAAGCAGGTTATTCTGAATTTCTCCAGTTTCATTACAAAAGTTTTGTGCAGATCTAGCTAAAATCTTTGGTTTAGAACTATAATGATTAATGTCCTGAGCCACAGAGAGAGGAGATCTGAGCCAGAAAAAGAAGAGAATAGAAAACTCAGAAACAAATGGGACACATAAAATTGAATACAATTCCTGACCCCAAACCTGCTGAAAGAGTCTTTTCACAGTTTGATATTTCATATTCCTTCTCCCTTTCTTTAAACTTTAGAAACTGACAGTACTTCATTTTCCTGTCAATGGCAAACTCTTCCTTCATCTCATATAATCTCAGATATTAGTGAGGGAAGGAGATTGGTTTGAGTTTTTTTATTTCTCTGCATTGTTTTTCTTACACTGTCTTACACTTATAACAGATTGCCAGCTATAATAGAATTCTTAAGTATGCTACATATGGAGCATCTTATTTTTGAATTGAATGTCTGATTTTGGAATGCATACCATCATCATATATTTTCACATATTAGTGCCAGAATGTAAATGGGTTTAGAATTGTGTTGGCTGTGCTGTTAGAGAAATTCAAATAAGTCTCAAATGCAAATAAATATCATCTTGGCTTGTTTTACAATAAATATGTTTACTGACTTATAAAATGATCTCAAGAAATAAGCAAAATTCCAGGATATCAGTTATGATAGATCTAATACAAGCCAAGCAAAACTCTCTGGTCTAAAAATCTCAGTCATTAGTCAGATTAGATTGCATACCAAAGAAAAACATGTAATAGCTGTATGTTGTTATCAGTTTTGAGGAAGGAATTATCTGCATCACAGCTGAAATGAAATCAAACAAAGAATTATTGAAAGAAGTAATGACCATCATCTGCTCCCAGTATAAGTAATGTATAGATCTGCAGTGAGTTCTGAAGCTGGTTGTGAAAAAGTAGTATTTTTTTTTTTAGATACTGTCAGCTTTGGATTCTGTGAATATTTGCTATATGGCTGTACTAAATACAGTAGGAAGAACTGATTAATATTTTTCTTCAATAGTCATTATAGTAATAAAAAATAAATAAAAATTAAATATATTATTTTATTTCAATGATGTTTGAAAAAACACAAGTTTGGTTTAGGCAAATAACATTTTTAAGTGCTGAAATAGGAAATCTAACCACTTGCAATAAAGGCCAATGAAACAAAGTGCAATATTTCAGGAAAGAGAAGGAATTTTTCCATTATGTTATCAAAGTCCTTATCCAGGATGTAACAGAGTTAGTGAGGATTTTCTCTTCTACTTGAGGTGACAGAAACTCTCCACACTCCTCTTTAACCTTTCCACTCCTCCTGCCTCAATTGCCAGGCTATTTGCTGAGGTGAGCAAAGGTTGGTCTCAGTTCTGCCAATGCACCTCTATTTGATTAGAAGTATTCAAAAGCTGAATAGCTTATTTGAGATTGGATTCTGCAGTTGGATGAAGACAGTACCTTTCTGGAAGGTCAAAGATTTAGTTTCCTGTGACTGCTGCAAATCAAGCTGAAAGTGTGATCAGTCTTCTCCTACCTCTGAGGAGATTGCCCACCCATCAGGCAACACACTAAGCAAACAGCCAAGGAATAACTTTAAACATCCCACCAGGAAAGGATTTAGCAAAAGATGACTCTGTGAAAATAACCTATTGATATTAAAGTTAATAGGATTAAAGAAATACTAATCCTCCTATCTGGCATGAGGGATGACCCATGGATGATGTTTCAAAGCAAGAAGAGATTGTAGGAGAACATTGGTCAGAACGAGGAACAAGGCTGCAATCCACTCAAGCATTATTGCAGAGGAAAATGAAAATCTGTCCAGAATGAATAGAAAAGGTTACAGAAAACAGATATCTTCCCGTTCGTGGCCAGAAAGGTGTACTGCAGCAATTTCTACTTGGCAGTTTTATTTTTATTTACATTTGCTAAGTAGACCTAAGTTTTGACAGGCCATGTAAGGGGAGATGAGACTAGCCACAGTAATATAGTGATATGCATTGCATGTGAACAACTGAATAAAAAAAAGACCCTGAAGAAGGACAATAGAAATAAATTCTGCATAAATTTTGAAAATTGAACCTTATTATTTTACAATATCTTGTGAATTAAAATTTCAAATATATTTATCACACGCACAATACTTTTTGTGCTGTCCAGACTGGGGGAAAAAAAGCCTATAGACAGCAAAATAGAATGAATCTCTTCTTTAAGCTACCTATGTGATCAATTGCAGTGCAGCCTGCTCAGTTAGCTTTTCAGTTACCAAGAGGGCTGTTTTCCCTAGCTTGCCATGTTGTTTGAATGATTTATTTCTAATACCACATTGATTTCCAAATAAATTTTTTCTTAGAATTAATTGGAAACATAAAGACAATAGTTTTTTGCTTTCTTAGGTGTTTTTGAGACTTTATTTGTGAGTATTTATATTCTATTTATATATTAAGGAAGGGAAATATCAGAAAGAGGAAGGTGATTATGAAAGACATTTAAGTAGAGAGATGGAGACATTAGGGAAGAAGGTCAAAGTCTTGTTGATGGGAAGATAGAAAGGGAAATATATCACTGGTGTGACATGGTGATCACACATATAAGGAAGGGCTGTGTGTACCTGACTCTGGAACAGCAGACTCCAGAGCATATGCCCAGCTGGCCTCTGCCTCCTGTCCACACATTTTTCTGCCTGAGACCCTGGTGCTTGCAGGGAAGTGCCCGCACACTAAATGCAGACAGGCACAGCCTGCACCATGATGAGCAAGCCCACCTGCACCCACAGGTACTGAATCCTACATGCTCTGGGGAGGGAGACAGCCAAAACTGAGCACCTTCTGCACTGTGCTGTGCACAGTGAATAAAACATCTTCAGCAGGTGCTGGGAGCACCAGGGAGTTCCTTCCTGCATCCAGGTTTGTGGTGAAATTACAGACCTACAACACTCTTGGACTGATGCTTATAGTTCACACTTGATGTGCAAAAGGTAGTTTCTTCTCTAGAATTATTTTTGGAGAGAGTATGTGTGGATTATATTTCTCATTTTTTCCCTGTCTTTCTGACATCTACAATATCATGCCTTGGTGCTTGTTTCTCAGCAACAGCACACTGAGAGGATTGTATTTGCCACTTACAGTTTAGTCCCTCTTCAGGAAGTAGAGTTCCTTCTAAAGTGGACCATGAATGCAGTGTTCCTTCTGTTTTATGTTTTTTGTTTTTTCTTGTTATCAAACTAAACACTGGAAAGTTGTCATTGAGGATCTGAGATATGCAGGAAGATTTCAGTTAGCTAAATTTTTTTCATGCACAAAAGTCAACAAATACACTTCTATTGATTAAGTTGTTATGATTTTTACAAAGTTCTATTTTGTAGGACATTCTGAAGTAGATAAATAAGTTTCACATTTATTACTCATACACATTTATTCATAAAGGGAAGGATATTGGACTTATCATTTCTGCAGTGTAGAAAATAGGCAAAGATTATTATGTGTTGCAGCTCAGAAAGATGAATTCATCTTTTAATGCTTGCTTGCTTGCTTGCTTTCTCTTTCTTTCTTTCTGCCTTTCTTTCTTTTTCTCTCTTTCTCTCTTTCTTTCTCTCTCTCTTTCTTTCTTTCTTTTTCTTTCTTTCTCTATTTATCTTTATTTCTTTTTCTCTCTTTCTCTCTATCTCTTTCTCCCTTTCTCTCTTTCTCCTTTTCTTTTCTTTCTTTCTTTCTTTCTTTCTTTCTTTCTTTCTTTCTTTCTTTCTTTCTTTCTTTCTTTCTTTCTTTCTTTCTTTCGTCTTTCTTTCTCTCTTTTCTTCCTTCCTTTCTTCCTTCCTTCCTTCCTGTGGAAATAAGATGTAGTTAGAGATTGCCATGTGGAGCACAGAAAATGTCAAAATTGCATGGATCACTTGGCTTTTGTCATTTCCTGCAATTTGGAGACTTTGTAACTTCATTATTTTTAAATTAGATTTCTAATACATTTCCCCAATAAAAAGGAAAAGATGTCTAACAAAAACCCTCAAATGCATTAGGAAAATTGATTTAGTAGAAGCCCTAGAATATCTGTCTCTAGCCAGACATGGGTTATCTTCATTCATATCTTAAAGGCCAATTGCAAAAGAAAATGCTCTATCATGAGTCTGCATGCCTGAATACCAGTTTTGAGCAAAAAATTGCTGTTGAAACTGTTTGTCCTTTATTTTGGTATATTAATCTATTTTCCTTTTTTAAATAGAAAAAAAATATCTTAAATATATTTAAAATCAGTTTAAATATATCTTAATCTATCTGAAATATATCTAAAATCAGCTTTGGTAAAAGCTGAACATAATTTAGTTTGGATATACTATCGTGCCAGTACACAGAATCATAGACTCACACCATGATAATCATAGCATGATTTAGGTTGAAAGGGACCTTAAAGATTATCTCATTCTGACCCTGCTCAATCCAGATACTTTACAGCCCAGTCCTTATCAGTAGAACAGAATCCCAAGACTGACTTCATGTATCAATTGGTAACATCCTTGACACTCAAACTTCAGAAAAGCTCCTCTATCCTTGTAATAACAGGCTCGGGTGAAAAGTTGGTCTAGCATAAGCCATCATATTCTGGATCAGAAAATACTTTTTGCAGCCATCACCTGAAAGGCAAGCTGCCTCTGTTTCTTACTGTAAATTAACCTTTGTAATACTTTAATTTCCCTGGCATGGATGCCTCCAACACAAACACAATTTCAAAAAGAATATATTATGTAGCCCTAGCATGAAAATAAGGATCTCTTAGCATTACCTCTATCACTGTATTATCTGGGAAAAGACAACAGCTGCTTCTAAGATCTCATTAACTGCATTTGCACTTGTGCTCTTTATTTTTGAGTACAGAAAAATGATAGGTGGCCTGTAATTGCAACCTGCTCAGAACAAGCAAGTCAAACAGTGAGGTCAAAGCCCTCATTTTTCTTTTGCTCTGCAGACACCCTGAGGGTAAACAGCAGAGGGGATTCCTGTCACTTTGTCAGCTTCCCTCCTCCCAACAGCCCAACAATTGTTGTGGCAATGCAGAGACAGAATCTGGAGAATACTTCATAGGAAACAAGCAGCACGCTAAATTATTTCACAGTTCATTCACTACTCACTTCTTACTAGAAAATGCAAGGATGATGGAGATTTTGAAAGCCATGACATTCAACATATTTCATATTTATTATTTTATATAAGTACAGGTCTTTGCTGGTGAGCCAGAAGACAAGAGGTGAGTACAAAACATATAAAACGCAAATAGCTGTATCTAAAGTGGTGTCTATTATCCATTGCTCAGCCTGAGTTGAACTGATGTTTCTGATATTCTGTTCTTGATTTGATTCAACCTTCAGACAGGTTGTTTTAGGGTGCTACTATAGAGGGAGTTTTTAAGGTTTCAGTTTTATGCTAAGCCATTTCCCACCACCCCCTTTGTTCAGTTGTTGCTCTCTCCTCTCTTTGTCTCATGTACCACCAGAAATCTATAGCAGGAGGCTCTAGATTTAGATCTCTAGTGGAGATCGGAAAGGAATTCTGTAGCTACTGCTTTGACAGCAGATACTAGTTCCTGGAACTACTGGAACCCTGATGTCAATACTGAGCAGGCTGCACTGAGTGACAGAAGCCACATGAAAAAATGCTACTTCATTTACAGATAAATGGCTCTTCTTCTGTGACCACTTTTGCTATAGTATTGTTCTTTCAGGCATCTGTTTTGTTATGATCTTATGCAAGATATTGTTTATTAACTGTCTGTTCTGCACAGTTTCTAATATTTAATATAATGAGATTTTGCCAAGGGACATTGATTCATGGTTGTCTATGCACTTTATTACTAAATACTTTCTTATAATCAAATATAGGTAAAGAAAAGGCACTTCAAAAAAAAAAAAAAAATACCCAAGCCTCAATTATGACAGGCAGATAAATGATGTAGACAGACTCAACATATTAAATTCCAAAGTGTCACACTCTTTCAAATATAAAAGAGACCTACTCTGATTTTAGGATGAAAGCTTTAATCTCTTATTTTTCTTCTTGTAGAGAGTTAGGTGTGCTGAGAGATGGAATTGGAGGCAGAGCAGAAGAGTTCTGGGTGTCTGTGGGGCAGGCCTTGCAGTGGTCAGGATATAACACAAAAGCACCTTTTAGCATATAGGTCAAGGGTGGTTTCTGCCAGAGGAAATGAAGCACAAATGTTTTTTAAGTATTCTAGACTGTCAGCCTTCCACTGGGTTGAATCTGAGTATGAGAATTATTTATTTTCTTTTTTTCCCAGGGAATATTTTCAAAAATTTTGCAGGCCCAGGTGGAGAGTTGGTTCATCCTCACAGTTCCTTAAAGTGTTTCTGATTGACTTCTATATTGGTTGAAGGAAAGACGTCTGGACTCAAAAGCCAGAACTTCCCATTAAAAGTTAGATTTTCATAGTGTGTATTCTGATACCATATTGAAATAATATTTGTATTACATATAAGTATTAAAAAGTCTGCATAATTTCACAGGAAAAATATTATTGCATTATTATACATCTGCTCAGAAATAGGTGCTTGTAGTTGACATTCTGAGTTATTTTTGTGCCCACTGATATCACTATATGGGCTTTTAAATACCAATAGAGAGATGTTTTGAAATTTCACAATAAAATGTTAGTTATTAAATTCCATACACTATATTTTAACTCTACATTTAAATGGATTTAAAAAATATTCATAATTATAAGCTTTCATAATAAAATGCTGACAGCTGACATAGAGAAATGACATTTTAAATGAAATCATGAAAACGCTGCACTAAGCACATCTAGATTTCATGTGGCAGGAGAAAGGTCTGTTGGTGCTTGGCCCTAAAATATCAAAGAACTTCTTGTAGAAAATACCTGACACCACAAAATCAGTCAGTGCTTAGTATTCCATAAGAAGTAGAAAATAGTCTTAAATCTGTCTAAATTCACACTGCAATTGTCTACTCAACCCCAGCAATTATACTTGACATCATCACCATAATTAATGTGTTTATATTTTTTTGCCTGTCTTTTGTTTTCTTTCTAAGCTCCCACATGAACCCTTACATTTTAATTAAGAAAAGGAGTCAAAGTTCAAATGTTAAGTTGAATTGCAGATAAAACTTAAAAATATAAAGTCCAGTATTGAATTGAATATTAAGCTTGGCAGTACTGGACTTTTAGAAATTATATTATTTTATTTTTTCTATTTAGTTCTTATTAAATATTTTCCTAAATGGCTTTGAGACATCAGATATCAGCAAAAAAGGATTAGGAATCTCAAATTTGGAACAAATGTCAGTAACAGGTAAAGTAGTAACACTTGCGAAAACTTACTATCATATTTATCTCACCAAACCAAACCAACAAAACCAAAATTCTTGTATGGAGATGTGTGTGTGTGTGCTTTTATATGCTAAAATTAAGGTATGCATTGACTTTCATGGGTTTGGATCAAGCCTTACACGGGATTACAGTAAACTGCAAATTTAATGAAGTCATGGTATCTAAAATTAGAAGATTGCCCAAGGAAATGTATTGTAAAAAGTTTTGGCTACAATTTTCAACATCGCTGGAAAATTAACATATAAATTAATAACACAGCTACTGCCAGAAGCGCTTATGAGGGCAGCTTGTTGGATTAGGCAGTAACACATAATTAGTAGCTATTACCAAGGATATCTAGATTCAGCAGTACCTGAAAGAAACGGGAACATTTTTGCCGTTCTCATCTAGTATTCTTTAAAATTAAAGATAACTTCTACATGTAAGGCATTGCATTTAACTTCAAGCTGCAGGCTTAGCTAAGAATTGATATGTACCGAAGGGAGAAATGATGGCTTTACAGTTAAAAACATTTATTCAGAACCAAATCAGCAATGTTTGTAAACCACTGAGCAAAATAAAGATCTAAAGTCAGATTCTGCATATTGAAAAATACCAGAAAATACTCAGATTCTGTATTTTGGGCAAGATCCATCTGCAAATGACTATGAAAGTATATATTTCTTCCATGGGTCATTTATGCTGTCCTGAATGAGAAAGGTCATACACATCACCACTGTCAACATTATAAATACACATTGTAAGACTGACAGCCCCTCCTTAGTACAACTACTGTGAGGTACTATAGCTACCCTCACTATTCAAGAGTCCTGAGATTTAATTTTCTCCATATATATGTCCATGGAGACAGCTCATATATAACACCAGAGAGGTCAAAGCTCTGAAGCAAAGAAGGGATGTGGCTGGACATGAGTAAGACAAAATTCTGTTCATAAGAGCCACTAATTACTTCTGTCTCTGTTTCAAAGATTGATTAGTTTTAAACACTGAAATAGCTCTCGCAGAAAGATGAAGTAGAAAGCTCAGTAGCTCAGGTGACCACCAGGGATTTTGTGCTCCTGATAGAGTGAGATTTCAGAACTCAACTTGCTTTCTTTAAAATGGAGACTTGAGTTGGAATTTTCACAGTGAAAAGTTAACCAGATAGGCCAGGATTTTCTGAACTTGAATGAAATTAAACATCATTACGTGTACAAGCTACCCAGACTTCTTATCAGAGATGACAATAGGATACAACTTCTTGAGCTATTGCAGTTTACCATCGGCACTTAGTTCACATTTTGATTCACTGACAATATGCATGTGGATAAAAAGTGGGGAGCATATATTAGAAACAAAAAATCATTTACATTGAATCAAATATAAATGCTAATCCAGTATTCAAAATTGCAAAATAGACTCAGTTTTGTGCTCCATTTAGGGCTTGCAATTAACTCTAATGATGCTTACTGCCGAAGAAACATATCCAATGTAAAATTATATTACTTTTTTTCATTTTCCCTAGCAGATTACTCTAGATTTACAGTGGCATAGTAGAAATAAGAGAACTAAAGTAAAACAAACAAAAAACCTAAAGTAAAACAACAAACAAACTATTATTATTATTATTATTATTAGTAGTAGTAGTAGTAGTAGTAGTAGTATAAAATGCTCTCTTCAGGACTTAGAGAGCACTTAATTTCCTCTCCTTTTTATAGTTTTATTTTTATAGATAGTATTTTGTGGTCTCCATGTAACATTGACATATTACTTGGACTACAATTTTCGAAGTCTTGCAATATCACATTTTTCAGTGTTATAGAGCATGCAGAACATCATAAATCCTCATCATCTGTAGATTTTCTCAAAGTGTTAACAATGGCTGCTCCTAACAGTTACACTTGTAGTATTTAAGTACTCCAGAACATTTGAAGGCTTCAGTTGTTTTCAAGTCAGGTGTGTACCTGAAGCTTTAGCTGTACTAATAAGAACCAGTGTTGTCTAGAAATATACAAGCAATCTCACTGATTTAAGGGATACTGAAGTGTTCAAAGGTCCTTGAGGGTAAAGGAGAGGAAGGATTCCCTTGAAATGACAGTATCAGGAATTGTTCAGTAAGGTAAGTGCCCAAAGGTTTGCAATTTGCCCTGACTCTCCCCATGTCAACAGAAGCAATGTTTCATCTTTTCTATTACCATTACATGAGATTAATTTAATGCCTAGACTACATGAAATAGTTTTATTGAAATAGATACCTCCCCTTTTTCTTTCATTCATCCCTGTCTGATTATGACCTGTTGATGTCTTCTGCTGGATAAAAATCTAATGGGGGAGGGGGGGAAAAGCATGACTGCCCAAAGCTTTATCAATTTGATGACCATGTTAATCTATGTCAGCACTACTCTGAACAGGTTTGGTTGTTCAAATATAATAAATACACTTTACATGGGTTATCATTTCATAATACTTGGCTATTCATATTACATATTCCAGAAAATACTCTGTCTGAAGGCCATACTCTGCCTGAAGCCAGATAGCTCTGCTAATAAGAAGAGGAAGCTAAGAAGGCTAAGAAGAAAACAGCCTCACACTCAATCTGTGCCCCACAAGTTTTATAGATACAAATTCCTGGAACACTTGGCTCTGGAAACTCAAGGGTGAAGTCCAGTAAAATTACCAAGGATAATACAATGACATTTGCAGGAAAGCAAGTAATCACATAGCTTCTTTCCAAAAACAGCCACATCAAATAACCTCATCTTTTTTGGTTAGGAAAATGATAAATTTTCAGCTACAGACATTAATCCAATTTTAAATAGAGAGTAGAATTTACATATATATGTGTGTGTGTGTGTGTTTGTGTGTGTGTGTGTGTGTGTGTGTGTGTGTGTGAAAGTACAGGTCTGAAATTATGCATCTACTGAAAGATTCCTAGTAGAGAGTGAAAAACAGGTGCCCTAGTATAATGATCTAGCTATAATACCTCACATAAACTACTGAATCTTAAGTAGATGAAAGTACTGAAAATTTGTAATGAGCATTTGAGCAAACCATGACAAGGCAGAGTTCTTGAATTTGTTTGCAATCTCTTTGCATTAATTGATATGTGCACTGTCTATTACTATTTTTTTTTTTTATGGCTATTTTTCTGAATCAGGACAATGCAGCTTTGGAAGAACTGCAAGAAAAAAGCAGACATGTCATAAGCCTGGAAAAAACAAAGCAGTGAGCACTTGAGAAATTGGACAAATAAGAGGTCAACACAGTAATCCTCAATGTTCAAGGAATGGTACAAAGATGGAAGCAATATCTCTCCTGCCTTGTCACCAAAAACTGAGAAGAGCTTTGGAGCACTGAAATACACCAGTATTTGGACTTTTCATCAATGGACATTTTAAAGAATTGACAAAAAGTACTGGAATTTGTTTAGGACATGTAGGAGCAAACGGGTGAGATACTCATTAACAAATTTCCATCTCGCCATGTGTTCTGTGTAAATCTTGGCTGATGGTTAAAATTTTTCCTCCATGAAAATTTTCTAGCACAAAAAGTCATTGTGAAGTAATTGCTGAGAGATACTTTGTGTGGTGGGAATGATTCTGCAAAGATTTTTCTCCGAATCCCCATTTCCTGGTCCTGTCTTCTGCTTCTTTCTGAACTCAAGAATAGATGAGGAGCAATGAGTGGTCACAGAAGTAATCTCTGTCAGGAGGAACACCTTCTGTTTACTTGCATCAGACTTTTATTTCTCCTTTAACATTAAAGACCTAAACCCTGTACAGAAAAATTACTTTAAAAATAATCTAATTTTGAAGTGTAGATTCTTGGCCAAATGCTTTTACTCTACTAGCGTGCACCTGCCAGACACTATCTGCAGCAGAATTGGAATCATATTAGTAGTGGATACAGGTCCAAGTTCCTTCTGAAAGATGGAGGTGCAGGGCTTTGGTAATTTTTTATTTATTTACTCTTGGTACTGTGACAGCATAACAAGAAATGAAAATGTAGTAAAATAGCAAGACTCAAAAAAAGTAAACCTTATCCATTCCCCCACCATGTTGTAACAGATTTAAAGAAGTAATGCATGTGATGGAACTGTAAAAACAATGTAATGCATATAATGGAATCATAAAAACAACCTTTTGATGAAAAAAGCAGCCTCTGTGAAAAACATTGCAATGGTGTTTCATCATTTTTGAGAGAAATTGTTTGAATGATGTTTTCCATATAGAGAAATGGGGAGATAAAAGATTTAACTTAATCCTTTCAGATGACAATTCACTTGTCATTTCCTATTAGAAATCTCTGGATTCTGTTTTCCTGCTTGAGTTTGTAGAAGGTTTTAATATTCACAGCTATGATTGCTCTTGAGACTTACGTTTTTCTGTCCAGCAGGGTTTAGGATTTTCTTGAGATGCATTCTGTTGAATAACTCTTTCTTTTCATATTAGAAATAAAATAGCAGTGAAAAACTTGCATTAAGTGAATAGCTTATGTCTCCTGTACATTTTAAATCTGTGAGGGTGTTAGGTTTATTTCCACACTTTTTTAAAAAGGATTTTTCCCCCAAATACTTGATGTTTCTATCATCAGTGATATAAATATTCTGTATACGTTTGGTAAATCTTCAACTTTACATCTCTATAAGGAGTATGACTCACAGTTCCCTGTAGCTATCACCAATATATATCCCTTTATCCAAAAAGAGAAGCCCAGGCAGCTTCAAAGTCTTGGTTGACAACACCACAGTATAGAGCCAACTTTTTCCTTGCCTTTACTTTCCCCACTACTCCTTACAGAGAAGTGATGTTGATTAGGAATGTAAATTTCTTACCAGAATTAAGTATTTTGCTGAAATAAAGTAATTTAAAAAAAAAAAAAAATTGTCTTGCTGTTGTATGTTTGCCACTGGAATTGCTAAAAAAAACCATGAAGAGTTTTGTGAGGAGAGAAGCCAATAAATTCTGCCATGTTTCTTGGCTTGAGCTAGAACTTTGGGCCAAAGGCTGATATGATTCTCAAGTGCTGAGCAGTTTGGCAGTGAGGAGGAACTATTATCAATGAAGCAGTGTGAAGAAAAAGTGTCAGGTGTTGGAAGGAAATGGAGAATGAGAAGGAAATGCAATTTTTAATGTAATTTTCTGCTAAATTTAAATGCTATGATGGCTTTTAATTTGTTTAATTTGATCAAATTTCATCTAAAAACCTGAGTGCTTTCAATGAACTGTAGTTTCAGTTATCTCTCCTATTAGGAAGTTACAATATAAGAATATCTTTTGCTGAAATCTAGTTACAGTTGTTTAAGATTATGACTGGGTGAAACTTCCTTGCAAGTAGAAAGAACTAATTTTCACTACTTCTGATAAATGCAAAAATACACTTCATATACATGCATACATATAACTACTTTTATGTACACACAGAGAAAAACTTTACCTAGTCACAAGCTTTCCCATTCTCCTGTCTGAGTTAGACCTTCCAAACTCATGAGGAACCTATATCACCTGTCTGGATCTTGCCTTCACCCTTCCTGCCTTCAGGAGCTGTGCCAGTGGGGGCACAGGGTAATTACTTTCGGAGCAGGTATGAGGAAATGAGGCAGGTTGGCCAGCAGCCAAACACTTGTCAGAGGTGCCTAAATCTCAGGCAACAACCATGATTTTCTGGGTTGCACCATCTGCTCCCTGATGTCACCTTCTGCTGTAAATTCCCCAATAAAGTGTCCAAAAGCCCTCCTGACCTTGCCAAGGGCAGCATCTTTCTGGTTCCTGTATGCAGGAATCCATTTCTAAGGAATTGTCCACAGTCACTAGCAGACCCTGCCTCTAGAATGAATTCCTTCCTTCTAACCTCAACCCTCCCACTGGAAATGTTTTAAAATAACAGTTTTCATACAATGTACTAAGGTTGATAGTGAGCTGCTCTTCTGAAATGATGCTTTGCAGAATAATCAAAGATGGCAATTAATAGAATTAAATACTATAAAACACACCAAAATGTAGAAGATAGATGTCCAGCAGGATTGGAGTGGCTACTTCTGGTCTTCCACTTTACAAATCTTTGTTGTTGTTTAATCCTCTTAATTTTCTTTCTTTTTTCTCACAGGATGAATAAGCCTTTTAACACATTTTTGAGATATTTCAAAGGTCCAAAGCATGATTCTGTGTCTAGATGACATTAGCAGTTACTGAAGAGCAGTAATCTGATTAGAATTGTGACATTTGTGGACAAGAGAGAACTGGGATGGGGAAAAGGCAGTGTTTCAAATAGTCATATACTTGTCAGCCCTCACCACCTCTTATCAGTAAACAGCATATGGTTACTTCTGAAAACAAAATGTAGGCATTAATGAGAAAAATGCTTCATAAAATTCTTATTTTCCTCTCTTATACCTACCTTTTCAGTTACTGCACTGAAGCCAGAACACGTAAAACTTTGTGTTTTATTTCGATTAATAAACCTATCATAAGGACATAAAAGATTGTTGGTCAGGAAAAGGCCACCTGCCTCGGTAAGACTGCATCCTTTAGATTTATTTTAACCTCACCTCTCTGCTTTGTAACTGTATCATTTAACCCCTTTGTCTATAAAAGTGTCTTTTCTGGCTCTTAAACACATTTATTCTGTTTGCCATCTTATTTCATATGTTGCCAAGTAACAAAGACCACTGAAGCTAAGTAGGTCACCTCAAAGTCTTCCCTTTTCCAAAGAGAATAAATTTAACCTTTTCTTTTTTTTTTTTCTTTCCCTCATAAGAACAAATACTATGAAAGTCCAAACCTTTTTTGACTGCTTTCTCTTATATATTCTCTGGAGCAGGGATATTTTTGGGATGGAAATAGGATCAGATTTGCTAAAAGACCTTAACTAGCACTTCTTTTGCATAGAATATCTGTCTGTGTGCATGCCAGTTTTTCCCTTTTTTCCAGGTTGTTGTTTTTTCTCTGTGTGTGTGCCTAGCTATCTGCTTATTTCATGTGATGTTTTGATTTGTGATCTTTTTCAGAAGTGTTTTTAGCATTGATGGATTTAGGGATTTTTTCCAAATAAAATATATCTCATGGTCAAAAATTTAATGATGATAGTATATATAGCCTCTTTTTACAGTCATTGCGAATTTTAGAGAAAAAAAGTGTAGAATTCCAGTTTTTAAATTTTATTATTGACTTTGAAAAAATATGTATAGGCAAGGTTACCAACCTATTGCTCTCACTTTGCCATTAGCTTAAGGAAGAAACACATTACAATTCTCTACTGTTTGGTTAAGGCAGGAAGAAGATAGCATTTGACAATAACCAATTGATATGATTTGTCCCTGTCAAAAGTTCCTGAGAGCATTAGTGTCACTCCTTTCAGAGACTGTGGCTATTTGTAGGACCCTGTCTGCCCTGAGGGAAGAAGCCATATAGGGATTGCACAGACAGTAGGCAGCAAGTTGAGTTAGCTGCTCAGGATATGGTTATTATTCCATAGGAAGGAGTTTAAGAATGCTGAGGAGGACGTGGCAGATGGAAAGCAGATGTAAGAATCATTCTGCTGCTGTTAGTCCAGCTACAACTGTTCACTCATCTGGGAGTGCTGATGAGTAGGTACTGGGTAGCTGGACAAGGTGCAGCATGGTTACAGCCCTCCTGGCCCACCCCATGTGCTCAGCTTGGTGTTCTGTAGAGCCTATGCCACAATGATGAAGAGGTGCTGTATCCTGCAAACATCCCCTGATGCTGACAGATCTCAAGGGACCTTCTACCCTCATTGCTGTGAGGCCAACTAGTGACACCCATGTTTTGCCATCTCCTCCTTTTACTGTTCAATCATCCTGAACTCTAGCCTGGATGGCACAATTATTCTACCTTTAAGAAAAAAAAGTTAGAAAGTAATTCTTTACTTGGTACTATTTAGCTCCATCTCCAAAAGCCTTTAACATAGGACAGCTTACTGCATTGAAATGAACACCCCAAATTAATATTTTTCCAGTCATTCTAATGAGAGTGGGCAGTTTTGTATATGGAAATTTTAAGCTCAGGATTTTAAAGGTGTCTTTTGCTAATATCAGTTGAACTTGGAGTTATGTAAAATCAGAAGACAGGGGCAATGCAGTGGTTCTTAGAAAAAATTCTCTTTACTACCTCTATTTGTTGCCTATTTGTTTTCATGTTCTAACATAATTAAAACTATCATAAATAATTTAAATCATAAATGTGATTTAGTGATTAAATAAATGTTAATCTTCAAAGCAATTTTTTTACTAGTTTCTTTGACAAACTCCTCTGTATAACTACCTGAAAGAAGACTGTAGTGCAGTGGCTGTCAGTCTCTTCTCTCAGGTAAAAAGCCACATGACAAGAAGAAATGACCTCAAGTTGCACCAGGGAAGCTTTATTTTGGATACTAGGAAAGAATTTCTTCACCCAAAGGGTTGTCGAGCACTGGAACAGCCTGCCCAGGGAAGTGCTGGAGTCACCATCTCTGGATACATTAAAAAGACATGGCACTGTAGAAGCAGCACTGTAGATGTGGAACTTAGGGAAATGGTTTAGTGATGGACGTGGCAGTGATAAATTTACGGTTAGCCTCAATGACCTCTTCCATCCTAAATGATTCTGTGATTCTATAAACATAAAGAGGATTTCAAACATAGTGCTTTTCAAATGATAATGTGTTTTTTTCCTTTCTGTTGGTGGGATTATGGGTTTTAGATTACTTTGAGGGATTCAGAGTTATGGTGAGAAAGTAGGGAAAAGGAAAATGTCTCTAGTTTTTCGTAGCTTTTATAGGTAAGTAAACAGGAGAATCTTTTGTTGGTGATGTATGCTAATGGAAAAGACAAAATAAATGAACACAGTTCAAAAAATTGAAGGATTGGTAGTTTTTATTTTTTTATTTACTGAATTTAATAAATCTTTAACATTAACATTAAAATTCTTTCTGCTGCTTCCCTCACTTATCCCTCAAATTGATCAGAAACCACAGAATATTATCAGCTAAATAAGAAAAACAGTGAATTACATCTCCTTTGTATCCTATGTTTTGCTTTGTTCCTTCTGGTATTCCTAATCTCTTCTGAGCAAAGAATAAGTGAGGTGGTGACTAGCATGTAACAAATAATTTACTGGAGGACTCAGTATGACATTTGTCTCACTGTTTTCAGCCAACTAGATTTTAACTAGAAAGAATCCATTTAAATATATTTAGTTCTCTTGATATTTGAAGACCAAGGTCTCATTTGCTGAAAATTTTTTGATGCAACACTATAGCATGTCTTCTAGTTATGCTAATTATTTTCTTCCAGCTGTTACAAGAGCAGCTGTTGTACTTTGTACACAAAAAGCAGCAGTAAAGGTGCAGAGATGTTCTTGTTATCTTCTGCTATCTTTCTACTACTTCCCGGCCTAAGTTCCATTTCTGACATCCCAGTGGGACCTGCTAAAAATGGACACAACAAGGAGAAAAATTAAGGGAAGCATAAAAACTACCCTTCACCATCTTTGATGCAGCACTTGCCAAAATAGTTTGACAGTGTGATACAACTTACCTTTAGTACAAAAAGGGAGAAACAAATTAAACATTATAGATTTATATTGTGCCAAGGATCTTTTCTGGCTCTGCGTAGAGGCTATTGTGGAGGTATAATAGCTACAAGCTGCTTTAGAGAGTAGTCCTTGTGACAGCTGCCTGACCCACATATGGCCATGAACAGTCCTGTATTTCATCTGTAGGATCTGTAGCACTTAGACTGCATTTCAGCCAAGATAATGCTTCGGATGAGCAGGATCCCACCTTGTTCTGCCATGGGCCAGAGCAGCCCCTGGCAGCCTGTGTCAGTATCACGACTCAGCCCTTCAGCATCCTCACCTATTTTGGTGCCTCATTCATGGCTTGAATTTTTTGATACAAGGTGAGTGAAAAGAAGGTTCATGAAGCTGCCACAGAGATTTCACAGATTCCTCAATGTGGAAGCTGCAGTTTTTGGGACTACTCTTGTGGTCCTATGCATAAGGCATCTATGAGTTCATCACTAAAAACTTGTCACTGTGACTGACACAAGTCAGGTTATTCTCCTGGTCACTATTACACTGAGATTATGACAGTCGCTACTGCTCAATACAAGCTAAAACAACCTCTCCCTAAAGTAAGAGAGCTTCATGGCTGTTAAAGGCAAGAATCCACAACTCTCACTTGTGGGATTGTGTGGATGTTTAGAAGATATATAGAAGAGAAAAAGGTAGATAATGTGATAAAAAAGGATGAACATGCATGACAATCTATGTCTCTACAGTGTATCAGCATCATGTATCTAAAAGAGTATCCATCTTGGCACAGAAAAAAAAGTAGGGGGTCAAATAGTAATATTTGGCTATTATAAGGTAGTGATCCAATTTTTTGAACAGCTGTTCAAAAACTTTTTAATAGCTGTTAATTTTTTAAATAGCTGTTAAACTATTAATGGAATTGTGAATCAATCTTTGCCTAGAAGGCAGTTGTTGACACATCTGAAAGCATCTGTCATGCTGTGTTGAGATCCATCCCAATCTTTTGGTAGAAGAGCTGACTGAGTGGCTATGCAGGGAGGGAGTAGGTGATGTTCTGGAAAGACACCACAGTGTTTTTAATGCAGGTCAGCACTGATATAAGAGGCAACCATGTGGCAGAGCTCAGATGTCCACACAGGCAAACCAAAATTTGCATCCCTGTTGAATTTTCAAACAGTTTCTAAAAGTTGGCAAATATCTGTCTTCTTTGTAGATAAGGAGAGTAAAAAGTTTTATAAAATTTGTCTTATAATCTTCAGGATGTACCATAAACATTGTATGGACGTGCATTCAGCAAGTAATCAAACACTTGCATGGACCATGAAAGGATGATGGTAACTTGGATCTTTTGGGTTTTTTACTACCCTTTTCTCTCCCTTGTGCCAGAACTCCCCTTGTTTTCCAACACCAGAAAAATGAAACAGATGGATTTGCCTATATCCAGGCTTGATCATACTCTTGAATGTATAGGCTATTTTAGATAAATGGTATTTTATGAGGCTATGTTAGATAAAGGTGATGAGAAAATGAATTCCACAGCATGCATTATAACATGAGTTCTTTCATCCTTTCAGCACAAGACATCTCAAGTTATCATGAGAACAGATCATATAACAGTTTTAGCAGGCATACAATGATACAACAGAACACAGAGTGATATTCCACATTGCTTAAATGAAACTCTTGATAGCCACGACTTACCACTGTTTCACTGATTTTGACTACATAAAGTCTTTCATCTGAAAGCCTTTCAACAGCATGAGAAATGATGATACCCTTTTTCTGTAGAATATAGAAAAGATATGTAGAGAGGTTAAGAAGCTTATCTGATAGAGGTGATTCTGGCAATAGAACTCACACCTTCAAGCAGTACAACCTAATTGGGTTTTGAGTCTCTATACAAGTTAGAGAAAGGTTTTACTTGAGGCTTGTCTTCTAATCCCACATGAATCTAGAAAGCTTCAGCACTTTATATGGATCAAGCCTATGGTCATATTAATCTACTAGCTTTAAAAATTTAATTTGTAAGCAAGATCAACTTTATCACTTCAGCATGCTCAGGCAGCTCAAATCAGAGTGAGCATGAGTTTTACCATAAAGTCCCTAGCAACGCAAGTTTAAAGCTTGTAATGTTAAATAATTCATATTTAAATTAAGCCCTCAGAATTCTTATGACATCTCACTGTTTGCTGTAAGTATTCTTCCTGTGGTACAGCAACACACCTACCAAGTTTTATACTGATATTTTCCATTCACTTCTATGAGATAGAATCCAAATGACTGAACTGTAATGATAATCTCTACCCAAATTGTTAGAAGAAATCTGTCTTACTTTAACAATTTGGGAGATCCAACAAGGTTGTTGCATGAGAATCACTCTTTACAATGCTCTGAATCTTAAAGAAAGAACAATATACTCTGTTATGACAAATAAAACTAGTATTGTACCCTGAAATTTATTTATTTGCTTTGAAAACAAACATACCTTTTAAGTAGGTTAAGTGTGATATTCACGTGCCCTCTGAACACAGAGAGACTTAGCTTTCCTGAGTGAAGCTGTGAGAGAAGCAGAGAAAAGAGAATCAAAACAATTCTTATCCTGTGTTTGTGCCCATGTGGAATGTGGTATGGAGATTGTTTACCCAGGGTGATTGCTTGACTGGATTCTGGTGATGGTGTGTTGAATTCATTGACCAATTGGATCCACATGTGCTGGGACTCTCAACAGAGAGTCACAGGTTTTCTAGTTAGTAGTTCCTGTTAGTGTAATATAGTTATAGTATAATATAGTATAATAAAGTAATTAATTAGCCTTCTGAAATCATTGGAGTTCAGAACTCATTCTTCCTAGGCACTGGGTCGCTTATCCAATAGGTTAAGTACCTCTCTCAACAGCCAGGATAAGTACTTAAAAATCATCCTAAATTTTTTGCAAATTTATGCATTGGAGGACTTAGTTTTTCCCTAATAGTCTGAAATGGATATTTTCAGTTTGTGGCTCATTTGCAGAACACATTCCTTTGTTGTGCATGCTAAGTAATCAAAGTGCAAGGCATTACCTCCTATTCCAGATGGATATTGCAGCACAGCTCAGAGAATAACTTCAAATCATGTGAGCTGTGTCCATTCTTCATAGGAGAGTTTTCAGGAATATTCTGTCACAGGATATTTCAAGTTATTGAAAATAAATATATTCTACTCTTTCTGTATAAACTTTCTTATAGTATTAGGTTTCATGGTGGTCATAGGTTGAATCATATATCTGTGAAATACCCATTAACATTTACATTAATTCTCATTTTTGACCAAGTGAGATGTACTATTTTCTTGGAGGACTTTGTATTTGACACTGCATACTCTGTATTTAGTAAATTCCGCTGATAAGTAAGCACATGAACAGACATCACTGATATTGTGTTCTGTATGCAGAAGAGTCTCCTGCATTTCATTTTTGGATATTTTTGACTGTTATCACAAAAATGAAGGCTGAGTGACAGAGGTGACTTATCTTGACAAGAGATACTTCTGCTTTGCAGAGGACCACAAGGAGGAAAAACAAGAGAATAAAGATAGAAGGTTTGACTTATGTCTTGTTCTACATACAGTGCATCTGGAATTATATTTTCCTTTGAAGACTGCTTCAAGCACAGAACTGACAATCAGGTATAATTTATCGACAAGAGAAATGACAGGGTCAGCATTTCAAAGTAAAGTTTAATGTAAGTGTTGAGTGAAGTAACAATAACTAGTACTAGTCACTCATCTATATTACCATTCATTGCAGAATATACAATATGTGAATATCTTTATAGTCTATATTTAGTATCTAGTCATTATATATTGTATTCAGCTTCTTTGTCTATTGTACTTACTTACTTTTTCTCAAATCCCAGGCAGTCTTGGATATTTTGGTTGCGTGCATTTGGAGTGAGACTGTACAATAAGGCACAATAAAATCCCCATGGCATTATTTCCTTAGTGCATAGATGATCATACAGAAGCCAATAGGTACATTTAATAAAGTAAGATCAAATCCATGGGGGAAGAAAAAAAATTAAAAATTGCTCCTATTATGTTCATTGATTTCCATTATCTTTATTTCCAGGAAGATTCTATACACTTTGATCTATACTCTGCAATCCTACTTGCCTTATATAAAACTTCCAAATGAGGCCTTTCTTTCAATAGTCAGGACAATATCCTACAGACCAGAATCAAAAAAGTAAGACAAAGCAACATATTTTCCTAGCCTGTGGGTTCCTTTTGTTCATTAGCTGAACAAAAAAAGAAAGATATTTCTAGTATTAAAAAGAGTGTTTAAGTTAAATTGCATTAGAATTGAACATTTTAAAGCAATATGTAGCTCATGGACAAAACTAAATAATTTAGTAAATTAATTTTGAGCTCAGGACTCTAACAATTTGAATTTTAGAAAAATAATATTCATTTGAGTGTCTTCTTTAAAACATTTCTCTCACAGTGTAAAAGGTAATTGTAGGTCCACTTAACACCTAAAAGACAAGTAGCTTTAATTATGCATATGATGCAGAAGAATCAATTAAGTAACAGAGTAATTGTAAGATGACTAAGGTCAAATACGCAAGACAGCAGCAGAATAAGGAATAGAACTCTTTTTTATTCTGTAGCTACTATACATAAATGAGATGGAAATTAAAAAGTAATTAGGGGAAATATATTGAATTTGTATTCCTAATAGACTACAGGGTTTTGGCTTTCTTTTCTATGCTCTGGCAGAACCCAGGGGACTGATACACATTTGCTGGTAGGTGCAGGAGGTAGCTCAGCTGCAATGCATTGATCTGTGTACCAGGTTGTAATGTTCTCTAATTATGCATTTTATTCTGAAAGCATGGCTCATCATACTTTGGCATATTGAGACACACATTTGTGATTTGGTGAAAACAACTGTGCTCTACTCTATACAGTATGTTTGTAAATAAACAACAATTTCATGTGAGGCAAAACACTACACAGCCTTAAATGTAGCCTATAGTTTTCCTTGCCTTATTCTTGAACAACATTTAATAACTTCAACAAACAAAATTTTGCACTTAACATCACTTTTTTCTTTAATTGTGTGGTGAAAGAGCCTAAGTTTAAGCTTTTTCATATTTCTCATTTAATGGACCAAATTTGCCTAAAATGTCCATTATATTTTTGTATTTCCAAAAAAAAGTGCAATGTTGATCTACCTAGAACTACCTTATGTACTCATAACAATGGTGTTTCTATATATATTTTAGTACACATACATAGAATTTAGCAGAATATCACAGTCATATACTTGATCATACATGATGCATGGTAACTTCTACCAAGTGTTTTTCACTACACATACTTTAGCTTTCAGGCAGGAATGGCAGTAAATAGTGAGCATCATCAGGTTTCCTGTTCTTTTCTGGTTTAAAATGCTGTGGTAAGAGATTCTGGGCCATGTTATGACTATGCACACTACAGATATAACCTTCCCTTGCCCCTTTGCCCCCTACCACTTTAATTCTTTTGGAAAAACCTGTTGCCATCAATTAAGTGTATTGAAGGAAGCAAGACAAAGAAGAAAATGTGAAAAGTGCTACTTTCCATACCTTTTGGCTTCCAGTTAGGACAACTCAGAAAGCAGGGCTTTTTAAAAAATATAAAAAAGTTGCATGAGAAAATTTTTTTCACATTCTTTTATTTTTTGTCTTTTTTTCTCAGTCAGATAAAGAAAAGATAAATTATAAAGCTGGAGTCTAGATAAAAGCATTTTTTTATTTGCAAATGAAAAGAATTATGTTCTAAAAATATTATTCAAAATGAAATGAAATGTTCTAAAAATATTATTCTAAAATATTTTTCAAAATATTATTCATTTCAAGCAGTCTAAATAGAAATGTATAAAATTCCATAAATTACTTTTTCACATGGAAAACTACAGTGTATGTTAGGAATTAGCATTTAAGCCTCTAGTCTGAATATGGGCTGGTGTCTGGATCTGCTAGAAGCTCCAATA
This sequence comes from Lonchura striata, assembly GCF_050655825.1. Lineage (NCBI taxonomy): Eukaryota > Metazoa > Chordata > Aves > Passeriformes > Estrildidae > Lonchura > Lonchura striata. The sequence continues at coordinate 59,045,735 of NC_140704.1, forward strand.
AAGAATTCTTTTCCTTGGGTGGGAGCTGCTACATTTTGAGTATGTGGAACATTGTGTGCATCTGCATGCTTGCAGGAGAGTTGAACACTTCTCCCATCCCTTTACAGCTGTTTTGTGAGCAGAGCCTTGCAGTTCCAAATACAATGCAGTTATGAACAAGTGCTAAATAACACAATTTAACCATGTTTGCCTCCAAGGAAAAGCAAGAAAGAAATAAGTCTGCATGCAGTAAACTGCAAATTCATAGAGAATTTACAAAAGGAAAAAACAACAAATTTATTATAATTGGACTGGTAACAAAGTCCATATGGTAGTGATATGAAAGGTGCATCTTTCATACAAGAGAAAGAGGAGAAGCAATATCTTGCATGAAAAACAGATATATCATCCAATGTGACACCTATGACATCACCATGGCCTAGAGAGAGTAGATCATCAACAACTATAGGATGCTGCAATTTTCTGAAGTTTTTTAATTAAAATGTATTCATCTTGTTATTTAAAGGATTCTAGTGTCAAAGACCTTAGAAAGTGAAAAACTGTGATGGACTTATAAAATGTGCTGTTAAAAGGAGAGATAATCCTGAGCAGATAAACTTTTTAAGGCTGAAATATTAACACATTATTGAATATGATTATTGTGTTATTTGAAAAGGGGAAGATTGGTTTAGGGATTCCAAGACTAATGATAATATTTTAGAACCCTTTCTTTTGCTAGTATCTAATATAAAAAAATTATCTGTTCTTTCCATGTCATAAAAGACTATGAATTGCCCTAAAAGGTGGAAAAATTCAGCTTAGAAAAAGTAGACTAAACTAGGCATAAATGTCAAACTGTGTCCAGTACAGAAACTAATTTTCTTGCCTCTCTATGTCTGATTGTAATGCTTTCTAATAGCTAAATGCCAATAAGAGATTTTTTGAGTACTTTTTGTAAATAGAAAGGGTCCAAATTTATACATTTTTATCTCACAAGCACAGAGTAGTGTACAGACTGGTTTTGGTCAATTTATACTGCATTTGCTCATGGAAGTAGTAAAGAGGTGGCCATTAGTCTTTGTAATCTAATGTTTTATTCCATTTGAGGTGAATACATAGATAAAGTCAATACTTTAAAAAGGCAGAGAATAAAATTATTAACATCAAGAAAAATCATGTTGACTAAAAGATACCAAGGAATTTGTGAATGTGTAATATTTTTCTAATGCATCCTGATTGTGCAGTGCCTTTTATCATTTTAATCAAAATTTCTTCATATCTGGAATTAGATAGCTGTAGAGAGAATTTAGCATTAAAGTTTATGATTAGCAAAAGAACCCTTGGTACAATATCTAAAAGCTAATGGTGCTAGCAGGGAAGAAAAAGTTTCATGAAACAAGGATATAGATGCATGCTGTGATAACTCTTAGGGGGCTAGTTCTTATTCAACAGAATTTGGCTGCTCCAAAGGAGACTGGTATGGATCAAAAAGCTATTTAAGTCAACTAGAATGTTTCTAGTCACTCAATGGGAATTAAGCAGGTCTGTGGGAATCCAAACAAGTAGATATGTACGTTTTGATGTGTGCTGCAAAGTCCTACTGAAATCTCTGGAAATCTCTGCTACTGAAATAAGAGAGAAAATCTGTCATGTTTAATGCAAGATTTGAACAGCAATTTGTGAAAGCTTGATTTTTTTTTTTTTTTTTTTTTTTACTGGGCAGAGGAAAGATTATCTATTTTCTCAGAAAAAAAAGTGCATGAAAATACTTCTAATACCCATGTTTTGTAGTGTGCTGAAATAGACATGAGCATATTCAAATAGCAAAGCTGTGATTATCATTTAATTATTTTATTTATTTCCTTAAAAAATCATGAAACTACCAGCAGTGACATGCCTGAATGTCACAGTTATGACCAAGGTCAGTTGTATTACTTGAGGTGAGTGTTGCCGTGAGTCCTGTGCCCTTGGTTTCCTTTGCCACATGGTCCAGATGCTGTGACTGCCATTGGCATGGTGGTCCCAAGTGTCAGCACAGACAATGTGACAATACATGGAGGGTCATGGAGAAGCTGCCCACAGAGCAGTTTAAGCCACCCATAAAATGATGGCAGAAGTAAAAGCTAAGAAATATGACTGGTACAAAGGGTCATCAGACCTTTGTGGAGAAAGCAATTTCAGTCATATGGGTTCAATGGAGTGTGAGACCTCTAAGGGCAGGCATAACTCCTACAGGAATAAAGACATAAGGTGTCCCTTTGGAAAAGAGTTTAGTCTGGTTCCTTTCACATTGCTCTCTCTACACATAAAAATGCCTGTGATTATGAGAGAGACTGGCTACATGGTGGTGGGTGTGCTGGTAGGGTGCAACCAGTAGCGACACTGTGAACAGCCCAAGCAGAGCCTGCTCCTTGTTTATCCTCAGCAATGCAAATCTGTGAATTGTTTTCCAGAGACCAGACACTAGGTCAGTGATTGGCTGAGAAAAAAAAAAAACACCAAGACTCCTCACTGTAAAATGTATACCCACAGTACAATGTTTGTACAGAAATCTTCACAGCAGTGTATAAAACCACTCCATGTAATGTCAAACATGTAACTTTGGTGTGATCTTAGGGTTTTTCTTGTGTATCTTCAAGATAATTTTTTGCTGTGTTTTGCACTTGTATGAACAATTATTTTTGCTCTGGCTGCATAATTGCTCAGTTCCTTCTTTTACGTTATCCAGCACTGTGAATTTAATTACTCCTCACCTTTAAGTAATTTTTGATTTATCCTGTTAGCATTGCTCCAGGATGGTCCCACATGAGCTTAAAAGTTCACAGACTCAACTATCTCCATAGTGTCACTCTAATGCTGCATCAAGCAATTCAGTAGTATAGGCAATGCTTGACTATAGAGCACAGTTGCATATTCAAAGAACAATATTAACTCAAGAACTTTTGTGGCTGAATGAGGAATTTGTATTTCCCCTTTATCTGAATGAGTTCAGAGAATTTTTTATTATTATTTTTGTTTAACAGGAAACAAAGCATGCAAATGCAATTGCTACTCAGTATTCATTCCAGGAAGAAATGAGGCAGTGAACTGGATTGAATAGGAAAGGAACAAGCATGTGTCATGTGCATGTTGGGATAGCAGAGGTTCATTCCCTCAAGACAGTATGAATTCTCTTGCTTTTCAGTGAGTCAACACAGCAATTGTGCACTGCCCTCAGGGTATGCAGTGCTTTGCTCATTGGGGCAGAAATAATTTTTTTCATTCATGTTATTCTTAGCAGCCCTCTTTGTTATCCTCTCAAAGGGAGTCATCCCTGAGCATCACTGGGGACAGGACTGTACAGCTGGATGAGTACTGTTCTACCAAACACAAGAAATAGCAACAAAAATAATAGGGTACCTTAAAAGAGTGTGAAACAGACAGTCTTTTCTAAAATATTATGACTCCAGGAGCTGGGTCAGCAAGATGCACGGAGACAGTGATCTGTAGAATGGTAAAAAAACTCAGTGAAATCACAGAATTTGATATTCCTTGCTCCTGTGGGATGGGCACTGGAGGTGCTGTAAACTGACTCCCAGTTTCATGTTCTTTTGCCTGGGATTTCAGATTCTGCCTCAGATTGTCATCTTCCTGTCCTGTTGCTTGTGGTTGCCTAAGCAGCCTGAAAGTCTTTGTTTCATGAAGCATGAAACTCCATTTGTAAGCGGTAAAGTCCAAAGGGAAAAAGTGATAGATAACTTCAAATACTGTGTGTAGTCTACTGGAAAAAAACACCTATGCAGCAATTTTTTAATTAAATAATTTTTGATTAGACTGGGACTATGCAGTGCATGCCATGCACTTTTCTATGAAGCTAGAGAAACAGCTTTAAAAAGGCTCTTAAAGTCAATATCCTCATTGGGCATGAATGAATGATTTGATGGTGGGATTTTTTGTTTTTTGTTTTGTTTGGTTTTTTTTGTTGATGGTTTTGTCCTTTTATGAATAATTGCTCAGAAGAAAGACTATCGTAAATTTAGCTTTGGAGGTAGAATTCTTAATTTGAATATTGAAAATATATTTTTTCTTCTTTCTTTATTTTCCATCTTTTAACTGTTTGAAATCCTATATAACTAAAAAGAATAATTTTCTCTGGGTGACATCACAGAGTGAGGGTAGAGAAAAGAACAATGAGAGTTCTAGCATTTGTTCTATAACCATGAGTTTCCATGTTCTGTAGTTGTCTCTAAGTGTTTGTCCTTTCCAGTTTCAGCATCTCAACATCTCTTAAGCTTCAACCATTTTTACAGCTGTTTCCCTGAAGTCATCTGCCCACAAAATTTCCATCTTCCATTAGTCATTTGCAAATATGTGAGGATCCTGAAGTTGAAGGCAAACATTTATTTTCTAAGTTTAAAAATATGTCTTGATTTGCAGGGGGAGGAAATGTTTTGGTTACAAAGGTAAAGTTGCCCATGCTTTTAAATGTAGACTTGGAAAGGAATCACAGAAACCTGAAGAGCTGGATGAGTCAGTCGTTGCTATTCTGTTTATTCAAGGGCCATGTATGGTTTTCAGTCAGATAAAGGAAACAGGCTAGGGGTTTTTAGACTAGACATGTAATTATTCATTCTGATACTTTGCTATAGCAAGGGTCTTAATGTAGGAATATCTTAACAAAATCTGGGAGCTGAGTTCCAACATGTACCAGGCCTACTCCTGGCTGGTGTGTTCAGAAAGCTGGCAACAAACTGAGAACTGCAGCTGGAATAATGACTGTTGCAAAAAATACCAAGAGATTTGCAGGAGGCTTCAAAGGTCTGGGGGAAGCATACCCAGCTCCACATATGTGCAAGGCACATCCACTTCTCTGTACATAAGCCCTGATTATACTGCAAAATTGTTCATATGCTCTGACAAAGTACAGGAAGGGGAGGTTTCTGGTACCCTGCCCTACACCCATACAGTAGTATTCATATTGCACTGTTATGTGTTAGACTTATATGCAAAATTTGGTTATGCCATTTTGAAATTAATATAATTATTTGCACCTCTTTTTCTGTTCAACCATCTTGGTTAGATAAGTTATTTCCCACCTTAAAAGTTTTCCTTACTTCTGTTTCAATCCTCCAAAAACTAGACTTTGGAATGTTAACTAGGAAAAAAAAACAAAAACAACAAACTACCCCAAAACTCCACAAAAGATATTGCAAAAGAATGGTGTGAAATCAAGAATAAGTTGATAAGTTAGAAGTCAAAAAGGTATTCTGTTAGACACAAAGCCTTACTGAACATCCTGTTCAGCTGTTCAGGTTTTCAGTCAATGAAATAAATTGTCTGGGTTCTTGTGTATTTTCTTTATCCATAAAGATGAAGAGGTGCTTTGGAAGTCATCTTTTCAACATGAATCTCACTTTTATTTTACTCTGATTTTCAAAGAAATAACCAATTATTACAGGGCAAAGAAACGAATTATTACAAGTGAAAAAATGAAATCTAGAGAATATAAATAGCAGCTCATTCCATACTGATGATCCCTGAACATGCCATATTTTCCTAATAATGTGATAGCTTTTTTTTGACACAGATTTATTCTTAATAACTTTATGTATTAACTTCCTCAGTCTAATATTTTTCATGCTGCTCTCCTTACCAGCATATTTCTTTCTAAACCTTTCAAATACTGATTTACAAATAATGACCAAAAAAATTAAAGAGGAATAGCTGAATAGCTGCCAGGTGGTTTCACTTGAGAAGAAGGGGAAAAAACTCTTAAACTGGCTATTACTGAACTTCTTCAGTTAATTGAAGATGTTAAATTCATGCAATTTGGCTCTTGAAATGCACGTGAAATCGTTACTAGAATGGTGTAAATATTTATAATTGCATTTTCTGAAAGCAGTTAGAGTAAGAACAGCAAATTTTGTAAATTCTGAGTAAAAATATATTTGAATAAGTATATGAAATATGGATTCAAGACCATGAATAGAAATTTCATTTTTATTGTTAAAAAGTAAGATTCACATTAAAAAAATCTATTCTTCCCTTATTTTATGGTTGAATACAAAGAGGGTTTTTAATTTCATCCACATCTCCAAGTATCTTTTAATTTGAAAATGTGTATATTAAGGTCCACAGAATATTTGGAAATCTCCTTGCTCTTTAAAATCCTCACTTAAAAGGAGTTTTGTTTTCAGATATCCTTTACAGATATTTCTTTTATTTCCAAAACAAAGCTTAACATATATAAGACAAAATGAAATCAACATGCATGCTCTTAAGTATATTCTATATACTTGTACAGAAATCAACGGTGGTAAAGGCAAGGAATTAAAATATACCCATATAATCTTATGGCTGATATGAATGAACAAACCCCCCAGTTTTATGAAAACACAGGAATTTTCTGTTCAGGAATACCTATTCAAGACAAATTGATGGATTATATGTACAATTATAATCCATTTGTTTTATTTCCACTGTTATTTTTTTTTTTTTTACCCAGATGGGAAGATAAAAGTCATGAAGTTTGTAGCTTATTCTGAGGGGAGGGGAGTCAGGACCAGCTAGGAACAGGACACTGGTCTCACTTTATTTGGTAGAGGTCCAGCTCACAGTCTGCTTTTAATATGTTTGCTTATCTTACTTTTACACATTTCTTAAACCAAAACATTAACATTATGAAAACTAAAAAACTGTGTTTTAAGGAATCCAAATGCTTTTTTCACTGTATAAAAGACAAAAAAAAAAACCAAACAAAAACAAACAAATTAACAAAAACTCAAAAAACCCCAAAACCAACCAACCAAAAAAACTCTCAACTAAATCAAATCTTGCATACAAGCTTTAGTTTAATAAGATTGCATTTTATTAAAATTATAGCACCTTAAATGAACATTATAAAGCAGAAATTATGATGAGAGAAGTGGCAATCATTAAGAGCTAATTTTCAACTTTACCAACAGTCTACCATGCCTGTATTTATTTATGTATTTATTATGTATTTATGCCTATTTATCTATTGTTATCTTATATTTTTACACAGAAAGATGCTTTTTTTAATATATTTTATTCTAAGTGCATTTATTAAAAATCATTGGTATGGCATCGTGAACTACATGTGTACATATATTTCAACCCAAATAGTGCTGCAAACTTGACAAAAGCTGTGAAAGTATGGATTGATGCTATACCACTTGAGCCACTCCTACCCTGAGCCATTCTGTCATACTAATACATTTGGCATTCTGCTTGAGACAGATTTTCAGCTTCTGATCTGTTGAAAAAACACACTCAAATGAGTTTTAGAGAAATGTGTGATTAGAATCAGCAGTATACTGAGTTTTGTGCATGTTTAAGACAAATCAGTCCCCCCATCACAGTGCTTCATAGCCAAACCTTTGGTATTTTACAACAAATCTGTGTAGATTATTTATCAAGCCTTTGGGGGGGAAAAAAAACAGCCTATCCTGAAAACTGGGATTGATGTTTGCAATTATAAACAGTCACAGTTTGACAATGTACTAGTCTTGCATTTTCAATTTAATTTCTTATTGACAAAAGAGTAAATTATACCAATTTGCTTTGTTGCTGAACATTCTTATTTAGGGAAAAAAGCCACCTACCAAAAAATTAGATTTCAAACTTATGTATATATATTAGAAGCAAATACTATTTCAATACGAAGTTATTTCACCCATGAAAACTTATTTTCAGCAAAAATAAAAAATCAGTATAAGTGTAAAAGTTGTAAGAAACATTCAGGACACAGACAGAATATATGTGCATATTTACCAAGTAATATGTGATATTTTAAGGCGGATATGTACACATGTCAATAAATTATTCTAAGATATATAAGTTCAGAATATAGTATTGTTGCCATCTGTTTCAAAGAGAGTAGTAAATTCTTTTTTAAAAAAGTAATTAATATTAGTTGTGGTTAATGACACTCCAAGGAGAAAAATGAAACTTAAAACTTAACACTAAAAATCAATGTGCAGGTGATCTTTAACTGTCCTTCTGCTGGAAAAAAAAGTATTATTTTATATATATATATATATATATATATATATATATATATATATATATATATATATAAAGAAATTAACAAAATTTTTCTTACAATCTATTTTTTTGCAGAGGTAGGAGAAAATTAAAACTTTGTAGCAATATAAATGCAAAACTGTCAGAAGCAGCTGAAATTTTTAATACATTTCAGTGCACTTCTTTAAATATGTTTAAAAGCATATACAGAAGAACAGTACAGGAAGTTCTTTGCACAAGCAACGTCTGATGTTGCTACTGTTCAAATGACTCCAAACACAGGCTATTTTTGCATCTGTGGACTCAACAATTAATTGTCTCTATATAGCTATCAAAAATCATACACCAGAACTGGCTACATTGTCTGTTTCTAGAAGCCTTTTTTTTTTGTTTGACTCTTATTTTCATGTTGAGGTAGTATCACGTGTGAGCAGAACGCTTCCAAATAAGCGTTCTGAAATCCAGACTTGTCTTCACTGAACTTTGTCCCAGAATTCAAGGGAATTGACATTCCAGTAGAACTTTGGTCTTCCTTCCGTAGGCAAATGCCAAACTATGAATGTTACACCTTTCTTTACAATTTCAGATCTAATAGATATAATTCATACTTCAGCTGATGCCAAGGAAATCCATGATCAGTACAACCTCATTGATTTTTCTGAATTTTCATTAAATTCACAAAAATTCACATTCTTAAATTCCATTAAATTCACAAATTAATGTTTTATATATTCAAATGGGAAGAAAAATTAAAAAAATACACATCTAAATCTTCTGCTGCTGACTTAATTTTAATGGAAATGTATTTATGTCACCATAAAAGTAACAAATACTTTGCTGAAACAATTTCTGTGGAAAATGAAAATTAGAAACAATTATGTGTTTCTTTTCTTCAATTGGTGCTTATTAATTGGCATTAATAGAAATTGTGTGCACACTCAGAATAGTGATTAAATCCCTATGCAACATAATGGCAGCAGAGCTTAGCAATAAAAACAGTTTTAAATATAAACTTGAAGACTATTACTCCTACATGGAATGATTATTAAAAGCATGTTAAGAAAAATATTTGCATATTTTTACACTGATTAGTAAGATAATACATTAATAAAAACTAAATTGAGGGTTTTTTTCCTCTCAAAGAGCAATAGCCCTTTCTTGAACACAAAAGAGTATATTTTAAATAATCAACAGTGGACTGTAAATCTAAGTATCAGCAAAAAACTGCTCAGTAGCAAAACAAAAAGTCAAACAACACAAAGCTGCTTCTTCTGTAGACTGTTCTTCAGCAGCATTTTTTTCCTTTATATTACAGTTGCTTTGGTGATCTAGCTCTGTACTTTCGTGGGAAACCTCACATCCTGCTACTCCTGCTGTCCCCTTCACTTTCCAAAACTTAGAAAAAATTAGGAAAGAAATACAACTGTAAGCCCTTTGCTTTTCATCTAACACAGGTACTAATTTGGTAATTTTCTCTCTGTGTCATTTTCACTTTGTTGTTAGCATCAAGCATTTTCTTGTATAATGGCATTTTAAGGCCAGACCTGCAGCACATGCAATTTTTGTTCTTAGGACTGCTAATTGTAAAAACTGGGGAAAATGAAACTAAATCTCTACAATACTGTACAGTAAAATTTTAAAATTTTTATGGTGGCACTGCCATGTAAAACCTAGTGATATCTGTGGGGTTAATAGTTCTTGCTGTAAGTCAAAGGGGAAGTTCTCAGTGGAAAGATGAAGTCCTGCTCAATGTTAGGTAACAAATGTATCATGGTTGGGGCACCCCAGGAATTTGATTTGTACAGGGCTGAGAATGCAACTTTGTCTTTTCACAAAATTATTGCTTCATCTTGGAAGAGACACAATTAATGATTTCATAAGTTTGGGGTTTTTCACCCACTGCACACTGCAAAGCACTGCAGTTGCTTTTGCTCAGACCTAAAAATCCCTTAAACTCTGAAAAGCATTCACTTGCTAGATTTCAGGAAGAGATTAATGCCTATGAACAGACAGTTCCAGTGGAAAGTGTGGCATAGCTAAGCAGTACCTTGGTCTGCAGGTCATCACAGCCTCTTTTGCAGTGGTCGCAATCTGTGTAGCACTTTTCATCCTAAAAAGGATGAAAATACAATAATCTTCCCTGAACTGCTTATGAGGTAAGCAAACATTGTTAATGTTAATCCTGTTTGATTAATGGGAAAACTGCACAGCTGGGTATTCCCAGTTATATTGAAGTTGGTAAGACGTAATTTCACCTATGGAATGTAAAAGGTTTGTTTACATGTGATGTTTGCACCACTTTCACTATATAGACCACCAGCTTTAGGGCAGGCATAAGTGAACTGGTATAAAAATATTTCTGCCAAATAGTTTATTCAGATTTCATTACTATGGCAGGAGAACTGTGATAGTAATACAGCAGAATCCATTCCACTATCTGTACTGATTACACTATTATTTGGTTAAGAAGATATTTTACTTAATTTTAATAATTTTGTAAATGTAGAGATGTATGTAGACCTGACCCTTAAGGAAAAAATAAAAACATAGCAATGAAAATGTACAGCTTTCCTATTTTCCTGTCTTTACTACTCTTCTGCTTGCAATCTACCACTTTGTTGTAATGTGTGCTGTGTCTCACTGTGTCTGCATTTTATATGTTTTAGAATAAACAGGTAAGGACACAACCAGCTGAGTCAGTTTCATGCAACTACTTTGACTGCCACTGTATTTGTATTATTTGAACAAGCAATCTGTGCTGGTGGGGTGCAAATTCATTTGGGGATTCTGTTTGTCTAGTCTCAAGTAACCAGAAAAGAACGCCCTTGAGCTACCTCCAATTTGCAAGTATTAGCTCCAATTGCAAAGAATGTGTTTTGGGCAACTATGGGTAGCTCTATATAGTTTATATAAGTATTACACTAGAGCTAGGAAAAAAGACCAGGAAGGATTGTAATAGATTCTTTGGTTCAGCCTGCAAGTATATTTTAGAACAATTATCCTGCTTGCTCATATTATTCAAAAATTACAAAGGAGAGGAGTAGCCTTCTGTAGAAAATATGACTCCTTTGCTTTTGAATAGCCTTGATATCAGTAAAGCATTTATTGGTAAGGTGAAGGTGGGAGACTTTTATACTGCAACTAGTTTGCAGGTCATGCGGATACCCTGGCATGATGATGGACTCCTCTAGAACCATCCAAACTAAGTCCAGCTTCCTAATACCCTGTGCCTCTATTCTCTCTTTTGATGGGGATCCAACGGGGGAGGCAAGAGGCAGGCATTTGGCATACTTCCAGACCTTTCCCTGGCATGGAATCATGAACTGATGTTCTACAGTTTGAATATAAACCTAAGTGCCAAGGAGCCAGCAAAATATCTAAACCCTTCAGCTCAGAACTCACAGTTCCACATGGCTCCACAGCTGGCAGGCAGTTTCAAAAGTCTCAATGCTGAAGGTAAATTCCTTATAAGTGAAACCATTTTTGTAGGAAGAGCTACACCTACCGAGTTCTCCCACTTGTCATCTTGCCATATGTCACTGTTATTGCAATTTTATTATTAGAATTGCATGAAAAAGTAAAATTTAGTTTCAAAGTTAAGAATATTATTAAAAAGTTCTTAGTATATATTTTTAACTCTGAAAAGACAGCTAACTGAAGAACCATGTCCAGTTTCCACAACCTCATTTGAAAATTAAATTTTGCTTGGTTTTGGATTTTGTCCGAGTTCTTTTTCCAGTGTGATAATAATAGAGGTTATCACAACTGAAAACAAATTTTTTCTTACTCTTAAGCATTTCCATTAATCATTCTGTTCTCTAGTAGCATGAATATTTAGTGGTCACAAGCATTTTTGAAGACACTGACATGTCTGAAAACAATTATAAACTTTAACTTTTGAACAGTAATGATGTTCAAGATGAAAATTGCTCTTGACAAGAAGATGAACATTCATGACAAGTTCTCCTTGAAGAACAGCTACCTTTGATAGAAAAAAAAATCTCTGCCCTTTTCTAGTATTTGAATTACATGTTACTTTCAGTTTTTGTCATATCTGGATATCAACCAGTTGGCTGCTGCCCAGTTTCTGTTAGCAGCTTTCTGTATTTTCTTAAGTCATTTTCTCGGCAAAATTTTGTGGGTGATTGAATTCTCATTAGAGGGGAGAGAGAGAAAAAAAAAAGATGTATATTTCAAATAATCCAGTTCGCCTTTTGTAAAGTAAAGCAGCTCATGTTCTGCAAATCAGAACTGCAGCATGCAATAACAGATGCCTTCTTTACCACTTTGCTTACTGAACATCAGCTACTGCCTCAAGCTCAGCTTCAGAGACATTAATAGAGCAGAAGGAACTCCAAGAACAAGGCTGTAGCAATACAAACTTTCCTTAAACTTTGTGGTAGTAAGACTTGGAATAGAAATGCGGCCTTTAACCTCATTTTTCTGCTAAAATGGGTCATCAGTTGCTCACATATGCATGGAGCTAATGGACAGATACAAAAGCAAGTTCAGAAGTCAAAAACAGCAACATCTGCCTTTTCAGCTTTCAAATCTAGATGTGAAGTAAATTAACCATTTTAATTATTTTGCATTTTTACACTAAATATCATTAAAAAAAAAGAGAAAGCATGTATCATGTGTCCTCCATGAAACATTAAATAAATAACTTGCTTTGGAAATTAATTGTGCTTTTCCAGACCTATGAAATAGTCCAGTTCCAAAGACTTTTTTTCCCACCATTTTGCCCCATTTTCTGGCCCATTTTATCAAAATCATAGGTTCAATTAATACAAGTACAAACAACAACACAAAAAGATAAAATTATTTAAGGCTGTAAAAAACCTACCCAACTATAAAGTTCAAGCCCTAGAACTTATCCTGTTCCAAGAAATATTATTCAGATCTCTATGCTGCATAGAATTGTTACCTCAATGCAAGGCCATTACAGTCTTTTTCATGTGCTTTCTTCCTCAAAATTGATTGTTTCCAGTTGTTTGTGTATGTGTACTGAGGCAGCCAAGTTTGCTTGATCTGACTTTTAGACAGTTGTTAAATATATGATGCCCTCCATCCCACATAAAAAGGAGTAGTTAGAAGAAACAAATAAGCTTATTTCAGTATTCATAGCAATATCAGACTGCAGATTCCAGGAACTATTTGGTTTTTTGATAGCACTTTCATTCTCCTCTGAGTTTTTCTGAGAATAATAAAATGCAGTTTAATTGCAAGCACATCTTAAAATCCAGAGTTCAAAAAATATATGTGTCATTTATGCAGTAGACTAGCATTATAAAATTATTTTGATTTTCTTTTTTAAACCAGAAAAAACACATCAGTACTAAAAGATAGTCTTTTAGAAAGGCAGCCCAAATTTTTCACTTTTTCACAGCACCAGTTTTCTTCCTATTGGTGAGGAAGTCAATGACATTTCAGCACTCCAGACTTCTTCCAGAAATTCAAAGGGATTTTTAATCTATCAATTGAAGGGTGCAGTGCTTTCATTCTGAAAATTTATACAGTAATAAAACACCTTACTCATCTTGCAAAACTCTCTGCTTTTCATAGAGTCATAGAATGGCACAAGTTGGAAGTTACTGTAAACATCACCCAGTCCTAACCCCCCTGCCAGGGTCAAGGGCACCTTCCACTGTATAAGGTCACTCAAAGTCCTTTCCAACCTGGCCTTAAGTTTGTTTTCTCATACCCAGTGCCAAAACTTTTATTTCCAAATGCATTTGAAAATGTTTCAACCCTTCACCTGAGTGAAACTCAGAAACAGAGGAAAATATTTGTTGAGTTGTTTTGACTTGCTATTTTGTTTGTTCAGTTGGTAAGGTTTTGGTATTTTGGTGGGTTTTTTTGCAGGGGAGGAAGTTGATTTTTGGGGAAGTGCAGAACAATTCACAAAATAAGTAAGAAAATAATTCCCAGTAATCTGGGTACCTCTATGGAATAGAAGTGTCAAAGTAGTAGGATTGCAGATCAATTACTTTCTTCAAAAATACACATAAATAGTAGATTTTTTTTTATTTGAATCGATCATTCCAGGTTTTTTTTTTTAATAAATAGAACATCCTGAGGTTTCCTAGGGACTGTTAATGCAAAGTGAGGAAATGTTTAAAACAACTTGGCTATTCTCTACCCCTGGAAAATTTATAAGCCATGTTCCTTATAATACCAGAATATTACAGTGTGCAAAAGAGGTATTAGAAAGACAGTGAGAAGGAGATTAAGTGACCCATCATTCTTGGATGAGGTTTTAAAATTTTCTTTCTGTAAATCTATTTAGGAATGCAAGAAGTTTTAGCTCTTTCTAGGTCCTTGGGAGGCAAGAGAGAGGCCAGCATTGTCAGCAGGGATGAAAAATCAGATGACATACAGGGAGAGACAGGTCCTGTTCTCTGCACATGATGAAGAGCAGTAATGAAGAGCACTGATGAAGAGTAGTGATGAGGAGCAATAGATGCTTCTCTATTTCAGTCTTGAAGAAGAACAGCAAAGCCTATCTCACTATCTGTGTTTCCCTTAGTTCTAGTACATGGAATATTTTACGCAATACAATATTTCTGAGATTTCTCTGAAGCAGCAGCGATCCTCACTCGCTCTCCTCTGGAGCAAAGCCTAACAATGTGAACCTGTAGTTCCTGTTCAGACACTGCACAATAAATACTTGAATACGCAGAAAACCCCAAAATATTAGAAAAATCATAGACTTCATAAAAGATGTATGGCAGCATAAACATTTATTCCTATGGCCACTTGTGAGGGACAGATGAATGCTAAGATGAAAATGTCTCAAAGTTGTTTGGACTTAATTTTGAACTGCTGCTTAGAAATCTGTTTTACTTCAAGAACTGACATTAAGTGCTTTAGTTGCCGCTTCATTATTTGGAAAAGTACTGGCAGCAGACATGAAAATGAATGTTTTGGGACCCATGGTGGTCATGGGGAGGAGGACTGGGTGGCTCTGCTCAAAGGAAGATTTCTTTGGACAACCCCCTTGAGTGCAGAGGGAGGCTCTGATGCCAGGAGGATTTCTTCGGGCAACCCCCCTTGAGAACCAATCATTTATTTGGAGGACCAGGCTGTGGGAAGGGTTAAACTGTATTTAAGGAATTATAAACTGCATTACCTGTCAGCCTCCTGCCCCTGCTTGTGCACCAGCCACCCACTGACTGATGAAATTGGACTGACAGGACACTGTTGTATCCATGGTGGTAACTCACTCTCTCAACTCTCCAAAATATTACTTATTTTCCTTCCTTTATCACTACTTTTCCTATCACTTCTGCTAGGGCCAATTTCTGTATTAATAAACTGTTTGTGGATGTAGCATTTATCTTGTTTGTGTCTAATTTTGACACAGGAATCCTTAGAATCTCCCTGGTCCTCTCCAGAGCAGGACATGGACACCACTATAATTAGCAAATATAAGTACATGTTTTAATGCTATTGGATAATCAAGCAAACTAAGAACAAACTCCAGCATACTTTCCTGAATTTTTAATAATATGGTGCCTATTTTTGTTTTCAATACAGCAGTTCTTTACATGCTGGTAAAGCAGAAACTTCAGTCACTTTCCTTTTAAGTCAAATTGTGAACAATCACAACAGTTACGAATAGATGTGGGAGTTTGGATAAGTCCCTGCCTTTTGCCCAGGTCTCCAGCAGCAGGCAGTAGCTTTATTGAGGTGGCCACCACCCCAAAACCCAATCTCATTCACAAGTTGTTTAATAATGCCTGATTCTGTCTATTACATAATGAATTATTTATTTAATAGACACAAAACTAACAGACATAAGACTTAAAACAAACTATATGCTACACAAGAAAAAGGACAAAAATTTAGACTACTAGTAGATACATTCAGCTCAAGGTTAAAGGTACCATTAATTTTACAGCTAATGAAGAAATAATATAACTTAGGATTCAGCGTACCTTACAATCCAATTGTTGATGGGACACAGATTGAAATCCTTTTCCTCAATTCCCAGGAAAGTAACTGTGGAATCTGTATCCAAACTCCAGAGAGAAGTCTTGAATATTTGTTAGGGTGTAAGAGCCTTCTGCCTCTGATAACTCGTGTGTCTTTTCTAGTTTGTAAAACAGTGTCTCTCAGTCAAGGATATTTCTTTTACCTCTTCCTACATCTCTTCTCCAGACTTCGAAGTTGATTCTTAGCTGGGTCCTGAGCCTTTTTGGCACTAGAGATGACCCCTTTCTGGACCTTTCACCCTGGGTTATCTCTTCCATATCTGCACCAACTCTCTGTGATAGAGAGGGGGACGACACATCCTGGCCACAACAACCAATAAGACTGCCACTTAACACTCATGTAAAACCATCACTGCATTTGCAAGGGATTAATTTTTGTGTTCTTTTTTATTATTTTTTTGTGTTTACTTTTCCCCAAGGTGGGAGTCAGTTCAGGCTGCTGGGGCTTTTGCCATTGACTTCACTTCCAAGTTAAAAACATTTCATTTGGTCAGGTTTCATGGCTATGCTGCTGCTCCACTGCTGAGAGCCAGCAGAGCTGTCCCAATGCTTGAGACAACAGTCGCCTCCCTAGGGAAGTTATTTTTTTTCCTTTATACACGGAAGACTGAAGTGAGAACAGAAAGCCCATGAAGAAAAAAACTGTCTTTCTGCAGCATCTGATGGATAAACAAATTGTGAGGAAGATAAATTATAAAAAGGTGGTAACATAACCAACAGCTCATTCCAAAATTAGGTACAAACTCAGGATGAACACCATCAGGTGGAAGGGGGTATGATTTTATGGCAGTTAAGGAGGAAGGAATATGGGCAAGCCAAAAATAACCCTGGAACAGCATAGTAACTCAGTTTCAGTAAAGGTAAATGCTATCAGAAGTTTCCTCATGTCTTCACTGTTTCACCAGGAGGCAGAGAAAACCCATAGACACTCTCACTGCAATTCCAAACAGGTCGTCCTAAGAGTTTTAACACAGTTAGAAAGTCTGAGCTACCACTACTCTGGAAAAGTTAAAATCCTCTTTTCCTGTTACACATCATACCAGATGATAAAAACAAAAACAACAATAAAATTAAAATAAATTCATATTTTCAGACATCTTGAAGTATTTACAACATAAAGTGCATTTAACTTCTCATCAGAATAGATTTTTCTTTTCTTCTTTTCTTTTTTTATGGTGAAGTATCATTCATGTTTCATTCAGAAATTAGATGAAACACAAAAAGCACTCAAGAGCAGAATAGGAGTGCATGACATTTATATGGAAAGATGTTTTACTCATTTTGTATACTTTCCTTTGTATATTCACTAGAAACAAAGACATAATATGTCTCAATTAAATCCACCACAATCCTTCTTGTGTAGCATATAGAGTGTACTTAGATGTTGCACTAGGAAAACATTGAGCTCCAAGTCATGATAAAACTATGATTTTGAAAAAATTATGTCTCCAGAATTGGATTCTTGCCCCTTAACTTTAGTCATTCCAAAATTAGTATACCATTTTAGTCTTCAAAGTTTCTTTTTGCCTGGAGATAAAACTCTTGAGTCTTGACTCGTGGAGGAATCTCAATAACTAAGGCAAAAAATGTAACTTTTTAAGCACTAAAATTTGTAAAATAAAGAAATATGAGACAAAAACCCCTTGTATATTTTTATGGGGAAGAATATTTCATTTTGGAGGCTACTTGTGTAATTACAAAAATGACAGAATTACAGTGATTAATGATCAAGGATGTAAGAATGAATTAGCTACCAGAAATCTTACCAAAAAAAAAAAAAATACCAAAAAAACCAAAACAACAACAAAAAAAAAAACCAAAACAAAAAAAAAAAAACACCAAAAAAAACCAACCAAACAAAAACCCCAAACCAAAACATGCTGAAGTTTTCTGGTTTGGCTCCTTTTTTTCACAATTCTCCTTTATTTTGTTGAAAGAAGAGGGTAAAGGACGAACTCTAATTTCTCATTTTAAAGAGTGATAGATATAATAAAATACAGGTATTACTAGTACTTTTAACCTACTGAAAAATTTTAATATAAATCCCTTGCAATCAAGGGAGAAAAAAAACCCAACAAGCTATTAAGGAAAACAACTAAACAAACTAAAGCAAAATACAGATTTGCATTAACTAATTTCAGAAAAGTAAATTTTCAAGGAAGATCACACACATTTTTATACTTACCAGATGCAGTGACATTTCTGTCTGGCAACACTTCCCTACACTAAACCACACCTACAAAAAAAAAAAAATCTCTTGTTCTGTCACAATTGCAAACCTGTTATAAACGGGGGACTATGTTATGCTATCTGCTTATGTGGTACCAAAAATATTGAAGTTTTGACTGTATTACAGGTAAAATATTCCAAAACTTTGAAAACATTGAACTTCAATGCTGAGTTCTGTTTCTCTAAAGAAAAGTCTAATCCCAATGCAAGGTAAGAATTATCACGCACAGTCAAAATTTACATAATTTATCCCTATGGCAGAAAGAAATTTTCATCTATATACACTTTTATGAATTAAAAAGATAAGGATCCTTTGCATATAACATTTAAGTTTTTATGATGAAAATTATTAGCTAAACTTTGCCTGTTCAGACTACTGGGTGTTGAAAATATAATGCATACACCAGGTTTTTTTTCAGAGTAAAACACATTAAATGACTAATTAAATTGTTGGAAGGAAACAGATTATTTTCTATAACTTAATTCCCTTTTAAAAGAAATCTATTTAATTTTAAAGCAGCCTGCAATCAAATTCAGTGTTGATGAAAAAAATTAATCTTTTTAAAATTATATGGCTGAAACTGTAGGAATGGGTGAAAGTCTTTTCACAGTATGGCTTAGCTGAGTTAGAAACATAACTTTGTACTTCAGCATAGTCATGTTCAGAGAAAAAAAAAAGCTCAAGCTTCAAGAAAAGCTGAGAATTCATCAATGATGTTGTTCATCTTCTCAGAAGCATATCTCCTCTCCTATGGCCTTAGCAATGCAGTAGCTTTCCCATTCCTTGTATTCAAGTATTCTACAAATAAAAAAATCTTAAGATTTTCCTCCTCTGCAGCCAATCATAAGACAGTAAAAGGTGATGCAGTTAGGTGTAAGCCTGGGCTGAGGGGTTTAATTTCAAATCCATTAGCTTTGCCATCGGTTTCATCTCAGTAATACAAGGTACTGAAAGATGGGGATGCTGATCTTGAGTTCATGCTGTTAAAAACTGAGCCATTGACTCATAAACTTACCACCATTCATGATAAAATTCATTATTAAATTAACAGCAAGACCCTTCTACTCGCCAGATAGATACCTAGGTCCTACATAGGAAGATCTATGATACTGGCATCCTTTGAAATGTCTCATCACAATGAGACAAAAGGTTAAGATTTCCTGCATATCTGGCTGGCAATGCTGGATGGCATCTCACTCCAGAAAAGCAATTCCTGTTTGGTGCGAGTCCAGGTAAGAGATTTGGTTGTGTCCAGTTGCAATGCACAGATCTTGATCCAACTCAAGAGTCCTGGGCTGCGCCAGAAGCATTTATTTTTGGTGTTTTTCTTAGTGGTACTTCCACAGGCATGAGAGCTGAATGAACACAAGTAAGGCACTGCTAAACCAGTTTGTGAGTTATGGCTAATCTGACTAAGGGGCTTGTCTCAGGTGAGCTGTAGTTAAACACCTGGAGTTGACTGCCATGCAGATCTGAGTTTCACTGATCCAAGTATATTTATTGCCTGGAGTTCCACATTGGAATCACCCTCAGCTCTTTCTCTATAGTCATTAAAGAGAAATAAATGCTTCCAGAAAATAATTAATGTCATGCTATAGTAGACATCTAGGTACAGATAAATCATGCTATTTATCTTTGTTGACATCAAAATGGATTTATTTCAGCAGAAAAAATAGCACATCTCACATAAAAACTAGCAGTATTTTTCAGATAACTGCTAACATTCTAAAATAAGGAGTTTAAGACCAGTGTGTGTTTTCATTACTCACACTGCATAGATTATTTAACCTCTGCTATTCCAGTTATGGACTCAGAGACTTATGGGAAGGCTTCCCTGTTTGCCAGCCAGAGAGAGCTGGTGTTTCCCAAGGCATGAGGAGCCAGGTCAGGAGGGTGCTACACCCTGCTGCTGCTCTTGACTAATCTGCTCTCCAATTAGATTTCACTTTCTTTCACCTTGGGCCTCAGGTGTAACTGGCTAGTAGATCATGCCTTAAATTACCTATGAAAATGTATGCAATAGGGATCAGTCTTGCATAGTGTGGATTGGCAGGTGTGGGCTCTTGAACAAAGAGGGTTTCCTTCCTGGTAGGATATCAATAATGGTGCACAGTATTTCGGATTATTTCTGTGCTTGAGCAAAGCTGAAAGGCTCACTTGAAATAAAAAAAAATATTACATTTCCTGACTTTTAGTGTCTTTAAAACAGATAAACAGCAAATTCAATTCTGACACTTACGTCTTTACACACAACATGAGGCAGCAGGAGCCAGTATTCCAGTATAGGAGGTTTAGCTCTTTTATTAAGCTTAAGAAGAGCTCAGTTTGCTCAGACTGCTTAGAGAAGAATTCTCTTGGTAGATATACTATTATGCAGATCTGTCTTCCTTACAGGGATCCATGGATGCCATTAAATGGAAGAGGAAACCTGTTTCAGTAAGCTAGAAGTCTGAAAAAAATGGCCTTCCAAGTACTTCACTAACTTATTGTTGCAACAGTTTTAAATTAAGTCACTGTTAATTACTGTGGTTGCAGTTCTAAATTTCTTTTCTTTTTACTACATATCTCAATATTTACTGTGAATGTTAGTTGCACTTCTTTATTCTTTTTTTTTTACTACAAATTTTAGAAAATAATTTCTTCTCCATTCTGAATGACAACCATCCCCCTGCCCCCCATTTTAGATGACTTTATAATGATTTATTTTCTTAGAATATATATTTATGCTGAGTGAGGAGAGGGTGATACTATATATTCATATCACATACCATTTTTGTCAAAAAGATTTCTTGGAAAAGTAGAATGCATTATTAATTATAAGTCCCTACAAACAAGAGTGTTTCTGAAGGTGTTTTTTGTGTCATTTTTTTAGATGTGATAGAAAGATTTTTTTCAGTTTTATAAGTTTGTACATTTATTCCCCAGTAACAAGTTTGAGTTCTTGCTTCTATCTGTAGATGTAGTTTGATTCACATCTATTTCCTTTTCTGAAATCTGTAAATAGAATTTTTTTTTCTTCAGCATTGTTAATTGGTCTTTTTTTTCTCACTTAGCAAAAAAAAATGTAGCAGGGTATTTTTAGCTTTTAATTCAGTCTTCAGTCCTTCCCTTCCTCTAGCATGTTGTTTGAGCCTCTTCCCCTCTGCATGACACAGCAAAGTATTCCACTGTTGCATAAAGTGTGCCTAAACAGTCACTTGTATGAACTGTCTCTGACAACTCCCCAGTAAGTCAAGATCATCTTCCAGTTCTGGTCTGAAATACAGACAGAAACATGTCCATAATGCATTTAAATTTTGGCATTCTATTCTTTGTGATAGAGTGATAATATCTCACCCGTGTAATAAATCTGAGGCCTACCAAAATGTACACTAAATTATGTTATTTTATTAAAAAAAATGTTAATTGGTAAATTGAGAAAGTGATAAACATTTTATGGATTTTTTTCTGGAACAATGGCCCAGTTAAAAGAGCAATTTTGGGAGGCAGCTCATGAAGGGGCAAGAATATTGAAATGAACTGGGAACATATTGACCCAAAACAAAATGGAAAGGTCATCCAAGCTTCAAAGAGCTTACAGACTATAACAAGAAGTAACAATGTGTGACAGTCAATCTGAAGAGCACAAGAGAATGAAAGATCATGGTACAGCAGAAGTATAACATTTTCATGTTATAGAATCATAAAATAGTTTGGGTAGGAAGGGACCTTTAAAGGTCTTCTAAGTCCAAACCCCCCTCTAATGTGCAGGAACATAATTGATTAGATCAAGTTGCTGAGAGCCCTGTCCAGCCTGATCTTAAATGTTTGCAGGGATGCAGCATCTACCACCTTTCTGGGAAAACTGTTCCATCACTACCCTCACCTGTTCCCCAACCTTCATTGTTAAAAGTGTCTTCCTTATCTCTAAACAGAGCCACCCTCCTTTAGTTTAAAACCTTTATCATTTGGCCCTACAAAAAAGTCTGTCTTTCTCATAAGCTTCTTGTTCATTAAAACTGTCTTTAAAAAGAAGGATTTTTAAGGTGGATTTAAAGTATGATAAAGCCAGATGTTTATAGACTATTTCAATAGCAAGAAGATGTAATAGAAAAATATTCTGTAGAAAGAAAATAGAAATTTTACTTTTAAATAAATAAATACTTGGAGAGTCCTGGGAATGAAAACAAGTAGTATGTTTGACACAATGAAGATACAACAAGTAGAGAAATAGGCAAATGGGAAGCTGGGATTAAATTCTATAAGTCGCATTCTGAAGGAGGACAGTTGAAAATTATTCTGTTCTTATACCTGTGAAAGGTGTTGCAAGGAGATGGCAAGGTGCCATTTTGTCAAAGCCTAAAGCTGAAAACAGCATAAAGAAAGTCTGTATATATCTAACACAGCCTTGATTTGTGTATGATGAGATATGTCAAAATCTGATGATGTCAAAGGAAGTGTTGAAGCATGAAGTGAGGTGAGGGATAGAAAGTGGATTGGGAGAAAGAAGGAAGGCTGAAGAGTTAGTTGTTTATGTTAGAGAGACAAGATGAGAATTTAAGATAGTCTTTAGGAGTATGGAATTAAAGCAGTTCATTGCCTGCAAAATGTTCAGAGTTAAATATGCATCGATGATTGAAGTTAACCTAAGGAAGTATGGAGAATGAAGAGTTGTGACTGAACTCCAGGAAACATGGGAATTTGAAGAAGAAAAAGTCCTTTAAAAGATTCACCAAGAAAAGAGTTACTAAAAACCTAGGGGTAGACACAGGAAAGGGCATCGGCTCAGAAGTTAATGTAATACACAGAATATCTCATGGAGAAAAATATTATTAACTGTCAAGGCAGTTAATAATATGGGCAGAATGAGCAGGGTGATAGACAACAGTTATTGAGATCTGGCTAGGAAATGATCATTTGAAAATCTAGTACAAGGGTTTAAGCTGAGAGCAAGATATGAAGGTTGAGAAAGGGATGAGTGAAGCTGTAAATGAGATGTGAAAGCCACAGAATCAGGAGGATACATGGAGGAGAGGCAATGCAATGTCCCTGCTCTTGTACCCATCTTCCAGAGCAGGAGCTGGCAGAATCTGGATGGCCCAGGGGCATGGAGAGCACCACAGGACTTGCTCTACAGCTGCTTTAGGAAGCTCTTTCTCTCACACCACTGACAAATATGTTCACAGCTAACAGCACAGAAGAGATGATACCCACCGCTGGCTGCCAGGCAGTGAGAGGTGCAAAGTGTCAAACTGTTGAACTTTACAGAGGGTGGTCTCGACTTTGACAGAGATCTCCTCTCCAAAGCTTTCTAAAAGAAGTGCAGAGTAGTGTATTTTGAGAAAAAAAGTGAAAGGGAAGAGGAGATAGACAAGGATTTGGAGGAGGAGATTACAGCCAAGTCAAGAGTAGATAATAGGTATCTGCTTATTGTGATGTATTTCCAGGGCACTGCTCGGAGCTCCTGGGATTTCAGCTCTGTCATACTCAGAGCACTTTGCCATCTGCACAGCAAATGGTGTGAAAAGGTGTTTAATTCAAAGTGGCAATCATATAGTACTGTGAGTAAACGATGGACTCAGCAAGAGGGAATAGCTGGTAGATATCATATATTTTTGTACCTCCAAAAAAGTTTTTAGAGTTGATTAATGTTAAGACCTCCCTGAAATTCTACTTGGTATTGACCTTTATAAATACCTGGTAATCTTCCTCAAAAAAGTTTCATCATCTGATAATACCATTGTTGAGAGATTTCCTTTGATTTTTATCCCTTTATATCCTTAAAATACAAAAATAAATGGAATTGTAACTCTCTTCATCCACATGTAAACCTGTATGCAGCTGGTTTATTTATTTTGCTGTTTAGTGTTGAAAGCAAAAGTATTGAATTCTGTCCACAAGATATAAAAAACAGCACGTATTTGTCTATACACCACATTTAGACATTGGGATATCATAGATATCTGAATGTATCTTGCTGTATTGCCACAGATTCCTGAGTAGTATCATTCAGGATTAAACCTGACATTAAAAAAAACCCAAACATACTTGCTATTTAGGAACTAAAGTCTGAAAATATTCTCCAATCCCTTGAGTAAAATTAAGCTATGTAATTTTACATATTTATAGGTTGATATTTAACATACTTTATTTACTGCAATTAAAATTTTAATTATACATTAATATGTCTATTTTTCTTCATATTTTTCACATTCTTTTTCATTATGCTTCCTCTTCAATTAATCTTCACCTTTTTGGCATCATTCCACTACTTTATACCAGTTATTCTCAGAATCAAGTAAACTTATTGTTAGCAAGTACATTATTTATACACCTAGCCTGAATTATTTAATATCTTGAGTCTTAGGAATTAATATCTGGATTCTAAAAAGTTGCACTGTGCTATTTAGAATTCCACTATAGCATGTTATTAAATTTCTTTAGTTCTGGCTCCTACTCTTTAAACCTTAGTCTGTCATCACAAGCACATTAAGTATTTTCTTACAAGACCCAATGTAGTTTTAGATGTGACTATGCAGGACATAATGCATATTGAATACAATTCAGCAAGCCTCACTTATTTTTCTCATTTTATAGAAAAAGCTGTGATAAGATACATTTTGACAATTAGAAAAAAAATGCAGTTTTTAGTATATTTTTCCCTATTTTTATATAGAGCCCAAGGCTGACCTTGAAAGTAATATTATGAGGCCAAGAAAAGTATCATAGTACAAAATTTTTCTTAGGAGTGCTACTGCCACATTCATGAAGATTTCTCACTTCATACTCATTGTTGCCATCTATCCAGGGTCTCAACAGAAAGCAAATACTTTTGTTTCTTATATTGCATTCCAACTCCATTAGTGACTCCACTAATCTATCTTGAAATGTATAGGAACTGAATCACTGCTTGAACAGCACCATTCAAACATTTCTTCATAAGTGGTAGAGTGTGTTGTTCCAAGTAATCAGGGCACCTTGAATCTGGAGCAGTGATTTCTGCAATGAAACAATGATTTTGAAATTGATTGTTGAAACAATTTCAACAATGATACAATGATTTCTGCAGGAAACAGACCCTATCTGAGACTTACCTCAGCTTACCAATCACACATTTCCCTAGCATTATTTTTATGAGGAAACAAGAAACACTCATTACCCTGATTTTGGTCCCTGACAATAAATATTTTTTTACATCTGAGAGTAGGTCACCTCATGATCTCTATACATAAAAATGTGCCTGAAGCACACTTCAGATTTGTACAGAACAACTTATATTTTACCCAGTATATTTACTTGATTTTACAGGGGCATTTAAATGTATGAGGCCATTTGCTGTTTCTTGCTGAGATTGCCTTGTAAATCATACTCTTTGTTTTGAGAGGTTTTATAGGCCATTTGGGGGTGGAAGTGAGGAATCAATAAATAGCATAGCTATATATGTGACGTATGGTAAGGCAAATTGACTGAAAGTCTTAGACTGATGTAAAGAGATGAAAAGTACATGAATATACTGTTGGTATGTCTTGAAAATAGACTAGATTATTAAAGCTAACAGTATTGGCAAACAAGGAAACAGCAATTAATTTAGCCAATTCCTATTTCTGCTAGCAGAAGCCCAAATGAAAAGATGAACTGAACTGTGGAAAAATTCCAGACCACAGCCTCAACCCAGCCATCTGTGTTCACAAATCCAAATCAGAAGTGTGACTCCAGCTCCTCTGAGCTCTACTCCTTTCATTTGTTCATCCTGAAATCTGACTCTAGGCCTGAAATGCTTCAACAACATTCACTTTTACTTTCAATCATTCCTGTGTTGGGCTCCACTTCAAGAATTACTACAGATAACTGATGCTTTGAGTTTTTATTACCCACTTGAACTTCTAGAGGAAGTTAAAGGTTTCAAATCTTCTACAAATTACATACTCTTTAGTGAAACAGGTCCTAATAATGTTCTTGAAAGTGTGTTGGTCAGTGAAACAGGTTTTTCTTGGATATGACTTAGCAGAACTTCTAAGTGTATATGAAAATATTTTCTGCATTCAAACATTTATTCCCCATCAAATGGTTTTCCATACCATTCCTCCAACATAAAACAGCTGCAGAACAGTGTATCTTTATGTTCACAGTGAATCACCCAATGCAGCAATGCAGCTGTTTGCACTGCTGTTTGTCCATTCAATTAGACTGGTTATAAACCATAACAATCCTTTTAGCTCTTTTATGGATCCTTTGGTTTCATTTATTTTCTTTTGAGAGGGGTGTGTTGTTTGGGTTTTAGCCATTTACAATACCATCCAGATAGAATTGTGTGTGCTGGACTCATTTTTTGTTTCCTTGTTGCTGTTTACATCCTCTAACATGCTCTTGATCAACTTTCAAAATGAGGGTAACACCTGCTCTGTGCCTTCAGGATCTCAGAAATCACAGTGAATTTCTACTAGAAAATAAGCAATGTGGATGGAGGTGCTCAGAGCTTTAGCAGGAATAGATGCTCTGAGCTACTTTTAGAGATCTCTCACACTACTTATGCTATGTAAATATCTCAGCCTCGTCCTGAAAATAGGATGATGATCAGGACCTAACCTATGTTAGAGCTTTGTATATCTTTTTCAAGCAGTTCACAACTATTTATCTCACCTTTATCTTTATCTTTGACTACTTTTATGTCCTCATCTAAGCCATATGTCATTTGTTATTACTGTTGTTCAGTGACTGGATTACAATATTTGTAAATAAGAGGAACAATGTAAAGGAGATTTCTAGTTAGTTATATACATCCTTCCCTCCCTATCTTATAAATAGCAGATATTAGCAGCCCTTTTGAGAGCTTTGCTACTGATATACAGTCTTTAGAAATAACCAGGATAGTTTATGGAAATACTTGCCAAAAATGAGTTTACAAGAGTCAAATTACTATTTATTGTTCTCTGAGAAAACAAATAATTGATTGCAATAATAAATGTTTTAACATGTTCCAACGTGAAAGACAAGGCCTAAAAAATAATGGGTAAATTCCATTCTGTTTACACATCATAATTGAAGACACCAGGATGAAGAACAGAAACTTCTGATTAATAATTTTGGTAATTTCCATCTCCAGTATCTAATATCAGCATCTTATAAGTAAATATAACAGCACTAAAGAATATATTTGGTAAGTTAGTATCAAATTAGCTAATTTGAGATTTCTACTGCTTTTTTCATTAAGGTGCTGAATAAATTTCCCCCCTCTTTAAAATATTATTTTAGTATAATTTTTTCACAGTATGGACTTGAGTGTCTTTAAGACTGAGAAAGCCTTATACAAGTAAAAGAACTACAAATTCACTGTTCAACTGTGCAAGAAGTAATATGTATCACATCTATTCAAAATTATCTTTTCTTTGACAAGTACTATTATTCTAGTCTTTTTTTTTTTTCCCTTTGGTGAAGAGTTGTTCTCTAGCCTTCATTTTTGATTCTATTACCATGACCCATCAGTCTGTCATACATCCAGGAAACAAAAAATGTAATAACAGGTTTCTGTGTTGTTACCATTTTTTTGTCCCTATCATTCTAGCGAACTTTCTTTCACTTTTTGACATTTTTACATTTATGGCTGACATGTACACTACCATGCTTAATCTTACTGTTATCTTCTGTTCTGCAAAAATGTTGCCACTTTACACACATCTTTTCTGAGCTTACTTCTAATAACATGATAGTTAGGTCATGGGGTATGTCCATGGGCTCTCTTATTCTCTTAACCAAAATTTGCCTAAATGTTCTGTAGAAAGATGCAATGAGATTTAAAGACCAACAGATTTATATTTTGTAGTGTTAATGTTTATGTCTAGTAAAGCAGGCAATTAATCTTTACTACATTCCAGACTGTACAAAAAGTAGAATTAACCCTTCTAATCAAAAGATGAAAAGTTTCTAAGTATAAATACAGGGAATAAATAAAAGTTTTTCTGTCAAGAGATGAAAATACATTTGTGCAAAAGGAAACAAAAGTCCCTTTGCTCTGCTCTTGCCCCAAGAAAACACATTGTGCAGGTGTATATTTAGAACCCAGGACAGATGTCATATGGTGGGTCCCTCAGGCTGCCTGACAGCCAGCAAACTGTTAAAGAAGGGGTAGCAGATGCTTCCAGTAAAACTGCAATGAAGATGGAAGAGGATTAAACCCAAACTTGCTGCCCAGATCTCAAAGGAATGAGTCTGGAAAAAAGGCATCCTCTGCCTGAGGAAATTACTTAATACCATGAAATGAGAGAGCTCCAATAATGTATCAAAGACAAATTACAAGATACTTGAGAGACACTTGAGATTGGAACTGCCCAAACTTCTCAGACTTTGTGCAGTAGACCATTCTGAGAAGTGTTTACCAGAGAGTTAGCTGCCTGGAAATATGGGTACATCAAAAAAAAAGTCAGCAAAAACACCACCATGCTGCAGCTGGAATATTGCAGTAAGCCCAGGAAATCACATAGTATCAGTCTGCTACACAAACTACCCAGCTACATTTGGTTTTATATTTAAAATATATATTGATGTATAAGGACAAGGAAGCTCTTGAAAGGCATGAAGATTTTCATTATTGTTTTGGGTGAAATCCTATTCCTCTTTATACCAGTGTCACGAAAATACAACAAAAAACTGTATTTCAGCGTTTCAGTGCTTTTATAACCCAGCTCAGGATCACATTTTCTGCATTCACCAATTATGCTGTGTTTTGATTTTACTGTTGATACAGAACTTTGTGCTACAAGAAAAACAAAGAGATTATTTCTTCCTTCTTTTTTTTTTTTTTTCCCTCAAATGAATTGTAGCCTTTACTGGTTTAGGAATTACATTTACAGGGGAATATTATTTTCATTACTTACTGTTTAGGAAGCATATTTGGAAACACCAATAGGCATAATTTAAAGCATGGGAAGAAGCCACTTGGCTGAATATACAATTAAGAAAACTCATCTCATTCAGCTATTTTAAGGTCTAACCTTGCCTAGGAATCATTTATTTTTTATTGTTCTATACTGGCTTTAAATTAAGCTCCTTGTGCTGAGATTGGCTAGGCAGGAAGATGGTATATGGATGGAAATGGACCAAGAATTCAAGGGCAATACCTAAGCTTGGTCTACTAGATTTGCTGCCGATTATTGTCAGTATAATGTGAGAAAACCATACTCTAGCTGAAATCATTCTTCTTCCCTCACATAAATACAGCTTTTCCACCAGAATAGGTTTGCCGGCTAATAGCATATTTTGCATGGAGGTAGTAAAACTACTGAGGGAGAAATTCCTTCTGCTAGTGTACACACTGCCTGCTCTGAAGTACTGCTGACATAGTTATGCCAATGTAACCACAGAAAAACTGACAGCTTCTCAAGTTAGCCTGTATTTATAGCTCTAGGTTAGAGAAAGATTGAAAAGGCCATTAACACTTTTATCTAAAATGCACTGTAAATAATATACTCTGTAATTTCTTCTAAAATTATGAGAAGCACTTACAGTAAGGACTCATTTAGGGAGAGCTCATGAATGAGCCTTCATGAGTTAGTAAAACACAGACCAGCTAAAATTCAAACAATATTTATTTCACATAAATTTGAGACAAGGTTGAAGATTGTCACCTGCTTAATCTAATGATTATCTGACCTTGAGTAACAGCACTTGGTGTCACCATTAGTGGCCATCATCTTTAAGAGTTACTTTGTGATGTACCTTTCAAAAATCACCTTTTCTTCCATAGTATAATCTTCCTCATGCAGGAGATGAAAAAATTAAAAAGGGATTTAAATGTAACAGGGTTTTACTTGGTGTTAGCCTTGGTACTTGGTAATAAATTAGTACTTACTGACAGTAGCCTGCAATCTGTGAAAATATATGCTGAAGAATTTGTAAAAGGAGCAAACAAATATTCTAAGGTCAAAATTGGTTTGGATCTTCAAAACGAAGCTAAAGTTTTTAAAGACTGATACAACCATTTTACACTTAATTTTCTTTATTTCCTGATATCAAGAGCAAAACTCTGAAAATAAAGTGTTTGAAAACTGTGATCTCCTTATATTTTTGATCTATTAATAACCAGGAAATTACAATGACATTTGAAAATCTGTTTTGAAAAATGCTTAGATAAAGAAACTGAGATAACTTACAAAATGAAAGAAAACTTCAGACTACCAGTGCAAAAATTGTTGATAATTACAAGCATTGTTACTTTGAATGTTTGTTAGGACTTATGTGATGGTAACATCAGGGATTCAAGTCCAGCACTACATGAGCTCTTTTCCCTGTTATCCAGGTCATTAGAGCTGTGTTGAAAATGTCTCCTGTGCCTTTGTGCATTTTCAAGCCCAGAATGCTTTTTTAGTTCTTCATGAGTGTGATGAGAGTGAGATTTTTGCAGATTCTGGAGATTAACTCTGCAGAAGTGAAAATACTAAAAATCCTGTTAAGGAAGGTCTTGATTTAGGAAGTGGGAGACTCAGACTTGGTTATTTCCCCAGCACCTGGTGTTTTATTAATATAGACCAGGCTTGTTCAGCCCTTTATCTATTTCTTCAAACTAATCAAGTAATCTACCATTGATAAGTATTTTTTCACACCCCAGGTGACCTGGTGACTTTTGCAGTCATTGAAACATAAAATCACATGTTCTGATCCTTTAGCTATAAGTAAGGGCTGAGAAAGGAACAGATTCCAAAACCAAGCAGTTCTACCCATCCCAAAGAACATACATGTTTTTAATATATATCCCTGAAATATCTTCATGGGGAATTTTGATTATTATGGAACCAGTTTCTTCTGATGAGAGACAAAAAAAAATATTTTGCAAAATAAAACTCCAAACAGAGCTATACTTGAATCTTTTAAATTCTACTTGTTTAGTTTGCTCCAGTCTTTCTTTTCTAACTTCCATCACTCTTTATGCTCTGGACAAGAAATTAATCAAGTTTCTTTTTACATTTCTTGAAAGTCCTAGAGGGAATATTCACACAGGATTTATCTTGTCATTTCAGTTTACTCCCTCTTTACAGAAAAAAAGAATAAAATAAAAAAACTTGTTTATGCACATTTCTGCAGAATGTCTACATGAAAAGGGCACGTTGCATATTTAGACCATTCATGACTTTGCAGGATGAAGGCTAAGTAGATTTTTTGAGTAGTTCTAATTTCACTATATTGTACTAAAATGTACTGTCTATGTAATCAAATACAGCATAAACTGTTGCTAGCACCTTGCAAGTACCAAACATCAAAACCAGTAACTAATAAAATATGTAAGTACAAATCAGGAGCAACAATTTTAAAGTACAAAAGTGTTATACATCATTGTAGCTCAAATCTTATCAAGTAGACATTAAAATTCAGTGTTGTAGAGAAGAAATAGCAGAGTACCTTGTAGACAGCAGCCTATATCATAGTAAAGTAGAGTAGAGAAGTTTTTGCAAAAGCTGTCAATTTATGCAATATGTATACCACCAGATACATAGAGGGTAATTTTCTCACAATGGATCTGATACATAATATTTCAGAAAGCAGGCTGATGTACTTTATTCTGGTATGTCAAGTCTCTCACATAAAGGAGCTCCATTTTTAGATATAGGAGAATAAATTCTTTGGTATGCAAGTTTCAGCTCCAAAGCTCATTATCTCATAGATTTTACATGCTATAAGAACAATGCAATGAACCAGTCTGACCTTTGGACATTGTTCAGCCACAAATGCACTAAAACAAATAACTCGTGGTATTAGAACATATGCTTGAGAAAGACATCTGACCCAATTTTAAAGTTCAGAGAGTATTTGCTATCACTGTACTACTGTAATGCTCAAATGAGCTTCAGTCAACAGCTAAGATTCTACACTCTCTAGCATTTTTCCCTGTTTCCTTCCTCAAAACAGCCATCCAGATTAACTTTCCTTCCTCAGAAGAAGACAGACTTCTAAAGCAAAATCTTCCTTTTTCAAATGGAAATTCTCTATTTATAACAATGATTTCTAGCTGAAATCTAAGCCACTTTGAAATTTTTGCCGTTAGACCAGGGACATACTCCTGAAAAAGACTTTGGAAGTTTGTAAGAGGATGCACCACCAATGTAGTTCTACTTAGTTCAAGATCATTAGCAAGCTGATATGGAAAATCACAATGGTATTGCAAAGGAGAACCACTTTTAATGCTTGCCTGGTTAGATTGGACATCTTTGCAGATGTACATCTCACAGAACTTATATGTACTCTCATTTCAGATCTAAATAATTAGGGAAAGAGCTAAAAAAGCACTTGAGCTTGAAAATCTTACCTATTCCTCTAAGACATTAATTAACTATGTGTATCCCTGTCAAAGATCAATGATGCTACTACTGCCATAACATCCTAAAAGGGCTGTAATTCAGCAGCGAAGATTTAATCTCTTAAATATAGGCTTAATCTCTTAAGTATATACTTAAGACATTCCTATCAATCAGTGAATTAGAAGTGGGTGTATGTCCTATAGACTTTATAGCTGATTACAGTTTTGAATCATAAAGCAAACACAAAATGGGAACTCTAAATTTCTGTCATTTATTATTTCTGTTTCTCCAACCATCTTCAGTCTTTCGAAGAATGAGAAAAAAAAACAAACAAACAAACAAAAAAAAAAACCTTTAGATTACAACATCTGTTGGAGAACTTAAATGTTCCATAGCATCAATTTACTTAATAATTAACTTTCAAAATTTTGTAACAATGGCCGCGGGGCCATCCCTGCCGGATCTCTCCTGCCCCGTCCCTGCAGGACCATCCCTGCCGGGTCTCTCCTGTTCCCGTCCCTGCAGGACCATCCCTGCCGGATCTCCTGTTCCCGTCCCTGCAGGACCATCCCTGCCGGATCTCTCCTGTTCCCGTCCCTGCAGGACCATCCCTGCCGGGTCTCTCCTGCCCCGTCCCTGCAGGACCATCCCTGCCGGATCTCCTGTTCCCGTCCCTGCAGGACCATCCCTGCCGGGTCTCTCCTGCCCCGTCCCTGCAGGACCATCCCTGCCGGGTCCCTCCTGCCCCATCCCTGCAGGACCATCCCTGCCGGGTCTCCTGTTCCCGTCCCTGCAGGACCATCCCTGCCGGGTCTCTCCTGCCCCGTCCCTGCAGGACCATCCCTGCCGGATCTCCTGTTCCCGTCCCTGCAGGACCATCCCTGCCGGATCTCTCCTGTTCCCGTCCCTGCAGGACCATCCCTGCCGGATCTCCTGTTCCCGTCCCTGCAGGACCATCCCTGCCGGATCTCTCCTGTTCCCGTCCCTGCAGGACCATCCCTGCCGGATCTCCTGTTCCCGTCCCTGCAGGACCATCCCTGCCGGATCTCTCCTGTTCCCGTCCCTGCAGGACCATCCCTGCCGGGTCTCTCCTGCCCCGTCCCTGCAGGACCATCCCTGCCGGGTCTCTCCTGCCCCATCCCCGCTCCCGCTGTCCCCTCGGGGCTCGCAGGGCTGTTTCTCGCTCGCTGTTCCTCGCTCAGCCCTGGCTGCCGGGCAGCGTTTTTCCCGGCCTTGCCCAGGCTTTCCCCGGGGCTGGGGGGCTCAGCCCTGCCCTGCGCTGGGGCCGCTGCAGCCGCCGGCACCGCCCGGGACCGGCCCGGCAGCCCCGGCACATCCAACATCCTGCCACATAAAGAGCAATTTCGTGCATTTCAATGCTTTTCATTATCCTTCCTCTAGGAGACATAGTAAAACATGGTTCCAGCATTAAAATTAACTACGTGTAGCTTTGCTAATGCGTACTTCTCTTGATACAAGGGTCTTGCGTAGCCAGGATTTCAAAAAACCCAAACAGCATTTCCTTAAGTTTTGTAATTTATTGAACAAATAAGGCTGATAGAAAGAAAAGAAAACAAACAAACAAACAAAAACAAACCACAAAGATGTCAGGTTTCTTGTTTGTGATGAAATAAGTATTTTCATCAGAATCCTCTCTAAGTTGAATCATGTCTATAAAATGGTGGGTGTTTTATTATTCCTTGCTTTTAACCTTTTCCTTGCACTGATAGTCATGTACTGGGAGACCTATCTGTTTGTAGGCCAAACTTCACTAGATGTTGTTTTAATAAAATAAGTTGGGGCTGGAAATGAATTGCTAGTTTTGCTATTGACTTTGTGGAGGACTGTCAAACCTTATCAGTATTTAGAAGATACTTCCCAGCCAGGGAGGAGAACAAGACCAATATTCATATGCAGGGAGCAGACTTTTTCTGAGTGGAAAATGCACTCATAATCCTGTTTTCTCTCTAGCAGACAGGCATTAAAATTGAATTAAGACCTCAGCTCTGCCTTCAGTTAAGATCCCAACACTATTTGGAGAAGATTCTGTTCTTCTGTTTCTCTGGCTTTCTTTTGCCCTGGCCATTAGATTATGACTTTTTCTTACCCTGTACTTGAACAATAACTCACAGGCAATTCTAACTTATAGCTACTAGTGTAATAATAAGTCGAAAGAACAAAATGTATAGACAAGTGCAGAATTTCAAATATCTAGACAAGCATTATACTTTGGATACTAGTTCAGGGTGAAGTTTCATGAGAGATCAAGGAAGTCTAAGTGTCAGTACATCCTTTGCTCTGGCACATTTGCTTATCTTGGTTCTCTGATGTGTCAGTTCACTTGCAAACTCAGTAGAAAACTAACACAAAAAAGAAATAGAATAGATTCCTGAAAGCTCAGTAAGTTGAATTGATTCACTGGTAGGCCAAATGAAAGTTGGAACTGCTACAAAAAAGAGGGAGGAAGTGGGAAACTGTTGTAGCCCAATTTAAATCTGTTTGTGCTGCTCTAGGATTATTTCAAATTGCACAAGAAAAGTAAACAGTTTAGAATGCTTAACAGAAAATGCATGTAAGCCATGGTGATGTCTTTTGTATTTTTTTTTAATTTATGGATATTCAATAAGTACTATTTTTGTTGAATGTAGACTTCAGATTAGTGAAAAATAAGCAGATTGATTATTTGCTAGTATTTTAACATCAGCCGCCTAGAAAAGTATAATTTTTTGTGTAGTTCTCTCCCTCCTCTAGTTTTTGATCATAAACAGAGTTGGTTGAAACTTGTAAAGAAAAGTAAAACCAATAGAAAATTATATATTCTTATCACTTACTTTTAGTGGATATTGAGCGCTATAAATATAGCAGCAGCACAAAGACTAGGAAAAAGGTGGGTTCACTATTCAGTAGGGTAAGGAACTGTTGATACAGGACACAGAAAAGGCCAAAATTCTCTGTGTATTTTGATTTTCTATTTTAAAAAGTTGTAGAGTCTGCTCTTATATTATTCAGCTCCTTGTACTGCTTGCAGTCTTTGCCAGTGAAATAGTAACCACAGTAGAGAAAAATACATTAGGGGGCACCTGGGTCATCTAGATGCACAGAAATTGATGGGATGCAGAGAGATTGCATCCAGAGGTATTGAGGGAACTGACCAATGACACTGCAAGATCTTTACCATAATGGAAAGGTCATACCAATCAGAGAACTTGCTGGAGTTTGAAAAGACCAACATCACAGTCGTCTTCAAGAAAGCAAGGAAGAACTAGGGAACTGCAAACTAGTCAGCCTCACCTTGGTCCATGACAATGTTATGGAGTAAATCCAACAGAGCCATTTATAAATGCATGGATGACAAGACAATGATCAGGAACATCTCTCATTAATTTAGCAAGGGGAAATATTCTCTTGCTAAATCATGTTGAAAAAGCCAACTCTGTGAACAAGGGGAGCAGATGTTGTTTTCCTTGACTTCAGCAAGGCTCCTGACCCCATCTACCACGGTGTCATTATAGGCATATCAGTGAGATAGAGACAGGGTAAGAGGACTGCAAAGTGAATGGAAATTTGGAAGGATCTCTGGAAGCTGCTCATTTAGTGGTATTCTTTAGGGACTGACTTGCTTCAAAACTGTTGAATGACTTTATTAATGACATGGAATATGACACAAAATCAAATCTGTTCTTAGAAATTTATCAAATACTGGGTCATGGCTGATGTCTATTATGCTGGATGGCAGGGCTGCCACTGTGATCTAGACAAGCTTGGAAAGATGGGCTGATGGGGATTTAACAGGAGAGGACAAAGCCAGTGGAATTTCATACAGCTCGGGTAGAATAATCCCACTCAACAGTACAAGATGGCAATTGGCTGATGAGGAAACAGCAAACTGAAGAGGAGTCAGCAATGTGCCTTTGAGATAATATGGCTGTCCACATCCTGGGCTACATGAGCAGCATGGTAGCAAACAGGCCATGGGATCTTTTCCCTCTAGTCAGCATTTGTGCAACTGCAGTGCATCTGCAGTGTCCCGACTCTGCTTTGAGTAGAGGTTTGGACTACATGACCTCAGGGGGTTTCCTCTAGCCTTAAGCATCCTGTGATTCTAAAAACCTAATTTCATTCACATAATGCCTAATTACTAAGACCAGTGCCATCCACCATTATATTTGTTGTTCTTAGATGATGTGTCCTGTCTGGGTGCTCAGAGATTTGGAGTATTTGAAGCCCAATTAATGAGAGTTCTACAATCTAGAGAGTAAAAATCAGTGCAGAAGTGCAATGGTGTTGATCACATCTTTCTAGTGTGAGTATTCACGTAGCACTAACAAGATTCACGAAATTCTGTCCTATGTGGCTACATTTAAAATATGGAATGGATTCTGTTAACATGATTTCCCTTTCAGTTGTTTGCATTCCTCCTAAACAACTGGAATGGACACTTGAGGACATTACATACTCTCACCCTCTTTAAATTTTGGTGAGTCAGGATATTTTTGTCCTTCTATAAATAAGGAATTCTTGCCTATTCTTTATATCTACTGACAGTTTTTCAAGTATATATCTATCATTAATTTATAGCTTGAGTTTCTGTACTCTTGGAGAAATCTCTTTTGTCTGAAATACTGATTGCAAAATCAGGAGTCAAACTTTTCACATTAATGTACTGAAGAGTTATAATTGATACCTTTCTGTATGGCTCTTTGAGATGTCACAAACTTCTTGTTAATCAGGTGACATTTTGTGATTGAGAATGTATTTTTTACACATTCCATGAAACATGATTTTGTATAAAATGCTAGATATTAAAAGCATAAAGAGCAATTACTATTATTATTTTTCTTTAGATTAAAATGTATAACTCAAATTTTTGCATAGTTCCCACAATAGAAGCACACTGCATAAAGATTTAGTAATGAAAAGAACCTGCTCTTTCTTAACTGAATAGAGCTGTGGAGTATACAGTACACATAAAAATGAAAAATCTCATTTTTGTTGCAAAAACCTGAATCTACAGAGAATTATTAAAAAGTGGAGCCACAGCATAATGACATAAAAATTTCCATGCTGACTTTTCTGAGACAAGATGTATGTTACAATTGTGCTACATTAATAAAAGATTAGCTAAATATGCCAATTATCTCTTCAGTGTAAAATTTCCCCCTCATTCAGTATGACTAGGAAGTTGGGAACTATTTTAACAATTTGTTCCATTTTAATCATCACAAGATAAAAATTTACATTTAAAAAAAATCCCTGAGCTTCATCAAAAATAGAACTTTTTTTTCTTTTTTTTTTTTTAATTCTACCTTTTTTTTTTTTTGTAATTCAGATGATATCAAAATAATTATTAAAAGTTATGGCCAAATTCTGTTGCGAGCAATTCCACTGTTTGTACTGGAACTGCTTATAATGTGCTTGATTCAGGTCTATGGAATGAGAAAGGGTTTTTTTTCTTTTGATTTTAATAAAGCAAAAATAATTTGATAATTCTTGTTTTGTGATCATATATATAAAGTATTCAATGAAAATAGAGTAGATTGTTTTTTGGGTTTTTTTATTGAGAGAGTACATTCCAAATTCAAATGGTCAATCAAATGTCTTTTTTTCAATTTATTTGGTTTAATGCATTTACTTTTGTGCAGTTTGCAGTGACAAGGAACAGTTTATATATTTAGTCTGTTCTAATCTATCTGATAAAAAATATTGATTTTAGTGAGGGAGGACAGTAATAATCCCAGTCTGATGAGACTTGTCTTGATTTGAGGACACATTCCTGGATCAAATCCCAGGGTAAGAATGTCAAATGCTTCCACAGAGGCTTAAAATCAGCTACAATCAAAGGTCCTTGAAAGGTATTAAGTGAGAAGGAAGAAAGAACATAGAGAGTCTATTAAACATAATAATGCTTTTCTGTGTATATTTTTAGTAGAAATGTGGTTCTGTCTTATGAAAGTAGCAGAAGTTATCCTTGTAACTGTCTATCTGTTATATAAATATACATTTGAGATTCTCAAATGTTACAGTTTAAATTTCTATAAGTTTTTGCTGACTCTTTCAGTGTCATTTTAGTGCTAGGGAATAACATTCTAAGAGAATTGTTAGAGTCTCAGAAATATTCAATACATTTACTTTCAATATAACTGAAAGCCAAGATCAAGGCTTATAGTGCACTGGGGGCAGCCATTTCCTATTAATTTCTGCTTATCCACATTATATGAGTTGCATATTCAGAACGGTACATAAGGGATTTCAAGACCCTGTTTCAATTAATTTCTAATGATAATTGGGAATCAAAACCCTTTGTGTGGCTTTGATAACCCAACAAAAATATTTTAAGGATTCCTGTAAACATTTAGGGAAGAATTCTACTTCAAGAATGTGAGTTGACATTAAGACAATTGCTTATGCTCTTTAAGTTAAAAATAAACTTTTTCATAATTTGCCTCTAATTTGGGTTTTAATTCAAAATGAAGTAGGAGTCTTCAATGGAAGTCAGTGGTCAGCTAAGAAAATGGGAATTTTTTGTCTTGATGAATGAGATCTTCACGCCCTCTATTCCCTGGTCTGATACACACTCCATTTTGAGGAAACAGTGTAAAAGCAAAAGAAATACGGCCCAATACCATCCATCTTTTCTTCTTTTCTGTCAGCCCCAGCTCAAACAGGAGCATTCCTTGTATTCCCAAAGTTAAATTTCATACAACATTAAAAGGAGAGGAAAGCAACTAAGAGTAAGAAATTAATAATTTATGGTCAGAAAAAATAGAAGTGTTATTGCAGTAAAAATGATGCAGGGAGGTTGCTCCAAACAGTAGTTCTATAGCACAAAGGATCTAATAATGGAGTGGCTGCAGGCAGGGACAGTGACAAGAGGACAGAATAATACATTAAGGAATGACGAGACAATATAAGTCTAAACAATCCTGCATGTTTTTACTGATTTTAGAAAAAATGTTATTTTCCAGAATTGTGTACTTAGCATGCTCTGGAAAACATTATTGCTTTCAGCTAATGATTGAGAAGGAAAGAACTTTCAGCTCTCAGGCAGAAATGGTAATATTATCTTAAGATAATGATTATTTTTTTTTCTTTCTGTTTCATAAATAATACTGCAAGAAACTTATGTTTAGGATATCATATGCAGGTGCATTTTCTGTGTTTTATTTCCATAATTAAACTGATGGTCTGAGATGCTGTACAGGAAACGCCCTGAAAGAAAAAAAGAATGGTGCATTAAAGAGAATGACATTTTTAAAACTTGCGGACATAGTGTCACATTATAAGTATACTTAAATATTTCAAATTGCATTCTGTACATTAGATTGAGATTATTACACAAAACTGTCTTCTTGGCTTAGCTAGCTTTTCCAAAAGAGTTCCTATAGTAGAATTTCTTTGTCCAATCTCCTGCTCATCATGACTTTTTACTGTCCAAACATACATATGCACAAAGCACAGAGACACAAATTCCTTCCTGTAACAGAGGAGTTTCTCCATATCTGAGAAACAGCTGGAAATCTTCTGTAGGACTAAGGTGGGATTACAGTTCCATTTTAATGTTTATACTCACAGATAAAAGCTATCACCCATGCAGCAGGGAAGATAAGATGGCTGACAGCACTAAGCTGCCTTCACTAAGCAATGCTGATGGCTGCCTTTTTGGCAGCCTAGGGCACTGTGCATGATTAAAGAGAGAAACTTAAGCTAAACCAGACACTTTAAAAAGAAATACACTTTGGAATAATGTTAACTCTACTTAGCACCTAGGATTTCACTGTATATATCTTAATAGTCTTAAGCAGCTCCCTTTGTAAGTAATTCATCCAGGAGCTGATGTGTCAAGTTTAATGCGCATCAAGAAACACTCATTTGTAACTAAAAGGTTCATAATGCAGAGAAGCTTTTCATCTTGGACATGTAATCACCATCCTCCAAGCAGAACACACCAGAATATATATCCTGTGCTTGAGCTCTAGAACTGCCGCAAGAAAAGGCTGGCACAAATTTTCTTGCTGTTATTTCCCATCTCAGTCTCCTAGACTCAAAACCAAAAAATCTGTACTGTATAGGTTGGACAGATGCTGCAAATGTGCAGAAAATTGAAGGTTATTCTCGCTAGAAATTGTATATGGAAAATTTAAGATTTATCTTGGCTAGCTCAGGAGGCAGGAAACAGCTGGCGAGGCAAGAATACTTTCCTTTTTTGCTGTCTTTGTCTGTATTAAGTCCTGTTCCATGATGAACTTATTAGGAATGTTTGCCTATTTAAGGTCACTGAAAGATGAAAAACCAATTAGAAGTAATCAGGCACACTTTGGCTTTCAAAAGGATGGATTTCCACCAGATGTGATTTGCTGAGATCCCTCCAGCCTCACCCATTCTGTGAATCTCCTTGCAATGCCTTCATATGTTATAAACTTTCTAGATTAAACTTTCTAGATGAAGTTTAGCAGATAACATAGTCTATGCCCTGTAAAACTGCAAGACTTTAAAGAGAAGTTTTAGTAGTCAAGCCAACAGGCAACCAACCAGTTAAGGAAGACTGAAGAACAAAATTAATCAAGTCCTAGAAGTGGGAGTACTCAGGTCTTCTTCATTTATACTGAAACTACCTTGGCAATTACTTCATATTTTATTTAATATGATACAGTTTTGACAATTTTTGCAGAAGATGAGAAACTCTGCATTTTATCTTTTTATCTTTAATTATATCAAAGAATAATGTCATCCTGTCTTTGGTAGCTGGTCTTTCCAAGAACATCTGCTCCAACATTTCTTCTAGAAAAATCCATGATTATTCAGGTTCATCTGGTCATCCAAATTAAAATGTTGTCATGAAAACAAAAGAAGTTTCTTATATATGAGGTTTATTGTCATAAAGCCCAGGTTCTGCAGAAGGTTATTGGAGTTTTTGCACAAAAATTTATATTTGTTGAACAGCAAAGCTCTTTAATATTATTCTAAACAAATGCAGTTGGTAAACATCCTTCATATCATTAAATGCCTTCTTTTTGTCTTTTTTTTCCTTCTTATTTGGTTTTTCTCCCTGAAATATTGAATATTCATTCAAGAAAAAGGTTTTGTTTTTAAAGAAACATACTGATTTAAATAAAGAATCAATTGGTGTGGGGGTATTTGGCTGAGAAAGTACAATACCTTTAGTTTGTCTTTGATTGGAACTCCAAAACGTTTAAATACTTAGTCTGATTTGTTCATTTAAAGTGCAGCAGCCACAAGAACAGAACATAAGGCTCTCAAATAGCCAGTTTTTAAGTTCTTTGAACAGTGTCCTTGCTTGGGAGGAAGTGACCAAAAAGAGTGTTTTCAATATATGTTTAATATTTTTTCAGTAATCAGTTGTGTATAATTTCCTGTAATCCTTTATGAAATATTTGCTACATGCTGTAGCTGTAGAAATATTAATTTTGCTCTTCTTGGAACACTGTGGGTGGTAGGGAAACAGATTTTTTCTCAGGTATAGTTCTATAGAATTATCTAAACAACAAAATATAAACTTTATTTTGATTCTTGAAAAAGCCAGTGGGATTTCACTATTTATTGACATTAAAAAAACACTTAACTAATTCCACATGATAATAAGGAAGTTCTGTTCCTGGGAATGCAAAATCTAAAGGAACAATGATTTCCCACCAACATCAAGTATTAGAATCAATTGAGACTTTATATTTGAGGAAAAAATCCCAAAAAAATTTAAACCTACATTCCCTTTCTCATCTCTCACACTTAATCTATGACACTGCTAAGGGACCATTTTTAGATTCTTAGTACACTACTTCAGCATTCTTCTGATGGAATTCTGCCAGAGAGCTGAGAAAAATAGTAGAAATTATCTGACAAAAAGCTTTAAACTGTAGTTATGGCTAGAATCTCCCCCTGCCCACCACAAATAGAATACTGCTGCTGGCTATGCAAGGTTAGAATTTCATGCAAAACTTAAGCATGCTATTTCCATAGAATTCTTGAAAATGGCATAATTGATCAAGCATGTGATTTATTCTCAGTATGCAAAACAGAATATTAAAAATAAGAGCTTGATCTTGCAGCCTCCAGGCAT
The DNA here is from genome assembly GCF_050655825.1 of Lonchura striata. Lineage (NCBI taxonomy): Eukaryota > Metazoa > Chordata > Aves > Passeriformes > Estrildidae > Lonchura > Lonchura striata. Next base: position 59,088,305 of record NC_140704.1, read on the forward strand.
ATTCAAGCACTATTTTTCTTTACATACAGTAATCCCTCCAAAATTTCTGGTAAATGGAAACATCTATCAGATTGATTTTCGAGATACATATGAAAGAGATGTATGTAATATATCTGGATACCCTGGAAAATATGATGTTTTGTCAATTTGCAAAGTCTCTTGATTCCCCTCTCCAGGAAACCAAAAAACCAAAAACTAATTCCAGGAAAGACTATCACAGAAAAAAAAAAAAAAAAAAAAAGGGTGATAGGCAATCTCTGATGAAAAGAATATAATAGCATGTGATTATGGAACCCACTAAGCTATGGTCACCCCTTTTCTAAAGTTAAAAAGTAGCTGCAGTAGCTGAAACTGTACACAAGTGTGGGAATAAAAACAACTGCTGGAGAATCAATGAAATGCCATTATTTAGAAAACTACACCAAGACAAAAAACATTTTTGTCTTTCCCTTTCTGTTTGACAGCTGTTGACAGTAAGGGACATTAAGGGTCTGTAGAAGGAAAAAAGAGACAAAATAAGTAATTTCCTGTGCTGAAGAATGCAATAACAAAATATGAATAGACATGAGAAACTAGTAAAACTGAGAGTAACATGATTATTTTGTTCACTTGACATGATAAGCTAAGAGGAGCACCAAGACAAGTGATAGGCTAGACATGGATATGTGGGTGAATTAAGCATAGTTTTCTCACTGGCTCATGAGGACAGACATCTTGGAGCTGAAAGCTCCCCATATAAGTCCTCATACAATATGACCTGTGGGATACTGCTCTCTGTTCAGCTGTGACACAAAGAATGCTGGGGATCCTCTCAGAGGGAATAACTTACTCCAACAAAGCTCTCTGGGAATCCATGGCATAAAGATGCCTATCAACAACCTGCTTCATGGCCAACATGGTCAGACAATTTAAAAATAAAGAATTGATAAGAACTAAATCGCTAACAAGCCTGAACAAACTATCCAGACCTTCTTTAATGGGCTCTAAAACCCAAGCTGTTTCTCTGCTAAACTCGAAGTTGCATTAATTTAAATGGAAGTGGATTTCATTGCCTTCTTTTTATTATGTTGTCTTACTTCTCTTGAAAAACTGTGAAGGCGATGATGACCAGTGAGGTACCAAGATTTCCCTTGATCTCTCTTGAAAAACTGTGAAGGTGATGATGACCAGTGAGGCACCAAGATATCCCTTGATCTCTCTCATTAATATAGTTGATATTTGGAGAGGGTCGTCAATGCAAAACTTTGGTGCTTCTATATGTCATCAAGACCAGAGCAAGGCAAAGCAACTGAAAACAATTTAGCAGAAAAAAACAACATTTCTGACAACATTATCCCAGCTTTACTTTTTTGGACACAGAACTATGTAGCTCATATCACGTTCATAGTGCCTAACAAAGGATCTTGCTGCTTATTTAATCCCTAGGTGTTAACTTGAGCCCAAAGAACAGTTAATTTTTGAGAAAATAAAGTAGGTTTTGGGAAATTAGATTTTGGGAAAGATTTTAATTTTTAAGAAGTCATTAACTTTCAAAGGAAATAAAATTTTAAAATTGAAAATTGGTGGGTTTTCAGAGACCAAAAGAAATTAAGAAACCTAAATGAAATTAAGACAGTATGATCTTTGTCAAAGTAATGAATTCCTGACCAGTTGTGGGAATGCTTAGGAAAACCATGTAGCTCCTTTCAAATTGTAGAACTGATATTCAGATGCAATAAAATGGCTTGTTTAACCAAAACTTTTTTTAAAAACTTTAAGAGAGAAGAGATATCAGGAAACATTGTCATATTCATGCAGCACTGACCAAGGAGGTTGGAGTTTTTTTTCCAAAGGTCTTACATAAAATTCCACAATATCACAAGGTATTATTAGCCTCCCCACCTCATTGCTGCATATCCTTTCTTGCTTTATCTTATATTATAGAGATAAAGATTTTGTCCAAGAGAACTGAGATTTTATAATTCCAACTACAGCAAAACAGAAATTCAGGGAAGGAAAGGCAAGGCACCATACAGAAAGTAGTCATTTGAGGCCAATAAATTATGATGATAACTAGAGCCAGTATCATTTAAGTACTCTTTGGTTTCTGATGATAAAGCACTAGCTTACTGCAGTGTTGACAACAATCCTATGGCTACAGCTTATAGCTTGTCCATTTGCTATTCAGCCATTCACAGTGAATTTAATGTAATGCGATAAACAATCACACTCATCAGAAGCAGAAACAGACACAGTCTTAACCCAACAGAAAAGACTGCCAACCAAGCAAAGCAAGGCAGTGAGAAACTGTGAGGTCTTTAGTTCATGTGTCATGCAGCTATTAAACATGCCAACAGCTTCAGCAGAGAGAACCTGTTAGAACACTAACAGGCGTGACTACCAAGAGGAGACAACTTGTGTAATGAATATCACTATGTTACTTTTTGAACCTGAGCTCATAAAGATGGTAATAGAACCAATTAAAATGTATAATTAAGCTTTGTGATGGTTTTGCTCCATGGAAGTATGCAATTTACATTATCATTATTCTAGCAGACTTTTCTAGTACTGAGATATTTGAGCAACACATTTTAATTTATATGATCATGGAATCCATTGCATCTTACAATGAAATCAGGCAATTCACGAGGATCTCCTGTGTAGTTCAGATCATGATATGCCACACTGCTTTCCTGATGAAACCCATTACTTCTGGTTTAATTACTACTTATCTTTCAGAATAACATCCAGCTAGATCTTCTTCTCAACTGTCCCCAAACCACATCACCTTTTTGTTGGAAGCACATTCAGGTGGTACTTTAAGGCCAAATTTTAATGTGATTGGTTATTTTCAAATTTCTTCCTATAATTGTGCCCACAGTACACTAAATATGGAAGGTTAGCACAATACGAGTGAGAATTCAAGTATTTGTTTTGATGAACTTTTATCAAGTTCCTGAAAGTCTTTCTGGTAAAAAGGTGAAGCACCCTAAATTCTTGGTATCACAATCCATCAATTAGTGTAATAAGGTCTGAATGACTCTAGTAACCATCCCAAATGAGAGCTCAATCCTTGGTCACTTAGTGTGTGTTGCAGACATGAGGAAGAAACAAAGAGTAAAGTTTACTTATCCATATTTCTCTTCAATTTCAGGATGTTTTTAAGAAGCACATACATTTTAATGGTTCTGAATATTTTCTTTCTAGCCAGCTATCACTGTATCAATGCGTTTGCAGTATGAATAAATATATAAATGTACAGGTGCATATATATTTATGTACATATTAGCAATGATAACTGAAACTACTCTACCTGTAAAGTATCTAGAATAATGGCTGTGTCATGGCCTGCTGTTTGAGACATAAATTAACAATCAAGTAACAGCTGATAAAGAATTTTCTTTCTAAGAGTCTTGTAAAAGGTCATCAAGATACAGCCTTTGAGATGGCTCACAGCCTCATTCTTTGTACTTAATATATTCAGGGGTTTCTGTTTTCTGCATTAAACACACTGCATCAGCACACTGGCCACAGGGACTCAGGAAAAAATATGTGTTTTTTTATTTATTAGGTTTTACAGCAAAAAGGCTCAAAAATACAACTTTATTTCCAGTAATTACATCTGGATTCTGCCACCAAAACCTGAAACATTTAACTCTTTCATCATGCTTAACACTTCAAAACCATGTAAGAAAACATGATATAAACTACATATGCAAAAAACTGACCAACCATACCCCAGAAATTATTTCTGATCTAATAAAAGGTGTTATTTAATGTGAGAACTCAAAAGCCTGGCCACATGAGGAGTTCTGATTCCCTGAAGCGTAAAAGCTTTCCTGCTGGATCAGACTGGCAGCATGCCTGGTCTGGCCTGCTTGGCTTCAAATTTTTTTTAGTGTTTTCTATTTTATTATTGCACCTACCCTTGCAATAAAATATAAATCTACTAAGTATGGGGAGAAAAACATTCAAATAAACTAAACACAAGCAGGAATAGAAAATATCTTTTTGTTCCTAGTCTTTGAAAGCAAATTCAAAATTCATGCAAGAGGAGTCCTTTTTTTCAAATTTAGAACAGGTTGGCTCATCAGGTGATGTAGGCTTGGGATTTTTTTCCCAGTAATATTTTCAGGTTATATAAAATTTTCTTTTGAGATTAAGACAGTGAAGCAGTGTCATCAACAAAAACTGTAACATCTAAAATAAGATACAATAGAAAATGTATTTGTATCATTGTTTAAAGTTATTTAGAGCTCTCTTTTTACCTCAAATGTTAGTGAAATAGTTTTTTGGTTCATTTGTGTCAGCTTGAGAAAACTCACTAAATGGAATCATTTTTTCAGTCATGTTTCTTTGAAGAAGAAAGAACTCATATGAAAAGATTTTATTCCATAACTGTTCAAAGAAAATATTTTTATTCTTTTAGGGCTTGGTACATATTTATCTATTTATTTATTAATTTAAACATTGAAAAAAGAAAAGGAATTTTTCATGCAATGTCTAATTTACTCTCAGTTACCTCTCTTATCACTTTCTCTTCAGTTGCTGATGTGTCCAGTCACAGTTTTCTTTCTCTGTCCAATTTCTGTGACAAAATGCTATAATATACTTCTTTTCCTTTGTGCACTTTCTCTGCTCTCTAAATTGGTTAAATTATTGGATACCATTTCTTGGAAGCAGTCACTAACAACAGTTAAAATTTTATAACCTTTACTTCTTATAATTACAAATTTTGCCACAAAGGTAACAATTGAGAAAAGTGCTTTCAAATTCATCCTGTAAACTACATAGTGGCTATATCACTCCAGAAGTAAAAAATGGGATTTCTTTTCTCTTATCATCTCAATCTCATAGGAAATTTGGGTTTTTCAAATTGATTTTTCTATTGCTGTTTAGAGGAATAAGAAAACTCTTTCTAAAATATGTATTGTTTATTAATTTTGGTAGCTGAATTAGTCTCTTTTTTTAATGTTAAAATGAGAATTGTGGTCAATAACTAATCTTTCATTAATTAATTTAGAATTATTTGCTTTTCCTCCAGAAGTAATTAGGAGTTTGACCATAGCAGTGGCATTAGGAACTAACAAATGACACAAATCATTTTAAAATAAAATCTTTTCTCATGAAAGTACATACAAATATTTTGACAATTACTTTTGTAAAGCAATACAGTGACTAGTAAGAATAAATTTTCAGCCATGTTGATTTATTTTGCATGTACTCTTTTTAGAAGGATGGGAAAGGCACAGATACTTTTAAAACTGAGGAACTTCTTTTGAAATGTCAGCTGAGGGGGCTGTCAGATGAGGCTTTGCAGTTTTCAGTCTTTCCTTGAACTGACTAGAAGACCTAAGGATATTGACAACTTTCCAATTTTTTTATCTACAATAAAATCTACAGTAAATTTTAACCAGATGTTTTCATTAGCCAAGAAAGATTTGTCCAAGGAGATTGTGCTTGGTTTTTTACCAAATTTTAGTTGGTTGCTACATCATCATCATCATCATCATCAACATCACCATCATCATCATCATCATTTAATCTTGACAATGATAAACTCATAGGAAATAAGGAAATTTAATATTGCAATTTAATTTCATTCTATAGCTTTTATTCTTGATTTGATAGCATAAAAATGCATTGAATATTTCTTATTTCACTCAAGGTGATAAATCATGTGCTTTAGGAAGAGTGTAGGTAGTATATACGAGGGGAAATATTTCTGGCATCTGTGCCTACTTCTGTGATTAAACAAGCTGGACTGTACTCCCCAAAGCCTGATGAACTGCTTCCAGAATTTTGAAAGGTTCTCAAAGAAGTTATTCAAAGAAATTGGATTTCAATACTGTTATTAAACACAGAAAAAAAATAATCTCAGGTGATTAAATTTGCATATTTGGATTGTAGATGAAGTTCTACATTACTTCACACCTCATGCTAATTTGTTATGCAGTGTTGCAATGCCTTCTCAGACAATTTTATTAGAGAATCACAGAATCACTAGGTTGGAAGACACCTTCAAGATCATAGAGTCCATCTCAGGCCTAATACTTGAATTAAACCATGTCACCAAAGGCCACATCCAGTCTTTTTTAAACACATCCAGGGATGATGACTCCACCATCTCCCCAGGCAGACAATTCCAGCACTTTATCACTCTTTCCACAAAAACCTTTTTCTAATATTCAGCTGGTATTTCCCTTGGCACAGGTTGAGACTGTGTCCTGTGGTTCTGTCAGGTGTTGCCTGGAGAAAGAGACTAAACCCCACCTGACGACAACCACCCTTCAGGAAGTTGTAGAGAGTGATAAGGTCACCTCTGAGTCTCCTTTGGCCCAGGCCAAACACCCCCAGCTCCCTCAATCTTTCCTCAGAGGGCTTATGTTCCAAGCCCCTCACCAGCCTTGTTGCCCTCCTCTGGACATGCTCAGGCATCTCAATGTTCTTCCCAAACTGAGGGGCCAGAGCTGGGCACAGCACTCAAGGTGTGGCCTCACCAGGGACGAGGAAGAATTTCCATGCTTGCCTCAGCAATGGGTGAATTACTTCTGGCTCTATTTCATCTCTGGCTTGCAAATAGACTGTTGAAACTTAAGTGTTACTACCTTGCTACCTACAGAGAAGCTGAGATGAAGTGCAAGAAGGTCCTGCGTACTGTGTACTGTGATATGTGGGAAGCCAGACAGCTATTTCTTTCCTCCTCTAAGAAATTGTATCTATCAAAAGCTTTAAACAAATATGAACTAAGATTTCTTTGTCGTTCATTCACCATGGTCAACTCTCTCATTTGCACTACACTCACAAAATGTTTTTTCTTGTTTCCTATTATTGTCCTAAATAATGACAAACAGCTGTCATATACAAGGTGATGATCTTTGCATGCCGGTAATGTAACAGCCATGCTTCATTTTAATCTCAGTATTCCCTAGTCTAGTTTCCAACCTTAGAAAGAGCAATGGAACAGGTTATTATGCTTCCCAATGGCTTTTCATTTTAATGGAAGACAATTTTCACTTCTGACAATCTAGTTCATATGAATCACTTTTGGTAGAGAAAGCTTACAGTGTGGGCATGGTTATATGATATTTTCCTGTGAGCTCCATCTAGCCACAAAATAAAAACAAAACAAAAGAAAACTAACAAAAAAAAAAAAAAAAAAAAAAACCAACGAAGAGAGAAATTGCAATTATTTTTTCTTGATTCATTTAGATTTAGCATTCATTCGGCCTGAAATGAAATTGAAAGGCTGGGGAGTCTTCAGCCAGTTAAAAGAAATACTTTTGGAACTAATCCATGTTTGGTTTGAAGTCAGTGATAGTTTTCCTAGTTGACTTCATTGATGCTAGGTCAAATAGCTATAAGTGATTGTTTGTCTGTTTTCTTACTAGAAATTGAATTTGCAGTTGAACATTTGGCCTCACTGAATTTTTTTTTAACTTTAGTCAGTTTAGAATTTCACTCAATACATTTGAAAAAACCCAAACCACATCAACTTCCTATGGCCTGAAGTCAATGTGATCTGGGGTAGGAACAAAGATATTCAGGATTGTGTATATTTAAATACTGTCACACTTCTAAAAGCAATCAGATGTTTCAAAGGTTTATGGGCAATCACAGGACATCAGGTAGGCAGCCATATAAATTAAGCATAATTGTCTGGCTACAAATTTTAGTCAATAGCAAAATGTTTGATAAGGTGACCTTTTAAAATAACCTGCTTTAAAGATGCAATCTTTCTGAATAGACAGACACAAAGAAGCCTATTAGCAATAGGTAAGTGGAAAAGAAAAGCCATCAATCAGATTTGATGGTAAAAAAGGTCAGTTTTCAAAAAGCCCACTTAACCACTGAAGCCTTTTGCTTTAGCAGGAACAATTGCTTAATCAACACCACTTAGCTTCAGTAGTTAAGTTCTGTTCAAACAGAATGTGGTCATCTTGCTTGTTCAACTGTAGTTCATACCAAAGGAGGAGATTACAGATACTTTCTCTGTTCCTTGTTTTAAAAAGCTGTTCTGAAAAATGAATTCTGTAGTTTGTGCTTCAATGCTAGGAGAGCAAGCCAGAGCAGCCAAAATTACTGCACAGCAATATCTGGAGCTCAAATGGCAATAGACATTGCTATTTACCTAGTCAAACAGTGACTCACCTTAAGCATATGACCTTCACTTTAGAAATCTTTTAAAATATTTCTCAAAATGCTGAGAATTGTTGCACAAGTGAAAAAGGTCACAATCAAGAAGCAACTATGCTGTTTATCCTGGGGTGAGGAGGTTTCACCATCATCTCTGTATGTGACAAGGTTCCATCTGCTGCACATAAGGATTATTCATTAAAGTTCTGTATACACAATCTCCTCTATCCACTTGATGTTAGGATGTAACACTGTATAAAACAACCTGGAGATTCAATAGCAAAATCTAAATACAGACAACAAGAACTAGTTCCTTGATTTCTCTTATGCATTAGTAAAAATTTGAAGGATACAAGGCAATCTAATCCAAAAAGGTTCATTAGTATCTTAATTCATCAGGTGGAATTTAATTTAAATTTATAATTTATTTTTTTTAATATCCAAAGGCCTCTTCTAATTTCATTTTTAACTTAAACACAAAGGATGTTAAGGTACAGACTTGTCTACAGGTGCTTAGCACACCTTTCCATTGAAAAGCCTTCCTTTCCATTGCACTGGCTCTTTGGAAATCCTTGGTATACAGCACCTTGTCTTTCTAGATTTTCTTAAAAAACATTTCATTTTATATGGAGGTAGAATTGTGAAATAGGTATTAACTTCATTTTACTATAACAATAAAATGTATTACTCTTACATTAGGTGAGGGAGTTCAGTGCCCAGGCAGACTAGCACGTCTCCCAGCTTTCATCCAGAAAAACAGCAGAGATTTAGGCTAGTCAGTCTACTGTAGGAATGACAGTTCTGCTTTTCATATTGATCTCATTTTTTTAAATCTCTGAGACAGAAGTTGACAGTTTTAAGACAACAAAGAGGAAAAAAAGGGGGAGGAAAGAAGAGAAGACAATTTGTCAGTCTTTACATGAAACATTGCTTCTTACTCATTTCTGGCCTCTAAACATGAAATATCTTGTTGGTGTCCTCAGTTAAATATAGGAGATCAAAGAATCAATGATATATAACTTGCTGTCTGTCTAACAATTTTTCAAGAAAGAAATCAACTGAAAATTATAGAAAAATGTGCCAAAAGTTGCTAGAATGCAACTCCTTTTTTTTCTTTTTCTTTTTCAGGAAACAAAAGGGAAATTGCAGGTGATTTTCCTGACTGTTTCCTGTTATCATACAATTATGTAGGTATCAAATGTAGCATTAAATTACACAAGGAAGAAACACCATGAATGTAAAATTCAAAAAGTATTTCTGTCAGAAATATCAAATTATTATTTGTCTTCCCTGATATCCATAACAATATATTAGGTATTCTGTGTGTTCTCTGTGATCTTATTTCTGGAAAATTTTATTTCGAAGAGTGAAAAATTTGGATTTTCAGATAATATTTTAGATAAATAATAGGAAAAAAAAAGCCTGAAATATTTTGAATTTCCTTTCTTTTCCTCCTACATTTCCCCTTTAAATTCACCCTTTCCAATTATTTGAGTCCAAAAGACTGAGAAAATAGATGAAGAAAGAAAAAGCGAAGAAAAAGGAGAGTTGTAGAGATGAGGATTCCTTCTTAACAGCACCAATCATCGCCAAAAAAGTTAGAATAATATTTTTTCTGTAAGTGTGGGTTTTTAAAGACTTACCATTGCAAAAAATTTCTGCTGATTTTTTTTTTTTGAGCTTTTTTCTTCTTTTTTTTTGACTGTCCACATAAAAGCAAGCTACCTGTAAAGATCTGTGATAATTTAGTGGACCTACTCCTTGTCTGGTTCTTTTACAGCATGGAGTCAAAACTGGTAGAATTTAATGCAATTCTCATTCCCCAGTGAAGGGGAGATACCTCTGTGACTGATATCAAATAATGTATTTTAGTGGCATAGAACTCACTTGCTACCTTTTGGGGGAAGTTTGGATACCAAGCTTTAGGTTTTCACATATCTTCAAAGCTTTAGTGCTGCAATTCTACCTCTTTTAGACTATTGCTATAATAACATACCACTAATGCAAGATTTAGCTGTAACTTTGCCTATGGGAGGAACGTACGTCTCAAACATTGTGTTCTTTGCACTCTCAAATGGATGATGTGTGAGTTTGAAAGGCTCTTTGATGCCAGAACTACTCTGCTATCCCCCTTGTGTAAGCTGCTTTGAGATTTCCAGATGAAAAGTGCTATAAAAGTTCTAAGTGGTATTGCTGTTATTATTTATTATATATTAAGCTAGAGTAAACTGCACATTACTTTTTTATTTTTATGCTTGGAAAGGGGAATGTACAGATAACTCATATTTGATAATGTATATATTTGGAACATTTGCTCTATGCCCTACGCCCTACCATCTGCTTCCATTATTAAAGCCAAGAGAGAATTTTACCTGGGTACAAAGAAAACAAAGATGGCAAATTCATTTCACTGTTGTATGTATTGAATCAGGGGTATTTCTGCGTTCACTTTCTAGTTTTCATCCAAGTGTAATTGTCTGCGTTTTGTTTTCAGTACCTTTGTGCCAGTTGCTAATGGTGCACATCACTGGGTTGTGAGAAACTTAATAGTTTCATAAACTTTATTACAATGTCTCTATAAATATCTCAAAAGCTAAAATTACAAATAATTGCTTCTCATTAGCAATGGCCTATAAACAGTTTATTGCTTCACCAATACTGAATCTGTATAAATAATATGTGCAGGACCAGAGGAAATAGCCTACATATTGTTAAACACACCCTGGACTATGAAAAGCAAAATGCATGACAGCAAAAAAAGCAAAATCCAACACAGTCACAATGAAATTTCTTGCTTTTAAACAGAACTCCTGAGGAATTAACTGAGACCTTTAGCATAAACATTTAAGGTATAATGAAATCCATAGACATACAACAACAGATTTCTGGCGAAGATGTTGTTTGCTGATTTCAGCTTTTTCAGACTGTCTGTCATGGCCATATTTGCCTTTAGTTTTAGATTCAATATCAAATCTGTCAAAGATACTTGTAGAATATGTTAATACTTTGTACAAAATGAGTTTTCACCTTCACTGTGGTGCCTGGGCACTAAAATGATATTAATTGTGAAATTAATTGCTGCAGTGTTAGCAGCCTGCTAGAAAATTGCAATTATGTGCAATTCAAAGGCAGAAATCTTCTAAACTGAAATGTGATCTTGGCTTCCACAAACTGACTGTGGTCACTCTCAAGTATGACACAAATTATTCACATGAGTGGTATTCAAATAAAGTCCTGCATTTTCAAGAAAGAATGTGTCACAAGGTGTTTCTCACAAGAGAATCCAAAACACAGCCACGTACAGAAAGCTGAATAAATTTGGGTTCTCAGTCTTAACATGCAGACAGGCACAATATGAAAATGTATCAGAAAGTAATAAGCAGTAAGAGCCATATCTGTAAGGAAAATTCCTTGAATTATCCTCAGTGCCAGTTTCAGTCAGGAAAAAGAAAATTTTCTTCCTAGTAGCTGGTAAGGGGCTGGGTTTGGATTTGTGCTGAAAACAGTACTGATAAAACAGTTTTTACAGTCTTGCACAGAGCCAAAGCCTTTTTCTGCTCTTCACACTGCCCTGCTGTCAAGGAAGTAGGGGAGGCGTGGGAAGTCAGGAGGAGACACAGTTGAGGCAGCTGACCCCAGCTGACTTAAGGGATATTCCAGACCATAGATTGTCACACTCAGCACATAAAACTGGGAAAGAAGGAAGGGGGGATGTCCAAAGTGATGGTGTTTGTCTTACCAAGTCACCATTACATGTGATGGAGCCCTGCTTTCCTGTGTATGGCTGAACACCTCTCTGCCCATGGGAAGCAGTGAATTAATTTGTTGTCTTGCTTTGCTCATGTGTGTACCTTTTGCTTTCACTATTAAACCCATTGTCTTTTTCTCAACCCATGAGTTTTCTCACTTTCACCCTTCTGATTCTCTTCCCCATCCCACCAGGAGAGTGTGAATGAATGGCTGCAAGGAGCTTAGGTGTCAACTGGGGTTAAACCACAAGAATCCCCAAAACTGAAAAGGTGGCACCTTGGTTAAATGAATTTCAAAATCATTTGGTGCCTCAAGAGACCTTCCAGAAGGCAAAAGGAATAGACTATTTTAGTTCACAGGTTTCAGCTTTGGATTTTTTTTTTTGATGACTAAAATATGATATTGTAGGATTATTGTTGATTGCAGGCAGAATTGCTCAAGTACAGTTTTAAATGCCTTATATAATAAGACCATGAAATTATTCCACACATGGATTGTTTAAAACAGCTGCAGTAAGTGCCTGAAATTATTTCATCTAGTACAATGCCATTTTAACTATTTTTTTAAATTTAGAAAAATATATGCAATTAAGGTGCAATTACTGAAAAATGAAAGTGCCAGTGTAATTAAAATACATTAAATGTATAAATACATCCAAAATTCCATCTTATTTATTTGTCTGCTTCTATACTCTGAATTGTTTTTTCAAGATAATTTCTTTCATATATATTTTAGGAAGCGTACCTGGTGGAAAACATTTCCCGTATGTCAAAATCATTTAACATCTTTCCCAAAATAGTTAAATTAACACTTATTTTAAAATCAAATTAGATATAACATCAAAAAAAGCTGTAGATCGGAATGTGGAAGTAGCAGTCCTGAGAGCTAATGTTCAATTAAACCAAGAACAAACTCACTCAGCATTACTTGCAGCAGAAAGATACTCCTAATTCTGCCTCCCTATAATTGAAAAGGGCTGAACTGTTTACTGAAGAAACAGGACTGAATAACTTAGGAATGGAAAAATTTCCATTTCATTCCATTCATTTTCATTTTGTTCCATAGCGTAGAGAAAACTTTAAAGAGATATATCCACCTTTTCTCACAGTAGTAAACATTCAGGAAAATTAATATGCTGTAAATTTATAACTGATAAAAAGAAAAAGCATTCTCACACAAGACACAAGTACCTTTGGGAATTAATTGCCTGAAGGTATCACCAAGGCCAAGAGCTTATCAGGGTTAAAAGCAGGATTTAACTTTTACGAAGATAACAAGAACATACAAACCTGTAACAGCAGGATTAAGTGTTTGACCCTGCACCAATTGGACTGAATGAGTTTCCTGTGACTTCAAGGGTGTGAGATCCAGACTGGACAAGGGAATTTTAGAAGGATAAAAAATGCTTGTTTCAAAATCTAAGAATATATCTCTTGCTTCAGAATTTAAGAAAGGCTTTAACAGTCAGAGATTAAGAAAATATTTTTTGGCAATTAATCTCATAACTTTTTGATGGCTATTTGTTTTCTATTGTATTAATTTGGGCATGAATTAGTAGTTTTTGTCTTTCTTTTTAGGGGTAAATCTAAAAGCACTGTGAAAATCCTCATCAATAAAATCGAAGTCAGTCACAAATAGAATGGATCCAGACTACTTAATATTAAAGTAGTGTTAGAATTAGTAACCAGTATGTGATGAGGAAGATTAAAATATGGGGTTTTCATACTGTATCTAAAAGAGTATTGTACATCAATTCAAGTCAAACTAAAAGCAAATAATTTCTAAGGAACTTTAGTGTACCTTGTATGTAATATATGCAATGTATATTTTTGCAGTGGCTGTAGAAATTGCTCTTATTTTTAAGTGAATAGCAGAATTAATACTGCATATTCAGATGAAACCTGCACAGATGATCAGAGCATATTATAAAGCTAACCTCAGCAATCTAACTTACCCTTTCACAGGAGAGTCAGTAGTGTCATTATGTCAATAATTAGATATGCAAACATGGGTTTAACTCCAGAGAACTTTGAATTGGTTTTTTGTTTAATATCCACTGTGACATAGTGCCTTGTTTTACTTCCAAGTTTCTTCAAATCTGAAATAAAAAGGATCATGAAATTGTCTTAAATATCAATATATTTCCTATTGTTCTTTGTAATCTAATGTTTTCTTGGCATGCCAGAATGTATATGATCAAACAATTGCATAGCAGAAATTATTCCTTCTGAATTATTCTGAAAATTAATTTGAAAATAATTTTCTTACAGTTAGTACTCCTAGATATCAGAAGTATGTCACTCAGTATAAGTGAGAAAATGTGGATTTCTTTATGGAGAGAAAAAGAAAATTTTTAATCTTGTATTTTTTTTTTTTAATGATGAAGCACATATTAGAACATACTTTCATTTTGTAACATTTGTTTATAATGAATACATCCTATACATGCACACACATTTGAGTATCTTCACTTTGCATGTTCATTTGTAGTCAGCTACCAATAAGCTATGGCTCAATTGTTCACAGTAAAAAACACTGTGCAAAGTGAAGACTTTCTCTAAACATTGAAAGTAAGTTAGAAGTTTTAAATTAAAAAGAACTTTGTCTTTAAATATTCTCAATACTTCAGAAACATGATTTTTACCTATAAGGTTGATTACTTAATCCATGAGTGAATTTTAAAGAAACTTTGAAATTGGGAAAATATATGTGTATTTGTATTAGATGGTACACTCAGAAAGTGATATTTTATAAATAAAGAAAAAAAATTATCTTTTGGACAACAGCTGTTTCCTAGCAACACAGGAAACTATTACTCTTTGAATTAATAATAAACAATTACATATAGCAACATAAACTGTTCTTTAGGTTTTTTTTACAGAAAAGTGTAACAATTTCCCTTTCAAGCTTGGAGAGTAATTTCTACTGCTACTTTTAGCATCGTGACCGAATCCTAAGACTGTAGAAGATTGCTGCTGGATATGACTGTTGTTATTAGATCATTTAAGCATATTTGGTATTGTTACTGATGGTTCTGACCTCACACTCCTTGAAATTTATTGAACTTGGATAGATTCACATGAAATGTTCTTCTTAAAACATACATCCTTTTTCTATTATATTTAGGTAGACATAGTGAAGTAGACTTTATTTGGAATGCATTCTGGATATTAAAGGTGGTATTGGGAATCTCCTCATTTCACACCAGAAGTTTAAATGTTACTCATATATCATGGAAAATTTCAAGAGTCATTGTAATGTGCACAAATAGATCACCCTGGCATGTGTATTCCAGCTCAAAAGAGAATCATTAACTTCTCCTAACAAGCATGTTATTAAGTCAAAGAAAATGCATCTATCAGCTTCATGGGGTTTTGGTGAGATGAGAAAGAAGTGTAGTGGTGGATTGTCAGTGAAAAGTAATAGCAATCCCTAGTCTTTTCTACTTTGGAGTTATTGATATTAGATGATCATCAGCATCTTTTCTCAAGGCATCATCTCCTGGAAATAATAAGATTCACATTTTTTCCCATAAACTTTAGACACCTTTATGTATATTAACTTAATTTCAGTTCTAGGATCTCATTAGAATTCCAGATAATTGATAAAGCTTTCAAAGTCCGTTTCTCACTTCATCTCTTTCTAAATAAATGCAAACTATGATATTAAAAAATCAAAATTTGCTTTTATTTTCTGTACTTTTACCAAAATCTGTTTGTTTTCTTGGCATTTGTAGTAATAACAGAAAAATGCTCTGTAACTTTTTCATAAATATAATGCATTTTTACATCATAAATTATTAATAATAATGAATCATATGAATTACAGAATCATAGAAAAATAAGAATCGGATGGGACATTAAAGACCATGTTTATTTCCAACCCCTCCCACCATGGACAGGGACACCTCCCACCAGACCAGATTGCTCAAGGACTTGTCCAATCTGGCCTTGAACACTGCCAGGTTTGGGGCATCCACAACTTCCTGGGCACCCTGTTCCAGTGTCTCACCACCCTTACAGCCAAGAATTTCTTCTTAATATTTATTCTAAATTTTTCTTTCAGTTTGTACCCATTACTCCTTGTCCTATTACTACTGCTCCTGACAAAGTGCCCCTCTCTGGCTTCCTGGAAGGTCCTCTTTGGGGGGATCTCCACACAACTTTCTCCCAGCTCAACGGCCCCAGTTTTGCTTGTCTTCATAGAGGAGGTGCTCCAGTCCTCTTATCAACTTTGTAGTCCTTCTCTGGGCTTGATCCAACAGTTCCATGTCTTTTTACGCTGGGGAGTCCAGAGATACAGCACTCCAGATGAGGTCTCAGAAGAACAAGTTAGAGGAAGAAAATCACTTCCTTTGACCTGCTGACCACGCTCCTTTGGATGCAGCCCAGGGTTTCATTGGCTCTCTGGGCTGGGAGCACATGCTGCTGGCGCATGTTGGGTTTTTCATCAGCCCTCACCACCAGGTCCTTTTCCACAGGGCTGCTCTCAACCCAAATGTAGGACGTTTTTTGTTGAACCTCAGGAGATTTGCACAGTCCCTCTGGATTCCATCCCTTCCCTCCAGCACTCTGACCGCCCCACACAGGTCGGTGTCATCAGTGAACTTGCTGAGGGTGCCCTCGATCCCACTGTCTGTTGAACAGTATCAGCCCCAGGACTGACCCCTGAGGGACACCATATGAGAGCTAACGATGAATGGATGGTACATTATCAGATTGACTGTAGGACAGTGAACTATCAAAGAACATACAGAGCAAAAAACCACAACTCACCACCAGATCAAAACCCTCCAAAAAAAAGAGAAAAATCGAAAGTTTTTTGTATTGGAGACTAACAACTCAAATTTGCCTAGAATGGGAAGAATCATAGAAGCCTTTGAAGATTTGCACATCCAGAATGAAAATTACACAAAGGACCACTAATTAGTCTTTGTAAAATGGATAATACAGGGTAAGAAAATACTATAGCTTGCATATGATTACTGTTACAGATAAGAGAGGCAGCAAGATGAGAAAGGTTTCATTAAAGTTGCATGCTGCTTCTCTATTTCATTTTTAAGCTGGTTTACACAAATTTTCCACAAGATTTTCTTTGTATATTTTTTTTTTTACATTGGAACTATGCTATATTAATACCTTTATTCTAAGGAGTCATATTTGTGTCAGGGATATCAACAGTATAGTTTAGTATTGTGGAGTAGTCTTATCCATTAATTATATTTAATTTTTTCTGAGACACTCCATGAGCCTGGTTGTTTTGAAGAAGGGAAATTATCATATTTTAGCTGATATTATTGCTAAGCTCGGGCTTAGCATGATGGGCTTCATCATCTTGGGTAGGTCATGGAGAACAGGAGCGGTACCTGAGACTGAAGGAAAGACAGTGTCACATCTTCAAAAAGGCAAGAAGGAAAACCCAGGGAACTACAGACCAGTCAGCCTCACATCCATTCCAGGAAAGGTAATGAAACAGCTCATGATGGGTGTCATCTCTAAGCACATGGAAGACAAGATGGTTGTTGGGAGTAGTCGACATAGATTTTCTTCTAAAGGAAAATCTTGTTTGACCAATCTGATGGCCTTCTGTGATGGAATGACTGGGTAGATGAGGGAAGAACTGTGGATGTGGTCTATTTGAACTTCAGCAAGCCTTTTTACTTGTCTGTGGTAACATCCTCAAGGATAACCTAAGGAAGTTTGAGCTGGCTGAGTGAATAATGAGGTGGATTGGAGCTGGCAGAGCTCAGAGGACTGTGATCAGTAGCACAGGGCCTAGTTGGAACCCTTTAGTTAGCATTGCTGCCCAGGAGACAGCACTGGGTCCAGTTTTGTTTGTCCATCAATGACCTGGATGAAAGGACAGAGAGTCTCCTCAGCAACTCTGCTGATAATAAAAACTGGAAGGAGTGTCTGACACACCAGGAGGCTGTGCTGACATTCTGTGAGACCTGGACAGGCCAGAGAGCTGGTTGAGAGGAGGGGCCTGGACCAGGACAGGGGGTCAACCTGCTGGAAAAGCTGAGGGAGCTCAGCTTGTTTAGCCTGGAGAAGATGGAGTGGAGACCTGACCAATACATGCAAATATCTTCAGGCCAGGTGCCAAGAGAATGAGGACAGGCTCTCTTCAGTGGTTCTCATTAACAGGATAAGAGTCAACAGGCACAAACTGAAATACGAGAAGTTCCAGTTGAATATGAGGAAGAACTTACTTACTCTGAAGGTGACAGAGCACTGAAACAAGTTTCCAGATAGGTGAGATGTCCTCTTCTCTAGAGATATTCAAAACCTCTCCAGATGTGAACTTGATCTACACCAATCCGCTTCAGCAGGGGGATTGGACTAGATGATCTAAAAAATCCCTTCCAACCTCAAACCTTCTGCGACTCCATGACTTCATTTTCTTTCACAATTTTTGTAGAGCTGAGAACAGTTTGACAGCACCTGAGGCTTAGATTGACTATAAATTGAAAGTACCCAGTCAGGTTCTTATTCACAGTGTGACAGTCTAGAAGATCTCACAGAACTTTGCAGTGGAGATTCTCTAGGTCTATTATTAAATCAGACACAGCGGTTTATAGACCAGAAGTCAATAATGGTCTTCACCCAAATGCCACTGTCCATTGCAAAAGTTCATAAGTAAGTATTTTCAGCAGAATGATGAAGTGGAATAAAACCTCTGGATTTCAAGAGTTTTTACTTGTTACTTCTATATAAAATTGATTTTATTTTTGTCTTTAAACCACCAAAAAAGCCTTTCATCTCTTTATTAGGAAGATAGAGGGTTTTCAGTGTTATGTTTTTAAGAAAGAGTGCCAAAAGATAGAAACCTAAAAAGCAAGACAGAACCTTTGAAAGACCCTGTCATTTTCTCATAAATTCTGCCTTGAGTGCAAGTGCAAAACAGAATCACAGAAAGAGCAGAGCTTTAATTCTCCATGTAGAGTAGGGATTTTGACTGAAAACAAGATTGGATCCTCATGCTCCTTGTGGCTGTGATTAAAATCAAGTGCAACTAAGTTATATTCACATCCTAACAGAAGTTGTAATGGTACTGGAATTATAGGGTAAAATGCAGCTGCTACTCCCTGGCTGTGGCACCGTTGGTATGCTCCATGATTATTCCCCAACAGTAAGCACCTACTAAGGGGGATGGAATGGAGGGTGGAGCAGAGTGGGGACACCATGTCATATTGAGACCCTGTGGAAATTCTTTCAGGGAGGGGAATTCGGTGGTACTTTGCAGCTGAGGAATCACACAGCAACTGTCAAACAGTGGAGAGAGGAAAAAATGTCCTGCTGATGAGCCAAAAACTGTGATGAAATCTCTCTCCTTAGAACTTGGTTCATTATAGCCTAATTTTAAGATTAACGTGCACATCCACCCCAAAGTTGCCCACCTCCAAGGTACAATCATCTCTCACTGGACACGTCCAATATGATTTTTTAATGGTATCATTAAAAAGCAAAGCTAGAGAATTTTACACCAATTTGGAACAATGGGAGGCAGGACTAGAGTCACCTGAGCTCTACCTAAACATAAGGAGACAGTATAAAGATAGGTCGAGAATGGAGGAAAAGTTAGAGAAGACACCATCATAATTTCTGGGATCAGTCAACAGGCTGAACCTTCTTTCTCCCTCATAGGGACACCTGTTGGATAAGAACTATACTCTCTGCACGCTGAATACTTGGGGATTTGAGACAGTAATTTGAACATGTTTTTTCAGTCAGATGCTGTCACCAGTAATCCTCAAAGCTTAACCTGTCGCAAAATTATATTATTATAAAATTATAAAGAGTGTTACGCTGTAATGTGTTGGTGAGTCCTTCATGGGTGCTGGCAGACACTGGCAGTGGGTAAAGTAGGAGTAAAGTAGGAGACCCACTTGAGTAGGAGACCTTTACTTGAGTAAAGTAGGAGACCTATTGAGGGGTCAAAAGTGGAAGAACTGCTAAGGGGCCTCCCTTGTGCTGTAGGTGTGTGTCCCTGAATAAGTCAGTAAAGTGCCCTCCAGTCCAGCAGCATTGCTCAGTGAAGAGCTCCTCTAAAGGGAACGGACTGCTCAGGTACAAGGCTTTCCTTTCAAAAAAAACACAAAGGGTCAAGGAAATCTCCTTACATTAAGGCTTGAGGAAATCTCCTCCTCTTCACATGACAGCTCCTTCTTCCTAAAAGAAGAACTTAATTGTGCACTCTGGTGCATTTCAGGTTGTCCAGTGTGTCAAATGTTACATCAAGGTGATGATCCATATTCTACTGCTGAAAAACAGAAGTTCCTATCCTCACAGGGCTATTTCTTTCACTATCATATATTGGCTGTGAGTAACAAAAAGAAAATAAATTTCTATAGATTCGTGAATAAATATTCATGGATATGTATATGGATGGACCTGCCTATAAACACGAATATCATAAATATAATATTTGTCATCTTTTAAATTAAGCTTCTTTCTGTGATATTTAAAATTTGGGGAAGAAAAATGAAGTTATGATTTCTATCTATTAAAAGTGAAGTGAACCTTTGAGCTTCCTTTTTTTTGCCTTAAAAATATATTTGCAACTTTTAGTCAGCTTTAGTCTTGGCCAAAGTGTTTGACAGAGTTTTCAGCTAAATTTGTTCTTGTTATAAAATGCTGGACTCACATCTACACTGAAGGTAGGTGTCATGTATTGTTTATTTGCTGTCTTGTAGATGAGACATTTGAAAATAGAAAATACACAGGCTCGACAAACCAGCCATGTTTTTCCACTATGAACTTTATCTTTGTCAGTGCAAACATAGATAAAAAACATCAGAACTGGAATACAAATATTTCCTTACATTTGAGCTTCTGACTAAATTCTCAGGTTCTCAGTTCAAATAATCACCTTCCAAATTTCCCTGAGAATCTTTTTGATATCTTTTGAGACTACCTCTTTGAGTTTGTTATTTACCATTGTTTGTATATTTTAGGAACTTAAAATAAATTTCTGATTATTAGCAAGTTGTTTTACTGAATTCACTATTACATAAAATTTTATATATTTGTTGGCTCTTTATTTTAGTATTGTCTGAAAGACAGAAAGCTTTTCCTCTTGCTGAAACTGAAAGCAAAGGACGTTATTAGCTGAGCATGGATATTTTAATAGGGCTTTCAAGTCCTCATATATACTCAGTTATTTAGTTCCCAGAGGCTTTATTTTTAATTTATCTTTAATATGAATGTGCCTCATTATTTTAAATGCTAGCAAGTATACAGGGGCTCATAAGGGATAAAAATGATACTGTTGTCCATATCACAAAATTAGCAAATATTTTCTGTTGTCCTTATATATTTTCTTATACTCTCTACATGCAATAACTCAATGGTTAAAACATTTGATGCTGCTTTTAATGATGGAGCTGAAAAAACACTTTTTTTCTTTTTAACTGGTGAAAGATACAGGGCACAATTCAACATTTAATACACAGCCCTCCTGATATTGCTGGATTTTGGAACATGTCTTAAGTGAGCTGTACATTCCTGATTCACTCGGGAAATTAGTCCCAAAACTACCTCGCAAGACATGACCTCACCCTTATAATAAGCACTGGACAATTTGTTTTAGTAATGGGTATAATGGCAAAAAGCCAACGAGGATAGGGGAGAATCTTGTCTGTTATTTTTGTCAGCCTAGGAATAATGTAAGCTTTGTACAATATGCAAAACATCACTTAGGAGCTGTGCCTAAACTGCAAAGGATGAACTCTGCTCTCTGCCATAAGCAGACAGCTCTCAGTGAGAACAGTGGGTATAGTCTATGCATGTCTGAATTTAAAATTTCTTCTAGACTGCATGGTTTTTTGGTGTTATTTGATTTTTTTTTCCCCAGTGGACCCTCTCTCAAATTCTTTCCCTTTCATCTGATTGAATGAGACAATTATCTTATTCTGTTACTATACCATTATCTTTAGTTCAGTTTCTCAATCAAAACATTTCAATTGCGAGCCCCTTTATTCTGTGAGCACTTCAGAGTAAGGGTTGTTTTTCACTCTGCATTTAGTGCTCAGGAGTATATTGTTTTTTAGACCCATGGTACTCTAAACTTTAAGCAATACATGAAAACTTTTTAAAGAAAACACAAATTGGGTAAGAATTGTGTACTTGCATCTGATTTACTTTGAAACCTTCACTTCACACTCTGGTACCCAGCATGGAGAAGGCAGAGATTTTTCTCATTTATATTTACTAACCGTTGATGTAAACAATTGCAGTTAATGATGTTTTCACAAAATACTGTGTAGTCTTAATTTTTGTAATGGCCTTCATACCTAGGAAAGATAGATAAATGTAACACTGGAAAGCAAGAGATACATTTTTTATTGTTGCAATCAACTCACCTCAAAAATAATGGACCTTGAAAATTGAGAGATTTTATGATTCATATTTCTGTTTGCAATAACCATTTGACACACTTAGATCTAAGATTCACATAAACATTTTTTCAGAAATGAGACCTTAAGACTAATTATGACATTTTATAAAAGCAATAGGCAATTATCTTAATGAGAAAGAAAATTGTTTTGACTTTAATTAAAATGAATTATTTTCTTACTTTTATATTATGTATTCATACAGATCTCAATGTTTCTTCTACTCCTGAATGTGGACAATATACATTCACACACACATACATACACACACACACACACACACACACACACACACACACACATATATAGATATACACACACACACACACACACACACACGCACACATAGACCAACAAAGCTTCATTTAAAGAAAAAGATTTAAAATTTTATAGGATCAGGGAAACGACAATTACAAAGGAAAGTACAGAAATGTTCAAAATAATGTATGATTTAGGGACAGCACATAAAATCATCTCTTCTAGTAACTAGATGTGACAGCTTATAGAACTGAAAGGCAACCCCTTCCAAATGAATAGAAAGTAAATAAATATATACACAATTCACCATTACCTTGAGATAATTATTCCACAACTTGCCTGCTAGGTCAAGGCTCAATAGGATTCAAATCATCCTAATATGTTCATGGACAACAAGAATCACTATACTTAAAATAGGAAAGTCACAAAGTCAATGTGTAAAAACTATAAACCATTATTAGACATGTAGGATGAAGAAAAGCTTCTTCCATGTCAGTCCACAATCACACATTAATGTTTCCCCTGTATATTAAATTCGTTATTGTCAAAAAAACCCCACAGATAACCGGACTTCTGGCCTGGACTAAGAGTTATTACAGAAGTGTCTCCTGCTGATGAAAATGGTCTTAATTTTGCTAAGAGTCATGAAAATACAGATTCCTGTATAAAATCATAGAATCATAAAATGGTTTATGTTCAAAAATACCTTAAGGATCATTTATTATCAATCCCCATGCCATAGACAGGATCATCTTTCCTAAAATCAGGTTGCTCAGGGGCCTATCCTACCTGGCCTGGAATGCATTTGGGGATGGGGCATCCACAGCTTTTCTCGCCAACCTCTCACCACCCTCACAGTAAAGGTTTTCGTCCTTGTATCTAATCTAAATTTACCCTCTTCTAGTTTAAAACTATCCCCCCCTTGACCTATCACTACATGCCCTTGTAAAAAGTCACTCTTCATCTTTCCTGCACTCCCTCCAGTTACTGGAAGGCAATGCTAAGGTCATCCTAATGCCTTCTCTTTTCCAGGCTGAATGACTGCAATTCTCTCAGCCTTCCCTCATAGGAGAGGTGCTTTATCCCACTAATCATCTTGGTGTTCCTTCATTTAGGCTCATTCCAACAGGTCTATGTGCTTCATGTTCTGGGGACCCTGGAACTGGATGCAGTGGGGTCTCACCAGAGTGGAGGGGCAGAATTATGTCCCTCAAATGGCTGATCATGCTTCTTATGATTCAGACCAGGATATAAATGGTGTTTTGGGCTGTAAGTGCACATGTCCAGCTTCTTATCCACCAACACCTCCAAGTTCCTCTCTCAGACTCTTAATCTTTTCATCCCCCAGCCCAGATTCATACTGGGGGTTGCGCCAAATCAGGTGCAGCACCTTCTCTTGGTCTTATTAGAACCCATAAGATTCCCATGAGCCCACTTGAGCTTCTCAAAGTGTCTCTAGATAACATCCCATCCTTCAAGTGTGGCAACCACTCTCTTCTGCTTGGTGATGTCTGCAATTTGCTGAGAGGGCACTCAATGCCCTCGTCTATGTCATTAATTAAGATAATAAATAGCACTGATCCCAGTACAGACTCCTGAGGGATGCCACTCATCACTGATGTGCATCAGGATTCTTAGCTGTTGACTACTATCTCTAGGATGCGACCATCCAATTAAATCCATATCCACCTAAAATGAGTACTTCATGTCTCAAGTCCACAAAATGTCTCTCAGTCCTTGTATGCATATTTTACTTTTGCTGAATGTCATGGTTTAGGAATGTCACTGCTTGGTTTAGTGTCCCAGCCCCCACCAAGGCTATCCCAAATCAGATACTGTTTATTTGCTCTCCCCCTCTTCCTTCCCCTTTCCCCTTTTCACTTTGGGGATGGACTTGAAAACTGGAAGTACAAAAAGATGATAAGCATGGGTTGAGATGAGAAATAATTTACTGGAAAGAGGAGTGAGTTAAAAATTGAACAGTAACAATATTAATAAAAAAAGTATGCAAAAAAAGAGTTCACATACAAAAGTACTCACTGCACTCCTCCCTACACCACCATGCCCTTCTTCTCACTGCAATAATGACCTGAGGTGATATGAATAACAATCTAGACATTTCCACAGGGGTCCCAGCCCTTCCTGCTCACAGATACTGAGAAAATTTAACTCTGTGCTGGCCAAAACCAGGCCACTGGATCATTAAATACAAGAACATTAAAACCATTGCACAATAAGCTACCTATTTTCCTTGGAATTATTTTTTTCATATTAAATGGGAACCTCTAAGGTGAAAATGTGGCAGAGAAAGAAGGAAAATAAAATTTTTACTGTTCAGGAAGGGTGGACAGAGTTTGGATACCTCAACATCAAGTTTTCTTTTTGTTTTTTTTTTTGTTTTCCCTTCTCATTTCTCTAGTCCATGTGAGCTCAGGTCATGCCAGGCTAAAATTTTCAAAATACTCAGCCAATTAAGGTAATTCTGATGGTGTGTACTACTGGCAACTGTTAGTATAAGATACTCTGAAACTTGTGTAAGTCACCATGCCAAAAAGTAATTGGTGGCAGTATTCCAGAAAGAATTAAATTCACTGAATAGCTGTTAATAAGGTTTTTACTCAGGGGTATTTCTCTCTCATGCTCTGTGTTAGTAACCCTAACAACAGAACTCTCCCTCGTGAATTAGTGAAATAGACTAGATAAAACAATGTAAATGGAACATATAAAAATTTCTATTAAATGATTCAAAGCTTAAAGACTTTCCCTAATCCCCTCATCAATTATAATAGAACATTTCACATACACATAAGATGCAGAGATTTTGATGAATCATGTAAGAAATACATATGTGTATATTTGCACATGTATGTACATGCATGCCTGAAAGAAGGAAGATGGTTTTGTCTCCTGTATCACAGTCATAGAAGTAATTCACATAATGACGAAGAAATCATGGACAAAATAGCAGTAGAGAATTACCAAAGACTATTCTTCAACTGCAACATGGGCAAAAGATCTCTTATTACAGACATATTATAGAGAGTGGTGTGTGGTTCATGTGAAGAGTATGGATTTTAGGAATTTTGGAAGTCCCCTGTAAATCAGAGTTCTCCTTTTCACCTTGAGGATTTCTCGTTAGCATTTACAGCTTTTTCCCATAGTCTCATCTCAACATCATAACCATATAACAACCAGCCTAAACTTTCTTTGCGTCAATCAAACAAAATGGGATTGAAATCCCACATTTAAATATCTTCATTTGTGAAAGTGTTATACTCTCCTGACTCCATTACTCATGAAGCACCCACAGGCACACTAAACTAGTGCATATAGTAAGATCAACAGTATATAGATTTGGTTCAGGTTGCTCTGAAAAAAATCTGTGTTATGAACCATGGGTCCTCTGTAAACACATTTTTCTGTAAAGCTTGAGTCAGCTCCCAGTGAAACTGTGCCAAAAGATATCTGGGAGGAACATGTCAGCAAGTACTTAGAAGTAATCCTCTCATCTTTCCTCCAGTAATTCATTTTGCAGTACCCTTTCCTGTCAAACTGGAGATGAAAAAATTGCGCCCTCTGTGCTGATGAGATTGATTTATTTTACAGGCAGTGTTGTAACTAGTTTATGTAAAATGAAATGTGTGTCACAAATAATAAACTACACAGTATCACTGAATAAAGGAGCAAAGTGCTTCTTTATACTCACGGAAAGACTTATTTTTGAGTAGGACAGAAATATCAAAAGAATGTTTTCTGATGTGTTATTCTGATGGCACAAATACTACAAAACTTACTTAGCATGAATCATGGAGAAACATGTCAACCTATTCATTTTAATGAATCTTTCTGTTTAAAACAGTGGTCACTTCAGAATTTCAAGAAAGTTGGAGAGGATTTCTGGTGTTCAATGATTAGGGATGTCAGTAGGTCCACTCTACACAGAGAATTTAGGAAAGAAGAGAGAGATATTTTTGAACTGTTGAGAGAAATGGAGAAAACTGAACAAAAAGTATTATCAAATTTACATGTGCATCCCTCTGTTTATGAAAGTACTATTTTACTCTAAGTACTGCATAAAGTCAAGATGACAGGGGAAAATAATTGTGTACTAAATTATGTTTTGTTTGTAACACTGGCTTTATTCTGACTTCCATTTAAGTGAGCTTTCCTAATGTCTTTTTGGAAAAAAAAAATATAAGGAAGAAGACGGATGCGACGGATGCTACAGATTTACTTGAATTCACTTGAGCATCCTACTTATCTATAGAATGAGACTTCAGCTTGTCTCTTCAGCTTGTGCTACAGCAGCTGTTCCACTGTATATGATCATGTAGTGTACTGGGTCCTATTATTCAGTGGTTAAGAATAGGATGCAAGTGAAACTATATATTTACAGGACCTTCTGCTTTCTCTGGGATAGAAAAATATTTGATTAATAGTAACAGCATGAACTTGAATATGTATCTCACAAATTACAACCTTGATGACAATTCTAACTGCTCGAGCTTGTCTTTACTGCATTTTGACTAAATTTTCTGTCTGAATATGCTCAAAAGGAAGGCAAAGATAAAATAAAATACTTTCAACATTTCAAAAAAAACTGCAGGGTTCTGGGAAAAGATGTAATTCCAGTATGACTTTTTTAATAGAGGACATTATTTTCAAGTTGTTTTGGCAGGGTCACTGAAATATTCCTCTTGTGTTAATGGTCTTTAAAAAACTTTGGTGAAGTTATAGAAGTATGATACATATTCTAATAGCAAATAAAGGCTGGTTCTTGTCAAATGAAAGAATGTAAAAAATTTCAGGACCTCCATGCATGGAAAATTCCACCATGTATTTGGGTGTCCTAATTTCTGAGAAACTGGCAGCTGAATTAAAATAATTTTCCATAAAAAGGGAAACATTTTCATTGAGTAATATCTGGTTCTTGGTTGGTTCCTGGGTCAGTATGTATCTATGCTTTTTGCTAGGGTTTTCTTACAAGTCTGACACCTATATATAAGAATCAAACAAATTTTTCATATAGACCATATTAAAGAAATATTTACACCTTGAAGAAATTCAGTGATCTTTTTTATAGCCTAACTTATAGCAAGTGGAGTATGACACTGTGACTTGACCTCA
Organism: Lonchura striata; assembly: GCF_050655825.1. Classification (NCBI taxonomy): domain Eukaryota; kingdom Metazoa; phylum Chordata; class Aves; order Passeriformes; family Estrildidae; genus Lonchura; species Lonchura striata. The sequence continues at coordinate 59,115,951 of NC_140704.1, forward strand.
GTTTCTGGTTCTGTCTCTGGTTTCCTTGGAGACTTTCTGCAGGTCACATCCTCACCCTTTGTGAATCATAGAAAGGCCAGGGTTCAAAGGAATCTTAATGATCATCTCTTCCGGCATGTGTCAAGTGAAAGAAGATCAGATTAGATATTAGGAAAAAAACAATTACTGAAAGAGTGCTTGGAATTAGTTTCCCAGGAGGGTGGTGGAGTTACTATCTCTGGAAGTGTTCAAGTGACATCTGGATGTAACACTTAGGGATATAGTTTGGGAACTGTTATGTTTTTGCTGGGTTGACAGTTTTACTACATGACCTAGAAGATCTCTTCCAACCTTGACTATTCTGTGATCTATTTCCAAAATTCTCTGTCATAGAATGGGCACCTTCCAATAGACCAGGTTACTCAAAGCCACAGCCAATCTTGCCTTAAACACTTCCAGCAATGGGACATCCACAACTCCTCTGTACCACCTGTACCAGTGCCTCACCATCCTCACAGTAATCAAATACTTTCTAAAATCTAATCTAAACCTATTCTCATTCAGTTTAAAAAAATTTTGCTTTGTCTTGTCACTTCATGTCCTTGTAAAAGGTCATCCTCCACATTTCTTGTAGTTTCCCTTCAGGTCCTGCAACACTGATGTAAGGCCAGACAACCTTCTCCATGCTCAGCCCCATCTTTCTCGGCCTGTCTTCATAGGAGAGAAGGTTCAATCCTTCTCTAATCATCTTTGTGGACTCCTCTGGACTAACATGGGTCAGTGGTGCGGGCCACAGAGCAGGGTGCAGAACTCCAGGTGAAGTCTCATGAGGGCAGACTAGAAAGGCAGAATCACCTGCCTGGATCTGCTGGCCATGCCTCTTTTGATGCAGCCAGGACACAATTGGCTTTCTGGTCTGCAAGTGCACATTGCCAGGTCACATTCAGCTTCTCATCAACCAACAGCCCAAGTCCTTCTCCTCAGGGCTGCTCTACACTCAGCCCCTTCCCTCAGTCTGTATCTGTTCTTGGGATTGTCCTGGCCCTTGGACTTGGCCTTGCACTTGGCCTTGTTGAACTTCATATTCACGTTGTCATCAGTGGTACTAATTTGATGCATTTAATCCTTCATTTCTTTAACTTTTATTAGCAGTGTGAAAAAAGCAAGAACCTCAGAAGTTCTGAAACAATTCTTAGCTATTTCTGCAACATTTTTTTGATTTTGTGTAAACCTTGTTGGATAATTCAGCTTCAGGTGTGGAGCTTCCTGAAGCCCTCCATTTTGGCAGACACATTTCTGGTGAAGAAATAATTGGCTGAAATACATCACTCAGGTCCATTCTGATTTGCTTCTCTGTAGGAATCCAAAATTCAGTAAGGTAAGAATAAATTGTTCTGGGGATCATCTGACTTAAACTGAAAACTAATGTAAGTAGTCAGGAAAAACACTTTTAGTCAGATTAAAAAAAAAAAAAAATCTAGAAAAAAGCACTCTGAGTATTGGCAGAAGATCCAATGCAACTGAATATTACTTTTTGATTCTTAATTGCAAAGAAGAGAACAGAGTCCTAGAGAAGGATTACTTGATGATTGAAGTGATTGAAATTGGCTAATCTGAGGTGCACTTGCAAACTATTTTGCTTTACAAATTCTTTATATACTTTCTTTCCTTATTTGAAATGTAGACATTCTCTGTTTAGTAGCCTCATTTAACTTTATCAACATTTGAGAAATAATGCAATTGATCTGAAGGCAATTAAGATTGTCTTCTCTGTTTGTTTTAAAAGATGTTGATAATGAAGTTTGGTAACACTAAGATTTCACCTCATTCTTTTTCTTTCCATTTGTAAAATTTTCTTCTCTATTATGCTTTATACTTAGTCTGATTCTGTCATACTTTACTCAGTCTTAAAAATATATTTTTAATTTAATTAATGGAAACTAAAACCAAAATGTGAAGTGATCTCTATATTCATGATATATATCTTCTATTTTAAGAAAAAACATTTTGAAAGGAAATACGTGGTACAAATTCCCTCTATATGACTTTCTAGAAGTATTTCACAATACCTTTAACTCCTTATTTTTAATCCTAATTTCAGGTAAAATGTAAACATTTCTTGTTTTAAAGCTTACAGATTACTATTAAAAGAAACAAGAATTCCTGCCAACTCTTGGCCACTCTAAAAAAGAAATCATTATGGACTAAAATGAGCTGCTTCTTACTGCAAAATTTTCCATTTATACTGGTAGATCCCTACAAGTAAGTGCTCATAAACTGTGTCCATGATGAGTAGTATAGTTTGCAGTCAGAGGATGACAATTTGTATCAAATTTTGAGGACCAGCAGATGGTGCTATTGAAGATGGCTATCTTGTTTAGTCTTGTTTAGTTGTTTTTTTTTTCCTGACAAAAACTGGCCATAAATTCTTAAGAACTTCATTTACTGTCAGTGAAGGCCTGGTGCTTTTCAAAAACTGTGGATGTTCTTTCTATATAAGGCTGTATATCCACTGGTGTTATTTTCTTAAAGATATGTTATGGATTTAAATCATATAAGCAACCTGATATTATATGGTGCAAGAAATTGGAGTATTTTCCTTGCTGGAATGGAGGGATCAAGGAAAAAATCAGTAATATTCCAGTTCTTTAAGGTCTAAATAAAGCAGCTGGAAATTACTGTAATTGGAAGTGTTTCATTAGACTCTCTTAGGTATAGAAATGTAAAAGGACTGTGCTTCCAAGCACATAGCATAAGTTTTTTCTAGACAAGCAAAACACAAGTGAAACATTTCAAGACAGGGATATCATTAAATCAATGACAGTCTTTTGACAAATGCTGCAATTTATCAAAGGTACAAAGCTTTCTGTATTTGGAGCAGAAATTGGTCATCAGTTCCAGTAAAAACTAGGGCAGAAAAGGAAGAAAAAGTGGACAAAGACTTAAATTTAAAAACATAATAAAAGTTACAATAAAAAGATGCAGTGACTTTTCTTAACTAATACCAAGGAAAAGATAAGCCTTCCCCTTTGAATTTTATTTTTGGAACCATTGAACAGAGATCTGTAAATGCCTCTGTGACCAGGTTGTTCATATGCAGATACAGAGCCTGTGGCACAAGACATTCAGTGAAAGAAGGCAAGTATGAACTGCCTTTCTCTCAAGGGTTTTACATGATCTTTTTATTTTCTGCAACATAAATTACAAAATTTGAAAAAAAAAAAAGAAGAAAATAAATAAAAGATAATGAAAGAAACAAAACCTGCATGTAATCCTGTTCAAACTCTCAGAATCTCTAGTCTCTGGCACCCCACACAGTTTTCTATCTGTCTGTGCATTTCCTAATATTTTTGCCACACCTATGTGTAAACCAGAACTAACCATCTATGAAAATAATGGGCAGAGACAACAATGGAAAGTAATACATTTATTTTCAATATCCCAAAAAAGATTTTTTACCCAAATCAGGCAATTTGGTAAATAAGATAGAGTACTAATAATTTTAATTGTGGATAAATTGTGGAAATTTTGGAATTTGTAATTTGGAAAAAATTAAGGATATTTTTCCAATTGCTTAAAAAATAAAGTTAAATGTAGGCTGGTTTATCCCAACCTTTAGTCTCTCTCCTTAGACAACCAGAGAAAGATCTTTAAACAAACAAATCACATTTCTCCTACAATCAGATTAACTTCCCAAGTCGCTTTACACAGCTCACTGAACAACTGCTAAATAATGACAGATTTTGGGCCAAGCAGATCTGGCTTAGATCTGAGCTTTTCGATCCAGTGGAAACATGCTTAATATCCAGTCCCCTGTATTTCATAATTCTGATACAGGTACCTGTGTCTGTGTGAATTGTGTGAAAGTAGAAAAGTCCTGCTATTTCATGACTGCAGACAGACATTTCCCCACCTCAGATTTCTGCCTCTCCTCATTGCTCCTTCAGCACTTACCACAGACATTCAGAGCAGCCTTGGTTTCAGGCATACAACAAGAAATGAGTGATGCAGCTGGCAACACACACCTTATTTTTCAAGCTTCGATTGCATTCTAGGGAATATGAAACACAGGCTTTTCACAACCTTTTTGCTAGACAGTTGATTGTGCCAAAGGAGGATGGAAGAATCAAAGGACAGTATGAGATGGCAACACAATTAAGAGAAAAAAAAAAAAAGTCATGCATAAACATTTTTATTTTACATTTTGGTTTGGATTTATTTGGTTTGGGGAATTTTTTGTTGCTCTGAGAGCAATGATCTTCCTAGAAAAAGACAATGAGAAAGAAAGGCAGCACAGTTAGGGATTAAGCACATCAAAATGGAACCATGTGGTAGTAAGGAGCATGAGTCCTTCAGTTTAATGCAAGAAGCAAGATGTCTCACTATTCAATTTCAAAGGATGTTGTCCTGTCTCTTAATGACAGCTGTTGTAAAAATTAGAAGTAATTTTTTAAAATTTTAATTGTTAAAGTCACCCAGGGTATTTCAGAGTTGTAAAGTGAGTGATACCTAACACAGATCTGCAGTATGTCACAATCACACTATAGGGACTAGAAATAGGGACAAAATTAAAAATTAGACTCTGGTTTTCTGTACCCCGCTGAACCTCTTTGAACTGAGAACAAGTCCAGGGAGAAATACATTTTATCTTCTAACACAATGCTGTAGATCAGATGTAAATACATTATCAGAAGGGATATTTAGACAATTTTTTCCACTTCAAAAAATATGTTACTTTTGCAGGTGTCCCAAAGAATTACTATATAGGTACTGTCTACTGTCTGGGCCTTTATCTACATCAGCAAGTTTTGCCTACCTAATCACTACATGGTGCAAATCTGACTGTTATGCTCATCCTTGCTTGCTTACTTCCAACAAAAAAAGCATTTTCTGGATCCTGAGTGTCCTAGATTGCAAGGCAAGATGTTTGCCATCTGTTAGAGGTGTGGCAGTTATCTACTGTTAATTGGGCAGTTTTCTTTATCTCTTCCACAAACCAATCCTCTCCCGTGGGAAGACATCTGCTGTTAATGGCCTATTGAATGTCACTGCATGACTGCTAAAAGTTACAACATTCCATTGTGAGATGCTCTGCCCAGAAGGAGGATCCAAGCATTCCTAACTGGATATAACCTGAGTTTTTGGGACCCCAGACTCAACCTTTCTACTGGATTCCCAGAGGAACAGCTGCCTTTTCCACTGGATCTTCAGAAGAAGACTACACCCTTCTACAGGATCAGTGCTCCAACACAAACATATCTGCCACTCCAGGAGGACTGCAGCCATTCCAATTTGGACGGTTCAATTCCAAACACCTTGACTAACAGGATGTCAGGTTGTATTCTGACTGTCAGTGGTTTCTTTTTTTTTTTTTCTTTTTTATTATTGTATACATTTTGTTTTCTTTTCCTCATAAATTGTACTTCTGACTTGGAGTCTCTTACTGGTTTTGTTTTCAAACCAGACCACTGAGGTTTTTGGGCGTTTTAAGTCCACATTCCATAACAATTCTTCTCAGTATATCTGTAGTGTGGCATCTGTGCAGAAAGAGCTCTCTTTGGAAAAGACCTTGTGGTAGCCTACATCTCAGGAAGGCCAATACACTTGGCATTTCTGCAGGTTTCAGTGTCTTTAGAGAGGTGCCTTGTCAGGGAGATGATAGCTGGACACAGACAGAGTGATCATTAATAACAGCATTTATTAGAACCAGCCGTCAAGCTGTGGGACTATGATGCGCTTTAAAAAAATCACTAAGTGGTGTGCTATGATGAAAAATATTTTTGTTTGTGCCTGAATGATAAATATTAGTCATAGATGCAGTATTGTTGACAGTTCTCTGAGAGAAAAGCCTGGATAATATTTTAACACATAATACTACACATTGCATGCATTTTGTATACTTAACATTTTTATCGCATGCAAAAAAGAAAAGTAAAAGGAATTAAACTCAATCATTCCATGAAAAACAAATATAGAATTATGTCACATCTGTTAGTCAGATAACAAAAATATTTGAAGAATGTTTCATTAACATATTAAAAGACCTTATAAAAGCAACAAAGGGATTTATCATGGTGCTAAAAAAAGTATGTTGAAAATTCTTAAAAACATTGAACAATATTTTCCTGGAATTAAAACAAACAAAACCAATGTGAGGAGAGTACAAGCTGTTTATCACAGAATCACAGAGTAATTTGGGTTGGAAGCGACATTTCAAAGGCACTTAAGGACCAGTTAGTCCAACTGCCCTGCAACGAGCAGCAACATCTGCATCTAGATCAGGTTTCTCAGAATCCAACCTGACTTTGAATGTTCCCAGGGACTGTGAATGTACCTTCTCTGGGCTTTATCTTTATGCTTATGGAAGCTCTGACCCTCAAGGATTTGCCATACTTTGTTTTATTCTCCACATGTCCAGAATGAGTTGCTAAAGACATGGGTTCAATGGGTTTGTTTAGTGTCCTAGAACACCAGCACAGCAGCACAAAGAGTGAATATTGCTAGTAGTGCATTGAAAGTCATAGGATATTGGGGCAATTTATGCAGTTATACGCATCATTTTGAAGACTTATGGTGTTCTGGGGCACTGTCCCCTCTGCTTCTTCCAGGCTCTGCTCCTTCTTCCACAGGTCTTCTGTTTCCTCTCCAGTACTGGATCCTCTCTGTTCCTCATCGCTCACTCAAAATTTTCATTTGCACTTCCTGATCTAAGTCAGTCTTCGAATGCTGTGTAGGGTTTCTGACAAACACACTGATCAAGAAAGGTAATATGACTGTTCAAAGGGACAAAATAATGATGAAATCCATCTACACTTCTATTTTCCTTCTACACTTTGTCCCCTATAAAAAAATCTCATACTGATATGTAGAAGAACAAAGTATTTTTCTTCTTTTTACTTTTTAAGTGCAGAGATTTTCTCCTGTGTGATGATCTTAGTCTCAGCCACAGGGAATGGTGCTTAAGAGGAGTTTAAAGCTGTATGGAACAATTTAAGGAACTTATTACATATAATGTTCTTAAGGCTGCAATTTTTATTCCTGAGAGTGTTAAGACTTTTTATTGTCCTTCTAGTACCTAACTGTACACAGAAAGGATCTCCATGGATTTCACTACATGTTGGCACTGAAAAGTATCTTGGGAAAAAGACCTACATGCATTTTTATTAAAAATAGTGAGATCATCTACTAAAGTGTCCAGGATCCATCTATTGACCAACAGGCACCTTAACATAATACTTAGGTCTGTTTCTGCTGCTTTGCAACACACCCCAGAAAAGCAGCCCTCTTTTCCTGCCCTTACCTCTGTGCCAACTGTGTTACTTTCAGCGCTTTCTCAGCATGTTCATGAATGGTCTATCTGAGACCAATACACTATTTTAATATATTTCTTATTAGAAGAAGCACAGGATTGGTCATCAAAGCACAGATATTCAATTAGGCAAATATTAATTTGCTCTTGTGTTTTTGTTCATAGTGGCAAGGCACAGCTTTGCTGGCAGGGATGCAGCTGGCTTATTTCTGTTTGCAGTATCAACATTTAACAGCGGCTCCAAAGTTTTCTTGAGCTGTATGCAAAACATACCTCTAAATATTGTATAAAATAATAAAGAGTAAATATAAATAACATAAATAGGAGAGATTGGTAAAAGTAGATAATTCTTTTAAAAGTCGTCAGAGTCCATCTGCCCTTGCAAAACCATGAAATATTGGTCTCAGACTGAACACAGCCTCTCTGGCAAGATATTCTGTCATCATCCACCATCCATCATCAAATCCACCACCTTTTTTATGATCACTTTTTTGCAGTTTCTTTCAATTCTATACAATGTCTGGACCACTTCAGTTTTTCTCCCTTTCACTCCTTCTTTATATGCTGCACTTTCTTGTTCAAAACATGACATTCAGATCAGAAGTCCAGGTAACTCTGAACTTCTGCATCATGCAAGTCTCTTTTGAAAGGTTAAGTCCTCAAAGCAGTTCCAGATTTGCTTTTCTCAGCCCTCACCTTACGGAAGATCTGGCCCATTTAGTTACCTTTGCTGTTTATAAATAATTTTCTTCTTGGCTTTACCGTAATCTTAGTATATTAATCATTTCTTGCAGTGGCTGCTGTGTCTGCAATTGCTTTATGATTAATCCTACCACCCAATGAAGTTTTTCTTGGGTTTGGCAGAAGATGGACAAGTTGAGTTTGTTCTTAGACAACAGCACATGCACATAGGACGTGATAATGTACAAGTAAACAAGGTATTGTTTCCAAATCACAGAAGATGAAGGATATAGGAAAACTGAGAATGCAACTCAAGATCACTGTGACCTTTAGGCAGTCTGGGCAGAAGTAGACCCTGAGTAGTTACAGGACAGCAATTTTTGGGTAGTTGTTAGAGCAGCCGAAACCAACACAGACAGTGTTGCAGCAATGCTTGATTTGTCCTTGTTGCATGCCATCCTTGTGCATGACAGAGGCAATTTATTTTATAACAGAAAGACTTGCTTGCACCTACCTGGGTTGCATTATATGAAGCCACATTCAAGGCTACAACAGCAAAAGTCAAGTTCTGACAAAAATCTTGAGGCATAAAGGAAGGATACAACAGGCCTAGTCACAATACCTGTAATATGTGCCCTTAAAACTGTGATTCATGATGTGACAAAGAGCAGCCTCCCAGACTGGGAGGGGTCTCACTCCCCCTGAAGTCATTCTCAAATATTGCATTGAAGATGAATTGGACCCTACAGGTAAGAAGCCTTTGTAAGTAAGTGTTAAAAATCAGAGGTATCCCTTCAGCAGTCTCACACTGTGTATAGTTGTTTCCTTTCTTTTCTTAATGGTCCAGAACTACTCCTGAATAGAATTCACTGAAAGGCACCAGGAGGGATTAAAAAAAAAAAAAAAAGGAAAAAAAAAGAAAAAAAAAAGAAAAAAAAAAGTGAAACTACAGCAATTCTCCAAACCTTGTTTATCGAATGTCAAGCTGAGAGCAGTTATTGACCCAGGGGGATTACAGTTTATTCAGGGTGCCAAGTAATTATAGAAGTGACATTAGATCATCATTTACACTCACAGTATAGTCATGAATGACAATGTCAGCTCAAACAAGGACAAATGAGAAAGAGCCCACAGCTGACAATATTCCTGAGAAGCATTGCACAAGGTGTAAGTAAATGCGGGTTGTCTGGTCTAGTAGCTGCTTGTTTCCATTGGAAATTACCACCTGCTGTTCTCAGTGGCAGTTAACACTAATATGAGAATCCCTGAGCCAAAGCAATAAACTAACAGCAAATGTTGTTTTCTGTTTTCTGTATTTTACTTAGGTAACAGATAGAGGAAATTACAGAAGAAACCTCTTAAGCAGAAAGCTTTGGTACTCAGCAAATATACTCTTTTATCGGGAAATTCTGTAATAGAGTTTTGCAAAACTTGCAGTACTTGCCTAAATTCATACGAGTTAATAATTTACAAGTCAGGTAGAGTCGCCTTTAAATGTTTTCCACCCAGTGCTTTCCAGATTAAATTCCAAAATATGCAGACTCATCTGGTAGAAATATGAGAACTCCTCAAATCAGAAATACTCTACTGGTCTCTGGCATCAGTATAATCTCATTGCCTTATACATATCTGAAAGCAAAACTGAATATCCAACCCAGGAACATTCAGTAAAAAAAGATCTTTCTAAAATTGTTAATGTCAGGATAACCATCAGAGCTTTTGACATAGCATACCAGCTTTGCAACCAGGTAGGCTGAAGGAAATTCTTAGACTTAATTAGGATGTAGTCTTCCACTTGGTAAAATGAGACTATCTCACAGAAATATTGATAATAATCCAACCCTAGCAGCTAAAAAACAAGTGAACATAGGCGAGATTACCATAGGAACATGCACAGTAACCCTCTCACTGCACCTTGGACAGAGAATGCTCTACTTAGCAGGGCATACAATTTTGTAAAGAAGAGAAAATAAAAAAGCACTATGCCTGCTTTAAGATCAAAGGATATAGAGAAAAAAAAATTATGCTGAGTTAATTTTTTTGCTTCCTTTTTTTGCTTTACCCAATCTATATAGGAATAAAGTACTGCCACTTAGGAAAGGGTACCCCCTAACTAAAACAGCAAGAATTTCACTTCCCTGCTCCTTTAAATTATCATTATGTCAAACCTTCAAAGTAAAGGCCTTTATTTATAACTTCGATGGAAAACAGAAAATACTTTTCTTCTGTACTTTTCTAAGGCAAGATCTCCTTCTCTATCATGTAGGTTGTGTAAGATGGGTCCCAAAGGCAAAAGGAAACAAAAAACTGGAAAAAATAAGGAAGACATATAAGGAAGAAGTAAACAGGTCAGTAACTACATTATTAGGTGTATATTTATTATGTTCATAGTAATTTCTTCAGGCATAGAAGCAGATAAATGCCTATCCGAAATTTTCAAGCTGCAAATCTCTTACTTACAACCCTATTTATGTCTATTCTGTGAACATACAAGTGTCTGTACACAATCACACTCACATAATTGCTAAACTTTTAAACATTACGTTTTACTTGATATATTCTTGCTAAGTTACTCCTGTTCCCAAAGAAAGAATTATTGCTAACTATATAGGCACCTGTTAGGTAGGCCACACCTGGAATACTGTGTCCAGTTTTGATGTCTCCTGTTCAAAAGAGGGAGTGAGTGAGTCCAGCACAAGACCAGTAAGGAGCAGAAAAAATTAAAAACTTGAAAGGTTGGAGAATTCAAGGGTTTGATGTTAAGGCTCAGGTGGACCTCAGTTTTCCAGAATCTGAAAGGAGTTATAGAGAAGATGGAAATACTCTTTTCATGAGGATGCATGACAACAGGAGAAAAGAATATGAGCACAACTCATTCAGGGTAAATTCAGTTTGTGTACAAGCTCTTCACAAAGAGAAAAACTGAGATTTGGGATATGTTGCCCAAAAGAATCTCTCTGTTGCAAATATTCAAAGGCTTGATTTGAAAATCCTGATCTGAATACGGTCTTGCTTTCACAAGAAGGTTCTGGCAGATGACCTCCAGAGGCTCCTTTGAACCTAGATTTTTCCACGAGTTGCTATTCCTCAGGTTCCCTTTTTACAAATGGATTTGAAAATGTTTAGAATGTAGTCTTAAGATAGCTCAATATACAATCCAAAGGCTACAGTATTTTGGCTTGTTCTGCATGTGTCCTTAGTCTGAAACAGGAGCCAAGCGGTCAGTTGTATAATAAATACAACTGCAGCTAGCTGCAAGGAATTTTTCCAGAAGCTCAGGAAAAGGACATGGCACTGGAAACACTAATGAAAACTGGCAAGTGAAATAATCAAGTATCTGCTCCACAGTGATGGAAGAAAAGAAACTATAGTGTAGTTTCCTGGTGCTTTCATGCAGTGTTTCCCTAAATCTCTTTATACCCTCAAGCAAAAGAGAAGAAATTAGAAGATATGCTCTTGCATTTAAAAAGAAAGAAAGGAGGAGAGAAGTGGCAGAGCAAAGAATATGAACAAGGATTAAAACGTGTGGTTGGAGCTGAAACCCTGCCCCTGTTTTCAAACACATGATCACACATCTGCCTGTGCTCTTAAACATACATATGTTTTGAGGTGGCAATAACTATCAATGTCTGAACCAGCATCAAGAACATGAGGTCCTTGTCTGGTCAGTATGTATGAATAACTCTATACCTAGGAACAGTGCATTTAGTTTATTGCATGTATTTCAACACAAATAAATGTTTTCTGCTGTTGATGATATGCTTTGCATTAACAAAACTTTTAAGACTGTAAAATATTGCAAGAATATAATAAGTGATTTTTTTTCCAAGTGCTGTGTTTTGCTCAAAAGACAGCAGGATTCCTCTTGTGTTGAATCCAACACTGTTTCTATGGTTCTAAATGTTGTCCATCATAGTTAATTAAAAGATAGAAAACATCCTATAATGAGACAATTTGGGATCTTAACAATTGGTTACCATTAAAGCCAGGTTCAATCCATCTTCAAAACTCATTTGTGCATCTGATTTCAGGGAATAATCATTGCTTGTTATAAAATTTATCATGACACACCAACAACAAATAAAGTGTTGTAGTGGAAATTGAAATTCCTGTTTCCTACAATTCAAGTATTCAAGTCATTTGTAATCTGAGACTTAGATTACAAGACCATATTGTCCTAACACTGCCTAAATACTATATTTTTCCTGCAATGTAACTATTAAGTTAGGTTAGAAAGCAAGACATCCTCATTACAGCATAATTCCAGGACATAATACTTCATCTGCCTCACACAATGAAACAGTGAGAGTGATGTGTGTGCAAAGCTGCTGGAAAAATACGTTTACTTTAATGGATGCACGATTTTACATCACCCTTGGCTACAGGAATTTAAGCACAAAAGAACGGTTCCTTGTGTAGGAATTACAGTGTTAGTTAAACAATAACACTTCAATGAAAAACATCTAAAGTTTCAAGTATCAAATTCTCTTTTTCTGACAGTGCTAGGAAGGGAGTCTGTTACCTTCAACAAAGCTGAGAAAGAATAAAATACTTCTCTTACAATATTTTCCTACTTTAAGAAAAAAATGCAATAACATCACAGTTTATAAACCAACATTGTTTTCTGGTAGGAATAAGAGGAACAGAGTTATGTTTTAGAGCAGGCTGGTCTCTAAAATATTCATGTTTGTCTGTTTTCTGACACCATGAACACAAAAAAAAATCACCATTTCTGCTAGGATCAGAGATAATCTTTGCAAATAGACTTCACATCTGAAAGATTAATATTTTATTGTGGGAGTTATTTTATACAAATTGTCCTATAGCAACAAAACTGCATGAAATTTTGAAGGCTTTTTCTCTAAATCCAAGACTTCTATTAGTCTTAAATCAAATGTATTTATATATTTTAGTTTTATAGAATTTAGTGAAGTAATTAATTCTTTTTTTATATATGTTTCTCAGCTAAATTCCATGGTCAAAGACCTATATTTTTTCATTAATCTAATGGGAAGAGAAATTTTTAGACTATTATGGGCAGTGTTCATGGATTCTTATGAAAACCCAAGAAAGTTAAATCATAAAGAAATTTCAGAGACATGTTTTCATGCAGCTCTATATCCTAAATTTCTAAATTCTGCCTTTCTGTTGAAAAGATAATATTGCAAAGGAAGTTTAATACTATTGACTTCAGGTTCTGCTGCTGAATGTCTGATTACAGCTTATTTCTTCATCAGCCAGGACAACTGCCTTGTTTTAAACTTCAGGACTGCAAGAGATAAAATGGCCATTATGTGCCGTATTTTCATTTAAATGGAGCAAGTGCCAGCAGAATGGTTTCACAGGATAATATTTCCATGACCACCTGTTTACTTGTTTAGGCAGCTACGGTGTTATGTGAATATTTCTTTAGGTCATATGCATTGCGCCTGATATATTTAACCTGGTATAGAGCAGGCATAAAATCAGACATGCCTTTCCCAAGTTTGGCATACAGGTCACACTTACTCTTGTATTTTGACAAGTAGATCAATTATTCAGTGTAAAAGGCAAGTTACCTTGTAGAAATCCTAATTTTGAAGGTGTTTGCTCAGCCACATTGCAGTAGAAAAGTATTTCTTTTTTTCATCCTAAAAAGCCAAAGTTTTAGAGTGATTGTATATTTTGTTTAAGTCTGAGAGCATGCTTGTTTTCTTTGCCTTCTGAGGGTTGAATGTCATCATACTTGCAGGTAAAATTGTGGCTTAAAAGTTCCATTTTTTTTGATTCCATGACAGTGCTGGTACTGATTTAAATAAAACTCACTCATATATACTGTCATAACTATATAGTTACCCAAAGCTCTCAAAGATACAAGGATTGCATGGGTTCTTTAAATTTCAGTATATTATATTTTCAAGATTCATTGCACATTAAATATATATATATATATATATTAAGGTCTCTTTCTATGCTATCTTTAGAATAGAAAAGAATGGAAAAAGAAATAGTCAATCTTTTTGTTCTAAGAAATGACATGTATGAAACATTCAATTTTACTTTGTCTTCTAAAATGTATAAACACAGACAAGTCAAAAACAGCCTAATTAATTTCATTATGTTGTTTGAAACTTGCTCTCCAAAAATCAGTTTATTTTATAAAGCTTATCCAAAGAACTGATCAGATTATATGATAATCTGTGCCTTCAGAGCAGTGAATAGTGATATATCAAAGACACTAAATGGCACGCTGCTTTCCTAAAATGTTTGCATTTGGCTCAGTAAGTCTATTAGGTGTCTGAAAAGGCCTCTGACATCTTCTTAGAAGCCTTGTCTTCTTTTTTATTTTTTTTTCCATAGAAGCTTTGGCCTTAAAAGGATTGGAATTGTCAGCTCTGTTAGACTGATAGAAATGTTCCAAAAATAAACTTACTAATGTGAAATATTATCAAATGTAGGACTGTTTTAGGGAGAATATTGCATAACTCAAAACTTATTCCACTGCAGTCATATATATACATCCAACACTTAGCCTCTGGCTGGGAATATACTGCACACAGGACTTCAGATGCATCAGAAAGCTTTATTTATTTTTCTCCTATCTACCTATATAATCAAGAAAGCCATGGGATCAGCAATCCCACAAGGATTACAGAGGATGCAGTCCTAAAGTCTTGAGTTCTTTTTTCTATTTGTCTGTTTCTTTAATGTCTGATTGCTTTCCAGATTATTTTTAGTTTTTCTTGGAATGCAAAGATCAAAACAAATCTTAAGGAAATTCTCATACTAAATATAAATAGACAATTCTGTCAATTTTCTTCTTATACTAAAATAATAGATAAAAGGCAAAATTAATATTTTTATATTGCTGGTTATATTTTGTTCTTTCTTATCCAAAATAATTTCCTCCTCTCTAGCCATATTTCTAATTGCTTTTTTAAGATATATCATAGCCACCAAATATGTGCTTTGATATACCAATATTTCCTCTTAATTATCCCCTTTCACTGTCTGCATATAACTAATTCTGATTTTTTGGGTTTTTGTAAAAGGCGTTTTATAAATGGCATTTTAGTGCTAATGAGTCAGCAAAGGGAAGTGTCTGGCTCACAAAATATTGTGTTCAAGTAAACTAATAGCATTAGGGAAAAAAGACCCTTATCAGATAAGTATTAACTGCACATTAAGGAACAGATGAAATTATGGGTTTGACTTGTCTTTTAGAGAAATTTTTCTAGATACATGAGAGAGAAATCTACTCACCTGGCTCTGATTCTGCAAGGAAGACAGGAGTAAAATGTTTTTTGCATTACACAGGCAGTTAAAATAATTTTTCATTTATAGTTCCATCCTATACATAAAAAGCCACAAAATGCAATAGAAAGCTTCATGAATACATCTTGGTTTTCTGGAGCCTGGTGGAGGCCTGCCAAACCCAGATTGTTTTTAAAAATACAAAATCAGTCCTTCTTTTTTCTCAGTTCTGCCCTCTTCCCTCATCTCCCTGCCCCCACAAAAAATCAATGAGGTTTAAAAATAGTGCTATTTTTCTTTTTAAAATTTGCATTGCTTACTGAACTGTCAGAGTTTATATCTTTGCATTTTTCTCCACACCAGGAACTCTGAAACCTTAGTGATAATTTTTGTGATTTTTTCTAATTTTAAAATAGATGATCACTTAACTGAAGGAATTGCAATTTAGATAGGGCACTATCCCTGTCTCAGCCATGAAGTGAAGCAGGGCAAGACCTGTCCATGGAGGGAGTCAAGGAGTTCCCTTCTCTTCTCACCCCATGTCTTGGTAGGGAGAGACCTCCACTTTCCACTCAGATTGGTAGAGAATAAGGCCTCAGACAATTATCCCAAATTCTGGGGAATACAAGAATTACACTGGAGTCAATACTTGAGGTGGGACCTATGGCTCTGAGGACATAAAAAGTCTGCACCTCTTCCCATCTCTGGTGTGCAGGCACTTCCCAACCTCACTGCTTCCTTCTGCAAAGTGGGAAACAATCAGCAAATATCATCTCCTTTGTGAGTAGATTTTACCAGATCTTCTTCTTTTCTGTTCTTTGTTAGGGGAATAACACATCACTTGGGTATATCATAATATATATTTATCATCTTTCCTAATAGAGAAATGATTTCTGAATGAATGCTGGATATGCTGGATGTGATTTTTTTCTCCCAACCTATCCTCAAAAAAAAAAAAAAAAAAAAATAGTTTTCATTATCATCATCATCATCATCATTACTACTAGTACTACTGCTACTACTACAACAATAATACATACTTAATTTCCAAAGAACATTCACAAACAATACTGCATCTAGACAGCTCTATAAAAATGTGTTTACTTTTGGGCTTAAAAGCAGCAGCCAAGCAGTAAATAGAAGACAGTCTTGTAGAGAAAGAACAAATTTGGTGCGAGAAAACTGGGATAAACTGCAGTTTCTTCAAAGAGAGTCATGACATTTGTCTATCTTACTAGAAAAGTTTCGCCTTAAAAGCATTCTGGAAATTTAGTACAGCTCAGAAGCCTGTAAAGATCGGGTGGAATTTACAGGAATTTGGATATGAGGTGCTAGAAAATCAGACCATCTAAAAAAACCTATGCATTTATGTCACTAAACAATGCCCTGCAGACTTGGATTGTTCTTATATGGCTCTTAAAATACTTATTTCCACTTGCACTGAAGTCAGTTTGTCATCAAAGAACTCATCAGTTCAGAAGAAGTGAACTCTGTGAGGAGCTGGGTCTTTAACAAACCTAAAGTGGACTAAGAAAGACAATAATTTACCTGACTCAGTCAGGGATTTCACTTGGTGTCAGTTCATATTTCTTCATTTCCTTGCTGAGCATCTTTCCACCAGCTCCTGAACAATGCAGGCAATACTGAAGATTTGCTGGGTTATACCAAGTGAAATAATCCCCATGGGAGGTTGTGGTGAATAACTGGTTCAATAACCCCACCAGAAGTATGTCATGTCTTTGGCAGATAGAAGTGGAAAGGGTTGTCTGGATTATCAGGGACAACTATCTGCACTCAAAGGCATTTCCTTCATTTATTTCCTTTCCCAGACCAAGTCTATCTTTAAATTAATTAAGGTTTATTTGTAAAATCTATAGTAAAATATACCACTAGGAGTCTTTCCCTGTTTTTAGACATTTTTCACTACTTTAATCTCCTTAGTTATGGTTTCCTTCAGAGTTCATGCTCATGTTTTGCTTATTGTTGAATGTTGGCTTAAAATGTTGTGGTTCATTTTTCGCAATGATAGATGGTTAAAGGGAAAAAAATTGATTCTTCCTGGACATGTGATTGCATATATAATTTTTTTTTCTCAGTGTAGAAACTAAGATAACTAATTCCTCCTTAAACATTCAAAAAGTACTCAGAAAGTCATATTTTTTTTACTTCTGTTTCAAAAGTAGATTGGCAATTTTCATATCCAAATTTTTATTTACAAGCTGCCCCTTTTGAAAGAAACCTGTAAAAATGCAGCAAGGATCCACTGTAATCTTTTAAATCAAAATGTTTTTAGAGTATGTAAGATGCATACATACATGTACATTGTCTGTATAGAAGTTTGTGTCTTTGTTTATCATATCACAGCATATAATATGCTGTGCTATAATCACTTTTCTGCATTAAGTTTGTTTAGGGTTTTGTTTTTTTTTGTTGTTTTTGAGGTTTTTGTTGTTTTTGGTTGGGTTTTTTTGTTTGTTTTGGCTTCTTTTTTTCTGAAGACTCTGTAAAAATAGAAAGAAAACTTTCTCTGTTAGTGCAACTTTTGCAAAAGTAGAGGTATGCTTCAGAGACAAGGCTCTAGCTCTCAGGAGGTTTTGTTTTTATATTGCTGAACATACAGAGTACAAAGAGAAGGATCTGTCCTCCCATATATCTTTTCACTCCCCATGGGGAAAAGAGAAAGTTTCAAATCACCCATTTAGCAGCCTGCTCAGTTTTTTTAACTGAACCTTTAAGGGAAGAGGAAACAAAGAAATTCAAACTCGTTCATTAGGAAAAGCTGATTAATACTTTCACTGATTTTGAAGTGAGGAATAATCCACTCAAAAGAAATGGGGTGAATTTGGATATTCTTGCTTTCAAAAAAAGAACCAGGGGACATATGAATTCTCAACAGCTACTGTAATTCCAGGCTATTAACAATGGGTGAAACTGAATTTGCTAGAATTTAAATTAGCTTAATGTGTTGCCATAAATAGTTATACATTTGAATAAGCAACTGTGTTACAATTACTACACTAATTTTTCTTACTTAGTGGAGGAGAGAAAGTCTTTTGTGTCAGTGGAGATGATTTCCATAGGACATACTTTACCAGACATCATTATTCTATTGAAAAGTGATAGAAAAATGCTTATTTATTTGAGGGCGGTTCCCAGCTCCCTTTTAATCTCCAACATATCCCCACTGTAAATTGACCCTACTTTTCCTTTCCCTGTTCTTTTCTGCTTTATATAGCTGAAGTAGCTTTTACATTTTAAAACAACCTTTTCAAGATCTAACACTTCCCTGATGGAGTTGATGTTCTCTCTTTTTACAGTCCTTATAGACTTCCTATTTATTCTGGCTATTTTATAGAAGAAGTAATCTCTGTAGTTAAGTCTAGAAGTCTTTCCTCAATATTTTTCTATCTCACTTGCAGTAAAAATGGCAGATCTTTGAAGGTCAAGACCAGTAATATTCATTATTCTTTCAATTTTTATTTTGACTTGTCCACATAAAAATATTACTTTTCTACTACTTTATGTTTCTTAGTTAAGTTAATCAACATGAAATCAAAATTCAGTTTTCCATAGCATCTTCCTTACTTTTCAAAAATCACATTTGTATTAGTTTGTACCTAATTATTTAATATCTTGTTGGTAACAGTGTAAAAACTTAAAGATCACGATTGCCTCAAACACTGCTAAGATCACAGTAGGACTCTGGCCTCTGTAGCAAACGGTGCAAAGAAGCAACTGCTCATCTGAATTTGCCTCCCCTCTTGGAATATGCCTCTGCAAACACCTGGAGATTTGGACTGTGAGTTAAGCTACCTAACAGGAATTTGAGATAAGAAAAAGGTGGTGCTTTGTCCAGTTATCTCAGGTCTAAGGAGAGGTTAACAAGGCTGGGGAAGAAGAGTGTGCCTGCTAGGAAAGCCAATTCTGCAGCTGTGCTGAAAATCAGTTCTGGCCAGGTCCAGCATGGGGAGGCCACAGCCCACAGCCCATTCCTGAGCCCCTTCCACCAGAGGAATGTAGGGGACCCACGGGGTTGCAAAAGACAGGGTGAAAATTCCCCCTCCCAGGGGAAGTGCTTGGGCATTCCCAGGACACCTGAACATTTATTAACCCATTGAACTCTCTGTTTTGCGGGCCCCCACCAATGAGAACACCAGAAAAAAAGGACCAGTGGAAAACTACCTGGACCCAAGGTGATGATATCTTTCTACTTAATCTACCTCTCATTCTTTTTCTCTCCTACCTGTCTCCCCACCCCTCTCCTATTTCTTTTTGCCTCTCTTTACCTCACATTTGCTATTAAAAAAAATCCATAATATTGCCTTGGCATATGGTCTTGTTTGCACCTTAATTCAGGTAGAGTCATCTCTCTAATAGTCCTAATATTTGGAACTGAAAAAGCAGAGACAAAATTTGATGGAGAAATGTTTGGTTCTCATTTCCAGCAGCTCTAAGCTAGAAGCATTCATTCTCAAATCCCTCTAAGGAAAGGCAGAATTTTCACTTAAGACACAATAGCCACAGTATTTATTTCTAATGCCTTTACCCATATCCAAATCTATCTAAAGGTAACTTTAGCTTTAGATTTTACTCATATCTAAAGGTCTGTAGAGGGCAAGTGAATCTCAGTGCTTTGTGGAATTATGCTCCTTACATATATCTTATTATGGCAACTATCTTTGTGTATTTTTATTTTCAGGAACATGAGATAAAATAAAGAGAAGATGATGGAACTTTGCAGTTAGTGATTTCTTTACTTCTATAAACCAATGATCTGAAAAATTTGATCAATACACGCGAGTACAAGTTGATCTGTCTTATATGTCAAAGTGACACACTAATTAATATTCCTAATAATAATCTAATGTGTTTCTCTACTTGTCTATAAAGCACTGAAGTTAAGTCTTAGTCTTTATAATGTTATCAAGTTGTTTCATTCCTTTGCAAGAAAATCAAGTTATTTCACCTTCATCTATCACACAGGACAATTGGAAAGTAAATGTAAATTTAAAACTGTATAAAGGATAAAACCAAAATATTTACTTTATCTAAGAATTCCTTATATTAAAAAAAACAGTAAGTATGGAATTCTTGCAGCATAGTATATGAATCCCAAATTATTTTTTCTGAATGAAGGGCAAGTTCAAATATATTAAACTAAGTATTTGGTGTAGCCTTTGTCTCTAGGTTCTATTTATAGCATTCACACATTCATTTACCTCTTTAAGAAATCACAATTTTTAATTTTCAAGAAGAGTATTTATTCCAAGACTTCACAAGCCATTGAGCCCGGGTGATCAGCAGTAACAGGATCTAAGAGAAGTTTACTCTGCCTCTCATGGGACATGGGAATACATTAAAATATTGGATTATTAAACAGTAAATTTATGTTAATAACAAAATTCCTAATAAATACACATAATAACTCATAAGAACACACACACAACTCATAAAAATATATACTTTATATCTGAGACTCAATGTCTTGAGTCTTTTCATACATTTTGCCATGCAACATGACAAGTACTCATTTTGTTATATTGAATACCTTTTCCTAAAGATATTTGCAGTGCTGTTGCTAAGCTGTTCTTTTTCAGAAGAACAAGATGACTTTTAATATTTTCAATTTTCTCAGCTTGAAAAATATCCTTTCGATTCATCGTTTGGATTATATATTTCAATGGCAATACCCCAGGGTACCAAAATACAGTGGTATTTGTACCAAAATGCACAAATATTTTTGATTTTACCTGTATTTTCCTTCTAAATGGGTACTTGCTTATATGAATGAGCTAAATAGGCAGACCTTATCTGTCTCTGTTAAGCCATTGGCTGCCTTTGTGTTTATAACTGGCCCTGAATGTTTAACACCTTCCTTAGGGGCTTCCTTAGGAACTTGGCCCCTACAGTAATCACTTCTGGAAAACAAACGAACAAGCAAAAAAAAAAGTGTGAGATACAGTTGTATTTTCTAAAATTATATAATCATTGTACCAGTCTTTTTTCTAGCGTTTCTACCCACAAAGGCATTTAAGTCTTCAAAGCTAAAGTTTTCTCATTTATGGAACTTTCACATAAAAAAAAATTGGTCACTCTTATATTTCTACCCAATACTATTAATTCAGTATGCTGGTTTTTAAACGTAAATAATTTTTAAAATTTTACAAGTTAGATGGTGATGAATTTACTTGGAACATCTTTTCTCTATGTCAAATTTATACTGGGGAAAAAGATGCTGTTGGGCACATCTTTGTGTGTCTGAATCTGGCCTGCACAACCGTGCAGATTTCTCTATTACATGATGGCCAAAACAGTGAGAGATAATATTCCTCTGAAGCCAAATGGACAGGAAATATTTCTGCAGAAGAGCATGAATTGGAGCCAGTACTGAGCTGTTAATTCTCAGAGAAGCCTCTGAATAACAAATAGATACATAATTTTTTCTGACACTCACAAAGAAAAAAAACCCTGCACTTTGAACTTAGAATGTTGAAACCTGTACATTCAATAGCTGAGATACACAATGCACTCAGTAAAATAAATAATAGATTAATAAGAGTTTGGATGGTTTGGCTAGCTGACTAACTCCTTGTTTAATGAATCCAGACCATTTAATATTTACAAACAGAAGATTTTGAAATTGAAATTAAAGAGAAATGGATCAAAAGCCCAAGTCATCCCATCAGCCGCATGCTCACTGATATGTGTTTTTCATCAGAAGGTCACCACATTTGCATGTCACTCTTAAACATTTTTAAGAGATCATTTTCATATATACATGTGTCCAGATTAGGAGAGTGTACTCACCTGCTGTTATGCGTCACTCTTGGGGAAGGACAAGAATATATGTGATCTTTGCCTTGACCAAAGAATTACACTATCAGAAGCAATTACTTTGTCACTGTATTTTAAAAGGAGTACTTTTTCACCCCTATTAATAATTTGACTCAGAGGTTAGTTATTAATTGTTGCCCTAATTAAATCTATATTTTTTCATTCTTAGTCAAATAATTTTTTTGGGTTGTCTTTCAAGCTGGCCTTACATTCTGCTTCAGTGACATGTACACATCAGGGACCGAGGTCTGCGGGCTAAAATTCCTTCTTATACCAAAACTAGGAGAAATTATCATTTCCTCAAACTCTGTCTTTCAACCTGAAGGAGAGAAACATGCATTAGGTTTCACATTGACACAAATAATTCAAACACAGAATATTATTTGACTAGATAAAATCTGTTGGCTTTCAAGTTTTCCTGCAAGCTCCAGAGTATGAAAGAATCTGTGGTGTCTTGACCTTGGCTGGCTGTCAGATGCACACCCAGCTGCTCTCTCACTCCCTTTCCACAAGAGGAGTAAATAAGATGGAAAAGGTGGTGCATCAAGATAAAAGATGATATGGTCACTTAGCAAGTTACTGCCATGGACAAAACAGATTCAGTCTGGGGGAAATTAACTGATTGGCAAATAATTTATAGTTTGATTATGAGAAACAGACAAGAACAGACAAAAACTAAAACACAGACAAGAACTAAAGCCTACTCTTCCCCAGGTTAGTTTCACTCCCTCATCTATATATCCTCTTTCCCAAGTAGCTCAGAGGGATAAAGAGTGACGGGCTGCAGTCAGCCTGATATCTTCTGTCTGCTGCTTCTTCCTCCACACACTTTTTCCCCCACTCCAGTGTGAGACCTTCCCATGCACTGCAGTCCATTATGGTCCTGCATGGCTTCTTCATGGGCTGCAGATCCTTCAGGAATATCCATGTGGAGGATATTCTGCTGTGGAGCAGGCTGTGAAATTTTAAAAAACAAAACAAAACAAAACAAAACCAAAAAAACTCCAAAACAAAACAAATAATTAAAAAAAAAAGGAGAAAAAACATAAAGCAAGTGGCTCAGGTATGGGGAAAGAAGCAAAAAAGTATTCTCATTTAAAATGAACAAAGAACATTAAGTGATGGATTTGCTTGCCTCACTGTTTTTTGTATTTAAAAAATCACTTACATAGCCTCCAAAGGTATTTCTCTAACAGCTCAGTACAAATTAGCAAGTATAATTTTCATTCTTTTCCCTATAGTCTTCTATTAACTGGCTACATAGTAATTTTTCTAGTAAATATCCATATTTTTCTTCTCCCTTGCACAATGTACTCCATACCTTTTTTTAGTATAATTATGTTATGATGGTTTAAACTCTTTTTTTATAATTTCTTAATAACATAGGATAGCTAGAAGATAATGTCACATA
The DNA here is from genome assembly GCF_050655825.1 of Lonchura striata. NCBI lineage: Eukaryota > Metazoa > Chordata > Aves > Passeriformes > Estrildidae > Lonchura > Lonchura striata. The sequence goes on from NC_140704.1 coordinate 59,139,398, forward strand.
GAGTGACTAAAAATATATAAAGGCAAAACTGGAAACTTCAAATTCTCTTATTACCTTTGACGACAACAGTGATTTCTCCGTTTATGTCATTAATACAAAATATTGGTTTAATTCCTCATTGTTGTTTGCAGTCTATTTAGAAAGATCAGAGAAATTTCTAAATACCACCAGGATGATATCTAGAAAGAATATATATCATTAAATTTATCTTAAAATGAAAAGTCTAGAAAAGGCTCTAGATGTCAAAAGCACCTCTCTTCAATGGGAGATATATAAAAATTGTGCTTGCACTCTTGTGTTTGACTTCATGAACTTCAGCTAGCAGGGAAAATTAAGGAATGTCTTTGCTTTTGTGCTTTTCTCAATAGTTTTTGTAAAATGTCAGATACACTTTTTGAATGTCCATGCACTGAAGGCAAAAGGAAAATTTAGCATGCACATTTAAAAGGAATTTAGGCATGGATTTGCTGGGAGCCTAACTGCCCACGCCTATCAAAATTACTGCTCATGAGCAAGTAGTAAGGAACAGCCAGAAAACACTGCTAAGGTTGGACATCAGCTATGGATGAGCTCCGAGAATTCAACTTTGAAAAATCAGATATGCCAAAATTCCATTTAACTTTTTCTTTAAGTATTTTTCCAGATGAGATTGGAGGAAAGTCCAGACACCAAACTGGGAGATTCTCTCCTCCCAGCACCATTTTAGCATCTTCTCATTTAAAGTCAAGTGCATGCACAGTCTTTGAAACAGAGACCAAAACCTCAAATTCTGGTTCTTAGTAGTGTGCTATGAAGCATGAAACCATTTTGTGTTAGGAGAACCTAACTTCTCCAGCAATTGCTGCCACCTGGGAGTCATTATGCAAAAATGGAGGATACGAAAAAATGTTTCTTTGAGCTGAACCTGGACATCAAAGTCTAGGAATCTACTAAATGGAGTAAGCCAGATCTCAAAGTGGAGCTTGCTTACTTACCTCCTCATCAACTGAATGCTTAACAGCTCATTTCTGGGATTAGTTTATTTATAAAGAAAAAAAAGAGAAACACTGCATTCAAAGGCAGAGATAATGCCTCAGATTTAAACTACAACTGGAATTCCAAAGTGAAGCTGAGAACCTTGGAGCAGATAGCTCTAAGCTGTCTGAATAAGTTTTGAGCCTTTCTTTCAGACACATAAAACAATGTATACATAATACACAGTACACAAAAAAAATCACTGTAGACTAACATAATTCCATACAAACAGGTAGTAAAAATATAGGTCTTGCAGTAAAATCTGGAATACCTGACACACGAGCTTCACTCCTGCCAGAAAGCATTTGTCATGCATATTCTTTTGAAAGAATAGACTCCTTTCATCTAATAGAAAGCTGTGAATTATTTGCTGTTAAGAAAAGCAACATGAGATGATAGTAAAAGAGAAGAAACAGATCTGTGCTTTCTTTGTGTGTACAACATAGGTTGGAAAGAACCTTGATAGATCACCCAGTCCAACATTCAGTGGGAAACGAAGCCCAGATAAAATTATCTAAAACTCTGTTCAATTGCATCTTGGAAACTTCCCTGTAATGGGGACTGACATGACCAATGGTTCCAGGGAATGACTTTTCACTGTAAAAACCTCCTTTCTTATGTCCAGATGAAACCTTTCCCACTACAGCTCTTACACACTGCCATTTGTCTTCTTTGCATAGTTCCTTGTGAAGGGGAGCCTCTGTCATCTTTGTAGTCATCCTAAAACTAGTGGAATATTGTGATGAGCTCTCCACTGAGCCCTCTCTCCTCAGGCAGAAAATACTTAACTCCTTCAGTCTTTCTTCTTAAGGCAGGTACTCCAGCCCTTTGATCACCTTTGTGGCCCTCCTTTGGACCCTGTCCAGTCTGTCTGCATCATTTTTCACTTGTGGGAACCAAAACTGGACACAGTGGTCCAGGTGCAGCCTCACAACTGCTGTGTAGAACTAGTTTATATAGTATATATCATTATGAGCATGTTTCTAGCCCTTTGAGTTCCTATGTTGAAGTGAACTTGAAGTTGCACCATCCTTGTTCATTCTGATGAGGAATTTTATGCTTTTGTTTTTTTTTTGTTCCTTCACTGTAATAATTAGATTTTGGATCCAACTGGGATTATCACATTGTACCTCTGTACTTTAAAGGTGCAATATTGGAAAATTACCAGACCATAAGAAAAGATGAGACTTACAAGAAGTTCTATTTGCAATTTTATTAACTTTGGTGATGCACTGAAAATTAAGAAACTTTTCTTGATGCAGAACTGTGTGTCTTGGATTACTTAATACACTGAGTTTTTTTCACTGTGAGAAGCTCAGCCACCCAAGGACTTTGCTGCATTTTAGTAATTCTGTTTGGTTTTTTTCATAGTTAGATTGTCTTCTAAAATACCCTCAGAGCAGCCATAGTGCCACTGCCAAGTTAATCTAAAGGGGTCTCCAGCAATCATCATCAGCAACTGAATTGCTGTAGAATAGAGTAAATTTTTTGTATTCTCTCCCTACTAAAACTGAGTACACCTGGCTCTATTTCACAGCTACCTAATACCACATGCTCTAGTGAATAACTGTGTTTGTCTATCTGCACAATGATGCCCATAAACGCACACACACACAAGTTAATACATGATAATCTCTCTTTTTCAGACATCTGCCATAATGATCCCAGATCCCCAGCAGCTTCTGAAGTTTGTTTCAGTTTAGATAGTGTTCAGTATATTGAAGGCACAAACACAGTCAGAACTTTATGTGCCTCTGGAGTCTGCAAAAGGCAGCTGCAGCTTTCTCAAGATGTGCAGTACTTCCTGCTATGGGGCCCAATTCCCTCCCAAGAGCAGAACATGAATAAGAACTCAACTTCTGTAAACAATTGTTCCTTACATAAAAAAATAAAAAATAGCATCATTCTTAGGGAGGCAGTGGTCTTGAGCAGAAAGATACTCCTTCAGAAAATGCAACCCAACAACAGAGATCATGACAATGCCTTCAAATTTCTCTACTCCCTGCACCTTCATACCTTCATGTCTCATTGTGATAATATAGAATTCTTCCTATTTTTGAAAGATGTATGCTTGCTGCAGAGACCTCCTATCACACATTTCTAAGATCAAGAAAACAGAATAGTGGTTTTGAGGGTACATTGTTGTAAGAGTCTTTGTACTTTTCTGTAGAATATCCAATTGATCTACACACTGCAAAGTTATTCTGGCTGATGAGTAAAGTGTTGAGGAGTTAGCCCTAATTAATCTCTCTTGACTTATGCAGATAACCTGGACCCAGAACTTTACCTTCCTCATGCCTGTCTTGACAGACTTCTCTGATGTGCTTGAATGAGGGCCTTGGCCTGCCTTGGCTCTCTCTGTAGTCAAAAGGAAGTGTAACTTTAATTTTCTGAATCTTTCAGTATTATTGAGTTAGAAAATAGGAGATTAAGGTACCTAAATTTTATTTTATTTTCCTCAGGTAAGTGCTTTAAGTAAAGAGGATTAAATGAAATCTTTGGAGCAAAGCAGTAATGGAGATCCTGGCTGTTCAGTGTTCAGTGCCAGATAACTGCCTCTGTTATGTAGAATAAAATGCTTTTGGAAGTTTCTTCAGACTTCCCATGCTCTTAACAGTGCCCTTCCTAAAGCAAACACAGCTCCCAAGGTTGAGCAACCAGGTTGGCCAAGCCCTTAAGAGAAGCCATACCTTTGTCATATGGTCCTTGCCCCCTCAAAAGCTGTTGCACCCTCAAAAGCCCTTCTGGGTGTCTTCTTATATCCCATGGATAAACCTAATTGTTGTGGACATTGAGGGTAGAAGAGATGTATTCAGGAGTGATGTCATTACACAAATAATTTAGCTTGAATCTTTACTTCTGGGCAACTTTCCAGGTACTAAATTATTTGAGTTGAAAGTTCTGATACAAGTATGACACTGAAATGGTGGGTAGTGAAAAAGGGAGGTACTTTTAAATGTACTGTGAAATGTAACTGTAGCCAGCAGACAGCATGGAGGCAGAAGATCATCATGAAGATGCAGCTTCATTCAAGCATTCCTCACCCTTATGGTTTTTGTAAAACAATGAAAACTGACCAACCCTCACATGTAACATTTCTTTAAGTGTACGGATTTTTTTTTTTTCCCTTTAAAATAATTTATATAAGTTTCTGGGCATTAATTGATTTTGAGTCAGCAGTGTTATGTTTACATGGGAATCACAGAATCATAGTAAATAAAGTCCCAAGGGGTCATCCAATACATCCTATTGCCAAAAGACAAGATCAGCTATGACTAAACTATTCTTGACAGATTTTTGTCTCACCAGTTCTTGAAAACTTCCTGTGGCAGAAGTTTGCACAGTCTCCCTTGGTGTAAATTAATGCTCTCCTATGCCTATAGCAGAAAAGGTATCTCCCAATTGCCAATCCAAATTTTCCCTTGCTGTCATTTAAACCCGTTGCTTCCTGTTCTTTCTGTAAGGAATAAATAGAAAGTTTATTCCATTCAAAAATTTTTGGGTGCTGAAAATTATAATTTTACTCTCCCTGAATGTTGTCCAGATTTATAAGCAGCATACCTGTTAATCTTTTCAGCTATGATGTGTTCACCTTCTTCTCCACACATTATCAACCACCTTTCCTCAGAAAACTTTATCAGATTGGCCTGATATAATTTCTTCTTGACAAGTCTGTGCTGGCTGTTACTTCCCAACTTATTCTTTAAAGTGTTAAAACCAGATTTTGGTTTGGTTGGTTGGTTTGTTGTTAGTAGTTTTATAAATATAATGATTTTTATGTCTATCTACATGTATACATGTAGATAATCTATACATAATCTATATTTATCTATGCCTTTTATATTACTAGGAACTCTGAAAGTCTGATCCATAATTTTCTGGTTTGTGCTTCCTCCTACCTCTCCTGTTACAGAGCAGTACTCTGCTTGTTCCGAGTTCCTGAAAATGTTCTCATAGATAGCTGCAATACTGTTTGAGCATGTACCAGATACTCCTTAGGGGTTCTAGACTAAATTTTTTTTTGTTCAATTTAGTTTCAACAAAACTTTTACAAGGAGTCTCTAAGCAGTTCTTCTGTATTAAACTGAGCTCTTATCCTGCTGTGAATGAGGCTAGTTCAGCCATTTGATCACAGCTAATGTTTTTCTAGTGAAACTTAGAAACAAAACCTCTCATATCTCAGATCTTCCATCACTCTTACTTTCATTCCTCTCCTGAAAAGCAAGTAATCTCCTTCTTCTAATGATGTGTTAACTATCTCAGCTAGGAATGAGCATTTTCCTCATTGTGCACAGAAATTTGTGATGATTTTTAAGACATATGACTTTAATAAGCTGATACTGAAAATCTGAGCTGCCTCTTATGCTTGCTGACTGCCAAATGTTCCAAATGTCCCCAGACAATATACCCAGCTCTCTTCTGACAGCTTGTATAATATATGAAATATTAGCCATAGAAAGCATCATGTGACATCAAAAGTTATTTTACAGTATGAAAATGAACCAAATTAAAACTTAAGTTTAAAAAGGGGTATCTGACATTTTATGAATTTCAACATTTCTATGAACAGCCACCTGTATTTTCTGATGTGCCTGAAGCTCTGAAAGGCTCCCTGTTCTGTTGCAGTGGAATACAATGCAAAGTAATCAGCTGGTGTTTTAGTCAACTCACATACACAATGAGGGATAGTGCCTGAGAACCTGATGGATCATGGGAATCAATCTGACTAGGGGACCAGACTTGTCTTCCTTTTCCAAGATGAATAATGAACTCAAACCTCTGCTGATACAAAGCCTGGAAACAGAGCAGCAGAGTCTCTGTGAGAATGAAGGAAACATGGCCTTTGTTCTGACCAAAACATTAAGTTCACCTTTTTTAACAGTACCTTTTTATTCTTTCTCAAAGTGCTGTCTGGTCTCTTTTGGACCCAGAGCCAGAGAAAATAGGCATAGTGATTAATCCTGAAGACCATTTTGAAAAAGTAATTTTACCTTTCTACTTGTGTTTCTTCCTGATCTCACCAGAAAGATACATTATATAAATCCAATATTATTTATTCTGTTTAGTTCTTGAATGAGGCTTTAGCCAGAGCACAGAAGGGAAAAATTTTCAGTCATTTTTGGTTTATCCATGCTGCTTTCTTTGCCCAAGCCTCGCCATAAGAGATGCCTTTCTTAAAAAATGCAAGCAGGCTGGTAGAGCCTGATTTTAAATGAAATTTTCAAACAAAGTTCAGAAGGATAAGGTCTCATGTAGGAGGGGAATTTCATCGGAGCAGTGTTCTCAGATATTAATTTTATGGCTTATTGAAAAACACTTCTTTGAAATCTGACAGTGTTTATGCAGAATTTCTTTCCCCAGTGGATGGGTCATATCTAAAATATTTAACTTCTGTCTACTTTGTATTAATTTAGGATAAACATAGTGTGTGGTACAAGTCTTGATTTTACTTTATTTTTTCTGTGTTCAAAGACCTGAGGAATTCACTAAAGATTTATTTTCTAGGAGCAAAGTCCTGCTTTTCATCATCTGGTTACTCACACCCCATAAAAAAGTTCAACGCATGACAGAATCTCAACTCCTAATCTTTGTTGGCAAGGTAACATCCAAATGACATAAACCATGGTTCTTTGGTGGTTTTCAATGAAAACTTAAGTGCTCCATATAAATTATACATAAACTAGCATGCCAAGACTTCAATGATACTGAAAACTTGCTGCAGTAAAAAAGATTTCAGAGAGGGGAACATTCAAATTTCACTGCCAGGGTTCAGCACTCCAGAGTAGATTGCAGTGATCCTGTGGCTATACTGTCTCAGTATATAGAAAAGGCAAGATTTGTAAGATTATTTTTCCAAAACTGATTAAACACAGTGAATTTTAAATTTGGTAACAAGTGCTGGAGTTTGATGGTCTCCATTCTTTTGGTGCACTTCAAAAAGCTGGCCATGGAAAGGCTTAAATAACAGCTTTTTAAGTCCTTTCTGTGCTCAGCCAGTCAATCAAATTTCAATTGGTGGCCAATTAGACATTGCATGGTATCAGCAAAATTAAGATTGAATCGATGATATTCCATCATGATGATATGAAGAAACAGGGATCTTGGACTTGGGGAATAAAAGAAGATGAAAGAGAAAGTAGATGTGGACTTAAGAAACTGTGGAATAAGAAAGGCTGTAGAAAGGCACAGAATCAGTAATGTAATAAAAGGGACATCTGAAGGAGTGAGAAATATAAAATATATAAAATAATAGCTGATGAAAAAAAAAAAAACAAAGAGGGAGCAACAGAGAAAGTTCTGGTACAATCTGTGGAAAAAGGGCATAGTAGAGTCATGTAAACTGTAGTAATTCTGGCAAATATGAGACATTATAGTCACCTGGCACACATTCTGTGAGGCAAATTAACAATTAAATTCTTAGAAGATGTCTGTTAATACTGTTTTTCCCTCAAGATATTCCCAGTCTTAGAAGTAATCAAACATTTTTGTTCATTTAGTGCATTATCCGTCATGAAAGTACTTCTAAAGTTCATGGAAAATGGAATTGCAAATCTACACAGACCTAGATTCAAACAAAAAGCAGAATTCTAATTCAAATTCTGAGTTATCAGGTTCAAAGGTCATCCACAAAAAGTTCCTAAAGACTGAGGAAATTAAGATTATTTAAACAACTCGTAGTATGAAACTGGCATGGGGAGTAAGGTCATGCTGATGGCCCATGATGTATGTCTCTTCCAGCACATAGTTATATAACAATTTATACACTAGTAGTCAAATTAAAAAACAAGAATGCACAAATTAGAACACTTGTTTTCTGATATGAATATAGGAGAATACTGCTCACTGTGTTTGTAAAATCCATCTTAATTTATCAGCATTACTTCCTATTTCAGGCTATTAGTCATGTGAGGCATCGATAGATTTGCCCAAATATTTTCAGTGGCCTTCTTCCTGACTTGAGTCTTGATTTTATTTGGAGCTGTACAGAGTTCAATGACTGTAACAAAGCATTTCCAATTTAATTATAAGATAAAGGGATAAAGAAAGATAAAGTGATCACACTGTATATTTGGGACAGGAGCTGAAATAAGCCCAGTATCCTGATTTCACAATTGCAAACGAATGCTGCCTGTGCCCTCTTGCATAAATCTTTACATTGGATACATTCTTTATTCTTTCAACTGTTCAGTGTAAAGTCCCGTCCTCCTGCACTGGTAACAATCTAAAAGTTTTCTTCTTTATCTGCGAGATGTCTTCTGGGTGTCAGGAATGGAAATTGAAGCAGCAAAAATGCTTTTGCACACATCATTGCTGCTCAGTCATTTTAGCTCCTGACCTCACCCTACTCAATTAAGAAATCCTTGGAGCCTCAAGATAGCATCTGACTTGTGAAGTACTGGGTGCTTTCTGCTTCATTTGCTGTTCATAGTGCCTTAACAGGAAAGCATGCTTCACAAATTAGGATGACTGTGGAGACTGTTCTTGTTTGTCTGTAGGCACATACAGCTCACGTATCCATGTGCATGCACACACGCATGTACATATATGCACATATGCTATTGCTCAATTCAGTCTGTCTCTGCAGTTTGATAAAGACACAAAGTTTATCAGTTTATCTTTTTTATCAGAACTAAAGGTAGAGGCATAATAAATTCTGTGTTTATGCACTTATGTGTAAAAATATGTTTTAATGCACAGAGATAGATCTGAATGAGTAATGTATTTTCATATGTACGTGGGTGTGTGTCTAAATGCATGTGTATGCACTCTCTAGACACAGCTGATGGTGTTTGGGTCCAGCAGACACTTTAAGCTTTGAAAGAATGTGACTAAGCACAGAAATAACTGAGATGTAAAACTCACTTGGGTAAGGAAGAGGGATTTTAATTTTTTTTTTTTTTAGTAGCTAAAAATGGGCTCTGTTAAATGAATGCAGTTATGTTATGAATAAGGGAACAGCGAGCTGAATATAATTCCAAGCCACATGGCAGACAATGTGCATCCCACAGAGGAAAATGGTAACATTGAAGGGCTACAGCATTTTTATCCTACCTAGCAATTACCTAGTTTTGGGCTTCCTGTTAGTAATTTCTCTTTCCACATCTCACCCCTAGTCTCATACAGTGGATAAGAATTCAAAGCAAATGCTTTCTCCTTTGACCACATAATTTTCTTCAAGAGCCTTACACAGGATAAAGGGTAAATAGAGTTCATCAGAGATAATATTAGAACACTGAAAACAGAAAAACCATTTTCATATAATGTTTTCTTCCTTAAACAGTGTGTCAGAAACTTGGCAAAATACAGTGATGGCAGGAGGCAAGGAGGGGATGCGTGCCCCCATGTTTGCAGCAGGTTGGCCTCTTGATGGATAGGTGAGCTGCCAAAGGTTGATCACACAGAGCAGCAGTGCAAATGACTATGCAATTGCAACCCTATTGCACTAATGAGAACCCAAAGGCCACCTTGCCTGGAAACTTGCAATTATTGCTGCTGGACAGGCCCCAAAAATGCTGCTGACACAATATACTTTAAATTACATGTTTATGTTCCAGGAAATGGCTCCTCTGGAAAAAAACACTGAACTGACGTTCAGACCATAAACCCATGTCCTCTTCTCCTTGATAGTGATGGAATTGATCCCCAGAAGCCTTTTTAATCTTACTATTCATCTCACATTTTACTCTTTCTCCTTTTGAGAGCTGTGGGATAACAAGGAAGAGTTGGAGAAGACTGGAGGTGAGACTGCTGGTAAATAACTCTGATTTTTAAGATATTAGTTTTGAAGAAAAAAAGAAAAATTCCAGTGAAAGGGACAGCTCATCTTTCTGTTTTTCTTCTCTGCTGAAGGAAAACCATAGCAATCTCAGCCTTGGACATCCTAAGACAATAAGAATCAGCTCAGCTCAGCTGAGTGCAGAGCTACTTCACCAGCAGAATAATTTTCCCTGAGCCCTAAAGTACACAAATTCCTTTCTTGTCTTTTCCTTCATTTTCCTCATGCCTATTTTGAGATTAATTTCTTGTGCTTCTTTTTCCTTTATATCTCATTGTCCTGTCAAATCAACATGTCAAGTGCAATATTTCAGTAACCACTATCAATTTTGCTTATTATGCCTAATTTTTAAGTGCTTCTTTGTGTTTCTTCCAGGCATTTCCCAAGTTTTCATTCCTAGAGATGGGCCAGGGAAAAAAGTTGCTTATTCTTTTTTTTATGAAGAATTTGAAATCTATTTGATTCTTAAGGGAAACATATCTTCAGATAAATATAGCACTTTTTCTCTTCTAACCTCCTATTACTTTTGGAATTACAAATTAATTCTATCTCTCACACTGATTCTGAGCAGTAAGATCAAGAAAAGAAAGATGAGATCCTTGAATTCAGAGATGTATTTATGGTAAAATTAGGAAAAAATGCCAGAGATATTAAATCTTTTTTTGTTATCCCGCTTGCTAAATCCAAGCCCACAGCAATGTTCACTGGAAGCAAAAGTTGGTTAAATCTGAAAACTGTAAGCAGGAATGATCTACATGGAATCACCATAAGAATGGTATGCACATCTAGTAGGGAGTACTGTCCTAGCAAATTAGGCTTCCCTCTCATTTGGGCTAATTAGCTTGCACAATAAATTTATGTCCCTAAGCTATTTCCAGCTCTAGACCTAACCTTTCAAGCCAGTTTGGAGAATTCTGCCCCATGGTATGTTGCACAGCCCTAAGTAATGCGTGCATTACCTAGGTATATAGCCAGATACCATCTCCTTGCTTGTCTACTTCAGATATCAGCATGCAGCCCTTTGGGGGGTTTTTGAAAACCTGTTCTTGGGAATGCTGCAGGAAATCAATGGAACCACCTGTTTGGCTGTCTCTATGGACAGAGCCTTACACAAGGTGTGCTACTAAAATGTAAATAATGAATAAGGTTCTTTCCCTGTGGACTAACTTGTATGACCTACTAAGTAAAAGTGGTTTTAAGGATGCCTTTGTTGTGTATTTTGTTTAAAAATTATACAAAGGCTGTCTTGAAAGGAAAAGTTGCAGTTCAGAAACTAATCTTAGCCAATAGTAGAAGTAGTTTGTTTTTTTATGGATCTGAATTTAGCTTTGTCATCAAGTTAGCAAGTATCTTTAAAGTGCTCAAAGGAAGAGTTGTTTCAGACAAGAGAAAAAGGCAGACTAAAATAAGCAGAGAAAAGTTGGATATCAATAAAAGTATGTCTGTATGTGTGTACATGGACATACATATGTTCATACACTTGTGCATAAACTATAGGTAGCATCTGCAAAATCAAACTATAAATCGCAGTCTTGGCCTGTGTGACTCCTGTTAAGGACAATCTGCCGAACAGAATGAATGGTGCAGCAGCAAAAGCAGCCTTACAGCTCTCCAGTTACTTCTCTAATGCCTGCTTACCTATAGCCCTGAGGGAAGTGAAATCTTCACAGACTCTCTATAAGAGTAAAGAGAAGCTGACTTGTTCAGTTGCGCTTTTATTATTTTGTGGAAGAGTTTTTATTTTTACTAGCTGAAAAATGGTTGAAGAGTAAATGGAAAGATTCATTTACGCCAAGAAAAATTTCTTTAAAGAAGGTAAAAATTAAGTTCCCCTACCACAAAAAGAAAATATAGGCACAAAAAAAAAAAAATATGTTAAAACAATGAAGAAGCAGAAACATATTCAAAAAAGAAACATGACTGCAAAAGGATTTTCTCCTAAAAAATTAGCATTGAAAGTTTCTTTCTGCTCTGAGTGGAGTTTAGCATTTTTACCTCTTTTCCTGGTGCCGGTTGCTAAGATTTATCAAAATGAAAAGCAGACTGTTCTTGACATCAGAAGGGGTGAAATCCAGCTCTAAACTGTTGCCCAAATTTCAGTGAAATCTTTGGCAGTGGCAACTGTATTCAACTCATAGTGCATAATCTGTACAGAATAAGTAAACTTGCAAGAGTATTTATGGGGTCCTTTTGAATTCTTGTTTTCTGCAAGTGTTCTTTAAAATGCCAGGTAATGTTGTGGAAACCAATATCACTGTTTCACTGAGGCTCTAAGCCATGTTTTATTTCTCGTCTTTTAGTTTTAATGAGAACGTGCTGCTTGCTGCTAATAGAGCTGAGTAAACAATCTATGTACATTTTATTTAATTACTTTAGTTCTTTTTGTTCTTATGGTAATTACCTATGAGCGGACAATGATTGTTACTATTTGTTTGTTCCTCCCAACTACTTGCTGATTATTCTGCACAGGCAACTTATAGCCTGTGTTATTGCACACTGACTGCTTGCAAGTACTCCTTTGGGTATAGGTGTTTTGTTGCCTAAAGCCAAGTACTTGTATCTTTTCCTTGATTGGATGATCTACTTTGTCACAAAACACACTCTATTTAATAAATTTATGGTATCATCCTGCAACATGCTCTCTAGACCAACAATGTGGAGCTTCATCATGGTGATTGAAAATTACATATTAAGTATAATCTGTCTCATGAAAAAATAAATCCTGATAAATATAGTAATTCCAAAGTTGATCTACCACTCCCTGTGCAGGCATTTATTTAATTTTGTTGTTGGCATTAACAATTAGAAGTGTTTCTTTTACCCAGGTTCCTGTCAAGACAATTTAAATTGTCATTAGGGACTGAAAATTCATTCATAATAAGACATTAAGCATTTGGCATTGTTTCTTACTGAATTGTAATGTTTCTTTTCAGTCCCTGGGTTCACTATACATGGAAAGTGCAATGGACAAACAACTATGATTTGCATCAAAGCAAATACATTTCTGAAAGTCTTTTCAGAGATGCTATCACAGTAAATCTCTTCCCAGCCTTCTACTTATCGTAAACAACTTAATTTTTTACTATCTATATGATTAACAATTGTGTAGTGTGTTTTGTGAAACAACATGCTGAAGTACTGAAAGGTAATTTATCCCAAAACCACTAACCCATTTTTAAATTACTTTGAGACTGAGTCATATCTGAAATAAATTTAAGGCAATCTGGAAGATTTGGATCCTTAGAGCATCTTGTGCAGTCTGGCAGAGATGTGTATCAGTTGCCACTGTCAAGGTCACTTCTTCAGAGTCGGCAGCATTTGAAACAGGTGGCTGTTGAGCTTTTCTGATAATACAGCATATAATTCCACATAGATGTTTAATGTAATCTACCATGAAATCACAGTAGTAATTAAGCCATAGACATGAACCTTTTTCTCAGAGCTCATTTTTGCTGGTCAAATTTGCTTATTGTTTGAATAAACTTATTTCAGTTCACCTCAGTTTCTTGTGTTTCTCACTATTTCACTAGCCTGCCACCTGGTATTTAGGTTCCTATTTTGCTTCACAGCAGGTTAACAGGTCTGTCCTCGCAGTAATGGACTGTCCTGACTGTGAGAAGGTAAGAGAGGGTACAAGGAGAGTTTCTGAGGAGTGACTTGTGGGGCTGCAATTCATCCCTGCACTGGATACTGTGTACTGGATGCAACAGAAGCAAATCTAACAAGATACAGAAATTACAGAATGCAGAGACTATGGTGCAAGACCATGGTAACTCAAAAAGATTTTAAAAGAGTCTGTCAGCTAAACAAGACACATGTGAAATAATCTGTCCTGCCATAACATCTAAGCAAAATACAGTAAGATATATAAAGTTCTTACGACCTTTTCCAACTAGTACTTGCCATGTTTTCTACTTCAGACCCAAGAAGCTATTTAAGTCCAGCTCTGATTTCTGTTTCCAGGCCTGGACTTCTCCTGTAACAGTGACTAGAGCATTTACCTTCAGACTTCAGTTTCTCCAGCTGTGAAAATTATGTTTGTCTTTATTATTTTTAAGGTGTTTGTAGATTAATGAATGAAACTATTCATAAGTCACTGACTTTCATCTACTATTTGACATCCATCTGGACATTCTGCCTTAGCATAACTCTGGAGCTTGAACAGATTGTCCTTTTTTATTTAAGAAAATGAAAGGGATTAGGCCAGATTTTGATATTAATTTTCTGCTGTGTTATTTTGAGGCAGAAGGCACAGATTTGAAGTTTTATGACATAGGAATTTGGATGTTTGAATTATCCATAATAGGAAGTGATTCATAGTATCTGGGATGATCTAAATAAAACATGAATGTTTTAAGGAGTTCTCTGTGTTTTTAAAAGCTGAACCAAATATTCCCTCCCCAGAAAGATGGCATCTTGGTCATACATTATATGTCAGCAGCAGTCCAATCAGAATGTCCTTTACCTGATAGATACTAATGAAAAAGAATCAGAGGCTAATGTCAAGCCTTGCAGTCTTGCCATTGAAAGATGAAGATATGAATGGAGGCAGCATTTCTGGAGCAACTTTTAACTTTTGGTCCCACTGGATTTCAGATGGAGACTTGCCATGTCTTGGACTTCATTGTCTCTATTTCCAGAGATTTCAGTAGCCAGATGTGCAGGGAAAATCTAAAGCTGCATGTGCAATTTTAAAAGGTTAACGATATGTGGGAAAAGACAGTGTTACTTACACACCTTTGAAATGGAGGTAATGTTCAATGATATGAGACCAAAACATCTTATTATGCATCATGCTTTGCTGTTACACTCATTATTGCTGTGCTAATTCTTCCCAGGAAGGATTTGATTTTCTTTCCAGATGCTGCAAATTGAACTGGATTGTTGCACTCAAGATCTGATTTTTCAAATTTGTTGTTTTGTTCTTAACTCTTACCAAGTACCAACTTGCTAGAAATACTGAGTTTCATGAAACATAATTCAGCTGACAAATCAAATGAACCTGGGTTGTCATGTTGTAAGTTACTAATGTAAGGAGTAATAATATCTTCAGAAAGATAAAAATATAAATAAACAAATTGTACACATCTCCATAAAGATTGACTTAAATTGTCTAAGTAATACTATAGTGGAGAGTTGTGTATGACTATTTCCTACCTCTGGCTTTTTAAGACAGTTAAAATTAGATCAACTCTACCTGTTTATTATGCTCAGGTATTCTGTATCCTGAAACAAGGACCAAAAAAACCACAAAAAGCTGAAGAGATGTATACCTATAATGCCCCTAATTCTTAGGAAACTAGCTGAACTTTTTAAAATGAATCTTAGTACTCTTTGCTCTTTAATTGACTTCATTACTTTTAACTGAAACCAATTTTTAAACACTGTTTGTCCAAGAAAGTTTGGAGAGTTTGGAAAGTTTTTTATTATATATATTTATGTATGGTATGTATGTAGAAACATTATCTAATTTCTTCAGAAAAAGATGTATAAGAAAAAGCCTTCACTGCCTAAGAAAAAATTTTGGTTTCATTTTCAACCTGTACTTTTAAACATTTTCTTGTAAAATGCTGAAATATATCATATGAGTAATATTTCAAGTTTATCGCTGACCTCAAGAGGTAGAACACTTAAGTAGATATAGACCATTCATGAGGCTTTTGTGATAATTGCAAAATAATTGCCCTTCCTCTCCAAGGAAGAGGAGAAACAGAATTATGGAGTGGAAGGTGATATGCAACTAAGGAACCTTCTAAAAATACCCACTCACATAAATTTTCTTTATACATGCAAAGAAATGCCAATACATGTAAGACACAACTCTTGTGAAGTTCTACAGCTCATCATAATTTAAGACAAAACAATTTTTATAACATGGTCAATACTGAGCGTTCAAGATCATGGAAGGGCTGCTTTTGAAATGCTATGGCTTTTATCTACAAGAAACACACAAAGATGTGTCAACTAGGCATTGTCCATGAGTATAGTGAAGATGCAAGAAAAACATGATTCTGGTTTTTTCACCTGAGAGATTTGAATTTTTTTTCATTTTAACTCAAGACTGACAGCTGAGTATAGCATGAAACTAGAGGCATTCATCTAAAGTCTGTTCAAGCCAAGGTAAAGATCTATATAGATCTCAGCTGTGCTCCCCTTGAAGTCAGTGGTAAAGCTCCCAGTGGTACAGACTTGTTGTCAAATTTAGCTCTAAAACAAATGTGGCGTAAGGAAAAAAGTATACATGAAAAAAAAAAATGACAGGAGTTTTCAAAACTGAATGGGGCAGCATTGCACTGTCAGTTAGAAAGATAAACAGCAAGAGATCCTAGCCACTAATTTGTAGGGTGAGCTATCAGAGTCAACAACAGTTTTCCTATGAATGAAACAACTGAAGTGGCTTTATAAAGGAATTCTATAGATCCTTAATACAGCAAAGCAACTTATTCCTTTCTTACCATCCCCTAAGCAAGCTTTAGTTAAAATTATAGAACACAAAACACTGGTTTTAAACTATGAAGTCCTGATATATAGCAGTAATAGCATAGCCCTGATTATAAGCGTGGATAAAATCCTCACAAGGCACAGCTGTAGTACACTGTGAATATTTGCTGAGTCTTCATTACATATACCTTCAGCTAATTATTTTGTGAGATATATTTACTTTACATCATTATTATGCATATTCCATTGCTGTTGCTTCTCCTAGCAGGATGGCTTGTGGTGCAGCCACACTGGGGAATCTGTCTAGGATTAAAACTTGCACTTCACTTGAACAACCAGATGGGGCCTCATTTAGTAATGCATTATAAGGCTTACTAAGCATGCTTTGGTATTTTTCTAAGCAGAGCACTAAGGTAAAATTCAGACAACTTTTTTAATATTCCATTCAGAACAGTTTTCCTCATTCTACGCAGATTTTAGTTGGATAAGGGCTTAGTCAATGCTGCCTCTCTGCATATTCTGGTGAGATGCAGGTGCTGAAGGCCAGATTGGGATCTCACTATGTTATGTTGCTGAGTGCTGAAAACCCCACTCTGTTTGTTTCCACCTATCAGGAGCAGAGCTGATATTGCAATTCTTGCCTGCCAACAGACTAATCACGAGAGCTGAGAGATGGCCGTGCCCAAGGCAAAGGGCAGGAGCAAGGTGCATGAGAAGGTTCTAACAGTCAATTCTTTGAGGAGGATGAGCTCTTTCTACCTGTCAGTTTTATTCGCTCTCCTGACAACAGTAACCACAACAATGGCTACCAAAGGCATATTATTTACAGAACATCATATCCTTTGAAGGGATACAAGCCTAACCCTGACAGCAGATCACCTAAGATATATCTCTAAGACATGGGTTGAACCACCTTCAGAAATGAATCATAACAAGCCTTTGTCCCCACAAATACATCAACAGGCAAAAGGAAAACTTTCTGATTTTCTAGGATTTTCTAGGAAATTATGGTGTTTGACTGCATTCAACATTCTGAATTAAATTACTAATAACTTTCTTGGAGTTATCAGCATACTCAGTACTTTAAATCTGTGCTGCTTTTACCAGATACACTTCTAAGTGAGATCTTTGGGTAGTGAAAACTGCATAGCTCCAGTAAAATCTATGAAATTGCAATGCTTTACATGAACTGAGAGTTTGATAGCTGTGAGCAATAAAATAAATTTAAGTTTTCTAACAGAATTGGCTTCATTTTTAGATTCCAGTTTCTGCAGTGAAAAGAGTTCCTATTATAAATTCAGGTTTGGCTCACAGCATGTATTTTATATTGCTCACTTAAATTTGTGGTTCCAATTAATATGTCTTCTGGGTGGCTCATTTGATGGTAAATCTGTGTCTAGTTTCACCTGTATCAATAAACAAATGCTTAAAAAAAATGCACTTTTTTTTCTGGCACAACAGGCATTTTTTTCTTCTTCTATATGCTAACAAGTCTCATGATAACCTTGAAGTATGTGATGGAAATAAAAACACACAAATACATTTCTAAACTAGAGGAAGCTGAATTAATTCCAATTTTAGTACAACTGACCTTTGGAATTTAAGAGAAAGAAACTCAATTTCATTTTTTTTTTCCTTAGGAAAATGTTCACTGATCCTAAGTTGGTTGAAGTAAAAGAAAAGTCTTCCATTTAAAGACAAGCACTTAACTCTGAAAATAAGGAGTACACATATTCAAATAAATTGTCTATGCAATTTTTGGCAAAAAACAAGACATTTCTGCAAAATAAGTCAGTCAATGCATTGTGCTTGACAGGTCTTCATATTGCAAATGCTCTTTAGCTATAGAGTCCAGAGAAGCACGTGACTCCAGAAATATGCATCGCATAGGGGAAGGTTGAAACTCGCAGAAGGGTTCATTTTCTGCCCCACCAAACAGATAGATCTCATTCCAAATCCTGCTCCTCATTTTAAGTGCTGTTAGAAATTGTCATCACTGTTATCACTATATAACTTACCACATTTTGAAAATATTAAAAACATCCTGTGCCTATTAATGAATAAACATCCCCAATACACAGCTGTTTTGGTAAAATTGTCTCCAAAGAGTCCTATATCATCTTTCTTTTTCTCCAACATTTCTTTCATAAAGAAGTGAAAAGTATTGCTTGTGATGGTCATGAAGTGAACAATCAGATCTTCTTAGCTCTGTGGCAAAGGAATTGGACATTTTCTCTGACATTTTTCTTGCCTTCAAGAGGATTTTAAAAGGTGAGTTCTTAAGGGAGTCTGAGAGTCTTTGGCACTCATCTCCTTTTCAATTTATAATAGATAGCTGAAGCCTGTAAAATCTTCCAAGAATTATCACTCTCAATTTTTGATACAGATTTGTTTTTAATTAAGTGTAAGTATGGACTTGTTTCATTCTTTGCTGAGTTCAATTCCAATTCTCCCCAGAGAGTCTAAAGAAATAACATATTAAAAAACAACATGAAAAAACTTAAGTGAAGCATTAAATTTTGACATATTGGAGAACGCAATCCTAAAACTGGAAAATTAAAATATTCATTCTGATTATAAGAATAATAATAGGAATAGTTGACAATAATTTTGTAACTTCCACAATAATTTTGAGTCACCTCTGAGCATAGTGAAAACTGTTTGACCCTCCACAGGAGTACTGATTTTCTCAATTTGGAGACAGACTAAATAGAACAGGATAGAAATAGATCTGAAATTTCCAATTGCATAATTTAAATTTACAACGAAGGACTGACCCCTATAAACTATATAACTAATTAAACAGCTATTAATTTTCTTTTTTCTAGAACAACTCAAACCATGAGTGTAAACCTTCCTGATGGACAGTATGGGACAGCCTTGTATAGATTAAGTTCTGCAGAATCTGGAGGAGAATAAAGCTTGTAGAAGTGGAGATATTTGTTCATTCTACCCATTAAAATAACAAAGCAAAACACTACTCAAAGTTTATACTGTGAAAGAAGTTCACATTTAGCACAGTTCCTTTGTATGCTTAATATCAGTGATGTTATTCAGCTGGACGCTGAGACTCACACTAAATTTAAACAAAGTCTTTTCCTTTCCAAAGTAAGTGTTTTGGTAAGCATTCTCTCTTCTGCTCACCTGTCATCTTTTTATGCTTTTGTCTACTCTGTTTATTCACTGGTTCTTTTTATTCCTTTCTACCTTTATCTCTGCAAACTTTTGACTTTGAGACATCTTAAACTTTATACAAACTTTACTTTATACAAACCCATTGAACATTACCTAAACTGGCAATGTTGCCTTTAAAGGAAATAAACTACAATCTAAGATTATTGAAAGTCACTGAGTATAGACATGTTAAAGAAACTCAGGATTTACAAATAATTTTTTTCATTTTCATGTACTCATGCAATGGAAAACTTTATTGCTGCATGTCACAGATATGTCCTTTTCACTACCAAATGTCTTAATTACATAACTTTATACATTTTAATTAAACACTGCAGAGGTAAACTTTCAAAACATCAGTTTGTAAGTCCATCCCTCTTATTATTGAACCAGGCAGGAGTGGTGAAAACGACTTTTCATGACTGATGCTATCTTCCTTCATAGAAAACCAGAGATTTCTTCCATCTATCTAGAGTCTTAAATGTCTTAATTTTTGCAGGTTTATTTAACCCCATTGTAAGGATTTGCTTCTATTAAGTTCCTTCACTTTACCCAACCAGCAACAGCCATGTAATATGCATGATTTTTTCTGTTATATTGAAATTTTTCCATACACAAAAATGGAATTGCTCTATAAAATGCTGAAATAAAAACAAAAAACAGATTATGTGTTCTTTCTTGCTCATGGTATCATTTCAATACTAAAGTTATTAAATTGGCCCTAACTTCTTGGAATTAGTAATGACATTTAACTTGAACCTTGTAAAGCTGGAGATCCTGTTTAGGAGGCTGGACTACAGTCATTACAGAGAATGTTCTTCTATTGCTGTGTGAGAATATTGGGTCACATGTATTTCAATTTCTCCAGAAGAAATTCCTAAAGCCTAATTTTTACCTCAGCTATAAAATATATTATTGAGTTCATTTGTTTGCACTTTCTTGGCAGTAGCTTTTCTCCTGTTTTTCTTGTAATAATAATGGGAATTCATTATGTCCTTCATCCTAGGTATTCTCAACACTTCACTGCTGTTCAGCATGGTTTATGGCAGCAAAGCTTATGTCACGCCTGTAATAGACTGGAGTCACAATTTCTTTGGAGCTCATAAGAACTCATACCAGGGAAGTATGTAAAACACTTCTTTTCTGAATTGGTAGCATTTAGTAGGCTCTATCTTGTCCCTGGCACAGAAAAATAATATGCAAATTGCAAAGCAGTAACAAAACAAGCCCTAAGTCTCTGGGTGGACATAGTCGTATAAAACAAACACATTCTCTCACACTCTTTCTCATGCACAAGCAGAGCAAGATCTCTTAAAGACTGATCTACCAGTATTTCCCCTCAATGTACCCTCAATGTACCAAAGTACCCAAGATACTCTATACTTTAGAAACTTCTCGTATTGATACATGCTTATCTGGAATGGAATTTTAAGTAAGTAGAAAAAAATTTAATGATGGAGAGTTTGTTCCAATGTGACTGCAATACAGGTTTTGACTGTCTTAGAGGACAAGCAAGATGTTACCTTACAAGATTCACCCTTACCCTGTTTCGACCTGAAACTTTCCTACTGATTTACATCTGTGCAAAGCATGTTGATTTTCTGAAGTTTTTATTATTCACTAATGAAAGCAAATAAAGATTGAAAGTTAGTGCTTGTCCAACTAGGTTCCTGAAGGCAGTCTGTAGCTTCTAAGTGGGTCAAGTCAAAACTTTGCTGGCTAGTTATTGACTAAACTTGTTTCAACAGATATAAATAATTGAATATTTTTCTTTAATGTCCTTCAGAATAAATGAACAGGTGCCTAGGTTTACTATTTATGCTATATCCCATCAGAATAAATTGAGAATTTAGAAAGAATGACACAAAAAATTAAATTTTAATGGATTGCCCCACAGGGAAAACTGTAAAATGCCTTTGGTAGAGTTCCCTATTGGCCTCAGCTCTATAAACTTGAGAGTAAAATCCTGTTTTCCCAACCTTGTAGGAAAAATTTTACTGATTTCCTCTGAGTAAAGCATGGTGTCTCTTTCCCTCCACCCTGTTACTCTGAAGTTATGGGTTTAAGCAAGACATAAATCATTGCTCTTATTTATCCAGATCCCAGTCAGGATTATTCCCCCGCTGTCCTATGCCATTAGAAGTGCTGTGAGAGAAGAACAAACTCCCGCTTGTGCTTTCATATTTATCCAGCAAACCCTCCTGAGCTACATCCTTGCATACACTATGAAGTCAGGCATTTGTCTTTTTCACAGGACACTTGCCTTGCTGGTGGCTAAGGACATTACAAAGCACAAGGCATTTCAAGCTGTGCTATTTCTACTTCCCTCTGAGAGCCATTTTTCTGCAGATAATCTGGTTTTTATAACTTATATTATATTCTAGAAAAGTTCACATGTATCACAATTCTCACAACATTATCCTCAAAAAGATACAAGATTCATTTCTGCAGAGAAGCTCACTTAAGCACCTGTATTGTAAATAAAGTATTACCAAATTCTGCTTCTGAAAATAACTAATAGACTCTATAAACCTAGAAAAAAATAGCAGTGATAGTAATGATGAGTAGGTCAGATTTTCAGATTATTAACCTCAAGAGTGCTTTATTAAAAAGGCAAATATTTTTGCAATTTTAATATCTGAATTAATTCTTGAGTAGGTCAAAATTAAGGCTTCTGTTAACAGGCTTTGGAGAAGACATTTTGAAGATACTATTGCAAGGGTTGTGAAGAAAAATATTATTGTGTTAGTTCAGGCCTCTGGATTTGGGAATTTACACCAACAGAAAAAACATCAATAAAACAAAGTCCCATTCTGCAATGGGAAAACTGCACTTTTAGTACTTGAAGTCCTGAAAATAGGAAGCTAGATCTCCACAATTAAAAAGAAAGCTATTTCATGAGCTTATAGAATTTATTTGTCAATTGTTACTTTAAATAAATAATAATAAATTTGTTTGTGCTTATAAGAAGTGACTCATTGCACCAGAGAAATTGAAAAATGTGTAATTTATCTGATCAGTCATAACTTATCAAAATCTAAAAGTTGAATACTGCAGACTTAAAATCAACATCAATCTTTTAATCAGAAACCTAGTGGAGATAATCAAACAAAAGCAGTAAAAATATATTGGGCAAATTTAGATAGCAAACCCAAGGGCACTTAGAATTGTCATGATTATTCAATACATAAGACCTGGCTAAAACATCTATCCCATTCTTTTCACACTATATTTAACTGCAGCTTTCCAGGTCTGCTCAACCACAAGGAGTCTGGGATGTGTTTAGAGAAAAATTACTCTGAGGTTTGATTTTGTGCAGAAATTAACTATTTTCTAAGTAAAACTTCAAAACTGTGACATCTGCTATCTTATCCCTACAGGTTTTACATTAAATGAAAGGGAAAAAAGAGCTGTAGGGGATACAAAAATTTCTGGAAAACTAAAAATAGTAATCACACTGCTATGATATCCTCCAAAATTTTTCCCCTCAGTATGTGTCTAGAGTTTGTTTTCCCAGTTTGCAGTAACACTTGCATCATCTTAATGCCTTAATTCTCATGATTGCTATGAGTCATAGAGAGTAATTATTGGTGGAATGTACTATAATTCATTATAGTCATAGCCTATAATCCTTTGCATATTCAGTATAAAATCATACCAGAATGCCATATGCAGGCTTGTTCTCACAAATTTCTGAAAAAATTGATAAAATAAAGTTTTATTTACAGTTGAATCTCATTCATTTCCTCCAATTAAACATTTAGCCTACCAGCCAATGGTTGCAAAAACCTTGGAATATACACCACTTCTTTTGCAATGGAAGTATTCCTCCCTGCACAGTTGATGGCCTGTGTACTAAACATAGCATAGCTGCAGTTTATGCAGAAAATTTTCACAGTTAATCAGCCTACAAGAAGATAATTTGCTGTCCTGTGTTTTTTTCCTTCTTTTTCCTATCTCTTAATATACAGTTATTCCAATCATTAAAATACTACCTGATGAATTTGTCCTGGAAAGAAATAAAACATTGAAAAACTGCCTTGATGAACTTGTCCTAAAAAAAGAAAACTCAGTAAGACAGGCCCTCCTAACAAGTTGCTCAAATATCTCCTATCTGTTCAATCTTTATTAGTGCCAGTAGAACCCAGAAATATTTTAATTTATTTTGAAGTTGTTGAACCAAAAATATATTAGCTGTGGGGCTGTTCTTGCAAATTGCTGAACACCTCTGGGAGACCTTCTGTATTTCAAGCTCTCATCATACCACTGGGAACTGCGAATGCTGAACAGAGGAGAAAAATAATGCAAAACAGTTTCTGCAAATATTTGCCCACATTTTAAATAAAATCAGTTTTGCTTTGTTTCCACCTTATTCTATATTCAAGCCTGATGAGCACTGGCAGTATACTGGCAAAAGTGAAGGATAGGATTTATGCTTGCTATACTAACATGATCATTCAGTCAGTGAGGAAGCAGAAAAATGATACACCCAGCCACCTAAATTTGTTGGCATAGATGATTTGCTCACAGTGCCGCTGGTAATAGTTCAAACTCTGTTCTGGATCCTTGCTAGGGATAGACCTGAGGGATTTTGGTTTTGCTCTATGTTAAACATTGCTTAATAGAATTCACAGAGCAAATGATCATGCAAGGGTGGCAACACAATGATTATAAGCTCTCATTTATTTATTTATCAGTATGATTCAGTAGGGAAAGTATTCAAACTTAAAGAACAGATGCTTTGATTACTGCAGCATCACTATTTTATATCTTGCTTCAATTTCTGAATCTAAAAAATGAGCATGTTTGCTGTTTTACAATAAAGCTTTTAATGATGTAGATGTATGTTCCTATATAAAAAACAAAATATTTTAATACTAGATTTAGATATGCAATTTAGAATTCTTCTGCATCTTGGACCTGCTTGGTCAGATCCACAGCAGACTTTCAGATTGAGGCTAAGGATAATAGACATGAATAAAAAAGAAATTATAGATTTAAAAAAAAAAAAGTCAAAACACAAAAAAAACCCCAAACAAAAACTCTACAACACTTTAGCAATGAAGGCAATAGCAAATGTTCTAGTTTATTAAGAAAATAAAATTAATTAAAATAAAATATAATACTGTTGCACTTCATATTCCTGATACATTTCTACATATCTTTCTATCAATCTGTCAGAGAAGAAGCAGAAAAATCACAAATTTGCATTATTTTTACAGCCAAAAACCATAAATACAGGTTGTTAACACATCCTGAGAATTACTCTTCCTTTGAATTTCCTGGCTTATAATTCCATTTCCTACAGTTACGTTGCTCTTTAATTATTTTGACAGAATTAATTGCATGTAAAAATTTTTTTTTTTTCCTTTTCTTTTGCCTTCTTTCTTCAAACAGTTGGCTAATTAAGCCAGTAAGTCCAACTCACATCTCTGTCATATTTCACCTCTCTCTCAAATCCAGATATGACTGCAGGCTTGGCTTTTACCAAGTGATCCCAATTCAATTAGAAATGAATCTCCATATGCAACATAGCAAAGGGAGTTATTGTTCTTCTAAGGAAAGTAAGAGCAGATCTGTAAAACTAATGTTAAGAAACCCACAGTTCAGGAATGAAGGGCTCACATTCTGCTTATTGCATGAATGTCCTGTAGCTCCCTTCCTTCTCCTTCTTCCCCCCCCTTTATCTATTTGGACTGTCTGGAGCTTGGGACAGGATGTTTATCACGAGATTGAAGTGGGAAGGAGGACTAATCCAAGCTGGAAATGGTAACCACATTTTCATCTGGACATAGTACATTGGAATCAAAATGGTTTGGGCTGGAAGGGACCTTAAAGGTCAACTAGTTCCAACCCCCTTGCCATGTGCAGGAATGATCCCTGGCTACTTTATCTCTTTACACCACATTTGCAAAAAAAATACAGTTTAACTGCAAAATTTACACATTATTTACCATTATAGTTACTATTACCTTCATTCTGGTGTGCTCCTTTCCCAGCCTATCACATCCCCTTGTCTCCTGCCAGCACTTCCAGATCTTCACCACAGTTTTTGTTGGAACTCAAAATGTCTCTCAGACATTTTTAGAGGTTCCAGGCCTTGGTCAGAAGAATTTTAGATCCCGGCAGGCAGCTGGAAACAGCTGTGATTTTGAGTTTGAGCCATGGAATGAATTACCAATTTTGAAGGTGGAACAAGCAGCCACAAAGGGTTAGATAGTATAGTAAAAGTAGTTACAAAACAGAGGGGAAATTTTTTTAGTATTGTACAGGGGGGTTTTAACACATGTACAGGGGGGTTTTCACTTTGTACATGGGGGTCAGAAGTTCTAAGATGGAGGAAAGTGGGCTGATCCTGTTCTTCCTCCTCCTTCTTCCTTGCCTCCATGTTCTTGGTGATGCTGGCACTCACAGATTGGTTTCGAGTAGAAAAGCACTTGGTAATATAGGTAGTAGGTATTGGGGGAAAATCTGTAAACATATAATATGTAATATATCTTATAAAAGATAGCAGCAGCCCTGGGCGGGGAGGGAGAAGAAGAAGACAGCAGATAGAGAGGATGTCAGGGTGTGTGTGTGCCTCTGCCTGGGCCGCTGACCAAGCAGCTGCAGCCCAAGAAGACAATCTTTTAGATAACTAACAATAAACTGCCTTGAGACCGAACAGCAAGAGGCTGCGGAGTCTTTCTTTGGAAGCACGGGTTGGAGGAGAGACTTTACCACCACACGAGACCCCTGACCAAGCCTGAGGTTCTCACAAGTTTTCACTGAGCTGAGTCTCCCAGCCCAGGCAGTAGTTAAATTCTCCCTCAATAGCATTCATCTCAGTCAATGTTAGAAATCCCACCTTACTCTAATGGAAAATTTCCTATGAAGCATGTACACATTTAGTGTTCTGCCTTCTGCTCCTGAAAAGTGTTAAAAGGATGTTTGAGAAGATAAGATTTTCTGTGATAATGCTTGGGCAGTGTTTTCTGATCTTATTTGCTCAAGACTAAGGATGCTGGTATTCCAAGTCACCATATGCTCATTATCTCCTGGCATATAGTAAGGAACTATTAGTAAACACACAGCAGCTTTTGTTTCAAGGTTACCCAATGAACAATTTTTTAAAATAGGTAGAGAACAAATAAGAAATATCTTCACTTCAGCTTTAGGGCCTTCAAAAAATCTTTGATCACTTTTCAAAGGATAAGCATCTCAGCTGAGTTGATGTCCCCTGTCTTTATTGAGAAAGCAAAAAATTAAATGGTGGACTGATATTTATTCTAAAATGTTAGCATTACTTCTATTGGTGGTCAAATTGAGGAAATTATACATAAGATAACAAAATATTCAAAATATTACATCACTTGTAGAACATAGGACCAGCTTGTGCCTTTCAAGTGATGATAAACATCTTTCATTTTCATTGCAGTAATACTGAAGAATCCAGTGACAGGTCTAGAACCCTAATTCTGGATATTGTAGAGATAGCAAAACAAAAAAAAAAGTAAATTCTGGTAGATAAAATTTGAAAGAGAATCTGCTTTTGCACCTTCCCACTTCCCTTAATGTAAACTGGGTTGACAAGACTGAAATCAAAACAATTGCTCTCTTTTAGTATGAAAATGAGAAAATGCATACTTGAAAAGCACACTGACAAAAGTCAGGGTGAACATATTTTTTTGCCTGCATCTTGCCATTCCCCTCCTATGTCTTGGCCTTGGCAATACATCTAATATGCAACTTTCCATCTCCTCAAAAACATTTAATGGCCAGAATTTAACAGTGATTATCCAGGTTAGCACTTGGGAAACATAGCTTGGAGGCAAAAATTAGGAAGAACTGCCTGAAGTTCACCACTAAAGTCTGTAGAGAGTACAATGCACAGGAGGGAAAACCTACCGAGCAATTTTAAGTGTTACTTTTCAAGTTCATTAATAAATGTAGAGAATTTTAAAAAGGGAATTATGCTTCCTGAAGTCCTGAGGGATTTTACTAACTGTCTGAAAATTATCATTTTTATAGATAAGCCAATTAAAGGGAAATAAGGCTTTTGCATCATACTGTGAGTACTAAACAGGGAATTGAAAAGGATCTGTTTCTGCTTAATAATTTAATAAGATTTTGTGGTTTGTATTCTCACAATGGGCAGTAGAAGTGCAAAACCTTTTCTATAATTTCAATTAGAAGTGAGTTATTTATTGATGTGGGTTATATGAGGACACGGTTCTTTATTGCTGTATGTAGTTTTCCCATAACAACTGTTTTGGGTTGAAGAGAAGAAGACTCTGAAATGGTGATTCATAATTCTTCATAAAGGTGATAAGGAGGGAACCCAAATTCAGTCCTACAGTTATTGGCCAAGTCCTACTGACTCTGAAAAGTGTAAAAGCTCTTATTTTTCTCAGCAGGCTTTGGATCTGCCTGTTAACTGTCCCCCTCTTGCTCAGGCTGGACATGGACTAATGATAAAGGTGTCACCTGACATTTTAGTCTTTGCAAAGGGAGAATCCTGAGTAACCTTGTTAGTCCAAAATAAATTGCATTTGGGTCTTCAGGAAGTTTCATACTAAGAGTGCTCTGCTAAACTCCATTCCTTCAATTAAGTTCTGACTGTGAACATAGAGTACTTTGCTGCACATAAGCACATAATTTAGATTTACAGTAAAGCACCAAAGAAAAATATACTGCTATGAGCAGAGAAGGAGAGAAAAAGAGACACAGATGTAGGCAGAGGTACTGCTCTCAGTTGTTTAGTATGCACAAAGACATTGCCAGCCAGTCGAGCGAGGTGATTGTCCTGCTCTGCTTTGCACTGGCATGGCCTCTGTTTGAGTATTGTGTGCAGTTTTGGGCACCACGGTATGAAAATAACATTAAGCTATTACAGCATATCCAAAGGAGGGCCAAGAAGATGGTGAAAGGGGGGAAAGTCTGGAGGGGAAGGCTTATGAGGATTGGCTGAGGTCACTTGGTTTGTTCTTTCTGAAGGAGACTCAGGGGAGATCTCATTGTGGTATTCAGCATCCTCACGAGGAGAAGAAGAGGGGCAAGTATTGATCTCTTCACTCTCATGACCCATTACAGGACCTTAGGGAATGGACTGAAGCTGAGTCAGAGAGGTTTGGATAGTCTGGATATCAGGGAAAGGTTCTTCATCCAGAGAGTGGTTGGGCACTGGAACAGGCTCCCCAGGGAAGTGGTTACCACCCCAAGCCTGACCACATTGAAGAAGCATGTGGAGAAAGCTCTCAGGTGCATGTGTGATTCTTGGGGTGTCCTGCGCAGGGCTAGGAGTTTTACTTGATGGTCCTGATATGTCCCTTCCAACTCAGCATATTTTGTAATTCTGTATATGTGATTCTGTATATGCCTACCCAGATACCCAGGAAATGCTCTCTCTGAGCATACCTACATTATGTTTTACTGCACAAGATAAAAGAGGTTTCTATGAGTCTTTGTTCATGAATGTGACTAGTCAAAGTATTTTTGTGTGAAACTGGTTTTTTCCTTTTTCACAGAAATGAGGTTTTGAATAAAAAGAATGTTTTGATTAAAAAGTTCTGTTAAGCCTTCAAAAAATAAAAAGAAATCCAATGAAATAGTTAACAGATTTTGAGTTTTCATAATTTTCTTGTATAACTGGTCCTAAATTCAGTAAAAAAACAAAAAAAAAAACAACCAAAAAACCAAAGAGAGAGAGTGAGAGAGAAGTACTACATAAAAAAAAGTCTCTCTATTCTTCAATAAATTGTACAGGATGCAATGAGCAGGTAAACTACAGCCACACTAAGCTTTTTAAAATAGGTTGGAGATTATGTGCATGCTGTTCTACTGCCACAACATGGTACCAGTTCAAGGCTCCACATGAGCATAATCCAATTTACTTGGTCCTCATTTTTAGAATGACAGTAGAGCAGGAGGTAGGGAAAGGAATAAAGGATTCTGGAGGAAGAAAGAGCATAGCCCTCTGTTCCTCCTCTCCTCTTTACATCTCCTGCTTTTCTCAACTGATCTGATTATTCTGCTCTGCTACAAGCATGATAATATTGCTTCCTAAAAAAAAAAAATTAAAAAAAAAAGACAAGGGAAGGGAAGGAGAGGAGAGGAGAGGAGAGGAGAGGAGAGGAGAGGAGAGGAGAGGAGAGGAGAGGAGAGGAGAGGAGAGGAGAGGAGAGGAGAGGAGAGGAGAGGAGAGGAGAGGAGAGGAGAGGAGAGGAGAGGAGAGGAGAGGAGAGGAGAGGAGAGGAGAGGAGAGGAGAGGAGAGGAGAGGAGAGGAGAGGAGAGGAGAGGAGAGGAGAGGAGAGGAGAGGAGAGGAGAGGAGAGGAGAGGAGAGGAGAGGAGAGGAGAGGAGAGGAGAGGAGAGGAGAGGAGAGGAGAGGAGAGGAGAGGAGAGGAGAGGAGAGGAGAGGAGAGGAGAGGAGAGGAGAGGAGAGGAGAGGAGAGGAGAGGAGAGGAGCAAATCCAGATTTAAAAAATGGAAAAAACACAGGGGAAAGAGAAAGGAAAAGGACAGTAGGGTTAATGAGCTCATGCAAACTTCTAAGGAATGCTTCTTAACCCCCTGTAAAAATTTTAGTAATTGCTTTTTGTGAAGGCAGAAGTAGAAAATTGTTCTCTCTTTTCCACTGTTCAGGCAAGAGATAGTGATGAGCTAACTGAAAAATACATTCTGCTCAAACAATTACACATCTCTTCTAGACAGATGGATAACACAATTGAAATTTCTTGAGTGTTCCTCTGGGAAGTCTTTGAGTATAAACCAATGTTTAGTTTGCCTCAGCAGAAAGGCTGGCCCTTAATATGCCCCTTTGAATTCTGCTGGGCAGAGTAGGACAGAAAACATATTCAGGGCCACATAAGTTAAGCAGCTTCAAACTTTCTTCCTGCAGTCTTGTGGATGGGAGACCTTGTTTTGGGCATGAATAAAAGGATCTCGTATTATTTTTCTGCTAATTTGGTTCAGTGCAATGCCTCTGCTTTCTATTTGTTCTGCATACACTGGAGAAGTGAAGTCTGCAATCAGACTTCCAGGAAAGGAATGCAACATAGCATCCTTACACTATACACTACTTGGTATAAAGTGTAACAGCGAAAACCCCTGGCATGGTCCTTACATGCTGCCATCCTATAATTCTGCACATATTTTTCACCACAATGTGCAATTGTACTGGTCAAAAATATGAATGTGTTGATACCTTATATTATAGCTGTATGTCTGTGTGTGCACACACCTATGTGAAAGTGTGTGTGCAGGTGTCTAAATACACTTGCATTTCTTGGACTCTGTTTTGGATTTATTTTGATTTTCCTTGTTTCTTCCTGTGGCAGATCTGTGCTGTCTGCATGCAAGGAAGCAATCACAATAATGATTGACCTGACTGTCATGTTTGAACTTCTCCTGACAAAAGCCTGGGTTGGATGAAGAGAATGTGAAGCTGTTAACCTATAAGGGCAGAACCTGTCTGTAGGAAGACCTAAGTTGACTTGAGATGGCAAAAAAAGTTAAGAGGACTGGAAAAAATGCAACTGTAGGCAGATATTAAACCTGAAGCCAATGGTATATCATGAGATGTTAGAATTGCTTTGATCTATCAAAGAGTGAGACTACTTTTTTGCCACCTAATGATGCCAGAGTGCAGCTGAGTACGGAATGCAGCTGTCACATGTAATTCTCCTGAATGAGAAAGGTAGGCCTAAGGGTGCCATGTAAAGTTGGATTTGACTCTTCCTTTCACTGTGAGGTATTTTCAAATGGTGCTCATAAAGATGAACATTTTGGTCTTAACAATTTTGCTGTCAGGAAGCAGGGGAGGGACAGGATGGTGAAGGTTTTCTGCACTTTCCAATACGGATATTGCCTTTTCCAGCACTATTATAGTGCTGAATGTGGATACTGGTGGTATATGGCATTACAGTGAAGCTCATACTTTTGTTTTTAAATCATTATTCTTGCTTTTATTTGCTGTTTTGTTCCTACTGTTTTTTTTTTTATTATTTTTTTTGGAGACAGCTTCATTCACAGTAATGGAGCACTGGGTATTAAATGAGTGTGTCTGTAGTCCAATGAACTCAGTATGCTGCTCATCTTGTTGCTATACTTAATCTAAATAACCTTTTTTATGCTCTGCTGGAATGGCATTTTCAAAAGGCTATATAGTAGTAAATGAGTGTATATGTCAGTAAGGATTTGCTAGACAAATCAAATCTTCCTGACAAGTACATTTATTCATTGCTATTTACTACACACTTCAGTTTGAAGGACAATTTTTGTGATTGGATCATTAACATTTAGTGTCATTTTGGCAACATTTCCCAACTTTTCTCTTTCCCTTCTCTCTTGCCTGTTGTGTGCTTAGCAGCCTCTGCCTAACAGAAGTTAGATTCACAAGGATTATATTACCAATATGTTAAACAGATTTTTCCCCCTGATCAGTTGGTTTATTGCACAGAAGGCGCCTAAGTGCTAAAGTACATTTTAAATACAAGGTTTCTAAGTGCACCATTAGGAATCTGCTACAGTTACAGCCCTGATAACAAGCAGAGATTTTCTTAAAAGATCACAGATTCTTGACAGGCATATATACATGTTAATTTTATTCAAGCCAGACCTTCAGTAGATATAAATCAATACATTGATCCCAAACTGAAGTCTTGACTGTGACATTGAAAAATATCATGCAATAATGTGAAGCCTCAATGTATTTTGCTCTTTTATTTTTTTATTATTATTGTGTCTTCATTTGAATAAAATCAATTTCAGTAAACTTCTACTTAGCAAAAATTAAATGAGAAAAACATGGAGTTTTCCTGTTCGGAAAAATTTGTCCTTTATCTCATCAAGTGTTACACAGAAGAAGTGCTGATGAGCAGAAGTCAGCAGATAAGCACATAAAAGTGGAAACTGAGGGAAGTAGAACCCAGGAAAAAAAAAAAAACACTGTGCTCAGGCAGATAGGAAATCAGAAGAGAATCACCAAGATCAGACCTGGGGAAAATCCAGCTTTCTTCACCAACAAGGCAGAGCATAATAAAAGTACTTCTGTGAGTTTGAGTATTTTTACCAACCCAGAAAATTATCCTGTCTCTAGGGTATTTTCCAGCTAAAACCTTCATATAACAAAGCTCACAGGTTATTTTCAACCTAAAACCTTCCCATAACGGAGCTGACAGAACTGTGCAAGTACCCAAAGAAGCCTCCTATATTCAAAATTGTATCAGTACCTACTTTCACTTCCAAGGATGGCATCTGGAATCCCACTGAAAGTTCAAGGTACCTACACCGTTTTGAGTGACAAAATTAAGAAAGGAGTGAAATGTATCTCAATTGTTTGCAAAATGAGTGGTGGTTTACTAGGACTTAGCTGAGAATTGAATCACTCAAAGATAGATTTTGCTATCTTGATAAATAACTAATTGCTAAAAAAATCCCACCACCAAATTACTAAAAGCACTTTTAACACAGCAGACATCCAAATGCCAGACTGCATACACTGCTGTTTCATTCTCACCAGGCCTAACTGGAAAATACTGAAACATCAAGCACAATGATAAAAATTTGGGAGGAAGGAAAGAAATGAAGAAATTATGGACTTCCATGTGAACTTCCACCTTGCTAGAAATATTCTGGTAGCCTACGGCTGTCGCTATTGGACACAAAGTACACAGGTGATTAGCAAGTTCAAAGGAGAAAAAAGAGCATTTTATTTGAACATCTGGTATTTATAGAATTCCAGAGGTGACTGTGGATTGGAGGATGAAATTACCACCTCTCCAACCACACTGGTTAAACTAACAGTCTATCAAATCTCTCCTCTCACAAAGTAGAATGCAAAACAATCATTATTTACATGAATTTATCATAAGAACTCTAGTAGAAATATGTAAACAGATCAGAAGGCTGAAGAAATTTTATGAGAACTCTAAAACTTTCAAAAGAACTATAAAAGAAAGCTTAACACTTTTAAAAATCAGGGCAACATGCTGCCATTGTTAACTAAGTCCGAGAGTAAATGAAACAAAAACCTAAAAATTTACAAAATAATGTATATCTTTATTTAATGTAATTTTTTTTTAAATCTTACTCATTTTTTTCTTATTTATATTTTTCTATAGTTAAGAGGAAAACCCAAAAACTGACATTACACATAAGATTTCTCTACACCATCTAACATAGTTCTCCAAGCAGCACCAAAATCAGCCTGCTCACCTGGTTGGCTATAAATAAGGAAAGAACTTGGATTCCCAGGCAGCCTAACCCACCTGTCCTCTCCAGGTGAGCTATGGAGACCGCCTGGGAAACTGATGTCTCACTGCAGCCATCATGAGCCTGAGTTTCTGATCACTGGAAATTACTTCCAAGACAATATATCTGCTTGAAAATTTGGTTATAATTGTGCTGTTCCTGAGAAACATTTTAATTATGACAAACTGCCACATTCCACTGGAAAAGGAAAACTTTCAGCTGCTAAATTTCTTACTGATTCTCATTAGAGCAGCTCAGATTTTGTACTTCCAGCTGAGTTTATAAGTAGGTCTGTTAGGAAGATCATCTTGCATTTGGTAGATCTGGTTTAGAGTCAAGCAGAACAGGTACACAACAAAATTTGGGCTATCTGGTTTTCAGTTTCTTTCCCTAAAATTGCATTTTTGAAAGTGAAAATTTTTGCTCTATTATACTGAAGTATTCCCTCAAAAGTTATTAGGTTTTTTTTGTTTTTTTTTTTAATAAGCCGGTTTTGCTGCTGCACTTTGCAATGCTATCCACTCCCTTTCTCCCCCAGAGTAACCCAATAACAATACACATGTGGCACTGTGAATACTGTTGCTGTAAATCAGTCAGAGATTCATAAAGGAGGAAATGTGATAACTGAGCAGGTCAGAGAAAGCAAATGCTGGATGCTAACTTAATTTACAGAGTGTAAAATGTCACCAATGAAATCTACAGCACTACATGGGTTTAAAGCAAAGGTAAATAAGAACTCCATAGAATGCAAAAAAAAAAAACAAAACTGTCCAAGATAATACAATATTATATAACAAAATTTAACATAATATTCCAAATGAAAACTTAAACATGTGTTATCTGGTAAAGCTCTCCTTAAAATCTGTTTACCTCAGTGAGGGCATGGTCTCCTCTTTGAATTATTCATCCTTCATGATGCCTTTCAGTCCTTATATTCTCTGTTTAAGAATACACTGTGCAAAGACAAATATGAGTAACTGGTGCTGAAAAAGGCTCACAAAATAGATTCTATTTCACCTTTCACCCATAAGCACAGGAATGTGTCATCAGAACATAGCCTTTACCAAGCTGCTGTCTCAATTTCTCAGTGTTAGAATTTCAGTAATCCCAGGTAAGCTGGCTCCCTTTTTTCTTGGATCCAAGTTATTTTCCCTGAACCAGAAAAGGATTTACTGTGGAGCTTTTTAAAAACAAACAAGCATAACATATTGGCAGACACATATACAAAAGGTTTATCTATAACTGCATCCAGAGTGGACCCTGGAAATTCAATATGAATACATCTTCATAATCTTTTGCTAGTCACATTTATGCATAGATAGACAAATATGTGTGCTGGTCTGATCTTTGTTTCTAGGTCCACACATAATACAGATAGCCTTTAGAATTATACCACACAATGCAGTTTTATTGTGGTTTCTTTTTATCACTCCATAACAGCACAAAAATACTAACTTGAAGGCAGAAATAAGCTAAAAATGTATCAGTGCTTTTAGGTCTTACCTCGCTCACCTTATCTTTGAAGTGTGCAGGATGTGGGCTATGGCATTTCTATTTAAAAGGCAAAAAGGGTGAATACAGAGGTCACCTGCCTTCATAAGGTTGTCGTTTGCTCCACTGAAGAGAAGTGAAGAAGAGAAGAAAAAGAGAGGAGATAACATTTAGGGGAAAAAACATCTACAAGCAAACTATCTTTAACTACTCAACTATTCAAGGATATTATCATCTCACTTTCCTGTTTCATGGGCTGTGGTATTGTGCAGTTTCACAAATTTTAGAAATCAGAGAGATGCAGGATCTGTTGTACTTGCTTGGTTCAAGGCAGTTGCTATTTACCATCAGGGCGGGCATCTGCTGTATCCAAGCAAGGTCTTCACACATTATTTTAGATCTGTTTCATTTTTCCTGGTTCCATCAGGTTCCTTGTTCTGTCAAAGGCTGCAAGCAGATAAAAAAGGAATTCAAAATGCACTTCAGGCAAAAACGTGGGATCTCATGATGTATCTTAGCTCCAGACTTTGGTGGGCTGGAGAAATACTTCATAAAAGCAAAACTGTTCCCTGGAAGTCTTCTTTAATCAAAAATGGCAAGTAATGGTAATAAAGACTGAAGATTAGAAAATTAAGTTGCCCAGCTTGGCAATTAGTATGTCATGAGATAATTAGGTTTTAAGTAATAGGGTGGTAAAGTCTGGGGAGAAGGGACAAAGAAAAGTATCTTCCAAACAAAGTTCCAGAGGCAGCAAGCTGATCGAAAGAGCAATACTCCTGCAAAGTCATATCTACCCAAAATATAATTGGAGCTCCATGTCTTTCTTTCCCCACTGTTTCTCTCACAGTTTCTGTCTCTAACAGTTTCATTTTACATTCTCTTTTAGAAAACACATGACAGCAAAACATCCAGCTGCTTATGGAAAATTCAATAGCTTTTGTGATTTAAATCAATATGATTTTACAGGTGGTTGTTTTGCTATTCATATTTTTTTTTAATCGCTGCATTTATAATTCTGACATAATATAGTTTTCTTCATATTCACAGCCTTTGACAACCTTTGCTCACTCACCAAATTCCCTCACATTTCTGGTAGTATCAGGTCCTGAAAATCCTCTCCCATTCATTCTCAAGTTTCTTGGCTTGCCTTAAGACAGCCATTGTACTGCCATCATTATTATTTAAGGTGTTTGTGGATGTTGTAATTGTTGACAAAACCACTAGTTTAGCAGTCTAAAAAGCTCCCAGTGTTAAGTCAAGCCAATGTAGCCTTCTGGCCACATTTAAAGATAGACCTAACAAGAAGTAAGAAGCAAAAGTAACAAGAATTCCTCTAAAGAATTCACCACTTTTCGCAGTTGAAAATATTAACCATTATTTATTTGGTTTACATTCTATTTCCTGTTTTATTGCCTGTTGGAATTATGTTATTAATGCTCAGGCCTTCTTTTAAATTAAAAATCTACAGGTTTAAAAGTTATTTGGGAGAGCTGTAAATTAAGGTCCTAGAAATTAAGAACATTTTTTAGTCTGGGATAACACAGAGATCATGGAAAGAAATGTGTTTGATATATTCATCTGCTGTGCTGTACTCCCCAGTTGTGTCATTTTGGCCTAATACAAAAACAAGAATTGGTCTGATTGAAAAATGGTGTTCAAGGACCAGTGATTTTTTTACTTCTCTTTCCACATTTCGCACATACATTTCTAAATCATTTTGACTCATCCTAAATGCCATAAATGAAGGCTGCACATTTTGAGCAGATTTGGTTTGTTTTGGTTTTTTTTTTTTTTAATTACTATAATTTGTATGTAGCATGTTTTGGCAACCTTGAGTCCAGATGTAGCCAATTTTCAATGCATTTTACAAAAAATTAAGGGCTGAAAATAATGAAGGTTAAAACCAAGCTGTTGTTGAATGCCTGGCAAAGTGTTTTCCAAAAGACAATCAGAATCTTATTGTGCATGCACAGTATGGTACATGGCCCATTTTTTTAATGTACTTAGTAGACACTCTCAATAAAAAGATGAAAGCCACAGCCTTCCTGATATGTGGAGGGTGCAGTGTCAATTGTTTGCAGATTGAACATTCCAAACCACATATATATCCAGAAAACCCTTCAAGAGCCTGGAAAAATCAAATATCCTCTTTTATTGACATGGTTGCTCCAAAATCCAGGACTGGGGTACTTGGAGTGTCATCTTGTGAATATTCTTCTTATTTTCTGCCTTATTTTCCATAATTTATAGGCATATTATTCGATTAATTTTGCCCTCTCCTATTTTTCTGTTGTGGTCTTATGAACAATAAATTCCCCCTTGAATTCAGTGTAGAACAAGATTTTATCAAACAATGCTAGCTTTCAGTGTAATTGAAGATAATTTGAGCTAAAATACAATATTAAAATTCAGAACTAAAGTCTCTTTCAAACACAACCACTTATTAAAGACAATGAGGTCTGGTGTCAGTCCTTTGGTTCCCTTTGTTTCAAAGAACCATACAATTTCCAAACTTATATAGGGGTTAATTTTTAAACCCAGTGTTACATTAATTTTTTTGTACATATAAGACTCTTTTTGCTTAATAAACTAAAAATAAATTGCTTATTTTGTTTAACCTTTAAAGATTTTTTTTTTTTACTACCTTCCAATTAAGTGATCTTTTATTAATTTAGGCTATGTTTACCCTATCGCCAAGTATAATTTTTCTTTCTATAAGGCTTGTTTTAAGATTAACCTATTGGTTTGGTGTTTGGTCAGAAATCCTTCTGTCTGGGGAGTGCAACAGTGTCTGAGCCCTAAATGACTGATTTAAGCCTTCCTGCTTCCCAGACTATACAACAAGATAATAAATACTTTACAAACAGATCTGCTGTGAGGATTCATCAGTTAAGGTTTGAAGACAAGGATGCTGCCTGTTTAGCATTAACCTTTAAGAATGTGACACCAGAGTTTAGGTTTCGCTGCTGCGTTTCATGTCAATGGAATAAGTATCTCTAGATGGAGGGATATCTCACACAAGATGTTTGTCAGGAAATGCATGCCCTCTGGAGTACATGATGCTGTTTAATGGCTTACAATTTCTTCACATCAAGAGCTCTAGCTCTGCAGCTGAAAATAATCACACAGCACATACTTGAAATCTGCGCCCCAGTGCTGAGCCTCAACTCGTTCAAAGGTCGACAGGTGCAAACCAGGTTTAAAAGAGCACCCCAGCAGATGTTCATATGTGCAGACTAATCAAAGACTTCAGGTGTACCAGGCTGGGACAGAAAGGCTTGTAAGTAAAGATTTGGTGATTGAACAAGAAATGTTATGATTTAAAAATGTAATAAATGTCAATTTGCATATCAGTAAGATTTTTGCAACCTGTAGCTGAAGTCCACTCACCCAAAGAGTTATGGTTAATAAATATAAAAACAAATTATATTAATTCTTTCAAGTTGCTGCAACCAACCTTCCTCCTTGAAAACTTGCAATTAATGCATGTGAGCAAGGTGAGATGCAGAGGACTGGCTGAACAGGTGGAGCAGCACACAGCTGTAATAGTATCAAGAATCAACCGAAAAAAGGATGGCGTTACCATAAGCACTGAAGAGTCTTATTCTGCCTGGGTTTATCTTATTTCCTTTGCCCTCTTTCTTCTCTCATTTGTCCTTAGTCTTTGGTTGCTTGGCTTTTCCCTTACTTCCAATTTTAACTGGCCATCTAAAATCCCACAGCCAGAAGAGATGCCTGCATTCTAAGAATGTCACATGAATTGGTAAGGTCCTACTTATAAATGGTATTACAATAAGATCTATTAATGTTCTCTCTTCTTTCCCTAATCTTTTGCTATTCTGCAAGGTACCAGTGTGTTCCCTTTCTTATCCAGTTCCTATTTGGTGGGCTTTGCAAACATAATTATTTTATTTTCCCCACACTTTTAAAATCTATATCCTTTTTTTTCTCCTATTCTTTTTGGTTTCTATTTCCTTCTTATGGCAAGTCTTTTTCCAGCAAGACTTTTTTTCTGACATAACTTGGGATTTGTTTTAGTAGCCTCAACTTTTGTACAATAGCCAAGCATTGTTTAAATAAAATACTATACATTTATTGTCTGTTGTAAATATGTAATATTATGTTCCAGTCTGCTAGGAAAAAAATCGTAAATCAAATTCAACTGAACTTCACAAATGGAAAACATAATGTATGAACTTTATTGATCATATCTATATGTATGAGTATTCACACAGCAGTTATTAAATTCCTGAAATCCTATCCTAAAATAGATTGTAATCAGAGCACAATCTCTGGCAGGTTTCTTGGAGTATTTTTTTTTTTTATTTCACTTCATTCAAGATCTAGATTTGGGACTTGGCAGAAATGTCCCTTGGCAGGCTATTACTGGTAATGCTATATTGAATGACATCAGGGATGAAACAACTCAGATTTGATTACCACTACAGTGTATTATTCCCGGAAGCAGGAGGGAATGGTGTATGCTCTTGGACATGGTCTAAATAAAGTCTAAGCTGAATAACAAGAATCAAGCAAAAATTATGTACAATCAAGTATGTTACCCAGTTAATCAAAGTACCTTTGATCTAGTGATGTGCTTCTTACACTTAATGAAACAAAAGTTCTGACAGTGTTGTGGGCTGCTAAGAAATAGAGATGCGTGGGCTGTCAAATATTTTCTGTGGCAAAGATCTCATCAAGTAATTATCTGCAACAAATGTTGGGTCCAATTTCTGCTACCCAGACCCTTTCAGAATTCACCAGAGGGTGATGTTGGCAGCCTGTCATTAGGAAAACAAGAGAATGAGTTGGGAAACATTAATAAAAGTTGAAAACAACAGCTTCTGAAACATTTGAATCATCATTCACATGCATGCAAAGAGGCTGCCAGATGAAAAAATAAGAAAGTGGGCTGATGGTAGATAATAGAAAACTAGAAAAGGGACATTGGAGAGTTATATTAAGAAACCTGATGTGAAATTTAAACTGTTCTTTTTTTCTCAGCTTTTTCCAGGTAGCATGTCTTGCAAACCCAGAAAAGAAGTCCTGGTGCCCTTTATCCACATACACACACCTGCTGTGCTTAA
The DNA here is from genome assembly GCF_050655825.1 of Lonchura striata. Classification (NCBI taxonomy): domain Eukaryota; kingdom Metazoa; phylum Chordata; class Aves; order Passeriformes; family Estrildidae; genus Lonchura; species Lonchura striata. Next base: position 59,179,613 of record NC_140704.1, read on the forward strand.
ATACCCACAGTAGAACAGATCCTCATTTTTGTTTGCTTTAACTGAGAAAATTGTTAATTCCCAGCTGAGGGAAGAGGAAGTATGTAATAGTCATTTATGAGAAAACAAAGTCAAAAGAGAAATGCAGCTACAGCCACTGTAACTACCTAAATTGGCAAGGAGAGGGAGGAAATCCTCATACATAACTGGGATTATGGACCTTCAATCTCATCCTCTGTGTTGCCACATACAGAAGAAACATGCTTGTAACTATGTGCAAATATAAATGAGAGATTGGAAAAAGAAAGATAATGTTTTTCAGGAGGCTGTTCTCAATCTGCATATTGCTAAGAGTTTGGTCTTCTATCACTGAAACATCCTGGTTTTGCAGTCTTCCTCCTTACTATTTTCTTCCTCCTCATTTTTTTCTCACTTTCCACTTACAAAGAAATAAAAAAAATTAAAAATCCTGCATACAGGCAAAATTATCACTAAAAAAATATAAACCTGGTTTTTCTTCTACTAAAGACCTTTTTTGCTCAATATATGGCAGAAGTGTCAAGAGACACTTTTTGTCACACACCAATTAAAAAGTACTCAGAGAGTTGCTGAAGAGTCAGGCATCAAAGATTTGGGATAAAATTTGCAGAAGAAAGGCAAAACCATTGGCTTGAGGAAATCTTGGATTCTGCCTTCCATTTTTCCACTATGGAAGTATTAAAATTTTTTAATTACAAAGTCAATGATAGTTGCAGTTCTTTTACAGCTTGTGAGGGTACTAAAAATGTCCTTAGTCTGTGTAAAAATAGGCCTTATATATTTGAGGAAAACACTTAAATCTTCTTCAAAACATCACAAAGAGAAAGATTTCAGATTTTTGAAACTGTGTCCTAAATTGCTGTGACTTGTATTTTAGCCCTAGAGGAGTTCCTACCCTGGCTGTGAGGCAGTGCATGTGCTTGTCCTGTTCATCTCTATTTTGGAAGCTGTGATAGCACTGATGTGGCATTCTAGAGGTCTTCAAAAATACCAGAGTCTGTTGCAAGGAAAAATTATAAATATGCCAATTTTTATTTCCATTTTTCTAAGGAAACCAGCCAGCCACATGTAGGTGCTAAATAAGAAAAAAAAAAGTCAAAAAAAAGTGCCTAAAATTAGCTGTTCTTTGTTTCTAAATATTTCAGTGGTAGATTTTCTTAACCTTAAAATCCAGACAAAGGGATTTATTTGGGTGACTGCATGGGCTCTAGATCCAAGGGCAGCTCAACTTTGTCTTTCTGGCCTTGGTTCAGCTCATACCTGCTGCCAGCACGTTACAGGGTGCAAATCATCACCGACTACTGCGAGGCTGCTGCAGCAAAGGTCTGGGGAGGAGGCTGAGCTGTGCAAGTGGAAATGGACTCACCCACAGGCATGGGTCCGAGAGTGACACAGGGCATCAAAAACAAAATCTGCAGGTGTTGCAAAGCCCAGGGTCACAAAATCGTTCTTAAAGCATTTAGTTTGGACTTTTCTGATGGCAAATTGTAAATGTTAAGGAAAAAAAAAACATTTTCAGCATTTAAACACGGTAAGTTTCACTTTTGCTAAAATTAGTTTTGCCCCACACCCAAAAAAGAAACCCAAAATGAACAAGTGCTTTAGGGATTTCCTTTTGGTGCTGTCATCAGGACTTAATTTTGTAGCATAGCCTTCAGATACCAGCCAGAAACAGCTAAGTGGAATCAAAATTACATTTCTAAATGTCATGGTTCAGTATTTTTACTTGAGTTAATGCTAATCAATTGGTGTAGCATTTTAAAGTTACATGCTCCTGAGATATACTGTCCAGAAAATTTAAAAATAAGAAAGCTTTAAATAATTAAAACCTTAAATATTAAATTCTTATCATGTGCAATTTCAATCCCAGGGTTCAAGATCAAAAGAAACCATCTTTGAAAGGTAAAGTTTTTAGCATTAGGTGCACAGCTCTTACTTCTGCTGCAAAAATTACCAACCTCCTGCCTTATTATTAAAAAATACTTGTGTGCAATACCATTTGCATAAAGTTGTGTTTTCTAAAGCACATCATCTCTACTTTAAAAGACTTTATACTAGAAGCTACCTGTTTCCAAATGGAGGTCTTGATCATGTTGCTTTGTTTTGTGACCTAAGTACCTCAAAAAACTCTGAAAACCAAAGCACAAAAACTGTTTTGATAATATAGCCAAAATACTTAGAATTAGCTTCTCTTTCTTCACTAAACCAGCATGCCACAAAAACACCACAGCTTGCTAGATCAAAGCTAACATTTTCTGAAATCTTTTCTCTCATGTTTTCATAAGAATGTTGGTGACTGATGTAAAAAAAGATAGAAATAAAGTTATCTCTGAATATTTGATAATTTCTTCCAACTTTCAGAATCAAGGAGGAAAGATGAGTAAGCTTGTAATTACTTCTTCCTTGTTTTTTCATGTCTTCTAAATCTTCATTAGCAGCTATAAGGACAAAAATGTTGGAGAAGCAAAAGAAAGATTATTTGCACTACAGCTATGGTATGCTGAAATCATGGTGAAGCAGTTTTTCAAAATCCTGATAAGAAAAAGGATGACTCCAGATCCAGGCCTATTCTAACTCCATATTATTCTAACTCCATATTCCATTAAAATTCTGTTGAATTTGTGGGGTTATTGTATAGGCATTGTACAGTACTTTCTCAGCATACTGGTTTCTTCTTCAAGCTATGCAGGTTTCATCCTTCTGCATCAGTACCCCAGCCAAATTTCTCCAGGTTCTTCTTTTTAACTGTTATGATCAACCGATTATTTTTAGGTTGTATAAGCCGAAATGGCCAGATTTCAGTCTACTTTTAATGTAGACAGTGAGATAGAGTTTAAAAAAAAATAATATCCAGCATTAGACTCAATCCTACAGACTACAAGTCACTACTATTAAAAATCACTTTAGCAGGTAGGCAATGAGATAGTTCTCATATGAGTAGATGCTTAAACAAATCATCCAGTAAAAGTCTGTAATCATATCAGAAATACATAACAAGCTGTAAGTTTCTCTTCATTTTCATGGAGGAAAAATTGTATATATATTTAATTTACTTAAATGAAATTTGTTGAGATACTGCAATGCAAACAGTGATATTAATATTTTAAAAATACTTGAGTTGAACATTTGTAAGGCCATATTTTTAATACATTTTTAAAGTCATCTTATTCCTTTTGTTAATAATAATCTCCGGAAGCTTGTAATCTACTTGCATTAAACAATGTCCATTTTAAAATATAAAATTCAGATATTTAAATTTAGAAGTTTATAACTAAGACTAACTAATCTTGGCAAAGTAATAATAAAAAATCATAGCTTTTGTGATATAAAGGTTGTTTCTGGTAGTTGTTCCTTTAAATGCAGAGAAGGGAAATAACAGTGAATACAAAAGCAAGAATTGTAAGGGAAAAATTTGATCTTCTTGTCATGTCACTTGAATTAAAAGCACTGCTAGTTTAAAAAATAAAAAAGGATAGTAAAAAGACTAATATATAATCTCAGGTAAATCAACATAGATCCAATATTTATATCAGACAATCTTAGAATATTTTGTCTTTAAAAAATCTATAACTTCTCAAAAACATGTATTCATGGCTGTGTAAATCTGAAGTAGCAGTGTCTTGTTGTGCTGGAAACAGTGAGATTTCATGGAACCATGAAGATAATCAGGTTTTCTCCACATGACCAGGTCTTTTAGACCAAATAAAGGTGAAATACATTTTTGTGGTGACACATGAACTGTGTCACAAGCAACAGTCCCATTTCCCAGATCTGCCAACCCCACTCCTTTCCCAGGCATTTTTACTGGCTGATACCTCCTGTTCTGTTTTAGCTTTGTTTCCCATGTTGTCCCTGCTGAACTCATCAGCCCTGCTGCTTCCAGGTTAGCTTTGTTTAAGGGAACAGCTAAAGGTGCAGTACTATGCCCACAGCAGAGATGGGAATTCATTTCCCACAGGTCCCAAAGTCCCTGTTGTTACTGGCAGGGACACACTTGCTGCTGTGTCTGGTGTTAAGGTCTGTACAACCCAGATGGGGTCTCAGTGAAAACACACAGTGTCCACTGAATTCCTAGAAAATGCATTTGGCACAACAATGGGATTTTCTTACTTTTGTGTCTTATGGGGGGTGTTTGAATGCAATGAATGAAAAATTAATTGTACAACTCAGAAAAATCAGTCAAAAAAGATGTTCAGCAAGCTAAGAAAGAGAAATTGAAGGGAACAGCTCATAATCGCATTCACTATAGGTAAAGAGAGATTATTTCACTGTCAGTTTTAATCAAGTCACACTGTACTCTATGGACAGACTTCATGACTAGATTTTGATAAGAAAACATACAGTTGAACAAAATGGAATATAAAGTATGTGACCACCCTATACTATGTAGCTGGTCTGAGTTAGAGGAAAATTTTTTTTTACTTATTAGCAATGACATGGTCTCGCTAATTTTCATTTTTTCCTGTGTATATAATGGTACATTCCAAATAATTGTCATATAACATTTAATTTTTTTAAAAAACTAATAATGGAATAGAAAATCTGCTAATATGAATTCTGGTAAAATTTGTTTGAGAGAAGCAATAGAGTACAGGAGTAGAGAGTACAATTTAATCTTCTTGTTAATAGCGTCAAGTCTTGTTAAGATATAGGCTGGAAATGACCAGGATAGACAGCTCACAATCACATAACCAAGTGCAAGTCATCAAATTATAGTGCAGTGCCACTGTAACAGAAAAAGGCCTACATGACTTCTTCTAATTTTATTTTTTTTTTTTTTTAACTAATAAAAGGTAATTTTGCAGCCTTTAGGATGGCTGAAACCCTTCCTTTGAATATGCCTTCCATTGCTTTCCCTTCCCTTCCCTTCCTTCCTGGATATTGCATACCTTATTAATCTTATTAATAATGGAAAGGGCATGGAATTCAGTAAAGAGAAAGAAGAGGTCAATATCTAAAAAATAAAAGGCAAAATTAAAAAATATTTTGGATTTCATTGCTGTATTTTTCTGAAATGTATTTTTAACTTAAAAATCTCTTTGAAATTGCATACACAAGTTATTTTAAAATGTTGTTATCAGTTCTAATATCAAATCTGTGCCTTTGGTAGTAAATAAGTCATTTCATGTAGCAGTGTGCTTGTTCTTCTGCCCACAGGATTTGTTTTGATTTGTCTGCATTTCAGCAACTGCAAGAGCTTTAGTGTAGAAAACTGGAGCACTTCGGGATTGGCTAGAAACACTAAGGCAAAGTCTAGATAACTCGTGGGTCAAAACTTAATTTTCCTTAATTTCTGAACACTTGGCTGCCTTTGCTGTACTCTATATTCACTGTGCTGGTATTGGCCATAAAGGGAAAACAAAATTAAGAAACATTACTTAATGTGTGAGAGGCCAAACTGCCATGGTAATGGATCCCAGTAGAACTGCAGAGCCATTTTTCTTCTCCTCTGTTTCTCTTTGTTCATGAAATTCCTGTGTTTCTACTGCCAGCTAGAGTGATCAAGTGCCAAAAGAAAGGATTCTGTAAATCTTTTAACACACATAAAAAGCAGCATGTTATTTATAGAGATGAAGAAAGTCTGCTCTGCCCTTTTCCATCTTGAATTGTGAGATACACCGACGCAACAAGATCTGCTTTTGTGCAGTATTTCTCTCAATATTTCACCACACATATTTTTACATTTGAGGTGGGAAAGCTTTCCCCTGTAACATTGGTGAAAGTAAAGAAAAAATGTAATTGCTTTGCCACAATCTTCTATTTTGTTGGATGAACATTACCAGTTTTCTATTTTTTCTCTATCTCTTCCACTCTCAGTACAGAAAATCATGATCCCAAGGATCATAGCTGGGACAAAATAGATGGGGAAAAGACAGACCTATAAAAGGACAGATGAGAGGCTGATTAGCTGGGAGGTAGATTTTATTCATCCTTGAACATATCTTCTATTTCTTTACCTTAGCTGACCTTTAAAACCAGCACTGGAAAACGCTGCAGAATTCCCAAGGGGGAAGCACCACTCTCCCAGTGCTCCTGCTACTGGGATTTTAAAACTTCTGATACTGTTTTTTGCATACCAACAACCATGAAAAAGGTTATCTTGCTTGCCAAACAATTATTTTTCTATTTATTAATAGTGCTTTTTATCAGCAGCCAGAAGAATACCTCATTTGCATACTTCCCCAAGGTTTATGGGAGCATTAGTTTAACTGCTTCAAAAGCCCATTCATCAAGTCATTCCTTTAGCTTTGGTAGGGCTCACAGCAGCATGATATAGTAGAAAGTCAAGCTGGACTAAAGGGTTACCATAACTTAGGATCGCATTTTGGGCAATCAGCTCATCCATTTGCTCCAGCATTTATGTGTAAACTTAAACCTGTCACATGTGGAGAACATTGCCACATTTCAGCAAAGGCTTATTAACTGCTATTCTTCATAAGTTTAAATTTAAAAGACAGACTTACTCAAGGTTCTTTCCTTACACTTTTGAGGACTCAATTTCCTACAGTCAGATTTGTTTATTGGCTTCACCGTGACAACTCTCGGTAACCCTGCTTATGTTTGTTATGTTCACGGCCATTTTAAATGTGGTATCTTAAATAGCATATACAGTCATTTGGTTCATCTGAAAATTAAACACAAGGGACACAGGGTAATGATAAATGAAATTGTGTCAAGTGGAAGAGATATTTAGTCAGCACTGAAGGAATTACAGCTTGACTCTGCATTATTTAATTACCAGTCTGCAAGAGGGGTTAATAAATGTTAATAATATTAACAGTTCATATAAGCTATTAAGATGAAGTAATCCATCCTGCGATCTGGAAAAAGGACTGGAAGGCAGAACACTCAGTGCTCTTTCACTGGCCTTGCCAGAGAATCTGTGTACAGTTTTCAGATCTCTTTCAGTGCATCTTCTAAACTGCCCAGTCACTCAGGTCTGTGTAAATCTGACACTGAGTTTTCAGAGGCATAGAGCATCCACTGCAACTGATGTTCCAGCAAAGGCAGATACCCTAAGCTCACAAAAGGTGTGCTGAGAAACAGCTTCTGCCTCGAATATGGTGTCAGTCCAAGAGGATGTAGCCAAAAGAATCACATTTCCTTCACCATGGGGAATGATGATATCCAGGCTTCCTGCTGAAAACAGGTCACCTACACAAGCTGTGCACACCACTGGTGCTAAGTCTCTGAGCAAGCTGGAAGGAGCATGTTTAGCTGTGTTTCCTCTGGATTATTAATGTAGCTGTGCTAAGATATTAATAACATTTCATCAATGGTGGTCCCAAACTGCTGTGCCAGAAAGGTCAACTACATAAAGAATTTAAAGCAAAGAAGTGCAACAAAAATCTACACTCAGTACAATGAACCAACTAAAAATCTCAGTGCTACAAACAAATAAATATCAGTGTAAGTTAATTTTAAATGACAGATATAAGAGCATTAGTTTGACTGTATTTGCTTTAATATAGTTTTTCTGTAATTGTAGTACTAAAAAGTTAGATTTTTTTTTTTGTTCATATTTCACTTATTATTTGGAGCATTCCAAAGAGAGATTTAAGACTGCAAAGGACATTATGGTTGGTTTAGAATTATTTTCTAAACTATTTAGGTCCCCTGTTTCTGTTCATTTTAATGAATAATGACATCAAAATCACCATGACATCTCTGATAAATTTCAAAACTGTATTTTCACAGCAGTTCAAGGAGAGAATATGTTCATATTGGTGGTTTAGTTCAGATCAGGAGTGTGGTTTTGAAGAAAATCGTTCAATCATTCCCATGTCCCACATCATTTGTTTCACATTATGTAGCAGTCTAAGGTTGACCGAATATAGTTCTCTTTTGGATGAAATTAAACTGAAAGATGAACACCAAAAGTACAACTAACCAGGTTCAAATATTGGTGGGGTTTTAGTCCATAACCTGCATGCACTAGGTGTAGTGTGAAATAACACGCATTGCTTAAAAAATGTCACCCTTTGAATTGTCACCCTTAACAGGTCACCTCAGAGATGCAATTGACAGAAATACAGTTCAAGACTGCTAGGACAGCCTCACAGAGCAGATAAAATTTTGTCCTCCTTCAATTTCAGTAACTAATATTGGCAAGCTACCCCAAAGCCACAGAGTAACCCAGTACATAAGATTTGCAGGGACATCTGCTACACAGACAAATTAATGTAAGTGCATTTTTAAAGCCACCAATCTGAATACTCTCTCACTAAGATCCTCTTGCCAAAAAATAAACTTTTCCATTAGCACTAATTTCAAAATGCTAGAAAACTGCATTACCAGCTCCTAAACTCATGCAACTCAGTGGAGGTCCTCCTTTTTTCCCATCTGAGGGCTGTGTATAAATGCATTCAGGTACTGAACAGCACAAAATATATCCAATCCAGGCAGTTTGAAGCAGCCTCAAAACCACAGGCACTGGTTCTTGTGGAGGAATTTAATACCCTGGCATCTGCTGGAGAAGTGAGAAAGCAAAGCACAAACACTCCAGGAGATTCCTGGAGAGCATTGATGACCTTCTGACATGGGTAGTGGAGGATCCCACAAGGATCAGCTTTATACTAGCAAACAGATAATGATGTTTCTCCCTTTCTCAGCCCCTAAAACTATTAGGCTAGCCCAGAGATATGAGGCCTTGAGGGGAGGAACATCAGGAGATGGGCAAAGGTTCCAAAAGAGGCTCTCACCCCAATGTAGTTGTCCAGCTCTTTATTCCATGAGGTCCAGGGGGAAGAGCCAGGGAAAGAGAGTGAACAGGAAGGAGCATCGCCTTATCTAGGCTCTGGACAGGGAGGGCTTCTCTGGCTCTCTGCCAACCCTGTTGGGGCATGAAGGAGGAGACCAGGCTTATCTTGATCAGAGTCACAGGAGTCCCGAGGAATGGGGGGAAACAGCCTGAGAGCAGTGTAACAAGGTATGGCTTGTTGGGGATGTGAAAGTTGGAGGCAGCCTTGCCTGTAGCGACTGTGACTGTGGAGCTCAGTCAGTATTGAGGAGTATTGAGGGAGGACGATGCACAGCAGCAAGATTGTACCCATGGACTGCAGGAGAGTTAACTTAAGCCTCTTAAGAGATAATCTGGGAACAATCCCATAAGAACAGGTTGTGCAGGGGAGTCCAAGAAACTGGTTGGTACTTGAGGATCACTTCCTCTCAACTCAGGAATGTCACTTGTCTCTCACAACATCCCCATAGGCAAAACAAGAAGCATGGGCTGGATGAGTGGGCAGAAAGAGAAAGGTGGATTGAGAACTGGCTGAAGTTCTGAACAGCAGATCTCAGAGAGATGTAATCAGTGTCACAGGAGACCTATCCTTAGAGGTGTTCCCCAGGATTTAATGCTTTGTTTAATGTATTCATCAATGACTTGGATGAAGGAGCAGATTCCTCCTCATCAAGTTCACTGATGTCACAAATCTGGGAGGAGTGGCAAATACCCCAGAGCACTGTGCAGTCCCTCAGAGGGACCTCAACAGGTTGGGGAGATGGGCAGAGTGGAACCTTTTGGAATACAGCAAAGGCAAATGCAGGGTCTTGCATCTAGGGAAGAATAACCCCATGGACCAGGACAGGCTGGGGACTGACCTGCTGGAAAGCAGCTCTGTAGAGAAGGACCTGGGGTTCCTGGTGGACAGCAAGCTGCCCATGAGCCAGCAGGGTGTCTTTGTGGCAGGGAAAGTCAAAGGTACCCTGGGGTACATTAGGAAGAGAATTATTGCCAGTAGGTGGAAGGAGGTCATCCAGCCCCTCTGCTCAGCCCTGGTGAGGCCACACCTGGAGTGCTGTGTCCAGTTCTGGGGTCCTCAGTACAAGAGAGACAGGGAGCTCCTGGAGCAGGTCTAGTGGAGGATCACAAAGATGATTAGGAGACTGGAGTACCTCACTTACAAGGGAAGACTGGTGGAGCTGGTCCTCTTCAGTCTTTAGGAGAGACAATTGAGAGGGGGCCTCATCCATGTCTGTAAGAGTCTGAAGGGAGGGTGTCAAGAGGATGCATCCAGGTTCTTCTCGGTGGTGCCAAGCAATAGGACAAGAGAAAGATATGCAGAAACTGACACACAGGAAGTTCCAGCTGAATGTGAGGAAGAATTTCTTTACTGTGTGCGTGACCATGCTCTGAACAGATTGCCCAGGGAGCTAGTGGTCTCCCTCACTGGAGGTATTCAAGAACTACTTTAACACATTCTTGTGTGATGATTTCTAGGATGACCCTGCTTGAGCAAGGAGGTTGGACCAGGTGATCTGCTGTGGCGCCTTCCAGCTTTACCCATTCTGTGGCTGTGTGTTTCTGTGATTATGTTTTTTAAAAGTGCAATGTTTTGTCAGGTTGTCCATGTTATTTCTAGACAAGATTTAAATGGCATGTTTACTTAAAACAGAAATCTGTGCTAACAGAACAAAGATACAAACTGCTTAAAAGAAAAATAAAATTCTAAGACTGCTGCTAACAATTCATTGTTATAAGCATTTGAGGTTTACTAATTAGCCTCGAAAGTTTGTCTCTGATCTGGCATGCTCAGGAGAACTACCAGAGCTCTGCTTTAGCTTTCTGCCATTGTTGACTGCAAATATTAGAGACACAGGGCAGCCAGTAATGGTCAGGGTCTACTCCTATTTCAATTTCCTTTGATTTTTCTCTGCTGTGATGGGGCAATGAAAGACCTCATGGTCCTGTGGAGTATTAAGACATCTTCCTTTGTCAGCCTTAGAATATACTCGTTAACATTTCAATCACATCTCTTAATTAGCATATTCCCAGCAGACTTCAGGCTGCTTTTCTTTTTCAGAAGCCTTTAAAGATGCATGGGTAAAATTGCACATTTCATATAACATAGGGAATAGCAAGGAACAATGTTCTTCATGAGACCTTATTGGTATTTGCTCTCTGCAGACAACATATAAAGGGGAAGGTGTCTGTAAAAGACAACTCTTGGAATGGAGAGCTTATGCTAACAGCTTCTTCCCTGGAAACAGACCTTTTATTTTAGAATATAAGGAACACATATTCTAATAAACTAAATGGTGTTCTTAGGAATTTCTTTGCTTATATTCTTTTTGTAATTGAGCAGTCATTAGCATAGATTTGGCCCACCAAATGAAGCCTTTCCCAAAAATTTCTTGGGCAAAATTTGGGAGCCAGCACAAAGCAAGGACTTTTTCCACATGTCCCCAGCTGGTAGCTTAATTATTAGCAGGCTGCTTTTCAGATAAGAAAACTTAGCAATGGGAAGGGTCCAGACAGTGGGAACAAGAAAACAAGCCCTAGCACCATCCAGTTTACTATCATAGACGTAGTCACAACATTCCAGCACTTTAGTGCAAATAACATCAGTAGATGAGAGTTATTTATCTGAATATCATCCTTTGCATGACTAAGTAGCTTTCAGCCCATGAGGCTATTTCTTTGGTTTACAGTGTGATCTCTGTTTCTTGTCTCTGGTAGTTTCCTTTGTGAGCAGGGGCTACTTAAAGAGAAAATTATGGTTGGTGCACTTCTGTTATCTCTTGGAGCAAACCTCAGATGCACTTGAAGCCACATGAGCACTTGAAGCATCTGGTGCTGAATGAAAACCTTACCTGTTCAACATCACTACACCTTGCAGTAACAAATACCTTCTCTAGGAAAAAAAAAAAAAATCCTGGAGCAAGTATTCTGGGAAGACTTAAAAGTTGCCTTTGAGCAGTTAACAGAAAGCTTGCTACAGAAAATTTGTTTTAATTCTATGATATTGATCCGGAAGTTGTATGACATAATTTCTAATGACAAACAAGTAAAACAAACAAAAAAGAGTAAAAAAGTGAAAATTTTAATGAAGACTAGATATTTACTTTTTATTTTCTAATATTTGTGCAAAGATTTGATTAATTATTTCCTAATAATATCAATAGGATTTGTGATGCAGCTGAATCCTTGTGAGAAGCTTTATGAACACTTATAAATGCCAAATGACTTGACATTAAATAGTATATAAGAAACTTCCCCACACCTACCTCTCACCAGAACTAGATTTAAAAAAACCTTAAGATGCTAGGAAATCAATTTACTTTATTGGTTTTGACCTTTCTCCTTTCCTCATTGTCTTGTTGCTGCATTTGTAATTTAAATACAATACAGTAGAAAAGGTAGGATTATCAAAACAGATCTGTGCAAAAAGGAAATTAATTTAGAATGAAAATGAAGACCATTCCTTACTAGAACAAATTAAATGTTTGAGGCAGAGGCCTGGCTACATGTAGATATGTCTGGTACAGCAGACACGAGAAGAAAGAGCACAGCTGTTGCAGAAAGCAAGCAGGAGCAGCAAACACACATGTAAAGTGGTGAAACAACAATTGATGTACCATAAAAAAAGCAGGAGCAGACTCCTGTCCATGAACAGATGCTGAAACAGAAATGAACTTTGCAGCAAAGGCAAACAATGGCAAAACTGAAGTCCTGTGGACAAAAGGGCAGAAATCCAAATAAAATCAGCATCTCATTCTGGTACACCCACTGTGCATCCAGAGTAGATATAAAGGGGCATTTCTCATCAGACTTAGTTTATAGCTTATCATGATGGAATAAAAATACAAATAATGAAGCTTAATTTATACATTTGGACTGCAGTATTCACAAAGCCAGCTGATGCACTTCAGTGTACAGGATCCTCAGCTTATATGTACATATAAGTGTTGTTTTCTGGTCCACCAAATAGATAATGTTGAATTTTCAGAAGTACAGGGTAGAACATGAGTCATGTTATAGTAATTGACAAAATTTCCACCAGCTTCAGTGATATTATATTTTGACATACTGTATCTCTCAGGCCCTCTGAAAATATTGCACAAGCATTGTTTTTCTCTTCAGGATTTTTTGAAGCTGATCTACTGTTTTTATAGATAAAATGGTTTAACATTGGAGAATGCTGATTCAATTGCCTCAAACATTTTCTGGAATATACAGATACTATTTTTTTTACACAAGATTTTTTAAATATTTCATTTTGACAAGCCTGATCTAAGCAACTGGTTTGGTTTTTGATTTTATGAACCTTTATCACACCCAGCAAAAGCCTCATTATCCATAACTGGTCTTATAAAAGTCAAAAAAAGTCAAAAAGTAATTATCTCCTCTTAATTAAATTAAGTCATGGGACTGCTTGGGTATTTCTGAAATGAAATTATTTGGAAATGTCATATTGAGAGAATTTGCAACTTTATATCCCAGTTTGAGAGGAAAAGCATTTCTGAACTAGATGGAAGACTGAGAATACCAGGTAGCTCTTCCTCTCATGTCAAACTTCAAGGACTTTGGGAAAATCAAGAATTCATTTCATGTTATTTACAGTTCAATGCAATTGTCCATGGTTCATACAAGAGTCTTCTTTTGAATCAGCATCCATCCTGAAGAACCACTTTCCTTGCTGTCAGTTGCAGCAATTATTCCCCTTGCAGCTTCACACCTGCCCAGTGTTAACCTTCAGATTTGTCAAGGCAAAACAACACCTGGTGGAAGGGAAGCTACCAAAATATCCTAAAAAATGTGCTGTCACACAGTTTACAAAGCTAGTGGTAGAGTCAGTGACAGGGAAAGAAAAAAATCTGCTTTCTTCTCTAGGCACTTCCAGAGCCCTACATTTGGAATGCAAATGAGGAGACTGCTCCAAAATTGCAGAGCTACTGTCACTGTCTAATTGCAACCATCTAATTCTGTGGCAACATTTGGGCATTATTCTTCATGTCTGGAAGTCGAAACAGGGAAGATCATGTGCAAAGCTCAGTGTTATCAAGTCTGATTTATAGACAATAAATACCCTGTGTTGGGTACAAAATAGGCCTTGGGCAGAAGAAGAAGTTTCATACCTATGCATCTCTTTCCTCATTCATAGATGCTTCCTTTCCTTTCAGTAGGAGGTTGTTCACTTTTGCAATAGAATTTTTTGATGGTTTTGGCATTCAGTTTCTTCTTTTACATCAGGTAAACCCTCCCTTTTATAGAAGCATACCATTAAGAACTTCTGGAATTTTTGATTAAAGGAAAGGATATGAAATTATGTCCTGTTACTTTTTTTACTTTCCTTTAAACAGCCTATAAAGAAATAAGAGCTCAGTCCAAGACAACACTATTATTTGTAAGTGACAGTGGGATATTTATGCCAGCTGACAATAGAGCCCATGTACTTGAACTACAAATTGACAGGTTCTCCTGACTGTACATGGTCATGTTTTGCTAGACATGCAGATGTAAGCATGGGAAACCCTCCATTCAGCTTGATATTGTGCAAATTACAAGGATGTGTAGCGCTATAAGCACCAAATCTGTTTATTACCTGATCACAGGAGTAATAGATTTCTGTATAGTACACAGCTCTGTGGTCTAGTGTGAGTGATATTTTATCTTGGCATCTCATTTCTCATGAAAGAACTTAACTTGATTCCAGGTTGCTTGTGATGCTGGAACCTGAAGGCTGTGTCACAGCAGTGTTGCATGAAGATGGTTACTTTCCATTGGATGAACACAAATCAAGCAAAACCAATGTCAGAGTCAAATGACTGCATCACCAAACTTGGCCCATGCCTTAGAGAGAAATTTCAGCATTCTAGGTATGCATTTGCCCATTCAGACTTATCCAAAAGAATTTAACTCTTTAAATTGTATTTCAACCTTTCTGTTAGAGAAAAAAATATTTTAAAATTAACAAAATAATAACAGCTGACCCAAACATCTCAGATGCACTCTTCTTTGATTGTGCTGCTCTGCTCACTTGCTCACTTTGGAGGACTGAAATGTATAATGTCACATATGTTGGAAATTAGGTGCATGCTTTAAGAGAAAATGGAAGCATCACTACCCACAGTGAAGCTGCTAACTCCTGCTTGTATTATGCATTGAGCTTTGTGGGAAAGTGTAATAAACCAAATAATACTTTCCAACATTTTCGGTTTCTTGTTATACATGGAAAAAAAAAAAATCTTCATTTCTGCTGGACCAGATTCACATATTTTGAAATTCTAGGTTTTTCCTAACTTCACTTTGTTAAGGAGCAAATTTTCTGTGTTTTGGAAAGAAAGTCCTAAAAGTAAGACTGTAATCATATTTGTGTGCATGTGTGCTGTCTCACTGATACATAAATATAAACAGCCCACCAGGATTGGAATGTAATAAGCAGGACTTTTATCCTGTGAACACTTAGTGGCATTAATGCATTTTTGTCTATATTGCTTTCCTTTTACATTTGCTTTCAGCAAACCATCTAGGAATTAAATTTTACCAACATGAATATTCATTCTTTCTGTTACCTCTAGTGGCTTTGGATCAAGCCCAGAGCATAGTTGCAAGTGTATGTACATGAATATTTACAGGTGGCAAATTTTATATCCACATTTGCAAATGCTGCACTAGAAGTGGTTTCTTCCATTTGCAGTCACAAACATGACAGTGCCATATTTCTCTTTTGACCTATCACAACAGCTCCAGCCTGAAATGCTGATTATTCATGGAAGACTGCGTGTGATCAAAACAAACTTAAAAAGATTTGCCAAAACAAAATACAGTGAATAATTGTGAATAATAAATTCCAGGAAATTACACTGAGACCACACTTTCTACAGGCTTAAAAGGAACATCAAATAATTTCTTTGTCAGCTCTGCTCAGTATCCACTGCATAAAATTTCTTCCTCCAAAACAGTTAAAAAATTCAGCATAATCTTTAAAGTGCATCAGACTTCTGACATTACATCTGAAAAGGGAATAAGCAGTGTAAAAGACATGGCATTACCCCCATTGTGCTGTCTCTGCTGACCATCATTCACAATGGGCATGCAGCACTCCAGAGTTCAGTGTATTCCTATGACAGCCTGAGATAATGCCACCAAGGCTGGAGCTGAGCTCAGTTATCTTCATGACTGATAAAGCAGACTACATGAAAAAAGTGTACAGACAACCACAGAGGCACTAAAAATAGCAGAGGACTAGAGAAGTTATTTTTTGTCTTCTCTTTTATTGCCCATCAGCAAATGTGTTGACTTTGAAGATATTTTAGCACCCACGAGACTGCCAATGCTACAAGCTTGATCTGTCTCCTGTGTGTTGTAATTTTACTGCAATGATCCCAGTGAAGGAATTCCATGGAGTGTCTCAGATTGGTGAATAAACAATTAAAATGTTATAATAAAACTTTGTAATTAAAGCATTAAATTACAAATAGAGTAAAACAAGGAAATTATTAAATTAAACTTGGCACATATTTTTCTTTGGGAATTCTCTTTTTCCTTTACTTTTTTTTTTTTTTTTTTTCCTTTTAACTGTACTCTTCATAGAGGTGAGAGGGAAAAATTGGCTTTCTGTTGCAGGACAGTCACCAAGCCTGCAGAACCTACATTTCCATTACCAAAGAGGATTTTCCCTATCCCATAAGCAAATGTCACACTTGCAGGAGAAAAAAGTCAGCACTACTTTTCTGCTCATGGAAAGAAGGCAGAGAACTGACTCTTTCCTGGCTTAAATTGGTTTTATAAGCCCATGGGTGTTAGTAGATTTTTTTTTTTTTCTAAGCACAATCCTGATTGCAGAACTCATCTGTCATTTAAGGCAAGGACACTGGCATCTGGATTCATGCATTCAAGTCTCTGCAATGGCACTGAGAAGCTTCATGCCTTCAGGCAAGTCACTTAAATGTTTCAATATTTCAATTGAAAATGTTTCAGTGTTTCAATTTATCCTTTTACAAAATAAGTATAAATAATACTGCTCTCACTGGGGTGTTTTGAGGTCAAATTCTGATCTTGTTTCAGCAAAACAAGGAGCAGCAGTTGATGGAATTAGGCTAAAGTAAATTCACCCCAAGTGTCTTTTATTGCAAATTCCTTTACAAACTTCATACAATGCAAAAAAAAATGAATTGTAACCAGCTCAGAAATAAAGGAGGTAGAGCAGCGAGTGCACGAGGCTAAGCAATGTCATATAGAGGGTTGAAAAATCTAAGGATCACAGCAGGAATGTTTAAGTTTATTAAAATGGTACTAGCATCTTTTTTTCCAGCTGTTAAGTAAAAAGCAGGCAAGATTATATCAGATATCTTTGCACATAAAAGAGCAAAGGATTTGACTCAAAAGGTGTTTCTTCCCCCTTTGGAATTGCTCCTTTCAGTTTGGTTCTACCGCATCTAAGGCAAAAAGCTCTATTTTGCTTAAAAATTTAGGCTTTTGGTTGCTGCCAGCAGTCAATCCTTAGGAATACTGCAAATTCTTGCATTTCCTCTCATGCCTGATCCCCTTTTCACAGGCCGGCAGGAAATATTTCCAGGCTGCATCTCTGCCCCGGCGCCCACCAGGTCGCTGGGACTCGCCCGCCCCGTGTCCCTCTGCCCACCCGCAGCCAGCTCGCTCCCCCCTTTCTCTCCTTCCCACTCATTTCTCACCCTTGCTGCTGCTCACCACGACTCCGATCTCTCACTTCCTTCCCACTGCACATGCACACATTAAAACAGCCACAGTTTTCACAGCTGTGAGCCAGGAAGAAAGGGCATGACAATTTCGCTCACTGTGTCTTTTTTTACCATTGCAGCTTTCCGTGTTTGTGCTCAATCTGCCCCAGGCAGTTCTCCCTGAGATATTAGTTGCAATTAAAGAAAAGAGCAAAGAAACTGTGAAACATTTGGGGGGAAAGAAGAAATGTAAATTACATATCAAGCACTTTTGGGAGCACAGGGAAAGCAAACTGCATGTAAATCTGAGCTTGAAAGTCAGATTCTTTAAGAAACAAGCATAATTAAAACAAACAAGCCATTCTATGTTGTTATTGCAATTAATATAAATTAATCTATAAAAGACGTTTTATTTTATGAAAACCTTTCTTAAAGCAGCTACTTTTCTTTAACCTTCATTTGTTCTTCACAGCTGGAATAAACAGTTAATCTCTCAGGGAATCATGCATGGTATTTGTTATTGATTTTATAGCTCAATAATATACCAGGGCTGTGAACAGTTTGGTATCAGGTTAGGAAACAACTACTTAGAAGCAGACACCAGCTGTGCACTTGTGATAAATTACATTTTTCCCTATGAATTTTATACCTAGTTATAGTTAGTTTACAGGATTTAGCACCATATGGACTGCCTGCTAGCGAGGTAACAACCTGAAACGCAAATACTTTCCTCAGTGAATGAAGCAACCTGTAGCTGGCAACTTTTCTTTTAGATTGTTGTATCCTAACAATGGATCTGGAATTGGTGAAAGATTTGGCACATACCTCTGTGTTTGGGATTTGACACAGACCAAGGTTGTGTGAAACAGCAATACACAAATGGTAAATGTGCTAACATGAATATACAGAGAACTTGGAACCGGTGTAGTGTAAATACAGGGTTCTTTTGAAAAAAATGGCAATATTGTTTTCAGAGGTGTTAAAAAGAAATCTCTCTGAGGTTTGTTTAGGAAAGAAAATTTCAAACTATGCATTGTATTCCAAAGATCGGTTCTACAGTGCCATATTTACCAATAAAATGTTTTCAAGAATAATTTGAATGTAATTGCAGTTATTGCAACTTTTTTAGACTACAGGACCAACTCTTCTTAAAAGAAAAGGTGTCATCATAAATAAAAATATTTAATAGAAATCACTTTATTTGGTAGAATAATAGACCCAGAACCATAATGAATAACATGCATTTTACTCAGGGCTTTTCACTTGTTTTTTTTATTTTCCAAAACTAACCATTATTTTATATACTTACTTACAAGGCACTCTATCTACAAGGGAACCCATATAAGATTACACAGACACAGACACAGATATATATGTGTGTGTGTGTGTGCGTGCGTGTGTGTGTGCAACCTTTTCCATTTTTTCATCAGTTATGTGATATAATCACAAAATCTAGATATGGAAAGATCTGATAAATGATGTTTTGTGTTATTTGTGTGCAGAACAAAATTATTAGCCTATACACATCCAGAGGTGCTGCTTTCAGTATGATCATGTGATCACAATATTTTCCCTGGAAATTTTCTACGCCACTTTTATGCTTACTGTTTAGGTTAAGCTAAATTGTCCAGATGAACTGGCAGCATACTGTAGAAACCTTTCTTCTTATTATTTTCTGCCATGATTACAAGTTTCCTGATATAAACAGATTTATCTGGGCATAAAACTAATGACAAAACTCATAGACTAAGAGATGGATTTGTCATCATCAGCGTAATTCTAGCATCAGTGAAATGTTAACTATGAGGACTCTGTTCCATCTAAGTTTAAATGAGGGTGAAATGTAGCAAATAAGGCCTGTAGTTTATGAGAATGTTCTATAACAAAACTAAACTTAAAATGTGTATAGGTAAAAAGATTCCAAATTTGAACTTGTTGATCAGAATAAAATGCCATTTATTTGTAAAGTAACGTTATATAAAAGAACATTTAAGGACTGGGCAGCATTTTGCTAGCTTTTGGACTTAATATCAGGTATTCACAAGACCCTGCAAAAAAAGTTGCTGTACTATGGTTGATATTCAAGCGTCAACAGACATTCCTAGAGCTGAGTGAATAATTAAAAAAAAATGAATAACTTATTCAAAACTATGAAATTCATCAACTAAATTACTTGAATAATACATCTATGAATTATGAACTGACTATGTTGGGTGAATAATACATTAATAATTAATATGAAAAATATAATTAAATTCTTCAAATTAATTACTCAGAGAATATGAGAAACCATAATTATTCTCTATGCTGTACTCAAAGAATAGAATGCCTGAGTAGTCTGTATGCTCTTACAATTTTTCAGTGCAATACATAGGATATATCTTTATAATTACAGAGTATAGGGGTGATATCTCAAATATCGTTTCAGGCTAAGAATGAAGCAAAATGTCATAATTGAACAAAATAACATAAGTTTTAATAAAAAATATGCTAATGCTGGGATGTGTAACATGGCCTAGTTGGCAAAGACTGGTTCTGTCTGAAGAAATGCCCAGAGGAGGGAATTTTTTGACAAGCAGAGAAGTGCCAGGGCTGTGCATTTGCTAATTTTGGACCATAAGCTACTTTCAAATACCATCTTGTATGGTACCTGCATCAAGAAGTGAGTGTGGTTCAAGTGGCTCAGCCTCCCACCCACCCTCAAAATTGGTTCTCAGGGGCTAGAGTGAGGCCAGCACTTTGGTACAAAGCTCAGGCTGCAGGACCTGACTTTGCAAGGACCTCTGTCTGACATGGTTCTGGATCAAGCCACACTGAGTCCAGATGTCCAGAAAAGAAGAGGAATGTGCACTCCAGGGGGTTTAATGTTCATAGTTCTGCTCCAGGACCCACATCGCTGAGCAGCACAGATAGCACCCAGGTGCGTGTTTGGACAGCAGAAGGCAATTTGAGCTTCCATGCCCCTTTACCTGCACTCACATTTGATACTGACACCACATCACAACATCAACCCTTTTTCTTTTTGGGGTAGGGAGGTATGTTGTCCACAAAGTATTGAGTCCCTCCTTTCTCATACTGGCCACTTTGCAGAGAGAACAGTTTATGAGGAGCAGAAGGGAAATTGGCCTGCAAGCTAAGAATGGAAAAATTACAGGGTTCTACTCAATATCTTTCCTTGCCTGTAGCTAGTCTTGTCACATTTTCAGGTAAGATTGTGCAATTACTTATTGTTGGATTCTGGCACACACCATAAAAATGCACTTGCATTCTCCATGCACACATAGGGTAAGGTTATGCTCAAATATGCAATGATGTGGAATGATGCCAGTGAGAGATGTTACTGAGG
Source organism: Lonchura striata (assembly GCF_050655825.1). Taxonomy (NCBI): domain Eukaryota; kingdom Metazoa; phylum Chordata; class Aves; order Passeriformes; family Estrildidae; genus Lonchura; species Lonchura striata. The sequence goes on from NC_140704.1 coordinate 59,200,398, forward strand.
CCAGTGCTACATGTGGGCCACAGAACAGCTGAAATGAGGACTGATGTTGAAGATCCTTACCCAGCGATAGACAGGGGGGTGATTTATCATCCATTAGATATAAGCAAAGTTAGCACATCCATTACACTATTACAAATAGAAAATGCAAATTAAACACATACTCCATCCTTCTGTATTCTATTGCTACCTTGGAAGCATGGTAAATTTATAAGATTATTTGAGGAAATAAGGAATTCCTACATGCCCAGAAATGGTTTTGCTTTCAACTGTAAAATAATTTTAAAGATTCTGAAACAGAATAAAACATCCTGTCAACCAAATCCAAAACATTCATAAAAAACCAACCCTTCAGGGAACTGTTTGTACAGTTTCATAGCCTATCATACCCACACACCTATCCTACTATCCCCCACAAACTATATTCTGGTTTCAAAATATTTTTCTATAAATTTAAGGTCTCAAGGATGTTCCAAACATCTTGTCAGTCTCTGATTTGAACTGTCTGGTTAATCAACAAACAAAAACTTTTCTCTTCTTGACTGTAAAGACAGATCCTATATTATTTATGTCTTGTTAAAAGATCCATTACACTGTAATCTCCAGTCACTGTCTTCTTAACATCTCAGGTCTGTCCCAGACCTGTCTTTAAGATTTCCCTATTAGCCCCAGTCTCAGCAACAAAATCCCAGTTTTAACTAAATTCTACTAGACATCCATTCCTTCGGTTTGTGAAAGTTTCCAATTATGTGAAATAACTAATGAGCTATCCATTTAATCTGATTAAACACAGACACTTTTATTCCCTGTATGCCTTTCCATTTCTAGGGATCAAGCATGCTAGCTAAAGAGAATATGTGTTTCTGGGAGAATGGCTGTGCTTCTTTTTCCATGTATTATTATAAGGCAGAAGTCTTTAGAAATGAAAAATTTTCTCTTTGAATGGACACCTACTCCTACAAAATGAACAAGTGATGTTTGTGTATGACTTTCTGCAGCCAGTTTGCTTCTTCTTTCCCATGTCTTGGCCTGAGACATGGTTCTCTACATAAGCTTAAAATTGGCAATTACCTCCTGATTCTTCTAGGCACTGAGTATCCTCCCCAAAATGTCTCCTGGAGTGTTAAAGACATCAGTGGGAGTGAAGGAGCTCAGTTCCCCACAGGGCGGCACAGCTTCTTTCACTGGGGATTTCAAGTCCTGTTTATTCCTACAGATTTTCATGCCCTATCAGTCCTTGAAGGTGACACAGGAGAAAACATGGTGACAACAGGGCATGACAAATCTCAGGGAAGATTTTAATGTAAATACTCTCCCGTGAAATGTAGATATTATTGGAATAACCTGAACAAATCAAGAAATTGGCTGGCAAGGGCACAGCATCATTATCACATTGCAATACCTTCAAGGAGAAATTGTATAAGGCCTTTTATAAGATTTATTACACTTCTGAAATGAAATAAAATATTAGACCTCCAATTTTTTTAGTTAAATTTCATCAGTAACTCCCTATATTCCTTCTTTCTGCCCAACGAATTAGCCTTTATCATATTTTTGTCTGAGATAAAAATGAATGATTTGCTTTTGATTAAAAAAAAATAAAAGAAAGAAAGAAAAAGAAACTTTCTGCCTAACTTTGAACTATGAATCAGCCTTGGTGCTCTCATTAAAAACTCCCTAACTTTTAATTGCAGAACACACTCTCTGCTGTCCCCAGACTGTGAAGTAAGATTCTTGGCAGTTACTCAAAGGAAAAACGGGGAAAAAATCAGAATTACTATTATCATAACTTAAGAGGAAGGTGTGCTGTGAGTGCATTTATTCAAGTTGAAAGTTGCAAATTTCTGAACTTTGTTCCATCACTGAATCCCTCTATTGGCTTTTGACAAATGGTATTCATTCTTCACCTCTTTTCACCAGTAGAAATTTTCTAGTAGACATTTAATCTGCTAGAGTATTGTATCTGAAATTAGTCCTAAATATTTGAATTTGTATTTGTAGGATCAAACAGCAATAATACAGTTCAAGACTATTTGAAGATAAGAAATCTTCAGTATCTGGAGCAACATTCTTTACAGGACTTTGCCCAGTATTACCCTTGCTGTATAACAGAAAATAGTAATGGTGGTAAGGTTCCAAATTATAAAGTAAGTAAATTTTAAGAAAATATTTTTCTACTGTTTTTCTCTGCTTATTTGATTAAAAAAAAAATCAAATGCAGCATAAACAAATTGATGGTTCAGGCAGAAATCTCTGTGCAAAATTCCACCAGCATTACTGGATTCTCGAGCTTCTTGTGAGGAACCTGATGACAATTCAGAAAGAAAAAAATTCTGAAAAACAAGATGACAAACAACTTGGGAAGTTAGGGAATGAAGTGTTGTGTGGGGGAAAAGAAAATCTCTATGAATGAGTCATAAAATGCTGTACATAAAAAGAGCAGAACTTTTACATATATATTTAAAAATTAATATTTTTTCCGTGTTTCTCAGGGTATTTTGGATTCACTCTAATCTACTTACAGTTCAACAAGGAATACATAAATGCTGCCATTGTATTCACAGACAATGCCATGAAAAGTACTGTAGAGGGATTTGAGAGCACAGGAATACAGGGGGAAAGGAAACCTTTGGAATTCAACAGCTGCAGACACAAGGCACTGAACCTATCTGTGACTCTGCTTTTGTGAGGTGGCTTTGGACTGTAGGCTAAGCTTGGCAAGGGAGAGATTCCCTTTTTATGCTGAAAAAAAGTTAAGAGTCCCTTCTTTGGCATTTCTTTACGAATGACATGGATAACCCTGGAGAATCTAGTGTATAGAAATGGCAAGGAAACTGGCTGGTTAGGCAAGTGACTCCAAGGAGGCAACAGAAGTGGGAAAGATGATAAAAGTGGAGGGTTCTGAAACTCAGAAAAAAAGGAGTAGATGCCTCACATGATTCACATGATGTTAGAGCAGACATTCAAAGAAATGTAGGGTTTTCTTGGCTCGCTGGACTTCTCTACAGCCACCCCTGAAGTATGACACATTGTTGAAACAGAAACCAGGCGGTCAAGCACTGGATACCATAAGAAGTTTATTGTAAGCAGGTTGGAATCAGTTAAAACTGAGCAAAAAGCTACTCAGAAAGACGGAATATGGAGGTTCTGATGTAGCTGGAGGGATGCATTCCCAATCCAAACAGCATTTTTCGAAATGACCAAAGCAGGGTTTGTTTTACCAAGCAAATTTCACATGGAGAAAGAGGATGCAGATCTGCTGGAGTAAATGTGAAAACAAGCATGATGGGGAAAGCTGTTTGCTGGGTACCACACATCCTTTCAGATTGTTTGAGGTCCCCTGTATGCCTCCAAGACCCCCAGGAGTTGCAGACAGGATTTTCACATTTCATCAGTCTTAATACAAGCATCTATGAGCATGCCATTGATGGACTTGTAACAGTTTCACCCCTAGTGATATATAAATACTTCAAGGACTACTTCCCCTGGAAAATGCTGATAGATCTACTTAAGACAAAATCTGAGGTTAGCACCAACAATTATGTTGTCATACAGATAAGGAATGTTAAATGCTGGCTGTGCCCCAGACTGGCTTACTTTATTTTTGTACTTATCTCATTTTTAGCAACCCTTCTATATCCAATTATTAAAATGAATCAAAATGGGCTCACAAGGTCATTCCCTAACATTTTCTGCAGTAATTTTCAATAGGTTAAGGCCTGTATACAACCAGCCAGGTTTATCCTAGGGTCCCAGCTGAAGAAGTACTTTGTGTTGTAATTAGTCACATGGAGCCAATACACAAAGCCGAGCATATGTGGGTCCAGCTATCACTATAATATGGACTTATATACACTGTACTTTCAAACAGCCACCAGCTGAGCTAAGTGTAACAGCACAAATCTAGCAGCAGAAGGGAGATAGGATTAAAATCTTAAGAAATCCATTTTTAGCTCTAGGTTTATTTAATCATTCATTACTTTATATAACATCACCAAGACACCTTATTGGCTATATTGATTTAAAGCATTTTGTTAGATATTAAAAAGTCAGTAAAAGTAGCATGAGATGGCTCAGCCACAGCCATACAGGATTGTTATTGAAACTTGGGAAACAGAGTTGCAATGTAAGCAGTCAAGTCAGATAAATATATCTTCACTTTCAGGTGTTGTCTCTTAGTATTTACCCTCCTCGTTGTTACCCTTACTCCTCATTCTCCAAAGGCTCTTTGAGGATATTTTAAAAATTCAGAATATGGCCCCATTTCTTATGCACACACTTAGAAAAGTGGAAAAGGACATTGCATTGTGGAAGCCATCGTCACCTGTGGGAGTGACAGCTTTGGCCAGCAGGTCAATAATTTGTTGGCTGTGAAATCAGCAAAGAGAAAAAGACCAACTCCACCCTGGAATGAGTCAGAGCAGTGGTCAAAGTGCTGCTTCCACCTTGAGTCCCCCTCTGGAAGAATCCATTTGTCTCCATTAGCAGTCCATGGCGCCCAGGGAAGCAAACCTTTTCACTCATACAGCTGCATTACCTAGCTAAAAAGTAAGTGATGTGAGTATACACTATCTCCTCCCTCTGCTCCCTCACATTTTTTATTACCAGTGTGTTGCAGCATCAAGGCAGATTACAGGACTCGGGAAATGCTACACAAATGTGGTAAAGATGCACACTACTCAAATCTACACTTTTAAGACTAAATTCAGCTTTCTAGTATTTAATTCCCCATGTTTCAGAACATTTTCTGGAACAATCTATGGCATAACTGTTCTGCAAACTTAGTTTTTCTTTCTTCCAAAGCAATTGGTATTAATGTACACAAGAGATGGGCACAAAACATCTGACTTTTTTCAGTTTGATGATCTCCATCTTCCTGATTGTGTGATTCTGTGTTTGATGGCTTATGATCAACATGTGTAAAATAACTTAACAATACATATTTTCCTGTGCCCATGGCAGTGATTAAAATGTGCCAAACTAATGACATTTCTTAGCCTTGAGCCATCCAGGTATCAGATGAACTGTACCTTTGTCAACAAGTGCTTCCTTGCAAATACCATTGAGCCAGGCCCCAGCACTGCAACAACTCACTTGCATGTCAGCTGAATTTTGCCCACTCATTTCCCTGACCAGAAAGGGATTACTCCCACTGTGGAGCTATGAGGCCTGGAGTCCAAGGAAGAAGCTTACTATTGCCACAAGGAAATCATATCTCACACATAACAGAGTTATAGCACACCTTGTCTCAGTATGTCCAGGGAGTAAAGGATTTGTTGTGCTTTGCTCAGCCACTTTAGCATTATTTTCCTGGTATGCAATAATAAAAATGAAGTCATCAGGGAAGTCACAATGAGGGGTTCTGGTGATTAACTCTAGAGTCTCCCTAGGATACTCATTTGTCATGGACTTGGTCACAGCTAAATGGATGGCAAAGTAGCTTATGGTTTCTTGTTTCTTTAAAGTGCACTTGCCACAGAAAAAAAATAAGAGATATTCAGCTTGTGAGAGTAGAGGAAAACTTCCTGGTTATTTCTCCCTGTCTGTCTCTCTCTCTAAAAGAATTATTATAATAATACAAGAAAAAAACCTAACATTTTCTTCATCATGCTGGCAAGAGGTCATTGGTGCTACTGAGTGCTCTTCATCCAGTGATCTCAAATATTTTTGCAGTGGATATGACAATGTTATTATGAGAAAGGTGTGAAAAAAACCCAAATCACAAAGCCCTATACACTATAAAAAGCTTTTGTTCATGTAGTTTTCAATTTTATCCAATTATCTTTCTGTATTTCTGTGAAATGTTACACTTTATCTATATTTACATGAGCCCTTCACATCAAAGATAGTAATAATCCAAAAGAAGAAATTTTTATATGCTGATATTTATGTAATGAAAAAAATCTTTGCATAAAATAGTAGGAAAATAAAAATGTGTACAAAGAGAGTCTAGGAAAGCTGGGTTTGTCCACCTTGAAGAAGGGAAGGCTAAGGAGACACCTTAATTGCTGTGTACAGCAATGTTATGTGTTGGGATAGGAAAGACTGAACCAGGTGCTTCTCAGAGATGCACAAAAGAAGGATCATAGAATCACAGAATGCTATGGAAGGGGTAGAAAGAACCTCTGAACACCATCTAGTCCAACCACACCATGTCATGGACACAAGCATTTTGCATGAGATCAGGGTGCTCAAAGCCACATCCATATATAAGGACATCTTCACCTGCATTTTTCACATGGGAAGGACTCTCTGATGACTCTGGAAAGATTCTACAGAACTATACCTGTGCTGATGGCAGAAAGAAATGAAGAAAACCAGGCTTTATTACCCCAGCAGCAGCATATGAACCCTGTTTATCTCTGATGGGTAAGGACTGTGGCCAGTGTCACCAAAATTGTATTGCCAGGAAAAAGTTTCTCATATAGTAAGAAAGTTTAAGGACTCAAAGAGAGATCAGAAGATTCACTAGAATTGTGCTTCACCAAAATGTCATTCCCAGGAAAATCTGTGCAAGTGCTGTAAGTGCTTCAGTTTGCAGATCCTGAAAGCAGAGTGGAGAATTACTGAAGTTTAAGTGAGCTCTTCAGTTAGATGCTTCTCAAAGGATAAGCTTCTGCTTCAAGAAGCCCATTGGCATTCATTGTCACAAGACAGAGGAAAGCATCATAAATTATACATTGACAGACTTCAAAAAGTTCTGAGAAAAAAAAAAGAAAATGGTTGGATAATGAAACAGTGTCAAGCTTCAAGTCCAACTCTTCAAAGACTTCCACACAGCAATTCTCCATGGCAACCTGGAATAAACATCACCCTTTCTGATAAAAGCCACTTCTTGCCCCTTTAGGTATATTTTTGCTTTTTTAGCATGTTGGCCAAAAGGACACAAGGAGTTTTGCAATGGTGAAGACAGAGTGAGGATTCTTTGTCTTCAGTGGAACCATTTGGACTTCCAACAATTGAGGCAGAGGTACTGATTGCTTTGACAAATGAGTAGTCACTCCACCTAAGTCTATTCCTTTTAATTAATTAATTCCAAGTTCAAAATTAAGAAATCCCTTTCTATGGAGTACATATTTCCAATCTAATTTAGATGTCTGAAGTCAGGCACCATGAAACTTCATTCTCTCCTTGTAATTTAATGTTGTCAGCCATTCAGCAGCAGTGAGTAGTAATTGAGGGCTTCTTGAGACCAAGCAGAGGCCAGCCCAGACCATATTTAAATCAGCTGGTGATTCTGACGAAAAAACATGCTTGAAGAGTCCCACTGAGCAAAGGAATACAGCTCCCAGCCCATTCTCCCAACCAGGGGACTACCAGAAAATATACAGTGTTCTGACTAGAATGACGAGAATTCTGTCACATCTCTGTCCATGAAAAAACTAGAGCAACACACAGAAATGTGCTAGCACTGGGTAGAAGGAGCTCAATTATATTTGGCTGACACAAAGCTGCAAACATAATAGTACTTTGCAAATGGCATATAGGAAATAAGGCATTATTTTCCTGAGATCAGTCCCCTACAAGTAAGAAGCAGTGAAAGAAATACTGCAGCTTTGTATTTCCACCATCTCCTTCCTCCTTAATTAACAAGTCCTATGTGTAGGAAATAAATCATATTGTTTAACTTGGTTTCTTGGGAGACAATATTTCCAATGTCATCCAAATAATGACACTTTCTTTGGAGAAATCATCCTTAAATAATTTTTGAGAATATTATATATGTATTTTAAATATATTTATATATCAAAACTTCTAAGTGATGGGGTGTTTTCTTTCCCCTCACAGAAAGTTTCCTAAAGGCTGCCATATGACCAAGAGTTATGTAGTAGCTGTTCTAAAAGAGGATATGGCAAGCTCCTCAAGCCTGAAGAAACCCATCATAGCTTGTGTCAGCTAAGCCCTGCTGGGTTTCTGTGTGAAGACAGTTGGATACGTGAAACTGCTGTCTGCTAAATGGTCCATTCAGCTTCTCTTTAGGTCTGTATGCCCTCACCCACATTGCAGAATCTGAAACGGGAACAATATGTATTTCCTGATTCAGTAAGGAAGGTGTAGGGGGGATATGATCCTTTAACAAGTAGAAGGAAATAGTGACAGTGCAGAGATTAAAGATCAGAATGCAATTCAACCTCTTAGGAACCAAAAATGAAAGGTAAGTGTAGGCACAGCTTCTGAGAACCATAGGCTTTAGTTGTAGTTTCTCCTCACATAACTTTTTGTGAGTCAGGTCAGAGTCTCAGCTAGGGCAAGTTACTCAGAAAGAAAGCAAATTTCCCATGTCACATCTGAAGGTTAAATTGAAAAATAAGGAATGATTAAAAAAATTAGAACAATTCTTCAGAAAAGACAAATCTAATAAAATAGTGAATTGTGACTCCTAAAAAAAAGAAATGGTAAGAATATGAATCATGTACTGAGTAAGGGAAAAATTATCCTAATAGAGAAAATCATGCTACTCGGGGAATGATTATGCTAAGCCTCTGAGCAAGCCTTATATAAATTAGTGGTTTCCTTAAACCTGAACATCTGAAACAAAAATAAATGTTCTTGTAGTGAGAAAAATAGGCAAGTATGGGGGAGGGGAGGGCAAGGTCACATTAATATGATTATAAATATTTCAAAGCTATTGGACATATCCTGTGCTAAGTGGCAGCCCTATTTTACTAAAGGTGAGCATGAGAATCTTGCCAAACCTCCAGTCGAGAGGTAAATCTTTGATCATTATTTAGTGCTTGTGGCAGAAAAACAGTAAGAAAAAGGCAACAGCCCATCTCTAATTTAATTCAGTAGAAGCCCTAAGGAACAGATTATACCTCTAGGTAAAGGTCTTGCTACTATCAGACAAATATAGTTGTGAAGGAATTACTTCTCCCCTAGAACAGGAAGGCCACAATATGCTCTATCCTTGCAATGTGGGATGCACACCACCTCCTCTGCATCAGCTTGGCTGTTAACACTTCGTAACGTCCTACTCACTGCAATCCCTTCCCACTCTCAGGGAAGGTGGGAAGCTCCTGACTTCTTCTGTGCAGTGAGCCTAAGAAAGATCTAAGGAGTGCATACAATAACATGGGGAACTCTGTACCACATTAATTTAGATATCATGACCTTACCTTAGAAAAAGAGCTCAAGATTGTTCCAAAAATCTACATTTTTCACCTTTTTGCTTTCACTTTTATTCAAGAAAACTGTTGTCTCCCTAGCCTTGATCTAAATTCCCAAGTGTAGAGAAACCCTAAAGATGGTGATTATTTTTCTTAAGAAGAGAAGGATCAAAGGAAGCTCAGATGAAATTTGAATTAAAACACCAGGTTGGCTCAGCACTTCAAACTGCAACACTGACTCTGTAACTGGAGCAGTCTGAAGCAGAGCCAAGCTTGTTTTGCAGAAGTATGCTTCAAGTGAACTCAGAATTGCTGAGCAGACCATTCCAAAAGATGCCACACACCTCTGATGGCAGCTGCTTGGAGGGCATCAGCCCTTTGAGAGACAGATTTGGTGACAGCACCAAGGGACTGCTATCCTGTAGAGACACAGATCTCATGGCAGGGCACTCTGACAGCCCATTCCAGGCACTATGCCTGCTGTGATGACCTTCAAACTCTCAAACACACCAGGACCCTCTGCTGCAGCCCCACATGGCTGAGTAATGGAAAAGAACATAAAGAGCCTCTGTTGTTCCTCCTTTAATTGCTCCAGGGTGCTGCCTGTGTCTGAAATACACAAGCACATATTCCTTTCTTTTGTGTGAGTAGAATAATATCATTTACATCTGAGGTGAAGAGCTAAGGGAAAGGAAGCTCCTCACCCTTCTCCTCCCTCTCAGCATCTTCCATTCTTTTCCTACCTGAAAACCATTCATAAAGTCAGGACAAAGGAGGTTTTGTAGCTGAAGGAAAATAGCTGATATGGGCAGATTCACTAATCTTGCTTACTTCAAGTAACATTGTATTTCATGGAGCAACATCAAAATAGCCCAGTAAGAAACATTCCTCAAATAATGTGATATTCAATCATACAAGTGAGGTTTTTTCTAAGGACTATAATGAAGCTCTCTTAGACCTCCTTGACATCTTACAGAAGTCACAGGAGATTTTTCCCACAGCACTGGATGTCCCTAATATTTTGACACAATAAGTATTTCAAAATACTTAAACATTCAACACAATCCGAATGGGAAGATTTTCTCAGAAAGTGAACCAAACTATTAGTCATTACTATATGACTTAGGAAAAAGAAGAAAAAAAAAAAAAAAGAGAGAGAGAGAGATAGGCATCTTAAACCAATTAAACCCACTTTTCTCTGTTGTTCTCTATTGCAGTCAAAGCCAATTTTTGATACAGAGCTTGTCTTCTGTTTTCAACTCTCATTTCTTTCTTGCTTTGGCAGGAAAATATTTAAAGTGATTTTTTTCTTTATCAAGGGAAAAATGTTTTGTCTCTAATTTCTTCAAATTCAAAAATGATTACACTCAAGCAAAGTTAAAAAAAATCATACAACAACATTTAGGCAATGACAAGCACAGAATTTTTTCTGCTACAAGAGTAAGTTTCTAGAAGTTGTGAGAAGCTGAACTGAGAGTATGTTAATAATTTCTGCTTCTACTGCTCTCCTGCCAGAGTTAGGACTGAATGAAATTATATAGATTTTGGGAGCTTTTAAGTTCAGGAGGTAGAAACTGTGAATTCAAATTCAGACCTTCACCAAGATAAGATGCTTAGAATAGACAAGCCAGCCTATATCTGACCACTGAAATTCTGAGCTTGTCTATTTTCTCTATCACAACAGATTACTGAGAGCACTGTCTAAATTTAGATTTGTGGTTCCCAAAATCATATCAAACTAGATGGTCTCCGGAGCTTTCCTCTATGGAACACATGGTGGTGCTTTGGTCTGTGTGGTATTATGCCTGAATTGTACAAAGGCACACAAATATCCTCTCAACACCTCTTTTCCAAGCTGTTAATATCATCTGTTCATACACATGAGGAAAGCTAAGATGTAAAACACTGTAACTAGAAGGGCAGAGGTGTCAGTGAGACAATGTCTTCATAGCACTGTGACCTCTGAAGTTTGGGTATCCAGAAGCAAGGAGAAGCTGCCTAGACCCAGTGCCCTGAATAGTGCCATCCAAATGGTGAGGGATGGTGGAAAGTCCTTTTCATTCTCTAACAGGGATGGGGTAAGAGACTTGGTTGTACAAGCACCAGCTGATGCTGCTAAACCCCTTGCCACATGTAAGACCTTTATTGAGTCAGCAGCATGTTGTGATGATTTTGTCTGCTATTTCTTTTGCATATGGTGTAGCTTCCAGTATTAAATGTGATTTTTAGAGGTTTGCTTTTGCATCTTGCTGTCAACCCCCCCGCCACACACTTTGGTTTTTGTAGAAAGCACTTTTCTTTCTTGGATTTACAGCACTATTGAGTGAGTATTTACTGAAATTGTTTTTGATTTTGTTTTCTTTTATCTTTTTAATGGTATTTCCCACCAAACTGGCTTGCAGATGCTAATACTTTGACAACTAAAGAAGCAGGTATGTTTGAGTTGTCATCTTGCAGTCAGTTTTTCCAGAGGCAAAAAGCTGCACTTCCCCAGTTATTTAACTTTTTGCCTACCTACCTGCATTTCAAAAGCTCTTTAAGACTCTTGTGGAAATGTAGCTTTAAAGCATTTAAGAAGTTTCACAAGGATTTACCCATGCAGTTCATATAGTCTCGAATAGAAATTATGTGGTTAATTCCCTATGCAATCCTTGGACTTTTCTCTTTTTAGAATAGCTGGGCAGTTTGTATTTGCAGAAATGTGGTCAGAGCTCCTTGTTAAACATCGGTAGGGGAATTATGAAACCTCTTTGCACAGTAACTCATTTTTACAGAACAAGGCCCTCACTGGTCTGATCTTTCCATATTAGGCTTGATATGTTGTGTCAAGCATTGCAACCTCTAGCTTCCATCAAAAGATAAATGACAGCTGTCTCTGAATTAATGGATCATGAGAGCAGATCCGTTCTCTGCACACTGCACCCTATGAAATGTTTAAGTACATGCTCACCTGACCTGACCTTGCTACTTCCACTTTTCCAATTTGTTTTCTTGTGACTGTGAAAAGTGAGGGAAGAGTTCAGCATCCATGCAGGATCTCTTAGTCATACACACTGTGACATTCATCAGAAATTGCCTCTGTTTTTCTAAAATCGAAAAGGTAGTTTAATACAACTTGATCCTGTTTAAAAATAAAACAAAAAATCTAAGAAAAAAAAAACAAACCTCTATGAATTTCACAAAGTTTTCTCCTCCTATTATGTTCAATATTTTTTTTTGTTAAATATCTTCCTGTGAAATACTAGGGCCCCAGCTGTGCTAATCTGGGAAATCAGGTAGCATTTCACTGCATATAGTATAGTAAGATACCACACCTCAATCCACCCCCAAATAAGAAAAAAGGATATCGAGAATTATAGACTTGAAGCATCTCTGAAACAGTAGTATGAAATTGTATCACTCAAGATTTTGTGTTGTTTTGCTTTCAAACATTCTTGACAATGTAGTAAACAACCCATTGAAGCAGAAACTGTATATGTTCTACGTATAATAGATATGGTAAATATATAGATGTTCCTAAATAAGTAGTGTATGGTATTTATGTGTTTACAGTATTAAAAGTAATCAACTATTTGTATTATTTTTACAGGTAACAAAGTTTGAAGAAGACCAGCTTAAAAGGAAGACTTAGAGGAGTAGACTAAACCAGGACTTGTCTGAAAACAAATTTGTAATTTTATCCTTATGTCCCACCGTGAAAATAATTATTATGGGGGTCTTAATTAGGATAAACAGGACACTGTAAGCTGTCTTAACACTGTGGTGCAGACTGCAGTGCATCCTTTCCAGAATAGCTTTGGACACCCAAGAGGATGAGCCTTTGGGAATATAGATCCCAAAATTCCATTGAGATACCAGCCTGCAGTGATTGTGATGGACAGCTGAGTACAGCAGGATTTGGCAACAGTAAGAAGGATGAGAAAACCGAGTATTTCAAGACATTCATAAATACACTTTAAGAGTAACCTCTGTTTCACAAGCAGGATGAAGGTGATGGGCTAACCTGAGACTCACAGTCACAAAAGGTCAGTCTACCAATTGCTCACACAAAAAATGTCACAGTACTTACAGTCCTAATTTTAACACACAGCTGCTACAATGGCTTTCCAAGATGGGTATTTATGTGCTTGACTGACTGGATTTCAATTTCTGTAACATCAGTCATATCCTAATCACTACTACTGAGATAAAGCAAAATAAATCCAGACAGGAGAATCAGAGATTTAAACTGAATTTTTTAGAATAAGGTACCTAGCTCTATCTGTGAGGTTCAATTAGGATGTTAAAAAAGGTAGGGATGTGTGTATGTATGTTTCTGTGCATGAGTTTTTAAACAGTATTCTAGACATGGTTTTTATTTTGAATTCCATTTTATGGCAATATGAGGAGAAAAGTTTCCGTATATATGGAGATATGGGCAGAGTAAAAGTGTGTGGATGAGACCAAAATTAGAATAAAGAGAGGATTTCATTTTCCAGTGATCTTAACTTGCCATTTTCATAAGCTTCCCTTATGGTCCATAAGCAAAATAGGAACAGAATCAATGTCTGCTGTTTTTATAGCCAGTCTCAGAGTTTCGATACAGAAGAATATTTAGCCTCATCAGAATAAAAAACTGGGTCTATATGTGCCTCTGATGCCTCTGCTTACTTGTACGCACCTCCTGAGCATTTCAAGTGTACTTCTGAATCATAAGAACAGGGGTTTTCATCTCTGTTCACAATCTAAGGCTTTTTGCTTTCTCTTTGACCATTTGAATGCAAAACAATATGTACTATTTTTATCCATGTAAGTTTGTCTTGGTTGCTTACATGCAGGTTTTCTGTGAGTGGAGCATACTAGTCATAGCAGAAATATGTACTGAAAGTGCTTAAACAGAGACTTCAAACATACACATAATAATGTCTTGGAAGAATACTCTTCAAGTTCTTCATATGACTTAAGGGATTCTATGGTCTATGGAATTGGCGACTTCACCAAAACTGCAAACAAGATGAAGCTTTGGCAGTCCTAATGAAGCTAAAACTCAAGATTCACAACGATTCAACTGTGGCCTTCTGCTCTGTAAAGATCCTTACATTTGAGATAATGTTATGAATACGAGGTGCTGTGCTACCTGAATAACACTAACACGAGAAAATCAAACCAGCAGTACAGTATATGAAAGCAGAGAGTTGCAGAGAAAAATTACAGACTGATTTGCTCCTCAGCAGTACCAAATGGAGCTAAAAATTTGTAGCCTGTTTTTATGTATTTGTAGCCTGAAGGAAATCACAGCATTCCATAAACAATATGTGCACCACACCCTGAAATTACATTGGTGGGGAATGGCAGCTAAACCATAGCTTAATTCCATAAACACAAATCCTATTAATAAATAATGGAAACATGAGTGTCCACACCAAACCAAAGGAACTGTGTAATTTTGAAGTATCATGGGGAAGAGTCAAAGGCCTAGCCTAAATCCTGGAGACCAGCAAATGTCAACACAGTTTGAAACAAATAAACCAGATGACTACAACCTGCATTGTCTTTTTCAGGAATGAAAGGGAGGAATGAAATTTAGACCCAAACCCAATTTGTGAATAGACAGCTCCATGCAAGTTCACATTCCAGAGTTTTTTATATCTTTGCAGTAGTTACTAGTGTTTGACTCATTACCAATGCATCATTAAAAAAAGCCTGGAGCAATAGTTTATTTGTGCTCTGCTTTTTCCTCTAGAGCTACAAGCATTCAAATCATTGTGTAAATTTGATTTTTATTTAAATCAAAACTGAAAAACAACCTCAGACACTGAAATAGCATTCAATAGATGAGGATGTGCACTTCAGGCCTGTTGGGATTTTCTGTACCACTGGTTTTCTGCAAGTCCCTGCAAGAAAACATGACTGAGGATGATTTTTAGGAGGAAGGGTAGAGGAGAGAAAGAGCAGATGCATGTGTGCACCTAGTTTATTGCTCCAGGAGGCATTGATGTATCTATAGGTACAATTCTTGACAAAGATGTGCTACTGGTGGAGGTTTTTTGATCTGCTTTTGTGTCAGTCACTGTTTGCCATAGGGAGGATCACCAAACTAAGTTCAAGATCGGCTGTGCTATGACATGTCTTTCTTGAAGAAAAATTTGTTTATACCTTTACTAAAGAATGGAAAAATAAATTCTGGCAAAACAGTCTAGAAACTGCTGTCTCTAAGTGTTTAAAATCAAAAAGGGGGAAAATTATTTTATATTCTCATAATTTTCAAGCTGTGAGACAGTACATTTACTGCAATAAAGAAGGATGAAACTTGGAGAATGATGAATGAAAAAGAGGAAAATGTATCTGTTTAGATAAATTGTCCATGTCCTAGCTTTTCACCCCTACTCTGGAGTCTTAGTAAGAAGTTTTCCTTCCCTTGAGGTAAAAACATCATGAAACTGAAGCATTTTCACAGAGGAACAGAAGCCTATTGTAAGCCACCTAGTTGCCTTTGGAAGGAAAACAAGAGTGAAATTTTGTGAAATGTTATACTTGTTGACTTATTTCTTATTCTGTAATATTAAATTTAAAAAATATTTTCATTTTCTTCTTTTTCAATCACATTTGAGTGGTTTGTTTGGGATTTTTTACAACCTCAATCCACTTTCTGCAATATTCCCTTGCTTTCTGATACTTGAATTGGCAATGCCAGTCACCTACCTTGTGTGAACTTTTGACACTGTCCAGACTTCACAGGGTACCAAGTGTGTATCCTCTCCACAACTTGAAAGAACGTTCCTGCTGGACTCTCATACAGGAGGCTCTAGTTTGGGTCAGGAGGGTCAGGATGTAACTGTGGGGAAACCATTGAAGAAGAGGTGACTCCAGCTTTTCCCAGTCCCTTTCAGCTAGCCAGCACTGCAGGAAAAGTCTCCACACACTTGGATGCACCACTGCCTATTCACGTGCTCCTGCACAAACATCCAGGCAGACAAACTGGGAGACAGAGTGCTCCTTGCACTCATTAAGGAATTAGCAGGATGCAGTCTAGCTCTATATAATTAGTCAGTGAAACTCATTCACACTACAGTGATCACTATTATTAACGAGAAGTAGTGGCATAGTGGGAGAGTGTCAAGCAAACCTTTCTGCCCAAAGGGTCCTGGTCAGAGCAGCCAGCTGCTTCAGCTGCTGGGTCAGGGTCACTGATGAGCCTTCTGGTGTGCTAAAGGAGCAGGCAAGTGGTTTACTCACTAGCAAGGACAACATTTATTTTCTTCTTGGTATTTCTGCTGTTTTGCAGCATAGAACACCAAGTAAATCAACCTTCTGCTAGTGTAAATAAAGCATCTGGGGAGTAGAAAGGGATTTTATATAGAAGAGCCTGAATTTTTTTCCTCCAAAAAGTGCTGCACACATCTGCAAGCTCAATATATTTCTCTAAAAGGGATGACTGAGAGTGAGTGCAGAAATGCTCTTCAGAATTATGCTAAAGAAAATACCACTTGTGGAAGGGCAAAGGCAGCACAATAGGTAAAAGAGAAGTGGAAATGGATGTATTATATTGCCATTTATTTTCTGATGCAGACACTGAAGAAAGATTGCCTGTTCAGATGCCTGCACAATAGTGCCTAGCTAGATCTCATCTCAGTACAGTGTATCACTGTGCTTTCAAGCACACTTTCAAGCAGCCACTGTTGGTATGCAAAATTACCTGAAAGACACATCCACAAAGTGATTCCAATGCAGGGAGCTGCCTGAGAGACTTATTATACTGTAATAATATAAATATGTAAACATTGCACACTAGAAGCCTTATTGATCCTTGCTACCAGACATGACATCATTATTAATAAAAATGTAATAGGAGACCTATAAATATGCAAAATAATAGCACATTAACCTAAATAATGCCAACAAATTGTACAGCTTAGCATAAAATTGAAAACCACTAACCAAACACTGTGTGGTTTGCTCATACTAGAAGCAGTCAGGAATCATACATAATGCAACAGTGCAACTGCTAACAATAGTCTCATGAAGATAATTTAGTCTAGAACTGGACAAGCTCCAGGAAATCTGCCTAGAGAGCTAATGCTGAGCTTTTCTTCTCTTTTTCAGTGAAACACCACAGAGTTATTTGGCTCACTGTCCAAGGTGAATCTTATTAAAAGGGAAAGGCTAATTTAAAAAGTTAAGGAAGATGTAAAAAGCCCATAAATAATACAGATATATACAGATATATTAAAAATAAAATTAAATTTAAAAAAAAAAAACTGCAAAAAAATACCAAAAAGAAACCCCTTTCCCTCAAAAAAATAATTATAAAAAGATCCACTAGATGAGTCCAGACAGTTTGGAAAAAGAAGAAAAAAAGCAAGAAAAATGAGGAAATATTGAGATAGTTTGTTGCCAAATGTTATTCATTAAATAAGAAGTACTACACTGCAGAAAAGAGTCCAGAGAATGTCAGAAATCATGGCAAAGAAATGACAGACTATAAATTGTTCAAAACTGGCACCATATTTTATATCCCTCTAAATACTGATGATTTACAACCTGTATAAATAACATTATTAGTATAAAAGCATTTCTTATAAAGATTAGGAAGACATATCACTATTGAGAGTAGAAAGTATGGTGCAGTTCAAGCCAAAATAATAGGCCTAATGCAGAAATTACTTGTGGAGGTTTTTTTGTTTTGTGTTATGGAAGAGGTCAGACTAGCTCCTCCAAATGATTTGTTGTGGCCTCAGAGCTTACCAAACGCAAACATTTCAGTTGACAAAGGCTTTTCCTCTCTTTTAATTTTTTTTCATTTTTTTCCAATGAGATGAGGCAAGATACAACACTGAATTCTTAAAAAAAGATATTTAAAAATAACAGCATTAGTTCTGACAAGGACTTAGTGAGTCAAGGGCAGAATGAAGAATGTGAATCCCTGGCTTGTGACACTGCTGTCAGCAAGGCTGGCTTGTCCCATATGCAGAGATCCCACTAGGTGCTGGAAGAACCTGCCACCAGAGGCAGAACTGACAAGAATGCCTCTGTTTTACTTGGCAACTTTGAGACTCCAGGAAGAATATTTTAATTTTTTTCTCTTTTTCCAAAATACTTTTGCTGAAATTTCCATCAAATGAGAAATTAGAAGTAAAGATTTTGTTTAGTTGAGTGCAATCAAAAGAGATACACAGAAAATAACAACCTAAATATCTTTCAAATCACAATTCCTCAAACTAAATAAAATAATGAAGACTAAAAGATAAATAAGACTTTTCATAAAATCACTGTGAAACTTTTAGGCTATCCTCATCCCCTTCCTCATGATAAGTTTTAAGTGTTGGCAAAACATCTGAAAAGCAAGTGTATCTTTGTTCATAATTGTTCTCTTAATGCCACTAGTCTTTTAATTCCTACTGCTCAGAGTGATTATAATCATATGCAGTTTGCAAAATTCTCACAAATTTATTATGATATATGGGCTTTATGTTACATCCTTAACTAAATCTGGGGGTAACCCAGATTTTCTTAAGTATTTTTCCAATCTTCACTGTTGAGGAGGAGCAGATTAAAGAAAGAAGAAAACATACATTAAAACCCTGAAACTCAGAAGAAAAAAAGAACCTCCAAATAATTAAGAAGTTCACCAAGAACCTAGTAGTTTGCTTTCCTCAAACTCAACACCTGAAGATTTGAAATTGTTCAGGCCATGCAGATAATGTGCAGATATTTTACAGCAGCTCAAGGTCAAAGTCTGACTTTATATATATATACACGTGTGTTAAAGGTACCATACTTTGTGCAGCACACACTGTGTCTTGGTTAGACAAGACAGGAGTCTGTGAAAGAGGGCAAAGCCTCCTGTGCAATGGAGAACGGCAAACCCCCCTCCCTCTGAATTACGAGGATCTTTAAATTAAAAGGCTCTCAGGCAAAGATATGGGAGTGGGAGTAACAATTCTTTACTAGGAGAAAACTAGACAACAATTTAAAAAGGCAAATGCAATCGGTACAAACAAAACCAGTGAAAGAAAAAAGTCTAGAACCTGAGGAATGCCAGTATCAGTTTTTCTGGGACAATTGCTTTCCCTTGCAATAGTTGATGAGTTGCAGCTGAAGTGGTGATCTTTAGAAGGGTATAAATTTTCCTCTGAAGATCTGGTGGCAGTGGGGGCCGGTCTTCCTCTGCGCCGGGGTTGCCTCCGAGCTCCGCCGCCGTCGGCTCAGCGCGCGCCGGCTGCTTCGCTGCGAGTGCCGCCGAAGAGAGAGCGAGAGAGAGCTGCTTTTCTGGGAATCCCGCGAAGAGAGAGAGAGAGAGCTGCTTCTCTCGGAGTCCCGCGAAGAAGAGAGCGAGCTGCTTCTCTCGGAATCCCGCGAAGAGTGAGAGAGCTGCTTCTCCCCTCTGGGTGGGACCCCTCACGGTGTTACATTTTTTCAGCCCTTCATTGAATCAGTCAAAGGTGTATAAACAAACCATTGTCTCTGAGAGAGATAACAAAAATCTGTCCAACCGGTTCGCCTTCGACAGATGGCAAATGGAATACAAGCTTATCTTACAACCCAGGACATTATCCACCCCTTATTCTATTTCCATCTGCACACCATGAAATCTTACACCCAGTTCTCTCTTAAGACCAAGTTTCCCTGTGGTACACAGCGGGTCTCCCCATCTTCCTGCATTACCCACCAAGTGTAACCAGGTCCTTGAGCAAAGACAATCCCACGAATGGGTTGGTCTTTGCCTGAGGTGGGATTAATCCAAACAGTTTTCCCTAAAATACCTTTCATATGTACTACAGGGACCTTATCTCCATCTACTGCGTGTAAGGGTTCTGACTGGGCAGGGCCAGCTCGATTGACAGACCCCCGGGTGTTGACTATCCAGGTTGCTTTTGCCAGGTTAATTTCCCAGTTTCTAAATGTTCCCCCACCGAGTGCCTTCAGGGTAGTCTTAAGGAGTCCGTTGCACCGTTCAACTTTGCCGGCAGCTGGAGCATGATAGGGAATATGATATATCCATTCGATACCATGTTCTCTGGCCCAGGTGTTGATAAGGCTGTTCTTGAAATGGGTGTCGTTGTCAGACTCAATTCTCCCAGGGGTGCCGTGTCTCCACAGGACTTGTTTTTCTAAGCCTAAGATGGTGTTCCGGGCAGTGGCATGAGGTACAGGGAAAGTCTCCAGCCATCCAGTGGTGGCTTCTACCATGGTCAGCACGTAGCGCTTGCCTTGGCGTGTCTGGGGCAGTGTGATGTAGTCAATCTGCCAGGCCTCCCCATACTTGTACTTGGACCACCGCCCACCATACTATAGGGGCTTCACTCTCTTGGCCTGTTTGATGGCAGCACACGTCTCACAGTCATGGATAACCTGGGAAACACTGTCCATGGTTAGATCCACCCCTCGGTCTTGTGCCTACTTGTAGGTGGCATCTCTGCCCTGATGACCTGAGGTATCATGAGCCCATCGAGCCAGGAACAACTCCCCCTTATGGTGCCAATCTAAGTCTATCTTTGACACCTCTATTTTTGCTGCCTGATCTACCTGCTTGTTGTTTCGGTGCTCCTCATTAGCCCGACTTTTGGGGACATGGGCATCTACATGACGGACTTTCACCGTCAGCTTTTCCACCCGAGAGGCAATGTCTTTCCATATATCAGCAGCCCAGATTGGCTTTCCTCTACGTTGCCAGTTGGCCTTCCTCCACCTTCCCAGCCAGCCCCACAGAGCATTGGCTATCATTCATGAATTAGTATAAAGGTAGAGCTTTGGCCACTTCTCCCTTTCAGCAATGTCCAGAGCCAGCTGAACGGCCTTGAGTTCAGCGAGTTGGCTCGATCCACCTTCTCCTTTGGTAGCTTGTGCAACTTGGCGTGTGGGGCTCCATACGGCTGCTTTCCACTTCCGGTTCATCCTTACGATGCGACAGGAACCGTCAGTGAAAAGAGCGTAGCAGGTCTCGTCTGCTGGTAGTTGGTTGTATGGTGGAGCTTCTTCAGCCCTTGCCACTTGTACCTGCTCCTCATCATCAGTGAGACCAAAGTTTTCACTTTCTGGCCAGTTCGTAATTATCTCCAAAATCCCAGGGCGATTCAGGTTTCTAATACGGGCGCGTTGAGTGATGAGGGCAATCCATTTGCTCCATGTGGCGTCAGTGGCATGGTGGGTAGTAGGAACCTTTCCTTTAAACATCTACCCCAGCACCGGTAGTCGGGGTGCCAGGAGGAGTTGTGTTTCTGTGCCAATTACTTCCGAGGCGGCTTGAACTCTTTCAAAGGCAGCCAAGATTTTCTTCTCTGTGGGAGTGTAGTTGGCTTCAGACCTTCTGTAACTTCGGCTCCAGAATCCCAGTGGTCGGCCTCGAGTCTCTCCAGGCACTTTCTGCCAAAGGCTCCAAGACAACCCATGGTTCCCGGCTGCAGAGTAGAGCACATTCTTGACCTCTGGTCCCGTTCTGACTGGGCCAAGGGCTACAGCATGAGCGATCTCCTGCTTGATCTGGGTGAAGGCTTGTTGCTGCTCAGGGCCTCAGTGGAAATCATTCTTCTTTCGGGTAACCAGATAAAGAGGGCTCACAATCTGGCTATACTCAGGAATGTGCATTCTCCAGAAACCTATGGCACCCAGGAAAGCTTGTGTTTCCTTTTTGCTGGTTGGTGGGGACATAGCTGTGATCTTGTTGATGACCTCAGTGGGAATCTGGCGCCGTCCATCTTGCCATTTCACTCCCAGGAACTGGATCTCTCGGGCAGGTCCCTTGACTTTGCTCTTCTTGATGGCAAAGCCAGCTTCTAGTAGTATCTGGATGATCCTCTCACCTTTCTCAAACACTTCTGCCGCTGTGCTCCCCCACACAATGATGTCATCAATGTATTGCAGGTGTTCTGGAGCCTCACCCTTTTCTAGTGCAGCCTGGATCAGTCCATGGCAGATGGTGGGGCTGTGTTTCCACCCCTGGGGCAGTCGGTTCCAGGTGTATTGCACGCCCCTCCAGGTGAAAGCGAACTGAGGCCTGCATTCTGCTGCTAGAGGAATGGAGAAAAACGCATTAGCAATATCAATGGTGGCATACCACTTTGCTGCCTTGGACTCCAGCTCGTACTGGAGTTCCAGCATGTCCGGCACAGCAGCGCTCAGCGGTGGAGTCACTTCATTTAAGCCACGATAGTCCACAGTCAATCTCCATTCTTTGTCAGATTTGCGCACAGGCCAGATGGGGCTGTTGAAGGGTGAGTGGGTTTTGCTGACCACCCCTTGGCTCTCCAGCTCCCGAATCATTTTGTGGATGGGGATCACGGCATCTCGATCCGTCCGATACTGCCGGCGGTGCACTGTCGAGGTCGCAATTGGCACGCGTTGTTCTTCCACCCTTAGGAGTCCTACTGCAGAGGGGTTTTCTGACAGTCCAGGCAAGGTGTTCAATTGCTTAATGTCTTCTGTCTCTACAGCGGCTATTCCAAAAGCCCACCTGAGTCCCTTTGGGTCTTTGTAATATCCGTTCCGGAGGAAGTCTATGCCTAGGATACACGGAGCATCTGGGCTAGTCACTATAGGGTGTTTCTTCTACTCCTTCCCAGTCAGGCTCACCTCAGCTTCCACCAGAGTCAATTGTTGTGATCCCCCTGTCACACCAGCAATGGAAACAGGCTCTGCCCCCACATGTCCCGATGGTATCAGAGTACACTGTGCACCAGTATCAACTAAAGCATCATATTTTTGTGGCTCTGATGTGCCAGGCCATCGGATCCACACTGTCCAGAAGATCCGGTTTTCCCGTGCCTCTCCCTGGCTAGAGACAGGGCCCCTCTAACACTGGTTATCATTCCTTCCCTGGGCATACATACTAGAGGTCCCTTCAAGGGGGTCTGACAGATCGTACCCACAAGCTTGGTCACGGGAGGTTGAGGCTACCTTCACTTTGGTGGAACTCCCCCGGTTAGAGTTTCCCTCCTTGAGTTGATGGACCCGTGCTGCCAGGACAGAAGTGGGTTTCCCATCCCACCTCCCCATGTCTTCCCCATGGTCACGCAGGAAGAACCACAGATTAGCCCTTGGGGTGTACCCTCTCTCTCTAGCTGGGGATTGTTGGGTGCTGATTCTGGGGCCTGTGACTCTCACGGGTGCTGTATTAACCTTCCTTATCTCCTCCCTCATCTCCTCTTTAAACTCCTTAATTACAGCTGAGATATGAGCCTGCATTGGGCCATTAATCATACTCTCATAATTCCTAAGTTTGTTGGCAACAGAACCTATTGTCTCCCGGTGGGTGTCAGCATTGATCGTCGCAATGAAGGTGGCGTATTGAGATGGCCCAAGATTTGCCAGACTCCACAGCATTTGTCCCGTACACCTGACCTTGTCAGGATCATTATTGTGTCGTTCATCCCTCCCAAAGAGTACCTCCAATACTGCCACTTCTCTCAGCTGTTGGATCCCTTCCTCGAGGGTCTTCCAGCGCATTCTATGATGGTGCTCTTGCATTCTCTCTCTGTGGATAAACCTCTCCCTGACACTCATTAAGAGCCGCTCCCAGAGAGAAAGGGACCTTGGTTCCCTTACAAAAACCTGATTTATACCCGAGTCCTGGGTCAAGGGTCCCAAGTTCCTTGCCTCACCACCGTCCAGCTGCACGCCTGTACCCATAAGATCCCAAACCCGGAGTAGCCAGGTAGCATAAGCCTCACGCCCTCGTCGCACAATGTCTTTATGCAGATTGCGAAGACTTTCGTACGTCAGGGACTCGGTGATGATAGCAATCTCTGGCTCCCCTGTGGGTTGTGAGGTTCCTCCATTCCTGTCCCTATCTGCAGGGTGCTCTGCTTTTACCTTAGACTTCCTTGTTTCTACCGGGGCAACTGCTGCTGACCGTGACTGCCCTTGTGGTTCAGCTGGAACCTGGACAGTTGTAACATTAGTGGGTTCCACAGCTGTACTATTAGACTGTCCCTCCTCAAGGCAAAGGGCCGGTTTCTCACCAGCTGGGGAAATGCACTCCTTCAGCATCTCTCGTATCTCCTTAACCAGAACCCTCACCCAATCTGGGCGGTTCATTTCTGAGGTGGGCTGTGGGGCAGGGTCAGGCTCTGGAGCAGCAGCATCTCGAGTCTGTGGTGTAGGTGTGAGGGTAGTTATTCAGGTTAATCTTCCCTTATTTCTGAATGCTAAATATAACAGGACTATCAGCAACACCACCCATTGTATGGTATCATTAGCACTTATAAAGGATCTTAACCCTTTGAGAACTGGTGGAGCAGACCCAAAAAGATGGTTAAAAGGTTGAGAGAAAGTTTGCCCAGGTGCTATTTCCTCGCAGTAGGTACCGTTATTAAAGTAACTCCAAAAACATACAGTTAGTGTGTGATAGCTATGAATCCATGTACCTGCCTTCCAGAGGAAATTAAAGATCCATGAATTCCTCACCCAATTAACCCAGAAGCCAAACTTGATAACAGACACCGTAGCCTTAGTCATAGGACCCATTTTTAGATAAGGGTCTGCAAATGGGAAAAGTATAGCTACGATCACATGCCACCCAAACCAAGGTAAACTAGACCACATGGTGATGCTGAAGATGTTTTTACACACAACAAAACCAAATTACTTAAGAACTGTTAATCCTTTTTCCCTCTCAATGCCCTCGGGCCTCACGTTGATGCGCCAAATTCTGTCTTGGTTAGACAAGACAGGAGTCTGTGAAAGAGGGCAAAGCCTCCTGTGCAATGGAGAACGGCAAACCCCCCTCCCTCTGAATTACGAGGATCTTTAAATTAAAAGGCTCTCAGGCAAAGATATGGGAGTGGGAGTAACAATTCTTTACTAGGAGAAAACTAGACAACAATTTAAAAAGGCAAATGCAATCGGTACAAACAAAACCAGTGAAAGAAAAAAGTCTAGAACCTGAGGAATGCCAGTATCAGTTTTTCTGGGACAATTGCTTTCCCTTGCAATAGTTGATGAGTTGCAGCTGAAGTGGTGATCTTTAGAAGGGTATAAATTTTCCTCTGAAGATCTGGTGGCAGTGGGGGCCGGTCTTCCTCTGCGCCGGGGTTGCCTCCGAGCTCCGCCGCCGTCGGCTCAGCGCGCGCCGGCTGCTTCGCTGCGAGTGCCGCCGAAGAGAGAGCGAGAGAGAGCTGCTTTTCTGGGAATCCCGCGAAGAGAGAGAGAGAGAGCTGCTTCTCTCGGAGTCCCGCGAAGAAGAGAGCGAGCTGCTTCTCTCGGAATCCCGCGAAGAGTGAGAGAGCTGCTTCTCCCCTCTGGGTGGGACCCCTCACGGTGTTACATTTTTTCAGTCCTTCATTGAATCAGTCAAAGGTGTATAAACAAACCATTGTCTCTGAGAGAGATAACAAAAACCTGTCCAACCGGTTCGCCTTCGACAGATGGCAAATGGAATACAAGCTTATCTTACAACCCAGGACACACTGCCAGCCTCAGATGGGAAGGTTGAGGAACTGAGACACGGAGATGCAAAACAACTAAGCATAAGAAGCTAGCCAGATCAGGGGCAGAAGGAGGCAGAAAGCCCAATTCTGATTGTGACACGAAAGCTCTATGAACAAGCTCTTCTTTTCCCCCTTTTTTTTCTTAACAAAATGTCACTTTTAATTTACTATATGTGTTAAATACTGCCGTATTAAGGACGTAAATATTGCTGTTTGTCACTATTTGAACAGAGAGAGATATTTTAGTTAATATTAGTGCTAAATTCTATCACTTTGTCTTTTTCCCAACTGGTGATTCAGAAATGAAGCTTATTTGAGAGAGAATTTCACAGGCAGCAGGTGATATTCTGAGTTGAAACAATTTGGTGATTTTGGCTGTTCAATGATTCTCATTCCTAAGTTCTTCTTAGTGGAAATGAAGAAGAAAAAAGAATAAGAAGGAACTTATTATACATCCTTTATGTTCATGTTTAGTTTTACAAAATCTTCTGTGGGTGTCTTAAGTTGGTGTGCAGCCTTTATGCACAATATTTCCTACTTAATCATTCCTTAAAGTTCACTTAGTTTACATTGTTGGGATTCTGGCACTGAATTTAATAGACTGGAGGAGTCTTAAAAAAAGGACAAGGAAGGAAGGAAGGAAGGAAGGAAGGAAAGAAGGCAGGAAGGAGGGAAGGAAGGAAGGAAAGAAGGCAGGAAGGAGGGAAGGAAGGAGGGAAGGAAAAGGGTTTCTTATTCATCAGCCTTAAAAGAGGAACTAAGTGATATTCAATGACAAGCTCAGGAATGTACCATAAATGTATTGGAGATAACAAAGTACATAAGTAGCCTGTGGAATTTATCGCCAAGGGATACCCATAACAAACTGGGATACAGTTAGGGACTATACATTCCCACAGACAAAGACAATGGTTGCACTTTTAATGAGGTGAAACAGCAGAGCCTGTAGCACCTGTGAGCCCAGCACATCCTCCTCTCCAGCCTTGGCCCAAGTATCAGGACTGCTCTGCTGGTGACTGCATCACCTCCCAGCAGCCGACTTAAAAATGTCCCTTTGAGTCAGATCTGCTGGCCATGCTTGGGTTCCTAGAACTTATGACACAGAAGGACACCCTGGACCCTTGACTCCAGGATGCATGCCAGCACAGGCTATCACCTTTCAGTCCCATCCACAGGATCTACTCTGGTCTATCTTCAGGGAGCAGCTGGAGCCAGCACACACAGAGGATCTTGGAAGGAATAGAAGCAAATACATGTAAGTGCAAATGGTCATAAGGAATCAAGGAGGGACTTCTCCAGATATGGGTGTTTTCTGCTTCATTGAATTTTTGAGCTTTCTCTGAGTAACCAGACAAGACAGACCATCCATCTGACCTGGGACTGCCATTCCTGTGTTTCTAAATGCTGAAGTAATATTTGACAGAAAAATGTGTCATACATTATCTATTAAATGATTCAATTTATTATGTTTTGGGCCCTAAGGTCCTTCTGAGGGCTAAGCATGAGTGTGCTACAGGATCATGGCATATATTTTTTTTGAGGATTGGCTGTAAGATCACTCTATCTACATGCACGGGTTCAGCTTTTGCAGATGCAGACCAAGACGAGTTCACCTTTTCTCTATCAACCTTTTCACATAACGTAACATAGCCTAATTGTCAGACTTGTTACATCTGAGACAGAGATTGCACACTAGTTACCACATTTTAAAGAGTAAGTTTGATAGAAACTCTCTTCTCCACAAAATGACAGGTAATTGCCAGAAAGGAACTCAGCACTGTAAAATAGTGAATTCTTATCTTAAAAAGAACAGAGATGACACTCATTATCATGGTATTGGATTTTAATATAATGAAAGCTTAAGTTAAATGTATTAAAATTGTCTCTTTGTTATCATATTCAATGCTTCTCATATAAACACATAAACATATGCACACATATAAATATGTGTATATACATATCATGGCTGTGATTTTTTACTGTGCTTTTAAAAAGAGCACATCTTTGAGAGGGCAAAACAGTTTTCATTAAAACAAGGATTTCAAGATTAGACAGCACAGCATCATGCTGCTTTGAAGCCCCCCAACTGAAGAAAAGATACATTCATATATTATTCTGTGTTACAGAGTTTATCTCCTTGGATTTCAGAGCATAAAAGGAAAAATTTGCAATAGGCACAGCTCCACTTCAACATGTGAACAAACATGAATGCTGCAGATAGTTAGGGCTAAATCTTGCTATTGATTTCAGCAGGAGTTGCAGTAATAACTCTTAGACACATTAAATCCTGTATTTTAAACAGGGTCTTAATTCTCATATTCATATTTGTTTCATGCATTAATAAAAATTTTCCTATTATGCATTGTGACATGGAAAAAAACCCCAATTTTTTACCCTTATCCTAACTACCTAGTTGTCAGCAGAATCTGTAATGTCTGGGTGCAGCCTTACACACTGCCAAAACTGCAAATTCAAAAAAGAGTCAACTACTGCTAGCCAGCAAGGCTTATTTATGGACAGTGGAGAGAGTGGATAATAAAATATCTGAACAGGAAGCTTATGCCAAATGACAATTTTTTTCTTCTATATTTCCTCAAATTGTTATCAAGGTAATGTACAAGTACTACACATTTTACTGGAATAAGCACAACCACTTGATTTTTTACACAAATATATGTTTTAAAGGGGATATTAAGGAAGTACGAAGTAAAACTTGTGGCAAAGCACTTATTTTACTTCTGCATTTGTAATTCAAAAATATTAAATTCAGAAATATAAATTTGTAATTACAAATTTCTGAAATTTGTAAAGTCACATTTCCAAGGGAGAAGAATAGCAATAGCAAGATTTTGCAAGGCAACTGTACATGCTACATACAGTGTAAAACCTTTCAAGGCTCTTGCAAAAGCAACATTACTGCAATCAATTCTTAGCACTGCTACTATGGCTTGCACATTAAAATATACTCAAAACACATGGAACTTCCTTTTGGTAGAAATTGAATATCAGCCTTTGCAGTCTTTTAACTTAGTCAGGGTCTGGAGAGATGGTACTAAGAAAGGAATGGTCTATGGCTCTTCTGTCAATCTTTTATGGAATGTGGTAAAAGGCATCCAAAAATAAAAAGAAGATCACAGTCCTTCCTTTACCTCTGACTCTGCAGTATGTAAGGGAAGAGAAGTCTGTCTTGTGGTTTTCCCACTGTCAGAAAAAGTGCAGGCCTAGGGCTGACAATTAAAGCCCAATCAAGACTGCACTGGCATTGCTACTAACTGATGTTCAGAGAGACACTGTCAGCTGTGAACTTGCCTTTGTGCCTTTGCTCTGCTTGTCTTCTCTATCTCTGAGAAACTACAGCTGGCAGTTTTCCTCAAAATGCTGGTAGTAAATCAGGATGTAAGCAGACCCTCTATGGTCCCACAGGAACAGGCAGGCTTGTATTCTTCAGTCTGTCTACTAAGGAGCAGTGAAAACTGGCAGAAGGAAAAGTCCAAGTGTGCTCATAAAGTATCCTGTTACTTTTACTGCTGCTGTTCACTATACTTTACCCTTACTGCTCTGTCTTTCTCAGTTTGATGAAGAGCCTCTTTGGAAAACTAGCTACCACCTCACCCATTTCCAAATTGCTTCCCTCTCTTGGCCTCTCTCTTCCCTTCTTGGACTTTCCCACTCTCCTTTCCAATTCTCAGGCTGCCTCTAGCACTAAGCCTGAACTGAAATTCATTAATGTGTAGTACAAAGAATACATCTCCAAGACACCTCAGTCCACGTTTCTCATGCATTGGTACAGAGCATTAAGGACAAAGGCACATTGTACAGTAACGTGATTGGTTTTATTCCCTTGCTTATAGCCTAACAAAAGCTGGAAATTAGCTTTCAGCTCATTTCTCTTCTGCCTTTTGCAAGCCTGCTTTGCAATATTTCTAGAGGACCCTTGGATACCTTTTAGGCACCTGGGCTCTTGAGGCCCAATAGTCTTTGGGCTGCAGCATCTGTCAGCACAAAGTTCATAGCCCCAATCTCCTTGTCCCCACAGTCTGCAGCAGCTGGGTCTGATGTACCACCCACGTCCTGCTGCTGATTGAGGATGAAACTGAACCCACAAATGTGCCCAGGAGCAGGAGGAACAGTGCAAGTGAGCAGCTGAGGGGCACTACAACACAGGCAGTGCTTCTTGCCAGGGCACCCTTAAGCAGTGCCAAGGCACCTGGGAATAGAGACCAGGAGAAGAGACAAGGCTGGGTAGGGCAGTGACTCGTGGGCCATGGCAGAGCTGGGGGAGGATCCATGCAGGCAGGTAGGGCCAGCAGCCAGGGTGGCAGTGATCTCAGGGCCATGACCAAGTGCCCTGCCTGCAGGAGACACTTGGGCGACCCTGGTGGTACACAGTGACTCTGATCAGTTCCAATGTTCTGTCTATTCCTCTTTGCTCTTCAGCCATGCTCTGAATCATGAAGGCAGCAATGTGAACTTACTTTTATACATGTCTAGACTGAAATAAGACACAAGAATGTACTTTATTCATCTCATTGCTTCTGCCTACCAGCAAAGCTTTACTTACAGGTAGCTGAACCATATCTGCAAACCCTATGATGCCACTGGCAAACCAGGAGGGGGCAAACTCAATCTCTTGTGCCCTCATGCTCTGGAAAGTCTGCAAGACAGACATGCATCCACAGCTCTTTCAGGCCTCAAACTCCTAAAAAGTGATTTGTGTTATTTTATGAAGCAACCTCAATGGCTAGCAGGTTGTTGTGCCATTGATATAGGTCATGTGTTAAAGAGATAAATTAGCCATCTATACAGGGGTATGGAAAGCCACTGCACCACAAATTCACAGGGAGTATATCATCATTCATGTAATAACACATTAGCATTCCCCTTTGAGCTGTCGTCTGTGTTATCCCCATTTTTCATATCACACGTCCTCTTTTGTAACACCTGAAAGCATTTCTTTACTGCCAGGAAAAAATAAAAGACACCGGTATTACAATGCATGCTTATTCTCAGGTACCGGCAAAATCTGATGTTTTGACATTAAAAGTCTCTGGCAGTTAGTCACTTCACAAAGACTGAATCAGCACTGTCAAAGATTTATTGTTTTAAGTCTTTCCTATTACACATCCATTCACTTTGCCAAGCAGTGTCTTTTAATAGTTCTGTTCAGATGCTCAGTACTGCTGCTGTCACTACTGTTCTTACCCAAGCAGTACAATCAATAGATGGATGGACAAAAATTAAATCATTTAATGGGTTCTGGTTGAGTTGATTTGGGTTGTAGGGTTCCCCAATGCTTCTGCATTATTTCTTATTCCTGTACTGCCACAACAATGCATGTTTCCACTTGGTTACTATCCTCCAGCATGTAATAATGGGAGTTGTGGGCTGGTTGGATGATCATGCGGAGTCATGAGAAAAGCCTCTGATCTAGATGGTCAAAACCACAGAGGTTTCTTTCTGCAGAAAGCAGCTAGCAGTTAGCTAAACATGCTCCTTCCTTTCTCTGGAGAGGATCATGCCTGTTTTACAAGTGTGCACATTCTTACTTTCTCAATACAAGCCTTGATATGCAATAGAATCCTGTGACAGAGTACATAGGGCTCACTTTCCATGCCTAAGCTCACATTGAAAAGGTAGTATTTGCCAAGAATCTTTGTGCTATGGGGGGAAGCAATGGCTGCAAAAATTGGTTCTCATGACTTTAACAAAAATGGAGTCCTAATCCTGGAGTCATGCTAAATAGAACTACCCCAACCTCCCTAGATCCTAGCAAGACATGCATCCCTGGGTGTGGAAATACAGATGTCTGGCCCTTACTGTTGGAGTTTGATTGCAGGAAGTGAGGACAGAATGATTCCCAGCCATATGTAAGTTCACTGGATTGTCCGTAGGGCTGCTGTAAATTAACCAATGCTACAATAGTTCTCCAGTTTCCCAGCTGCTGGCTTAGGGAAAACAGAAGGATAATTTAAATGCAATAACAAAATTTTAAAAAATATCTTCTGATATTGTTCTCTGGTGAAACCAAAGAATGATTTATTCTTTCTCGTAAGAGGAGGAGGAAAGGAGGAAGGGAAACAAGATATGGTATTCTGACCAGTGGCAGGGTCTTATGGATGTTACAGAAACCAAGGAATTGACACTATTTAATATGCTGAGAGTTCTATATATGAATGGAGGATGGGAAAAAGTTCACACAAGCTATAGTGAGCAAGTTTCTTGCCAGAGCAGCCAGAAGTTGCTGTTCACCACAGTTCCTTATCGAGAGTTTGGCAGCACAAGTTACAGCTGCTCAAAGTTGCTAGAAAGCCTGTGGAAAACTAAGGTAGAAACACTTGAGAAAGGTTTTGAGTTTCATAAATGAATGTAGATACACCGTTGAAGCATGTGAGAGATGAATCCAGCTGAAAATGTTCTAAATATTATGGTCTACTACAGAAATATGTAATTGTAAGCATGCTTATTTCAGTATGCATAATCAGGTTTAGTTTGGTTTGTTTGGGGTTTTTTTAACAATATTTTATTTACTTGATGGCATGAAATGGTTTGGAGTAAATAGGCTTTTTAATCTGTTTCTAATTGGCATGTTATACTTCTGAATCAAGAATAAAAGGAATTAATAAATGTTACAAAAATTGGATTGAATATAAGATAAATTAGAATACAGCCATTATAGTCCTTTGAGTAAGTATTTAGAAATTAAATTATAAATGTATTTGAAATGTTAATCATTTACTCAACAGGCTATAACAGCTTGCAAAGCACCATTACAATTTGTCATGTAAATTCATATTCAGACATGGAATAAAAGTGTGGAGAGAAAACAAAAGCATACTGTGAATGGGCAGTCATAGCTGTTGCAGAGAAGCATTGATTCTCTGTGATAGCTCAGAATCCATTCAAACCTTAAAGAAGGGAAATCACCAAGAAAATCTGTAAGTGACCAATACAATTTTCTTTTCAGAAAGTGCTCCTTGCATAACTTGTGAAGATACATTGAAAATGTCTGGGTATACAATTGTTGCTTCTCTTTCGACCGCCACTTTGCTCTCGGGGGTTACTCGCCGCTGCCCCCCGTCCCTCCCCGGCCCCCCGGGACCCTCCGGCTAGCTGTCCCCTCTCGGGGCCGGGGTTTTCCGCGGTCCCGCTGCCCTGGGCTTACCAGGCAGCGTCTGGGTTACCTTCCTCCACGCTACCATGCCAGCATGACTGCAACATACAATGATCAATAGAGGAGGCAAATGTACTCAGTGATGCAATGCTCTATATATCTCAGGTACATCTGTCTTATTACCAGTCTCACTGAGCATAAAGGCTGCTCATCTTCACAGAGTGCTGATGAGCCGCAGAAATGCCACTTTCCATCGATTACGGACGAGAAAAAGAGATACACAGGATGAGATCCTTTCCTAATTTCAGAAGTTAAATCTCTCAACCACTTTGCAGTGCTCACTGGAACTCCACTTTATCATACAAGTTCTCACGGGCCATTGTTATTCCCGTTCCTGGAATAAGCACATGGGCAGGCAGGGCGTCTGCTGACATCACAGGCAAAAGCAGTGCAACATCCCTTTACTGCAGGTTGCTCTGCACAGAGGAGGTAAAATGACTCCCTGCTTGCTCTGTAAGTCAGAGGCTCAGCAGCCTGAGGCAGGGAGTAAGTTAATGCTGTGATGTTCTGATTCTGATGCAATGCAAAGGGCAGCAGATAGGAAAGCACTAAGTGCAGAGAAGGAGAAGAGTTTGGGCCTTGAGTGTTATCAACTTCAGTAGTTTTATTGAAAGCCTCTTGATATTTTAAGTTACAGACTGCTGGGTAATGATGAAGGCTTCTTACACATCTTAGATGTTGCACCCTTGTGGATGCAGAAGTTATCACGCAAACACAGATCCCAAAGGATTTTTTAAAAGGGACAGGGCTTCCTACTGTCAGTTACAGCAAACCCTTAATTTGTTTAGAGACTGACTAGTAAATCTCATCTCTGCTTTTATCATAGTTAACAAACTCTCCTCTACCATCAGCACAGGTGGCTGCTCCCTTACTGACTGAATGCTGTCTAGAAAAATGGGGCATCACTTCTCCCTGCTTTGATACCAGTAAGACAGTAAATGATCATTACTTGATAACTCAGCATTGTAGAAGCAAGATATATCTCCTGCTCAGGACAATAATTTGGGTAGAGCTCAACAGCTGAGATACATTAAAGGAGAGATTAATTAAATTACATCTGCTGCACCACTTTAGGCTTTCAAAGTCAGAAATCTTGAAAATATATATTTATTTTCCCTAAATCTAGCTACAGTTAAAAGCTATCTAATTTCTTATTGATACAGACCCACAGGTATCTGCAGGAAGACACATCTCAAATACGTCAAAGCATCCCAACACTCAGACAGTGTTCTTCATATCTACAGTAAGATTCACCTGTCTCACATGCTGAGCTTAATTGAAGATTTGAATGTAATTACTGCATCCCAAATGTTCCACAGCTGGTGTCCAGAAGATGAAGGACAAAGCTAATGTCCACCTTCTGGCTGAAGGTATTGGACTACCCATCCTTTGCACAGTGCCCTAGCTGCTAGAACACAGACCAGCAATGTGTACAAGAGCGTGAGAGTCTCCATCCTTGCATGGAATAATAACTAGGTATTTACCAGGAAGGAAGAGGGGAAGCAGGAGATCACACAACTCTCCAGGCCTTGCTGCGCTGAGTGCTTAATAAATTCCACCTCCCAGAAACTGGAAAAAAAGCTCCTCTGTTGTGCCAAGTGTGCTGGTCTCTGGGACTGGTTCTGTCTCACGTTCAGTAGACAGTTATTTCTCCATGCCACACTGAAGGACATTGACAGTTTTGCTTCTACAGAATCATGCTGCTAACAGCAGGATTACTCTGCTGGGTTCAAATCCCATCAGGTGCTGGGAGAAGCTAAAGGCTGGACTTTGGCACTTAAACACACTGGGCTACTTGGCACGCCATTGTCTAAAAAGAACACGGTGCTCTTGTTCTGTTAGCTATGTTTTATACCTGTTTTTGAGAGCAGCTGTTAGATCAAAGCCCTGTGCTTTCAAGATGACAAGACACTAACCAGGTAAAGAGGCCCACGTGCCAGACCACTCAGTGATGTCAAGTCCAAAACACTTACGCACAGGCTGCAGATCAAATGCAAATTTTACTGGCAAGAATTTTGGCTTCTATATTGTTTAGTTATTTCCAAGGCTGGAGCAGCTGCAAGCATCTATGAGAATAAAGATTTTGGATCTGGGACCCTTGCATGGCATTTTAGGAGAAAAAGACCACTCATGTGCTATGCCTAAGTGACTGTTGTTTCCACTAAAAAGCACTAAAACTCCAGTATCACTCTGTGGGCCCTGCCATAGAGAAATGAACAGTCATTAAATTCCTTCCTATCCCTGAGCCTCCCAGAGGGGCAAGGCAATTATTTACAAAGTCAATTGGCCCATGACAGGGAGAATTGTTTTTTATGTTGTTTTTCATCCCCAGTTCCACTCTCATGCCTTTCTTCAGGACTTGTGCCTTTCTTCACTCTGCCACCTAAACAATATACATCAGGCATATTTAAGTTCGCTCTTCTCCACAGGGAACTCTTGCAATTAACTTGCTGCCCTGGTGTGTGGATAAGTGAATCGAGAATGGACAATGGTTGATTTGCATTTATGGTGAGCAACTACTGTGAAGTCTAATAAAAAAGTATTATAAGTAGGAAAAAGAAAAAAAAAAACCAAACTAGACTAAACTAAACCAACAAAGCAAAAACATAAAAAACCCAAACAAAAACCAATCAACCAAACACACAGAAAACATAAACTAACAAAAATACAAAACAAAAAACAAAAAGGAAAGTTTACTTTAGAAAGTAGATTTTTAAACATCCACTGAAGACTTATGCCAGGTCTTCAGATTGAGTTAATCAGTGTAATCCAGTTGACTTCAGTTTTTATCAGAGATTTTGCCTTCAGAGTAATTGTTTCAATTTTCCCTACCTGTAGATCTGGAAGCCTGTTCACAGTACATATAAGAAGCCAGATACAGGAACCTCTGAAATATTTTAAATTTGATCCTTTTTTTCTGTCATGAGAGAATAAAAAGACAGCAATGTTAAGTAGGTCAGGGTTATTGTAATAATCCCAATGTATACAATCATGGTTTGTCAGAGGGTGATCGTTTTCTTTCCACTTATTACTTAATTTTACAGTTCCTAGCTGATGGAAAATTTCATGTCTAGTCTTACTTTTGGTTGAGTAGCTCTGAAACTCAATATGCAAGGTTTGTGTTTCTTTAGAAGGCTGCATGCCATGCTTCTAATAGAAATACCTCACTCTTGCTCACTCTGACAGGAATATTTCAATCCATCACTGACAAAGCTCAAATCAAATCAGATATTAATCAAAGATTTCTTTTTCTTCTTTTTTTTCCTTCTAATTTGAAAGAGCTCAAACAATAGAATAAATTCAGCTAGAGAAAGAATCAGAAGAAATTGCACATCAAAACTACTGTAGATGTTTTTTGCCAAAGGCAGTGCCCACATATTCTCTTCCACTCTATTATTCCTCCTACTTTCCTCCATTTCATGAATTAATATGAAGTTCAGAAGGACTGGCCCAGGAGCCATTAAGTTCCTGGCTTCTATGGGACAACTCCTGAGAAAATACCAATGGCTCAACACCTAAAACTGACACAGAAAATGCAACAAAAGCCATGCCTGTAGATAGAGGTCCAGCTTTTTAAAGAGCCAGGGCCCTAAAGGGCTGTGGGACTCACTGGAGTAGTTACAGAGGTTAGTCCCTCTAGCAGGGTAAGTTACAAGACAGCACTTACTGTTTCTCATGCCCTAAAATGTAAAGTTATTATCTCTCAGTCCCCTGTATTTGCACAGACACCCAGCACTTGGACTGACATGGCAGAAGCAGATTTTTCTAACAAGGGAGATACACTGGAATGACATCCTGTCATTCCCCTTTTTTTAATTTTCCCTTTATAAGGAAAGAAAAAATAAAGGGGGGGGGGGGGGAAATGACAGGATGGATGCCTACGTGCATAGACCTGTACACACACAATTACACTGACAGAGGATAACTGCTTGAGTACTCCACAGCTCTCTCCTCTCCCTCACCTTACCCCAGTTTCTATTGGTTAACATCAACATCTCTCCTAAAAGAGAACTAATTGTATTTTATTTTATCCTGCTTCTTGGACAAGTGCATGGCACTACTATGAGAAGGATGAAATTTTCAATGACCATCAATTTCAATGTCTAGTCAGGGACAGAACCAATATGCCAATGCCAGCAGCAGAAGGCAAAATATGCCCCACACACATATGGACCTGACTGAGAGTTTTCACTGTCCCATATCAGGTCTGTATGGGGTTCTGGGCACTGAGGTTCCAGCACTGCATAAAAGATCCTCCTGTGACATTTTTGTTTAAAAGAAGAGCTGAGAGTGCAGAAAGGCACCCACACAGGTTTCCTTTCCCACATTCCTTCCAGAGTATTTCAGAATTGCATTTCACACTTCTGTTTTGCATGAGCTGTTCAGCATCCTTGAATCTGCTTCTCCTAATGGTTCAGTACACTTCCTGAGTAAAGTGGTACACATGACATTTTATTTTTCACACAGGAATCAAGATAATGACTTTAAATTATATTAAGACAAGGGGTTTTATATTAAACTATGCAGACAACCTTCTGTATTTATTACCATAGCTCCTTTGAAAGCAAAAATCTGCATCATTTACTGGCTGAATATCTGACCATATTTGAAATTCAGGTGTAAAACTTACTGCTGAAGAGCAGTGGAGCAGCTTTAAATAGTAAATATGATATATGGAAAATACGGATATGTTTTAAAACTTTTGTAACTGAAGATCTACAACTCCCTTGCACTCTCTTTGTCTTTCTCTGTCTAACATAAAGAAGCATCATTTTGTTATACATAGTGAGATGAATATGTACTGCATCTGGGACCAGACTTTCTGTGCAGATAAGTGACAGAAATCCAAAGCTCTTTCAGAATTGCAGTTTTATAGCAAATCTTAGAAAACCATTTCAGACATGTCTGATGTCCAGATTACAATAGCAAGCTGTAAAGAGAAGAGATTTTAATTTTTCAAGCAATATTTTAAAGTGAAGGAAATGTGACTTAATGGCTCTGGTTTATTCAGTTCCAAGTTTCAAGTCTCAAGTTCAAGAGTCTTTCTTATGCAAAAACAATGCAGAAAAAGACATGCAGCCAAGAAAGCATGCAGTCCAGGTAGGTAGGATATAGAAAAATATATTATCTATCCATATAAAACTGGGCATAAGTTTTTTGTTGTTTTTTTTTTTTCTTAGAGTGAACAATATCTAGACAGGCTGTCCATCTCAGAAAAATCTCTCTTATTCTCCTCTGTTCTCCCCAAGGATCTCTAGCCCTTCAGCTCCCAGTCAGGTAGTGACAGTTTCCCTCCAGATATTCCTCTCATGGGCAAGGATATTTTTAGTTGTGTTTTAGTTGTGAGATCTGGTAGCTCATGCTCGGCTAACTCCCTGCATTACAATCAACAGAAATTAAAGAACATTAGAGCATTTCTGCAGCAAAGGAAGAAACACCTCTTCATGTAAGAACCATCCTGGGAAAAGTTCACCATGAGAAGCAGTTAATTCCTGTTTTCAGCTTTGCAAGGACACCTGGACTGAAGTAGAGACCACTGTGAGAGATAAACAGAAGTGATACTTACAAGTGCTGGATTTCTAATGAAATATACCAAATTAGTCACTTGTGGAAGATAAGTAAGTCTTGTATGGGATTAAATGACCACACACAACTTACATGGATCAGCCCTTCTGTCCTGGGCTTCCTCTGTGCCCAGGCAGCTCATAGCTCCCTGCATCATGTTCGAGGGCCTTAGGATGCTGCAGATTGAAATGGTGAAATATCAAAAGGGTGTTGGACAAAGCAAGGCTAAAGGGAAGGCCCAGCAGAAGCAGTTTTCAGCTGCTGATGATCTTAAAAAGACATGCAAGATGACTGATTTTTTCAAGGGAGGCTCAGCTCCAAAGACATTAACAGTTGATTTTGTAGGGACAGACTAACAAACTGGAGCACTGACAGGTATACAACTGCACAGTGCCACCAGACACTGCCTCTCACTCATCTATTGCTGTGCAAGGCGCAGGCTCTTACCTCAGCACCAGCTGCACAAGTCTAACCGTGCTGGAGGGATTGTGCATTTCTTCCTGGGATAGCCTGAGCCTCGAGGGTTGGTGCATTAGCCCATGGAGTCTTAAGGAGGAGAAGATGCTGTGCCAGTGAGAGCCCCCCAGTCTTGTGTCAAGGACCAACCATTCAGCTTCTCCAGCAAATTGCCAAGCTGAGGCAAGTGAACTCTACTGTTGGATACCAACATGGCTATTTTGTCATGTCCATAAGGAAAGAACCTGTATCAGTACAGTCCTTTCCTTGCACTGGTCCAGCTTCTGAGCTATTTCTCTGCCTCAGCAATCTCTTTAAAGACAACCACGTTTCATTGGAAATTGCTGTAA
The DNA here is from genome assembly GCF_050655825.1 of Lonchura striata. Classification (NCBI taxonomy): domain Eukaryota; kingdom Metazoa; phylum Chordata; class Aves; order Passeriformes; family Estrildidae; genus Lonchura; species Lonchura striata. Next base: position 59,239,447 of record NC_140704.1, read on the forward strand.
AACAAAGCTTTGTGTTGATGTAAGATGACATCCTCAAAATGTAAATGATGTGAACCAATAGCCAGGCATAATCTCTATATTTTCTCAGAGTGAAACCGCTTCTCCCCCTTTCCTTGTCTCCTTGCCTCACATTCATCCGTTTCTACATCAAATGCACAAATTCATCATTGACTGTTCTTCAGGGAATTAATAATTTCAGCAAAGCACTGCAGTGACAAGCAAGCTGGGCAGAGATGTTCAAAGATTCCTCAAAATGGCACTGATGAGGATACTTTAAAGGAGGGATGTGACCTATGAAGGGAAACATGCCAGATTGCAATTTGCTGCAGCACTAAAGGGCCACAAAAACTCCAGCTCTCACCTTTCTTCACATTATTTTTAGATTCGAACCAGCCCAAGATGACAACTGCATGATTAACACTGAAGCATTTTAGTGACAACAAACTGCTGAAAAATTTGTGGAGTGTCCTAAGGGTGTTTTCTTGTAATTAAAATGGGAATCAAGAGCTGTTTGGGCAAAAGGTTCATATTTAAAAAAAAATATAAAAAATTTAAAACAAAGAGCACAAACTATGAACACAGACAGTCATTGCAAAACAAAGTTTCTGTGTAGCATGGTATAAATGTGTTTCCAGTTTTAGAGTTGACAAAACAACAGAAATTTTGCAATTATATATTTATTTTGATTTTCTTACCATCTCAGGAAAATTTTGAGTTGATCAAAGACCTCATTGATGGGATACAATACAGGACAGATTCAGTCGCCTTTATGCTGTGGGCTGGGACAGACTTTTAATCTATAGAGGAAATGCTTCTGTATGCAGCATTTGTTGAATTAAGTGTGCATACTTCATAAATCAAATGAGACTTTAATCCTCTAACAGATTTTTTTTTCTTTTTGTTATTTAGTGAAAAAACCCCAGGAATATCTTGGAGGAAAAAAGAAAACAAAACACTTTCTAGCGGAATTCAATGGTCATTAGATTAGAGTTTTAAATGGGCTTTGTATGAGTGAAAGTCAACCAACTTTACTGTTGCTAAATCTGAAATGTGAATGAGAGATCTATAGAAATATGTGTTTCAGTACAATCAGTCGATTAAGCAATCTCATTGTTCAAACACTGCTAAATGCCTTGCAGTTATGAGATTTTAAACATCAATACAGTTTTTAAAAGTCAGTATATTACTTTCTCCTCTGGAAATTTATTGCAGTCTATCTAAACTGGAATTAGAGAACTCCTGCTGAGCAATAAATGCATTGAGATTGAATATCATGAGGAAGATCAAGTAGTTCAACCCAGCCACGGAGCCTAGTCATCATAAAGATTCCTGTGCTTGATGGGAAACCTCCAAACTCTTTGTTAGTGTGTCCAAATGAGGGTAGCAATGGATACCCAAAGTCAAGGTTACTGGGAGACAGAGCAGTGTCTCCTAGAAAGAAGATTTACAGGGATTCAACTAAAATATCTCAAATTAAGAAGGTCTGTGGAAAAATATCTAGTCCAGCCTCTGGGTTCTCACTCAGTACTAGAAGGCTTCTGCATATTAAATTAATTGCTAGTTCACTTAAAATTAATAAATATTTCCCTAGCACTACAGTCAGCTTGCTAGAGGGTGCCACTGAATTAACATACTGGGCTGAATTTTTAATACTTTCGCGATCTAAAAAGCATCAAATATAAGGTGTTGCAGGAAGTAAGATAAGCCCTCAAAGGCCCTCTTAACTAGTCTTTATTAGGAGCTAGATTAGAAGAAAGACTGCAATGGATTCCTCTCCCTGGTACATTGACGTAAATAAAGGATGAATCACTAAAGTGCAAAAACAATGCAAAATCTGAATCGGTCTCAGTGATCTGTAAAACTTCACTGACAATTGTTAAATATAAAGCAACATTTTCCTTTATGATCCCTTTTATTAGCCACCTCTTATATTTACTGCATCATTTTTTTCAGCTTAGTTGCCATAGTCTCAGTAATTTACAAGAGTTTGTGAAGTGCAAGTATAGGCAGCAGGTAAAGGAGCTGGGCAGAGGAGGGAGAAAAAATTCAGATGAAGGGAAAGGAGAGGTCTGCCATTAACAATTAGGGAGGGTCAGAAGTGTCCGAGATGCAATTAGTAAATACTATGATTACTTCTGTGCCTTTTGTGGGTTTAGACAATTGTCTATTGCTAATGGGAAATACACAGAGAATTCAAATTTAAATTGGAGAGGATTTCTAGATTTTTAAAAGTTAGATTAATCTAGACAAGAAAAAAAGATCCAAACATTGCAGACTTCTCCTGCATAGAAAATTCTGACAGGATTTCCTCCTTCCCCCCCGCCCCCCCCCCCCCATTCTATATTCTCACTTAGAAACAGAAACAATTTCAAAAATAAAACTTAGAATGTCATAGTTAAAAGAAAACAATACAGTATTAAGAAGATAGTCTCTCTCCCTTCTTCCCCTAACCCCCCCCCCCCCATAATTTTTCTTTATAATCTTGGGGAAATAAAAATAATAAGATACATTAACTTGGAAGAAAGCTATTTCCCAAGACCAAATGGTCTGCCTATGTTTTCTCTAAGATAGTTTATTGATACTGCAAGTGAAAGCGAAATATCTAGAACACTCACAGGCAGGAAATAGAGCTGATACATTGTTTGCCCTTAAGTGCAATACTCAAGCACCCATTCTCACCCAAAATTGCTCTGAAGAATAGGATGGAGTCTATCAGGAAACAAAATCAGCAAATAAAATTGACTTGCAGCTTGGTACAAATCTTTTGAGGTAGTAGACAATATGATAGCCAGTATTTATTATTACTGGACTAGCATTGTACATTAATGAACTTAGGCTGCTCACGCAGATGTGTTGCACCACTCCTGCCCAGTGGTACTTCCACAGTGATTGACAGCTGCAGAGCAAATCTGAACCATTTTGCAAAATCTGTGATTGATATGAACCTCAAGAACTGCAACCTTTCAAAGGATAATCAAGCATATGAAAAAACCCAGGATACTAGATTTCTTGTCTTGGAACTTGTCATTAAGTCTCCAGTGGTCCTTTCAATGGACTCCAGTATGCAGTGCCATTGGCAGTGCCAATGACTTCAGGTACAAAACTCAACACTTCTGCATCACACTGCAGGGTCAAAATCTTATGGTTCTCTTCCCGCATAAAGTTTAAACTCCCCAATAAGAAGCACCAATATTTCTACTAGATGTGAGAATGGGCTGATACATTTTTGGCAACAGTTCTACAAAGGGAATGTTCAAATATATGTCCAAGATTTGAGTATTAGTTAACCTTTCACACTGAAAGCTAAAGACAGGGGAGAATTGTATGTTAAGTGTTTTGCAAAAATTCATTTACATTACAGTGGCATATTTTCTGGGCACAGGAAGACAATCCTTGCTCTAGAGTATGAGGTCTAGAAAGACAAAGATAACAGCCACAGAAAAGAGACGCAATAAACAAATAATCTTAATAGTAATCGCCAGTAGGTCTTGTTAATTACAATCTCTCTCTCCTCACCTTCCTCTTCTTTTACTTGTTAATTCAGTTGATGCACTACACTCACTGTCTTTAACAGCTACTACAAATTACAATGCACTGTATTTATGTCTTTCTTCCCCCAGTATTCACTCCCTTTCTCTGCACAATTCATCCATGAGATAAATCTCCAGGATGGGTAAGAGATTTAGCCTGATAAAAGTACCTTACTCTTCCGAGGTAGCTGGCTCCTTCATCTATCATGTAAATTTCTGGCAGGTTTTAAAACCTTTGCTCAGCTCCCATCTAATCCCATAAACCTCTGCCTTGGTTCTCACAATGGTCAGAAGAATGCTTTAAAATGTCTCATCTGTTAGTCTGGGCAACAGAGACAGGATAGGCCAGCAACATGAAACAGAGCTTTACTGAACCTACAAGCAAGTATCTGGAAGTACAGGAAAATTAGGTAGGGATTTAGCCCTAAACAAGAGTTCCTATCCTGCTGTGGGATAGAAATTGGACCTGAGACCTTCCACATCCCACAGAACAACTCAAAACAAGCTATTCTGAGAAAAACAGTTCTCCTAATTATTTGTCATGAATAATGACAGAAGAGTGACTTGAGGATACTATGAAACCTGGTGACTGTCCTAATCACTGGGCTCTGGAATCAGCCTTTCTCTTGTTTAATGAATATTTAATAGCAACACTTCCTTTCCATGTAGAGATGTCATAAGGAAAAATTATTTTAGCTTGATAAGTGGTCAGATACCAGACAAAGGAAACCATCTAAAGTATAATCAACTACCCAACAGATCCAGGGTATCAGAGACCAGGAAAAAAAAGACAGATTTCAATAGCAGAGGTCAATAGGATTGTATTTTCATTTGGCTAATGAAGCAACTAAGTCATGCCTTAAGTAAAAAAAGGAGTGAGAGAAGAAACAAAGGACTAAAATAGAGCAGAATAGAATTTTCAGTAAGTAATTTGACAGGAATGAAAACACTGGTGAACAAACAAACTCCTTTTTTATGCTTTCAAGCTCTATACCATTAGATGAACTCTTCTTTGCGAGCTTGTGCAGCTGACAAGTGCATCGTTACACTTGTGAGAGAATGTAAGAATTTTAAGAAAATGTCTAACTCTTCAGCTCAGCTCAGCAGGCTGAAAGTTCAGAGGGTAGGAAACCATTTACCATGTGAATAAACTGCAAAATGCCTTTGAAAATTACATTTTTAATTACAGTTGACATTTCTGAGCCTCCTGCTGATCATATCTCTCTAAAAGAAAAAAAAAAAAGCAACATAATTTGAGAAGACACTATAGGAGAAATGGTACAGTTCACAAGTTACTACTGATAGAGCCATTGACTTCACATTACTACTCACCAGTTTTGTCTAAATACCTCTCACACATTAATCAACTTGATCTCACATAAAATCTCTGAAATAGCAAAGCAGCAGTATCCCTGATTTTCTGAGAGATCTCAGTAACTAATTCTCATGCTCAGCTTTGCAATTGCATTACTATATTATTCCACCACCTGTGATCAAAACCTCCGTCCTTCTGTGGGTTCCTCCAGCATCAGGGATAAACTCCTTAGGGCTGAATATCTTCAATGGAATGGGAAGCTTCCTTGCTTCCTTCTTGGAGATACAGTCACAGGAAAAAGGCTGGGTATGCAGAGAAAAGAGAATCAAGGAAAAATGAGACAAGATCTTTGAAGCCCAGTCATTTGGGACTGAGAAGACGGAAAGTCAGTCACTGTAATCTGAGCCTGGAGGATTGCAAAGAGAGCCAGGAAAGTCACTTGGTAACCTTAAAAAAAAAAAAAGAAAATAAAAAAAAAACACTAACTGTGTAATTCACCTTCTCTTGCCCTTGTTTTTCAGCTGCCAGACCAAGAGGTAGAATGCAGAAAATCTGCCATGCCAAAACAACATACAGAAGATCCCAGTCCTGAACACTCAAAACTTTCTCATTAATTCTCTTTGGCAAAAGTGGAAAATGATACTTTGGAATAGGAACATTTTACCTGCTGCCATGACTTCCCGTACTCCACAAAGGAAAAGCCCTGAGCATTATAGAGTCTATAGGAGTTTAAATAAATTTTGTCTTCATGTTTTCATTCACTTCTAACATCTACTCAATCTGGGAAAGTGTGAGGACCATCTCTTGCACTGCTGTGACTACAAAACTGTGTATAAACATGCTAATAAGCAAAACCCTGCTAGGCAGTACCCCCAGTTACTGAAGCACAGCTGTCTGTGCTGAATCACTGTTAGAGCAGTGCCTGGAACACGTTTTACCTGTGTTAACCAATATCTTCCTAAATGACACCCAGCTGCAGTTTGTGAATCAAATGCAGACAAGGACCTTTTTTACATGTACCTACCTGATTCCAAGGCATTTCTTTATGTGGATGCAAATCTTTTTGTTACGGTTGGGTTTACTAGCCCAGAACTTCCCAGAATCATTAAATTCAGTAGAGAAGACATAGCAAGGAAGGGTACATGTGCCGTTGAATTCTTGCAGAGATGCCTCAAAACCAAAACATATGTCATGCTCACCTTGCTCTGGTCTGCTCAATTTAATGTAAGCTTTCTTTTCTTTTAACTATAAAAGTATCCTTCTAATAGTTCTAATACAAACCATTAACAGAAGCCAACATATTCACATCTGCAGCACTTGATTTTGATCGTCATCAAACTTGGTTCCAAAAAAAAACCCACAACTCTTTGACGCAGCTACAAGTTAGTAGGAGTGATTAAACAACATGAACATGAACAGCATAGAGCCATATGAACTGGATCTGTTCCCAGATTTCTGTACTAATATGATCCTAACCTCATCACCATCTATTTCCTCCAAATAGAAATAATTAATTTATTTTGAAAGAGTTAGAACTGACTGGGAGCTGAGAATATGATCTGCTCTATCTGATCTGCTCTGTCTAGTCCAATCGTATATGCCTCCATCAACAAGCAGCACCAGATTAATATGTGAGCAATTCCTGGGAGCCATTGGTCAGATAAACTGTGCCTACACAGTGAGTTCATACATGAGCTTCAAGAGTCAGCAAATGGTATCAAACATGTAATTTTAGAGTTTTTCCAGAAACCTACTTATCCTTCATTACAACATTTCAAGGTGTTAACTGCAGCCTTGTAAATGACCAGTCTTGAAAGCTTAAGTGCTAACAAATCACTTTTATGCTAGACAGATGAAAAGAAAAGCTCAGACAGAAATTCAAATTTAAAATCAGCATATTTTTAAATTACCTATAATTCAAAAACCTCTGACAGCATGCCTTTGGACTTTGCAGAAATATTTCCTTTCTTTTGTAGGAATTGTGGCAATTTCCTGGCCAAGTTAAGGTTCTAATTCAGGAAAGCATCACCATTCAAAAAGAATGTAAGCATATGCCTAACGTGAAGCATGCACTTGAGTCTCTTTGGCTTAATGATAGGATCTAAGCACATATTTACATTTAAGCACATGTCTGAGTGCTTTCCTCCATAGAGACAGATTTAAGCTTGTGCTTCAGTGCTTTCACTGTCTAATTTTCCATGACAAAGCTAAAGTCAGATGTAAAATAGTGTGTTGGAATGGAAGCTGCTTGCCAAGCGAAGTGCATATAGACAATCAACCTCTACAAAACTGTATGCAAACATAAAGGTGCGCAGTTCATTAGTTGGGTACTGAGGGACAGAGACAATGAGCCTCTGAACTGTGATCCCAGGTTAAAGAAAATGGCAAAGCTGGGTATTTTAGCTGACTGAAGAGGTGATGGGAGAATACTGAACTTTTATCCACCTTAACTGAATCTGAGGTTAAAGTAAGAGAGGAAATAAAAGAAGGCACCTCTTTGGATTTGAGTCAAGCTCAGAACAAGATGGGCATTATATGGGGACAAACAAGCTCAGGCTAACAGTGGCTGCTGTTGTTCTGATTTCTCTTGAAAAAGGTGCAAGTTTGTGGCAGCATGACAAAAATGAGAGAAGGATGACTGGAAAGATCTCAACATTATTGTTTACTGCTTCACTGGGACTTTGAAATACCTCCAGTAATATGAAGTAACATATTCCCATGGGATGGTGCTTTGGCAAAAAATGGAACAGCAGCTGTTAGAGGATCTGGTAATTCTGAATTTTTTTTTTCTCCTCCCACCCCCTCAGCGCCCCCATCCCCTCTGCCCAAATACATAGTAAAATCAAAGTGCCTAACCTATAAAGTTATTCTCTGTTTATGAAAATGTTAATGTGTTTTATCAATTTTTTAAAGATTTCTCCTTTACTGTTAACGACAATAAATTACTGAATCTATGATAGATTGTACTGAGGAATCAAGGTGACATAGACAATGTAGACATCTTGTTGATGTGTCTCCAGAAGAATTGGGACTCAAAAATTTCTCCACTCTGACACACAGACCCAGTAATGTATATACACCATTACTGTACACCGCTATAACCTACTCATTCAGCCTTTATGGAAACGAAGAAAAAAAAAATGTAAACTCCCTGCATTGACACAACTAAATTTCAGCAACTGAATAATGTGCAAAAGCAGCACATAAATTAATCCCAGGTAGCTAAAGTGAATAAGAAAACTGCTGAGATAGGTCTAAACACTCACTGCAGTTCTGCACACTGCTACTGGTATTTGTAAGGTTGCTGAAAAGATGCCTTAGACAAGTTTTAAAGTGCCTTTCATTACACAGTCTGAAGGGAAGCAGTAGTAACATTTCCTGCTCCTCATAACTGACCCTCATCACTGAGAATAAGTGAAATTGCTGTAGCTCATGTACATTGGCCATACAAAAGACAACTACAACAGGACAGAATTGTTGTCTTTGATACACCTTTTCTGAATCCAGAAACCAAAAACCAAGTTATTCAGAGTGAATTGACTTGTTATTGCTAATATTCTATCCTTTGTTTGCTACTGTTTGTAATTCTATATATAATTTTTCACTATTTTCATAGTATTTATTCTATGAAGAATATTGAAGACTTTTCTTTCTAGTAGAGATGAAGGTATAGCAAGACAGAGTTATGAAGGTATAGAAACATCTCTTAGAAAGATTTCCATATAGAAAGTTCTCCATACCTAGCTCAGTTTTCTGAGTGAATCTTGTATGTATTCGAAATAGAAAGATGTCTCCCCAGAGAGCACAGTACAATAATCCTAAGGCTCAACTCATTACAGTAGGCTGGCTTGGAAAAAAGTTTGGGGATAGTACAAGAAAAGTACAACACAGTATTAAAAAAAAAAAAAAAAGAAAAAAGTAAAAAAAAGAGCATGCATACTTGGTAACCTCAACTGAACAATTAAGTATATAGTCATAATTTTTCTCATAATGTTATTATATAGTTTTTAGCATATTTTACTAGTACTAGAAACATTTGCTTCTGAAAATAAATATTTTTTTCATGAATCATAGCTGAGCTGTAGGCCAAAATCAGTACTTTAGATGAAACAAGACAAAAAGTCATAAATACATAAAATGCCATGAAACGAATGTGCTAAAGCTAAAATACATAAACCCTATTTAATATATATATTGCATTTCCTTTAAAAACTGTCATCTTTCATAGCCATCAACAAAACAGACTGAGATGCAATATGTAGCAATAACTGGACAGTCTCGTCTCAGTGCATCACTCAGCCATTTCATAGCTAAACAAAAAATAAGAAGATTATTTTAAAGGATAACCAGATTATTAAAATGAGAGAGTGATGGATGTTCATCTTAAAACCACATTTTCTTACCTAATTTGGTGTTCCAAGTGTATCTGGAATTAATTTGAAGAAACAGAGTATATTATGAAAGACAGCAATGCAATAATCCTGACTTCTTTCACTAAAGGAGAATGCACTGAAGAGGGTTTCTCAATAACCAGTTATAGAAGAAATTCAAAAGTATAGACATGTAGTAATTCAAAATGGGTTATTAATGAATTTTAATTACTGGACTTGACTGAGATCCATCCATTTTTATGTACATTGTACCCACATTCTTATATATTACCCTGTTAATATATGGTGAGAAGAAAAATATGATGAGTAAATCAGATGTTAGACAGGACTCTTAGATAACCTGGCTAACAGGGAAACATCAAGAACATGATCACACATTTAACAGGATCTGTTTCTGAGGCTCAATATCCTGTTCTTTGTAAACAATGGGCATCCTCCACTACTGTGCACTGACAGCCCAGAATCATCCCTGATACAAGAAGCATCCAAGTTATAGAACCAAAAGTATCTGAAAAAGTAGTGTGCACACATATTGAGGTTTTTTGGCTGTGAACTATCATCCAAAGGTTAGGGATAACCATATATGCACAATGATATGAATTAAAAAAGAATTATTCCAATTCCACCATTCTGTGTCTTTATCTTCTCATGTACAGGATGTCCCCACGCCTGTTACTTGAGAATCGCTGGCCACTTTTAGACTACCATGCTGTTTGCAGTCACTTCTGCACACTGGGGTCTGGAGGGATCATCCCAGGAGAGTGAAAAATATTCAGACAATTTTAACAGCAGTGAAAGTGAAAGGCCCCTCCACATAATTATTTCAGACAGAAATTTCAGCTACAGCTCTAAGGAAAATTTCTTTCTCATCTAAATAGAGAGACTAAGATAACTGACTAACTGTCTAAGTTATTATCTAAGAAACTCAAAACTAGTAAATATAAATCCACGCTCTCCTTTTTGTACATCCCAAAGTTCTTATGATGAGCCTATTCTATAGTCAGGTGGTGATTTAAAGTAAGACATATCATTATGTTCTGTCCTTGAGTGCTTGTCTCTCAGAGTAATATGCACGGCTTTATTTGATCTTTCCATGTATGCTACTTCCTTGATTCTCAGCCTCCCCAGGACACCACGTGTACACTATGCAAGAGGGTAATGGTCTTATTAGCTCTGACTGGAAGAGCTGGGGGTACAGAAGTTTGGCACAGCACTGAAGGAAACGCTTAAAAGAAGGCGTATCACTCGGGACAGGCTGCTACTGCACTGGGTGGTGCTAAGCAATGAGACCAGAACCACATTAGGACCATCGTGACATGGGGACATGACAACTGACGGTCTGCTGCATGTGTGAGGACACAGACATGACTCAGGCTTCCAGCACTTATAAACCTCCAGGCTTGCTCTCAAAGTCTGAAAGACAAGTGTCAAAAAACTTCAGAAATCACTAACTGGAGCAAAACATTTTGTATAGGTGAATTTAAATTTTTTCTACCAGACAACTGTGATCTTAGAGCCTAGTTTAATATATCACTGCAAAAATACTCATGTAATTTTCATTTTTTTGACTGCTCCAGTACGTGAGTTTTGCATTAGCTTTTGGCATTGAAAGTGGGTTTGGATGACAAAGTAATGTCTTCAGTGAAACATGTTTCCCTTCCAGTATGTCATTTTTTTATGTGAATAAAACCTTTGCTATCAGATGCTGAAGTGCTCAGTGTTTAAAAGGTAGCATTGCTGTAAGCAAGAGTGAATGGAAGCATATGGAGATCAATTGAGTTATTCATAAGGTGCCACCACAACAAACTAAGCAGGCCACCTGCTGTTTCACTGCCTCAAGAGGCTTTTCTCTACAACTCATTCCAAAATAATTTGGTGGCAAGGTTGGCACTGGAGTCAGATTATAAACTGGAATTCAGAAAAAAAGCTCACCACAAGGGTTGTGCAGGCAGGTGTATTTGCTTACACACCTTCCTTTGTGTCTTTTTTGTATACATGTTGCCTGTACAATTCAGCAACACTGCATTGCTGTTTATATAAATACAGCATGCAAAAATAAAACAATTCAGCAATTAGGACTCCTACAGCAAATTTATCTATCACTTTGCAAATCCTGCATATTTTACAATAAATGTTAGATAATAAAGCACTACAGTTAACGGGGAACAGAACATATCTAACAAAGAAAGTAGCAGAGTGTGTTGCATTACATAGGACAGGTTTCCTTTAGCATTTTCCCCTAATCTCCATACTCCATGTATTATCAGCATGTATTATCATGTGGGCTAAATTTATCCAGCGCTTGCCTTTGGCTCAGTTGATGGGAAGACATTTGCCATTACTGAAGTCTCTTTGTGGCTGGGCTAAGGCCCTGGAGCAGAGAATAATTTAGGTTGGAAAACCCCTCTATTAAAGGCCAACCATTAACTTAGCACTACCAAGTCCACCACTAAACCATGTCCCTAAGTACCAAATATGTTTTAAATACCTACAGGGATGGTGATTCAACCATTTCACTGAGCAGCCTGTTCTGCTTGAGAACTGTGAATCTGACAGACTTTTAAGTTTCCTTCCTCCCCCTCTACACCGTGCTGGTTTTCTGGCTCTCGAACACCAGGTCTGAACATCTTCTCACAGACTTCCAGATCCTTCACCTCAAATGGACACATATAGTTGGAAAATTCTGCTCTGTCACATCCACCAGTCTCTCAAAATTTAGCAGAAGCTTACAAACAACCTTAGGTCATGGTTTACCTTCAGACACAGTTCACTAAGTTGCCAAGGTATTCACCAGTTTTAGGCTTTTGATTGAGTGCATTGTTTGATGGAGCCCCTGGTCCTTCACTATGAACTCAAGACTTGAGCATAAAAGACACGTCAGCAGCTCTAGGGTAACCTGCTGTATTTTTAACCACCCCAATGAAGTCAGCCTCTTCTCTGCTTCCTCAGCTAGTCTTTATCCCCGCCGATCCTGTCACCCTCATGGCGAACACGTGCTCCATACACCACGCACATCTCCTACCTCTTGACTGCTTCCTTGTCTTTCACTTCCCACCTCTCTCTCCAAGAACCAGCTCCTCATTCTTATTTATTCTCTCCAGCTTCTCTGCTGCTTAGGAACTTGAAAAAGAGGGGGAAAAAATGAAGTGGATTAAGTGTATGTGAGAGCAGTCTTCTCTGCTTTCAAGCCGTGCCAAAGCTGCAGTCCTGTCCCGCTCAGCGCTGACAACCTAGAGGGAAACAGGCTTTTGGAGGGGGGGAAATTAGCTGCTAAATTCTATCAAATCTGCAGGAAGCACACAAACCACAGGCTTCAAAAGAGTTCAAACAGAGCAATGGTGTGACTGAACTCCTAACTAGTGTACTGTAAGGGTATTTTTCATCTTAATTGTTATCAACCTACAGGATAACACTGCTGTGCTCACAGCTGTACTGTACAGGCTGCCTGAATCATCCAAATCCCACCCCCCAAACCCTCCCTGTTTATTCTGGAGTGTGTTGTGTTGTTCAGGGTTGTTATCACTGTCCAAGGAAATGTTTTATTTTCTGCTGTGTGTTGTATTTTTCAGCTCTTTAGCTGGACTATTACAGTCTCATGCTGGGCTGTCAAAACAACTCAATCTATGCTGACTAGCTAGAGAGAAACATATAGTTTCCATCCAGTGCCTCCAGAGTAGTAGCTCAAATAGGGAAGCATCAGGGACTGTGATCTGAATATCAGAGGATCACCACAATTAGAAGCTTTAAAAAAGACTTCTAAGGGTAATAAATTATTCATAGCTTCAAACTATCTTAGATAATTAAAATTGCCTGCTTTCAGCAGATATGCCATCTACTACAATGCTCCCCCCTCCTCACAGATCTGATTGACACTATCTCTTTCAGATAGCTGTACCACTCTGTGTTTATGCATTTGACAGGTGCACTACGCATACCCTGTGCTGTTTTATTCACTTGTGAATGTCTGTACGTGCATGCACATAAAAACTCTTACAAGAGAAGTCTGCTGTTGTGCTAGGAGGTTGACAGCAAGTATGATAAAATACAACAGGTTAGGCTTAGCCTAATATGCCATAGAAACAGCATATCATGTAGATAAAGGCCCAGAGAAGCCAGGGTGCAGGGAATAAATAGCAAATGCTAAGATGGGAAGAAAGGCAAGTGAAATCCTCTGTTCTGTGAAAGTCCTGACACCAAACATATTACAATACCTATTGACAGTAACATGAAGCTGGATTTCTTCATTGAGGTGATGTCAACTTGCAGTGAGATTTGGCTTGATGTTCTCTGAAGTCTGTTTAAGTATAAATACTGGTGGTTTTGGTTTTCTCCCCATTCTCTTTGCAAACCACACATAGATGATATATCCTTTGGAAATGACTGTGTGCCAGGGTGACAATACTGCTGCTCCTTACCAATTTAAGACATCATTTATTAACCTATGAAAATGGAGGGAAAGAATATATTTCTCCAAATCATGGTCCTGAACTTTTGACTTGAAGAAAATTTTAAAAATTTGGAAGACATTTTAATACTAAGACAAGTACAGAAATTTCAGTTTAGAAAGACTGAAACTTTCCTACAGCTAAGAAACAGCAAAATATTTTAATATCATTGTATACTATGCAGCCTTCCAAACTCATGCTACCTCCATTCTTAAGCATCTATAAAAAGAGAGGCTCTACAATAAAATGAAAATACTGTGTGTAACCTAGTGAAAGTATTGCCTAAAATGTGTAATTATGAGGTGTTTGCATACAGAAAAAATAATAATTAAATTAAATTACACACTTACATGGACTGAAATGACCATTTACACCATATATGCTGTTCTTCCTATCTATCTCAAGCAGCTTGCAAGGGGGGATTGTTTCTAATTTATTGTATTTTTTTAATTGAAGTTAACCTCTTTCATTTGTGACTCATTACCTTATCCTGGCTTCTCATACAATACAATGTGATGATATGATAGCTCTAAAAATAGCAATTTCTTCCCCTTTGTTGATATCTTCTACTATTTCAAGCAGGGTGACAAATAAAAACCTCAAAAGAGGCAAAATAGAGCATGATTTTCAAAAACTGGGATCCATTCAGTGCCTATAAACTTCCTCTTCCTTAATTCAGAGCTGTTTTTTTTTCTTTTTCCAGAAAGAGGAAACAGCCATTACTTTTAAGGTTATGAGTAGGCTCTACTTCTTATTTCTATTTTTTTCACTTCTTCCCTCTGTAAGTGAATGGAAAAAAGACTATTAATTAAGAAGAGCAAAGGACATGGAAAACTAACTTCCAAAATAATAGAAAGAAAACCCAAACTAAATAAAGAAGTACTATTGTCTTGATAAAAATAAGTTACATCAAAAAAATAGTAGAGGGAATCAGGGAGATTGGATTTAACTTAAGTAGCCACAGGCACAACATATCAAATACATGAAAGCCTATAGCAGCCAAGGACCAGGAAATAAATAATAAAATGATATTATGAGGAGAAAGAGACAAGATATTTTCTTTGTACTTGAATACAGGACTGGAGAACTGAATTTGAATATTAGAGAGGGTATTGCCTACCTGCTTAATGTCAAGCCTATGTGTTATCCATTATAACCAGAAATCATCATTCCATAATAGAATAAAACAAAAAATCCCCATGCAAGTACAATAATACATCTGAAATTCATTGTCACTATGTGCACTTTAACATTAAGTGGGTCCTCCAAGTTCTTTAATGTGGGAAATTAAAAACAGTGGGATGAATAACCTTTAAAAAAATGAAAGACTACACCAAAAGGAACCAGAGATGCCACAAGATGAGCACCGCTGTTCTCCTAATCTGAGCTGTTTGTGTGACAACACTGAGTTTCAGAAATATTACATGATCTAATTCGTACTTCTGTAAGTTAAGGTCATGTTTAGTCTCTGTTCCAAGAGGTGCTTACAGACAACTTTCAATGGATTCAAATTATGAGCCAGATCATTAAGTTATTGGACTGACCCTTTCTTGCTATTAATAAAGAACTCATCTTGGAGATTTTCTGCATGGCTGTATGGATTGCCTGAATTTACGTATACCTCAGCAGTTCAAAATTGGAATGCAATACAAGGAATTCAACAAGCAGTATCTCAAGCTTATTGGCACAAGAAAGTGCTCATCTTTCATTGGATTATTTTGCTTGTATTTCATTGTATTATTTTGAAACACTTCATCATATAACACACTGTATATGTGTTATCTGCAAATTGAAGTCCAATATTTGCATGTTGAGAAATTAAGGGACAACTAACATTTCACAGGTTTTAAAATAAAACAATTTATCTGGATGCATTCAGCCTGTTTCAACACCATTTTCTGCTCTGAGCAAGGAAAATTATATAAAATAGGCTGAAATACACTCTAATGTCATCCTTTACCCCACCATCCTACCACAAGGTAAAATCAGTTAGAAACTATTTCTTTGCCATCAAACATTTATCTTATCTGCTCTTAAAGACCATCACTGAAAAGTTGCCCCTCTATCCAGATTTTTTCCCCATTCTTAACTATCCTGACCATTTACAAGCTTTGACTGATACATAATTTTATTCTCCCTTGCTGAAAAAATAATGTCTTATTTCTGACACATTGGGCACAGGGAACAGTTTATTCCCTTTCTGTTTATGTCAACTTTTTTCTGTCTTGTGTCATATAAGCATGCGCTTTCCAACCCAGTCCTTCCTTCTTTTGACTGAACTACTCCCGCAGGTTCTGACCATGATCACACAACATGCCCTTCAGTTTCTGGAGTCTCTCACACTGGACCACCTCTCTTTGCCAGTACAGTATCTAAAACTGAACACAGTATGTTAGACTAAGATATTTTCTCTGATGTGGCAATATTCTAACATAGGTGACTATATAATCTATTTAAGTTCTCTGTGTCCCCACCACCTCCTCACAATTTATTATCTTTCTACTCCATAACAGTAGATAATGGATAGCAAGAGGTGCAATAACACAATATGATGTACCATCAGTGCAGCAGACATACACAATAGGAAATGTCAGAAACACTTCTTCTGATTTCCTTTCCCAACACAGTCAAGCTTCTAAAAAAGGTTGAAAGGACAACAGGCCAGGTTAAGGGATAGAATACAATTCCTTGTCACAAGCAAAATGAGACAATGCACAAGAAAGACAGCAAGAGTACTTTTCCAGGTGCTGCAGTTGTGTGTGCACTGATGGACTCGCTCTCCTCTAAGAGCTTTTTGATGCAGCTGTGTGTGAGTTCTCCAGAGGGCTAGTATCTTTGGCATAACCAGAGGGATCAGACAAGCAGACAAAAATGGCAAATACTCAGAGCAAACCGTGGACAAGGGAAGGCACACAAGAGTCTCTCTGACTGGGAAGCAGAGGAACGGTGGGGAACCTGCCATTCAGCAAATAAAATGGGTCATTTACCAAAAATCAAAGAAGGCGGCAGCCAGAAAGACTGAGAGATCTTTTAAAGCAAGAGAGTCTAGAAGGCACTTTCTAAAATTCCCTGGACTACTCTAGGTTAGTGTAGGCACTAAGGAAAGGCTGCTGCTCTCTCCAAAGCAAGGCTCTAACCCTGTAGCAATCCCTTTTCAGTGGCCAAAAGCACTGCAGACCTCACACCCCCCACAGGTGTGTAAGTGCCACTGAAAAATGGCTACATCAGAGTCTCAGTTAAAAAGAGGATGAAATAAGCTTTCCTACAGTGCTATAAAGATTCAGCAAAGATAAGAGCTAGTAGGAGCCAATACTAAGAACCAGCTTCTAGCCTGCTTGGTTCCTTGTGCCATCATGACTGAGTTCAATGGAGCCAGGGGAGAATTTGGCCCCCAATGCCTCCTTTGAACTTTTTGTTCCAGCCTCCAGGACTCCTACCTGACTGTGTCTGCAAACACAGAACAGAACATCTGTCCCAAAAGAAAAGAAACTAAATAAAATAGAATCCAATACAAAAATGAGAAAATAAGCAAGTATTACATATTTTAGATAATTGTTTTTTAGACTTGATAAAAAACAGAAGGAAAAATCACTGTAATTTCCACATGTTGAGGAAGACTTGGGCTGGTCTCTGGATCTATGGGGAGCACACTCTTCTTTGCAAACTATTGGCCTTCCCTTTTCCTGACCTTTTGAACAAGTTAACAAAGAAGAACCAGTTCTGGTGAAATTTGTGGGAAACAAGTAAATACATTCTAGACACTTTGTCTATGAGGCACCAAGTTTTAATATTACTGCAACATGGGAAGGGTTTGTGGAATTCGTGGCTCAAAAAACCCTTCTTTCCATATTGTCTCACTCATGCATTTAAACCTTTAGCCTGAGAACTTGTTTAGACTGGCGTAAACTGGGCAGATCAAATGGAGATACATTTGTAAGGACATTTTCACAAGGTATTAAATAGAATAAATAATGCACGAGGTGCCTTGGAAGCTACTTTCTGCTGCAGGAATATTAAAAACAACTGTTTTCCTCTGACATCATTCTGAGCAATGTTACCATAAGAACACCTCTAACCAAGGAGTTTCACAGATCAGAACTTGGGTTTTGAAAATATTGTGAGCATCTGCAGCCTATATCCTCAGCCCGAGTAAATCCTGGGTGTTCATCAACTCTTTAACCAGAGTTAAGGGTTGTTGAGCCATCCCCCACATCTTTCAAGAGCAACACATTAGCCTGAGGGTCAGAAAGAAAAAAATGCTCTTGGATATACAAGGCTAATTTTATTTGCAGAAAGCCCAAACTGGACCATATATTAAAAAGACTCATAAAAAGCAACTCTAATAGCTGCAAGTCTCAGGCACAAATTCTGGCAAGGAGAAAATCCTGACCAGAATGACTGCTTGTGCAAAACTGTAAGCAGAATATCACAAGCTGAGTTGAAGCCCCTTTGAAACTGTGGTAACCTGTTTTATTCATCTCTCTTTCTAAGATGGCAAATATGTTGCTAATTATGTACTGGACAGCATAGCATCCCAGTGAGTGGTAAACTCTGACAGCTGCTACTGTACTTTTATGAGATCTTGATTGTTTAGAAGATACTGTGCTGTCTCAGACGGTTCTATTAAAACCTTTTTCTCTGAGAACAAAATCTGAAAAAGAGGAATTAGTTGGGTATTTGAGTTCTTCTCTCTAACAGATTTCTGAAAGCACTGAGTCTTTCAAATAAACAACCCCAACAGTTATCTTTTCTCAAAAAAGCATATGGTCTCACAGAATAAAGATTTACTCTGTCCTTTCTTGATGAGGGTCATGTTTGTAAAGTGGTTTTACATTATGTTCATTATATTTAAGGGTAGATTGCAAAGCATGCAGAGAAATTACCCTATCAGCTGGGAGGTAAAACCAGATAAGGACGTAACGCAGGGAGTGGGATAATAATCATGAGGATTTTGGCAAGTGTAACCACACAAATACTGTTTGAAAAACTGAGCAACTTTACATATCCTAGGAATATTTTCTAGGGGAGAGAGGGAAAATAGGTAACAGTTGTACCCAAATCTGGGATAGACAGAAATGTTTGCAAAGAATCTGCCCATGAAGAAAAATGAGGCATGTAAGGAGGAAGAATGCCTATGTGGAGGATCAAGATAAAAAGATTTTTCAAAATCTAAAACTAAAGAAAGTTGTTAGACTCTTCATCTCCTTAAATTTTTATTCTTTTTCCTGTAAGAGCAGCTCCACTGTAACTTGATAGTAACTCAAGAATGAAAACACTCGAAGCAGTTTCTGACCTTAAAGAGTTCACTAAAGCCCAAGTAATTTTCATCTTAAGCAACCGAATACAGCCATGAATACCCTCTCTACAGGTTTTGAAACCCATCTCTACATAAAAAACCTCCAATGTCAAAAGCCAATTCTGTCCCATAATCTTGTTTGATTAGATTCAAAGGTTAAACTGAAAGTTAGGCACACTCTGTATGCATTTTACTTAATTATTTTATTCTTGAGTGAACTTTATTTTTTGATTTGATTTTTACACAGTGTAAACCATGTGTTTCATAAAGAATTTTGCCTCAGAATCATACAAATTTTCTCTTAGAAATTCAGTTAAAATGATTCTGCGGGGTTTAAAGCCATTTATACTTCAACCTCACCATTTATAAATCCAAGACCTAGAATATTCACTGCTTAGCGATTAATAATATCAAGCTAATGATAATGGCTTTTAACTCATAACCAGCACATAAATTAAGTAGTTTCAGGGCTGTTAATTTTTTTTTGTTTCTTTTGGTCAAAGTTCATCTCCATCTCTTAGCTTTCTAGAGTTATGTTAGTTTATAAAAACTCAGGGAATTATTCAGAAGGTTTCTCGCATCATTAGCAGCAAGAAGTTAGTAATTAAAGTCAAAATATACCTTTCAATATTCAGGGAACAGGAAGAGTACATAAATAACAAAACTAAAAAGAGGAAAAATTACCATTGAAAATACACTTGGGCATAGAATAACAGAATAAAAACCAATGAAACACTGCCACCACAACGTG
Source organism: Lonchura striata (assembly GCF_050655825.1). Lineage (NCBI taxonomy): Eukaryota > Metazoa > Chordata > Aves > Passeriformes > Estrildidae > Lonchura > Lonchura striata. Next base: position 59,259,175 of record NC_140704.1, read on the forward strand.
GCACAAAAAGCAGAAAATACAAGGCATAAAAAAATCTCTTTAATCTCTATATCTGCAACAAGGTCTGTTTTCCAGTAAAGCTCCAATTTAGCAAATGTCATAAAATTAGCCCTTGATTGTACAATATGTTGACCAGGAATTCTGATGCTTTCTTATTTGATGGGAAACAACTATAAAAATAACATGTACCTGATAGTGCTGGAGAAGTTGTTGGAGTGTGAAGCACTAAACACTTGAATTAATAAAGCTGATGACAAGACAAGTATTTCCAATTATCAGGATCTCCATGAATCAAATACAGAGATTCAATTCCAAGATAAACATTGTCACTTTTCTTATCCATATCTCAACTCTGCTCCCTAAAATCAGATCCCCACATGGACTTGGATTGGTTTAAAGCAAGGAGTAGAATATGTCTTTGAAATTGGTACAGTGGCTGCCTTCAGAATGCTGGCCAGGCTCCTGCAGGTCCTGTTGAAAAAATTTGTGGAAGTGTTTTTAGTATTTTAGTATTTTAGTATTTTTATACTAAAGATAGTGTGTTATCTTGGACAATGTGGATAGCCATTCTGCTCAGGGAAACTGGGACCCCAGTTTTGGAGGTTAAAGGAGCCCCATGAACCTATTTCAGCCCCTACCATGAGAAGCCATCTCCTAATTTCAAGCCATTTGAATTCTAGTGCAACACCTGCAATAGCACCAAGGAGGTAGAGTGAATACCCTCTTTAATGTCACTTTTCCCCCACCTCTCAAGTCTAGAATAGGAATCAGTGTGTTTTTCTGCCTTACTTAGACTAGTGAAAAAGGAAGTGCTTTAGATGGAAATGAAATCAAGTATTTCTTTTCTGGGGAGAAGATAAGGACCTTGAATAGTCAGTATTTTTAAATAAAAGTGTATAGCTTGAAAACTTAATTATTTTGGTAGTGAAAAATGCTTATTATATAATTCTAATTAAAAGAAAACAATTTTCATTATCTTTCGTAATTATAACATATTTATGAGAAAGTCAGCAGTAGCAATTAAATTTCCTACTTGTCTGATTTTGTTAGACTAATCAATTACACCAGGAATTTAATAAAGTGGACATTTAAAGGAATTTAATCTATTCTCTCTAGAACAAACAAGATTAACAAGATAAGGTTCCAATCTGAGAAAAATATTTAAGAGATAAGCTAAATTGGAACGTGAAAAAGCTTTTGTGATTCCCAAGCAGTCATATAAATGAAGGAAATAATTAAAAAAAAAAAGAAAACAACAAAAAACACAAACAAACAAAAAAACACACCAAAGGTTAACAGGCAATATAAGAGTAATTTCTCTCCTCATAAAATAATTAACCTTTGGAAAAGGCTTCCTGTCAACACAGAGGGTTTTACTGTGCCATTTAAGGAACTAGGCACATTCCTGAAAAATGAACAATAGGGAACTTAAATAAGCCTTTGAAAATAAAGCATCTTGGACATAGTCATTTCCTGTGAAAGAGATTCTTTGCAGTTTAGAAACAAAAAAAATTCTCTCCATCTCTTGATAGGGAAAACAAACTCAACAGGTATTTTATCAGTAGGGGAAAAGATGAAGCTATTTATTTTAAGTCTCTTCTTTATGCATCCTTTCGTGGTTGGTCTAATTCCAGGACTATGAATTTTCACTAGATGGATTTTCTCATTAACTATATGCAGGTCTGAACACCAAAGTTAAATGGATGAAATATTTCTACTATCACTGGCTCCCTTCATATGAATTGCCCTATCAAAGGATTATTTTGTAAGGAATACTTGTGTACCCTTGTTATTATAATTCTCATTTTTAATGAAATAATGAGAGAAACTCCTACTTTCAAAGAACATTACGAAGATCAGTATCTCATTCTTACTGAAAATAGGATTTAGGTGCCTAACTCCCTTGGATTCCTCTGACACTTCTGGAAGCAATCTTCCATGGGGAATAATCACAAGGGTAAAAAATTTAAAAAATAAAAAGAAAAAAAATACTGTAAATTAAGCTTTCAATAAATCTATATATCTGGAGTAATGTTTTAAATTCCATAAAGAACATTTATTTTATGTGAAGAAAATATCATGCAGAAAAGTCATATTGAAATAGCAGTAAAACACCACTCACTGGTAAAGCATTTCATCATTTCATTTCTGGACAGATGGAAGAGCTGAAAACATTCACCATCTATCTATATGTACATCCACTTGCTCTTTATAACTGAATTCTCTGCTCTGTATAGGTCACAGTGATTTCTCCAGGGTGAAATCTCCATATTCTGATAATGACTAAAATGAGTTGGATATATTGAAACATCCTGCCTTGATTGTGTTTTTCATTCATTACTAAAGCTGAAAATATTGAAGTTGCAAATAGTGTACAACATCTTATTAGAAAAATAAGTGGTTCCAGGTCAGAAACAAAAGACTGGCACCTGACACTGTAATAATCCAATACAGTACCCTATGCTGAAATAATCATTCTGCAGACCTGGTGCAGAAAAAAAAAGAAATCCATTACATTCACATTTTATAATTATATTTGGAAGATGCCCCAGGACACAGCAACCAAGCAGTGAACTATTCATCTTACTAATAAAAGCCACTGTGTTAAAGTGGAAGCTATGATACTCAAGAAAGGCTGATAAAATGACAAAATATGAACTCCAGGATTTGAACAAAATGGCTGTAACCCAGCAAGGAGGAACTCATTTCCTATGAAACAGCAGAAAGATTCATGATGCATCTCTCCACATCAACTTCACTCCTGCAGCTCTGCTTCAACACAAAGTGCAAGAAAAGAATTTCTGGCAAGGGCTTTCACATGGCTTTATTTACTCTTGGCTTAACAACAATTTGGGGTATATTGATAGTTTTCCCTTTTTAAAGGTGAGACTTCTGCAGACCCAAGAGTGGTAGCTGGATATACAGTATTCAGCAACACTGAGTGAACAGTAAGGACTGTAAAAATCAGGTGTGCTGATGTCTGTGAAGTTCTGTCACTTAAAAGGATTTTAAAATAAGCACAGTATATAAAAAAATATTCATTTATCTTATGTCTGTATTTTGAGAGCTGAAGGGCCGGGAAGATATATTAGGGAACAACAAGAGTCCCCTTAGTTAGGACTAAAATGTGGATTTACATTATAAGATAAAATTTGGCTCCTATCTCCAGTTCTAAATTCCAGATTCACACATCATATTGCCCTCAAGATTTGTAGCCCAGGTCACAAGCTGAGGTAGGATTTTTCCACCAAATTTGCGGTAAATCAGAGAAAGAGTTCATGAATTATGAATCTATGAAATAGAGATGTTCACTATAGTTCAAAAAGTCTCAACTTTTTTTTGTCACTTCACAGCCAAAAGAAGTAAATAATAATAACTGCTCAGTGCAAAAAAAGACAGATAAGATTTCATTTAGCAGACTTTTGTGGTTGAGGTCTGTGACACAGCACAAAAATTGCTTGATAGCTATCACATCAGACACATTATTAACATTTATACAGAAATGCTGATATAAGTTATTCATCCTGTGGAAGGAACATGTAGCAGATATTCATTCCTTGAATCTGGTTTCATTTGGGCAAGCATAAGCATTCATCAATTTTATGTGTCCACAGAAAGCAGCCATACAAACACACACATGCACCCCCATCCTAGGCCTTCCAGTAACTGGAAAACTCTGATTCTATTGAATGAATGGAGGTGGAGGAAAGGCAAGTATTTAACTACCATCCTAAGCCCTAAATATCAGAAGGTGAGTTAATACTCATATCTGCAACCCCCAAGAGGTGAATCTATTAACATATTACATTTAATGATTAATATATCAAAAATATATTGTCTGAAGTAGAAATATAGCAGTGGGGACATTTTTTTACTTATTTTTAATCTAATAGAGCATAATTTTTCCTATTGGTTGTTGTGAAGTAATGATCAGACAAAAGTATTTGCAGGGTTCCACCTTTAAAACACATTTGTAGCAGGATTTTAGTTAAGGAAGCCAGTATTTTTGTAAGGATTAAATTCACTTACTTTTAGAATATAACAATAGCATGATGACAATAATAAGAGTAATCAGGACTGGCATAAAAATGTGCCTGATACCACACCAGGTTTGTTTATGCCACCCTCCAGAGATACAGCCAGGGTTGTATTACCCAGGGCTGAGCACACAGAACAACAGCCCAAACTCCTCATTTTACAAACCTTCCACTTTTATTCTCCTAAATGCTCTACCTCCAGTTTTTGGCAGGAGAGAGACCGCTGGTTAAAAAGCAATGAAGAAAAGCCAGACGGGACAGAACTGCCGTAGCTTCAGGCTGGTGCAAGCTGAGGAAGAGGAAAGGTCAGCACAGCAGAATTCCCTGCCCAGCGGACGGATGAGCTTCCCCGTTTCCATTCAGCGACAGTCCTTGTGTGTGGCTGGCAAACGGGCTCCTGGCCAGCCCCACAGAGGTGCCCAGTAATCTGCTTTTGTGCATTCTCTCAGCCAAAGGCTATTTCTGCGCCAAACAGGAGACGGACCAACCACTGTGTCAGGAACAAATACCCTGTTCCTTATCCAGCCTCCCTTCTCTTCCTAAATACTAAATTCCTAAATACTAAAGTTCAAACCAGAAGCCTTTGCATTTTCACACACACACCAGAGTGGACAAGTACATCTTTTCTAGAGCTCGTTGAAAGGGAGGACAAAATGGTTTTTAAAAACAGAATCTTTTTCCAAAACAGACGCATTTTGTAATGGATTAAATACTGTTTTGAATTTTTCCAGTTTTCACTGAGCTCTTATTTCTTAGTCTCCACTTTTTAATTTCTGCTCAGTATGTCATGAAAAATATCCCTTCTATCCCACTCTAACATCTAATCTTTATACAGGGAGGCTTCCTCCCTCCTCCCTTCATTCTGGAAGCATTGACAATGTTTAATGTCCATTCCCGATGTACAAGATATGAAAACATCAGAGATGCCTTTCTAGTCTTTATTCAGGAGTGAACTATCTGCTGTGTTAAAAAGAGTCTAAATTTTAGAGGAGAAAAAATAGTAGATTACTTTAAGCTGTTTCAATGCAAAAATGAAGGGCACATTAAGGAATAAACAGCTGCTTTGACATCACAGTGATATATGAAAAGCAGGTAAAATTCAGCCTAGTTTATTTTTCCTTCTGAGACATGTAGGTGGCTGAAACCAGCTTTTCTAAAGATGACTGAGAAATTTACTTGAAAGTGTATAACCAATAAAGCAGTCCTTTATTAACAAAAACCAGGAAAACAACAAAAGAATTTTTACAGTTTCTTCAATGCTTGAACATAATCCCTAACTGTGACTTTTGCTCCCAAGGCTTTTTGCAGCATTTTCTTGTACAACCAGCCTGGAGCTTGGAAAGGAACTAGTACAATAGCATTAAGCCTCAACATGGTGTGCATTAATAACTGACTGCTGCATACTTTGGATTTGTTGCATTAGGTAAGAGGATGAAAGCACAGTGCCTCCTCTTTTGCCCACCCAAGAAGCATTCAGACAGCTTAATAGTACACATCCTTTGGAGCCTAATTACTGCCACAGTGGAATTATTTTCTATTAAGAAAAAAAAATCTATGGATTTTTTTCTTTTACGCTCTTTTAAAAAACATTCTTGTATGTCTTTTTTTTCCCCAGAGTGCCTTTCCACTCTAAAGAGTGGGTATCAGCAAAGAGATGTCAAGAAAATAAGAACAGACCAACTATACATACCTCCTTCTGTGCTATTCCACATACACATTTGCTAATTAACTTGCTTAACATTTCCTAAAACTCTTATTCTCTTTTCTTATTTCCATGGAGGCAGTAGCCTTTCTAACAACAGTTACTGGCCTCAGCAATAAATTTTAACTTATTTTCTATTGTAAACACAGACCACATTTTTGTTACTAAGGTACTTATGTTATTAAACAAAAAATTCCCCAAACCCAAAAACCACACAAAACCCTAGAAGTAGCTGAAAACTCAGAATCCGCTGCTGAAATAGCAACAGACCACTCTAAAATATTGCCATTTTCCCTAGCCTACTAAAAGCTCTGCCCTATCTTGAGCACCCATGTAGTTTTCTACCACATTAATGTCCTCACCCCTCTGAAAATTTTTTGTGTCTTGAGCTGTGTAAGGGAATTCTGCGGACAGAATAAGAGTGGTCAGGAGAAGCAGCAGCCCTGCAGGTATCCTGATGAATCCTTTTAAATCGAATGCCTCTGGCTTTTGAAGAAGTGATTCATTGGCATATGTGGTCCCAATGCTTTCAGTATTCTCCTCAAAGACACTGGGCAATGGGCATGGGAATTTCTCAGCCCATTAGTGAGCAGTGAGATGTCAGGGTATGGTGCTGGGAGTGGGAGTTTAGTTCATCGTCCTGCAAGGAAGGCCCAGACAATTGGCACAACTGAAGCTTTAAAAAGGTGATATTCTTACCTGGACAATAATGGTAACTATTTCTAATAGCTCTTTAGAGAGCATATTACAGTCAAATCTTACTAGCACTGCAGACAGGAGAGGAAAATAAACCCAAAACCAAACAGCTGTGAGGGTTTTACATTGCCACAACACCCACCTGCAGAATTGTGTGCAAATGTTTTTCTAGTGTGCTGTGCCAGCGTGCTACTGACTGCATAGGTTAAGCTCAGGTTTTAAGAATTTGCCAGATTAGGTTCTCAGTTTAGGCAGACCACACTCGAGGTTGTTTTTCCAGTGTTTTATAGTAGCATGAGCCACAGCTCCTCAGCTCTGGCAACAGATTACCACACCTATAATTCTGATATAACTGATCTACCCAATGACAGCCTTGTCAGGAGCTTTCTGACAGCTCCAACATCTATGATGATGATTTCTGAATCAAACAGGGAAAGAAATAGAATTGCTTTTACTTTAGTAGGTAGCAGCAATCCTTCTTTGTCTACTGCGGAAGAAGGTTAAAAAACACAGGAGAGCAACAAAAAAAAAAACTAAAACAAATCACACAAAAAACAACCTCCACTCCCAAAACAAATAAATAAACAAATATACACCCAAATAAACAAGAAATGCAGAAGAAAGGAGGTTATTGACACATGAGGATCAGGGGGAAAAAAAGCAGCCCCCCCCCCCCACCCCGACACACACACACTCCTCTGAAAACTGCATTTTTCAAACTAACACATAAAATTTGCAAAAAAATAATATTTTCTTACTTTACATAGGATGGCACCCATGTATATTCCCTGTATTACATGATGTATGGGCATGGCAAGGAAGTAAATTATTATCCTACCTTTGGGGTCTTTGTTTTTATTTTCTCTTTAAATAAAGCCCCAACAACAGGCAAAAAGATTCAATCGAGGGAAATACTCAGAAAATATCAGAATGAGAAGAAAGCAGGGTTAACTATCCTTTCACATTTCTATTCACCTTTCCACCTGTGTGAGGATATACCACCCTGGCAAGCTTTGCACTGGTTTACTCTGAAGAATTTATGCCTTTGGTCAGAGTAAGTTAAACTAGTAGCAAGGCTAGATCTCAGCCTCACAACAAAAGCTATTCCTTCCATGCTTGTTGTGCTGCAAATTCACACACCTACACTCCTCCCCCCAGAAAACAAACAAAGAAGCAAAAATCTCAGTCTGATAAATCTTTTCATATGCTACTCTTATAAATGGATGCATATATTTTATGAGGAATTTAAATGTATTTCAAACAAGGCAGAAATAGAAGGGGGAAAAAAAAGTTTCTCACTTCAAAAAACCTTCAATAAGCTCATGTACACTGCTGTGGTATGCACTTTGCCAGTTACATTTCTGAAGGTTTTGAAAAATGTGACTGGGAGTTTTTAACAGCGCAGTGTTTGCAGTTAATCATCAGCAACTTAAAAAGACATTGACATCTGTTGTCTAGAGAGAAAAGGAAAAATGTAGGGGGAGAGTAGGCAGGGGGGGTTGAAAATTAAATCAGTTTGAATCCTCCTTAGTGTTACAGAGTCGATAGCAGGAAATTTGCTCTCAGAAAAATGTGGGGTTGTGACCCTGTGTGTTTCAAGACATCCTAATTTAGCTTGATCCTTCATGCTCTCTGCTCCTCCTACTTGTACCCTAGAGGCAGGTTTTTTCCTATTGAGAAAGAGATTAAGAGGAAAAGTGCTGAAAGAGGGAGGTAGAGAAAGAAAATAAAATGGGAATAAACTGGAACTGAAGTCCTAAAAGCTAAGAGATTATTAAAATTCAATCACTCTGCAGCAAAACTTATTTTTATGCAGGCACCGACGACTTCTTTGAACTGATGTTGAAAGGTAACATGAAAACTTTTTATTAGTGTCTGAGACCATTTTCTGAGGACACCAGAGAGAGCTGGTTTTGACATATACAAGTACTGCTCACACACTATATAATGAGTATACATCTACCAAGACACTTCATCTCAGTTTGGACCATACGAGTGAATCAACTTCCCAATTAAGTGGTAAACTGTGCAGGCTATGAGACAGCTGATGAATGGTAGCTCCCTAGCCATTAGTGAAGAAAAACAATGCTAATTTTTTTAGAAGACACTAAAAAATATTAATCAGCTGTTAATACAGCTCCAAACCCATTAACTATAGTTGTGTTGCTTATCCAAGTGGGGCATTCATGGTCACAAGTAGCTGACTTTCCAAGCAGAATGTACCATTATGTGGCTGAGCAGAAGCTCCCCAGCCCACAGAGCAAATAGAGCAAGGAGGGAGGTGGAAGAAATGGAGGTGGGTGCAACCTCAACTCTGCTTTCTCTTGCCAGTCACTGACTGCTCAGAGCAGCTCTCAGATCACATCCTCCATGCAGACCACGGGAACTCAGAGGAAACAGAAATCCACTGGAATTTCAAGGACCTCTTCAAGGCTGAGATGGAGATGAGATCCCACTCTTCACTCCCAAAAGCATACCAACAAAGATTTCCATGCAGAGCACCCAGCTTCTCATCTGTCTGTGCCTGGGCTCCATGACTGGTTCAGCTTATGTTCCTGCCTCTGTCCTTCCAGTTCCATCCCAAGAAAAGATCCAGGTGGACTAGACAGCTCATGTCCCACTTTAACAATGTGGCATGTCCCACAAGACGCACAAAGGCAGCAGGTCTCAGGACTCCAGCAGGTTTTATCTCCTACCAGGTTCAGACTGCACGTGCCACATTGACCTCCCAGCAGTGCTGGTGCACACTTGCACATTACCAGAGGAGATAAGAGGGGCTGGAGTAACACACCTGAGTCCAGGTTTCTAAGATCTGATCATAATGCATTTGTGGTATAACCTGAAACCCCACAAATTCATCAGTTGTCTTGCTATAGATGCTAAAGGTCTCTGCTTCAGGTTCATAAAAAGCATCAGCAATTGCATTGAAGTTACTTAACACATCACAATATTCACCTCAGAAAGTGTTCCAGAACAGGGAACGTCAACTTGTGAGCAAACACTGATAGCAATGTGTGTGGGGATCATCTTCTCAAGCTAATTGTATGCTAGATTGATAGAGATAAATTATAAAATAAGATGTCCTTGATTGACAGCTTTGCCATCTAGCGAGAGAAAAAAAATCAAAAGAGGGCAGTTTAGATCAAAGATTAAATTGCTCCTATTCATAGATTCCTAGATTTTAACATCAGAGAGCCAAAAAAAAAAAGAAAGAAAAAAACCAAAACCACACACATTTATCTAACCTCCCGCATAAAATGGGCAAAAAAAAAAAAATTTGTATTCTACCCATAACTGCTACATAACCATAAGCATAGTTTTAGAAATATATCCCATTTCAATTAATATTATTCAAGACAGGAAAAATCTGGTTCCTGCTTAAGTAATTTCAGTATTAAAAACATGCTCTTGAATTCAAGTCTGAATTTAACCAGGCAAGCCTCCTGCCATTAAAAGCTGATCTGCTTTAATCAAGAACCCTTGATGCATATTGAAGTGAAAGGACAAGAGAAAAAAAATCCCCCTTTTCCCATAGAAATGCAAAAATCATGCTATACCACCAACAGAGCTTTAGAGAAAATATTCTAATTTAGTGAACTGTAATCAATTCCAGTAATAACTTTTCAGTTTGAGAAGAAAACAAAATAATATTTGGAATATGAATTCTATACCAACTGGAAATTCATTTTATTGTATCTCTATAAAGATAAAAAAGTTTCCTGAATCTAAGAAATATAAGAGGTCCCTTCCAGTAGGGTTAAGTAAAAAATTGTTGTCTGCAACACATTGTAGTAAGTATCAGCTCTTGCCAGCACATGGCATATGGTGATCTTCCATTTTCTGAAAAAGAAAAATAGCCTTAAAGCTATTAGATACCACTTTTTTGCATCTGATGTAAAGAACTGATTTGAAAATTTAAAAATAAAACAACACATTTTTCTTGAACATTTTGAAGTGAGATTTCTCATCTGCTCTTGGCCAAAACAGTTTGCCAAACTTACAATTCATTTCAGTCAGCCTATCAGCAAGGCAATATATCATTTGAAAGGTTCACTTATCTGCAATGGCACTTAATCATAGTAGGCACATAATTTACAGTTAATGTACATTTTTATTTTCATGCAAAGAGTATACAACTGATTCTTATCTTACATCTTCAGCAGACACTGATATTTTTCATAAATATTCATCCTGCATGCTTATAAATATTTGATTAATATTAATTGTTTGTTTGTCTTAAACATAGGTTTTCCTTCAGTTGTCATGACAGGAAGGTATACAGAAAGGTGTTTGCATGGGAAAAAAGGTGGGGAAAAAAAGCTTTCAAAGAGGCAGAAGTAAAATGAGTGTCTAAGGCAACACATTGCTTCCTAGATTTTTGTTAGAACAAACACCTCTCTCCTTGTGAAAGCATTTTTGGGAATGATGCATATTTGTCCTGTATTGTTCTGCCCTTTGAAACTCCACTAGGAACTTAAGGATCTCTTGTCACAGCTACATCAAATTCAGTGAGCTCAGGATGTCACAGGCACATAGGTAATACTTAATTTTACTGGTGTAAGGAAACTTGGAGTAGGCTTCTTGTACCATCAGAAAGAGAGTAGGATAGAGAAGAGGATAGGATATCTGGGTAAAAGGATAAGAAAATAAGGCTTACTGCCCCTGAAATCAGTGAATCACTTATTTTTAATGTTGTAGTTCATTTGCACAACTAAAAGATATTCTTTGTTGAGTTCTGTGTGTGAGAAGGAACAAGGGACAAGATAGCAGGTCACTGAACCAAGTAAAAAGGCACCCAGTTCACAGAGCTGCCCAGCATCCAACAATCCAGAGGTGGTTGTCTTCCTTTCCCTGTATGTTGAAATACCACCATCCCAGGAAAAGATGAAAAGTACATGAAATTCACTGAACACCCTTTTGCAGACTAGGGTGCTGCTTTCTAACATCATTTATCATGTCAGGGGACCTAACTGCTTTCCAGTTACATTTCTATTCTTGGATAGCAGGAATTCATGGACATTCGGGAGCACACTGGAAAACTGGAGACAAGTGTCAGTTATCTGTGGATGTAGCTCTACACAGGCTACAGGTTCCCAGAAAATTACACTGGCCATCTCTAGGCATTAATTACACCCAGAGGAAATAGCTGATGCAGAAAGCCATGTGAGCAAAGAGGGTTTGGGCTTAGCCTTGTTATAAATGAGAATTTATTCAGCCAGATTAAAAATAAAAATAATTTTATTAGCAGTTAAATTCTATCTAGCTAGTACACGGAAAGAACAGAGCCGAGCCCGGGGTCGGCCCTGGGTGTGCAGCAAAGAAGTCAGCCTCAGCAGAGGTTTTCTCCTATGCCCACACACCTCCATCCTGGCCCAAGCGGTTTTTATAGGGAAAATTCCGCCTGAGGCCAAGATTTCAGCAATCAGTCTTTTCTTCTATTCAGAGTCTATAGGTTAATAAGATTTTCTTTTTTTGGTGATGAGGAGAAATAATTCAATGTCCGGAGTAGCTGAATTCTTGATGAGAGTTTATGGGAAGGCTGCATTCACATGGATCTGTCTGAGGATTTCCATGATATCCATCTCGGACGATCAGCACCAATGATCAACACCTGGAGCCCAGACATGGCCCATCTCCTGGCCAAGCCACATCCTTTTACTTGGAAATCAGTTTCCAATATACACCCAGTCTCACCTGCAAGGGTTGGGGGGACTCATACAACGGGCATAATCTAACAAGTATCTAATATTACATATTTCATACAAGGGATGGCGCAAATTTTATTTACTACACATAACAGCCTCAACACTTCAGCACCAACCTGCTCTATCCTAAGGGAGGTTTAGTGGGACCCCCAGAAAGCCACCAGCTCTGCTTACTGCCAGCTGAGGCTAGAACAAAATCTGGGGCCATAAAGCCCACCAAAGTCTTGGAATGGCCATGCCACTCTTTTCATCTCATGTTCCCCCCTCTCTGCAATCAGAATGAGCTGATTGCATAAAGCACAGCCCCAATAAATGGGCATAAAAGTTCTGCAAGAATCAGTTTGGTATGAAAACACATAGTAGCTCCAGGCTGGCCTCATGAAAAATCCCTCAAGCATCATCACATTATGTTCCCTATTGTTCATATTCCATGCATTTTTTTCTAATATATGAGTTTTCTCGGATCTCCATTACATAAAATAATGGTGTTGTCAGGATCACTGACAGCTGTGTTAGCATAAAAATAATATGGGATGCAGCTCCTTCATGTTTCTGGACTTGAGCCTGCTATTAACTATTGCAATTAAAAAGAAAGGTTCTCTCGTGGCAAAATGATCATTTAGCTGTCTACCATGAGGCTTCATGCACTTTCTTTTCAATATCTGGTACCAGACATTCTTCTGAAATTCAGAAGTAACATCCAGTATGGACATTTTAATAGAAATTTTAGAAGTAATCCAGTATCTTTCTATGGAGAAATTTAAGGGTTTTAAATCTGTCAGTTTGTTTGCTTTTAATCAAGTCAGAGAACAAATCAGTATCTCTGTTCCTTGTGTGTCTTCCACGTTAATTTACACAATATACCTATTATGTAAGATTTAGAAATTACTGGCTATAGACTAAACATGAATTTCCAATTCATTTTTGCTGCCAAAAATAAGTTAAGTTTTAGAGGACTGAAGCTACACGAGAACATCTAAAAGGTCAATTCAGGCCATATTTCTTCTATACCTTTGGTTGCTACAGATGCACTTGGAATATTTAGAGCACTTTGGGTCTCTCAAACTGAATATCTGCATTGCAAAGACAGGAAGAACTCAGCTAAAATAATGCCTGTGAGGAGAATATTAACAATTTTGTTTAGTTTTGAAACAGACAAAAGTAGTTGCCATGAGAACTTTTCAGTTTCATACAAAGAAAATTGTATTAGGATTGTAAAGTTAAATACTTAGAAGCTAGAAAATGGCAAAAGTAAGCTCACCTTTTCAACCTTCATTATGTTCTTCCATGAAAATGTTTTTAATTATATGAGAAGATGTGTTTTTTTCCCAAGAAAGTCCTTCCCTTATTCAGCCTGTAAGGTGAAAGGTGTTGTCTATATATGCAACTATTTAATCTGTTTTTATCCCAGCCATTCATGCTTCTGATACACTTTACAAGCACAAGGTTGAATACACAATATTTTAGTTCCAGTGAAAGGCTTACTAGATGTCTACACTGTAGTATTTAACAAAAGAAAAAACAAAACAAAACAAAACAAAAACCAAACAACAACAAAAAAAATAGAGTTCACAGTTTTCATACTTTTATCCTGGCACTCAATTTTAAAGGCAGTTGAAGTTCAGTGACATTCAGGTAAAATTCTTCACTAATACCATAATATCCTAGACCACCTGAACATTTACAACGCTTGGAAAAAAATATCACTGCAGTTGTCCATTGTTTAAAGGTTTTTGTGCTAGGAGGTTACATATGCAATGTTTATAACCTTTCAAAAGAATCAGTATATTTATGTCTAAAAGTCCTGCAGATTAACAAACAATTTCTTATTCACGGCCCATTTGATTGTCTTCATGGGGAGCTCATGTAAAATAAGTGTTGGTTTACCCTTATATTCAGTCCCCTAAAATCAGTAGAGATAAGGCAGAATGATATCAACAATCTGCATAACAATAAAAAAGCAAATATTTTGTTCACATCTAACAGATGAAACATGAGTCATATTGCCTGGAGTGGCATGAGTGGAAAATGCGATTACAAACACAGAAGTGAAAGGGAAAGAGAACAGCAAGAGTAGATTCTGGTTTACAGCTATTAAAGTGCATGAATATTACTAGAATTACTGCACTTCAGAAATTCTGGCTTGTGCCTCTGAGATTCCAAAGCCCTCAAACAGCAGTAAACTGAATATTGGATATAAAGACACATGCATAATATTTCCACCTCAAACTGAACAAACAAGAGAAAATTTTCATAATACCTGAGAGAAATTATATTTATAAACTTGGTGCTTACCTACTTCAACAAAAAAAATATAAAAGTTGTGGGATTGTGTTTGTTTGGTTGGGTTTTTTTCACTTTTGCAAATAGCAAAACAAAGCTAAGGGCTTCCAAATTATGATCTATCTGTTTTTAGATAGCAGTGAGTTCAGCCTTGCGTGGATCAATGGTTTGATGTATTATAAAAGAGCAATCTTTCTGGGGAACATAGATACATGTTTGAATTTCCAAACGCACAGAAAAGCTCACAATGGTTCAATGTATGTATTTGTCTAATTGCAGATATCATCAAGGCTAGCTGATTCCCTTCTGTCAATATTCCCATTTTACCTAGAAAGATACTACACATATCTCCACCCTTTTCTTTCAGCAAATTAATCTCCCAAGACCTCTTATTTGCCATTTCTGCTCAGGAAAAAGGACAAAACCCTCTTGCTATCTCCTGCTGGTGAAGAGCCAGTAACAGCTCATTAACATCTGTCTTAGTTTAAAGCAGAGTCCAGGCTGCAGGAATGTGTTCAAGTAAACCACCAGCACGATGACCCCCAGATGACCACGGAGACAGAGGGAAGTGCTGTACGGTGCAGTGTATACAAAGTAAAATGTTTTCCTTAGATATCCTAATAGGAGACCAGAGTTCCTCACAGGCAGCTTGAAAATTGCCTTCTGTATCACAAATATTACCTTTCCCTGAAAGGAAAATACATCAATTTTATGCAGCTGGAAAAGCAGTTAAGTAAACCAAGGAATCTAGTAAAAAAATATTGGGTTTAGGTCCTCCTTTCTTACTCCTTCTTTCCTCTCCAGTACTAAAGCTTTTTTTGCCATAGTCCAAAATAATATGTTTGTCAAATGGTCATTAAATTCAATTAAGCAATTCTAATCTTATAAAAATTCTTTATTGCTACCGATCTGATGACTCTGCTAAAATTACTGTAACACTCTGTGGTTCACTTTGAAAACATATTATTGATTGGATGCTTATTTTGCCATTTAGGTACAAAACCCCACCACAGTCAATATCCCAGTCTCAGTGAGGTCAGTTCTTAGACTCATTGTCTTGTCAAGGGGGAGAAATATGAGTTAAGTGCAGTCCTCTGTGCTGTGTGTCACTTAAACAAGAGTATGGAAATGCAACTGAAGAAAAACTAGTTATTCCCCAAAATGGCCAAGGTTTTTGACCTTGAGATGGCACAGCTGCAGCCATAATGTTCCTGTATAAGAAAAAATAACATTTTTTTCAAATATTTTAAGATCTACTTAGGAGCAAGGAAAATACAGGATTTCAGGAAGAAAAACCTACACCTGATTTTTCTCACAGGTCGTACTGCTCTACCATGATGTGAACTGTGAGTGAGTTGCAGCAATCTAAGCACATACTGCCTGTCAGCTGGGCAGTGGTGACTCTCCATGGGTAGGTTTTCAGCCTGCTCCAAGACTGAGATTAAATTTGGTTGTTTACATGGCTGCAAAAGCTGATTTGTGAATACCTTGTCTACTTGCCATATCCTAGCCGCTAGTACAAGCAATTTGGCTTGCTCTGCACATTGTCTGCAAAGGAAAATTGTTTTGATTGAATGTAGATGATTTTTTTAAACTAAATATTTTTTACTCTTTTAATACCACAAGGTTACATATGTGGCTATAGCAAACTACAGGTGCTTTGTTGCTATGAAGAGTTATTTACTTTCATAAAGAAGATCTACTCTGCTTTTATAAAAAGACAACAGCAGTTGCAACAAAGAAAGCAGGGCCATTCCCTGAAAAATATATTACTATATATGAATGCTTCTCAAATTTTGCTTATTAAGAAAAAAAAAAACAAACCCAGGAGAAAAAAACATTCTCTCCTTCTCATTAAGTATCATAAACAGTATAGGAGGGGGTTGCTGTAAAGCACCCCCCACCCTTGCTGTTTTCAGGCAGAATAAGTCAGAAATTATTATTTGGTTAGTATAATTTTTCATCCTCCATTGAACAACTTACATGACCTTTAGTGTACATTTTAAAGCTCAGTTGCCTATTCATTAGGTTGACAAACTTGTCAAAGCCCTGCAGAACTATGTCAATTATGTCAAAAATGCTTACAGGTGCTACAATATGTGTCAGCACTCAGCTGACTCCTGTCAGCTATTGCTGAAATGACAAGAAACCCTTCTGGGGACAAAAGGAAGCAGAGGGAAAGGAGAGAATCCCACTCATTTTATTGACACTGGTCACTCACAGTAGTGAGGGTAGTTGCAATTCCCTCTTTTACTGGAATCTGCAGCATTGTTCTTTAATGAAATGAGTAATTAGCTGCCTCTCAAAAAAGAACTTCATGATGATGATTGACAGCCATTTAAACATGATCCAGAATGCGTCCAGGCGGCCAGGAAGGCCAATGGCACTGTGACCTGTATCAGCAATAGTGTGGTCAGCAGAACCAGGACAGTGATAATTTCCTGTACCCAGCACTGGTGAGGCCACACCTCAAACCCTGTGTCCAGCTCTGGGCCCCTCACTACAAGAAGGACATTGAGGTGCTGGAGCACGTCCAGAGAAGGCAGCAGAGCTGGGGAAGGGTCAGGAGCACAAGTCTGATGAGAAGCGGCTGAGGGAGCTGGGGGTGTTTAGCCTGGAGAAAAGGAGGGTCAGGGGAGACCTTATTGCCCTCTACCCCAAACTGAAAGGAGATTATGGTGAGGTGAGGGTCAGTCTCTTCGCCCTGGTAACAAGTGATAGAACAAGAGGAAATGGCCTCAAGTAGTGCCAGCAGAGGTTCAGTTTGGAAATTAGGAAAAAATTCTCCACTGAAAGGGTGGTCAAGCATGGAAACAGGCTGCCAGGGAAGTGGTAGGATCATTGCCCCTGGAAATGTTCAGAAAGTGTGTGAATATGGCATTCAGGGACATGGTTTAGTGAGGAACATGACAGTGCTTGATTAAATGGAACGCACTGACTTAAGAGTCATTTTCCAATTTTCACAATTCTATATCAAGAAACTAATATTTCATGATGTTTTACTGTAGCTTTCTGAGCAATATATTTTTTAAAAACCCCAGTAAACCAACCAACCAAAACAAATCACTGTGGCTAAGATAAAAATTGATTAAAAGTACTAATATACTCAGAAATTTTCTTAAAAATTCTTTTCCCGCTTTGTAGCTAGCAATATTCTGCAATCAAGTTCCTGAAAATCATCAAATACATGTATATTGCTGTGTAGATAGAAATCTACAAACTGTAAAAGTTTCCCTCTGCTCTCATTCATTTGCTGATTAGTTATTTCTCTCAATTTAAACCATCCATAAAGAATGCAGGGAAATAAACAGTATCTCAAGGAGAAAGAGCAGACGCAAACAAAACAGTTTA
Source organism: Lonchura striata (assembly GCF_050655825.1). Lineage (NCBI taxonomy): Eukaryota > Metazoa > Chordata > Aves > Passeriformes > Estrildidae > Lonchura > Lonchura striata. The sequence goes on from NC_140704.1 coordinate 59,276,949, forward strand.
TGTTGGACAGTAGGTAGCAGTGCTAATTCTCCTTGCCTATTTAGACTGCCCTGAACTATTACCTAACTAAACATTCCTGTTTTCTTTCTCCATAAAACCTTTCCAGTAAATGACAGACCGTGCTTTACAGGCCAATCTGGTGACAGCAGAGAGTTTATAATGTCACTGGCAGAAAAAAGTTACTAGATGAATTACCCTAGAAATTTCAGATTAAATAGAAAAACAGAAGCTGCTATGTATTAACCTTTTTTTTTTTTTAGTTTCCTATAACATTTTCTCCAGAAGGTGGCTTGTTCCTTTCTGTCTCATTCAGCTCACTAGAACACCTAGTAGGGATGAGGGCTCCACTGGGCTTGATATACAATGAATACGATACACAACAGCAAGCAGCAAAGTACATCCAGAGACCTAAGACTTAAAAACTAATTATATAGCAGGGACAAGCTGAGATAGGGAACACAGCAGGAAACAAGCAGTTTGCCAGAGTTTCCTTGGCATGATGTTCCTTTCCTCTTTTACAACAGCAGAAAAAAAAAAAAATGAAAAAAAAATCAGCATACTGTTTGCATTTTTCACCCACAGGTCTCAAGGAGCTTTACAGACACCATTGCTATTCCCAGCTTTTGTATGTTGGGAAAAGAAAGTATGTGACTTGTCTGAGGACTCACAGCGACATGATGGCAGACTCAGGAGCGTTGCATATTGCACCAAGTAGCCTTCATATTGCTTTCCCTTTGTTGTATTTTGGTGGTTTGGGGTTTTTTTCATAAATAAGAAACTATTACTTTCACCTTCTCTCACTCAGTTGTTGCCTTTGCTTTGAGGTGCAGACCAAAGGACAGCAGATCCTATCCCCAGTTCTATTGCATAAAGGGGCTCTAAACTAACAAGAACACAAAAGAGACTCCTTCCACACAGAGGTGCTATAAACATAGCAGCCTGGCTGTATCTCCCTCCTTTTGAGAAAAGGAGCTGGCTTATGTCCTAAATTTCCTCATGAGGGCCAAATACTACTGTCACAATAAGTGTATATATCAAACTAGTAAGTTTTCATGGAATGGATAAGAAAACTGTGTCTGGAAAACCTAGCAACTATACACACTTCTGGATCTCACATGCAACTACTTTAACATCATACCTAAGTAGGGCTGCAAGCACCCTGTAAAATACTTCTCATTCACCTCAGCATAGGACTTTGAATAGAAAAATAAAAGCCAACTGGGTTCAGAGAGAGATATCTTAAAGCTCCAGTGTTTTGAGATAAAATGTGTTTTCTCTAGATATTTGCAAAAGGAAGTTTAAGAAGGGGTTGTAATCTAGTCTCTCCCCAATTTTTGAAATACTTCAGGAGAGTTTTGATTCATTTATATCTATGTAGTGAAAAATGAGTGCTGAAGCAGGAACCTCGTTTACACTGAGTGCCCTGAGGGTTTACCCCTCTGATCATGCAAAGGCATACAAAGGCAGGCAACAAGCCACCCTTTCCAAGTATCAGAGCTGGGCATTAGCAGAAACACAAATGTCTGCAATAGCACTGTGTGCACAGCAAATGATAAATGCTGACAGTTCAATGAATGGCATCGAGAGCAAGGAGCTAAATGATGCGCTTGGCAGCTGAAGGGTAGTCATGACAGTCATTAAAAATGAAAAATTACTACCTTAGTACATTGTATCTTCACAAGAAAGTACTTGCCTTTGTCTCTGTTGAGACTTAAAAAATCTACTGGAACAAACAGCTAAGAGGGGAAGCCACACAACACTGAGGAGTGGTATCCTGAGTGGTTCAATCATAACTGAGTAGTGATGCATGCCCAAATGAGGCATTAAAAACCAGATTGAGATTTTTTTTTACTAGAAAGCCTTCCATCTCATTTTTACAATGCTATTTTTGCACTAGAAAGAAGCAAAAAAATTAGTTGGAGCTGCCCAACTCCATATTTTGATTTTCAGTCACAATGTAGTTTGTATGGAGGATCACTCTATTCCTGCAGCAATTCCACCACACCCAGTACTTCAAATATTTTATAGTAACTGCTTGGAGTAAAGAAGCAACAAGTTCCAAAACTTCCTGCTGACTCGTCTTCATGTGTATACATATTTCAGCTGTGTACTCGGGACTCTCAGATGGGTTGGTATGGGTCTTTCTCAATCGTTCTACTGGTAGCTTTCTACTTTGCCTAAAAAAGTTATACAAACATTAGGTCAGTGAAATATAGCACCACAGATTGCCTCTGTAAAGCAGTATTAAATTTTCAGTCCTTGCTTTAAGCAGGTTTAAAAGATTATGTCAAACACAACAGCTAAGAAAAAGACTGAGAAACCTATAGTTCAGTGCACTCATGGGGCTGATGAATGGAGCACTTTGCTCTGCTCCAGATATTTTTGGGATAGTTTCATGATGGAAGGAACATGCAGATTACAGCAGAACAGTAGCAGCTGGTGAAATAAAGGAAAGCAGGCACATGTATGTTCCATATTATCAAGTGTTCTGACCACTCAGAAGCAAATCTCTATGTTACTGTGAAATCACAGTGATGGAAAATTTTAGATAGATTAAAAGTTAAGTTTTTCACATCTCCAAGTGTGTCAGAGAACAAACATGGATTCAGAGAATTTCAACCTATGAATTTAGGCTGTATTGATAAGTACATTGTGGAGGATATGTGGTGTCAAAGTCCTTTTATGTATCTAATCTTATGTCTTCTATCCAGCTATTGATTTACCTAGACCTACCCCTGAGTAAAAGTACTACTCTAGGTAAGATTATTATAATTTGACCTTTAAAGACAATTTCAGAACATCCTAGTTAATTTGATTTTATAAGTGACATTAACACCTATCACATGTTACAGATGCTCTTAGAAAATATTGAAACGAACAGTAGATGCATAAAAAGAGCCAACAGAGCACCTAGTGCACCTTAAAATATAACTACCTCACAAAAATATCTTCAGTCATATTAACATCCATAAAAGAAAAAGACAGTGCTATGAAGTCCTTTTCTTCTAATGTATATGCTTCCCAAAGTGTTGTGAGAGAAGGCCTGGGAGCAGATCCTCTGAAGGTCCTTGGCAGTATTTATAGACCAGTAAAACCAATGTGTTCCAGAAACCAGTGTCCTCCTCTGTCTATCTCTTGGGCAAAGACCAGATCTGAACAAAAGGTCAGCAGAAGCCTCCCTTTCTTGTTAGTCTTAATAAAGCCCAATCAAAACACAAAATATCTCGTCCTTTACAAATGAGACTAAAATGAATTAATGAATTTCACCTGTAGTAAGAGGTCCTGTTAATAAGCCTATTTGAAACTCACATGAAGAGCGCAAGGAACTAGGGCTGCAGGTAATCCAAGTCTTAGGAAATCAAGGTTTTGACAAATATAAAAATTCCAAATCTCAGAAACAACACACTGCATTTTCAATATAATAGTGCCAGTCCTAGGCAGATTTTTTTCAAAGTAATATTTTCATTTGCAGTTTTCCAAGTTCATCTAGCTTCTGATAGAGTTATATTTGACTCAATATCTGCTTATCAGGTTTCAGTGTTTTATTATTAAAACATGTATCTATTTACTGCTAAATGTTTGCCTCAAGTTAGAAGTTTTCTATGTTTTACCACATTTGAAAATATTAATATGGATACACTGTACACATTTATTTGAAAGTAAAAACTTTCAGAAGTTTTTACAAAAAGGATCAGAGAAGGAAGGAAACAAACATATTCATGAACAATAATCTAAACCAAATAAAAGGCTAACATGTCTTCTTCACCTGAGGTTGACAAATGTATTTTAAGATCACGGTCTCCTACAAATTATACACAAATTTTAGAAAACAGTTGTCTTAGTTCCTTCCTCCTAAGGTACAGCTACTAGAAAGGATTGTTTCACTAGCATTAAGTATTGTTGCACTAGCAGTGAATTTTTTTCCAATATAAATTATAAAATAACTTAATTTGAAGTCCGCTTTGTCAGATCATTTCTGTAAGACAAATGAGAAGAAATTCAGAGTATCTTGATGTTAATTCAGAATTTGGGCCCTCTTCCAAAGTTCACCTGAGCACATGCAAATTAATTTATTTGGTATGCCATCAGACAGATGTGAAAGCGACCATGCTGATGTGTCATTACATAACTGCAGGACTTTAATTTCTTTTCTTTCTTCCTCCTCTTACTCATCATCAGTTCTGAATGATGCTAAATTAGGTTCAACCTGAATATATGGATTTGCAATTCTTTTACATTCAAACAAGTTGGAAAATTATTGATTTGAGCCATGACTGTTCTGGCTTATCACATTCTTTTATAATAGTGCTTACCACTATTAACCTGGTATTAATATATTTTTATTGCAAGTTTCTCATTTTCCTTGCTCTGTAACCAATGTTATTGTCTTATTTTCTTTCTTCACAGACTGCAGTGAATTCAGAAGAGTCTGACACTCTTCTATATGTTTGGAGGTTCCTCTCCCCCTTCTAAACAATCACCAACCTTGCAGTTCTACACGAATTTCCTGTGCTTTCTATACTTTGTCAACAAACTTCCTGCAAGACAGTAGGCACCCTTTTAAATTGAGTAATTCTCATCAAATTTGCATCAGCACAATCTACTAGCCCTTTGACTACCTTTATATAGTACTTGCTACAGATTTAGGATTCAAGAAATTCCCCTTTACTCCTCTGCCTGGAAGAACATCCATATGTGTTCCAGGAGGTGTGAGGTAAATGCTACCTTTACCTGTCTCTTGATTCTACCCTGTCAGGGACTGATTATTTCATCCTTACAAAAGAAAACTCTGTGGGAGTTTGTGCCGCTTAAGCACAGCAGGAAGAGACCTATAAAGACATAATGACAGAGAAGAATATTTGTCCTTTGCATTATCAATCCTACTGTGTGACAAAGGCAGGTAGATCCTTCTACCTCAGGGATAAGAAGAAGGCATGGGAAAAGATGACCATTTTCTTCTTTTGCTCGTAGTTATCCTTTCACTGTATAGCTCTCCTACCTACTGCGATTTTTATCTTCCCTCACATTCAAAGTTCGTTCGGTCCAAGTATTTGTGCACTTTTCCTTTCCACAAAATCTTCTTTGTCCACGTTTGGAAAAAGCACACACGAGAGGACTAAGCTTGCAAAATACAAAGCAAGAGTTCCACTCAGCAAGCTTCTTTTTTTTTTTTTTTTTTTTTTAACTAAAATTAACTTCCCTTAAGAAAAAGGGAAATGTATTGTTCTTTGCAGCCAAGGTGAATGTATGCTTCTTATCAGGACTGAAATAAATACACCAGAGAAGCTGATAAAAAGCATTTTCAACTTTGTGAGCAGGAAATATTGCAGCAGTATGAAACAACTTTCAAAAACTTCATGTAACTTTAGGGAAAAAGGAAATTAGAAAAATGGGACAGAACTCACAAAACATAGTGGAAAAATTTTATTTTAAAAGTGGCCAAAAGACTCAAATATTGGAAAAAGATTTTCCCAGAAACTTTTTAAAAATCTGGTTTTGACTATACCAGAATAAAAGAAAACTCCAAGCACAATCCAGTGTCACGCAGAAGAGAAATAACACATTCCATTACTTACAAAAAAAAAAAAAAAAAGGAAGTGAAATCCTTTGGATTTCTGTCAACACTTTAAATGTCTCTCATGTGATGACCAAATTCACTAGTACACATCCTTAATTGAATCTGAGAGAACAGTGATGACAGAAATGCTGATGTCGAAAAGCAGAGGATTTCACCCCAAATTTATTTGCATTAGAGTCCCATTATGAACATGACAGCAGTGTTTTAACAACAAGTGATTTTTTGTTTAAATTGAGAAAGTTCTATATTTTTTTTGCCACAGAACAGGTTCTATAAAAGGCTATATACCCTAATTAAATGTCACAGAGGAGGGTAATCCATTCTGCCTCTGTTGGTAGTGAAATGGTCTACCAATGCCACAATATAATTTGCATCACTATCATTATTGCTTGTAAGCAAGTTCTGTGATCTTGAGATATAATTAATGTAGATAGAGTTGCATACACATAAGACAGGATTAGCTCTTTTCAAGATGTCTTTGATCCTACTTATAATTAAACCCCACACCCCCAAATATAGGCTAGAACAGCTTTTCAGGAACACTTGCATAAAGGTCTGTAACTCTGTTGTACATTTCCGCCACAGTTTCCAGAAGACAAATTATCTCATTTCTCACATTTTGAAATCAATGATGTTTGTGAACAGCTTATGCTAAAATTTTGGGCATTGTTTCACAAAGCCAATTAGAATAGTAAAATAAGATTACACACTCCTTTTAGGTCACTGCAGTGATTTTTCACTTATTCCAGCATGTCACGCATCTGTGGTAGCTCTTAATCTATCTTTAGTGTAATTTTTTTGACAGTTTGCTGCAAATGTTTCATTCTGACTTTCATTCTCCTTTGTTGTCTGCTTTCACCCCCACTGATTGCTTGGCTGTGACAGCAATGACAACTGATCATGTCTGATATGGGTGAAAGTGGCTGAAGTGTGTCCCAAGTCATTGCTAGGGAAGCTTTTACATTTGCTTTTACATGTGAAAGTTTTTTTCATTTTTCTTGAAAAACATATGTTTTTGTCATATTTTGATATTCCTGATGTTATAAAGCTCTTTGTTTTATGCTATAGGATAGCAAGGCAGTGTGTAAATAAATGTACTTCACTCACAAATTAATATGCATACCGCATTGCTACAATACACAAGTTCTTAATGGAAAATAGCCAGATGAGGTTCCTAAGGTCACCTGGAGAGTTGAAAACATACACAGTGAAAAGAATATGACCACATAGGCAGCTTTTGAGGGCTGCTTTGGCTGTACATTACTTTGCATCTCTATTCGTAGGTGTAATTCACCTGAGATAGGCTTCCTGGAAATGTAAATCCAGAGTTACAGAAAAGAGATGCTCATTAAGACAAATAATATGCACAAAATCTCTGCCTGCCAGAGTATTCTGACATTAACAACATCCTCCACACAGGCAGAAAGAGCATTTTTCATTGTTTCAGGTTTTTCTGTGGATTAAATGCAGTCCGCAGAGATACCATGACTGTATCTGCATCTCCTATCTAGTAAAGAGCCTCAAACCTGGGCTTATGTGGACTTAAAAAATGTGGCAGCCTTTTTGCTAATCTATTTAGGAAGAATATACCCTCTGCTATGGAACAATATTTCCAAAGGCATTTCAATTAACTTTTATTATAGATGTTATCAAATATATGAAATAAAAAAAGCCTGCGCTATAGCTGTCACCAGAAGGGTCTTCACACTCTCAGGTACAAAACCTTTGTTTGTTTTCTTAGTGCTCATACTGCAAAGTGCACAGGCTCCTCCGTGCCAGACTAAACGGTCCTTGCTTGATAACTTGAATGAGCATAAAACCACCAGGAGCACATAGCACTTGACAGATGCACAGAACAAACTGCTGGGTCTGACACAGTGCAGTCATCCAGCTTGCTGGCTGGAAGTTCTGCTTTGCAAATACAAGAGAACTGATCACAGCTCTGGAGGCGTTGGGGTCGTTTTGTATTGTGCCACAGCCTTTTGTCTCTTCTGCTGCTGATATCTGTGGCAAGAAATGCCACTGAGACAAGAACAGTTATGCTAGAGCCAGTTGTTGCTGTTAGCTAATTAGATCCTCATTCTGCCTGTTAAATTAGATCCTCATTCTGTTTGTTTTCATTAAATTAGATATTCTCTTCTGTACAGTATCCACTAAATTATGTAGAAACGCAGTGTTTATGCACCCACAGAGGAGGATCAGAACACATCATCTGCTCTGAAGCAATGGAGTAAGAAGGCAGCAAGGTGGGAAAAACTGACTTGGTCCCTCCCTTTCCCACATGTCTACAGTCCTACCAAAACCACAGCAATGTCTCACATATCAATACAACTGTAGCCCTCAATATTCCTTGTACACAAGAACAGACTAAGATCCATCAGCCACCAATTAATTCCTCTCTCATCCTACAGCCTGGACATGAAATGCAACTGACAGTAATACAATTTCTGCAGCCTTCTCTTGCCAAAATTATTTTATTCTGGCTTTGATGCCAGTTTTAGGATTTAGTCTGTTTTACCACTATACAGAGTTTTGAGAATTCCTATTGTATGTTAGATATTGTCTAATAAATTGTCTGAAAAACCAAAGAAATGAATCCATATTTAAAACCTACAGCAAATTAGATTCAGATACATGCAAATAATGTCATGAAGATTTCTAGGAGTATATTTCTAGGAGTATAAAACAACTCTTATTTATTCTAACAATTACATTTTCTGGACATTCTGATTAATGTATGTGATTTCAAGCTATGCGACTTTAATTTTCAACAAATAAAAAACCAAGGAAAAAACCCAAAATAATGCAATCAGCAACTACTAATTAAGGACAGATTTTACAACTGCATGAAATAAGGAGAAAGTGAGAGAAAGTTGTTTGATTTCTTAGGATTGTTCAACTTTAAAGTACCTTATGCTCAAAACCAACAAACCATTTTTCCTTTGAAAGTGGAAAAGTTACTGGCTATTTTGGCTCTATTTTCCCTTGTCAGGAGGTACAATTTGATTACTGACATGTCCTAGCTTGAGTCAATAAGTGTGCTGACAGTAAAGTCTTTAGAAACACCAGACTTACAAGGAGACATACTCAGTACTATTGTTTACTGACTAAGAGCAACCCTGAAGAAGCTTTCAGAAAGGGAAAATTCTTGGGGACAACTTCAGCTTATTTTTTAATACTGTAAAAATCACTCTGAGTTTTGCATTAATTACACCAGGAATTTCTAATCTAAGTAAAAGAAATGCAATAGAATTTGTAGACACTTTAAACCAAGGAGTGCACTTACATCCATGTATATTTGTTTGCATAATGAAAAATGGTTTTCCCTGGAGGCAGTGGCTGAAAAAACCTAGCAATTGGTTTCTTGTAGTGCCTGTGGAGTCTGACTAATCTCAGATAATTTTTCAAATTGTAGATCATGATGCCTGCTAAGAGAGAGACTTTGAAATACATCTTCCTACTCATATTTCTAAATGTAAAACTTTTTTAAGTGATTACCAGTTTGACTGCATAAAAAATTAACATAAATGACAATTATTAGTATTTTCAAATTACTCAATGTTTTCTGCACAGTGTATTATATAATCAGTTTTAGTTATCTCATGTTTTCCTGTGTTTCTGCACTCTTTCCTCTATGGCTTTATCCTCTAAGTAGGTGACAGATGGATTTTCACCAAAACAAGACAAGAAGCAACCATCAGAGACAGCTTGTCTTAAGCAAACTGCAAGAAAATCTGCTGCTGTAGGACTGAGACACGCACAGCTGTTGTGACAGAAGAGCCATACTGCATCACATGACTGAGCTCCACGGTTGAATCCTGCTTCTCTACTGCTTGGTGTCTTGCTCTGTTATTAAAAAATGTCCACAGTGAATGCAAACATGATTCAAAGTGCCACCTGCTCTGGAAAACTCCCCTCAAGGCTGGGGTTGACCATGGCCACCTTGGAAGTAGTGCTTAGCACCACAACAATCTGTTTTGCATAGATGGGCACTGCATACCTGTAAAGAAGTATCACAGGGGAGGGTACAGCAACCCTTGAATATGCCAAAATCTTTCTCATAGCATCTCAGATGTCTCAAATGCTCAGAAAACATTGCTCTGTTTTCCTGAGCAATACTGCTGGGTAGGTTACCAGAAGCAATAATACAAGGATTTGCATTTACTGCGTGATTTTATGCATTTCTTTTGTATGATTTTGGACAGTATTTTTTCTCTAGATGTCACTAGATTAATTTAAGAGAACAGTACCTATTCCATTGAAATCTGCTGAGATAAAGCAATTATGTAATGTGGAAGTTCTGCAAACCTGATCCATATATTGCAGACCCATAATTTGTGCTTTACATACCTGAATTGGTTTTCATGCTTCAAGATCCAGCCTATTTTATTTGGCTTCTGGTTAACACATTTAACAGGGATAACTGGAAGCTAGAAGTGCATGCATTTCAACTTCTTTCAAGTTTCATGAACATAAAATTAGGAATATGCCCAAAAGAGCTGCATATATCACTTTTATGTCACAACATTTGCTGTTTTCAAAGCAAATTTGCTCTTTAGTAAAATGTGAGCATGATGACATAGAATTAGACTGCTGTAAATGCTTCCCAAATGTACTGGGTCACCAGAATAAACATGTCCACTTGTTTATACTTTGCTCAGCTGAATACAGGCTGCTCAGGTTTTTTACCCTGCAAAGTGCTTTATTTTCAGATATTTCACCTCCAAACCCAGACAGGAAGGAAGGAGGCCCAGAAGAGCCAAAGTTGTGAGATCTATCCCTCTCCAAAGGACATGATCAAGTGCAGAAGTATTTTGCACTTGGAAGATGAAAGGATGCTGTAAGCTGGACATACACAAAGTTGTGATGGCCTAAAGCTGCTGGAGGAAGTCAGCAAGGTAACTGTGGGCAACTAGAAATAAATACCAGCTAAAAGAATAACTGACTTGAGACCAAAATAGCTGCAGAAATAGATCTTCTATGTAATCAATCAATGCAAAACACTAGTCTTCATCAGTATGGGATGTCATTCATATAGTAGTCATAGAGGAAGTACTGGGAGCTCTATGAACTCCAAAATTCTGCTGATGGCTTGACAGTCTGTTACTCCTACAAACAAACTACTCCAGCTAAAGACACACTGTGACTGCCATCTCTTATGGAATTAAAAGTGCTTTCCACTGCCAGTTTAAGAAAGGTCTTGATAGATGTTATTACTAAATCCCTGAAATAATAGCAATGCAAAACCTGGGGAAAATTTACAATTAACTCTTGATGTTTCCAATATACTGGTTTCTTAACTTCATCTGAACAATTCCTGAAAATATAGCTGAAAATTTACAGATTTCCATAGTTATTCCAAATGTTGTCCTGTTGCACCGATCAGCAAAGAGATATTTGGACTGAACTTTTCATAAATATTACATTAAATTATACATCTTTGCATTTCACCAATAGAGGAAAGCACCTTTTAAAAGCAATATAATGTTCATGCACCAAAACTGCATTTAATAATTTCTGCTGTATTGTTTTGGTTCATTAGAATTCATACTGTTGTCTGCCACCTCATTTGTTTCAGTGTTTTCTTTAAATTTGCCTTGCTGAAATAGTTTCACACTGTGCTTGCTCCGCTCATCTGTTCTTTCTATCTGACTAATGTTTTTACTGTATGTTTATATTTTATATATTTATGTAGATTCTGTGCTGACTTATGCACATCTCTATACATAGTTATCATTTGGGGCAAAATCACGCAGCCCAAATTCAATCTTGTGGGTGTTCTTTCATAAGAATAACAGTCAGGTATCCTTTTGTCACAAGAACTGCTTATTGATGATATGTAAAAGTCTTTCTTCTTCCCCAGAAGTTTAATTGCTTATTTTTAAACTTCCTATGCAGAGCTTGACCCAAAGCTAAAATTAAATTCATCCTCCACTTAAGTGCCTGTCAGACGAGTCCTAGAGATTCAGGCCCTTAAGACACAAAGGTCTGATTTGCAAGAAATTTTTTTTGACACTTACACAAAGCAGAGTACTTACGCTTGTTTAGCCCTAATGGAACAGTTACTGGGCTGCTCAGTTTCAATCAGGAGGTGTTGTCTTGCAGTCTCTAGCAATGCCATAGATAAGAACTTATGCTGTGTACATCTGGGGCACATGATAATTTATCTAGCAAAAGATGTTTACTTTGCACAGTTCAGTGCTATCAGGATATTCTTACCACCTACAGTGATACTCTTTCTTGCTCTTCATGGAGCAAAGTGCTATAAGAAAGAAAAAGATAAGGCTTTTCTAACTTATACAAACATCTAGATCCTGCCATTCGTTTACAGCTGGCTTGTATTGCTTTGCAGGAAAAATGTGGAAGAGAAAAAGGCTTAGGTGATGAATATTCTCCAAGATCATGGAAATCCCTCAGTAGCACTGACAGAGCATATTGGCTACTTCACCACCCTTTGGCTACCTATTTCTACAGTTAATGACAAGAAGGGTATTGATGGCAAAAGGGTCTAGAAAGGGATGTCACATTCTATCCCTTTAGCTCAGACTCTTAAGTAATATGCAAGAAATCAAATTTCCAGTCTTCACAATAAGAGCTTTTATATCAACTATGAAAAGCAAGCATCGTATCTTTCAGATAGTCAGCCTTGATTGACCAAGGGTATTGAAAATTTAAAAAGTAGTCTACCCATCTGCATCCCACTGTTCTGAACTGGCTCATAGTAAAAGAATTGTATGTGAGTCTAACTCTTGAGAAGTACATTTAAGATAGCTATATTTAAGATAGCTATCAGTTAGTATCAGTAAGAAAATTAGGAAATTAAATTAAACAAATGTTAATCTAGCCTAAGGGGAGAACTATTATGAATCTTTGTGCAAATCAGTTGTTTCCAAATAAACTGAACTCTGTCCTAGAATACTTTGAGCATAATAATTTCAGGACATTTCATAGTGTCTGCCCTCCCTTGCCCAGGCTCTCCCCAGGGCTCTCACCCACCCACGCAGCCACAGCTGAGGGGCTCAGCCGTGCCCTGAACTGGGGCCACTGGAGCTGTCAGGAACAAGCACCTGCTCTCAACACAGAGGCATGAAATAAGCTCTAAAACTGTGAAAGATAACAAGAGCTCATGTAATAGCCAACATGCATTTGTCAAGACTGTATCACATCAAACAAATCTCATTTTGTTATATAATGGGCAACTATGCTTGCAAATAAGGGAGAAACAGCAAGTGTCATATGTTGCCATCATTTAGACTCTTCACAGAAATTCTGTGACATCCGCAGAGCCAAGCTATGAAAACATGGGAGACTTACTAGATAAAGCCTAGTTGAACAGCTGTAGGAGAACCCTAGTTGCTTGGAAAATGTCAAAATGCAAGGATATATCTGGCAGGGTGGAGAAGGGGGTCTGCCCTTATTCTGGTTCTGTGGAACATTTACATTTAACAGGCAGGATGAGGGAATAGAGAGAATGCCTGTTTCACTTGCAGATGACACAAATCTAGCAGGAGCAGTCAGCGTAGAAGAGACCAGAATTATAATTCTAAATAATTTTTCTAAACTTAAGAAATTCTCTGAAAAATAAAAAGTTTAAACTAAGTGGGGGAACCACCACAGAAATACAAGGTGGGAATTGTTCCTTCCAATAATTACTTAGGGGTTGCAGGGGACCATGCTAGTCCAAAAGTCCTTGCAGAACAAGAACCTTTTGTACAACCAAAGTGCAGTCTGGTATAATTTTTAGTATATGGATATTTACCTAACCCTGTAGTCATTTCATTCAATTCAGCCAGTAAACTGTGTCCTCTTGGGGGACTACACAACTAGAAAGAGGCAGATTCATCAAAAACAATCCAGAAGATTGAAACAACAACAGTCTAGAAAAGATTATTGGGGATAGGCTGAAAGAATTGACGCTGTGAGTCTAAAGAAAGCAAATTGAAAGTCTTACAGGGGTGAGAAGATAAGTAGAAGACATCAGAATAGGCTTCAACTGTGCAAAACTCAAAAGCAAAGAGGAAAGGTATCAATTGCTTTTTCTATTTATTGCTGGCATAAGAGCTACAGAACCTGAACAGCAACAATGAAGACATTTGTAAGCCACTGGAAGAGCCAGTAGGACAAAGCAGGTCCTGGAATAGCATGCCCATGAGAGCTAAGGAGCATCCTTGACTAGCACTTTGTGAGCAACATACACAATCACTGTGAAAGACATAGTTATAGCTTAATTCAATCTAAAGTAAACAAATAGACTACATATGACCTTCAGAACACTACCATTTTTTTGTTTTTTTTCATTAAGATCAAATGGTAGAAGATCGAATGTCTACTTTGCTATTTCTACTTTGCTTCTTCCAATAAAAAGATAGAAAAATACATGAAAGGCTCTGTTCTACCACTGAGTATGCAGTACCTTTTTACCCAGTGCTCACACTACTAACCTGGGAAATAAGGCAAGAATAAGCAAGTGCTTTCAGACTTGACTCAAAAGGAGGATGAATTATAGAGTCAGGAACTGAAAGAGCAGCAAACATAATAACATAGGAGAATCCTGATCCTACATTTCAGTCTACTTTCAAGAGCACATCTTTCTCAGTGAGGTTTTTCTAAGAACTTAGTTCACCTAAACATCACAAAATCGCAGGATATGCTGAGTTGGAAGGTACCCACAGGAATCAGTGAGCCCAGCTCCCAGCCCTGCACAGGATCCACAGCCTTTGCCTGAGAGCATTGTCCAAATATTTCTTGAATTCTGTCAGGCTGGTGCTGTGACCACTTCTCTGGGGAGCTTGTATAAAATGAGACAGTCCAAATCTTCTACGACATTTTCTGTAGAGAAATCCTCTCACAATGTGACATGAAAGAAACAGATAATAGTGATAAGCAATTTATGTTATCTAGGCCAGTTTTTCACATATTTGGAAGCAAATCCTGACAAAATTTTCCTTTGAACTATGGGGTTAAGGTGGACTTTCCTCTGCTGAGCACAAGAAATATAAAGGGGCATCCATAATAATTAATTGGAATCTCTAGTTAAATGGCAGCAACTAAGAGATAAGTTTGTGTCATCCAGAAACATTCTCAGGAAGTGACATTGTCTCAAATAAAAGTCCCGATGTCAATTAATTGCAATTCAGACAACCTTGAAACTAAACAGAAAGTGATGTGGAGGTATGAAGTTCCTGCAAAATGTCCCTGTAGGATTAAAAGGGTAAAATGTTTTGAATTAACATAAGTAGGACAAGAACTTTGACACATCAAATATATTCCTGTTTAGGAACTGACAGGACAAACCACAAGCAGTTACCTTCAGCATTACTTTATATTCAGGGTGTGAAATTAAGTAAGGAAAAGGAAGTGCAAAGAGAGACAGTTTAATGGTGGATTTTATCTGGGTTATAGGAGGTAAGTCAATACATCAGATGAAAAACTAGAAACATTGGAGTAGAGGGCTGGGTATCAAATTGTATTTTCTTTTTTTTAAAAAAAGGAACATTAGGGTAAAAGCTCAAAAGTTTCTTTTATGTTCAACATAATCAAGATCAGATATATTGGATACTTTCTGTGAAGGCTTATGCTCAGACACAGTATGTTTGAGCAAAAGAGTTGCCATGCTTAATTATAATATTGTTCCACATAATTTGATACCTTTTCTTCAAGACTCAGTAGTACCTCAAAATGTGTCACAGCAAAGAGTGAGGAGCACCATGTAAGATTACTCTGCCCTTAGGGAACATGTTTTACCAACCCCTGTTATTTAATAGGTGGTTTATGTCCTGAATCATGAGAGTTTATACCCCACATAAATTACCTATACAGCCTAATATAACTGTTCTCCTTATTCACAGAAATGTTTATTTCTGATACTTTATCTTGTGGTAATGACTTAAGTATTCCAGGTAGTCATTGTACTAAAGGGAAAATCATTTTATTGGTTTTAAATTTGTTTCCTTCAAAATTCATTGAATGTCCTTTTGTTCTTCTCTGATACAATGACACAGCATGTGTTGAAATTAGTTATTATTTTATGAATCTCATCAGCAGTCTTTTCAATGTCATTTCATGAAACTCTTTTCTATGTTTCATATGTGAAAACAAAAAATCCTGTATTCAAGCTTTAAAGAACATACTTTTAATTTGTACCCATTTTTTAACACATATGAATCTTTGCTTCCTAAAAATTGGGCCTGTGTTCCTCAAGAAAATTTGGATTCTTGGTCACTTGTGATTAAACTAAAAGTTAAAAATTATATATGTTATTTTTCATGTACCTCAAATTGAGACACAAGATCATGTTGTAAATGTGGATATTTAATTCAAGTAAAATTCACTTAAAAAGGGAATTTGTTTTCATGACATGCATATTCATTTGGTCTTTTCACAATTTGTTGAGTAACTGTACCACATTATACAGATTTATTGGGTTAAGACGGAAATATGCGTGCTAGATTTACCTGTGTTTGCAACACTGGTAGCATTCATGATACACAAACATGTAATGGGAATTGCAAAAATTGACAAATGTTCAAAAATAAATACAGAGGAAAGGAAACTAAGTCAGATAGGAGTGTTTGGGATGAGTATTGGGAAATCAAGGATGACATGGATATAGCCAGCTATCTTGAAAAAAAAGTACTAGAAAGGTATGGGAACTGACAGTAAAGACATCCAAAACAAGTGAATCCTGAGCAAACAACTGCAATGGAGGTATATTGTCACAGAACCTAAACATTGGCAGCATGACCAAAAATCACAGGGTAAACACATCAAAAAAAGCTCACAAGCTCTTATGAACCTCAAAGCTCTCTAGAGGTAGTCATTAACTCTGGGACTTTTTGCATGTGCAATGCAAATTTTGATATCTCAATGGTAAAACATGAGAGAGATCATATAATTATGGGATTTTCCCAGTCACCATCCCTCACACTGCACTAATGGGGCAGAGCTGGGCTGACACTGGAGTGCTGACTAGCAGCCTCTGCCTTCTTGCTTTTAGGAGCAGCATTAATGTCAATGGTCAAGACTTGCATTTTGTTGGGAGCCTAAGGAATAAATACATTGGATGTGCCTCATGTTGGTATGTTCAGAGAAAAAAAAAATTGTAAATGATACAGTGATGCATGACTCCTAAATGAACTTATTCTCAAACACCTTTTGCTCTTAAAGCACTATAATTAAATAGTAGTAAAATAAGCCATGTAGTGATCTGAGCAATTACTGATGAAATACACAAAAAATAGTAATTTTGTCCTCACCCTTCACTATGAAATCTGATTTAGAAAACTTTTATGATTGTCCAGCTGTTTGAAGTCACCTCCCTTCCATGCTGATAGAACAGTAGGTCAAACTACTCTCTTCAGACAATATTCAGCTGTTTCTAGTATAGTTACTTCAGACAAAAATGTATCATGAGGACCTGATTTTAGTTTGTACCATCCCCTTTTGCTGTCCTCTGCAAGAGCAAAGGACCCTGAGACTGGACTTTAACTTTATTCACATCAACTACATAGTCTGGTTACAAAATTTGATTAACATCAATAGGCCATAATGTCAATGGAAGCCAGGTCCAGCAATATAGACCCCATATTTTGTCTAGTCCTTGATTTCAAATTCAAAAAATAATCCAATGTTCTCTGTAAAAGCTGAACCCAAATGAAATTATTATTTAAAGGAGTGAAGCAGCTTTGCAGGCAAAAGGCAATTGAACATGTGGAAATTAGGTTTACTTGATCAAATGGTAAGCAGAAAAAAAATCAAGTTATGCACTCTACTAAAACATTCTTTTAATAACAACGGAATAAATCCAAGCCTTCCAAGTTTCCCATGGGTTTTATTAAAGTAACATATTCAGGAGATAGTTTCTCAGACCCAGGAAGAAGCTAGACACATATTTTCCTCTGCTTTGCTTTTCAGTTGTAATGGATTGCTAATTGAAACAAGAGAAATGTCTAAAAGGGGGTTGAAATTATCAAGAGTTTTATGATTTGATTATGGCTGACTAGATAATTCCATCTGAAGGTCAAGGAGGCCACTAAGGCCACAGTTCACCAATTCACCACGTTTGGCATAAGACTAAGCCCATGATTATGTTCTATGGCTTCATTAATATGCAGTTGCTGAAATTCTTCCCAAAGCTGAAGGCAGAAGGTCTTCATTCTTTCACAGCTGGTATAAAATATACCATGTGTCTCACTCTATTTCCTGTTGCACACAACCCTGCAACCAAAAATGACCATCAAAATGGATAAGCTGTGGTATTGTTACTGTATTGGGCAATTATTAGATTACCCAGAACAGCTTGCTAGACCTTTAACACTGACTTAGAGTTCAGCACTGACAGAAGAAGAGATTATATCAGACATTCAAAAATACTTAAAAAAAAGAAGTGTGGATTGAAAACGACACCTTGCTCAGACAAAAAATAAAAAAAAATAGTCGTTACCACTTCAGTTAAATTTAGAGGGAAGTTATGAACTGAGAACTGATTAGATAATCTAGTTACTGTTGATTTGTGTCAGTTATGATTTATATTTATAGAATACCTTCAAAATACGTAATCTTACTCTCTGCTTCACATAAACACTTAAGAAATCAGTAAGGTCTGGTCTTCAAATCTTATGTAGCACTTTATATGTGAAAAAAAGACTATAAATTATGTTAGAAGGACTTTATATAACAAAATATATATAACTTCTCGGTCTAGGTAAATGAGAACTAAGAGGGAATATTATCCTTTGGTGACATGGAAATTTCTTCTGTTAAAAACATATGGGTTTAGAACAATTTAAGTTTTAATGCATTAGGAACCAAGCTTTAAATTAAGAATGAACCAGTTATTTTGTGTAACTTAAGAAAGGCCATTTATCCTGCTAAGTTTTCAGATTTTTACAGCTCTCATTTACCATGTTTAAGACACATTGTACATTATCACTTCATCTATCATCTACTATTACCCATAAAGTTACACATTACTTCTAATGCATAAAGCTTCTGTGATGCCAACAGTCTTTGAAAGCACCTCCAGAAGCAGAAAAAATGTGGAAGGAAATAATTGAAAAGGATAAGGATAATACAGAAGCAGAGGAAAGAGAAGAAATGAGAACACAAGGGGCTTCAAGCAGTTTGCTTCTCCTTAATGAGATTAATCTATATGCTTGTTTTTGATTTGCCATGTTTTCTTTTGTTAATAAATTGTGTGCTGGATTTGGAGGGTTTTCTGATTTTTGGGGGGTGGGGGTGTTATTTTGGTTGGTTTTGTTTGGGGATTTTTGTTTGTTTGTTTGTTTGTTTGTTTGTTTGGGGGGGGTTTGTTTGCTTGCTTTTTTGGGTTTTTTTAATCACTCTACATAACCCTTCTATTATTTCTTTTTCTGTTGTGGTGCAGGAAACATTACTGTGTTATTTCACTGGTGGCTGGATAAAGTAGCAGAGTTGCAGCCTGCTCCTGTGCCTTTTTTTATGCACCAACTTTTTTTATGCTGTTAGACTATCCTGATGGGACATAGCCATTGATGTCAAAGTTTCCTTGACCTCAGGCTACACTTCTATTGTCTTTAGAGAGGAAGTGGAAAGGGACTGTGGGGGGGGATAGATCTACCCCAAGAACTTGTAGTGTCTTTAAATAAAGTTCAAGAGTGAAATCAACTTGACAAGGAGAACAAGTGCTACTTTATCTACTTATCTGATTACTGCAAGCTGAAAACACTCACAAGACTGTTTTCATACTATTCTGGATAGATATATGGGCTCCAGCAACTTCCAAAAGCCATTACCCCATATTTTATAAGCAAAACAGATACCAGGCTTGCTTTTCAGGCCATAGGATTTTTTTTTTTTTTTTATTAAAGCCAAATGATCATTTGGGGTCATATATATTTCTAATTAACTGGGAACCATTTCAATATAAACATTAGCTTATTTAGCAGGAGCAAAGTTTCTGCACAAAGCAGTCTTCTGTGTAAGTGATATTTCTCCAACACAACATTCCCCAAGGACCACGGTTCAAGAAAGTATCTTGGAGAAAATAAAAAGGTAAAAAAACCACTTCTCCAGAACTGATAAGCAGGCATAATGAGTGCAATAAAAAAAACCCCAAAATTTTAGCAGTAAGTGTTCTAGACTTTCAAGACATCATTTAAGTTATTGATGTGATCAGAACAATAGCTGCTAATGGATTAAGATGTTTCAGAGTTCTTATGCACCTGCTTATTCTTCTGTTAATTAAATTCTGTGATTGCCAGAGTAATTTTTGCATTGCATATATAAACAGCTTCAGAAGCAAATGATATATTTGCAAAGAAATATGCAAACTAAAAACCTTCAAAACCTTCACTCATAGAAACATTCTTATTTTAGAGTTTCTAGGTGAACAGAGCACTTAACAGGGTGTCACTTGAATTAGGATCAGCTTTTCAGCCTTCAAACTTTATCCAATTGAATAATATGCAATGGCAAACAGTCTAGCATTAGGATTCTGTTTTAATTCTGAACTGGTGAGACTTTTGTATTGAAAACAAGTTGGAAAAACAAACTAAAATTCATATGAGCTCAGGTTTTAACCTCTCCTCTTGTGCTTCCACCAAAAGGAACTATTTATACAATAATGAACCAGGAGTAGAATTCCAAGTGAAAACTATTTAGGAGTTTGATTTAGAAACACCATGAAGGTTTTGAGAGACTTTTTGGCTGAATTCAGAGGATTCTGTGGAAAATATCTCTCTGTTTCTTTCAATGGAGTAAAAGCTGTAGGATTTATTTTGAAGAGGATGTATGTGGATTGTAAGGTATTTGTACCAGCTAGAGGGAAGCAGAAAGTGAAGAAATGCAGTAAATTGTAATATGTTCAAGGATGTGAAAAGTATATACGAAACCATGGCTGTGGGATAAAGGAAAACCCCCTCATACACCTGAGCAAAGTCCAAAGCTTTTATGACTAAATTACATCTATTTGGTAGACACAAACAAGACTCGTGTCATAAAGAACATTACAGTCAGTGGTGTCTAACAGCTCTAAGGCTTTTCTTTTTCAAAAAATAGGAGATCACCATATGCCATGTGCTGGCAAGAACTGACACTTAGTACAGTGTATTGCAGACAACAACTTTTTACTTAACCCTGCTGGAAGGGACCTCCTAGATTTCTTAGACACCATAGATTCAGGATGCTGTTCCTGAATGCAACTTTGTCAAATAATCAATTTCATAAACTGAAGATTAAAGTGCTTTGCATACACTCATTAATTAAGCCCCACAGTAACAGCTGTCAGATAATATCACTGAATAATTTATTTGACAAAATTCACTTTTTATGATAAATTATTCAATGTTCTTAATTCTTATTATTTTCTCCAAAATTTATACAGCTGGGCAAGCAATTTGTGAAGCACAGTCATTCAATATCCTACTAGGTATGTTCTGAAAAGCTTAAGAAAAAAACAGCTTAATAAAATGGAAGGGCAACTAACATATTCCTCACCTCTGATTTCTCCCAGCTTTGGTTACTACTTGTATTTTAATAGTGGGATTACATTACTATTAGAGTACCTGCAGAAATATCCACAACACAACTTAATCTTCATATCCAAACAAATTATTTTCTTCCATTTTTTTGTAACAAAACTAAGAAGATGTGAAAAAAACCCTCACATAATCAACATACATTGTGCCTTGAAAATTGCTACATTTGGTTCACCAGTGGACACTGAGAAAGGAAGTAGGAGCTCCATTGAAATGTATTACACTGTTTGCCTACCTGCAAGAGCAGGTATTTGATCAATTTCTCAAGGAATGGCCAGAGGACTGCAATCATTTCACATAATGCCATCCAAGTAGCTCTTTGATGAAAGCAATAAAAATAGTTTAAAAAGCAAAGATGAAAGAATGCATATGTCACATCACACACCCATCTCAAGCAAATTTCAAAAATTCCTTTTGGGTGTTCTGGGACCTGCAGAAATCACATAGTTAAAAAATATGAAACTAATGAGCCAACGTTTTTATAAAGTGAAATTAATTAATGAATAAATGAAATTTGCAGACTATGTTCAGTTTTTCCTTGAAACTACATGAGGGGAGAAAACCTGGTGTACTCCAATGTCCTAATGTCTTGATAGTCTTAACCAACTTCAGCCTGTCTGATTTCCCAACATTTTTAAAGAAAGAGTTTCTTTGCAGTCTAATGTAATTGAGAAAGGATACAAAAAGCAATTTTTCCAGTCTGTGCTTGTAAAGATGGCATAGAATAAGACAAACCTTGGCTTTGCCTTATCACCTGCATATGTCCAGGTAAAAAATCCAAACCACAATACATGCCTTTCCTTGTGAATGGACAGCCTGTCTCCTTGACCCTTCCTGCTCTAGGATATATTTGTTTGATGTCCATTAGTGCACATGTGCTGCCATCCTAGCAGTCTGCACAGGAAGACACGATGTGACAGGAAATCTCCTCAAGCCAGATCCATCCAGACCTTGTCCCATCTCACCCAGGGGCCAGAGGAACAAGAGATATCCAGGAACTGCTCCTCCAACCAATTAATGATCAGGGCTTAGGTGGTCTCAGCAAGGGAACAGTGGAAGCCTTAGCTAATTGAATTTATCACAGCTGGACGAGAAAACAAAATTCACAGATATAAGTGTTTCTTGTAAAGAGCGCTGCATGATATATGTCAATGTAAGAAAGCAAGGTATGGATTAATTGCCAGAGAATTGACTAAACATTCAGAGATGGAGTCCAAGACTTACAGTGCATCATTTTATTTTTTGGGAAAGCCTAAGTAAATTGGCCTAATCAGTCAAATTTAGGAGCTCTTCCCCCTGCACTCTGAATCGTCTTCAATTCTAGTGAATTTTTCTAAGGAAAAATTAATAAAAATGTCTTATCATAGATCAATAGTTGAAAGTGATGGACTTAAAGTAGTGAATTTAAATGAGCCTGTGAGTCTAGGATCAAAAATTTCCTTCTAGTCTGAGGAGATGCTTGATTTTTTTTTTTTTTCTGTTATCTCTAGCGATTATTTAAAAGTATTACATTTAAGTTCATTAACCTCCAAAATTATCTTTAAAGTGAAGGAATGGTAAATGGTATGAGCTGGGATCTATCAGAATTTAACAGGCTGTTCTAGTACTGTGTTTCTGAGATAGTCCTATGTCTTTCTTAGGAAAAAAAATGGAGGGAACTGAGAGACAGATTATGTTAGAAAAGAATGGGTTTGGATTTATGTGCTCTCCTGAAGTTACATTCTGTTACTACAGAAAAGGATGTGAAATGTCCTAAATTTCTACAAAAATAAATATAAGAGGCAATAAGAGCACTTCACAGAAGATTCTTCATTCTGCCTGCTGCAGGCACCTCAATGGAAAGTGATGCTCCATCCTCTGTCAGAGAAGCTCATGCGAGACATGACACACCACCAAGGCTTGGCCCTTCCACAAGTCCCATTTGTGACAGCAGCCACTTAAACAGTTGTTCTGTCGCTAGCACTTTTTTTTTTTTTTAATGAAAAGATATTAAGATAAGAAATTCTTCAGCACTTAAAATTCTTTCTGGAGACCTCCTTGGCCTCTTCTGTGTGCCCCCACAATCTTCCACTTCACACCACAGCCACTGATGCTTCCTTTCAGAGAAAGTTAATCAATTAGGTTTGAATTCTCTAGTCTGAAAAAAAAGCATCTTTGTATAGCATGAAAATCCATAACTACCATGATCTTTGAAAATTATTTAGACCTATAGCTACAAGTGCAAATGGCTGATTTCATTTAAGTGATTTAGTTTAGTTATATATTCTCTGCTGGTCTAAGTCAGTACAGCTTTACTGACTTCATCAGCTCTTTGTCATTTTGCATCCAGCTGAGCTCATAGCTTTTCATTTCTTGCCATGGGCAGCAACATTTTATTCCCCATTATTAACATGAAGAAATTAAGGGAAAGGTACCAAATATCTACTTTAGACATTAGAAAGACTACTCTCAAATTGATTTGTGTAAATTACTCCTGGAAACAATATTTTCACTGCCACTCAGTCTGTTTCTAAGCTTTCCATCTGCACAACTTTTCCAGAGTTACTGGCTGAAGTGAGTACTTTTTTGTCAAAACAGAAATTAAAATTGCTAAAAGTTAACCCCTGCAGAAGTGTATTTACAATATTTTAACAAAACTTACATCATGAATATTTATTAAGTGTACTCTGGTAGACATCTAGATGTAGGTCTTGTCTTTCAGGACCATTTGAAATATTAGCGTATTTAGTGCAGCTGCACTGAAATGTAAAATAATAGGTTGTCTTATGCAAACCCTTGCCCACTAGCTCTGCACTCTGAACAGCTCTGAATAACCATCAGTCTCTGTACAGCTTTCCAAAGAAATATGTATTGTGTCTTGAACATACAATTGCTAGTAAATTAGCAGAGGGTTCAGGAAAGAAAACAAATCAGGTTTCACAGGCTGGCTTCCCATTTTGTAGCAAGGAAAAAAGGAGTTTTATAGCATTAAGAAAGGGAGACTGAAATTTCTCCAAGGAATTTCATTATTTCCTTCAAAATATGACAATTTCAGAGTCATACACTGCAAGATGGTAGTTTATGAAAAAGGAAAAATCACTCCCTTGAAGAGAAAAATAATCTGTTGACCCTCCTGTACCAAGAGGGGGGAAATAAAAGACAAGAAAATATAGGAGAAAAAAAAAAAAAAAGAAAGAAAGATTGGATTGGAAGCAAAAGATTGGTAAAAAAGACTTGGAAAGATGAAGGAAGGAAAGAAAACTGTACTGCTTCAGTTTTAATAGATACACCAGAGCAATGCTACCACTTCTGGATGCAAATCATAGAGGGTTAAATGACAACAATTCCATTTAGAAATAAAATTTATTGCACTGTGTGGCTCTTCATTTAATTTATACCTTTATTCATAGACTGCATTTTCTTCTTCCAAGATAACAATGGAATGTAATAATCTGCACAGCAATAACCCTTCTCCACTGGATAAAACTCCTAAAATTGTGTTGAGTTTGACTGAAAAAAAATTAAACACATTCCCTGACTGAGATTTTCACCACTACTCCCTTTTGATTCAAGAGCAAATATGGGCAGAGCAGAAACTATTTAAAACATTTTACCAATAGCAGTGCGGAAAAGCAACCAGGAGAAATAGCAAGAAAGAAATGAATGCTCAGGTATGCTATCAATGATTAAAACCCTACACAAACACTGGCACAAACACAGTGGAACCAGACATCAGGAACACTGTTTGCAATGACAAAAGTTGTCCTTAAAGGGCACATGGCTAATGTATTCAGGAGCTGTGGGAATGAAAAGTAGCATGGGCATCAGATTTTTTGAACCAGTCATTTGAAGTGTCAGCATTTCCGTCCCCCTCTTGGATTTTTCAGATGAGTTTTATTCTGTCCTGACTGGAATAAAAAGGAGATTCTAACTAAAGAAATATGCTGAAACACTTTGATTATAAGTATCCCATGCCTTGCTGATGCAGCCAGTAGAAAAATGGTGAAATGACATCTCAGCATCAGCATTCCTGAGCAATTACATAGCATTTATAGAAAACCTTGTGAGGCTAATGGTTAGTTCTCCTCTCTACCCATGTTTACATTATTTGCCTCCTACAAGGCATTTTCCAACATTTTCACTCATATCACAAGGTAGTTTTTTTTTTCAATGCTACTAATTTCAAACTTTCTATCAGCCTCAGCTTGTTCCAGGTTTGTATCTCTAAAGTCAGTACAGTTCAAACTAGCAGAAGAATTTACAGTTCACAAGTTCCGATCTCCCAGGCTTCCTTTTGGATATTCTTACCATGTACTGAAAAGGGATTTTTGTAAACCAGCCCACTCAAAGCTCTGTGATTGCATTTTATTTCATTATTTCTTTGGTGTGTGAGCATTATATGCAAGGGCTCACATGATGCCAATATTTTCAGAAATTCACTTAAAGCAGAATTAACCATAAAGACACTCGTAATAAGTTCTATGTATTGCTCACAAGGAAATAGCATGGACTTTTTGTGATATATTCTGTACACTGCACCATGTTTTCTACACTAACGTGTTACATTCATCATTCATTTGTGTCTATGTAGGAATGAGAACGTGAAACTTTTTGACAGCTTGAAGAGTACAGAGCTAACAGGCTCTCCAATGAGAAAAGAGAGACACAAGGATCTCTTTTGGCCCTGTAACCCTGGAATAACTAAACTTGTTGTTTTTTTATTTCATAAAGCTAACACTACAGGAAAGAATGTTTTTATTCCAGAGCCCTTATTTACAGATGAAAGTCCTAAAAGTGTCTCTAACTATAGCATGGGTAGGAAAGCTTTTGGATTATATTGATAAATGAGCAATAGCAAATTACAAGGACAGAGATATTTGCTCAGAATTTCTAAAGAACATGGCTCAGGTCTGTAACTAATGGACTACTTACTAAGAGTAGCGTGGGATCAGCTTTGGTATCACAGGAATGAAATAGGCCAAACATTTTACATCTGGTTATGTAATCTCAGAGGATCCAGTTTTGTTTCCATTTGTGACAAACTGATAGAGGGGCTAAAAAAAACTCCAAACCAAAACTAACCCGAACAAATAACTGTATTTATAAACTGAAGAAAATGTTACATATTGGAGAATTATAAAATGAGAAAAGATATAGACAAGATGAGTTGAAAATAACCTTCTGCTTCTCTTAATATCAAAATGGCTTCAATTGAGAGGAACATTAAGATCATCTAGCTCCAATATCTTGCCATGAGCAGGCACCTTCCACTAGACCTGGTTGCTCAAATCCCCATCCAACCTGGCCTGGAATACCTTCAGGGATGGGGCATCCACAACTTCCTTGGGAAGCCTATTCCACCACCCCCACAGTAAAGAATTTCTTTCTAATATCCAGTCTAAACATATCCTCTTTCAGGTTAAAGCCATTGCTCCTTTTCCATGTAGTAAAAAGTTCTTCTTCAACTTTCT
Organism: Lonchura striata; assembly: GCF_050655825.1. Taxonomy (NCBI): domain Eukaryota; kingdom Metazoa; phylum Chordata; class Aves; order Passeriformes; family Estrildidae; genus Lonchura; species Lonchura striata. Next base: position 59,303,492 of record NC_140704.1, read on the forward strand.
TGTAGGCCCCCATTAGGTGCTAAAAGGTAGTAATAAAGTCACCCCAGAGCCTGCTCTTCACCAGGCTGAACATGAATTCTCTCAGCCTTTCATCACAAAAGAGGTGCTCCAGCCCTCTGATATTATCTAATTCCTGTTATCAAGTTAGTTCTTATTGAAAAAATATATTTGCAAATAAATTGTCTAAATGTTTATCCTTGAAATTTTATGAAATTTTTTCACAATTTCATGAAACTATGGAGGGAAAAATACCAACAAAACTGAATCAATTAATGAGGAAGGAAAAAAAAAAAAAAAAAAGGCAAATCCTACTTCCAATTCCTAGGAAAAATAAATATGGTTTACCTGTTAAAGTGCCTCTCCTGCCACTGTCCCCATCTCACGCTCCTTCCATGACCACAGGATGTTCCACAGCTCTGTGCCTACCAAGTACTGATGTCGCCTTCTCCACAACACCAAAGCTTTACAAAACTGCAAGGCAGTCAAGGCACAAGGTGCAATGTGCTTAACTGCTGTGTATTGGTACAGGAGGAGAGAGCTGATTTAAGTCACACCTCACTCGTACCGCTGCAGTGATTGGCCATTGAGCTGAACAGAGAGCTAAATCCACTGGCTTATTCCCTTCTTGGCATTCACCAGACTTCAGATTTCCTCTGAGAGATCCTGCTTATTACAGAGAGTGGCTTGTATTGTGGGTATTGTCAACCCTGTCAGTCTGATTTACTTGTGAAACCAGACAAGAATGACTAAGCCACTTGTGAAAATGTTGAATGCCATATCATTTGCAATGGTTTCCAGTCCATTTCCTGGAAGACACGCTACTGAAAGATTTGTGTTTGAGAGCTGCTTGATGTTAACCCTAAAACATTATATAGGAAAAAAAAAAAAAAAAACAAAACAAAGTAAGGTCATTGTAAATGTAACAACCCAAATTAGGATGTTATTCCTAGAACTACCAATAGAATAGCACTATTTGCCACACAATTATAGTTTCTTTTTGCTCTAGAGTCATCTTTATTTTGCCTAAATCAGTTCAGAATTACCTCCTCACCCATTCTAGCTCATTCCTCCAGTAAGGTCAGCAGTGTCATGAGACAGAGCTTCTCCACCTCTGTGCTCTGACCACAGCATTACCTGCTCACCCAAATGGGCACCTCCTTATGGAGTTATTTTCCTTAGGCTGTGAGTTTGGGAATATTTTCTGGAACTTCTTGTGAAAGAGATACTTCAGTTCAAATGGATGTCACAAAGCTCTACTACAGAATTTTCTTAAGAAAATTGAATGAATTATGCTGCTATGTCGCAATCAAGACTGTCCTGTGTAGAATTACTGTATATTCAAACACCAATATGCATGCTGTATATATCATATAAAATACCTTAAATGGGTAACATGCATGATTTGATAATTAATACATTCAGAGGTACATTGTACTTTTATGGCCATGCTTCCCAGGCTCAAATACACATATATGTCATTAATAATGATGACAGAGTCACCTTTTCTCAGAAAAGTAAGGATTTTAAAGTTCTAGATTTCATAAACTGTTGCTAATAATTGCAAGGAATTACAGGGATTACTAGAAAATTGCCAGTCTTTAGTTAGAGAATCATTTGTCCTTAGCATCATCAAAATAAGGTCTTCACCTGCTACTCATTTTCTTTGTGGCTACAAAAGCTAGCATTTGTCTGAATCAGTATGGAAAATAAATTTTTAGAAGTTCTTTATGCAGAAAAGAACAAGGTCCCAATGAGAGGAAGCATATTTAATACTACTATAAAATAGTTATATTTTGAGTATAAGCTTACTGACTAATTCAGAAGCACGCTGATACAGGCATCTGGTGGCTTCTTGCTTGGAATAGCACTGCTGTTCCCAAATATTTTAAGATCATGAGTTTTCTTATTCCTGAAGCCTCAAGAGACCACACTTTCAGCTTATCTCTGCAGCTTTTAGGACTAGGAGGTCAATTTTTTTCCATAGTTAAAACTGAAGGTCAAAATAAACCTATGACTTTAAGGCCAAAAGATGAAGAGATGAGCAGGAAGACAGAAATGCCAAGAGATTACAACAGTAGTCTAACAGAATAGGCTGCAAATGAACCCCACAACTCTCATTTTTCTTTTGTACAAGTCACTTGATATTCTCCTAATTATAGGTTTACCACACTACATTTTGAGCAGAGATAAGCACAAAAATGTTGCACCTCAAAGATAGAGAGGTGCCAATTTTCTACCAATGCAAAATGACACTGCTGCATTGGACCAAACTATTCCTCTGCAATTCTCCAGCTTTTGCAGAGGAAACATGCTGTCTCCTCAACTCTCTGAGAGCACACACCATTCCTGCACACAGGCACAGTCAGTGGCCCTGCAGAGCAGAGACGGCCCTTCAGATGGAAGGAGCACTCAAACTTCATTAGTCACTCTTTCCTTTGCCAAAAGACAGGACTGTCAAGTTTTCCTCAGCCCATGCACAGAAACTGCATGAAATGACGTGCTGCAGTTGGGGTGTCTCATGATCTCAGTCCTTTGCCACAGGAACAGACAACTCGAGATTCCCACAGAGCATGCTGGCTAAAAAGACTTAAGTACACACAATTTTGTGTGTGTCTGTGTGTCTGCGTTTGTCATAGCCACTTAGTTTGTTCACTGTCCTATATATTTTAAGTCAATGGGGTTTTCCCTGTTGCTGTAGGAGTTCAACAATATATGTGAGAGAGGAAGGGAAAAAATGCCCAAACTCTGCTTTTCTTAATTGACAAATTTGGATGTTTCTATATGCATCCTGACCTTTTTGGGAATATAAGTTTCTGCCTGAGGAAGCCTAAGTCTTTAAATTCTTTTTAGGTTTGCAGTGTGGTTTGGTCAATTTTAGTCTAATATATTTCCTGTCTCCAGCAGGAATTTCACAAAGTACCAAGCAGGACAAAATATAGTCCAATAATCTGAAACAATTTTTTATTGTCGTAATTACTGAAATTACTTTTTGTGCTAAGTGAATTCAGTGATTTCAAAATGACACCAAATTCATATCACACATCTTTGGCAATATTTGATTCTTTTTCATGACATTTTTTAACCATTGAGTAAGCTTCCAGACTTTTCTATTAAATATAAATTATAATTCCTCCAGTAGTCTCCAATTAAACTCCCTGAATTATGTAGTGGTAAGAATCTCCTTTATTAACCTTACTATTTCCAATGAACAAATGAGACATACTAAATAGTTCAACATAGAATAATAGCTCAGAAGAAGTTCTTCTTTCACAAATGACAGCAGCCTCCCAACCTTTTTATTTTACTGGTTAGAACTGAACTTAACCTTTCCCTTCCCTGGAGTGTCCTCTTCACAGTCATGGTTCCCGACCTACTTCTTAGCTGTTTCCCTAAAGAAAATAAAATCCCCTCCTGAATTTTAAAAGTGATGAAAAAACCAATGTCGATAATGTTTAATAAATAACCTTTGTTAAAACAGTCTAAATCTATGTAAAGTAAGCCCCAACAGCCCTCTCACATCCCACAGCTGATTTGCATATTGGGTCATGGAATGTGTTGTAGGATATTTGACTGTAGACCTCACTGAAATATTCATCAGACTGTGTTACAAGTAACATTCAGTATAAATTGTCATTAGACAATGACTGCTTATTGTGAATATACAAAGCACCTCTGAATTTGTACATTTTAAAAGTGAAATCTGAAATATATTTGCTGCTTGAGAATCAGCATTTAGTAGGCCTAATTATATTAAACACAAATTTCCCATAAGAGCTGTGCAGCCCTGAACACATCCACACACACGCTGCTTAATGGAGAAAGGCCATCAGACACTGACCTGGAACAGCAAACTCTCCAGTCTGCAGGGGAAAAGAGAACTAGAAAGCAGGAAGCGTGTCTTCTGACACAGTATGAAAACGGTATGTGCTACAAAAAATGTGGTTTGCAAACATCTGGACTGCTGACAAGTGTATTATGGAGAGGATCTTAACCAAACCAATAACACTTTCAGAAATTATCAATGCAATGAAATATACTTATACTCCAGTTCTATAATGTGATAATTCACTTATGACACCTGAATTTTATCTGTTGTCTGTGTTGTTTCCAAGATGTCAGTCTCTCATCTTTCCATCTTTAAAGATGAGGCCTTACACAAATCTTTTCAATTTATTTGCCATAGGAAAATTAAAACTGTCACATTTATCTTAAATGATATAATATGTTATTTTACAGGAGGTGGTGAAATTTAAGGGACTTTGGGCTGAGAAAACCTTTTTCCTTTTCTCCAATGTTTTCACACATTACTGGACATTACATCTGGTTCAGTGCTAGACAATAGACTCACACAATTTTGTGAGAGAGTATTTCACTTAGAAGAAAAAATGCAAAATATTTGTAGATGCTGATTCATTTTCATTAAAAGCATTTTGCTATAAATGCTCAAGGGTCGACAACATCAGAAGTAGACCTGGTAGAAATGCAGAAGTCACAAAGAGAAGAGAAAAATATTTCCATGCCCATAATACTTGTTTCAAATCTGTTTTGGTTTTCACTGTTCAGAAAGTTTGTTTCCCAGCTCCACCCTATTCATAAGAATCACACAGAAGGAAGCTTCTCCTTGAGAAATCTCCACTGAAAATGGCTGAGTCAGGAAGAACCTCTGCAGAGGTTCCTGCTGTTCATCTTCCCTGCTTCAGAGATGGAGCATGAGTAATTCTTTTACAAACGAGTTTAAGATAGCTCTGCTAACCATGAGAAGAAAAAACACAATTACATTAGACAAATTATTTCATGCAGTTTAGGTAAAAGCTTTATGTCTTGCCAGAGCATATTTCTGTGCAATGAAAGACTACATATGTCACAGGCACATTCTTGCAGCAAGAAATTGTGAAAGCTAAGAAATGTTATTGGTGTTGCAAGTCCTACACTACTCACAAAGAAACAGGTTTACCTTAATACTCTAAGTCTCATTTTAAAAACCTCAAAAGGACAGGTAAAAACTTGTGCATTTTGGAAAGGTCTACAGACTATCTACTAAAGAAATAACTTTTCCATATTGAATAATACCCCAGGATTAACACTTAATGTCATAGGACCTATCATGTCTAGAAACAGAAGCCTCTTGCTATTGGGCAATGGAAAAAGTAGTCTTTGCAGCTTTCTAACACTATGAAGCACCTGCCTCTAATACTGATGAGCATACTGAGACCTTAATCCTTTTACTGATCCGTAAAAATTGCCAGAATACCATTACTTTCAGCACAAAACCAAGTGAAACTTGGCAACTTCAATGAACATCACTTTGGAGACTTTAAATAAACTGAAGTCCTGAATGCAAAAAAAAAACTCAACAAATGTGAAGCCATGCAAATCAAACCACTCAACCAAAACCCTTCCCATGAGTCACTAGGAAAGAAAGCTCTGTTAATGCAGGGACCTTGCTCAACATCAGCAGCTAGATGCCTCTCTGGAAAATCCCATGTGGCAGTGAGAGAAACCACAGTTTGCATTTTGTGCATCAGGTCCATTTTATCTTTCCTTTACGCTCTAAGTATAATGCTAAAAGCCCTCCAGGGGTCTGAACTTGCTGGAAAGACAACAGCTATTGCATCTTTACACAGTACACTCAATAACAGGGTGAGAGAAGTCTCTTACCATTAATTGATTTGGGCTTCTTTGTCCAGGTCAGCCCCAGACAGAGTTTAGCTGTTCAGTGGATTAAGTACAAGTACTGTACAGGGTCTACACCTTTGCTGGGAGCTGATATAACCTTACTGTTATATGAAATATGTGAGCTCAGCCACAGCAGTGTTGGAGTCAGAGAGAGGGAAAGCACTGAATAATCCCTCGAAATGGTATCTAACTCTTCATAAATTTATTTAGCTTCTGAAAATCAAAACATGTATCTCCTGTTCACATCAACACAGTGTCTAGTAGAATCTACAAGGCAAGCCATTGTTTCTTTTACACAAATCTAAAAATAAGCCTTGTATTTAAAACAAATTGATGCATATGAAAATGTATTTTCATATTTTGAATGATGAATTTTTAATAACTTAATTAAAATGTCATAAAAGAAAGAATCATTACTTGTTACACACTCCAAAACCATTTATATCAAACATGTGTCTCCAAAACTGCCCTCTATATGTATATTAATGATGCCATCAGATGTTTAAGACATGTCCTGAATAATACATCTAATTTTAATTAACTCCCATTCTTAATGTTCGCAAAGAAAAGTGAAATCACTCAAATGTGAAGTCAAGTTCACTCTCAATTTTTATAATTTCAATATTATTATTTATTATTAATACAGAACTCAGTGATCAGTATGCATTTACAAGCAATCTCAGTGAATCTACTCAGAACCCGGAAACTGCAAGTCACATCAACACTGTAGAACAATTCAAGGCTCAACGAGCAGAAAGAAATCTCTGGCAGCTTGACAAGAAACTGTCTTAGACAACTTACAAACCCAATGACCTCTCATGGTTTAGAGAATTATCATTCTTTCTTGCTGATGGTAAAACGATCTTTCCAAAACAAAAAAGAAGTTTTTCACGTCCTTTGGGATAGAAAGGCCAGGGGATAGATCAGGCCATCATGGTCCTGCTACTTGTAGAAATGGTGTACAAGCTGATCAATGGGTACTTGCACCTCACACATTTGAGACATCCCTCTTTGGTGCCACACAGCTACACCTGGTCGTTTTCAGATGTAAAAGATTTCAGTGATGATTGAGACAAAGTGTCTTGAGTGGGAGCAGCAAGTCTGCTATATAAAGAATTGCCCATAGCTAGTTAACTGAAGATGCAGGCAGAAGTAGTTGCTTTTATATCAATGTGTGTAAGTAAAGTGTGGTAGGCAGAGAAGGGACTAGAGGAAAATTGCAGAAGGGGCATAAAAATAGACACAATCAAAACAGATAATTCCTTTAGGGAACAAGATGCAAGGAACTAACAGAACTCAGGGGAAGAGGATCTTGTAGCAAATCTAAAGAAAATTATCATCACTTACTTCTTCTCACCCACACAGTCCAAATCTGCAAAATATTTCAGGGGACGATCACATGATTTGATGGGTGAAGTAGATATTCCAACTATTAACATAATTCATTTGGAGGCATGAGGCTTTGCTTCTGACTTATGGAATCAATGCCAGGGAGAAATACCATAATAAGAGGAAGGGTGGGTTTGTTGAGTTACCCAAAGTGGTTGAAAGCCTTGTTTTATTTGGCAAAGAGAGGATTTAGTGGGCCTTCAGGGATGTCTCTCTCTCTTAATGTGAGGGCATAAGTGTGCCTTGTAGGAGCAAGGGATTGAAAAAAACTTTACGGTAGTGAACTCCACTCCTTGATGTCATAGACAAAAAGATTAGATGAAAAATTGCAAAAAGAGACTCTCCCAAAAGTTCTCCTGCTCACTGCAGGGGATAAAGCCTCAAAGAGCTTCAAGGTTTCCCTTGTGAGAGGTAAATGACAATTATCAACCCCATGAAGTCACTAATGCTAGTGTTTTCTATGGGGAGCCTACTACTCTGCCAGGAAAGAGCCGTGTGAAAAGTAATAACTACAAATATTAAATAGCCATGATTGTCCCTGGTACAAAAGTTGGCAATAACTTCACTGAGATTCTACCCTATTAATTTCAGTTTCATATGTGCCATATATAGTGTCATTTCCATACATATGGGAGTGTGGTTTTTAAACTTCAAGCTCAGTCCTGTCCAACTCATGGCCATAGAAACTTTACAATTTAATTCAGTGAAAGAAAGACTGAGTACCCAATCATCAACATACTGAAATTGATTTCTATTAAATTTAAATTCTTCTATATTTCCAGTATGAGAGTCACTTTATGTAGACACATTGGCAATTTTGGTAGTCTTTTGTATAATACTTCTCCATAGAAAATTTTTACAAAGTGCATACAGAGAAAAATACAGCTCAGATGTTTATCAAACCTCCTTCTCCTCCATAATCCCATCTTTATCTGTGGACAGTATAATTATTTTTTTTTTCTCTTTAGTCATTTTAACAGTGAACTGGAACTGGTGGCTCAGGACACAAGGGTTAAATAGATGTCCAGCCAGATTTTTTACACCATTTAAAAGAGAAAGACCATTTATTCACATAGTTCACTGCTGGCAATAATGCACATCTAGACAGGGGGCCAAATAGTAGCTTTCTCTAAAGTAAGCAGAAAAGACAGGGCCTGACATTTAAATCCTGGCCTCAGCCTAAAGCCTACGAAACATTTCCCACTTCAGGAGCAGTAGGCAGAGGCATTTTGCCTGACATCATGGTCAGGAAAATCACCAGGATTCTCATTTCTCCTTGAAACATGAATTCCTGCTCCTCTCTAACAAGAACCATCCTCACTGATGGCTTTTTCCATGAGAGCCCTTGGAGGAAAACACTGCAGTAACTGCTGGCTGCAAACTTCTGGCTCTGCAGCAGTGAGCAACCAGGAGAAGATGGAGTGATCTGCACACTGAACAGAATTTGCAGTCCAAAAGGAGAGCATATCACAAGTGTGAAATGAATTTCAATAAAAAATACCTCTTGGAATCCAAACTAAAAAAAGAAAGGTTAATGGCATTTACCTCCTTAAAAGGTCAGCATGCATACTCTGCAGGGGATGCCTGGAAGGAATGACTGATGGGCAACCACTTTCTGTATTGCTTCTCTTGAATCACTAGCTTGATAATGCAGAGCCCCATACTGTAAATGATGCCACAGAGGAGAAAATACAACCTGGAAATCTCACCTTTCTAGAGAAATAACCAATCAAGCATCCATCTCATAGCTTTTGACAGGTCTAGCCCTAACCATACAAGTTAAATCTTGAAGATATGAGACTTTAATGTCTTGAGAGTACTGTTTCCCTTGGTGCTGGCTCTGTTCAGTGCTGCTTATTTTTAGGACACAGAGGTTGCCAGCTCCAAAGGAACATCCCTAAAGGACTGCCCTAACAAGCACAGTCAGCCAAATAAATTACGACAACAGCTAGCATTACCATTTACCTGGCTGTATAACTTAACCATCCTGACTATCTATCTTGGCAAAAACCGAGTTTCTTGGCCTTCCAGGTGTGCTGTAAGGTCGGTCTATTTTCACAGCCTCCCCACTGAAGATCATGACAACTGTAAATAGGGGCACTAATCTAAACTGAGAGCAACTATCATTTGGCAATGTACTCAGCTTTTCACTCTGTATTTTTCAAGTGTCTGAAAAATATAGGCATTAAAAACCTGCAACAGTAAACATCATACATTAGATTAGGATCTCAGAGCTTCACGCAGCAAAAGAACAGCTTGCCCAGGCTGGCAATTTATAAATTGGCTGCCCTCAAGCAAGGTGGGGAGATAATTGACCTTGGGCATAGATCTCCTCTCACCTAAGATTTCACCTTTGAAGTTCCTCATCACCAGACACCACAAAGAGAGGGAAGGGTAGATCTTAATTTGCAATGTCCCTCCTTTGAGAGCCAAAAGTCTGCTTGCAGCTTGTTGGATAAATTCCGGATAGTATTACACCGGAATTAGGCAACAGCACAATGGTAGAGACATCAGGCTTGGTTGTCAAAATAATTACTCATAGCTTACAAAGATTGAAGTAAAATTTCTGGGTTTATGACTGTATGTCTCTGCTGAAATCTATGTTAGCCTCTTGAAATCTGGCTCAGGTACACCTACCTGTGTGGCAGATCCAGCTGCACTGCAGCACAGAAAGCTCAGCTACTGGCCAAATTACCACTGGGGATAGTCAAAAATTAGACTATGCATGAGATTACACAAAGGTAACATGAAGGAGGATCCTCTGAAAGCCAGTGCCATGCTATCATATGAAGGACAAAAGAAAAAAATAAAAATAAAAGAAGGCAGCAATCATCCTGCTTATACCTCTGGGAATATAATTCCTTCCTTTCAGCACAGCAAAGCTCAAAAATATAGGACACAGTGTGTCACAGAGGGTCAGTGGGTTACACTTATTTATACTCTATCTGTATTTGGTTCAAGGACTTTCAGATAGAAAATAGAAAGTAAAAAGCCTTTCCCTGATGGAGCTTTCAGCCAGTAGAAACTGAAGATAATATTGTACTTTTACAACATGCAGTAGATCACCAAATTCATTTTTACTGGGGTCATAAGAAAAGAATTTAGTTCTAGACTTCAGAGTTAAAGAGCTGGTGCACTAACCATAAGGATTTGTCATATGAGGTGCCTGATTGCTATTGTGGTTGGGAGGGTGGCAAGGGGAGCAGGGTATTTTTATTTTTTATACTGAGCTGGTATTGGTCTTGAGTTCAAGATTAATCACACCATTTCTGTGTCTGAAAATTATACATATCAAAGGAAAATGAACTTCCACATAAGCCAATGGAAAGCAGTTTGATAAGTTAAATGAAGCAAATATATCCCAAAGATATGGAATAGTCTTAGTCCTTATTTTACTATCTATACTGCTTTTTATATGCTATAGTCTTATATTTTTACTATCTGTAGTCCTTATTTTACTATGATAGTGCTTTTTATAATTTTTCTTTTTTGTTTGGTTTAAATATTTCTATACTTCTGCTCTCTCCTCATGTATATGAATGGTTTCAAGATGGAGATTATAGAAAAGCTGTTACAGATCTACCACATCTTGCTGTTTCCAGGTCAGCTTTCAGTTCAAGGGTGGTGCCAAGGGTCTGTGTATCTTCACTGTGAACTTCTGAGCTCATCCTTCCGTTCTACCAGGATCAGTTACAAGGTTTGCTGTTACAACATTGGGTCGAGTGACCCAGACACTTTGCTGCATCCCCAGTGACTTATAGAAATTAAAAAAAAACCAAAATTACCGATGACAAGAAATAACAAAAACAACCCACCACCTGAATAAAAGTTTGACTTTTGTTCAGTTTAGGAGAAGCAATTAATCCACATGCACAGAAAACAACAACAAATCTTACCACAATCAAGAGTGTTGAAATAAGTATAGTTGGCATATGGACAAAAATCAAGAGACATCTTGTATCTCCTCCTTAAAATCCTCCTCTATTCAAAAGTCTTTCAATGCACCTTGTTAAAAGTTACTACATTGTCACATATTCTGCAGTTATATGAATATGGATTTCTTCCTCCTTTGCCCAGAACTTTAAAGAACAGAATCCTAGCATTCTCTTTTCTTTTTTCTTTCTTTTTTATCTCTTATCACACTTTGCCTGTTCCTGACAGAATTCAGTCCATATATATATATAACGCCTGGTGGAAAAATAGAAAAATATATCTAAGAAAGTGTACATTCCACAAGAAGTAAATCTTAAAGTGGTCTACACTTAAACTTCATAATAGTGTGTCATGTAAGCAAGTAGCACTGCCTCTATTTATTAAAAACAATAGAATGAACTGGCACAAATTATATATATATATATATATATATTATATATATATTATATATATATATATATTATAGTATATTTGATCTATATTTTTAAAATATTCTTGCTTATGCTCAGTGAAAAAGAGGGTTAGAATTATGTACTTGATCTCTAAGTACTTTTAGACAAATGTAAAGTTTCTCTTGCATATACACAAGACACTTCCCCTCAGTTTTCCTATTCTTGCATGAAAGCAAGCCTGGACTTTAAACTATATAATCCGTGTAACAGATTTTTCACACTGGGAGAGCAGTTCCATGGAGGCAGCTCTGTAAAAGGACAGAGGTCAGTCAGTGAGTTTAGGAACTGTAGTCTCAGGGTGTGTCTCACTGGTAAATCAAGCCTTTTAATTATTTGCAGTCTGGGGCAGAATTTCATGGATATACCTATTTTCACAGTGTTCACTACTGAGATCGTGCTCCTCTTCTTAAAGGGATGGAATCCAGACTCTGAATGGCAAATCTTTGGACTTAATCAAGTAGCCTTTAAGATTTCATATCACTAGCCTAAGTACAAAATTTTGTCTTCTTAACTATGCACTGGAATGTGACTCTACTCTGCTAGTTATCTTCCACATCTCTTATTCACTGCCAGAAACTTGACAAGTGCCTTCAATCAAACCATTATGTGAATTTTCATCATTTCACTACTTTGCCTTAAAAACAAGTATCAGTAAATATCTGCAAAAGGATCCTAATATTTAATTTCATAGATATATTAAAAATACTTCCGAAGTATAGCACTGGCTCATGCATAGGTATTTCTTTCAGGTTTTTTTCAAGCCTTTGCTCACTCATTCTTTCCTTGTTTTCCATCTCTGTCAACCACCTCCTGTCCTAGCTGTTTCAAGGCAGAGATCATCTTTCTATCAAATATTTGAACAAAGTTTTTCAAAGTCTACTTTGCCATGATTAGAGCTCTTAAAAATGCAGCAATTTCTGCTCTGTCAACAATAAATAAATGCAGCATTGATTCCTTTCACCAAACTGAACAATGTGTTCTTAAAAATCACAGGTCATCTGATTTTGATGATTCACTATAGGTAATCCAGCCAGCAACATTCTGATGAATATTTTCTGACTCTTGCACTGCTGTTCCAAACATCACCTTCAGTATCCTTTCATATACAAGCTCTTTAGTAGAGATAGGTTTAATTTAGCTCTTATGCATATTTATAACGGTCCTCTAATCACCATTGTAAACAATACACAAAGCTGACAAACTCTCTGAAAAGAGCAATTCCAGTAAAATCAGAGGGATGGGCACCTGATTTAGGACTTTTTCTAACATTGAGTACTTGCTGAACTTCATTCATGCCATATATTGTAAATGTTTATTGCCTCATTACTAACAGCTATAATAAAAAAGCTCAGTTACACCATACTCAAAAAGTAAAATAAAATAAACAGTATCTTCAAAACCCATGAGATTAGCTTTAAATCATATACTATCTTTAACATAAAAGAAAGAGTTTATAGGGTTTTAATTTCCTTACTTTATGTAATCTTAGTATTTATTAAATGCTTTTATGGCCAGCAATTCACTAATTACTTTTCATTCAAAGGCAAGGGTCTTGTGTAAATACAGGAGCTGGGGATTTTATAAAAACCATTATTTAGTCACCGGACTAAATAATGTCATTTTTATATGTTGTACAAAGAAGTAAAAACAAATTCTTTTTTTTTCCATAAAAAACATACTATCATTTTCTGAACTAGAATATTGTATATTATTGTTGTTTTAATTTAATTTGAAGAAGAAAGACATTCCAGAAAAAGAAAAGCTTTACTCACACACAGAAAATTGTCAGATACCTTTTCTATGTGTTGATTGCATTTCAGTGTTTTTCAAGTGATGACTCAGGTTTTCATTTTGTTTATTCAGCCACAATTCCCTTCTAGCTAGCTTATTTTATTTTTTAAATGAACATGTTAATTATGTAGTATATTGTGCTAGATAAACCTAAATTTCTTTCCTCTCTCTTCCACAGTTAAAAAGCTAGCACTTCCCCAGAACACCACAGTTTATTGAAATTGAAAGTCTTTAGGGCGTTTTGGAAGCAGGAGACTTTGAAGTTTGAATGAGGAGCTCCACTGGCAAGCTTTCAAACTTATTTGCAGATCAGGACCTCTTTTGTAGAAGTCTCCCCAGGAGGAAGGCAGTTAGACACCTGCCAGTAGCCTGCAGTGGCACCATCCCAGAGTGATGTTAATGAGATGAATGAGAGCACTACGGAGAGCTGCAATAATTACAGGGTGAAGAGCTTGTCTTTTCCTGACCCTCCTCTCTGGGCTGCCTGTTCTATAAAGCAGAGTCTTTTGTAATACTAATTACAAATGTTAATTAAACATTTCTTTGGAATTTTGCCCTCCATTAATAGGTCAGATAAACAGGGAATAGCAATGACAGGCACAAGTCATTATCAGCCACATGAGAAAAATACCATTTATTTTTCCCTTCCTTTGGTCCCTCCAAAGACATAACTTCTGGTTTTGTTTTATTAAAGAGACACTAAAACCTCTGAAGTATAGTGTTTCTACTCAGAAATATAATAAAAATAATTCTTGCTTTAATGGAGCTAAGCATAGTTCTAAGGCCCCTTCCACTACAACTCACTCTAGTCTGTGTTGACTTAAAAAATTTTAACCATAATCATGACTCCGAGGCTACATAAATGCCCTTCCAATCACAGACTTAAGGAAACAGTCATGACAGCTGTTGATGACAGCACAAAATCTAGTTTGACGGCTTCCTCTGGCATGAGTAGCACACAGCATTTCAAATCGTTGCACTAATCCCATTTCTTACCCGATCCCTAGAATTACAGGAGTGACCCTTGTCCAGATCAGAACTAAGCACAAGCACTTGGCACATATTGCCAGAAAAATAAAATCTCTACCCCTTGCCTGACAGTCTGCCACAGCCAGATGCTTCCTGCCAGGTTCACATGGAGCAGTAATTTAATACATGCCAATACTATCTATTTCAGTGAGATAACTTCTGTTGGGCCAGTTCATCTTACCTTTCCTTGCTAGGGCACAGGAAAGAACAAGACTAATTCCAACTTTCATCCTTTAATATTTCTCTCAAATATGTACGTGTGGTTTTAAAAAGCATTTGATAGCACCAAATGGGAACAATTCCTTCTGGAAGAAATTAAGTCAGAAGATGCACTTTAAAAGCACAACTAATGCATTCCAACAAAAATACAAAGGAACCTCACTGCAAACATGAGAATGATGAGAAGAGTTTCACTCTAAAGGTTCATTTGTACCAGGCCATGTCAGTTGCGAAGGCAGACATAGCCTTTCTCTAATTTAATCCTATTTTATGAACCTAAAATAAGAATTTTCAATTTTTTAATTTTGTTAGATAACCTGAAATCAGGTTCTTCTGTTTTGATAAGAAATGGGGACCAGTTCAAGGCTTAAGAATCCACTGCTTTCCCATACAGCCCCACTGCTTTGACAACAGCCCACCATATGAGAAATATCAGCATGACAAAGCCTCTGGAAAGTCAATTTAGGAAACTTCTGAAGGCTTATGACTTTAAAGGTATCTTCATATTTACTACTCATAACCATGGCATCATTGGCTCTGGCCATCAAACTGTGTTCTTACTCACACACTCCTTCATGCAATGAACTTTGAAAAAATCTGATCTATGAGTCACCTGAACAGGTTGAGGCTTGCACCATTACAGTGCAGGATGGGCATATACGCAAAAACTGACCCAGAGTCATGTCAGGTTCACAGAGTTTACCAGAGTTTTGCTTCTTTCATCAGAGCTATTTGAGTGAGTTGTTACCACCACTACTCAGATGGCTTTTATTTCACACAACGTGACTGTGTGGAGCCCTGAGTACTCCCGCTGTTTCCAAAGTGCCCCAAGACACACCATGAGCCTCTCTCCAGCAGCCTTCTATCACCCCCTTCCAAAGCACAAAAGGTAGAACTAAGAGAGCCCACATGTCCCCAGGTCCATACCACTCAAAACAGCTCTTTTGCACTGTCACAGCCTATGTGACAATTTTGTCTCATGGGCTTGGTTCAGCCAAACAGCTGTTTTCTCCTCCAGCTGCTAATCCAGGTGTACATTGCCAGCTCCAGTGATAGAATTGCAAGGAAACTATGTGGTCTAACACTGAAAGCATGGCTGCGATTGAGACAGCTCACAGCTCTTCTACTCTGCTGAATTTCACAATAATTAGCAAACTATGTTTTATATCTCAGTTGATCCATCTATCCTTGCTTATACTCACAATTTCAGCTGTGTTTGCAATTGTTCTATAATGATTGTCAGGATCTTAAAACCATTGTGAAGTTGAGGAACAATATGGAATTATACAGAAAAGACACAATTAAGAGTATACACAATACTGATGCACGTAAGAGATATTTCTGATTATCCACACTTATTTCCTAGCATAGACCACTGATTTTTAGTGCAGAAATATGTACATCAGTCCATAATCTGAGTTAGAGCACATAGTTTTCAAAAGGCAACTATTTTTATTTAAATACTTCATTTGATATATTATTCAAAGTGTCCTTCAATAAGCTGCTATAATGATTAAATATATAAATTATGACAATATGCCTTTTTAAAATCTGAATTTATCTGATTTCAGTTTCTGGACAGACACTTGATTTTTCTGCCAAGATTAAAGAACCATGTTTTTCTCGACATAAATATTTTGAGATCATGACATAGTCACCTGCTAAAGTAAGCAGATAGGTAAGCAGATTGATTTTCTTCAAATCCAACACTGGAAATGCATAGTTTTCTTAAGACAGAAGATGGTACTTCACAGAACTTCTCTGAAACACTGTGACACAGCTAGGTAATTTTGAAGAAAAAGTATCACACCTCCATCTTTGTTTTTAAACAATACTGTAAAATTACTCATAATACAATAGGAGGTTGGGCATCCAGAGCAGCCTCTCAATCTGAATTATCCCATTATCCTCAAATTCTTCAATTCTTCAAGAGAGCAAGCAAAGCAAAAAGTGAGTTTAAAAGCAAGAAAAGTATTATGCTTTGGCAGAAGGTATTTCAATAAGTTGTTCTTATGTTAGACAGCTGAGGCTCTAGTTCCAAGAGCAATAGAAAAAATACAATTCATCATGGTCTAAGCGTAAGTGTGTCTTAATAGGAAGGTACAACAGCTAAAAAAAAAAAAAAAAGAGGGAAATCAAATACATTTTATTATTATAGTAGCTACTCTTCTGAAGTACATGTTAAAAGCACTACAGCAGATATACAAATTGCCCTACACAATATGGAAGTTCCCATCATTCTGCAGAAAACATTTCAGTCTCTGTAAAAAGCTGAATATTTCATAAGTAGTTTTATAGACCAGTTACTTAGGTTCATTTCCATTTCATTTTTCAAGACACTACGATAACACTGTGCTAAATGTATGACAATTTTCTGGGAAATCACTTTTCACTGGACAAGACCTTAACCATGCCAAGGAATGTACCAGCACATTGCAGCAAAGCCATGTCAAATATTTACCAGATACAAATCACATCAGCTGCTTTATCCTAATTCATCTGTCTTGAAAGTCCATCCAGAAGGCCAAGTCACATTCATGTCAACCATAACTTTTGTCAACATCATTCTGAGTCCTAATTTTTAAAACAAGTTAAGACACTGGAATACTGTTTTGAATGCTGGTCTTTGGATCTTTTCAGCCCAAAAACCTGCAGTCTGGGTAAGTCTGTACTACTGATTGTGTGTGGTCCAGGGCGTACTTTTGAAGCCAAACTCTCAATTCTTCTCTGTTTGCCTCACTTTAGACAATAGTCTTAGAGCTGATGATCTGTATCCCCTTTAGGATGAAATTAAGCCAGAAGACATATTTCAGAGATGGTATGAAGGAACTCCCCCACGTTCCCCACAAACACAGGGGGGTGACAGTTTTGCCCTCCAGATTCACTTGCTTATATAGCTATAGCCTTTCTCTAATTCAATCCTATTTTGATCACTCTCATCTGTCAAAGTAAGCTGACAGAGAAACACGTTGGAAGCAGCTGTTGGTAACTGCTTTATATGATTCTCTCTTTCCAGCATGGTTTTAAGGTAGTTTGAATGTATTCAGCCTAGTGTGTATAAGTGCTTTGGAGTATAGAAGGCTGAGGAAGCAGGAATTGTTGTTTAAAGAAAAAAGCACTTCATGCATATGCTCAATTTTTCATAGAATTTTTCATGTGATACTTACTGTGAATGCATGGTTTATTCTGTCAGTGGTCTGTGGTTAACACTTCCTATATACCTATTGGCATGATAAACTGTAATGACTTCATAATAAAGTTAAAAGCCCAGCATAAATGCAGAAAAGCAAGAAATTCAAGAGGTAAGATTTGGATTTCATCCCTCACCCTTCCTTGTATTTGAATGTTATGAAACAGCTATATACTTTCTTAAGCCATAGATATAAAAAATGTCATAATGGGAATATAAACAGTGAAAACTGTGTGTGCTCTGACAGGTTCGTATATTACCTCAGAATTTACATATTTTCTATCATTTTGCAATTTCCCAAATACTTTTTGTTAAAGCTTGTTTGTCCTTTATCTCTATGATAACTGCATCATTTCATACTGAGTCAATGCAGAAATAACTTGATATATTTTTTTTTAATGTAAAATGTAGTGGATGGCTTACAATATTGAAGAACATGTTATTAAAATAAGGATATCAGACAACACTTAATACTGAGTTGTGATGCCTGTGACATAAATGCCATGAAAGAGCTCTGGAGTTTTAGTTGGGTTATTTATTTATCTATTTGGGGAGTAGGTTTCTTGTTTGCTTTTGGTTTGATTTAGGTTTCTTTTAGGTGGAGAAACAGTGGCATACCCTTAGGATTTTCCATTTTGTATTCCCATTTCATCTATAGAGCTAATGCTCCAGCATTGTGTCACATTATGCAAAACGTAGGCTTATTTACTGGTTATTGTCATAGAAAGAGGATCTGGATACCCACATCTACCAGTGAGCACTCCTGAAATCATGACCTTACAAAGTGCTCTTCCCTACCTTGCTTTCTATTTGCATGACCTAGCAGACTTTCTGCAGTTTCCAAAAGCAAGGAGCTAAATGCCAGCTGAAATTCAACAGCTCTGCAGATGCTCAGCATTTTCCAAAATCAGCCCCAAATCACATTACTTATATTGAGTTAGGATCGTAGTGCGTGATCTTTTACATAGCTTTCCAGCTCACGTCTTCAGTCTGATTCCTCTCCATGTAACTTTCTTGAAAATGACAAGGTCCTTTCTACCTATTTGGTAGATCTGATGCTGCTGAAGAAGGTTCTTCTGACCTGTTACGAAAAACTTCCAAATTTCTGGAAGGGAATTTGTCTGAAAGACACCAAGTAAGTTCTTGTGCAATGATTTGAAATTTTGCCTATGAATGATTAGAATTGGTTATGTGACTAAGAGAAAAGCTCTATATCAGGATGTGGGGGATTTCAGTTCCCTGGAAGATAATATTTATTAACTATTCATGTCATTCATATTCCTGCAAAACTATTTTTTTTCTGCTGATATTATAGAGAATATTCCACTCTTACTGGAATAACATAGAATTCTAGAATCAGTTATTTGGAAATAGTATTTCTAAAACAGTCTATAAATCCTTCAACAAGTGTTTTCATGGGAAAAGGATTCAATGAGGATATAACGTCTCATAATTTTGTTTGAGGTGAGGATTTCCAACTTAAAAGTTTGCAAACTTTCAAGATTTAGACTGAGTTCTTGTTATAAATTTTCAGATTTTAAAAAATGGCATTCTTTCAGGACAATGCATTTTCCATACTGCAAAATAAATGAGGGGAAGAGAGACTGATGTTACTGTTACTTCATGCAGGATATCACAACTTTTAAGACACACCGGGTTGAACGATCTTTTTTTAGTGTTTCATATATTGTCAGAACCATTCAAAATCGTGATGGTGTGCTCCACCCCGCTGACCAACCTGACCTTTATTTCCCATAACTCTGCTCTACCCATTACCACCAGTAATGATGGCAACAAACATGCCTGGCTGTGATGACTGCATCTTACTCATAGCAGATTCAGGGGAGACAGGTAACACAGCAGCCACTCCACACGCACATTCTCCCTCCCTAAACCATAACGTTAGTCAAAGTCTGACTCAAGCCAAGTTTGGAAGAAACTAATTTCTCTAGTCAATCTGAAAGTATGTCCATAACTGTGTTACTCCCTATCAGTAGACAGTCCAGGACCTTTTGAGCTCTCCTGCACAGGAGGATCCACCTTTGAGTTCAGATGTCTCTCAAGGTTACTCTTGGAGGCTGAGGGGTTCCTTGCTGCAACAGATTTTCAGTGATTAGTAGCATGGTAAAATTGGAAATCTTAGCTAACAAATACAAAGGATCGATTGTGCACATTTAGACACAAAGCACTGTGTACACCAAGTCTGGGACTAAGTCTGGATCCAGATACATATAAACTACACTCTGAGGAGTTTAAAATGCAAGGCGGTCCTTTTTGAACCTTATGACTCAGTCAGAGGGTCTCCCTGACCTTGTCCTCTATGCAGTAAATAATCAAATGTACCTTGTCAATGAATTTTGCTAACCACTGTGGTCTTTTGCTATCAAGTCTTGTTAAATCTCCGTGTTTATCAACAAACATATTGCTGCTTCTCTCTCACAAAGAAAGTGCATCACTTTTTTCAGAACAAGAATTACCTATGCTTGACATTAATTCCACCCATGAAATTCTGGTCTCAGGTGGAATAATGAAGAATTGCTTCAGTCCACTCAGAAATTTAAAGGCAAAATCACTCAGAAGAGGGGTACAATAGAAGGATACCTTTATCTTCAGGAGAGTTGTTCATGGCTCTTTCCACAGCAAAACAATTTCTTTAGTTGGTGTGCTGAGAACGTTTCCCTTAAATTTATCTTTCCACAGAATATTTGGGAAGAAGCTAAAAGCCTTTGTTCTCAGGGAAACGCGAGAGCTGCAATTACACCAAGCCCCTTGTGGAGTATTCTGGTGGGAAGAGGCCCCTTGTGCAATGTCCTTTTCCGCACATCCAAACAGAAGTCAGGCATAATACATTTCAGAGTCAGGATGCTGAAATCCCCTGCTACTTCAGCAGAACAAATCAGGATGCATACTTTCATCCTGCATATCAGGATGAAAGAGATCAGTGCTGGAGACAAAGGAAGAATAAAACAAACTCTCTGCAGTGAGAAAAATGGGATGAGGAAACTTCGCTGTCTGTTAAAGAAAATTCAGTGTTCTTTTTGCCACAAGTTAAATTTTATCAGTGCCAAATATACCTGATAAACAGAGTCTTATGGTTAGGAACTTTACTTCTTTCTGCTATGTGCTGGACTCCTGTCCATTTGAAGACAAAACAGGGCACAATGAAATACTTCAGACAGCTTTTCTGCTACAATGAATGACAAAGCCATGCAGAGAAAATGGGAATTAACCATTTGCATTTAATTGCTGGACCAAGCAGTACAGAAAAAGGATATAGATAAAAATAACCATGTTTTAAAGATCTGAATAGAAATAGAATCTGAGCCTGTCTGAAGGTCTTTCCATGATAGGCAATGAGCTGCAACCACTAAAAAAGGAAAGAGGCTAAGACACAGACTTTTGCCTTATGCTGACTATGTAGCAAGCTGAATCATGGTACAATATTTATGGTACAATAGTGTGTCCCCGAAAGTTCATTTCTCATCCTTGCTCAGAGTCTGAGATGTAGAGCAGTTGGGAACATTCAGTTATTATTACACCAACACAAAAGCCATTGCTTCGAGTGGTTCTAATTCTCACTCACAACAGGTCCTGGTCCCCACATACAGACCAAAATTAAAGATGACTAAGCTCTGCCTTCACCCTTCAGGAAACAAATCTCAGGATGACCACCAAGTCAAACTGACACATCCCAGGGAAATCTGGCCTGCCAGAGCCATCACTAAATACATCCCAGGGATAAAGAGAAGTATATCTCTGCTTTCCAGAGTTATTGATTCACTGCTACACAACAGCACTGAATTGTCCCTTACTGGAGCAGCCTAGGTAATCACAAGCAGACTTAGGAAAGTCCTTTCACACAAGCCCCAGGAGGCAGGAACAGGGCAAGACACTTCAGTGCTAATGTTCCTTTAGAAGATATCTTAAATATAATGCTACAATTACATCACAATGAGTACTTCAATTCTCATTAAAGATGAAAAAATATAAAAAATATGTTTTTTCTAGTATGTCATCTGGGTGCTCTGTAATACATATCAGAAGCAGTTGTAGTTTTTCGTGGTATGGGAAGTTTGGGTCACCATTTTTCTTCCTTGTCAGACAGAAAAACTCAGAATCTGTTCTCTGACCTCTCCTTTTTAAATTTTTTTTCTTATTTTCTTTTTTTTCCTCTGAACAGCTTGAATGACAGACTAAAGAATAATCCTGTGCACAGCTAATGTGCAAAAACAAGATTGAGCAAAAAACTGACTTAAGAAGCTTTCATCTGGGTCAGGACATACTGATACCATATTCAAAGATATATGCTCAGCATATATCTCTTGTGCAGAGATAAATGTTTTAACTGTAGGCTTAAGAAAAAACAAAAAAACACACACATACAACCAGTGACACTCCACCACACTCCAGTGACACAGCTACTGAAATATTAAACTAAGTGAAATAATTTCCACCCATGTTTTCTTTCATTGCAAATTATGCAGTACTGCAAACTACTCAAAATGTTTCCTTCTTAGACAAAACCAGCTATGCAATAAGGTTTATTTTCACTGTTTCCAAGTGCCCAAAGTACAAGATAAAGTCACTGTAACAAATTGTGCCTGTCATAATGTCAGAAAAAAGGAACCACATATTTAGTTCATAGCCACCTCTGACAGTCACTGATCCACCCATCTCTTTGGGACAAGACAACTTTCACGTCCCTCAAGGTCTTTTCTGTAGTGGATCAGTAAACCGATGTTATTACTAAGTATCAAAACCATGGATTTTATCACTCTCACCAGTGCCTTCTCTTCCAATAACAACAACATGGGTCTTTCAGACAGTGATATGAAGACAATCCAACAACATCAAATCCCACTGTCTTCAATTTCCTGTAGAATCCTGGATATGAGTGATTATTTATGACTTCTTTTTACAGTTCCAAGAATCATTAATGATAAAAAAATAATAAGAAAATAGTAGCTATTAAGCTGGCTGTTATGAAGCAGATAACTTTACCAGCCCAGCTTATAAATGGTCTTAACTAGCTTTTCAGAAGCCTTAATATCAGTCTTGCTTAGCTTGCACAAGAATACACCCACATTATGCATTTACTTTGACTGTAATCCCAAAGCCTTAAGAGTAAATTGAGCTTTTGCCCGTGTATACGGGTGTGCACAACTCATCTGGTTTGAGTGATGCTGAATCTTCTCATACAGGGTTTAAATTCATCTGATCCACCCTTCTGTTGAAATCATGGCCTTGTATCAGGTTGTGCAGGTACCTGTGAATCAGGGTCTAATATTTCCAAGGAACAGGATCCTACCATTTCTCTGTCAACACATGGGTTCTCATGGTTCTCTGTCTTGCCATAATCAGAGGGAATAAACCCTGACACTGTTCATGCCTGTTGCCTTTATCTTATCACCACATAGTTATAAGAGAGTTCTTCCATTTTATCTATAACTACCTTTTAGAGATTGGAAAACTGATTCATGCCAGACAAAGCCTTCACTCTCCTAGGTTGAATAAACCAAATTTATTCATACTCCTTTATTCATCAAGCTCTCTAACGGTCTAATCATCTTGGTGACACATTCACCAACCCTTCTTTCATTTTTAAATCTCTCCTTAACTGGTGAGTCCAAACTTCATAGTCATCTCTTTTAAAACCTTGTTGAGCCAGGTTGCAGACTTCTGGTGCCTCAGAATGGCAGCTTTTCTTTCTCATGTTCTACTTCCCAGTCTTGCATAATCAGCAAGCCTAGCACAGGTGTATTCAAGTCTTTCATGCCAATTGTTTATAAAGAAAATGACCAGTATCAAACTCTGTGTCTATCTCTGATGAATTCCAGATGTGACCAGCTCTAATTTGACTTTAAGCCACTAGCCAAGAAATTTGAGTTCAGCAGCCTAGCTAGTTCTCCACACAACTGTGGCATTTATCTGAAGAGTGTTACATGTCACCAGACTGTCAAAAAAGGTGTTGTGGGAGACCATGACAAACGACTTGCTAAAATTATTGTAGATGCTGTTCAAAATACTCCCATCCTTTATTGACTAAATTATTTCATAATATAAGACAATAGAGTACAGTTTAACCTTGATAAATCTGTTCTGGCTTTTTCCAGTCACTTATTCTGTCACATAATACCAGCTTGTATGTGTCCAGTTTTCACAAGAGGTTTGTAACTTGACCCTGCTCTACTGTTGTGGCTCACCGTTTGTTTTTCCACTGCTTCCTGCCAAAGGAACTTGCAGTTAACTTTAGCTGTTAAGACCAAAGTAAAGAAGATATCAGGCATGTGAACCCTTTTTGTGCCATCTTTGACCTAACTTGCCAAAGCCATTCAGCAGTGCATTTGAATCTTCCACACATGCCTGCTTGCTACTACCATCCCTATAGAATTCTTCCTTGTTTTCTCGAGATTTCTTCAAGGCTGTCTCAAAGTCTTCCAACACTTCCAAAGTCCTTTGGCCTCCAAAGCAGATACTTGTGGGATCCTTCCTATCAGCTGATGAGCCAAAATGAAATCTGTTCTTATGAAGTTCTGGGTTTTTATTGATACTTACCTTTCTCTGCCTATTATATTAAACTCTATTACTGTACAGTCCCTGCAGCCCAGGCTGCTGTTGAAGGTCATAATAATGAGTATTATACCTGTCTATAGGCCATATAGGATAATAAGAGGATAAAGGCCTACAAAATAACAGTACCTATCTACAGACCATAAAACCAGATGTAAATTGTCCAGCTACCTTTGTAAGGCAAGTTTAATAGCATCATTAGAGACTGAAAAATATGGGCTGCATCCCTCTCCCTATGAGCTCATTAGGAGTCTCCAGCTAAATTTCATTCTGCAGGGTCACATAATCCACATGACTGTGCCAAACCTACTTTTCACACACTCCATATTTTGAGCTAGAAATTATTTCTCTGTAAAAATCAGACAAAAGGCAAATGACAAAATTCTATACCAAATGCACTCAGTATGGGTAACAAACAGGAGGAGCTGGAAGCCATGGTGAAGTAGGAAAGGTATGATATCAGCCCAGTCATGGAAACATGGTGGGATGACTCACATGACTGGAGTGGTGCAATGGATGGGTACAAGCTCTTCAGAAGGGACAGGGGAGGAAGAAGATACTTTAAGAGGGAAAGCTTAAGGGTGCAGGAACAGGCCATCCCTGCATGACAAAAGATGAGCCTGCAGGGAAGAAGTCTGGCCTGGCTGAACAGGGAGCTTTCACTGGAACTCAGGCTTAAAAAGAGAGTTTATGACCTTTGGAAAAGGACAGGCAGGTCCAGAAGACTACAAGGATGTCATTAGGTCATATAGAGAAGGAATTAGAAAGGTGACAGCTCAGCTAGAACTCAATTTGGCCACTGCTGTGAAAGATAATTAAAAATGTTTTTATAAATTCATTAACAACAAAAGGAGACCCAAAGAAAACCTCCATCCTTTATTAGACATGGGAGGAACACTGTCACAAAGGATAAGGGCAGGTTCAGATTGAACATCAGGAAGAGTTCCTGAAAGGCTGGTTAAGCATTGGAACAAGATGCCCCGGGAAGTGGTGGAGTCATCACCCCTGGAAATGTTCACAAAACAGCTGAAAATTGCTCTTAGCTCTGTGGTTTCCTTGACATGATGTTATTTTGTCAAAAGTTTGACAAGATGATCTTGGAAGCCTTTTCCAAACTTAATGATTCTATGATACATTTTTAATAATTATAAACTATTTGAGGGTGGGTGCATGCAGAAGGATACCAAGATTTTTCAGAAATTCTTGAGAAAAATTGTGATTTTTTTACAGCTAAAAGTAAAACTCTCATGAACCTTTCCACAGACAGGATTTTTAGCCCCTCCCCTGCTGGCCTGACAATATTACAATTTTCAAAAAGTTGTGTAAGTCTAAATGCTACATCCTGTCACACATATGAATTTTACTATAGCTGAAGAATCTTCTAGAATTTCTTTACATTATTTATAAACAGAGACAATGTGTATGTTAAACAATGGTAACACACAAGATCCCCAGTGAAAGTTTATATTTCACCTGGGAATGCCTGAATACCAGTCTATGGACTGCAAAGATTTTTATCAGGGAAATGCTTTTCTTGCCACTGTATCTCACTGTACCTGCGCTTATTTTTAAGAACAATTACTTACTACAAGGAGATGACGATTACACCAAATTAGTTAAAACCAACAAATATACAAACCAGTATCTTTAGCCAGTGTTTTTCCAAGTAATCTGTCTGGGCTTTAACAGAAGCTGCAAGACTGAAAATTTAAAAATAAACATCGGTATACTTTCATATAGTAAGAACTTTTTTATTTTTTTTTTTTTTTTTTTTTTTTAATTTTTGTTATATTTGTTGTCACAACTGTTTCCAAAGCCTGGAGTTTAAAGCAATCTCAACACTGTTCAATAAGACTTAGAAATTAAACAGTTACTGTGCTTTGCAGAGTCCTTTGATTGTGTTCTGCAGGTGGAAATTGAGGACTGGAGCCAAGTAGAGTCTGTGATTTCTAAATGTCAAAAATCAAAACTGTGTTATCTCAGACTTTCTTTCCAGATAAATGTACTTTTTCTCTTCCAGATGCTGGAAATAGGATTTCTAGTTCTAATCCTTTCTCTGTTACATTTTGCCTACAAAGTTTCAGGATTTTTTAGGAAGTTTTTAGATTTAAAAGTATTCTGCAATAGTACCTTCCCTTAATTTTTCTTTTGACCTAACAGAATAGTTAAAACCAAGTAAAGGAAAACCAACTTAACTTATTTAACTACAGTCACTGCTGTTTGATTGCAGAACAACTCTACCAGTTCCTACAAGAATATTTGGTTTTTATCTTGGTATCTCTCCTGAAGTCTCAGATCCCACAGTCAAGTGAAAACTTTAAGTAAAAAGAAAGTGTTAGGAACAGAGCATGTGTGAATTTTTTAAAAAGCTGAAAATACTTGAACTAGTGTCAGGGTTTTATGATGCTTGGCTTGTGCTTTTTGAAGCTCAAGGTTGGCAATACACACATTCACACTGCCATAACTTGTAGCAATATTTCTTTCCTTGCCCTGTTCTTAGCAAAACACTCAGAGACAGAAAAATTCCTTTCCTGATGCCAATTTTATTTTAAAAATGGTTTTCTAGAAAGAACCATATGAAATTCAAACCTAATGCCTTCCCTACAAGCTTAAGGTTCCTTAGCCCATATTCTTTCAGGGCTTACTGTTCTTGGACTCGACCTGCGTTTACCTATGGTCAGCCCCAGCTTTCCACTTATTGGTCATAAGGCAGCTACACCTTTAAATAGCATCATGACACCTTTAATGCAGCAAGGTACTAGAGACAAACACTGCCTAGTTTCTAAAACTACCTTTCCCTAGTGCACATATTTTTCACTGGAACACTTTTCATAAAACCAAAATAAAATACATTTTTGTATCTACAATTTCTTTGTATTTCATGCAATCTGTTGGAATAAAATGTGAGTAAGCTATCCTGTGAAAATCAGTCCAAAACTTGCTACATAATGAAGTGAAAAAGCCATATTTCTCTAGAATCCAAGAAGGAGGAGGATCCCTTAAAAAAAGTAACCTTAGTAACTGCTTTATTAAGATAATGTCATCAATACTTGCAAGTTTGCTATCTTCTGGACATAAACAGGTTTGTAAGAGGACAGTGATCTGGCTTTAGAGTCCTTGACCTTTGCACTAAAGGACTTTAGTATCACTGATGTAATTAAATTATACCAGTTAAACCAGAAGATTAACTTTGTAATTTTTTTATTAAATTTACACAATGATCCTGAAGTAACTGAGACCCACCTCATTCTTTTGCTATTCTATTTGTTGATGAGTAATGAGTTAGACAGCAAATCAGGGGTTTTTTTTATCCTGAATGTTTGCACAGCAGGTAAAACAATTCAGCTTTTCAAATGTTTTAAAGATTCAAATTAATCTTCATGAATTTCAGATCTACACATTCCAGCACAGAGAAAAAATGCTGTTAATTGAAACTCACAATAATTCAACTTCATATGATAAAAACGCTTTGTCTCGTTTTGCTTTTCCACACAGCATCATTCATCAGACAGCTATGCTGTAGCACTGTCTCTTGAGATAGCATGGGACTCAAAACTGAAACAAATTCTTACATTGGTAAGAAAGTGTATTTCTGAATCATACATATGGGAAAGATAATGCTTTTCACTGATTCTTTATTGAGCAGACCATAGCACTAAAGCATTATTCAGAAAGCATGCATAATGGTAAAAGCAATCTACCTGATTATGTGATTGGTAAGCAAATGTAGAGGTAGAGCGGGAGAAAGTATTTCAAGGCTACTCTAACATTCCTTTTGCCTAGATAAGTGTGATTGCTCCCACATGCTGGATAGGCACAACCAAAAAGAAGAGGATGTTAGCAAGAGAAATGGGCAAAAGATGATGCTGGCATTTCTAGGATAAAATTTGCTTTTTTTGCTTTCAGTTTTCAGTACTGGTTTCACATACTACAGCTGATGTTATTAAGGAGTTCCAAGAGAATACCTGGGACAGCCTCAAGATGAAAAGAGGCTGAAGGAATTGATTTTCCATGCCTAATTCCTATCAAGTCTAATGAACAGAAATGATGTACTATCCTTTTAGAAATGAGAAAGAGGGAAATAAAAAAACATTGCCAATGTCTGCTGAGCAGGGTTCATTTTCAACTAGCATGAATATCTGTCATTTAAACATACAAGGACCTGCCAAGCTGACAATGCTTTTCAATTATAAGAAAAGCCATGTCTGAAGTTTCTCTTTTCGTGAAGGGTGACATCTGCCTTAGTGGCAGACTCTGCTCTGTAACTTAAAGCATCTGCACTGTCTCTTTTGCAATGTAAGAGATTCGTTGTGTCAGTTAGACCAAGGCAAGCAGATGCTCCTTGTTCCTCCTGTTAACTTGTGCAACAGTCATGTTGCCAGAGCTAATTAAGACTCACCGTTTACACACTTGACTTGTGCAGAAATAGATATCATCTTCTCTTATGTTTTAGCCTTGTTTCTTGGTGGCTTCCTTTTTCAAATATAACGGGCCATTATTATTAAATGCACTTTATCACTGTTCTCAGTGGAGGCATGTGGTCTGTAACAGGCGTTATAACCACTGCAACAGACAAAATCTTTCTTGGTGTCAGGATAACTCATCCCTTCTCTCCCAAAATGACAAGATGGCTGTGATTGTCCCCTCATGGAGATGTGCACTCAGGAATGTAGTGGAGGGCCCTGTCTAGGTTCTGAGACAGAGTTACTGAATGTAGCTTCCACCATGACACTGCCCAACCTTCAAAAATTTCATGGACAAAATCTGTCCTTTCTGCTTAACCTAGATTTCCAAGAGAGTAATAAACTCCATTTTTATTGCAGCTGAGCTCCACAGTCCAGTCATATTTTGCCCCTTGTAGGCAGGGCTTCACTGAAAATATAATACCAGACCAGTTCATGCCTTCACAATTGCCTTCTCTCAGAAAGTTGCACAGCATTAATCTCCTCCACCTCTCTGGTTGTCTCCTCCTCTACGTACCCAGAGTTCTGTGACCGGCAGTAGGTGAAGGACAGAGCCACAGAAATAATTGAGTTGCTCTTCTACATAATGGAGGGGAACATGTGGAAGGTTTGCTTCTTCTCCATAAATTATGAGAGTCCTCCCACTTGCTCACTGCTTGCATCCTGCCATCATTAGCACATAACTGACATGAAACTCTTAGTACCTTCCGGACTGGTATGGGAAGTGTCAAAAAGCCTAGTGGGGGTTTTAGCTTTATTTTACCGATTTGGCAATAGCAAACCTAAAGGAGTATGCTTATATGGAAACCAAATTGCAGCCAGTTTACCTGCTTCATTTGTAATTTTAGTTCATTTCTCATTGGTAATTGCATGGAACCCTAATGAACATGAAAATACAGAGTGAGCTATCTTTCACTCCTTTTCCAGGTGAAAGAGGCAGGTCTTTGAATTATTTCTTCTCATTAAGTAAAAAGTCATCCATTCAGTTGGCATGACAGTGACACAAGATCTCTCCACAACTGTTTCAAAGGGTGCTGCAAACTACAGAGCTTTCTCTAGGAGAAACAAGAGTCTATACCTCCACATTATGGAGAGTTATGTGGGTAAATCTCCACTCATTGAGATGAGAACATGTCTCATTCACCATCAAGTTAATAGCCAGCATTTTCCTAATTCACCATAGCAACAGTGATATAATGGTGAAGGGTGAGAACAGCCTGCTGCAGCTGGCGGTGTTGTAGGACTTCAGACAAAGCAGACAACACCTCACCTTTCACCTTTGCTGATACAAAGCTTTGTTAATGGGCAGTGCAAAATTAGCAAAAGGTAAAAGGCAAGAAGATGTGGTGTTCAATAGCATCTCCTAACTTCCTATGCGAAGTATATAGCCCATTCCTGCAACTCTCATGAACCCCACTGCTGCCTTCTAGGTGAAACACTGAGCATTTCAACATCCCAACTGGAAATAATACTGCAGTCTGTAATGGGATCAATGAATTGTGGACTAACATATTTTCTTAAGATGTAAAAAAGGGAATCAAGCAAAATAAAATGTTTTATTACCTCCAAAATTCAAAAACCAATGTAAGACAGCTCATAGTAAATTGCTGTTACAGAATATGCAAAGATAATAAAGTACAAAAAAAAATATATTACCTTAAAAATGAAAAAAAAAAAGCTATGGAAAAGTTGATTTCATAATAATATGCAGGATGGCAGCATAAAGCATAAGCTGGCTAAAATCTAGCCCTCAATGCAGTATCTCAGAAGATGGTATGCTTCGTTACATTCAGCTGCATGCTCCATTTTGCACAATGTACATCTGTCTCTGAGGTTTTGTGCTCTCACATGGACATAATTATGGAACCCTGTTTACATCACTTGGACAAAATGAATATTAAATCTGGAAGATATTCCAGATTGTATACCCATAACCTAAATTGTACCAGGCTGCCCCTTTAAATATTTACTACTCAGAATATTCTACCCTCCTTGGCTTACCAGCCCCTCAGTAAAAAAGAAAAAAAAAAAAAAAAAAAAAAAAAGAAAAGAAACTTCCTTTTTTTCCTCTATAACCAAGTGATATTTTTTTATAAAATTGTATCCCTCAAAATCTCAAAATAGCCTTTTCAGAAAAACTAGGACAAATAGAAGAAGATAATGTTAAATAAAAATAGGAGTAATAAGACTGTAACATAAAGTAATACATACTGTCAAGTCACTAAACAGATCAAATAATTTTCATTACAGTGGCATGAGATCCTTCATTATGTTCAACAAACTGGGAAAATAGGCAGCAATATGATGAACAAAACAAATTTTTAAAATTTTAAGGCACTAGGTGGGGGGCAATGTTATAGATCAAACTGAGTACAACTATAAGCAGGTAAGTGAAATACCTTAGTAACATGTGAGACACTTAGAAGTGGAAAAACTTGAGATTTTTGCTTATTGGCAAAAATTCGATTTACACCGAATTCCACTGACCTCACATACAATCAAGAGAGCACAATAACTACTTCATGGTCTGTGATAGCACAGTCAATATTAGTTGCTTGCACTTGTTCACCTGCAACTATTCTGTATCAATAGAACATCATGTCTTGAATGGTATGTGGCTTTAAATACTTTTTAAAATTTGTATGAGTATGCACACTAAGCTAGCAGTCAACATGCACTTATTCTATTGACACAGAAATAAAAGATGTCCTTGGGTATTCTTAACAAAAGAAGTATGAAGGATTCATAATAAAAATAATTCCTAGTCACCCTCTCAGTCTCAGAAAATAGATAAAAAATTCAGAATTCGAAGGGAAGGAGATGGGTTTTTTTAAAGGTACCAATACCTTTTAGACTTCATGTACAATTGCAAATACAATCACAATTTTCCTCCTTTGTGTTTTAAACTCAAGTATGAGCAATATGTGATGATGGGCTAAATTCAGTCCTTGGGCTTTTTTTTTTATTTCATTTCTAATTTCATATGGTTCCTCTTTGTATTACTCAGAGGCAGCACAACATTGGATAGGAGATGAGAAATTCTGCACTTCATAAATATCTATGACACATTCTGTGTGGCTTTGTTTAAACTATCTTAATCTCATAGAAGCAGGTGGTACATGTGTCCTATTGTCAATCTAACTGTATTCACAGCAGGTAAATTTGAGGTTTTTAGAGAGAACTAAAAATCTCTGCAATAATCATAGGTACAAACCTCATCCTTCTTACAACCCTTGTGAAATTTCATCATTGTCTTCTCAAGACATATCCTAAGATTTTCAGGGAAGGGGAAAAAAAACCCACCACATACTCAGAGGAGCAGAGCTGATTTCATACCTCTCTCTTTGCAGCCTGAGCCTTTCTAAGCAGTCCTTTGAACAAATGCCCTTTCGGATTCAAATAGTATGACTAAAAATTGTCACATATGTCTCAGAATCTGCTATGCCCATTAAGCATTAAGTTAGTTTTTCCCCCCACCTCTTAACTACATCAAACACAACAGTCACCTTTTCTGAATGATCTCTCACTCTCCAGGCAAACCTATTTGCCTTATCTTTAATTCCTTATGTAGCCTTTAACTGACTTACGGTAAGCAACCCAGTAGTGTGGCGGTCAGCAGAACGGGCATGTTTGCTCCTCTGTTCATTTAAGCCTATTGAGACTTGTATTAGAGAGATAATTGAGAATCTCAACCTTTTTGTTTACTCAAGCCCTTGAAAATCCCATCTTCCTTTGACTTTAATCTGGTAAACCTTTGATGTTAGTTGTTAACCTGCTTGTATTTATCAACAACTCAAAATTCACATTACTATAGAGAGGCAGCAAGCCTCTGCTTAGTCTATGCATGTGTTGGTGAGGAGGGGGACAAGGGTGGAAAAGGAAGCTTTATTGAACCAATTTCCATTAACAAATCCTTCACACTTGAAGGGTTTTCTCTTACTGCAGGATATCTGGACAAGTTACTGCCTAAAAAGTGTGCTGTAAACACAAAGTTGTTTATAGATCAGGAAATATTTAATTGCTGTGAGAAGAAGCAATAAAAAGATACAGTTTCAAGGAAAATGAAGATACTACTAACTCTACAATTCTGGTTTTTAAGGCATTTGTATTTATAGAGATACCCTTATTGAGGTTGTTTATAAGAACCGTTTATTTCCCGCAGATATTTTCAAAAGTCACAGGGGCACTGCAATAACATGGCACACCCTTGTCCCATTTAGACTGGCTGATTTCATCACCCCTACTAACACCAAAAGCAGTAGCTCATTCCCTCTGCTACACCAGTGGTTCAGGATCTGGGTCTCCTATAGGACACACATGTGGAACCACCTCAGTAGTGGTTTCTCCACAAAGAAACCCACCCCAACCACTTGCTGTGGTCCCCAGGGTTCTCCTCTTGTTGAGGTACTGCAAGGGTTTCTCTGTGGGCTGAGACCCCAACCACCAAGTATTTAAAATAAACAAAACTAACATAGAATCTTTGATTTCACCTGCAACATGTTCCACATCTCACATGGAGGTGACATGTTCCACATCTCACATGGGTGAATATCGAAAACAAATGAAGTAAAAAGAGTGGTCTTAGGAGTGCTCTGTGGTGTTCCAATCAAATCAACTGGAAATGCTGATGCCAGACAGCTGAAGTTTGTACTGGTGACCTGGCTATTTATAAATAGAGGAAAAGCAGCAGCACACTTCCTCTGCTTTCCACTCCAGCACTTACCCCCGTTAAGGCCTTATCTAGGAACATATCCAGATTACAGCCTTTGATCCTTGCTGTCAAACCACCTGGGGCAAAGTACAAGGATAGAGCAGGAAGCAACTGTGGAGCTCAACTTTGCTTGAATTCACACGGTGTCCTGTTGGCATTCAGAGTTCTCACTGCTGCAGCCAAGGTGAGCCACCAGGAATAAAAGCCACCAAGGGGCTGGCAGTCTAGCGAGCAAGATCAATATGACTTGTGGCTTCTTCCTTTGACAATCACCAAATCTTTTTCCTCTGTGCAGAATAAAGTCACCCCTGAGAGGAAACCAAAGTCAATTCACACTTGCCCCACACAGAGTCAGCAGCCTGTAAGAAGTTTCATAGATACCATAACGCTGGCTAAAGGTCCAGCTAACAGAATCCAAGAAACCCCATAAAGCATGAACAAAGGGTGTCTCTGCTGGACTCAAGGGAAACACATAGGTGTAAATATGTTTATTATTATTTGGTTTGCTTCTACACAAGTCAAGAAAGATGCGTCAGGTGAAAAGAAAATGCTAATTACAGCTCTCTTGAAAAGTCCTTCTCAAGGT
The DNA here is from genome assembly GCF_050655825.1 of Lonchura striata. NCBI lineage: Eukaryota > Metazoa > Chordata > Aves > Passeriformes > Estrildidae > Lonchura > Lonchura striata. The sequence continues at coordinate 59,337,501 of NC_140704.1, forward strand.
TCCAAAAAAAGGAGCTAGATTCTCTCCTCAGGTTCAAAGCACTCTTGCTGTGCTGGACCAACAGAGCAGCACAGTTTGAAGTTGAAAAGAGGGATAGCGTTGCTGCTGCTCTTTGAAGAGTGAAATAAGAAAGAGTAGCATTTAAGAAGCTTGGAAAGGACTTTTAGAAAAATACACCTTTTTCTGGGGAAAAAAAATATGTATATTTTAAAATGGTAGAAGTTTAATGAAAAGTGAGGAAAAAAACATTTCATGAAACTTTGTTTCAGTGATCCATTTTCTATGAATAGCACCTTTTCTCCCTCATTATTCCTCCCACCCAGGAAATAGGTTCTGTGGAAGGACTGATAAAAGAGTCAAATACCTGTATTGATGAATGTGGTTTTAAGCATTGTACACACTTGGCAATGATGAACGGTCACTTTACACATACATGCATATGTAGGAGGTATATATGTGATTGTAGAAATGTGAATAAACATTTTTCCAGTATAGATTTCCACACATTCTACACATCTACTTAAGAGACTGTAAAATACATAAATATATACATGTAAGTGGAGCAAATTTAGACCCTGGCAGTAGTGAATGCATTTACTTAACCTCACATATGCAAATAAACAACCAATTTAATCCTAGACAGCAGTAAACATGCAGAATTTCTTTCCAGTGGTCAAAACTTTACCTAAGATTTCCTTTATGTGCAAAATTTTCTTCCTAGCCCAAAGCAGAACAAGAGAAAAAAAGAAATCAGGCCCTATGTATTCCCCTCTAATCCCCCCACCCCTACAACGTGGGAGCACCTCCTACAGTTGCCAAGTGAAATTGCCTCTGAGATTTTAGTTTTCCATAAGCCAAAAATAAAAATAAAAAATAAAACTAAAAACAAAAAGCCCAAAAACCACTGGAAAAAAAAAAATTTCTTGCATTGATTGCCACAGTTACTGACAAACCAAACACTATTCTTTTTTGTGATCTAGTATTTTTCAAACATTAAGAAATTTACTGATGATGGTCAATATTGTGTCAGACCAAAATCCAGACCAGTATCTTGTCTCTTATACTGCTAAAAAACAAAAACATCCCAAAAAAATCAATACCACATTGCAAAACACAAACCCATAAAAAAAAAAAAACAACAGTAGAGCAAGAACGTATTTGTTTTATTCTTTGCCATGATATTCTTTGCTGCAGAGTCCCTTCCACGCACAAGTCCTAAGAATACAGCCTGAAATGTCTTCATATGGTATTAATTCATACTGTTTTATACAGATGCAAGTCTACAGAGACCAGACATGGCTGTGGAGATTTTAATAAGCAATGCATGAAAGGGTGAGACCTAAAATTATCCCTGGACAAGAGTCTCTGCTTTAGAGCAGGATCATATCTTCTGCCAAGCAAAGAGACAGGGGTGGGTGCTGAGGATTTCAGATGCCTTCCTCTATGACAAGGGCAACCCCTAAAAGGGAGCAGTTGCAAAGCAACACAGGCCATGAGGACTAAGAGCACAGGATAAGGGAGTGCACATGTGATCCTGCCTCTGCACTTTTGATGATCAGCCACTAGAATTGAGACAGCATGGAAGGAAAAGTACTCTGCTGCTGATTTTGACCTAAAGCTGATTAGTTTCACCCACAGACTATGATGAAATTAGGAAGCAGACTCAACTTTTTCTATTTTGTCTCTTTTCTACTCCCAGGAGTATGCGATTAGACAAATATCCCCTAATCAGGGTCAGATTTACTGCTAGACCCCATACTAGTACTAAACAGGGGAGGAAAACATGAGGCAGAAGAGCTAAGAGTCTTGGACCCCCACTCCCTGCGATGGGTTTTTGGCTTGTGCCTTGCAACTCCAAACCCAGACACTGCTGCTTGTTAGTGCTGTTCCCAGCTGTGGTTATTTTTACATCTCTCAGTCCAATCTTGTATAAATCACTCAAGGTACTTCTCAGCCCCCACAGCCAAAAGGTATATAAGATGTCATTCTCTGAAAACACAGTGTCATTGTTTTACCAGTGTGACTCCCACACAGAAGCTGGCAGAGCCGATGAGATCAGAGGTCAACATAGACTTCTATCCCAGCTCAGAGAGTGAACAGAACTAAGTGCTTCCAAAGCAAGGATAAAAGCCCCTCAGTGGACAGTTTGGCAGAACTATTCCCCCACTGTGGGGAGCAATCTCTTGCCAATTTCAGAAGTCAGCGATTGGCTTATGCCCTTGGATCATACAGACTCAGCTCCGTTACAAATTTTTACGCCAACTAACAAAACTACAGGCAATTTTATTTGTAGCATGCAAGGCTGAATCCTCAATGCGGAATTCAGTGTTTTAGCTGTAAAGCCCTTCAGACTCTTTCTTCTGGTGGAGAGAATGTCATCTAGGTATGAATGGGACAATGCTGAGTGTATGCACGTGCTGCTTCGAAAGACAATTTCATATGTAGTAACATCATATTTTATACTGACATTTGAAACATCAAATTTGCTCAGGACAATTTCCCTTCTTATTTCACGCACTACTGTACAACTTGCTAGAGAACTATGCTCTAAATTTGAAAAAAAAAAGTGAAAAGAAGAATGCAGGAAAATCCCAAGCACCTTCAAATGGGATCCACTCACGAAACAGAGTCCCACAGATAATCCAAGAGTCTCAGCAGTCATCTTCTGTATTTAACAAGGTATAACAAGAGCCATGTACCATAATAGGACCAGTGGATTTGGATCACATGGAACTGGAAACAATATCACTAGTCCATCTTGCCTTTTTCAAATTATGTTATTTTCAGCATATGTTATTTCAGTAATTGTAGTTGTGATACTCATTCTACTACTGAATTTATTAGCAGATAATATCCCATGCAAGCACATTAGCATTATTTATGTACAGATTTCATAAAGTACTAGCAACAACAGACAATAGATTTGGTCTTCAGTGAAATTATTAGGTTTCCTCAACCAAAGTAATGTGATGTGCACAATCAAAGAGATAAGCTTGCAGTTAAAGCATTTTTCTACCCTTCCCCATAAAAAACAATCAAAATAATGAAAATTCATAGACTTATATATAAATAGTTTGGACTTCTTTTCAAGATAAGACAAATATACATAATTTAGGTCAGTTAATCTATCCCTCCATTCCTGCACTGCTATCCCTTATTGTAGCTACACTTTATGTATGTGTCATGTCTTACACAGACAAGTTACTAGATAGCTACAGTTTATCATACAACATTATTAAAACTAATCATCTTGGTAGTGAGAGCATCTGTTCACCTAATTTTCCTTTAAGCAGAAACTCCTTTTTAACCCTAATATAATTGTTCACATTCCTGGTGTTTATCTCACCAACATACAGTTTACAGGACTTAAATGTCTGAGGACACTTGATGCAAATTTGCACAGCAGTTTTCTGTGCATTTCCACAACTCTCATATGTTGCCCTTTCCTTATGGCCTGGCATTTGGAAATCACAGGTCAGACTAGCAGCTCTCATCAAGCAACATCACTAGGATTCTGGTAAATAGAAATAAAGTGTTCAAGAACAAAGGTCAAAGTAAATTATACATAGGTTTTATATATGTTTGTGTATGTATAATTTTTAAAAACCCAAACATACAATACTTCCAAAGCCTGTGTTCTGCATCTACTGCATTCCTTTCGAGTTCTGCAGTTCCAGCCAAAGAAGAGACAAGGTTGGGTCTTGTCTCAGAGGAGCATGATTCATTCCTCCTAGGAGCCATAAGGTCAAAAACCATAAAATGTAAATCATGTTTCAGGTTTCTGTTGAGACTGCTTTTGTTCCATTCAGGTATGGGTTCTGCCTCATCACAACTGAAATCAGATGTATTAAACTAAACAAAGGCATTCCTGAGGAATCCAAGTGAAGTGTGACTAAATTCTTGTCTCCAGTACCTCCCAAGCACTGTTAAAAATAAGACTTCCTTTAGTTATTCTAGTGACAGAAAAATCTTGTCCCAACATGGGGTGCTAGGCCCCATATTGGTTTTAACAGATTCCTTAATAATGATTCTCTTTTGTACTTCCCAGCAGGCAGTTTTGTTTAGTAGAACTTGTTGTAGTGGCTATTTGCCCAAAGAACAAATGTCTATTTTCCTTCCTTAACCAAAAGTCCTGTTGACATGACCAAGAGCCTCTCAGAAAGAATGGGTTTGAACTGTGGGGCATTTTAAATTAAAAAGGAAAAAAAAAATGGCACAGGCTTTAAATCAAGAATTTAGTTGATCTTCAGCCAATTGTACCAATGCCCCTCAGGATGAAGCTAAATAAATATATATCAGGATCCTCAGCACTGCTACAGATATTATATTATATTATATTATACTGAATAATAGTTCCCTTCCTCAACCCAAGAAAGTCCCAGCACAATATACATGAAATATAAAACTGATTAGGGACTAGAAACGTCATCACAAATTCCAGAGATTAGCATCTGTAGATCAGACACTCAGATGGCTGGGGGAAGACACTTTATCAGCCACTAGAAAACATATGCAGCTTTGATTTCACTGTTTCATGTTGGACTTCTGTTTCTTTTGGCATGTATTTGCACTAACAAATACCACAGTACTGATGAGCACTCAAAGACCATATGATATCACTAACACAATGCAAACCAAACAAATCACAAGATGTCCAGCAATAGAATTCAGGCTCAATGACCTTATAAACCCATATCCCCAGGTTTCTTGGTTCAATAGAATGTTGATTGAGAAAAATACATTTCTGGACTTTGAAAGCCTGCCCTGGAGTTCTTTCCATCCCTCCATCACTTTATAAATGTTGGTCCTGAAATGTAGAAAACATTAATAGAGATCATATTCATAATCATTAAAAAGCATTAATAGAGATCATAATCATCTTTAGAAACAGGCAACTTCTGGTTTAGCAAAGCCATGCTGACATTTTTGCCATGCTTCTCTGCTGCCACTAAAATTTAGTAATTTAATGAAGCAGAGATCTAACAAATATGCAAACCTCAGTGGATTATTCAGCATCAAGATTTTCATTACAGGGTGTGAAAAAAGGATTAAAGAAGTATTTTAGTTATAGAAAACTCTGAGCACTAAAATAAGCACAATGGAACTGGCAAGAATGATAGAGTATCTATAGAATTTAATGGTAACCTAGCTCTCTCAGGCCCTACAGCTTTAATTTCAATACAGCATTTTCTTTTTAATCCCTTGTTTGCCAGCAGTAATGCTGTTGGATTAGAGTGGCCACCAGGCAGTGTGTATTTACATAAAAATTAGGCAAATGTCTTTAATAAGGAAAAAATTACATTGCTGCTAGATATTAGAGAACCTTGCTGCTTCTGTGATCCTCCGCTAAATTTAAAAGATCAGAACTCCTCCCTTTCACTTACAGCAGCCAGCAAAAACTTGCAGCCATTATCAGCTACAGCAAGAACTTCACATTGAAAGCTAAGAGGCTTAGCAAGTGTCTGCACCAAGCAAACATTTTGCTGGTCATAAAACAGAAAGCAGATTCTCAATTGATTTATACTGCCAGCCCTACCCGAACTTCAAATTCTGGTTTTACGTTCATTGTGCAACAGAAATGACTGATGGGCAGGGATAGGCTGATACAGCAAAAAGATGATCCATATCCACGAAATATTTTCCTCTATTTGATTTTAGCATTCCTGCCCTGAACATCTATCCACTTGATCAAAGTGATTTCCCCTGTTCCTTCACAATTTTCTGAAGTAAGAGACTGAAAAAGCCCCACCTGCACCATGGAGGTGAGAGATTAAATATAGTCCTCAGCAGCAGCAGCAGCCCAGATGCCTAGATTTGGAAAATTAGGAGCTTTTACCGGATCTCTAAGTGAAGGCGCCCCAGCATATCTTTTTTTGCCAAGAGATGGAAGCTAGGGAAGCACATAACAGACTGGTGAGTGTGTGGAGTGGAGGCTAGGAAAAATAGAGGGGCAACTCCAGCCACTTATGAAATCAGAAGGCATATGGAGGATCTATTAGGATCATTAGAAAAAACATCTCCCCTTTAAGGTTTTGTTTTGTATCACCCAGGCAATGAAAAGAGAGGACACTCAGTTTGGGCAGTGTGGCCACACCACAGTATGAACTTGTCAGGTTGCTGTGGAAGCAGCAGCCAAATGAAGAGGTCAGGATAACAGGGTGCAGATCACTACTACCAGCCAAGGAAAGCAGAGATTGATACCAAGGTATAGTATCTTCTCCTGCATCCCTGTAAATGTCTTTAACCATTGTTTATGGGAGGCAGGCGGTGACCCAGCCGAGGTGCTCAGTTTTGGGAGGAAGGAGTGGATGGATTTCTAAGAATACACTTAACTACTCTTCTGTGCAGAGAGTGCATGGGATTTGAGTAATGCAGAAAATTATGTCATGAAGGGAGAGGTATTTTGCCCACATGTCTGTGCACAGGAGTAAATCATGAGGGGTTTGAGGGGTTATGCAAAGCACCTGGATACTCTCACAGGAGGCAACACTTTCAGGGTTCAAGCAGCAACCCACTGAGGGGATGAAGCATATTACATAAATTGAAATAGCTTTAGTAGGAGAGTAAGAGCAGCCATATGGGAACACAACAACGAGAGCACTTTATGGAAATACAGAAATACAAATTCAAACCCATTCAGCAGATGACAGAACTAAAGTGTCATCTTCCACAGCACTTGAGAGGGAACCTTTCCTCTGATCCCTACCTCACCCCACAGATATAATTTGGTAGATTATTTTTACATCAACCAAGCTATTTGACAAATACAACCAGAGCATATTCCTCTAATTCCCTTTAAGTGATTTAATTTATATTAAGGTTCTGTCATAAATGTGGGTGCTACATAAAGAGCCCTGTTTTCTTTTTCCTCAATAATCAACCTTAAGCTAAATAAAAAGTATTTTTAAAATATAATACATGGGTCCTGTCTTGCATCTTCCCATTAATCACATTTCACTGATCAGAACACCTAATGCATTTATAAAAAAAATAACAGAACAAAGACATCAATAACTTTGTTTCTTGCTAAAGATGGGCTTGCATGCTGGTTACATTGAATAACTGTAGTTTATTTAAAGAAGCCCAGGCCATTTCATGTCTTAGTGCAAGGTATCTGATTATTCCAGCAACTTGAGAAAAAGATACTGTAAATAAAACTTATTTCCATTCTTTCATTATGGAAAATAGATAATAAAAACATTACTGAGGAGCTGTCCTATCTCCTTTTCTAATCCACTTCATTTTTCTTGGAGCTGTCTTCTCTGGCCCTTACTGCTCTATGAATATAAAGGAGAATAAAAGTGATGATTATTTTTTTCTCTCTCTCCTCAAATAAATGCCTCTAATAAGATGACTGTTCCCTTGTGCCTGAGAATGCAACTTCTTTCCTGCAGGAGCTGTTGTGAATAGGAATTCTTTGTATTCTCCTTAAGCAGTAGGATAGTTTATCTGCTGGAAGGACATGGTTTGCTTCCTCGCTTCAAGCCTGGCTAGTTATTATTGCTAGTGGGTGGTAAAACTAAGACTGTTTCTCTATAATTCACCCCACTCCTCAAACACTTTTACTCTGGACAATTGTAAAAGTCAGAAAAGATTTTTTCATTAAAAAAATACATCTATTGACTACTCAGCAAAACCTATAATATTCCATTACTTATCATCAACACATTCTGTTACCACGATCTTTGCCTGTACTGTTTAACAGACAAAACATTCCTAGCTCTGAAAGTGTGATCTAGAAAAGTGAGTGGCTAAAGGAGAAATAGCATGAAAAGCTTATTTTTATAAATTGAAAAGAAATTTAATTCTATGTATTTTTTTGTTTCTGTGTGTCACCCGATTTTGCTCCTCAATGGAGTGATTATACTGCAGCTTAAGAAAGTACCTGCTTAATACTTTATGCTAATTTCATACTGACTTTACCCCCATCAGCCTTTAACCTGTGTAGACTTAACCAGGACACATTTTAATTACATCCTCTCTGAGGAAATCACATTTATTTTTCAGTTGTACAGATGGAGATTTTCATAATCAGAAGAAATTCCTCAGGCACATTTCTTCAAAATTACCCTTTACTAACCTAAAAAATCTTCAAACACAAATGAAACCAGCAGCCCTCTGTGCTTCCTCCCTTGGTACTCCTCACCCTTCCCAGCCTGATACCACAGTGTTCCACAAGTTCTCTCCACCTCACTTGCCAGTGTTGGCTCAACTCCCTGGAGCTGAATCCAAGACTATGTGACTGTGCAAGCTCACAAACAGCTTAAGGAAGCAATCCTGCACTATGAGCCCTTTCTTAATTTATGGATAATTATTATCTTAATCAATATCTTGGTAATTAAAATCCTGCCCGATCAATTTTCTGGCCTTCCTACAGGCCTCTCTAATTTAAAAAAACATTTCCCAGTCCCCTAACTCTACATTGATGTTGGCTGTTCCAAGAATCACCAAGCTCCCTCCTCTGCTTTCAAATTCTAGAAAGACTGCCCTTGGCCACATAAGCTGATTTATTTTCTAAGATTTCTCATTACAAATTTAATAATATCATCTACCAATATTGTTGAGGACCTGCTTGATTCTGCTTGCTCTTCACTAAATACATTAATAAGTCCCCACTCATTTTCCTTACCCAGTTTTTACCCTCTGTTATAGAAATAATACAACCATTGTCTCTGAAGTGATTCTACCAACAGCCAATAGTCATAAGCTCAAACCCTACATCTCACAAAGTGTATGGTGCAACACTCATTTTAAGAATGCAAGATAGGAAAATAGTCCTTACTCTTGAGGACATATTCACACCTTAATAAAGTGCCACAATCACAGTGATGAATACAGAGTTACAAATATTTTAATACCAAAGTCTCTACATCTAATAATCAAGAACCATGAAATGTGTCTAAAAATTCATGTAGAGAAGTATATAGAAAATTACTTCAAGGTTTCCAGCTGGAGAACATGGACAACCCATATTTTGCCTTTATTTAAATGAGTAAACATTTCTGTCTCTTGAAGTGAATCAGAACTCTGACCCTTTTTTCCCCTACTCCTCCATTTGTTTCTCCCTGAAGAGAACAGGATGAGGTCATCACCAACTCTCATCACACCACCCAGTTCTTAGAAGGATTTCAGCTCTCCAACAATCCAAGCATTTGAACCAAGTGCTGACATAACTGTCACAAATTAATTTTATCTTGTTACAGTGACTGTAAAAACAGAAAGATTCCAAGTATATTTAAACTTCTGTTTTCCTAAGGTAGATGGGTTTGTTGTTTTGTTGTTTCTGTTTGTTTGGGAGGTAGGAGGCGTGTGTTTGTGTGTGTGTGTCTGTGTGTGTGTGTGTTTAGTTATTTGGTTGATTTGGGTTTTTAATCTATGAGCTATACAGGGCAAGAAATATTCCACTATATGTGTTTGTCCAGTGCTCCAAGCAATGAGTTTCTTTAGCTGCCAAAAAAATGAAATATTAACAAGCAAATCATAATTCCAGACTTCTGAATTTACTAAAGCTACCAGCAACTGATCCTATTCAACATCAGCAAACAGAAATTTATATTTCCCTTTTACTCATTTTCTCAGAAAAGGGTCTGAACCTTCAAATATCTCTGTTTTTTTTTTTTTTTTTAAGTTTATTATTGCTATCAGCATGCAATGCTGCAGAATAACTTTTCCTACTTCTCCAGACTGCCGTGTCAACAGACGCAGTCACAGAGTGAAAGTTACATTTTCAGGATGCCCTTGTTCAGAGTTTCACATTCTGGTGAAAAGCTTCTGATCCTGTTCTGATTAAAGTCAAATGACAAAATTCCCTCTGAATCCAATGACCCAGGACCAAATCACAACCATTCTCCCAAAACATCAGACAGTATTTCTCCCTTCCCCCCAGCGTTCTTGCACTTGGGAAGTTAGAGTCTCTGCAGGTAAAAAATTAGTCAGCACAGCAGTATGGACAGTTGTGGACCAATTCACACTATCTGAAGATTGGGCCTTAAGGCAGTGTCATCCCTCTTAAAAAAAACAAAAAAAAACCAAAAAAAAAACAAAAAAAAAAAAACAAAACAAAACCAACAAAAAAACCCAAAAACAAAAACAAAAAGGAGAGAGGGAAAAAGAAGTCAACAATAAAAAGAATAGATCATTCACTTCTTAAGTGACCCCATTCCTAATCAGATTTTCCATGAAAATTTTTCAGTGCTCCCCTGAACACCATAGGGAAAAAGCTAGCAGCTGCAGTACCTGCTGTTGAGATTTTTCAAAGGTCTCTCAGAGCGTTTGTGTTAGGTGCTAACATGGAGCTGCAAGAGGATTTCTGCCAATTCATTCAATAGGCCAACCATTTTCAGCACAGTTTTTATGTTAGCTAGTTCTGCATTAAGAAATCTGAAATGACCACAGGGCCTATATCTGTTTCCCTGAATAACTAGCAAAGCACAATTACCATAAATTTGTGATTAAAATCACAGACCATTGCATTATTTACACTAATAGATGTTAAGGGTTCCCTATGAAATGGCACAGTTGAGAAGTCTTTTCCCCAGCAACATTTTTAAAGACACCTGTGCTGAGCATTGCATAAGCAGACTAACACATAAAACACCATATTTCCCAACCAGTACATTTCACTCATTAATCTGCTTCATATGATTTCCATTTCCCTTTTTTTGTGTTCAAGAACAAGGTCATTGAGCATAACTTCTTCTCCTTATGAAAATTTCTCACTGGAACTCATATCCCCTTCTGTCTTCTCAGCTCTTGTGGCTCTCTTCAACTTCTAGGATCACACAGCACCTCAGGCACTTCTTGCTTGAGCCTGAACACATCCCACAAATGAAACTCCTAGATGATCCTCCTGCCCACTGGATCTACTCAGCTTTCAGCTCCCACTGAATCAAAGAAAATCATGGAATGGTTGGAACTGGGTAATCTTTAAGGTCCCTTCCAGCTCAAACCCTTCTATGGTTCTGTGATGTCATGGGCAGGGACACCTTCCACTAAACCAGCTTACTCAAAGCCCCATCCCATCTGGTTTTGAGCACTTCCAGGGATGGAGCATCCACAACTTCTCTGAAAAACCTCTTCCAGTGTCTCACTGCCCCCACAGCAAAGAATTTCTTCCTAATATCTAATCTAAACCTACTTTCTTTGAGTTTAAAGCCATTTCCCTTTGTCATATCACTACAAACCATTGTAGAGTCCCTCTCCAGCCTTCTTCATGGCCCTTCTCTGGACTCACTCCAACAGGTTCATTTCCTTCTTATGTTGCAGGCCCCAGAACTGGATATGATACCCCAGCCAGAGTTTCACAAGTGTGGAGTAGAGGGACAGAATTGTCTCTCTTGACCTGCTGGCCACACTGCTTTTGATGTAGCCCAGGATCTGGTTGGCTTTCTGGGATGCAAGTGCCCATTGTTCAGTCATGTCAAGCTTTCCTTCCAATAAACCCAAGTACTTCTCATCAGGGCTGTTATCAATACATTCACAAGAATATGCACTTAGCCTTGTTGAGCCACATTAGGTTTGCATAGGCCAAATTCTCAAGCCTGTCCAGGTCCTCCAGGATGATATCCCTTCCCTCCAGAGTATCAACTGCACCACAAGTCTTGGTGCCATTTGAAAACATGCTGAGGGTGAGCTTGATCTCACTGTCCATGTTGTTGACAAAGATGTTAAACAGCACCGTCCCAATAATATACTCTGAGGAGCACCACTCATCCCTGTCTTCAACACTGAGCCACTGACTGCAACTCACTGAGTGTAAACATCCAGCTATGAGTGGCTATACATCAAATCCATGTCTCTCCAGTTTAGGATGTCATATAGGACAGTGTCAAATGGTTTTTATCCCTGTGGCGCTATTCTGTGACATAGCCCTGCAGGCATGTGCGCATCTCCAATGCCTCTTATTTATTCCTCATGATATGTGCATTTCCATAGAGCTGGGCCTCCAACAAAGCTGGAGTGGCTGGAATTCTTTTGTGCTGCTCTTCAGGTGCTTTCTTGCTGACCTGAAATTCCTCTCCAGATTCAGGGCACTCTTTCTGGCCTTGGCAATAAAGGGGTGGGAATGGGATAGACTGAGGATCCCCTCCCATGGCAACTGAAGTTTAAAATCTGAACAAGGCTTCTCCTGCTGTTTCAGTTCCCAAAAGCAGAACACTGTGCACCTGTTAAGCAGTTATTTAGAAGTGTATAGAAATTTACCAGCTCACGTAATGAACCTGTTGGGTCATTTATCGCTAGTTCTGCAAGGAGCTGAAGGGTTCAGTCAATGGAGCTCCAATAAGCTAGTTCAGCATTCACTTGTGAAAGTTATGGAATAACAGCCAGAAAACTCCTATATGCAGATGAGAACAAAACCAGCCACCTTCAAGCTCCAGAAATAGGCTTAAATAACCAGTATCCTAGAGTTCATTATGTTAAAGTGAGACCTTTGCTTTAAAAAGACCTTGCAAATACCCTGTGTGCCAGCAGTGTCCATCCCCTATCCAGTTCTCCTCGGTTCCCAGAATAATAGATATGCTGGATCTGCTGCAGAGCTGACCTCCTCTCTTGTTACACAAGGACCCTGTTCCCACACCCCTGGTAGGACAGTAAGAGAAGTAACTGATCCTTTGCAAACTTCCTTCTTTTGAATTCATCATTGCTGGCTCATCTCCATAGTTCACTGTGGGGTTAAGGCAGCACTTAAAAGCAAGTCACACTTTTTCAGTGTGAAGTGTAAAAGAGGAACAACTACTTTTGACATGGTGAAAAGTGGCCTGGAACACTCACGCTAATACAAGGGGACAGAAACAAAGGGTGGAAAGGCATCTCAGAGCATCCTTCTTCTAGACTCACACACAAGGATGAGATCAATATAGTACATTTCTGTATCCCATATTTATTGCTGCATGAACCCCTAATCCCACAACGTCAAAAACCCTTCTAATAAATAGCTTCTATCAAAGTATTATTTCCTACATCTACATAGCCCTGCTCAAGATGTGGTATCCTACTTTAAAAATTAAATTCTTTTGTTTCACCTACAGAAAACAAGCAAACAAACAAACATACAAACCAACAAAAAAACCCCAACAACCAACCATGTAGCATCTGTGCATCATGTTAAGCTATCGTCATGTTTCTTCTCTTCAGCTACTTCTAGTGTGGAGGTGTGAGAAGCACATTTGCTTGGACAAGTCCCTCAACTACAATACTGCTTGGGTCAGCTCATTTCTCTCATGACTAGAGGTGGTTGGTGCCATCAGAATTATGTTATTAACAGGAGTATTGTTTTGGCATTAAAGGGAAAAAGAGTTTTATGAGAATGTCATATCTCACAAGAGAAAGAATGACCAAGCTTTTAAAGCCTATCAAAAACCACTTGTTTGTCTGATCTCTTTCTTTTTTAGCTGGCAGTAAGTATTTGCAGTCAAGTTGAGAGAGATTATATTTATACCTCAGCTTTAAAAATATATTAAAACAGGACAAAATATCAGAGGAATTCAAGGCAGAGAAGTACCTGGCAAGTATTTATTGTGGAGTCACTGGATCTGCTGACATGGCATTTCAAAATAAAAAAGTATTTTGCTTCTGAAAATCATTCTTGGATTCCAAATGTTTCCATTTAAAAGCAAAAGATACTTATACAGAATAATAAGTAAACACTTATCTGTACAAAACATGCCCCTCCCTACAAGGTTTTGGTTTTCATTCCAATGTTCTGTTAGGAGACTTACCTCCAAAGTGATCCCTGGGGACATAAAACTCCATATACCAGTTTGTAGATTGTGTCTAAAGATGAAGTAGACCATATATGTAATTTGCATATTCTCAGTAAAGAAGAATTTTTATTTTGCTAAACTAGAAATAGAATTTGACAACAGGGGAAATTCAGACTCCTACTACATCAATCATGGGCTTTTAAATTTTTGGAAGGATCACGATTCTGCCACATTTCAGGACTTTCTGAAAGGTGCCAAGTGCCCATGTTCTCACTTTGCTCGGAGAAAAGGCTTGGAAGCTGAGGTGCACTCAGTTCTACACAAGAAATGAATCATATCTTTAGGTGTTTGAAAGGAACAGCTTCTCCACTCTCTGCAAGTGTTTTCAGGATCAAGCTATCCCTTGACCACTGAGCAAAGGTGAGTTCTCCATCCCTGCTCTAGTACAAATCCAGAGAGCAAGTTCCTGCTCTTTCTCATTAAACTTGTCCTGTTTGTGGAGGAATGTCTATTAATAGTAGATGAAAGAAATTTTGACGAAATTGCTGCTTATCACACCAATCTTGTCTCACTATTTGCTTGGATTCAGACAGCTTTGTCATCAACTCTGGTATGGAAACAGTGACTCCTGTCATGGCAGAAGACATGTTTTGATCCCATGTTTGTACAGCAACTCACACAACAGTCACGGTCAGCAGCTGGAACTTCTAACCATATCATACAATAAATGCACACACTTGATTTAAATTTTTTCCACATTTATCACATAGATCTTTTGCTGGCTTCTTGCAACAGAAAAAGTTCATCTCTATAGGAATTTAGCTTTACCACAGACATTTTGACAGTTTGAAAAATGAAAGAGAGGTGGTCAGAAGAAGTGATGGCATTTTGAGAAGATATATGAACAAGAGATTAGAATAGAGAGTTTTGTTCTACAAGACATTTCTAGTCAACACTGTGCCTGGCTGGGGATGGACTTAACCTTCCCCATAGCAACCTGTATAGGGGTTTTGATTTGTGGCCAACCAATGCTGATAATATACCAGTGCTTTAGTTATTACCCAGATGTGATTGCACAGCAGTAAAATCTTCCCTGTTTCTCACTCTGCCCTCCTCAGCAATTAGGTTGGGGTGGGCAAAAGATTTTTGACAGGATGCAGCCAGGACATTTGAACCAGTTTGTCCAATGGGACAAGGTAATACTCAGCTGTGTTCCCAAGCTGACATTGCTTGGAGACCTGCTGGTGGAGAGTGACTGCTTCTTCTCCACCAGCAGCACCAGCAAATCACTTCTTTTCTTGTATTTACAAACACGCTTCTTAATTTGGTTTTGTCTTTACCCATGAAGGTTTTTCTTCTGCCTATCCGGTACTTTATTCCCTGCCACTGCAGGGGAACTGTGGGAACAAGACTGTTAGAGTGCGCTTGGGATATGCCTTTCCCCATTCCCCAGGACCCCTGTGACTCTGATAAAGATAAGCCTGGTCCCCTCCTTCCTGCCCCAACAGGGTTGGCGGAGAGCCAAGAAGCCCTCCCTGTCCAGAGCATAGATAAACCCCTGACATTTCCTGTTCGCCCTCTTCCCCCCTCTCTTCCCCCCGGATCTCATGGAATAAAGAAGCAAGACAACTACATCGGGGTGAGAGCCTCTTTTGGATCTATGCCCATCTCCTGATGTTCCTCCCCTCAAAGCCTCATATCTCTGGGCTAGCCTGATAATTTAGGAGCTGAGAGGAGAGAAGCGTCACAAGACATTGCTTGGGGACTTAAACTATCAGCTGGTGCCAACCCACAGAAATCCTTTTTAGGCACACCACATAGGGTTCAAATTAACTATATACTTTATGAGAATGTGCTAGACTGAATTCACAGGTGTTACAGCTGTTCAGGTGTTGCTTGGCAAGTTACCGTTTGCTGTTGTTAGTCACAGTGTTGACATTCTTGTTCCCATCACCAGTTTTCTCGTTCCCTTATCTGCTCCCTTCATTGCTGTATGCCAAGCTTGAAGACTCAGTTTCAAGACTCAGGATCTGCTTTTGGCTTTTCCAGTGTAACCAGTGCTACGTGGGGTAAGTATTTAGCACTGACCCCATGATGATGGGTGTGACTGGGGAAACCCAACCAGCCATAATTCCAAGAAGAGGTCATGGACTGAGCAGAAGGCAGATATTTTGGATACTGCCCAAAGAGGTGACTCATAACAAAAAAGTGCAACAGTACAATAAATTGCCAGAAAAAAGGGAGTCAGTATGCTCTGTTTACTGATGTCTCCCGTCATATTTTGGAAAACAATGAGAAGTGGAAAATCGGCCTATGGATTCCCATGTAACTGTGGAAGAAAAACACAGATCAATCCATTTTTCAGTTGGCTTCAGGTACTGCTGAAATGAGAAAAGGGGCCCACAGTCTCTCTCTATACTGGCTCTTGGCTGGTGACAAATGCTTGGGGTACTATGGCAGCAGAGGTAAATCTGTTTGGGCACATGCACTGTGCTAAGATATTGCTGCCAAGGTAAAGGACAGGTAAAGGTACATCAGGGAGAGTCCTATATACCCAAAAGCCATGCTAATGAAGAGTGTCAAAACCACAAACAAGCAAGCCAGGATGCTAGAAAAGGAGATGACATTTCCACTATCTGAAAAATAAATAGCAAACAGTCAAACACATAGGAAGTTGCCTTGAGAATGGACATGTACAAGTGTCAAGGATAAAGGACATCTTTAGAAAGGATATTCTCCAGACATGGCTAGAAACATGCCACTTGTCTAGAGAAAGCATAACAAAAAGCATAAAAAAGTTTACAGTATGGAAGCAATGAGTTAGAAAACACTTCTTACAGAGACTGCCTGAACCATTCCCCTCAAACAGAATGAAAAAAAAAAGGAAAATTGCATCTTAACCTTATGCAGAAATGCTCTGAGGACTATGTCTTCAGAGGTCCAAGGCTGTATCTACACTGAAATATTAGGATGAAGAACCAGTCCAGGGACAATTACTTCCCAGGACCACACTGATTTTCTCTCAGCCTTGTCTCTAACAGAACTTCCCAGTTTACCTAGAGGAGACCTTGAGGTAAGCACACTTGAGCTCTCCTCCTCAAGAACACTTCAGAAAACTCTATGCTGAGCAAACACTTGCACATGATCAATATGAATGTTAGATGAATTGGGACTTGAGAATTCAGATTCTCCCAGTACGGTCAATGTCAGGAGCACATAACTGACAGGCTGAGTTCTGTGTTTAATACTGGAGCTCCCAGTTTAAGGTCAAGCCTAAAAACCCAAGAAATTAACTTTGTACAATGAGATAGCAAAATTTAAATCAGGTGTCATTTAATACATTTAATAATGTTTTATATACATATATAGTGTTAATCGGCTATCTTTTTAGCATGCTACTCACACAATGCAGTTTTTGATTACTTTTTTGTAATTTGTGGTTCTCTTTTCATTATGCAAGGGGTTTTTTTAACATTTTATTATTTTTATGCATTTTTTTTAAACAATGTATGATTAACAGAATAAAAAAAAAAATAAATGGGCACATTTGCTTGTGTTTCTTCACATGCCAGAACAAAGTTCTTGTCAGGCAAGCACAATTCCTTAAAGAAAGTGCTAATGTAGTAAGTGTTCTATCCAAGTGTTCTATCAACTGTTCTTCAGAGTGATGGATAAAATGATTAATACAGTTTTAGAGATCACCATACCTCAAACTAAAATCATGCATTAGAAGTAATTTCTGGCAGTGCTGAAGAGATGCTGCTGTGGACAAGATCAGCTTCCTTCAGAAAGTTCTACAGGAACTGAATGGATTAAATACTCTGAATTCCTGAATTAGAAGGACCATATTGGCAGCTGGCCTTTAGGTGCCTGAACTTCATACACAAATTAGTTTGAAAATGGTCTAATTGCAAATGGCTTCAAAAGAAAAATAAAAAAAACTGAAGTTACTGACAAAACCCTGCAACCTATTTTCCCAAATTTATCTGCTAACTGCATTTCAAAGAAGTAATTTCCGTCTCCTGATTTGTGTGTTGCAATGCTCTACTATTTAATTTTGTAAAAAAAAATAACCCATTAGTGCTACAGAGGCAATCAAGTTGGGGCAATGTAAATAGTCACACATATTAGAGGGTCCAGTTTCAGTTAGTCACTTACAGCTGTACATAGTTCTGGATTTAGTATATTTGAATCAACTGCTAATCTACAGGACCATTACTGCTGGTGGTAATAGAGGAAAAATAACCCACCCGTCCGAACCTTAGATGCCAGGATATAGTTACAAGGTTAATCAATATTTTAAATTGTATGTACACATCGATTTTGCTTGAGTAGTACATGGAGTCAATATAGAAATTATTGTGATAACACACAAACCCTCAAAATGAGGCTTTTTGCAGCTACTTCTCATATTGAAATGGCATATATAAATTATTCAGTGTAACACCAGAAGTTTAACCAAAAACTAAACAAAAGCAACCCTTTCCTTCTCTTTCTCCCCCTACTTCTTCCTTGCTCTTTCTCTAGAGTTCTCAAAATATAACAGTTTCTGCCACCTCTGCAAATTCCGGCAAGTAGCACCAATACACAGGGAAACAGGCAAGGTACACTGCAGACAGAGCTATTGTTTAACAACTAACAGACATTGTTCATTTCAGCTTCATTCAAAAAACAAAAAAAAAAATCTCATAAAGCATTTCACATGACCTTGAAAATGGAAATGAACAGAAATTAAAGGGATTTCTTTCCTTTGTGATAGTTTTTGAGTTTCTTCCAGCATGCAGACTCCAAATGCAAATGCATGCTATTAAAATAATACTTTTTTTTAACCTCAGTTTATCTACAATTATTTCTTTACATAAAAATACAACTCTTATATTTCAAGCTTTTAACATCCAAGATAGTATGATTACTCTCACTGATACATACAAAATGACACTCCTTTACTAAAGCTGTGCAAGGCAACTTGTCCCCTTGTAAGAGATATCTCTGTGAATATCTCTGGGTTTGAAGTACACACCCGACATACTCTTGTATTGCTTTGATTTGTCTTTAGCAAAGATAACTGACTGTAAAGATATCCAAAATTGATCACATCTAGTTCAGTCACACCACAGATTTGAAATGTTCTCATTTTTGTGTTACCAGTCTGATTTGGTTTACAAAAAAAGAAATCAGTGTTTCTTAGTCTGAGATTTTGTTACTGTAAAGAAACATTGTGCAGTAAAAAGCTGCAACATTTCGTTCATTACTGTTTAGAGAAGCTCTATCTTTGTAACTTAGAACAACAATTGAGAGAAGGAAAAGTGAATACATGAAAATGGAAGCCCAGTAAAATAATTAAATTGTCAAACTAGACCTTAGAGAACTGGATTTAAACCTCTACTTCACCATAAACTTCTTGTGGCAAGCCAATCACTTAGCCTTATGAAAGAGTGAGTCAAGAGATATATTTAAAACCTTAAGCTGGTGTCCTGAATGGTTTTTTTTCTTCCTCTTCCCTGGTCCCTTCACACAGTGGCTCAACCAGGAGCAAGGAAATGAGGAATTCAGTTCTCACTCATAAAAATTCTTCAGTGTATTTTATTAGCCTTAACAGAGAGAAATTGCAACCCACACCTAATCAATTAGCTGGTGGCACACTCTTTTTCCCACCCTTTTCACAAGTATGAAGCATTTTCCAAAGAATAGATAGCTTCCCAAAGTCAAACAATTTTGATTTTTGTAGCTAAGTCAGTCTCCTGAGAAATGAGGCTTTGAATCCTCTTCAGCAAATACTAAATTTAAGAAATAGGAATATAATTCTTCCCCAGAACTAATTCCTCCTCCCTTTTTTGTCCTCTTCCAGCAAAAATGTGAGAAGCAAAACCCACACTCAGCTGAGAAAGGACACAGGACAAGCAGCAGGGAAATTCCAGACAGCAAGCATCCCAACTATGAGAGCCTGTCAAAGATTTCTTGGCACAACACCTGCCCATGTGCTTCTTGTTGCTGCCTGTGAGAAGATCACTTCTGCATATACTTAGTGGGTTTTTGACCCCCTTAGAAAGGCTTTACTTACCCTGTGCCTTGTATAGGTTATATACAGCTAAAAGATCTGTGGTGCTGAAGGCACTCACATGCAAAAGCAATGCAGTGTATCACATCTCCAAAGCACCTAAGTAATCTGCTAGTTCTAATGTGTCTGATTAGAGTTCTAATATCTACTGACTTTCTCCTGTATCCACAGCCAGTGCCACAATTTGTTATGTGTTGCTGCAGTTGTGTTACAGCGATGCCATGCACAGAAACGTTAAAGACTACAAAGTATTTAGCCACTGTAGATATGCAGGGCATAAATTCTTCATAAGCAGTGAGGACAGAAATCAGGGGAAACTCTACACCTCCAAGATTTTATCTAGCAAAAGTTTATTTGTGTAGACAGTCTGACTGGTGCGCTTTGAGCAATACTTTAGAGACGATTATTCAGGCAACAGCACATAGTCTAAGGAAAATCAGTACCAGAAACTAACCTGGTTTGTATCATAACCTGGTTTTATGCACGGCTGAATTATTTGCAGTTTCACTCCTCTTCTTCCTCTCATAGAGAAAACACAGACAACAACAATAACAATCTTTGGCCTGCACTCCTGGGCTGATTCTGAACTGTGCTTGAGGTTACTCAAAGGGTGGCTTTCAAAAGCATCTGCATGAATCATGAGGGAACAGGTCACCTGGGCCACAGCTCTCCCCTTGTCATATACATTATGAAAGCCTTATGAAGCCAGAGGAGTCAGTTACACAAAAGCATACTCTACTGGAAATTCAAGCTGGATTTGAGATGCTCTGCACTGCTGAAGCAATGCAAAGCTGCCTTTAGAGATTTGTGAATGTAGCTTCTTATTGTTACACCTCAGCTTTCAATAAATTCTCCCCGAGGGAATGTATGCTTTCCATCTACAGTTTCTATTGTTTGGATTATCTTTTGCTATCTATGACACATTATTTATTAGCATCTTGCACTCACTTTCTCTTATTGAATTAGCAAATGCATCCCACCAAATAAGGCGAGGAAAACAAGTTACAGCAAGTAGCACACAAGGAACACAAACCCAAGCCTCCACTTCTCAGGAGAAGCCTTTGTGCTCTCTGGCTCATTAAAGATTGAATCCCCACAAGCACTTGGGTATGAAAGCCAGCTGGTACCACTTAGTCCCTACTTAAATCCAATGCCCAAGGGATGCAAAAACCTCATAAATGAGGAATTTCTAGCAGTACTTGGTTTTGGTACTTTTAATTTAGTTTAATGGTAACCTAGCAGGCATAGTCTGAAGATTTTTATTAGTACAAATTGTACAAAGCCATCTTTTTTTTATACACTTCCCCATGTTCCCCCCTCCAAAAATGAAAAATGTTCATAATAATTCATGTGCAGTATCATGACATTAACAATTAATTGGAAATGACCATTCCATCACATGATCCTGGGGTTGGTCCATTTTAAATCAGTAACTGTGTTCAGAAAGCAAGGTTGTTACAGGCTCTACAGGAGCTCTCTAGCATTATTCTTTCCTTTTGTTTCCTACATCTGTTTTTCTTTTTGACTTATTAAAGTTTTCTTCACTTTTATTTTAAACCAAATGCTAGCTTTAGTTTTATGACATCGAGGTATTTTGAGCAGATCCTCAACTGGTTTAAACTGACATAATTGCATAGCTCTATGTGCTTGTCTAGGTTTACCACCACTGTCTGTGCTATTCTGTGTTACAATTGAGACAAAAACAAACTGGTGCACCAGGTTCACCTTATCAGACAAATAAATTGTCAATGTCATGATTTATCCTGAATAGTAGATGTTTTCTAAAAGAGATTTTCTTTAAAATAAGGGGGTTAAAAATGACCTAATATACTGCAGCAAAATACTGAAGGCAATCAGTAAGACTGTTATTATTTCTTGAGATGGATAGAAATCTGCTATTTTCTACCTTCCCTTCCAATATCCCAAAGAATAATGAGGTGATTTAAGAACATAAAGCTTTCAGCTCAATTGTGGCAATTTATGTTCCTGTAAACTTGATGTAAGCCTGAGCAGCCCAATATTTTTACTGTGTATTGTAAAGGATGGCATCTCAAAGGTCATAGCAATTTCCACCATTTTACTTCCAAATTTATTTCTCCTTAGTTTTTCACTAAGGGAAAGTGTTGAGATTTACCTCTGACCCAACCTACTTTCCTCAAAACTTGAACTGTATATAAGGAACTAAGGGATTGTTCAATGAATGGGCTCTTTTCTGGGTAACAGGAGTGAAAGACAAACCTCACATCATAAGGAGGTATGATGTATCCCTAAATGCATTGCAATTCCAAAGTGAGAATGGTAAGCAACCTCTCGCTCTGACCTTTTCTCTCTTCACTGTATGTAATGTTTTCAGATTCTGTCGAGGAGTGTGTCTAATTCATTTTTCCGGCTTAGTGAGACTCACCCCGAGTCATTTTCTATTTGCTCTCTTGCTGTGAGTGGAGTCACATTCCCAGTGAGAAGTCAGCTCAGTTCCACTGATTATCTCCGTGCCCGGTGATGGCCTGAGAGGACGCCTGCTCATGCTGAGAACATAGTTTAACACTATGTTAATAAACACACAGGGAATGCGTTATGCAAACAAAGGCCCCAAGGCAAATCCCTCTGCCCTCAGAGATGCAAAAAGAGTAATAGGTTTAGGGAGAACAAGGGAACAGTACTGCATTTGAAAAGCAGCCTCTTTGCAAATGTGCCCAGAGTTGCATTGGGAAGAGTTAACATGAAGATGCTCTGTCTATCATTCTCCTTTGCCCTTCTTTTGAAGATCATTAGAGTTGGCATTAAGAGGAGTTATACGGATTAAAGGCAGCTAGGTCTGTATTAAAGGCAGCTAGGTCTGCTCGATGAAACAGCTATCATCACAATGCAGCATACCTTCAGCAAGCAATTAATTACATCCCACTAAAGTCCTTAAAAGGTAGTTGATTTTAACCTTAAAATGTCACCATTTACTTCTAAGAGACCTTACATTTAAATAATAATAATAATATTAAATAATGAAATAATGCTTTTAATAATATAAATGAGTAAATAATAAATTACTGAAGTAAAAAGTATTAAGATAATAATACTAAAAAATATAAAGTGACTTAATAAGGTTAATATTTAAAGTGTATTAAGTGTAATAATAAAAGTAAGCCTTCCCATCACTGTGCTTAAAAATCTTTTGTACAATGACTTTTTTCCTAAACTGAACTAAAACAAAGGACCATAACCTTCTTAAACTCTCTACACTCCCACCCCAGAACCCAACACTAAATTTAGAAATAGTTCAGGTTCTTCAATCAAGCTAAAATCTCACCACACTTCCCTTTTCTTCATCTCTCCTCATCCCCATGTCGATTTTACACTCCAGCCACACAGAGATATACATTAGAAAATTTCACAATTTAACATGTCACTACAATACAGAAAAATGTCAACCTTAAAGGCACTAGGAAAAAAAAGGCAAGTATGCAGGAATGATAAGAAATATTCATTCACTCATTGAATCCTGTTTCTAAATCACAAAGAAAAAGGATAGGAAGCCTCAGTACTTACACATACACTTCTCATTTTTCTGTTTTCATTAAGATTTGTAAAATTAATTAGAGTCCTCAGGGAAAAAATAACCAACACTTCTTTATACTTCTTTAGTTCTGAAAAGCAATCAAGACCTATAATAGCCTCTCAGTTCTGAAGTTTAATGTAAGCTTGTAAGAGGGAGGGAACCATAGCTGGTTTCTTTCTGCTATTTTACAAAAAGATTTTTTAAAAAATAAAAGAAAGAGTTAGGAAAAATAATAATATATGATGTTTGGGACTAAAGACAAAACAAATAATTCTATGTCCCAGCAGCAAGTAATATATTTAGGAGCCTAGGATGAATTAAACAACTTGTATTTTCCAATATAGTACTGTATCATTTACAACTTAGTCAAATTGTACCAAATACAACAACAATCCCATAGCATTTTAACATAATTTATAGCTCCATGAGGTAAACAGAAGGAGGATTTTTTGTTGCCTTCTGTTTGCTACTTTAATCACATTCTGGGGATAGAAAGCTGCATGGAAGTGGCTGTAAATATGCTTATGCATTTCCAGCTCATGGAGGAGGTTACAATGTGCATATTAAGGACAAGTTTTACTACCAAATGTATGATGCAGAATGCTTTGATGGTGATGAAATTGCACATCTCTAAGGGTGAGATTAATCCCATCTAACTTTGGCTTCCAAGGAAATAACCTAAGATGGTTAACTCTATAGTCAACAGAGAATTAAGTAACTCCAGAGGAGCATTCTTCCTATCTACTATAGACATCAAAGTTTGTCTACTAACAGCTGTCAGACACAGTCCTCTGAGTTGCAGAGCACACCTAAATGGGATGTTTAGATTAGGCACCTAATTTAAAGACAAGTGAAGCTAGCAAACCTAAATCCATGCTACAACCTATCTCCACCACAGCTACAACCAACTTCAAGGTTGTGTTTTTATGGAAGCCTGAGCTGGGCACTGAACTGAGCTGGGGTACAATGAGGACTTGGAGCCCCTGCAGCAGAGGTTTCATCATGCATTTCTTGCCTGGGCACCTCAGTGGGGATCCTGGCCAGACTGCATGGGGATTGCAGCCACAGTGCTTGTGCTGATCCAATAGCTGGGAAGATTCAGGCTCCTTCCTCAGCCTCTGCTCCTACCTGATTCAGCACGATCTTTCTCACTGCTGAGAGAGCATACTAAACTAACCCAGACAAATAAAAAAAAAATTAAAATAATAAAGAAAGAAGAAAGAAAAAGGAAGGAATATTTTTCAACCTAAATAGGGAAGTTACTTGGGAACTGAGGTAGAAAACACAGCATAAGGAGGACACAGGACCCCAGGGGAAGGAGTAAATGAAAGAAAAGAAGAAAGGTGTTAAGAAGGAGCTACTTGGCAGTGTTGAGACATTCAGCTGGCTTGGTGGCTGAGCAAACCAGAGTTCTCCACTACCCTGCAAGGCCCATTACTGCTACCAAGACAAGCTGGTTTCAAAGCAAACTCAGGTATTTCTCAACACAATGCAGTTAGTCCTAACAGGTATGGAGACATACCAAGAAGACTGGGTAGATCTACCCTACCTGATGGAAACCTTAAATTTTGGTATTGGACAAATGTTTGGCACACTTCTCTGGCCCCATTTTCTCTTGGCAGTGCTACTGAACAGCCCGGTCACAGTTCTGCCTTAGGATCAGGCTGGGGAATGGGATAGGTCATCCAGTCAGCTAATTATCAAATCCAAGTTTATTCAGCATCCTTGGTCTACCAGTAGGGACTTTGGAAAAGAATGCCCCTCATGAACTGTGTATACAAGAACTCAGTGTGACAGATAGATAAATCCAGATACTTGAGCAAAGTATGATTGCTGCCTGCAGGACACAATGACAAGGAGAAAATTATAGCCTGTATTGGGTTTTGCTGGAACATAAAATGCACATAAAATCTTTTATGCTCTCATGCTCCAGTTTGCTCTGCCTGACTGACAAGGTGCACCAACACATTGGTACCAGTTTACACATCTGTTTTTTGCAGAGAGGAATCCAGTGCCACATGGCACATATTTCCTGCTGAGGCATTTTCTCACTACTCCTGCAGTGCTGCAGCCCAGCTAGCAACCACTGACTGACTGCCTCTGAAAGTCTGGCCTGTGATCATTCCTTCCCCTTCATTGACACACTAACATGCTGCAGCGACTATTACCCAGCATTGTACAAAACCACAGCATAAAAGGTTATGTATACTGCACTGCAGGCACAATTTTCATCCAGCCTTTGAAACTTCCCCTCCTTCCTTTGGTTTGAGGTAGAACACAGAGCATTACAGCATAGGGTGAACAAAGGCTGAGAGTCTGTTAGGAGCCTCAGGGAAGTCAGGGTGCCAAACTTACCACCTTGACAAAATGGTAGTTAGTCAAAATGTTTATCATAAGGATAATGAGGGAGGAGAGAGGAAAAACTGTTAAGCTGTTAATCACTTTTTACTGCTAATCAGTTTTAACTGCTAATCACTTTTTCACAATCCTGGTTTCTGGAACTTGCAGTTCTGCAGGTATAAGGCAGATTGGCAAGTGGGGAGTCATGGTCTCACTGGAGGATGTATTGCATCAGTGTTACTGCTCTGGACCCACTGCTGCACAACCAGAACTCAAGGGGACAGTGTGGGACATAAGCCCAAAACCAGCCAGGGCAAATTCTTCAGTGAGTGGTACTGGGGTTCTTACAAACCCTGAAAGCTTCTGCTGCAGCAGGAAAGAGAGGCCATGATGGAGTACCTCAAGTCTTGGATAGTCTGAGGGAGGGAACGTCCCACCCCATTATAAGTATTTGGCCCACTTTCCACCTGTGTGATGCCTGGTCATACTCTCCAGGACAATCCACATAAGAACCATTGTGCAGGTTATTTTCTAGCACAGCTCCCAAGTTCTGTGTAACTCAAATGACATTTTTCAAGGATGCTAGTAAGCAGACCATTCTTTTTCTTTTGGGTTTTTTCTTCTTTTTTTTTTTTTCTTTTTGTCTGACCTGTCTCCTTGTCTAGTAGTAATATATTAGTGATTATACATGACACATAACATTTTTCATCTGAACTGCTTCACTGCCCTGAAGAAAAAAAGAAACAGTCTCTGTCTTTACATTACTAAGAGGGAAAGTAAGGGAGAAAGATGTGCTGACTGTGGTGACAGAGCAGAGTTCCTGTGTACACTAAGCAACAGTACTCACAGTCAGTCCTGAGACTTAGGTCTGCACTTCTCCTGTTCCACCTTGCATTCAAAATCCTCCTCATAATCACTCTTTCCCCAGCACTTCTCCTCCTTTGTTTTCCCAGGAAAAAATTTCCCACATTCATATTGCTGTTACTGATTTATGTAATGCTTTCTTCCTCAACCACACAATTCACAGCTAGTACACACCAACCCTTCATTAACTCTTCTCCACAGGATTGTGGCAGTCTTTTGCTGATGCTTGAGACACAGAAAAAAATAACTGACAATGCACAAGGCAGCAGGGGCTGGATGCATTTTTCTGCCTGCCTGGACCTTCCTCACTTCAAACTGCTCTGAAAAGCACAAACAGAAAATTAAGGTCACAAAAAACCAAAACAGATGAAAGTTAGGAATCATTTAACATGTTCCAAACTGTCTCACTTGCTTGATAGACCCACCATGGAAACCTAGCACTCCTGCACTGAATAAAATTTCTGTTTGGTAGAATGACAGGATGACAGAAGTACCAACATTCAAGTTCACAGGGCAGTGGAGAAAGTATGAGTTTTCCCACTAACTTAAGTCACCATGCAGCATATTTCCATAGCATATGACTGAAGTGCAGCTGTACAATGGTCCTTCTACAATAATAATTCAAAAGTCAAAGCATAATAGTTTCTTAGTACAGATCCCACTAGAACATGCATTGACTTGGGTGTCTGAAGTATGAATATAACTTCTGGCAGCCAAATAATTTTGCTTATTACCAGGCATAGTGAAAGGTCTCAGAATTTCAACTTTTGTTCTCTTATACTGGAAAAAAATAATTATCAGACATACACTCTGAAGGTTCTTTTGCAAAGAATGTTTTAAGTACAGCCTCATATTTTGTTTGGATATAGACAGAACTGTGCTTTGGAAAAGCAGTCCAGAAAACACCTTTTTTAGGTGTTTTCTTCATCTCAGAATAGTCCACATGATGAGATTTATGTCAAAGAGGCACAGTATAGTTCAGGTTCCCTTGAACACACAGAAGATCAGCCAGTGTGTTCAGCTAACTACTTAGTCAGTTTTTATTTGCAAAGGACAGCATCTGGTACTTAATCTCCAGAGTAGAAGGAACCATTTACACAGATCTGAGATCACTCTGTGACAGGTGCCAGAGAGTCATTTCCAAAGCCTTGTGAGCTGACCATATGCTTCATCTTTCCCAAGTTGGAATAAAGGCGTTCAGCCATCATAAAATTCATTAGCATCATAGGACAAATAGATAAATTAGTGATGAAATCACTAAATATATAGTAGGTATATTGATGTTTCAAACAAACAAAGCAAAACTATGGTTCAGGATTTGATCCCAGAAACATGTAAAGATCAAGCTGAATATTTGGTTTTGCAACACATTAAAAAAATGGTGCACCACAATACCACTTCTTTACCATAGTCTACATTTAATATGTTACCACTCAAACAAGCCTGAAACCATACTTATAGAAAATTCTTCACCAAAATGTGACTGAAACATGGGAAGAGAATGGGAAGAATTCTCTGATTAATCCCTGCAAATAATTATAAATCAGGAAATTATTCAATAATCAAAGTGGTTTTCAGTCTAATTTA
This sequence comes from Lonchura striata, assembly GCF_050655825.1. Lineage (NCBI taxonomy): Eukaryota > Metazoa > Chordata > Aves > Passeriformes > Estrildidae > Lonchura > Lonchura striata. The sequence continues at coordinate 59,365,603 of NC_140704.1, forward strand.
ACTAAGTTCATGTCCCAAAACTGAATAACCAGAAGGAGAGGAACAGGAGTCTGGATACTAATGTTTTACTTGTGGGAAGTGATGAATATGGTCATACAAAAACCAGTCATATGATTTTCCTTATTATCATTTTTGTGGAAAAATTCTGAACTGAGATGAGGTACAGAAATTCTGCAGACCTCTAATTTCCCTAAGTCTGACCTCAGAAGTTCATATTCCTTAAGAGAGGGTGAAAAAAAAAGGAGAACATCTGCATGTTGTTCTCCTGGTTGTCAAAATCCTGCAACACTATATATCTGAGCAGTTATTTCTATCACTTTTTCAGAGGCATTGCTTGGGATAGGAAACTTTTCTATATTTCTCAGAAGATCTGGAGAAAAAGGGAAGGGATTGAGGGGTCTCCTGGGTAAGAAAGAAAAATCTTGCCCATCAAGACTTATGCTGCACAAATGCTATTTCACACAGTTTGTAATCTCTAGTTCTTTTTCCAAAGACTAATGCAAACTGGAACAATCCTTTCTACCACAGGTGGCCAGTGACAATGGGATGGAGTGGATAAGGAGTAGTTCAGAGTAACCAAGCAAGCAGTTTATCCAGAGTCATTCCCTGTAAAAAGGCTTTTCAGGACTTGGTCTGTGTAACCAGGATAAGCCTAGCACTGATGGGTTCTGCTATCATAAATTTCCAGCCATTTGGGAATACATGATTATTTGACAGTAAGATGTGATCTGAGAGAGGTGCTATTAAAATGTGGAGAGAGCTGCTATTCTTGCACTGCAGCAGTGATCTAATACAATGGCAGAGCAGTGTGACTGGTAAAATCCACAGGGGAACAGACTTCTTCCCAGGGCTCAAATTATCAGCACATTTTCATTCCTGCCTAGAAAGAGATATGTAATGCTGTCAGATGCTCTTTGAGTTGGGAGCTTTTAAAAAGAGATGGAAGTGTATGCATTAAAGAAACCAATATTTACACAAGGACATTTCTCTCATGAAATATAAATGCTGGAATTCTGCTGGTTACAATCCTTATTTTGAGCTTTTACATGAGAGCAATAAACTGAAGAGGATGCAATGCTCCCTCCCCACTCACCATTTTGATTATCATATATGAATTTTAAAGGGGTTGGGTAAAATCCAATCAAAGCTTCATTTATAGATGCTTGTACTTTAATTGCTGTCCTTGGTACACACTCATCCTTAGTCCAAGCAAAATAACTCAAATTCAGGCAGCAGTTCCTGAAAAGGAATGTGACTTTAATGAAATAAAAGGCTCATCATGACAAGTCCAGGTTGAGAATAACACCCTATCCTGTTGCCATTACAGAGAGAGACAGAAATATATCAAAGTCGCCTTGGCACTTGAAAGAGAATGGCAAATAAAAGGGACATGTCCAAGCAGTGCTGATGGCAGGTGTCGGAAAGTGAACATCAGCAGGATCAAATAGGAGATCTTTTCTCTGTTGCTTCTTGAAAAGGAATATAAACCCCAAGACCCATAAAATTTTATTAAATACAAAGGAAAATTAGATTAAGGCAACACTAAAGGAAGAGCCTGGGGTTCCTACAGCATCAGCTTGCAGAGCTTGACTTACTTGCCTCCCAGGACACAGTACAAAAGCAGAGTATTTGGCAACACGTCTTTTCTAGCTTTTCCTCATGGACTGCCTCAACCAGCTTTTGGGTGGGCTGACAGATATGTGAAAGCAGTTCAAGGTGTATGAGGTGCTTTTTATTCCCCCCACTTTGATACAACCCTTTTGTGATGCCTCACTGAGACACAGATGTACATGCTAGAGACATCAAGATTTCCCTTTAGCTGGACCAGATTGGGCTCTAAGAATGCTCACCTGCTGGGATGTCAAGCACGGTGCTCTGGAGGGAGACTCAGCTTCCATAGTTAAAGAACTAAACAGGAGTTCAGGAAAACTGTTTTCATCTCTCAGCTCTGCCACGCGTGCTCCATGTGACTTTAGTCAGATCCCTGAGGTCACATGTATGTCACATGTGTCACATGTGTGTCTCATGTGTGTCACATGTATGTCACCTGTATGTCACATGATAATTGGGCTGGCACTGCCTGCAGCTGACACCCTCAGTGTGCACACAGTGAAGAGCCCAGCACAAGAAGTGCTTCATTTGCACAGTGCTCAGTGAAATTACCAGCTTGTGCTTACCTGCATTGTGCTCCACTGATCCATAAAGATATGTCTACACTTCTCTAATGGGTGATCAAGCTGGTACCATTTATTATATTCATTAATATCGCCGAGTTGCACACCCTTCTATGAGCCCCTCGAATCAGCTGACTTCTAACCTTACCCAGTTTAACCTGTTTGGCAGAAATTTTACTTGCCCATTATCTGCGCAGTTATTTATATCTTTTCCTGCAAGATTTCAGACAATGCTTTTCCCTCATTTCCAAGAAAAAAAGCTAATGAGAAAATACATTATGCTCTTCATGACCATCCTTTCCTTGGAATTCTCTTGAAATTTAGCATTAGGCAAAGACCAGAAATTTGTCTTGGGAGAAAAAGGAATAAATTAGGGTTGTGCCTATATGAAAATTAATCCAAATGTAGCCAAGTTAAAAACCTTTGAATAACTGGTGTTTGTGTATATGTATAATATACTGCTTTGATTTCAGCAGCTGAATTCCCCAGAGAATCTTCACAGGATATGCTGGAGGTTTTCACAACTCCTGTACTTGAAGGAAGCATTGCCTATACTACTAAGCAGAGAACAAGGGAGTGTGTTCAAGGCAAGGGTCATAGGTATGGTTTTCCTCTGTAATGATTGCTTTGATTCAGATACACAGGATTGTCTTTCCTGTACTGTTGGTGCCCCTTCTGCTGGCATCCAAGCAGCCTGGGGAACATAACTGTTTTATCAAGAGATGTGTGAAAACGGAGAGAAAGGAGGCAGATCTGACACAGAGTTGGTACAGAATGCACAGGGATACTGAAGTAAAGAAAGAGACCAGGGGAAGATTAAATAGGGGAAGGACTTTATGGTGAGTGGTACAAAGGACATCTAATTGCATATGGTATTTCCATGTTCATTGTATAAACATAGAACCGATAGAAATGCTTCTAAATGTTTGAAAAACATGGGTTTGATTTTTTTTAAAAGTATCATTTTGTGTATGCATTGTCCCAAATTTATCTCAAAATAACTAAACAATAGAAAAGACAATAAAGCATACACAGATGTAATTTTCATTATCTGGAGTCTTCCTAAAACACATGCAGGTCATCAGCAGAGTTGAAGGCTTTCCTGCCAGCACACAGATTTTGCCACTGAGCTAATGGAATGGCTGCTTGCATTAATAGATTGCTGTCCTCCTTGCGGGCACATGCTGAAAGGGGATGCAACACCCCATTGTGGCAGATGGTTCCAGGCAGAGCAGTGACATTCAGGGATCAAGATATCTGCTCAAATCTGTCCATGAGCTACCTGGATCAGAAAGGGAATGTTCCAGTGCAGCTCAGACACATCTACTACTACTCATAAGCTTGGGGGTTTTTTTCTCATTAAATCCCTCCACAGAAGCCTGATCTTGCCTCTTCCTTGCCCTTGGCTCCTAGGGCAGCCATGTACTTGACTGGGGTCTCATGCCCCCTTCAACCTGCTTGCCCAGCAATTCTTCATCTCACTGGATGCACAGTCTCTGATTTCTAGACCCAGAGAGCCCTGTTGCTCTTCCTATGCCATATCCAGCCTCCCCATTCCCAATCTATTCACTGTTCTTCTTCACCCAGCACCACATGTGCTCTCCATATGGCCTCCCAACTCTATTCCCCTTGTCTTGATCTTGTAATTCACCTCTTTCCTTCACTCTCTCAGTTAGATCTGTCCTCACCTTATCTCAGGCCCACTAGATCTCTGTTCTCCCCTCTCAATCCATGCAGTTGTGTCTTCTTCCCACATGCCCAAGTCTTGTTCACTATCCCCAGTCATCACTCCTTTGTAGCAAGAATGGACTTTAATATCCTGCCATAAAGATGGTGATATCATGCCTGACACAAAGGCTAAAATACCCTGAGGGAATTTCAGAACATGGAAACTTTGAGCCCCCTAAAACTGCTTTAGCACAGTCTAAACAAAAGGTTTCCAGCAAGTTCCTTTCTCAAAAAGAGTATCTTCAAAGCCATTTCAATGCTACAAAAATTTGGCCTCTTGTTAAAAGACAATAAACAGAAATCGTTGCAATGTTCAGTCACTGTTGCTAAATGACAGACAAGGGACAGGGCTGGTCAACCCTAAAATCAACTAATGTCATGAAACACACATTCACTAAAAGCAACTGCAAATAGAGTTGAAGAGTGTAAGATAAACTGTACTGAAGTCAATATTAAAAACAAGCAACTAGTCTTCCAATTTAAATGCCCTTTGAATTTCCTAGGTCAAGGAGCTTGAAGTCCAGACATTTATGTATGGCTGATCCATTCAGTGAACTGCAATAATTATTTACTTGGTGTGATTCATGTAATTAATGTAATTTAGCTGACCAGTCATCATTTAGCACCATCATAAAACTGCAAACAGCTGTATATTAAAAACATCAACAACAGCAAAACAAGCAAACAAACAGAAGACCCATCAAAAAACCCTTCCATTCAAGGGCTGGATGTAAAACAGCAGCTGGAAAATTATAATCTTGCAACAAAAACAAATTTTTCACAAAAGAAAAAAAACACACTAAATATGCAATTTCTTACAAATAAGCCACTCAGATCCATTATTAATTGGACTAACTTTGGCTACTTAATGGTTTTGATTGCTTTTGATATTGTTTATTTTATGATGTTTTAATTATTGTTGTTTATTTATTACAGTAATTGCATTTTAATTGTCTTTGGAGCAGCACCCTGACTGTCTTGGCAGGGAGTCACTAAATAAATAAAAGCATTATTATTATAAACATAATTGATGGTAATAGTTTTTCACTGTTATTATTAGCAATGCATAAAGAAAAAAAAATATATAGTCTGTAAGATAGAAACAGTAATCAGAACCTCAAGGTTATATATCCAACTCTGCCACTGATTATATCTGTGACTTTGAAAAGTCACTTAGACTCCCTCTTATCTCAATTTATTCATCTGTGAAAGGATTATCATAACACTGTGGAATCTCCCAGGATTAGCGTAAGAATTAGCTAATGTCTTTAAAGCATTTTGATCTCCTCAAATGAAAAGTGAAAAAAAGCTTTAATCTTTAGATTATTAATGGTAGAACAGAAAAACTTGTATAATCTACTAAACTGGAAAGTTACTCTAGTATTCATATTTTTAATCTATAATTGATGCATGTATACTGTCCATGAACTTAAAAATAAATCATTCTACTACTAGCTACTAATAATAAAGGCAAGAATGCATTTGAGAAAGAAACAAAAATGGCTTCTGAAGATTCCAAGCTGAGAAAAAAGGAGGAAATAGTGCTTTGTGGTACATAGAATGTTTTCTCCACCCTATTTCTACATAGAGATAATTTTCTTAAAAAAAGGGAAAAAAAAAAAAGAAAAAAAGAAAACTACAAAAATGCAACAATCCAAACCAAAACACACAACACTTTTTTTCTTAGGATACCCCAAAACCAAAAGTTGTTTATGTGGATTCACAGAAAGAAAAAAAAATAAAGAAAAAAGTGCAAGTGCTGCATGCTATAATGCAGAGAGTAAATCGAGAAAATTATAAGAAAAGAAAACTGACAAGTTGTGCAGGAGAGGGACATGTAAAGATTTTATTGAATTTTTTAAAGTTTCAAATATTTGGATTTCATTTAAATTAAGTAATATTGTTCTAGGCTCTGAATCATTATGCTGGGCTTTCACTGAATTAACTGGCTTGGTTTTTTGGGTTTTTTTCCAAGTAACTTGTCAAAAACTGCTGCAATTAGTGAAAGAAGAAGAAAGAAACACTTGAGTAGCCTACCTACTTGCTGGGTCCCTAGCCTGAGGTAATCTATCTACTCCTCTTTCTCCATATTCCCATCCAAATTCTTACATGCCTTTTTATTGTGGTAATTAAAAGAAAGTTCTGCATAAAATGCAGTACAATCTCAAACAAAATGTATTCACTTTTGCAATGAAAAGGTTTGTTTGACCTCATCAAGATTCATTTTCCTTTTCACTATAGAGGGCTATGCCCTGAGATGCGATTTGTCCATGATGGCTTTTTTGGTCCAGAAAATGCTGACCTGTGTTTCACAGCTGCATGGTTTGAGTTATCCTCCCCACAAGAATCTTTGCCTTGCCATGCTTCACTCACACATATCAATAATGATGTCTGTTGACACTCAAATCCCTGTTCATACTCCTATTAATTAAAAATTTATACAGCTGATAATTTGTTAACTTTGAGAATATTGCAGCTATTATTAATGATATTTGGCTTCCTATCCTTTTCTTCCTCCAGTGCTATTTGCAATGTTATTGATGACTGCAACAGGACATCATCAAAACCCTTACCAAATGAAATTATGTTTTTTTGTTGACTGTCTTACTTGTGGCAAAAAAACTACCTAAAATCTATAAAGAATAAATTAATACTTAGACTGTGAATAAGAAATTAATACTTTACACATATAGCATCTCCAATGCAAGGATTTAATGTTATTTATGCCTCATGTTGGGACACCTGAGTTTGGCAGATATCACAATCACAATCGATTTTGTATGGTGAGCTTAAGATCGCTGTGAGATCATGACAAAATTTTTATAGAGCTCTCAGAAAACCTCAGGTGAGCCAGATAAGCCTTATATGCCAGAAGTGCCAAGCCCTAAGTATCAGTCAGGGTCAATCAAAACTGCAGTACCAAAGCACCTGTGAAAGATTATTTGAGCTGGGCATTCAAAAAACCAGGGACCCAAAATCAATGACAATTTTCAGCAACTTGCCTGAGGTTATGGAGCAAAACCCTGGCAGAGCTAGGAGTGGATCCCAGTCCCTGCTGCTCGAATTGCTGCTACAGCTACTGGTACGTCTCTTCTCCTAAGAAAAGCCATGCTTAATGTGTTGGGCTTGTCCACCAAAACCAGTGTCAGAGCACTCTATATGCATAAGCAGAGAGATCTCACCCCACCTGATCCCTGCCTTTGAATCCTATTAATTTTCAACAACAACTTAAGTGTGTTAGAATTCAGGGTCAGCCAAAGGATGTGCTACATGTGGCTGCCCAGGGTCCCATGATCACCTTGGTTTCTATCTGTCAGCATCTTTTCTGGACAGCATCAATGGACCCCTGGGTCACCTCTCATTGCAGGAAGAATTGAAAAACTCAGTTCTCCAAGATCCTACAATCGCAGCATCCACAATGGTTTTCTTAATGCTTTCATGATGAGAGAATACTTATTTTCCAGTCACTACATGTCTGTAATCACATTTTGATATCTATGAGCTGCTGAAACTTCACATCCTCAAAAAATGGGCCTCCCTATCACATAATCAACCCCTTTTCCAAACCCTCCTTCCACAGTTGCATACTTTAGTCTGCCCAGGTCTCTTAGTCCATAGACACCTACAGAATTTTGCAGGGCAAACTGAAGTATAAATTTGCCCTGCAAAAGTATATATAAAAATATAAAATATAGATTGACCTCCTTTCTCCACATTCTTAAACTTATGATGAATGCATTGGGTTTTATACTTTCTCTTCTTTCACAAAAGGATGAAATACCTCAGGTTACTTTACAATTACCATGGCACAAGGGTATACATGCAAAAATGTTACCATGGAGCTGCTGAAACACTCCAAATTCACAGTTTCACTTCCTCTGTAGAAACTTATTTGGGTGTCTCTACCCACAGCTTATTTGCACAAGTTCTCAGAGAGACCTGAATCTGGCACCGAGAGAATCAAACCTCCCTGCTTATTATGGTGAATGGGAGTTGCATATGTTGGAGTCTGTGAGGCTCTTCTTGTCTGTGAATAGCTGCCATTAACATTTATGGGGGGTATGCATATTGAGGAAAGAAGAGAATGGGCACCCACTGAGAAGAGAGCAGACTCCAGCAATTCTATTCTTATCACATTGTGTGCTTTAGTCTTCACTAATCTCAGCAAAGTATCCTCATGCAAGTCTTCTGAAATCTTTTTTTTTTTTCTTTTTATCTCCATGGAAATGGTATTTTTTTTATAAGAAAGGTGACAAACAGTTAGCTCATGCTCCAGTAAATCCACAGAGTGAAATAATATAATTTAAATATCTATACAACTCTTAAAACAAATATCAAAATTCAGACTTGGCAGAATCTTTCTTTGCCAGAGTAAGTAGGAAACTCTTCTTTATACCTGTTCAGGCTACTTCGGGGTTTGCTTATTCCCTCATATGTACACCTGTGTTGTCTTGTAAACATTTTAAACTGTCAAATGAAGGCTTCTTCCTTTGTCATAGGGCCAAGAGACTTTCACAATATGGGCTGTTTCTCAAAACCTCTGCAGCACTACAGCCAACAGCAGAGTTTCACCACAGGGAGGATAAGCACAGGCTAGGCAGTGACAGGATTTTTACTCTTGCCTGCTCTGAGCAAGATTAAAATGCCAGCAGCTAGTCCCAGTTAGCCCTTCTAACTGTTGTTATCACCAAGAGAGGTGAATCTGTGCTGTGCAAACGCTGGGAAATCTAATGAAAAATGTTAGTGCCAGCAGAAGCACAGAGGCTTAACTGAAGTGCTGATAGAGAATACTTTGGACAGCAAGAACTGATAGTTGCATACAGAGAAGAAAAAGCCTTCAGAGCTTGCCTTTTCTTCTTCAAAAGCTTGCATGAAAATTTTCATTTAGTTAAGATTTAAATTAAGGTTTTGATTTTTAGAAGTTTTGCAATTCTTTCTAGTCTGCAACCAAGGAACGCTGGTGTGACTACATCAATATCAAAAGAAAAAGCAAATAGTTTCTTCTCTACTTCATACTCACAAATGATGAAAAAAATCCTGCCTGAACTAGAACAGACTTTCCCCCCTTTAATTCAGAAATCCCATGTTCCTTTCCTATAATACCAACTATCAAATGGAAAAACATTTAGTGTCTCCTCAGATTTAGCTGACATTTAAATCCTTACAAACTTGGGAAACGAGTAAATGTGCAAGATTACTGTTTGCTAGAAATCAGTCACCTTCCTATGAGGTTGCACCAGAAAGTCTCAACACCACTGAACAAGTAGGGCTTGATGCAGGACAAGGGACAAGCTTGGACTTCAGCCTCTCTTCTTGTATAATCTTTCCTCAAAATAATGAAAAATGAGGTCCAGGAGATTGCTGAAAGCCACAAAGTTACAACCTAGTAGGACAACGTCAGGTTCTCATTTGTATGGCCCCTTGGAAGAAGCCTTCAGGAGAAGATGCAGGAGAGCATTCCCTGACAAAGAACAGCCTCATAGAGATAATTTGGAACAATGAATTACAGCTCAAACATGGAGAGTTTGGTTAGGTGGCCTATTTAATGAGAAGACATCCAAGTACACAGAAGTTCTTGCAATGATGCAGGTGCTGCAAGGTATTATGGATTAAGTTAACTACACTTGTGCTATTGGGTCATTAAATCTTATTCATCCTTCAGAGATCTTTCCTGCCTACCAGACAGTGCTATGGAAATGAGTATGAAAATCTCTTATGGCACAGCACTACCCTGCTTGGCAGAACAGGTGATGATGCCTAAAGCTATGACTGAGCAAAACAGAACTAAGTTGTGGAAGGAACATTTGGTAGAGGTTCCTCATTAGCAATATTTAGTCTCTTGACAGAGTTGAGTGACAAATATATTTTCCTTTATTTTAAAATGTTAATTGTATCACAAACCAGAGAACTTCAGTGGTATATGTGAAAATTCGTAACTGCTAGTTCCCTGACCTGCTGTCTCCTCTAAATGAGGAAAAGCCCAAAATGGGTCTTTGTATCCAGGTAATAGGAATATTGCAACCAATTAGGGATATAAACAACTAGATCAAGCAACTTGGTCCAGCCTGTGATAAACAACGATTTTGTGTCACTATAAATGTTCTCTATTGTCCTGGTGTCCAGGCTCTATTGCTTGTTCTCTTTTTATAAGTGCTGTCAATGGCCACTGTAGTCTTGCAAACAAATCAGGTGCCTATGCCAAATGACAACAACTTTCTTCCTCATGTCTCATTTCCCTTCGAAATACAGGCTTTTCCCCCAACCTACCACAGTCCTGATAGATGCTTTTCTTTATGAAGTTCCCACAAGGATGGTAGGTTACTGCATCTTCTTATTTCTGTACTAAGAAGTTTACCATGCAGAGCAGCGCAAAACTGGCACGTCACTGTGACTGAGAACAGTTCCAGGACCTTTTTCTCAGCAACCAAGACCTTAACCAGTAAGCAGCAAATAGAAGTTGCCGTGCAGCAGGAACTTTAATTAGACCCAAAACAGACTGGCAACACTGACAGAGAGAGATGACCTTGAGATGGATAGGTGATCAATAGATAGATAGTCTGATTCTTTTGTTTTTCAATCATTATTGATAGTACATCTTAAATTAATCCATCATTCTGTAAATCTTCAACTCTTTTAGAACAAAAGCATTCTGGAAGTTTAATTTAATTTATCTTTTTTTTTTTTTTAACTAACACATACACTAAGAGGCAACTGAAAGGTAGGAAAAATCAAGTCCAGAGCAAACTAGCTGTTCTCAAACATTTGTAATTAAGCATGATAACCAGTTCCAGAAATACCTGGAATAGCTCCTGATTCAGTCTCATATCAGAGGTTTCCTAATGAAATCAAAATAACTAAACATTGCTACAGAAAATAAGCAAGATCACAGCATTTGCTAATGAGTCTCAAAAATGGATTTTATTGCATGAAAATCTTCATTTTTGGGAGAAAGCCTGTGTTCCCTGAATCTTTAGGGGTCATTTCAATTTGCATTCAACTGGAGAGAAGTCCTTTGTTCTTTTTTTCCTTCTCACATCCTCTACAGCTCCACACTTTTTTCCCCTCTCTCCCTCTGTGAGTTGGTGTTTTTTATCAATGTGCCACTCTAACTGCTAAAAATATATCCAAATAAGACCCTTTGTGCTGAAGTAGCTTAAATCCACTTCAATTATTATCTAATTTCTCTATGTTGCTCTGATTACTATGAATATGAATTTGGAGATGTGTGATTTCTGGAAAATTATATGGCAGAAGATGCAACAGCATAACTATGAAGCACACACCAGGGTAGTGTATTATGTTATGAATAATACCACTTAAACATTTGTAAAACAAAAAGCTTTTCTGAGCTCTTGTCATTCCCCAGGGACTTGAACTCTTGTTGAACAAGCTGTTCAAAGCTCACAACTCTGATAAAATCCTACCCCAAGAACAGAGTGACAGTCACTTTTTTTTTTTCATTATTTTTATATTAAATCACTGTTTCAGGTTGCCAGTTGCTTGGTCTTCCTGCAACCAAAAAAAAAAAAACCAAACCAAACCAAAACAAAACAAAAACAACAACAACAAAAAAAAAGAAACAAAAAACAACCCAACAGGTATCCATTTGACCTACTTGTCCCTAACCCAGCACTGTTTGGAGCAAGATGAAATCTGATGATAATGAACTTTTCTTGAAAAAGGAATTGCAAACTATGTCCCAGACCCTGCAATCAATTATTCATGTGAGCAACTTTGAACTCAGCAGGAGCACCCACAGGCATAAACCTTCTTACAGGGGAACAGTTGGCAGGATCAAGACCCACCTCAGGAGGAAGACACACAACATAACATTTGAACCCTTTGTGACACTTTTTATTTTATTATTTTTTCCCCTTTTTGTCCTTGTTATTGTTCAATTTCATTTGCTAGTATATTTCCCACTTCCAGCTGGGAGTAGAAGTAAAGATGCCAAAACAAAAAGACAAAAGCTGTTGTTATGCTCAGCTGGAAGAGAAAGTCCTAGAAATCCCTCTTTCAAAAAAAATTAGGCATAGAGATTTTCAGACTAATTTTTAACTCCCCAATGGCACCATGATAGTTCAAAGAAATTTTGTAAAATTTGTAAGGGAAAGCAAAGGAAGAAGGGCAAGTTACCGGTGTGTTGCAATTGTCCTGCCTAACTTCCCTCATCATAATCTTTCTTCATCAAGACGTTAATAATCCCTACCCAGATGATGCTGCAGAGCCCTTGAGATGCAGAAAGACCCCAGGTCCACAAGCCATGTAACCCTCAGGCCTACAACAAGAGAAAAGACATCTCTTATGATCCTCCTCCCAAAGAAAAGAGGCTCAAATACGCCTGGGCAGAGAAGCTGTCACCCTTAGAAAATCTCTCTGCTTTAAAACAAGCACTTCCTTGTCTTTGAGCTCAACAAATTCAGAGAAGGAATTAGATGACTGGCTGTTGATAAAACAAAGCTTAAATGCATAAGAGCTATTTTTGTAGACCTGAATCTCTTATACACAAATGCAGAAACTTTGACTTAAAGAGTAGGTTACTGAGTCAGAGGAATTAATGTCTCACTTCCAGAGGTAAGAGGAAAAAAACCAAAGAAATTAAGACTTTCTAGGGCAAGGTTATAAAACAAATGAGAAACAGATAATGTTAGGATTATTGGTGTTCCTGAGGAGTAGCAGCATAAGACATCTCAAGCTTGAAGCCCTTGAAGTAGACATTGCAATTAATGTCACAGAGGGAGAAGCAGGAGAGCACCTGTAAGCTTCTGCAACGTGATTAATCTAGGGTAACTAACATACTTAAGTGCACGACTGTATAAGAATTGCTCAGAAGAGCTGGAATACGTGGTAACCAAGAAAGGGAAGACATATTCCTGTACAGAGGTGTTCCAAGAGTGTTGAAAAGCAAATACACACTATTCATGGCACTAGCCACATGTTTTTACAAGCCATGAAATGCCTCATGAAACACCTAAGTACTCTATTCAAGCTGTGTGATAGCCACTAACACTTTCCACTATTCAGGTCTGTCAAAATCCTCTGCTAAACAAAGTCTGTTCCTCATGCTGCTGTTGGGTAAATAAGCAAGAGGATCCCAGCTGAGATTAAGGTATAGGATATAAGTGTTTTGCTTTATGTGAGACTACTGTCCTGTTCAAATGTCCACACTACAGGGGGATGACACTAAATTGACAAAGGCTATGACAAGAGTTGCTTAGATCTTTATATTCACTGAGTCATATGCCCTATAGTGACATGTCAGCCTTATGACAAGGGGATACAGGCATAATTTGATCAAAAACAGGGGAGAAGCAGAAGAAAAGTCAAAGTCTGAAAGTCAGAACTAGACAAAATTCAAGCTAGCCATAAGGCAGACTTTTTTAACAGTAAGGATAATTAACTACCAGAGTGTTAGAAATATTACAGAGTGGAATCTCCATCACTGGAAGTGCTTCAGAGTAAGGGTGGATGTCTTTTTTTTTTCTGACAAGTTCAGATGATAAGTCAATTAGGAAATTCCTGTGGCCTGCATGATTACTGAGGTCAGAAGAAGTGGCTGACAGTGTTTCTTCTGGCTGTGCATTTTGCATACTGAATGCAAGAAAAAACCTCCTCCTGCAAAAGTTCAGTGTATAGCTGAAGGCTGTCACCCTGTTCTTTTGAGAGTTTACCAAGATCATGCCAAAAGTTTTTCTAAAAGTTTCAATGCCTTCTGATATTCATATATTTCAACTCAATTTTCTCAGGCATGTTCATGTAAATAATGATTGTTTTGCGTTCTTCTTTGCGGGTGGAGAGAATTGATGGACTGTTGGTTTGACCAGTGTGGTTGGAGGGGTTCTTCTTTGCGGGTGGAGAGAATTGATGGACTGTTGGTTTGACCAGTGTGGTTGGAGAGGTGGCAGTTTCACCCTCCAATCTACTGTCATTTTGGCTATTGTAGATATAGTGGAGTCAGAAAATGAAGTTAGCCTTTTTGGTTCTTTTTCTTTCCTTTTACATCTAGCCTGCTTCTGTGAGTTATTTCATGTCGTAGAGTGACAGAATGCCATCTGTAACTCTGGGTTTGTTTTCCTTTTATCCATTGTTTTCCTTTCATCTGCTGAGCATGTCCTAAAGACTGCCAGTGGTTAGGCTTTGTATGGTGCTTAACAGCAGCATTCCCACCATGTCCTAATTATCAGAGCTTTAGAAAATATGAAGGAGATCAGTCATTCCCACCAGCATATAGAAGCTTTGAAAAGAAGAGTACTCATAACTGTACATTATTCTCATTTTAGCTCTCATGCTGGATTGAAGTAAAAAGAAACACTCCAAACCGCTCTACATCTTTGGTGCTGTGGTGTCTTTGGGATCACAAATTGCTGCTTTATCATTAAGAAATTAATTCAAAAGTTAGCTTGAACATTTATGGTCTGTATGAGCCAAATAGAGCCATAGTCAGTTCTGACAAGCAAAGCCTTTAGACACACGGAGGCTTATGCATTTCAGTAACAGCAAGAAAACCTCTTCATTTTGGGGGCTCAGTTCAACCACTGAGAAGAGATGGGAATCTCTTCAGAAAGATGAGAAACATATCACTACTTAACTGAAATTGCAAATGATGCAGCAATAAAGATAATTTCAAAACCAGACTTCAAGAACAATATTGTGACTATCTCTTATTTGGGACGTGAGTCTCCCAGGCAGTCAGGGAAGCAAAGGTCATGATGACTGTGGCCTTTGTGACTTTAAGCATTGTTGAATGAAGGACTATTGAAATAAATAAGTTCATATCCCTAACAACTGTAGTATTCTAAGATATTGCAAATGGTTATATGACAGAAATATAGCATACTCTACAGTAGTAGAAAAAAAAAATCTTCATAAAGGCTAATAAAAAGTTGGCGTCTGTGTATGAAACATTTAAATTTATACCAAGATCATGCCAAAACAGTATGAAGAGAGAAACGTGAATCAAGTGAGGTAATAGCTTAGAAAACATGTTAGAAAATTAATAAATTATATTTCATTTTGTTTTAATCAAAAATTTTAGAAAGCATAGAAAGGCAGATAGATAAACTCATAGTATATAGACTAAACCAAAAATCTATGTTCAGCTTTAGTTAAATCCTTCATGACTATTTATATAAAAAGCCTGGAAAGAACACCTGAGAGCATGACTGCATTTCAGAGAAATAGACCTAACTGTGAGAAAAATGGTAAGTCCCAAAGCAGCAATGGCTTTCCAGTGGAGTTTTATTTAAACTCTAACTAAATAACCCCCAGGCTCTCCGATGAGCTCAATGAGGCCAAAAGAGCAGTATCTCACCTCTGACTGAGCAAGAGGTAACAATATGTGTTGCTCAGGCTAAGGAAGCGATCCTGCTGACTCTGCATGCTGGAAGCCCATTTAATTGATAAATTATGACGTGACCATTCTTGCCAGAACCTTCGTCGTCAGTTGGAAGAAGCTACGACTCAAATTATTCACGTAAATCAGGTCAGATTCATTTCATGTCAGGTTTGGACAGACCACCCCAGGCCATTCATTGAAACAAGTACTATTTCACAGCACTCACAAGAGCCTTTGGGAGCTTTTTTGCTAAATTCTTTCCTTAGATTTGGCTGGGATGTTCTCATAATTTCTTAATGGCCTACAGTTTGGTGACCAGTGTTGATTAGAGTGGATTAGGCTGCTTCACACCCACTCCTCCTGCCTGTGTGCTTCCATGCCTCGTTACTAAAGCAGGACCACTTCATCCCAACCAGCTGAGTCAGCACTGGTACCACTAAAATGAGCAGCTGTGGGGATTAGAGAGTGCAATGCAGGGGTAAAACTGCCTATATAAAATGACAGCAGCAGCAGACTGCTTATTTGGACCCAGCACAGACTCAGTTCTTGAGCTCAGTGAAAGCTCAGTGCCCAAACTGTTGAACAGTTTGGCTTCTTGCCTGGATATGGGATTAAAAACAAAAAGACACTGGTGGAATTCCCAATAGTTGTTTTGACTGCCAGGTGAATTTATATATCTAGGAATTACAGTTTCTGGAAATTTAAAACAAATGCTTCAGTTATCATACCAATCACAGATAAATGAGCTCTATCTCCATAAAATTTCATAAAATCCTGCTTCAGTGAAATTGTTGCCCAGACAGATCACATGCGAGTAACTCCATTACTATGGTCCACAAACCACACAAACCTAAGCAGCTTTTTCTATTATAGTGTGATACTATTTTCAAATCTGTTTTCCAAAGTGCTACTGCTGTTTGTGTGAATATTCATCCCTCCAAGAGCTTGTTCTTAGCATGACTTTTGAACCCGTTGGCCAAATTTAGACAAGCTGAACAAAAGGGCAGAGGCTGTAACAGTCTTAAATTCCTGGGAGTTTGATGAAAAGAGATGACAGGGAAAGAAGATCTTACTGCTGAATGGATCACTGAAAGGCTGTGACCTAACCATAAGATACAATTCTCCAACCTCAAACCACCCTCTTCTAAGACAGAAGGCTTGCTTCCAATGCTCATAGACTACCTTTCTTCTAGAAGAGAGGAATGTCCATATGTCTATTTTAAAGAGACTGTACCTACCAGCTGAGAATCAGTAGCTAAGATTCCCAGATTTGAGCTAGCATTATGATGCCCTTGTAACTAATTCAAAACATAGCCTTTTGAACTGCTCTTAATAAAACAAAAAAAAAAAAAAATCCTAGAAAGCAAAAGCTTTGGAATTTTGTAGATGCCAAACATTATGGCGAGTGTTCGGCCCTGACACTACTCACTGCACAGCTAGCACTTGGTCCACTGAAGTCCTTCCCATTGGCATTAGCAGATCTCCAGGTATGGTTTGACATTGCAGCTTCATCCATGGCCTCAGCACAGTGTGGAGATACTTAATCAAGTTTCCACCCAATTCGTGTGAGTACCAGGCATAATAAACTTAATACAACAATGCAGAGGTCAGCGTGGGTTATTCAGTCACACTGAATTCACTCCAACCCACACTAGTCCTTTCATGATAACTTTTCAAATGTAGTCAGTGCAGCAGAACCAGTAGACTAGAAGTCATGAATAAAGTCTGAATATAAACCTACATGGTTTAATTCTCTCTCTCATCCATTATCTCTAATCCCAGAGTTTGGCAACACTGAGATGCACAACTGCAGCACACATAATCCCACATGGACCAGCCTGCATATAATGAGCTAGCATAACCTAGAAAGGCTTCAAAAAAGCGTGCTTCCCACCTGTCTGGGATTGGAATACTCAGTTCACCTCAGGTAGCAACACTCTGTATTAAACATGTCTGAAAAATCTCAAAATCTGCACACCTGCAGCACTATTTCAGACACACCCATGTGCACTCTAACCTCCAGTGTCACTGCCAGATTATCCACTGCATCCTTTTTGTTTCCCTTTCCCTTTCAACTGCTGCTTCTGCATTTGAAATCACTGGGAACAATGAGAGTCCAAGCACTGTATGAACACATTTCACTCTTTCTCCTTTTGAATGCATAATATTTTGGTACCCAAAAGATGCTTGTTTTGCAGTACTTGAATACATAATGTCAGGAAAAAGCACAAAAACAGAAAGAAAATTGCTCCTTGGCTGAAAGTCCAGCAGTTTGTGAATCACTGCAAACTGACAGATATGTATTAAAGTAGCACAGTTTGCACAGAATAATTTCACAGAATCACACAATGGGTCAAGCTGGAAGGACCACACTGGGTCATCTGGTCCAACCTCTCTGCTCAAGCAGGGTCATCCTAGAGCACATGGCACAGAATTGTGTTAAGGTGTTTCTCCCATGAGAGAGACACCAAAACATCTCTGAGCAATCTGTTCAGTGCACGGTCACCTACACAGTAAAGTTGTTTTGCCTCATGTTCAGGTGGAACTTTCTGTGCATCAGTTTCTGCCCATTGCCTGTTGTATGGCACCACCGAGAAGAGCCTGGACACCCTCCCTTAGATACTGATAGACACTGATGAGATTTCTTCTCAGTTTTGTCTTCTCAAGACTGAACAGGCTCAGTTCTCTCAGACTTCCTTTGTAAGAGAGAGGGTGCAGTCCCTTAATCACCTTTGTCACCCTCCTCTGGACCCACACCAGGAGCATCCTGTCTCCCTTGTGATGAGGAGGTGAGAACCGGACACACCAGGGCTGAGTAGAGGGACAAGATCACCTCTCTTGACCGGCTGGCAGCAACGTACCCCAAGATAACTTTGGCCTTCTTAGTCACAAAGACACCCTGCTGGCTCATGGACAGATTGTCGTCCACCAGGACCCTCAGGTCATGAGTTGCTCCCCAGCAGGTCAGAACCATGTTGGTCCATGGGGTTATTCTCCTCCAGGGGCAGGATCATGCCTTTGTTGAATTTCAGAAGGTTCCACTCTGCTCATCTCTCCAAGCTGTCAAGGTCCTTCTAAAGGTCTGCACAACCCTCTGGGGTATCAGCCACTCTTCCCAGCTCTGTGCGATCAGTGAACTTGGTTATCTGGAAGCAGTTTCTCTCATTAGAGAAGGGCTTGCAATTGTAATGGAATTCCCTTCAAATTTTTTATTTTCTTCTGATTTTGTCCATACTACTGTAGTTTATGGAAGAGATGGTTTTAAATACCCCTAGTGTAACAAAAGGGGAAGGAATCCATATAAGCAAGCATTTCAGGATGCTCTACCTACATCTTTAACTGAAGAACTCTCTCTAAAATCAAAATGCTCTGTAGATTTTAAACATAATTTTGATTAGAATATAAACTAAAATAAACTAACATGCAGGAAAACTCGTGTAAATTTGAACCTGTCAAGGGGCAGTTACCAAAATAAATAGTTTCATGGCAGAAGTGTTGCACACCTTCAATGAGTCCCACTTCAGAGAAGAAACATGAACTTTTCTGATGAAATTACAATGAACTGAGAAAATTCATAATACCTCTAAAGTGCTCAGATATTATGATATTACCCATGCAAATAATTAAATAGATAGATTAATTTTCTTTTTTGCAATTGAGATCCCTGTTTAGCTCACAATTCTTTTTTACTTCAGTCAATAACTTTTAAACCACTTCACTTTTAGTAGCCTCTTACCCTTAAAATTTCCAATTAAATTTATGGTTGGAAATTATAGAGCTTTATATATAAAAAAAAAAAAGATTGTATTGTTCAGTTCACTCTACAGTATAATTCAACTGGCAGCCTACAGCCTGATTCCTCTGAGATCCTTGGACAGAGGAACAGGGGAAGTGTTTCTCTATTTCCTGTGAACAGGCAAAAGCAGAAAGATAATGGCATCTGCTGGAGTACTTTGCACTGCACTCTTTGAGCAGATTCCACTCCTGTCACAGAGGCATTACTCATTCATTTTCCTACTGTGGAGCTGCACTGTCAGATGGAAAGGGACCTGGGTAACCTTGTTGCCACTCCACCCTCTGCAGGTGTATGTAAAACTGCATATTCTCAACAATAAATGTTTAAATGTGCAACTGCACCCTTTGTTCATACACCTTGAATACTGGTAACGGGCCTGAACTGGAGCTAGTAAGGGCCCATGGAACTGGAGGAGTCTTGACATTTGTTTAAATTTTATTGCAGAGTTTAAATGTTCGTTATATGAATGCAGTGGCAGGACGGGAGTGAAAACAGAGTTGTCCTGGCAAATGATGGAAGCTTCTCTTAGGTGGTTGTCTTTCCAATATTTTGCAACAAGTTACTTTGCATAATTACAGATTGTTCATGCCTGGTTAAATAGGAGAATAAACAAATCAAAGAATTACATAAAATAGAATGCTTGAGGCTGGAAGGGACCTCTGGAGGTCATCTGGTCTAAGTCTCCTGCTTAAGCAGGATCACCTGGAGACAGTTGTCCAGGGCCACATCCACAATACTCCTGGTGTGGTTTCACAAGCACTAAATAAAGGGGGAGGATCACATCCCTCTACATACTGGCAATACTTTGCTGAACATAGTCCAGGATAACTTTAGCCTTCTTAGCTACTAGGGCATTTTACTGGATCACGCTCAACTTGGTCTTCAACAGAACCTCCAGGTCTTTTTCTGCAAAGCAGCCTGCAGCTGGGTGGCACACAGCATATGTTGGTACATGGGGTTGTTTCTCCCCAGGTCCAGGATTTTAAACTTCCCCTTGTTGAACTTTCTGAGATTTCTGTCAGCCCATTTCTCCAGTCTGTCAAGGTCCTTCTGGCTGGCAGCATGACACCCTGACCTATCAGTCACTCTTGCACTCATTCATATCAGTACCAGAAAACCACATTGGTACACTAGAACTTTCTTTTAATTCATAGGTGAAGTTGAAAAAAAGCAAAGTGAAACACTCTATAAGTAGACCCTCATAAGTATATTATAGGGCAGAATCAAAAATGGGATTGGTAATAACTGATGCAAGTGATAATCTTTCAAACTATAATAAAAATTGGTAGTAAAGGAAGTAGGGTGACTATTGTACAAAGCAAAGTAGGTTTTGTGTTATGTTTACTTGTTCATCTGTTTTGGTTTGGTTTTTTGGGTGTTTTTGTTTGTTTGTTTTTGTGGGTTTTGGTTTTTTTTGGGTTGTTTTTTTTTTTTTTTTTTTTTTTTAGATTTAAAGACATCTATATTATATCAGTAAGAATTAATGGATACATAGCAGGGATTTGGATTTGCACCTTATTAGCGAGTCAGTTCCAGAAAATGCACATATTTCTGCAAACATAATGTGGTAAGGTAATACAGAAAGACAGAAAGGGATTTTGTTCTTCACTGTGAAGTAGTGATGACAAGCTTTTGTTTCTGTGATTACAAAGCAAATAACACAAAAAAGTGCCTTGCAGCCAAAGAACACCTTGGTGACAACAGCAGATCATGCATGGATAGGTAGCAATGCATCTACCATGTACATAGTAACAGGGGACAAAGCACTGAAAAGGAGAGATAAAGAAAGTTTGTCTGCTTCACAACTTTCTAGTCATCCAAACAAACAATTAGAAAGCATCACATTTGTGTTTTTCAGCTTTTGTCTACTCCACACCATATCTTTCATCCCACTTATGGATAATCAGTGTTTGAAAACGAAGTCTAAAAACTCAATGAGTTTCTCCTGATTAAAGGACCATGAAGATCCATCTTCAAAGTTTCATGCAAACAAAATAAACGGAGTCACTGTGTGAGGCAACTGCCACCATGCTGGGCTTATGATTCTGGCAGCTACTTTCAATACTAAGGAGCAGGAAACAGGATGGCAGAGCCTTTCTCTATATACCAGACAGATACTGCGAGCCTTTTGTTAACATTCAGAAGAGTTTTTCTGTGGTCTCAGAGGAGAGAACAAACAAGAATAGTATCATTTCTGTTGCAACTACATCAGTTGATGATGATGACAGGGAAACAGGAAAGGAAGGGTGACCTTACCTCCTCTGCCTTCTGCTCATCAGCAGTACAAAGGCCTAGAAAGGCAGAGGGAAGTATAACATGAGAAATTCACATAACTACAGTAGATCTAACAAAAAAAAAAAAAAAAAAAAAAAAAGAGGTATCTTTTTTAGTCTGTGTTCCATCAGGCAAACTTTTATTAAGTACTATTCATATGCACTGTATCTGAATCGTAGTATGCTAAACCACATCAGCAAATATGAGTACATTTATTATTCCAATTAGTTTCTGTGACTCCCCTGGAAGATATTAATTTGAGATCTAATGAAAGAAATGGGATAAACAATTCTTTTGTTGAAAGGATGGTGAACAAGACTGGTACAAAGTTGATTAAAATAAGTAGAAATCGCTGCTTTCTAATCTGGGATTTTGGCTAATTCAGTGGGACAGTGAACACCCATTTTACAATCTTTTTAGCCCCAAGCAGGAGACATGAGAGAGAAAATCCCCAGCAGGGGGTAATGTAATGTGACCTCATTGGGATATTCCTACAGAGATGATAACAGTAGGTTTTGATCACAACAGGGCACCCTGCAAATGTACTAGTTGGCTAGGATTTGGTAAAAATTTTATGTGTACGGCTTTTTTTGTTACAGAAGTCCCAATATTTTATGGAGTTGTTATTTCAATACTACTGGGAGAATCATATATTTACCTGATCCCCCTAATATAACAACCATTCATAAAATAAAAGGGGAAAAAATACTGCCTGGAATCCTGTCATTCATTTTAAAGGAAGAAATAAGAGTTTACCACCCAAATGCCACTGAAAAGTACAAGCAGTTTGGCATCTAAGTCTCAATGTTGTCTAAATCTGTCTAGGCTAAATGTTTACATGCAGTTACATGCTCTTTTAATTGAAGAGAAACTGGAAAAGTCATAGATGAGCCTGAATCACAAATTAAATACCACAGGGCTAATTTGCTCCATCTAGAGCTTTTGTTTTAGTGTAAACAAACATCTTTTAGCCTGCTCTATTTTAAGATGAAGACTGTACAGTGAGAAGCAGCAGTTCTCAAGATACCTCTGGGAGCACTGCTGTAAAATATACACAATATTCTTCAACTCTGACATGGAGAGATTGCCAGAGAGCTCAGAGTGGTTGGGTCAGTGCAGTTGCCTGCTCTGCCTCTCACTTCATGTTGCAGCCTTGCTCTTCCTGATGAGCTGCAGCAACTGTTTTTCTCTGTAAACCACATCACTCAAATGCTTGGGGTTAAAAGTAACTCTGAGAAGTTACGGCAAAATAACTTCAGTGACCTAGCTCCCTGGTTCAGCTCTCATCGAGCTGTGTCAGCAGAGCTGGAGGAGTTGGGACAGTGAACTGCAATGCAGTCTTCAGCATTTCCCAAGCATCCTTCCCAAAAGTAACACGTAATTACACCCTCCTCAGCCTCTGCAGCCCTAGGAGCTGGATGACTCTTACAAAAAATTCCCAAAAATAACAAGGCTATGCTTTTGCAATACAGTATATTTGGCTTCAGAGTTCATCTTAGATTGTGGATGCAATGTATTAATTCACTCTGCCAGTGGTGACAGGTGAATTTCTACCAGTTGGTGTATCAGCAGTTGTCTGTTGCCCTATAGCCAGCATGCAGCCACTGCACCAACACATCATCATTCATTACTGTGAATCTGTGCTCTGTTCAACAACCAAAGGAAAAGCAACTGTGAGCCGGTTCTTGATCCAGGCCAGATGTCTGTTTTGCAGCAACCTAGCCCACAGATCCACTGCTTGGGAGTGCGGAATTACAGGCTGGGCAAGGCTGGTGTGAAGGCAGCCTCAGTCCCACTCTGTGCCGCATGCCTGCTTGCGCTCTGTGCCAGCAGGACGGACCCACGCAAGGAAGCCCAGCAGCTTTCACCTGACATCACATCAGCTTGGCCACAGGAGCTCTCAGTGCTGCTATGGCAATAGATACATAGTCGTGCAAGCTTGGGAAATTATTTTCATCCAGCTCTAACTGCGTTTTCCTTTAAAAATTTGCCCGCTGTGTTAGAGAGTGAAAGCAGTGATGGATTGCTTTCTACCTGGCAGCTGACACAGCCGGCGAAGGCCAACTGGAAAGGCCTTCTTGAGGAGGGAGAGCTGATGTGCCATTCCAAAAGCCGTACTGGAAGGGGAACTTTTCCATAAAAGGTAATGCCGCAGCTCGGAGATTTTGCAGGGAGATGTTGCAATGTGTCCAGGGAAGCTTCTGTGACAATCAGCTCCCAGTTCCAAAGCAATCCTGGTAACAAGCACAGCTTAAGTTCAGATGACTGTTCAGAAGTAACAGGGACAAACTCTCTCCAAAGCCCTTTGGTCATCTTGCGACACAAACTACTTTGGTGAGATTACTCTGCGCTTTCCGAAGCAGTATTCACCTCCTTAACAAATATGGAGCCTTTGTATGTGTCACTTTTCATCTCAAGGTTTTAGATCCCTGAATAAAGCTCACCTGTCTTTTCACAATAATATTGATTTTTTTTTTGTTGTTGTTAATTATGCCTCTATTCCTTGCAGATTTCAGAGAGACAGGTTTTGTCTTGCAAACTACCCAAGAAAAGAAATGGACGTATCTTGTAATCCCAAACCATGACAGCACAAGCTAGTAAGTACAATAAGGACAGAATAAACCATAATATTCTGTAGATGAAATGCAAGGGTAAGAAAGGATTCTGTGTGTGTTCTTGCCTCCTTATGCGCATTAGAATTCATTGCAGCCTTTAATTGCTGGTGTGGGTAGATAAAATAGAAGGGATGAAGAACAGAGCCAAGGAAAAAATAATGGAAACCTGACCAGTGACAGGAGCTGATTACTGTTGGCAGACTGTATAGGTTTCAAATTCATGCTGTGACTTAGGAAATAAGTCCTGGCTGGGATGCATTTTTCTGGAATATCCCTAAGGAATATCTATCAGTGATTCATCTAAGCAGCCACTGGATATCATTACCACTCTACCAAAAATGAGGATAAAATAACAATCTGGACGAAATGAAAGAAACAAGTGCCCCAGATTTTCTCTCCAGCTGTAGTAAAGAGATCACAAGGGTGGGTAAAGAAAGGAGGGGGGAATGAGAAAAGGGCTGAACTTTTCATCTGCATGTCCTCAGTTTGCCTTTAAGCTGTGCACATCTAGTTTACTCTTGTCAGAAGCTACCACCACCGTACTTTGTAGCTCTAAAAGAAAGAGATAATTGCCTTTTTTCCAGTCACATGCTTACTAATACAGAACTTTATTTCTTTTTCCCCAGCCCTACACAGTAGGACCTCCATCATTCAAAATAGCATAAGCTTTGCTAGAGATGTTAATGCACCATCCAGAGCAAATACAATGCACAGGTTCACATTTTGAAGTCCCTTTTGAACTCACAGTCTCTTTTTTGTCAGATGAACAGTGGCCAATTATAAATTATGGCTCTTTCCGAAGGCCCCAACCCAACAGCTCCTATGAGTTATATTCCTACTGGGTGTCTGTTACATTAGGCTGATTTTATGTCTCTAGATAGTTGTTGGGCATTTTCCTTTCTGTGGTGGTTAGCTAATATATAGCTAATCATATGGGAGAAAATAGAAGGAGAAATTAATTCTAGTAATAAAAAGCCTTATAAACATTTTTTTTAAGCACATGCCAAGAAATCTATTTTTATCCATCACATCAGATACTCAGCTGGACCTCAAACAATAGTTCACTAATCTACGTCAGATGCCCCATAGGCTCTATTTGATTTGGAAGTTTAAATAGAAGACTGTTATTGAAATCAGTGTTCTTATATATAAATATATAGCTGATCCAAAGAGAATGTAAATATCTACCACAAACCAAATTCACCCTAGATTCTCTGAACCTTGCAGGAATTAACTGCAAGAATTACACTTCGGAGCTTTTAAAACAAGAGATAATTGCCTCTTTTTTCTGTCATGGGTTTACTAATACAGAACTTTACATTTTCCCATTCCTCCACAGTGGGACTTCCATAAGTCAAAGTAATGTAAACTGTGTGAAAGATGCTAATGTTAAGCACTGCAAAAATATTCAAATAGGCTATACAGTATTTCAAGTGTGAAACAAAGCCTGTGGGTTCAGGAAATATATCCTCACCCAATTCAAGGAGAACATGTAAACAGGTTTTTTTGACTCTTCCTAGACTGCAATGGAACTTTAGTGTAGATACTAATCCCCATAGTACCTTGAGCCCTCAACTCAACAAAGATGTAAGATGAACACTCCAGACTTGGGTGGACTACTCTGGTGCCCTAAGTTTAATCTGCTTCTATTAACTTGCAAAGCTGCAACCTAAGTCATCAAACTAGGATTTCCAACAAGAATCCCAAAGCATCTACTGTCTTCTCCTGCATTATCATGGGTCCTTGCTAGTATACTTATATTTATTCAACTATGAGATGGTCTTTTCCTACAAGAGTCCACCAGCATCACTCTAAGTCCTGCTAAAATACTTCCTACCTTAATAGAAGGCTAGCTGAATAAAAGGTTAGAAGGAGGATCTAGTAGAGGATGTTTAGCTTTTTCCTTTTCAGTATAGTACCTATTAATGGGATCTAAGTGTATCCCACAGCATTGCAGCTCCTGAAACAGCTACAGGAAAAGGAGACAGTGAAATGCAGAAGGCAGTGTGTTAATTCTCTTGTGAATTACTATCACAGTTTGCTACTAATTGAGAATGTAAATAAAAAAGGTCCTGACAATACGTTCTTTCCTAGTGGGGACTATTCTCATTAAATGCAAAATAAAAGGCTCCTGCTTCTCTTTCTGACTGGAAATCCTTAACACAAGCAAGAATACTTCTGTTCATTCAAGGAAAAATGGCCCAAAATTATATTAACACCAGGCTGAGTAGCCAGCTGCATTATGCAGCTTCAATATTTCAATACTGCATTTCATAGCAACCCTTAGTGAGCTGCCTCATCCTTAGGGACTTTATTTCTAATGTCACACATAGGGTAGTTGTGCAACTCCATTTGAAGGGAGTCATAAAGAATTATGCTAAAAGTTTGGCTCCTGGTTTCTAAAAGTTCCTTGGAAGTGTCAGGGCTTGAGGATGCAGGATACAGGATGACTTGGGCAACCATGTAAGTAAGCCTGCAGCATTAGGATGATGGTTTACAAGTTACCAGCATGGAAGCAGATGGGATGGAAATCTTAAATTTTGCAGCCTTCTAAGAAAAGTATATGTATTTATAGACACTTCATGGACATTTGTACATTTTCACCTGAAATCACATTTTCAGTTGAAATTCAGACATCCACTTAAATTCAAAATTCCTCTGCCTTCTTATGATGCAGACTGAGATTAGTGTCAGTCTCCTACAGTAACAAGTGTTGCAATCACAAGATATAGAGACAAAAAAGTTACAAAAATGTCCTGCTCACTGGACTTCATAAACTGGAATCATGAAGTTTGCGTGGTGGCTTCAAAGAAAGGCATAAGGAGCTGCAATTTCCACTCTTCAGATGAAGGCCTTTGTGACCAACCAGATGAGAGGAATTCCAAAAAGAAGAAGGAGGGGGATAAAAAAGACCCCATTTTAGGGAAGAATAAAATAGCCCATGTGAAATGTCACAAGAAAAATTTGCTAGGCCCCTGCCTTCAGCCAAACATCAGGAACAGCAAATTATGTTCTTAGATAAAGAAAATAGCATACAAAGAACCCACAAAGATGTGGTGTAAAGAATGTTTGTTTCTTCTGGGATGACAATATCAGTTTTCAAGTAAAAAGGCAGCAGCAGATTCACTGATTAGCTGAAGTAAATGCTAATAGACAACTAGGTCACTTCAAATTCTGTGTATAGCTAGAGAACAATCTTTCACAAGTCCTGTGGATTTTTCATCATTTTTATTACTATGCTGCTACACAACTTCTCCTGAAAAGGCAATGTATGTCTTAATGCGTAATATGACACTAAATTTTTCCAGTGACACAGTCATTTAAGAAATTTCCCCCAACCACCACTCCTGCACATACACAAAGGTACAGTAGTTCACAATCCACTCACATTTACCACTTCAACAAGTAACTCAAAGGGTCCAAATTACAAAACTAACTTTATCAAGAATCATTTGTAACTATATTGATTTCTGTGTCCAGGTTACAGCACATCCCATTTATGGTGTTGATGACAAAACTGGAGGGAGGTGAGCAGGCACAGAGGCAGAAATGATAAGCCCACAGATAGAGGAAGGAGAAATTACTTAAACTGCTTTGCCAAGAAAAATGCAATGTGCATTTGCAGCCACACAAGGAACATACTTGGGACTACATGAATCAAAAAGTAAAGGAGATGGGGAAAAGTAAACCATCACTTTTTAGAAAACTACTCAAAAATTATCTGCTATTCATTGTGTAAATGACCTAGCCTGACAGACAGAAAAGTGTGTCAATATTGTTTTCAGGAAAGATGAAGATTTGGGCTAAATCCTAATCCTGAGAAGGAGGAACTGATCAGCCTGGAGGAAAAGAGTGACCTGTGGTTCCCAGCAATACCTATCTGAGAAATGAGAAAGATACACCTGGATTGAAACCTTCAGTAGGGACCAGCCATGGCAAGCACTTTGAAAAAGAGGATAAAATACTGATTTGAGCTAGAGTGAGTAGGAGCCAGGTTTGAATTTGACCCCCTAGATCTGAACAGACCCACGACATGAATCTGAACTCACTTCATCTCTTCATTTTCCTTTTTAGCATTTGCTTTTCATCTCTATTTAGGTGACAAATCCTTTGGGCCAGAAAATCTGCAAATGGATGTGTGTATGTGTGCAGTACTGAAAAATACACTGTGATTTTGACGTATTAATTATTTGCATGACTTTTTTAGTGCTTTTTCTCCCATTATACTAGGTACTGTTCAAGATGAGGTAGAAAATACAGTTATTTCTTCAGAGGTTATTAAAATACAAATTATGTTCATGTCAGACTCACAAGCAAGTTATTACTGCACAGTAAGTAGCCTACATCAGCTGAGGCATAGTACCTGTTAATAGAGGTACTCTTAGCCAGAAACACATGGAAGATAATTCATTTTAGCACAGTCCACAATGAAAAGGGATTGACAAAATCAAATTACATGGTGTTTTCTACCATCTGACAGTATATACAGACAGTCACTGTGGCTCAGGCACTGAGAAGTAACTGGTTAAACCGTGGTAAATTACACAGAAACTCTGAGCCCCTAGAGAAGAGAGAATGATGGATACAAACAGACAGGGGACTGGTAAGAACATTAGATTCACACAAATAAATAATAGGTTCCTTCAACAAAGTGTGGCTTTGACAATAAATGCAATCATGTAGAAGAGTTCTGCAGGTTGCACAATAAATTAAAGGATATTTTTTACAGAAAATTAAGTATTTGTTGAAAAATATTTGGATGTATCTTGTAAAATATTCCCAAAGCATCCAAAACTTTGACCGATGTGGAAAAATGCGTTACTTTCTAATTTTCCTACAATAACATAGCATGTGGAAAAGGGAACTAACTCCAGATTCTGACTGGTGCCCATGACTAACAACTCCTACAACAGCAGTATCAGATTATTACTGATAACCTTTTGTATCAGTTCCAGTGAAGCTATCAAGATTCTGACTGCAGCTGGATGACCGAGAGTGAAATTTGGTCATGAACTGATTCCATTATGTAATGATTATTCAGCTAGAGAGATAGAATCTGATTTTTCATTTGCTGCCATCCCTTGAATGCAGATGTGTGCTGGCTCCTCACTTATCCTAATGATGTATGCTTTCATTTTTAAAGACCAAGCTGGTTGAGGTTTAGTTGATCTCCAACGTGTTTTGCATGGAAGAAGTCTCTGTCCTTTCAGGCCTTTTCGATGGCAAGTTGAAGTGCTGGCTGCTTGTAGGAATGCTGATTAGTGCAATTATAATGTCATGTACCTGTTGAAGCAATGAAACTCCCCAGGCATTAGCTGCTATTTACCCATCTTATTTGTTACACTGACATTTTTATGCTTCTGTCAGGAATGATCAATCTGACATATTGGGAATGCAAAAGGTGAAGGATGCTGTTATATTACTTTTAACAGCAGTTTCTTGCTTGCTTGCCAAGAGTGAAAGGTGAACCCTAAAACACAAAGGTTTGGTTCAGCTGGACATATTTAAACTATCTGTGTGTGAAACTTACCTGCCACCCTTCAGCTTGTTACTTTTGCAACACAATGCTGTAATTACTGATTCCACAAGCAACATAACAACAGCTGTTCTTGTGATATTTTAATACCACTGGAATTAGGAGAGCTAAGAAATTCAGAGGTATATGACAGTTTTGAAAATATCTGTTTCAGTATGAGTTTAATCCAAAATGAAATTGTTTTTGCCATCCCTAGGCAAAAAAGGCATGGACTAAACACTGAAATAAAAACTGGTGAGAAACCATGATGGTCAGGTTTATTCAACTCAGAAGTAAAGCTATTCCTTAAAGAAAATCTGTGTTTCTTTGAAACAATACCCAGAGAAGCATAGGAATAACCACCATGGTAGTTGACTGGAAAATCAATTTTCCAGAAGAGTTTTGAAAATAAATTTTCATCTCCAACCTAGACCAAAGGACCAAAGTTCCAGTTTGCTCAGAGGAACTGCACAATTAATGAATAAATACAACTACTTCAAGGATAAACCAAAAATGCTATTACTATTTTCTCATTACTATAATTCCCTGACTTACACCACTGAAATGGGGTAAGAGAGACACTCAAAAAAGCCATAAAACTGCAAGAATTTGCAGTATCAGGTTCCCTACTTGAGAAACAGCTGAGAGGTTCAGACAGCAAGCTAAGAAAAACCAGGCAGATTTCATAAAGTTTCCACAAAATCAGCAAGCTCAGATTCACATTTTGCTTCTTTGTTCTTTTGTATCTCAGTGGGAATCTTTTTCACCCTAAAATATCTATGGAATATGCAAAAATGGAGTAGTTCCTTCCTTATGTGGCTAATGAAGGAACCAATCAAACCATCTGCTGCTTTTCTTCATCACTTCTAGAAGGGGCTAAAACATGTAACAAACTCAAATTAGCACAAGGCATTCAGATTAATTGGAATAATCTCCTCCTACAATTTTGGACATCTCACTGGAAGAAGGACATTGACAAAGAACAGAACTATTCAGAAATTAAGAACAAATATGTTATGCAGGGCTGCATGCAATCACTGGAATTCATTGGGCAAACCATTACTCTTCCAAGTGGCCAAGCAGACCAGAGTGAATTGGCAGAAGATGGGAAAGTGGTTTGTGCTACCCTGTTTCTTAGGTATTTACAGTAGACTAGGACTAGGAAGACACCAGGGCTGTTTCAGTGCTATGAGAATCACATCTTTCTTGAAGAATGGTAAAATGTGACATTATCTCAACCCTTACAATTGCCTAGCTAATCGTTGATCATATAGATCTACAGGATTGGGCTTAAAGACATGAAAGATGTGTCATTCAAGCTTGAGAAAGCAGGGCTCCTCACCCATAGGAAAAAAAAAAAGGCAGGAAAGAGAGAAGAAACACTTTCTTAGACTAAGGTTTCTCCTTTATAAATTCAGAGTAGGTCCCTCTTCATTTTTGGAAGAGGCTGGGCAAACTCTGAAGTGTGGAGTTACAAAGTGAGACATTCAGAATGTTTTGTAGATTCTGCAGCTTGTAGTGAACCATAAGTGGCTGTTTAGTCTTTAAATCCCACATAGACATCTTCTATTGTTTGGAAATTGAATTTAACGTAAATAGCTTAGAGAATATCACCACATATTCCTAGCTCACGCCATATTTTGTTTTTGTGGTGGTGACTGAGACTCATGGACATTTTGGTCAGCGTTGAAGGGTCTCCACAGAGATTGCAGAGGCAGAAGTTGCCACTCAGGATCTTCGTTCTTGTCAGTCCATGGGCAGGAATGCTTGCTTAAGAGAGCAGCCACAGACAAGACAGGCATTGAGACAGCTGTTTTACCTTG
This sequence comes from Lonchura striata, assembly GCF_050655825.1. Taxonomy (NCBI): domain Eukaryota; kingdom Metazoa; phylum Chordata; class Aves; order Passeriformes; family Estrildidae; genus Lonchura; species Lonchura striata. Next base: position 59,396,863 of record NC_140704.1, read on the forward strand.
AGTACTCATTCTGATTTCCAAATACAAGATTGGTTCAAGAGCTGCAAACATTGTCACCTTTTCAGTCTTGGAGTCTTAGACTCATGAACATTCAGTTCTTCTTTGAATCTTGTTATATTCTCCACCTCATGGCAGGGAAGTTGTTTTCAGCCAATCTTGATCAATTTTCACAATCTCAGCTGAGCCTTTCACTTAGCTAATGTATTAGGTATACAGGACTCTTCATTGGCTAATGATGTGATCTAATCTGCTAATTCTATTATCATTATAGCTGTCAATAGAAGAGGGCTGAGGAAGAAAAGCATCATCCTGAAAATGTCTCTCAAAAATAAAAGAAGTTTTCTTCACACAGCTATGGACTTCAAACTGTGAACCATAACTTCATATAATTGATGAGAAGAAAAATATCTTATGCACGTGTTATGGAGAACACAACAGTTCCTGTACTAACTTTTCCTTTTTAACAAGAATAGAGAAGTCTTTCTTGGATAAGATTAATTTCATTCTGTCTGAGAAAATTAAATTAAAATAAAATAAAATAATAAAAGCAGCCTTACTAAGGCTAATCAAAATATGACCCATCTAGGAATGAATAATGCCCAAGGACACCTCAGGGTTAGAGTGGGCAGTGAATTGACAATGCAATATGGCAGGGAACAAGAAAGCCTGCAAATGTGGTCTGTCATAAAGAGAGATAGACTGTGTCCAGAAAGCTCCTGTGGGAATGCTCTGCGAATATTCACTGAGTTCCTGACCTGTCATTGCTGAAAAAAAAAAAAACAAAAATAATGAGGGAACTAGGGGAAGTTCAAAGAAGAGCAACCAGAATGATCTCCAGGCTGGAAAAACTCAGCCGTGGAAAGACGAAAATGGCCAGATAATGGCAGTGGTACCTAAGTAGGTTTTCAGGGTGATTTGCTTGAGTTCACAAATATATGCAAAGCAGAATGCAGCTTCTTTACACTGCTTTTCCTTTTGTAGTATCATACAGAGTCCTTAAAATAATTAATTCTGCCGAAACAGTGGCTGTGGGAAATATGTTGAAGGCTTTCTTAAGGAGCCTGTTGTCCACACACAAGAATCTGATTCATTACCTGGTGTGCAACAAGCCAATAATTACACACTCAAGAGAGAAATTGATTATTTATTTCACAGCTGCACAAGCCTCGTTGCTTGGTGGTATTCCACAAATCAAGCACATCAGCTATCAAATTTTTACTATTTATACAATTCAGCAAACAAAGGAGTTAGTGTTCATTGGCAACAAGTTACATAGTTCTCTATTAGTTAGTATCCTGTCTTCTACCGGTTAATGGTTCTCTTGCTTCTCATGCTAATTAATCTTTATGTTCAATCTTTTTCTTGGGTTTCTTGGGTTGATGGTCCGTGAGTCGACAGTCATGATCTTTTATCTGCCAGAATTACCTTTTACCCAGTTGGAGCTGATTTTAGCACAATTGCTGAGTTATCTTTATTAATTTCTTCCTTACCTTGGGAGTTCTGCCAGTTGTCCTTGTGGCCCGCAAATTCTGCATTCTTTGTGTCCACTAATGGAACATCCTTCTTCCCAAGCTCTGGTAACCTTCCCCCTGTCCAAGATCACTGTAGCATGTCAGGCCCTAACCCTTAACAAGGCAATTCTACCAAGAAGTAATTTGTTTTTCTAACACCTGGACATCACTGAGAGCATGCTTGTTAGCTGTGTTTCATGGATTAAATCTCCCTTCTTGTTGACTAGTCTTGAGAGTACACAAAGATCAGACATTAAAGAACATCCTTCCTTAAGAAAATTTTACATATTTCACATTTTACAACAATCCCAGCACGTTTCAGCTGTGCTGTGAACATGGTGCTGTAGCACTGTAGAAATTACAGCAAACGCAGCAAGATTGCTACCTGAATTCCTGGTGTTCAGGATATTTGAATTATACTAAAAGCTTTGAAATAGTCCAGGAACAGGACACAAAGATGGCTTAGAGCCAGCACAGACCCATCCTTAAGACATATAGCATGCTGAAATTGTGAAAGGTGGGTAGGAGCAAGGGAAGAAAAAAGGAAGAGAAAAAGAAAGAAAAACAAGATAACTTTAGATTTACTAGCAGGGAAAAAATCATAAAGGTCAAACCTAAGATTTTGGAGATGTGAGAGGCAAATGGCAGAAAGCTTCACTTCTTGCAACATTTCCTACGAATCTTAAAGGGACACCACGCAGCTGAATTGGGTGGACTCTTGTCAGGTAAATAATAAACTGGCTGGCAATATCCATCTTGTAATTTAAAATATAGATTAAGAAAACGTAAAGCCTTATTTCAGGCTGTATTTAGGCAGTTGGGGGGTGTGGGGGGAGAAACTGTACAAAATGCATGTGTGCAGAGGGGCTCCATGAGTCCCACAAGCAAAAGCTGAGATTTCAGTCCGTTCTGCATTAAGATTAGTCATAACCTCCTGAGTGGGAAGCCCTCTGGGATGAGAGGGACCCAGCAAAGACAGGCACCTGGAAAATCCCCTTTCGATGCTTTCCATTCACATAGAAACCGCCACGTGCGACCACGAAGTGTCATCTCCATTAATAAGTCACCGAAAGAGCTTGATTCATCAAGTCCAGGAACTTCCTGGGAAGTGTGGGAAAAGACCAGCGGGGCATCTCAGATGTCGAAAGAAGGACGTAGGATGAAGCTCGGAGGATGAGAAGCCGCACAGCACAAACACACAGTTCACAACAGCGGAGCATGCCTCTGCCTCCTTTTTATCCCCCCTCCCCCGATTTTATTCCGCTTTAGCTATCGCTACCAAACGATTGGGAAGAAGCTGGCTGCTCACCACCTCAAGCACGGAGCTGCTCTCGGGGGGGAAGGGGGGCTCGCTGGCACGACCCTCCCCCTCTGCCCTCCCACCGCATTCAGTCGCAAATCCCTGCCCGCCCGGAGGGATCGGCTCCGCGCTCTCCGCGCCCCCGGCCCCAGTGCGGCAGCGCCGGCGGCCCCGGCAGCCGCAGCGCCGGCGCCAGGGGTGCGGGTGCGCGAATGTGCGGGTGCGTGTGCGCGCCTGCCGGGGAGCCAAGCCGAGAGGGAGGAGTTTGGCTTTTTTTTTTTTTTTTTTTCCCTCCCCCGCCTCCTCCCTTTTTTTTTTTTTTTTTCTTTTTTTTTTTTTTATTAATCAGGAGCAGTGAATGGAAACCAATCAGATAGAGAGCCCCCTCGGCTCGGGCTGCCTGCATGCCGGAGTTAAAAAGTGCTGCTGGCCGAGCGGCAGCCCTAGTGCGAGGCGCGGAGGCTGAGCGGCGGCAGAAGGGGCCAGGGAGCTGCGCTGCCGCGCCGCCGACCCGGGCGAGGCTCGGCCGCGTCGTCCCTGCGTGCCGGTAAGGAGATGCGGCTCTGCACCTCAGGAGGGGCAAGCTGGAGCTCTCACCAGCCAGCCGCCTTCTGATTTTTTTTTTTTTTTCCTCCACTCCTTTCTTTCTTATTCTTTCTGCCGTGCTTATTAGGAATGTTAATTAAGGGGGGGGGCGGGGGGGGGGGACGGAGGAGGGGACAGCACTTATTCTGCAAAGTTGGCAGCTGCCTTGCGGAGGGCTCTGTCCCTGCCGCCGCGCCGCGGTGATCCCCCCGGGCTCCGCGCCCTGCCCGGCGCTCAGGGGCGTGTGGGGACCGTGTTTGCTGGCGTTCTAAGTCAGGCGAAGGGATGCGGCGTTTTCCTGGGGGTTGTCATCGCCAGCGAGACACTTTGGGCGAGGAGAGGTGGTGAGAGCGGGAGAAGGGTCGTGTGTGCTTGGAAGAGGATAACAATAATAATTAGTAATAACAACAGCAAAAGGATTGATAACTAGAACATAATAATTTTTAAAGTCTGTCTCTGTTTCTTGATACTGCCTACTTGCTTTGAAATGAATACAAGGCAAAGCCCTTCGGATCATGAGCGAAATCCGAGGCAAAGTGCAGAACTGAATGTAGAACACAGTTGAAATGAGGCGCTCCCTCAGTGAAAAGAAGGGGGCAGAGCGAGCAGATCGGGGGACGTTACAGGAATTGACAAATGTGAAGTCTTTTATTTGATAAAAGAACGGGGTTGAGGAGTGCTGGAGGAGGTGGAAGTAAGAGGGTAGGCGTACAGGCATTTTTACAGGAAAGAATTTGGGTAATTGCAGAAAGCAAGCGCTGAATTTGGTGGTGTAGTTAATGTTTCTAAGGAGCTGGTAACATACTTTCTGTGTCGGCTAGGTTGAACTATTTATGTATTCATATATATGTAACACCTACTTACATGCACACGCAGGGAAAACAGTTTGCATACTACATCTGTGTATTCTTATGCAGAAGGTCGAGTCAAGAGATAAGCAATAGCAGTAGAGGTCAATGGCTGTGGAAAGGAGTCCTGTCACTGCTGCAATAAAATCCATATTTTACGGAGAGTTAAATGCAGTACTTTTTCAGTGCAAGTGGATGGTCACTTAAGTTACTCCTGATGACATTCAAGGTTCGAGAAGTTTAACGACCTGAATTACTCTCAGCACGATGGCACAGCTACTACTTTTATTCAAATCGAGACGATAGGGCACCTTTTTCCTTTTATTTGTGTGTGTTTTGGGATTTTAAAGTTCTGTTAGCAGTGTATGAGAAATTGATTGAGTAGCACAAATTACTTAGAGAGTGTAAGGTCAGTCCTTTCTCCAAATTTACTGTTCTTCTAGCACAGCTGGAATAAAGAGTACAGTTCTTGTGTATTCAAGAATCTCTGAGGATTGAATGTACATCCTACATGTGTACTTCATGAGCTACATGCATGAACATTTTCGCAAGGAGAACATTACAATCAAGAGCAAGGTTATTTCCATTCACTTTTGTCACAGGACCATGTGTAGTAGCATTCTGGAAATGACATAATTCCAAGGGAATAAAATTGCTCAATCGTGCAGACTTCTTTGGTTTTAATCAAAATAGACATTGCTCTCCCAGTCAAGATAAAGGCTTATCTCCTATATTTGCTGGGCTGAAATCTCTCTTATGCAGACAGTTCTTTACAAAAGTACTTGCATGTTACTTAAAACATTCCATAAAATTGATTAACATCTGTTCCCGAGCAATATAATGCTATGGGTAATGGTGCATCCCTGTTCATTTCTGTTTTTCTAATTCCTGTTTAAAGGCAATAAGTTTGCATGTCACAGGAGAGTCGGGTAGGGCTCGGAGGCTTGTGATCAAGATTAAGTAGATTCCTTTATCATGGATATACACAGTTTTAAAGGCCTGGCAGCAATGACACAATTGGATAGCTCCTTTAAAGAGCCTAAACATGCTAATAAAGACTGCAAAGCTGAGTATCTTTTTCCTCTCCTCTCAGATGTTATCTGACACAGCACCAGTAAATATATAATCTCATATGCTTCTGGCTTTCAGCTGCACCATAATCTTTCTGGACATATTTCTAGTGGTTTGCAGTTGACTTTTGAGCTGAGGGAGGGAAGAGGAAAGAAGCCAGTCTTTTCAGAATAACGTAATCAGAGCAGCAATATTTTTTTTTTTCCTAGAGAAAATGGCATTGATTCAGTTCTGTTGCAGTTCTCTGCAATTATCCTTTGCAGCCATTTAAGTAACTGGGGTCCCCATAGGGACTTATTAGTCCCTCTAGGTATTTTAATTTTCACACCAGTTCGCAGCTCTTGCATATCTCCATGCCAGCACTCTAAAGATTATATTTATAGGTACGGTCATCATTTTCTAACCAAGTTGTTCGGCTAGAAATGTGCATCTTAACTTCTGACTCTTCTCTCCCTCCATTCCTCCCTCCCTTCTTCCCTTGCACAGCTCTTTCATGCAAACAGTAACCTGCCGCTTAAGGCAGCCTTCCCTTTCATAAAGTTTGCATTTTGCCATCTGCTGTTTCAATAATATTTAGTTGAGAGACTTCCTTCAAAGCAAAACATAGACATGTTAAGAAATGTGGGGTTTTTTTTTTCCCTGCTTTCTGCAGAAGATCTCAAAACTAATGTGAACTTGATAGAAGTTATAAATGTGCCTGTGATCTCACCAGCTGAGATCCTTCTCTAAATGAGCAGCCCTCCTCTCAAGAGCATACTGGGTTCCTCTGCACAGGAACCTCCCTCCAGACCACTGTCCCCTCAAGTTTGCTACATAATTTTGGCTTTGACTGAAGAAGTTTTCAGCATGCTGATATGCTGCTTATTAATAGACTCCTGCAGTATTTTGGGGTTTGGAAGGAACCACTGTTGGGTTTTCTGGTGGTTGCCTGTGTGCTGTGTGGTGGTCAAGCAACATTTATCTGTTGTTAAATGAAATGGTGGTCGCTGTCTCATGCTTTAACTGAACTTTTCAGTGTGTCACCTGCCCTTTGTTGACTACTTTTAAATTGTGCTACCTTTCTGGTGCAATCTTGCAGCATTATGGCTCAAGATGTACAGGAAATTACTTATGGATCTCCTTGGAAATGGTGGCTAATTACTAAAATGAAAGGTAGCTGAAATCTATAAAAAAGAGTAGGTAGAACGCATTTGAAGCAGCAGGCCCCATTGTGATGGTGCCTCATCTTACATAATGGTTACGATTCCTCTAGTGGCTCTGCTGCAATTATACCAGAATGAAGTAGAATTGGTTTTCACTATCTTTTGATTATCATAAGCATGTGGGAAAGACTTTGCCTTGGAAGCTGGGTGTTAGGGAGACTTCTTCATTAACCCCTTGAAGACCTAGTTAGCTGAAGTAACTGTTCCTCTGTCTTCAAAGGCTTTGCATCATTTGGGGTTTGCTTCTTTTTTTCCTTTTCCTTTTTCCTATATAATTTCTTGAGTTCATAGCTCTTAGAAACGGTGCTGATAAAATCAGTTGTGGTTATCCTGACTGTCATGATGGGGCCAAATTTAGGATCTTTTCAATGTAAATCTTTAAAGTGAATCCCCCATCCTGTGCAGAAAGTGAAGAGTTCTGTGGCACACAGAGCAAATCTCTTCTGCTGACTCGGTGCAGGATTCAGTTTGCATTATAAATACCATTCTCAAGTTTAAATGTGTTCTGGTTGAGATAAAAATCCAGTAGCAGCTAGTTTGCTCATGCTGCATGCTTAGTCATGGCAGACCTTTCCAAGGGGTCTGAAAAAATTATGCTCTGTGAGGAGAAATGTATGGCATCTTGCCTTGTTTCATTTGGGATGGGGAAAGTTGAGATGTAGCATGGACATTTAATATTAAATGCAGCTTTTAGTTGTCTTTTTTGTTTAAAAAAAGGTACAGGGTAGATTATTAGTCTCTGTTTTAAAAACACCCTTGAAGAATGCATAATTGATACAAAACATCAGCAGAAAAAGTCATCCTCTCTGGGTTGTGCTGTGAGTGTTGCTGCAGTGGAATTAGGTGGAGGAAGTGCTGAATAAAAGCATTTTTAAAGTTTGAGTGTGAGTACTTCATATCCAGTTGTGCTTTCTATGCTGTAAATCTCAGCCTAAGAGTCTCTTTTTAGTTCTTCCCCAGTGAAGATATGTGTTGGGACTCCATCCAGGTTCAGGGTCCTAAGCTTCTCTTAGGGCACTGCTGTGTGTCCTAATCCTGATCACCCATCAGCTACTTCCCCATCCCACTTCAGGCAGGTTTATCCCTCTTTGTGCCTATGGCTATCTCCTTATTCCAGGTGGGGCTGGCTGCCACCATTGTCTTCCACTTTATTTTCCTAGTTGTGCATTTGGCACTGAAAAGCCCAAAGAAAGACTGTAAATATTTGAGTTTATGTTTTTGTTTGTTTGTTAACAAGAGCATTCCCAGAAGAAAATAGGACAACTGAATTTCAGGAGCGTTTATAGAGTGGTGTGAATTAATGTTATTGGTTGGTACATCCAGTCTTGTGAGCTGCCTACTCCTTGAGTATTTTTCTCTCTCAAAACAAGCCAGAAAGGATAGTTTCCTCTGCAGCCGCAACCCTCTGAGCAGCAGTGAGGATCAATGCTGATGGGGAAGGGTGAGGGGAGCCTGTGAGCCCCATCAGGATGAAAAACCATGGAGTGTACCATGGTCTTTCAACTGACATGGTCTCCTTCCTGAGTTAGGATGGTGGATCTACAAAAAAAAATCTTTAAGCAAAGAAGTGATTTCTTAACTGTGATGGTGACAGAGCACTTGATAGCACCGTGCTGAAACATCCAACATAGAGTGATACTGCATTATCTTTCTTCACACCCAGCCACAAGACAAGCTCTCCATACCCTCCCCTGCACCAGGCACATAGACAAAAAGTACATATGCATTTCCATCTGGTCTCATTCAAGAACACTGCCAGCCTTGCTATGTTTTAAGTAACCTGTTCAATAATGGTTTTATTCTGGAATTGTGGGCAAATATTTTATGGGTTAATTAGCCTGTCTTGTCAGGATGTGCATATATATTTATATATAGTCAGAAAATGCTTAATTCTAACCAGAATGTGACTATTAGATTTCATTTGCAACATAAATACCCATCATAACCCCTCAGCTCTTCCCTAATGACACACCACAGTGTGCAGAAGGGAGCACTTTATGAATGAGATCTGTCCTGTACTAACTCGGTACCGTAATTCCTCTCAGCTAAACTAATTTCATTATCATGCTGTAATGTTTACAGCTGCCTCTGAGATAATAGGTGGTGTATCTTTCCAGCATTCCCACTTCTGCATCTAATCGCAGAGTCAGAGCAGGAGGACCTAGGAGAAAGGTCAGCAGGAATTGCAAATGAGCACAAAAATTAAACAGTAGTCAAGTTTCCCCTGTTACTGCAGGTTTGTGCCTGTCTGGTGGAGAGCAGAGCTGCCTGATCCTTCATTACAATTGTCAGCTAATAGCTTCAATAAGCACAAAGGCTGCTTAATCAACACGATCATTACCATGTAGCTCTGCTTTGTTGTGAGGGTAACACCAAACTCAAAGAGAATACTTGCTTCTGATGGTAACTCCACTTAGCATTGAAGCTCCTGGTGATCCAGACTTGCATGAGAGGCTGTGGAGTGGTGGGAGAACCACTCCTGCGGTGCACCCCAGCTGGGATGCTGGCACTGCAGCACTGGGGCCAGCCTTCCTGCCGACAGCCTCACTCCAGGGAAAACCCTCTCTCTTAGAAAGATGTCTCCTCCTCCCTCATCCTCTTAGATCCAAAACCATAGTAAAAATAATTAAAAACACGGTTGCTTTTATTTTTGCCCTGAGGACTCAGGTGAAATCTGTTTCCTCACCGAATTGATTCGCTTTGAGTGCGCCTGGTGGCTTGTAACTTTAGGGTGTCATTAGTCTGGCAATCATTATTTGACACAAGTATCTTTGTAGACAAAAAGAAAATTATATCGCTTATTGTAGTCTGCAAAAAAACCCTGCAAGAACCCACAGATGCTCTGTACACATTTGGGAGTCTCATTTCAAGGGACAAGGTGTAGTTCACTGACGTGAGGCCTTCACTCCAAAGCTGTTCAAGTGTTCTAGAATTCCACATCTTCACCACATGGCCCCACTGTGAGGCTGGCCTGTATAATTGGCCGTGTTTTAGCGAATCACCACAAAGGTGAGTGACTTGCCCAAGGTCACAGGAGGAGATCATAACACAGCAGGGATGCTGAAACAGGCTCTTATAGCAAGTACAGCTTGCAGTCAGCCCGCCTGCCTCTCTCTTGCTCTCTTCAGTTGTTGTAGCTGATCAAAGAATGGATGCGGGGGAAAAAGTCAGATTTGAGTTTCTTTTTTTGATCCAAAAGGAAGCCAATTATTTTTCTCAAGGACTCCTTGCATCTGCTTTGACACTCTCTCCCCAAAGAATTTTCTGGATGTTTTTTGCTTGTTTGTTCAGCCATGTTTTCTGTGGTGGGGTAGGGGGGCAAGCTGGATAGCTCCAGAGCTGTCTGAGACAGGACTAAGTATCTTATTCCCAGGAGAAAGTAATCTGAGCTGTCCCCAAGCAAGGTGGCAGTGACCTTACTGTCTGCATTGGCCGAGCTGGACTGGCCACAGAGTTTCTTTATCATTCCCTGCCTCATACATTCCCACCTACTTATGCCTGTGGGAGAGAAGGGGATAAAAAAGAAATCTCATAAAAGGCTGCCTATTCTGCATGCTGCTTCCTGTGGTTTGGGGCAGCCAGAGGTCATACCACACTATCTCTTGTTCATGTCCATGCCTGCATGAATTCATTTCAAAGCACCCCTGCTTTGTAAATATCTAAGGAGTAGTATTCCTAGCACATACATATGAAGGTGAGTCAAAGGGAAGTTACTTGAATAAGGACATGGTGTACACCAATACCCCTGACACAAGTATTGATCTTAGTGTAAATAAAATAGAGGGAGAAGTAGAAAAAGACACATAAAAAAAGACACATTAAATTTAAAAGTTATGTGGCCAGTTTAGATCGAAGCAGTACCAGGTCCTGAGCTCTGTGCCACCTACTATGACCCAATGCTTTTGGAGCTGGCTTGACAGACTGATCAAGCTCTACAAGAATTGAAGAGAACCTGTTTCCTCACTTTCATAGTGTGAAGAGTGCCCTGGCAGATCACAGAGCAGGAATATATAGAGGTAGAATCTTTCAGGGAGCAAATTTCTTTTGTGAAATTGGTGCTCAATTTAGTTGTCAGGGCTGAAAGGGAAAAAGATGCAGAAGCAACTCTTAAGTCCACCAGCCACATCCCTTTAAGCAATTCATGCTGTGCCAAGCAGTTTTATAAAACCCTGTATTTCATCTAAACTCCATTTAAGTCTAAATAATATGAATGCTCTTCTTTGGCATTTCCCTTCTCAGTGCTGATAATTACCAAGTTATTTCTGCCATAAGCAAAGCATTTTCTTCTCTCTGACTTATCATACCTGGTCCCAGAGCAGTTTTGATTTTGAACGTACCAATAAACTGCACTGAAATCTACAAGGCTGTTTGAATATTTAAGTGTTGTTATGGATCAAGATGTCAGGGTTTGTAATGAAGTGTTTACAACTTTGCAATTATTTTCATGGTGACCACAACATGACTGCCAAATGTTTGTATAATTTGTATTGCTAAATAATAGGCTACACAAAATGAGGATGGAAAGAAAACCTGTGTAATGAATAACCATCATGTCCCATTGATGCCAGCAGTATAGCCCTGCATCATCTGTACAGCATGGAGGATTCTCTGTAGTCTCTGTTGGTTCCCATCAGCACTTGCAGAGGGGAGAGAGAGGACTGGACTGAGATTTTCACTTCCTGGCTGTTTCTCCTGGCATGTGATGGGGACATTCTTCCTTTGTGCAATTGTCACTGTGTGTTGCATCGCTAAAACCAATTCTTAACTCGGATTCTTCCTCCTTGTGCCTGTGTCTTCAGGTCATCTGCACTTCAGAGGAAGCAGAGCATAAGCATATGAAGAAAAAACCTGGCCCAGTGTATTGTATTTATTAATATTTACAGCCATCAGCACGATTTTGCACACAATCTAATCTCAAGCAGCTTTGAAATTCAGTGCTTCTCAGAGCGGTGCTTCCCATCAGAAACAGAAGTGTGCACTCTGATTTATAGTGTGCACTCTGATTTCTGCTCCTCTTGGAAAAAAAAAACCAAACACAACAAAACAACACAAGAACAGGTTCCCACTTTTCTCAGCACATAATTTATATTGCTATTAAATGAAATACATTACCATATCATAACATGTAAGGGTCTCTTTTGCAGGATTTCTGAAGCAGTTCCTCATTAATCCACCATAATTCATTTGTCAAATATCTCAAAGCTACATGATATTGGAGTTACTTTAATGTATGACAGAGTTTTCCTTGGCAGCAGGCTGTAATTTCAACCAGGCTGGTAAATGTGAGGTCAGAAGCTGGTTGCTGGAAATCTAGAAGGTTAAAATATGCTGCACATCTTTCTTCCCTGTTGCAATAACATCCTGAGTCCTGGATGAGCAAAAGTAAATACTGGAATTATTCAGGAAAAACAGGTTTCATCCTCTTGGAATGGTCACTTAATATTGTGTGTTTTGTGTCTATTACAAAAGTATTTATATTTGTCAAGCTGGCATTAAAACCAGCCTTCATGTGATGCAGACACCTGAGGCTCAGATTTAGTTTCGAGCCCTGACCCGAGCAAGTATCTGTTACGTCTCGGAGGCTGTGGTCTCTACAGACAGAGCTGCTGGAGCCGTGGTGGTGCCTGAGGGGGTTGCAGTGTTTACAGCAGGCATCCTGGCATGGGCAAGCAGGCATCCCAGCACGAGGAGCAGCCAGAAAACTTCTGAAGGCTGAACTGAGCAAGGCACGTGGAGAGACTAGCACATATGAGCAACTGCAGCTTCAGTAAGTGTTTGACTGGGGCCAGCTCACTGCAATACAAAACACCAGAGGTCTTAATTGTTAAGTCCCACAGTTAGTGTGCCTTGCTGCTGATGGTAGAATGTACCAGATTATGGCAGCAGCAGCAGTTTCCAGCTCTGGGAATGGTGAGGTCAGCATAAGCAGGAGGTATTCAACCAGATGATGTTCAAGTCCTATTTTTCACTTCTTCAAAGGTGACATGGTGGAATGTTTGATGCTTTTTTATATACACTACTGATGGTAGTGCAGGACTCATGTTTATTGCAGCTTTATTTCCAGGATATGTTGCACAAATGTTAATGAGGACATGCTTTCAGATACCACCCAACTTTCTGTATTCTGCCCTTACAGATTTCTCTTCTTCCATGGGAACGTTGTTTTATAGGATAATAATTCTTTGCTCAGCCTTGTGCATGTTCCAATCATAGAATGTTTTAGAAAAAACTAATTAGATCACCAAGTCCAAGAGTTAACCCAGCATGGTCAAGTCCATGTCTCCAAGTGACATGTTTCCTCAGGAAGAGCAAGGCACGCCAGGAAGCCAAAAGTTTAAAAGGCTTCAGTGTGTTGGAAGTAGGTGTTTGTGCTCACATAGTGGGTTCATCACGAGGCTGGATGAGCTCGCTCTTGTGACTGCTATTTTACCATTGACTCCAGGCTGCCCAAAACAAAGCAGAGACCAAGCAGAATTCATCTGCAAACTGGGATAAGATGAATTATCACAGAATATTCTGAGCTGGAAGGGATCCATAAGGATCTTGAAGTCCAGCTCTTAAGTGAATGGCCCATACAGGGATTGAACCCACAACCTTGGCATTATTAACACCATGCTCCAACCAAATAATTGAACTGAGCTATTAGAAATAAGTTGCTAATGTAAGCAAGATTAACTTGATATGCTGCCTGAAATGAGATGTTAGAGATGATAGGGAGGAGAGAAAACTTTTCATTTAGATGGAAACAGGACTGATTAATTAAGCAGTAACGAACAGGGAACCTTGCCTTGAATTGATATGAGGCTTGCAGTGCTAATTTAACACAGAATACAGCTCCCAATTTGTTATTAAATTAAAATGGCTTTTAAAATTGTTTACTTTTTTTTTCCTTTTCTGATTCTGTGTGGAAAAATGATTATTCTGGCTAGTTAGAGAAACCAATCAGAGCAGCAGAAAGTGTAGGTTGAAAGAGGAAAGATTGTTATGTTGTTTAATTAAGAAATATACACTAATGTCCATGACATCATGAATAAGCACTTCAAAGTAGCAAGTATGCTCTGTATTGCATATTAAATGAAACAATTAGTATGCTAACAAGCTGCTCTGGACATACACTAAAAAGACATCACACTTCAGGAAATGACTGTTCTTATTTTTTACTCCAAAGATCTACTCACCTGACTGACAAATAGTATTAAGAAATAACGAGGAAGAAACATAATTCCTCTTCATCCTTTCCCCTTTTCTTGCAATTTTCAAAGCAGTTTTAATTTTGGAGACTTTGTGGTTACCCCACACAGGAGCTTTCTCTACCCCAATCAAATTATATGGTAGAAGTGTGAGAGATTGTATATGATAGACAAATCCTATGGAATAAAAGGGAAAACAACCTTGTAGCGACATTGCTTTTTTAGTCTCAAACAAAATACACTCTTGACAGGAGTGATTCCTTGTAATTTATTGTAGGATAGCTCAACAGTAGCAATTTGTCATGCGTAGTTATGTAATTTGATGGGTTCATTTCTTAAATGAATTATGGATTATGGATTACCTCTGTATATCAACAACAGAGCTGTATCTTTTATGTAAATATTCCCTCAACTTTTCCTTCCTCTTCCAATCCATTTTCCGTCATACAGAGATGACTTTTTTCCATCTAATCTTTCAACTAATAAGGTGTTTAATAATTTAGCAGCCTAAAAAATGAGCATATTTCAAAGGAGTTAGTATCAATGGTAGTCTAAGAGCCTCAGGCTACAAAAAAGTGGATGAGGTTACCAAAGTTTTAGAGTCAGGATCCCAACTGTCTTTCTGCTTCAGGCAGCTATTTTATTAAAGTTGGTATTAAACAACACTGCCTAAGGTCTGATTAACAATTTATGACTTCCTAAGAAGGATTAACAGAAGCCTATAATTTTTATATTTAAATCTTGATTTGCATCTAAAAGAAACCATACCCAGGTTTATATTTTCATTTATTATTATTATTATTATTATTATTATTATTATTATTGTTGTTGTTGTTGTTGTTGTTGTTGTTGCCTCTGAAATTGCTTTTCTGAATATTGCAGGTGCCAATTTGTTGTGCTGATCTGTTGGTACCTCATCCCCACACATGTGTCAGAGGGAAAACTTGCTTCTTGCATCCTGGTGATGGGCTGGTGGCTTTTGCCTCATGCTGGGCTCGGTTGCTCTTCACTGTCCCTGAAGTCCATTGGGGCAGAGGGTGATCTGCAGTTGGCAGTCACATGAGATCTGCAAGACCAGGAGCTGAATGTTGTCCAGCTAACATTACTTTGGAGAGTAAAATCCAGATGTACAGGAGCAAGGCTCGCCTGACATACTTTTCAGACATTTATTTTGTGCAACCAGTAGCAACTCTGTCCCAGTGTCTCAGTTTTTTATAAGCCTCCCAGTCCTGTTTATGGTCCACCTCTGCTAGGAGAGGAGCAGAGGATGATTCTGCTGCTGTGTTCTGGGATGCAACAGAGAAGGAGCTCTGTTGTTGCTCTTTGCTCTTACAGAGGCAGCTCAGAAAAAGGCATGCTGGTAGGTGAGAGAGGTGAGGAGTAGATACCTAAATCTGTTGGCCAAACTCTGCTCACTCTCCTGTACAAGGAATCAGGCCAAAGACATGCAGCTTAGTGGAGCAGAGTGGAATTTATTCTAATTCTGGCAAAGATATTTTGGATGATTTTTGTTTTAATGTTCAAATAGAAAATAATAACAATGGCCTCTTTTCAAACTGTCCTAATTTTCCCATTGACTGTCTTTTCCAAGTTAAGCTGCTTTAGTAAGTTTTGTGGCTTTTTCTTTTTTGTTTTGTTTTCCCTTGTGTATTTCCCTTTCTGATACTCTTCAGTGAATTTAACACTCATTTCACTGAGGGCTGGATGTGGTGGTCATAGTGTGTAGAGCTAAGGGAAAAAATTGTCATCTAGGGGCTATGAGCTCCACTGGCTCACAGCAAGGGAGACATTACTTTGGTTTTCCTGAGCTTCTCTAGTCAGTAAAACATTAAAAGGTTCTGAAGAAATGTTATTTAGGGATCTTCATTACTTTATTTGAACTCTCATCATGTCCATGGTTTTCCTTATAACCAATAGCATGGTTTTGTCTTGGTCTTAAGGGCTTTTAAGTTTTAAAATACTAGAGCCATAATCTGAAAACTGCTGGTTCTTCAGAGCAGAAACAAGCATTACCACATTCAGAGAAAGATTTCTCATTTTCCTGGTTTTTCAGGATGTGCTAGACTGAATTTAAGTTTTAGGGCTGCATTCACATTTCAATAGTCTGCTGTTAAAAAGAGTCCAAGAACTGCAGTCAGAATATTTTCTTGTGATGCTTGCCTTCGGCCTGTGCTTGTGGGTCATTATTGACAGAGGGATTTAAACAAATGCTCAAAAGATTGTGCTGAATCAGGGAGCAGTACCTGAGAGGAATAAGCCCCTTAGATGCTGGATTAACAACACTCAAGGTTTCTAGTTTATTCTTCAGTTCTGACTAAAGTTTCATCCAGTCATATTCTCAGTCAAAAGTGGACAAACGAATATTATTCCATTGACTTCCATGGAGCTGTAATGATAAATATGAGGTGGAAAACCAGACCAAGGAAGCAGAAGAAAATGCATGAATAAATTATCAACAGTGGACATGCCCAGGAACTTAGAGCAGTTAGCTCTCCCCACTTTCTCTTCTCTCTCTCCCCTATTAAAAAATCTTCAGCCATGTGTCTGGAGAGCAGGAGCAATATCATGGGACTTCTGTGGCCAGAGACAAAGAAGTCAACAGTGCGAGTGGATAGTTCATACTTAATCTGTTTGGTGAATTACTTATCAAACTATTCTGCAGCAACACATATTTATTTGTATGACATTAATATCCACAGGTCTAATAGTGGGAAGCAGTGTTCTAAACTAATAGAGTCCCAGCTGGCAAATATGTTAAGAGAAATGTTAACAAATATGTCTTAGCTGTAGGATTATTTGACTAAGATATGGCTAACTTCACCAGAAATCATATTAAAAGAGAACGGTTGAGTTCTACCTTATAATAGATGTGTAAGTTAAACATGTCAGCTACACTTTTGTCCAATTAAAGCACATTTATTAAAAAAGATAGCTGAATACCTGCAGTATTGTGATTCATTCTGTAGCTGCTAGAATGGATTTAAGGTCTCTGTGCACAAAATTTGCAGGTGAGTTCTGTGATTTTTCGCTCACAAAAATGGCTTCCTGGTTACCATAAATGAATTAGAAATAGAAAAAAAAATAAAACCACATCTGACCATAAGAAAGACAAAAGATTGTCTTATGTGTAGTAACAGCATGGTATCAGGTATAACACAGAATATCACAATTCTTTAAAGAAAATAGCAGAAAGAAGTAAGAAATAAAAAGTGAGGTACAAAACATTGGCTGGGAGTCACGGGAGACCATACTATGTGGCTTCAGTTGTCTTCAAGATAAATTTTTCTCTGAGAATGACACATCTTTCCCTTGTATTTGTGGGTAGGATTGTTGCCAGGAAAATGACCTCTTTGAGCTTTGATTTTAATTTTATTCCATGTCTGTGACTACATTGTCGGAACTACATAAGCTGTTCAACCTTGGTCAATAGCTACTTTGTGGTTATCCCAGGTTGCTTTCTGCAGCAAGGTTAAGAGAGTTTGGAGGGAAAGGTTGTCTGTGTCATCACAGTTTGCAGATACAGATATACCATATCCGTTAAAAGAACTACTAGATGAAAACAGTCTGTCAGCACCTAGTTTGTAAACATCTCTCAACATCTGCTTTTGGATGCTCATTATTAGTTGATTTCTACCACACAACAGTGCTCTAAAATGTTCTTGTGTGGACATCCTTTCCAGAAGGGCATGTGGATATCAGCTTGCAGTGGAGTGTCAGCTAGCCTGAATCCAAACACAAAGCCAAGTGCCTTCCCGTTTTGAAAGTTTTGCAAATGGTCTCATCTTGACATGACTGAATGAGGGAAACATATAAAGTTGTGATCTCTTAACATCTGTTCCTGCATTGTTTTCTGAATCTCTTTAGAACGAGCAGACACCCAACCCTGCATTCACACACCCAGCTTTAAATGGGTTACTGGTATTCTGCACTTTGCTGCTTGAATTTTTCTGCAGCTTCAACCCAGCTCTGAAATGTGTCCCTCCAGGTTAGCTTGCATAAACATAAAGCCCCAAATTAGCATTGCAAGCAACCATTGCCCTCAAAAACCAGTAGTTTTTCTGTGCTCAGTGCATATTTGCCATCTGCTAATGCATTAAAAATGAAAAAAAAAAAATCTCGGCCAAGTCCTTAATTTGGAGGAAATTTATGTCTAACTCTAGTAACTTTAAGGAACTGTCATTACCTTTACCAGCTAGAGAACAGGCCTCTGCAACTCAAAGTAGAGGATGCTTTGGAGCATTTGGGCTGTGCATTGTTTCTGCCTGCCTGAAAGGATGACAAAAAGACTGAATATGTTTTCACAGAGGCAGCCTTCTGGTTGCTGTCCACTGTGCAGAATGGGGTATGTACCTATACGCTGCAAGTCTTCTGTACTGCCTGGTTCAAGGCACGGCTCACATACCTATGTGATATAAATACTCAGCTTTGCTTTCTCAGCTCTAACCCTTCCCATGCAAAGTCAGAAGCGTGGACACTGTGCCAAAAATAGGATGCTGAATCCTAGCTCCTTGCAGAAATGATCTCTTTAAAAGCCACAAGCAAAGAGGGAAAATGATCTGGAACCTTCTCACACCATAAAGGATATTTTGGTTGTCTAGCGGATTTTTTTCTTCTATCAGGGAAAAAAGCCCCAAACACAATTAAAAGATTTAAGTTATAACACCAGTGGACACAGGAATGTAGACACAGGATTGAGCATTTCTTGTTTCTTGTGTTCTTGTAGACACAGGAATGAAGATTTTATCCAGAATCTGCTCTGGACAAGTACTGTGTGACTCTCTGCATTACTATTCAGGCCACTGGCACTGGAAAAAAATAGACAATGTCAACACAAGAAATGTAGAAGGGTAAGAATTTATAGAGAATATGATTGTATTTTACATCTAAAATTCTGTCTATTTTCAAAAAGAAAATAAGGAACTCCTAGAATTTATATTTTTCCCTGCAGTATGATGGATTGATAAATCACTTTGGGGGGGTGATATTTTTGGACAGAATAAAATGCTCTCTAGAAGTTTTTAAATTATGCTACCTGGACAAAATAGTTCACTAAGAGTGTTTTAAAAGGCCTCACAAGAAATTCTGCATCTTTATTTCACAGTTCACCCTCATTTGCCTGTCTCAATAAAGTGTTACTCTGCCATTGAGGTTACCTGGCTTGCTGGCTGGTGTCACACATCTTTCAGTATGTTGCTACCAATGTAGTAGTTGCTGGCAAGCAAATGGGTGTTTGAAAGCCCTCTACCTTCAAGGCCCTTACTCAAACCCCATTTAGAGCAGATGCCGGCAGTCAAAAGCGCCATTAATACCACCTAATGGCTCTTCACTGGACCGTGTAAGCAAAACAAGTATTTTCATACAGAAAAAAGATAAATAGTAGTGGGTTGTACTAATAGCATCATCTGTTGAGAAATTCAGTGGCACTGGCCCATGAACCAGAAGCAGCCGTGGGGTGGAGGAAGGCACTGCCAAGTGATCTCTAGGCTCCTTGTTGAGATGGGCTGAATAAACTCTCATTGCTGCTGTTTATCCATTATCTGCTCTGTGGACAAATAAACCTTCAGCCTCTGAAGCTGACACTGTCTATAATGCAGAAACATTGCACCAATAAAAAAATTTAAAAGAAAAAAAAAAAAAAGCACATTCTAAGGTAGCTGATTTATCATGGGAATATGTCCCATACTTTTGGGCCCCTGAGTTGCTCAAAGCGCCTGTGGCCTGTGTTTTCTCATATCTGCAGAGAACCAAGGGAAGTCTCTAATCTCAGAGTGGAATTCACTTGTCTCACATTCTCTTCATATAGTGAAAGACCTGCAGTGTATAAAAATGTACCTGATGCATTTAGGCTAGATTTTTAAATTGTAGAACTTTGAGTTGTGATATCTTCTCTGATGGAGGAAGCACAAAAAGAAGCACAAAAGATACAGTTTTGCAACTGCCCATTAGAGACCACTTTTAAAACAAGGAATTGGATAACTCGACGTTTGAGTGTTAGTACCCTTCCTTTCATGAGTGAGCTCATGCTGAGTTCAATTTTTTTTTCCTAAAGTGCATTTTATCACTGCCTTTTAAGGTCTTTATTCTCCAGAGTAGATCACTTGCAAGTTTACAATGGAAAATTATTTCATGAAGCTGGTGATGACTCACTGGAATAGGTATTTGCAGACCTGGACACTGGGGTTTGACGATTGTCTGAGCGCAAGCTTTTTAGATATGCACCCCAAGAGAAGCATAGGCATGTAAAAAAAAAATACTATATGGCATGTAATTGTAATGTAGAACTGATTTTTGCCCTCACACAAATAGATGTATATTCACCTAGAATGCATATATCTGTTCATTCCACACAGACATCTTTTTCTTTCACTTAAATCCAAGTCAGCCTAAAGTTTCAGTTAATCAGATGAGTACATCAGTATTCTTCCAAGGAAAAGGAAAAGCCAAACCCAATGAAATTTATAAAAGGACATGATCCTGTTTTCTGTCATTTAGATTGTCTGGCCAAGTGACAAGATCTACAATCACTCTTTGTTAAATTGAATTATTGGTCCACCCTCTCCACTGGAGATCCTGGTGACATTTTCAGTGGGCTTCTATGAGTTTGCAATGTTGAGATTTTAGCTCATAGATTTTAAGGAAATTGTCAGCTTATGTGACTAGAATTAATGAATATTTAATATTTTAGAGTTTTGGTGGTGTTTGTGTCTTCTGGAAATTTATTATGTATGTCATTCCTTGTCCACTAGAATTGATTTCTTTAAAGCTCTGACCTGTTAAGGTAAGGATGTTATTATACATGGATTTTACTAAAAAAGTTAAATCATAGCTCTCACATGTGAAGAAGGCCTTGAAAACATGAAGTCTACCAAAGGAAAAAAATATAAAAGAACAATCTCGGGTTATTTCTAAGTCAGTCTAGCTTACGATTAATTTGGAGACTTTGAGTTGACAATACAGTAAATTTAATTGAAAACGTTTATAATTTCTTGCTAACTGGTTGCTTATTATCAGCAAACTTACGTCTTAGCTTTCTGGAGCAAGGCATGTTTCAGGACTCCACTTTTCCATTCCTGTGGTCTCACTCATTCACTCATGTGCAGCCTGGCCAAAGACACATGGATGCCTTGGTCACAAGTAGCTAAATAAAACATAAATGTATTAAGTAAAGGTGAATGATAATGACTGTAACACTTAACACTTGCATGTTCCTCTGTGTCCAAGCACTTCATAAGCAGAAACTAATTACCATACACTCAGTAATAATGGTGTGCTCAAAGAGATGCTAAACTGTGTTCTTCTTGAAAAAAACAGCTGTGCTGGGAAAGGAAATAGCTAGATTACAAGATAGAAGACAGCATCTTTAGGATAATCCTTATGTAACCTCATGCACCCAGGTCCCTCCCATGAGATGGCACATATCCACATTTTCCCACTAACTCCTACACGGGAGAGGTTTGTACCTTGCCTGCATTGCCTTTGCTTCAGCTTTGTTGGTGCAAAGGGGCTGCAGGGCTACAGGAACTTCTGCCTTTGTCTATTTGTGATAGGACACAGAAAAAGGGTTGGGAAAACATTTTTTAATGGCCACAGCTTTAAAGAAAGCTGACTAACCCCTAAAGCATTTTCAGTTACATATTGCAGAGCAAGACAAAAAAAAAATCGCTTTGCTACTCTGCTGTATTGCTGTAGCAGAGTCATCCTGTGTTTTCTCCTTGAAGTATGTGATGTCACCAAAAATTGATTACTTGGGCAAGAAGAAATAGGATTGCAGAGAAGAAACAGATTTGTTATATTAAATTGATTATAGCTTTAGGTATAGATAAAATAGATAACCTTGCTTTATTTCATGGGGAGAAAAAGATAGCTTTTTAAAACACTTAAAAAATTACACATTTTTAATGAAGTGTCTCAAAGAAAGTAAAAAGCATTGGAGTTTTTTTGTTTGTTTGTTTGTTTTGTTTTTTTTTTGCATTTGCTTACTTGTAAAAAACCTTCAAGGGACAATTCACATCTCAATATATTTTTTTTTTTTTAACTTTAGCCAATAAGCCTTTCCAAGAATAAAGTCCACTGCATGGGAGAGGTGGTGGCAGATATTTTCTAAGAGGTAGCTAAATTGTGCATGTTGTGCTCCAGGCTCTGTGCAGCTGCCCTGGAGCTGCTCCTTGGGGGTGCCAGGATACATTGATGCAATTGCTGTGGCCCCTCAGGGACCAAAGGCATTTTGGATAAGAGGGACCGTACAAAGTTTTAGGCATGAGATGAACTTTGGAAATGAACAGGAGTTTCTGTTGTCTTGGCCAAGCCCCCAAACATGTTCATGGCATTTCTGAGCTTGCCCAGCACATGTCACTGCAGGCAAATTTGCCTTTCCTTGTAAGGGATGGTGTGGAGATGAGCTTTGCTATCCATGAATTCTTCAGGCATGGACATTCTTTAAAAATTATACAGCCACTAAACAGCAGTGGTGGATATCTTAGTTACTGGAAATGTTTGGGGTTATAGAAGAACACCCACCCCTAACTTTAGTTTCTTGGCATTAAAAATTGATCTTGAAATACCAGCCCTGTAAAATCCATTGATCACTCATTCTAATGCAGGAGGTAAGGCATTCCTGAACCTCTTCAGTGTTTAGAATATAGATTTAATGAAGGTGGATGTTGCAAGTTTCACGGATGGTAACAGCTTGGATTGTATTCTTTCTGCTTCTTGTTCTTAAAGCAGCAGTTTCCCTGGGCTAAGATGCTGAATGTCTTTTTCTCTTCTCAGCTTTCTAAAAATTAAGTGTAATTGAACTCCTGTGAATGATAGCTTGCAGATAATGACCTAGCCAAAATTCCAACTGGAGCTCATTTAAAGATGTCATTATTCCTTTTAATTAAATAAAAAATAGGAAGTTGGTCCTTTCTTATTGGCAAAGAGTATGAATTCTTTTCTCATTGATCTATGTTCAGTAAATCCTATAACGTACATGAATTCTAAAAGCCTTTTTGAGGGTATTACAGCACAATTTTTTTGCAAATAACATACATGCTGAAATCCTATCTTCTTTTTTTCTTTTTTTTTTTACTTTTTTTTTTCCCCAGAACCTTTCTAAACCAGTATCTATTTGAGCTAAGCTTTCACACTTATCACAGCACTAAAAACGTGGAAGTTATTAGATTATTGGCAGTGCTAGCATAGCTTATGAGCTATTTAACTAGAATAAGTTAAGTTTCTAAAATGCTGATTTAAGAAAACAATAGCAAACAGAAGGTGTTTACATTCAGATGAGGGTAATACATTAAAAAGAAAAAAAAACTCAAACAAAACAGGTCAAAAGCAAACAAACAAAAAAATCCGCAGCTACCCAAATAGACAGTGGAAAATGAAATGATTAAAAAAAAGTCTCTGATCAAAAAAAAAAAAAAAACCCAAAAAACATCTGCATGCTAATCCTGGTGTTTTCAAGTGGAACAACAGAGTAAAAGGAAAAAACCCCACACATTTAAAAAGAAATGTGAGAAGCAAACAAAAATATAATGATGAATGGAAAAATAAGACCAAGTCAGAAAAATTCAGAGAAAGAAACAGATTGAATCTGAGTGTTCTTTCACAATAGAGCTTCTTCTGGTGTGACTGCATATTCAGCAGTGTGAATATTATAATTAAAGAATGTCAGCTCAAGCAAAATGTTTTAAAACCTTCCTATTAATAAGCAGATAAACTGCTTAAAAGTACTGATTACATTAGGAAAAAAAGGAAGTGTTTGGGTTTTATGTTTCCATTCCTTTCATCTGCTAGAATACATTTAAATAGCAGATGTCTCTCCCAGGCAGTGTTCGATAGCGGGGTGGTGGTGATTTTGATGCCGAGGTGATAAGAGCATCTTTGCGGAGGGGCTCAGCGCTCTGCTGCAGGTCCCGGCGCTCGGTGGTACCTGTGCGAGCGCCAGGCAGCGATCCCTCAGCAGCAGCCCATCAGCAGGATGGACGGATGGATGAGGTGCTGCTCGGGGGGCTCTCCCCAGCGCCCTGGGCTGCGCAGCCCCGCCGAGCTGCGGGCACAGAGCGGCTCCGGGGCGGGCAGGCAGCGAGGGCTGCGCGGCGCCTTGTCCCGGGATGCGGGCAGCGCAGGAATGCGAGACAGCGAGCTCCCCGGCGCTGGAGCTGTGCATGCCAGGCCAATGCGCATCCCGGTCATCCCAGGAGTCTGGAATTTTTGTCCAACCGCGTTGCAGTTCGAGTCGCTGCTTCTTTTTGTACAAGGCAAAGCTATGAAGGTTCCGGACGTGAGAATAACTCTGGTGCCTGCAAGCTAGCCTAGACAAGCCCAATCTTGCAAATAGTTCTGCACATAGATAACTTTAGAGATGCAGTTTGAAGCCCTTACATGTATAGCCAGTTGCTTATCATTCAGAGATTTAGGGAAGATCTAATCATTACATGCAATGATCTCAGGGAAGATCGTCATGGCAGTGTAGCCTTAAACCCACACTTTTTTATGTCTCTTTAAGATATTGTTCCCACACAAATAATTCAAAGTTGTCTGAGGTGTGAAAAAATAGCAGTTGAAAAATAGCTGCTGATGTATATATTCATCCTAAGCTGGAAGGAAAACATTTGTCATTTGGAAAGCCACTCTGAGCTTGCTTTTTTAGCACCCAAAAGTATCAGAGTACCTTAAGGTTTTGTCAGGTTCTACATGTGAGGCTGCAATACACTTTTTTCCCTATTGTGGCCAAGCTCTGTGTTGTGACCAAGACAGTTTACCTGAGGTGTCATTACAAAGCATGAAAAAATTGTTATCATAAATCATCAATGTGAAAAATTGACAGACTTTAGGGTTGCAGGATTTCTTCCAAATTTTTCTCCTAGCTATGAAGCGAGTGGTAAGCTAGCACTAGGTTTCAGTCTTTTTCAATTGCTAAAGTGCTGCTCTGCATTTCCAGGTTTCCAGAGAGTCACCATGGCAGTTAGGTTGTTAATCCAACCTTGAAGAGCAAACAGCAGCACCAGTAACAGCCTGGTTATGAGTCTGTAAACATTGCCTCATCCATTTCAGAGAAATTTTAACTTTCTTCCCCACTCCAGACAGTGACATACAAACTGCCCACTCCAGTGTCAACTGTTTAGAGAACAAAAACTTTAAATGTTACAAAAGACGATTAAAAAATTTACAGAGTAATTAAAATGCATGTCATCACAGTATGGTGACACCCACCGTGATTAAGCACTTTTGGAGTCAAAGACAAAACTAAATAAATGTTTCTTACTGTATATTGTATTTAACTTTCTTTCACATGGAAATCTCCACAAAAATGACTTAAGTTTCAAGTTTGGCAGATGAGTACATTTGTGTAGCAGAACTACGTGATGCACTATCATGCACATCTAGATGAACAAAAGCTTCACATTTAAGGGGTAGAATTTGGAGAGAACAGCATTTAGTAATGTCAGTTCTGAGTGGAATTTTCCCTTCTCATTCTTTCATCCAGAAGTTGCCTTTCCATGCTGTAGTAGTTTTATGGTTTTGTATCAAAAATGTATTTTCCTCAACTCCACGGCTGGTCTCTCTTCCTTCTACAGTTTGGTCATCACTGTTTGGCCACTGTTTCTTGCTGTGTGCTGTTCTGTTTTAGGCTGCTTAATTAGAAATGGTTAATTGGCCCCAGAGTCTTATGTCAGGGAAAATAACAATATTTTAACTGTATTAAGCTCCCACAAATATTTCACTTCATGCTAATTTCCTTGCTTCCAGCGGAGCTGTTTAAAATGCTAAAAAAGACCACCCTTTTTTGTCACAGTTAAATAGTTAACAAGGAAATAGCGTAAGGATTACCTGTTTGTAGTTTAAAATGTGTATCTGTGAAGGAGATAGGTGGGTTTTGGTTTGGGTTTGTTTTTTTTAAAAACACTGGCCATCCTTTCCCTCTTAAATTATTTGCCGGTATCCCATCAAAGCACCCATTTAATTACTTCTTTCCCAAAGAAGTAATTCCCAAGGCCTGGAGCTCCCCCGCGTGGCGGCCGCGGCCGGAGCGGGGCCGGGTCCCGCACCTCCCGCCCGGGAATGCTGCACGAGCCCACCAGAATTCCAGCCCTGCCACCAAATGCGAACTTGCGTAGTTCAAGGTGCACCGAAGCACCATTTTCTGGGTTGGTTTTTTTTGTTGTTGTTGTTGTTTGTTTGTTGTTGTTTTTGTTGTTTTGGGGTTTTTTTTTGTTTGTTTGTTTTTGGTGTTGTTTTTTTTTTTTATTTTATTTATTCATTATTTCTGCTGTGCCTCATTGTGCAAGGTTTTCTCCCGGAGAAGTGAGGAAGGGGAGCTAGTCCGGAGTGTCGTGCAGTCACACTGCGGAGGCCTGAGCACCCCCTTGGGCTGTGCCTCATCTCCAGCCCCCGAAGGTACCACAGCCCATAGGTATGATCCATAGGTGTCGGGTGCCATGGCAATTGTAAGGTTACATCCCCTAGCAGAGGACAAGCCTCCACGCCGGGAGAGCTGATGGAGCAGACACAGCACAGGCAGGTAGCAGGGGGCTGAAAATACCTCATCGTTCTATTGAGCATGAACAGGGGAGGCACTCAGCCTTGGGACAGGACAGCACCATGGAAGTGGCTTAAAAGGTTTTTGACACCAGCTGAATATCATCATGCTGCTACTATCAATTGCAATTGATAGATCACATTATTAAGTCCAGTGCCCAGACAAACTCGAAGTATTCTCCACTGACATGTAAATGAAGTGTGCTTTGTGGCTTAGAGGCACCTGTGTGGACCTCGCTGTGTTGGAGTGTGGGGGTAAAGACTTTTCCATCTGAAGTGCTGAAGTACCTGACCTGGTCTGAGCCCTGCAGAGATGCCTCCACCATCTGCCTACAGCCCTTGCTTGAGCGAGATCCTGAGCCTATGTGTTGGGTCAGCCTGTGCACACTTCTAGTAGTTTGACTACTGAGGAGGGTGGGTTTGGCCCTTCTTCACCACTTATATTAGCAATGTGCAAATCATGGAAGATTAATTTTATTTTTTGTCAAACACAAGAAATAAGTTAACAAGCACAAGTAGTCACAATACCTGATACCATCAAACCATCAAGTTTTTCAATGTTGTTTTTTCAATACATATAACAAGGCAGCATACTTTTACCTGGATGCACTGCTGCTTCTCACAACTTCAATTTACAGCTGCTTAGCATCATTTCAAAATCCTGGCTTTTGAATCACAAATAAAGCTTGGAGCTTAGAGATTTCCCTCAAACATCCCAGCCTTCTTTACTTTTTACTACCTATAGCGAGAGTATTGAAGGAGCACTATATCATGCTCAGTACATTATGCCCATGTTTAGAGTAAAAGTGCAGTAATATGGACAAAATTTTGCCTATCCATTTCTATATGATGGTTTCTTTAACAGCTTGTTAAAGCACTGATGTAATTGAGTTGCATTAACAGGGACTGAAAATGGGTTACATTAACAGTTTAATGAAAAAAAATCAAATATATTAAAAAAAAAGCCCAGCCTCCAGCCAGCTAGGTCTGAAATATCAATCCTTGGCTTTAAATGATTCTTCTATTGTTATTCCCTTTCCACATTCAGACCATGTTTGCATTACTGTAGATTTGCACTATTCATCTAGTATAAATCTGCCCTCACTCAGTCGTGGAAAGCTTACTGCAAAATAGGTGAATTCTCAGACTGAGCAGAGCATTCCTAGCAATTTTTGTATTACCTCCCTGCAGAGAGTATAAGTCAGGACTTCATCTAAAATGTCCTTTATCACCCTGTTGAATCCCTGCTGTGTTTAGCAGCTGGCACAACTTAAAATAGCCTTCAGACTATGCTAAATATTGCTGAATTTCTAGTGTACTTTCTAGTGCTATGGGAACATAGCAGTAGAAGAAATCATTTGGGACACTGAGTCCAGCTCCTCCGTAAGCACAAGTCTCCACGTAATACACATCTAGTTTGTGGGAGAGCACAGTTCACCCTTGACTTCATCCTGTAACTCACCTGAGACCTGAAGTACAAGATGCAGAAGCAGTTTAAAAATGGCAGAAACATTGCAGTAAAGGAAAAGAAGTGATCAAGGCTATGACCTGGCAGAAGCTGACAGAGAACTAGTAGTATATAAGAATGTCATAAAGCCACCTTTAACCTTACCTTTGCTCCCCAAGCTGCTCTTAAAGCCACAATTTGGCATGAGTCAGGCTCCCCTATGCTGCTTTTGTGCAGTGCCAACTTTGTAATCCTTTCTAGAAGTCTGAGGCACTGACAGAAAGATTTGTGGGATTCATTTTAAAGCCAGAGCGCTTTGCAACCATGTGAGAGTTTGAACCATGTGGTTTCTGCTGAATCATGTAACATTGTACTGGTGAAATGCATGATAAAATAGGTTGGTTTGATACTGGCCAAAAGCAAAATGTTCCTCACCATGGTGATGTATGCCCAAGTCTTATATGCCTGTCAAGATACCCTCTTCTGAAATACAGGAAGTACATGGTTGTAAAATCTTTGACATGACAATAATAACTTAGGAGTGCATTCCCTCAAACTATACTTATACTTTTCCTACTTTCTTGCTACATTTTCACTAAAAAAACCACCACAGGCATAGTTAATATCTGATTAATTTTTAGGGCCCACTGAGAAGGATTGTGATAGTTTCAGTCATTCTGGTTTCTTTTAATGAATAATTAAATATGTGAATGTGAAATGGATTCAGAAATTATTTTCAGGAGCTTGAATTTTACTTGCCAGCTTTTCTGTTGCTTATTAGTTCGATTGACAATGACATGTTATTGCTCACCCAATAAACTTCTATGCAATACTGACACAGTGGCAGTGTTTTTTTCATTTTTCATTTTTCCCAAGAAGGGAGCAGAGCAAAAGCAATAACAATTTATCTTCTTCAGAAGTCTAGTTGTTTGCAAAAGTCTGGAAAAGTTTATGTCCTCATTTAGCAGTATGCCTACAGCTTTGTGTTGCTGCAGAGCCAAAAGAAGCAAATTAAAAGACATGTTTAAGAGCACTAATAGGAATATGCCCAAAAAAATAGTCTCATCAGGACACACATAGCTGTTAGAATCAGTGATAATAAGGGAAGGATCTTGAAATTTTCTTCTGCATGAAATACAGCAACCAGAAGGTCTTGAGGAAGGACTAAAAAAAAAAAAAACCTGTTAGCAGGATCTGTAACATGCAGGAATCTTGCCCCCGCTTCCATTTCCTTCTCTCCCTCATGTGCTTGCAATATGTTGTAAGGGTGCAAGTGTGAAAAAGAACACATACAGAGTTACTTGTAGGCAGTGCAGAGACACTTGCAGTTTTTCTTGGTGTGTGCATTTATTTTTGATGGCCAAACATCATAATTTGGCCATTTTCATGGAGTTAATTGGGCAACAGGGTTTGCATCTGACATGATTTTTTCCCTGAAATCTTGCAAAGGTATTAATAGTTATAGTCTCACTTGAGGTGGATCACTGGGACCTAATTTTCTCTGTAATCTGAATATACTTTACACTGGAAGTCCTCCTTATACACATACTAATATACCCATATACTGTCACCATTCACTCAAATAAAACCTTGTAAAAATCATTTTTATATGATAATATGGATAATCTCCATATGGATATGGGTTTGTTGACTTTTACAATAAAGCAAAAGGTCTTACACTGCTTTGTTTGCTGGACAGGGAGACAGCAGTGCAGTAGGGTTTTATTTGGAGTGTTCTGACAAGTCCATATTGTTTCACATGTTGTATGGGCTTGGCTTGTCTTGTGTGTTTGTGCAACTCTGTGGGATCAGCAGAGACAAACATTGTTTGTCAGGTATCTGTGTTTCATTGGTTCTCATTCCTGCTGTGTTCTACTCTTACAGCGGCTTTGCAGAACCTTCCACTGCTCTAAGCTTTATGGCCTCATCCCTAAATGTATAAATTCAGAGTATAGGAAATGTGGGTTTTCTCATCTAACAGGAGTATGTGCTGCAGGAACCACTGCTACATATAATCCTGCTAAACCCAACTTTGCTAGTGTCTAAGGAGATGTGTGTGTGGACAAACAGTAAACTGGGAATGAGAATTCCTCAAGGTCCCCATAATTACTTTTTGGAAAGTCCATGATACCTCAGATTTTTGGAGCTGAAAGAAGTCTGTAACTCTACCAGATGAGGCTCCCCATGTGGAAAGCAGATTATCCCCATACCAGCCTATTGCTTGGATATTTGACCATTCCTCTAAATGCAGATCATCCACCAGATGCTGGCCACCTTCTGAGAAGAGACACCAGACTCCATCTGCTGTGTGCTCATTCTCGCGCTGCTCAACAGCTCTAGTCCTATGTTCTATATTTTTTTTTTCCCCAGTGCTTCAGGAGTTTGAATTCTGTCTCAGGTTGAACCCTGCTATAATAAAATATCCATGGCCTGGAAGTGTTATGATAATCAATCTTTTAACAAACCAGGTAGAAGAGACAGAAGAGCACAGACATAGCAAATGCCACTGCACAGTGTGCTCTCCCGTTACCTGGAGGCGTTAGGCTGTATAGAAGCATAATGTCAGCAAGCACTTGGTTAATTCAGCTCCTCCTCATCCTCAGTACTACCTTGGTAAGAGGTATAATAGAGTTCTTATTTCTGTTGTTTTCAGATTTTGTTGCTATGTGTTTTTGTAAAGTCAAACAAATAGGAAAATTAATGACAGCATGTGAATATAGCACAGAATAATGCTACTTAGGGACTGCTGTGCCCTTGTTTCCAATTAACCTTAGTGTTCATCATAGGTTGCAGCCAGCTGCATCTATCACAGTTACTTGGGTTGGGGAAAAACATGCATCATTATTACAGCCACACAGAGAAATATACATTATTTTCCTAAAGCATCATAATCCTCCACTTAACCAAAGAGGGCCTGGGATAGCTGGGAGGAAATGAAACTCAATTTCCCTCACATCTGCTTCAGCCTTTGGTATAATCAGCACCACATGCACTAGGCAAGGTCACAAACTTTGGCAATGTTCATCACAACATGCAATTTCCCCATTCTAGTGCCATTAACTGCTCAGCAACCTCTCTTTCTCCATCCCACTGTTTTTAATCTGCTAGAGCACTTCAGAGCAGGAATGGGAGAGTTCGCCTCACAGACCTGTTTCTAAGATCAGTGCGACACACTACACTTTGAGAAAGAGTCAGAAGTGAACCAGAGCCCCGTTTGTTTCAGTGGAATAAGGAAAAGAACATCACAATGGGATGCAGCTTCAAGTTTGCTGGCCAGCACCTTAATCTGGAAAGAGAGTCTGATGGCACCAGCATTGCAGGCATTGTAGTGTCTCCCCTGAGTAACATCCTGATAGTTTGTAGGGACCTGTATCTTACATGTACAGACAATGGGACCAAAAGCATATTTTTTTCCTTTTATTTTTAAAATGGTAGAGAGTCATTGTTTTTATTGCCCTCTGTTACAAAGCTGATTATTTGCAGGATGGTGTGGTCAATGATCCACTATTTCTAAAAGCCTCTTTGCTTAACCTGCATTGTTTTAGCTGAATCTTTGTTCAAAGCCTGTATTTTGTTTGAAGCAGAAATGAATGAAATGAAATACATCACTTGAGATGAGGGTAGGAGGTTCTTGTGAATCTTGCCTAATACTATTTCATATGGTGCTTTTTGTGCTGCAGTTGTTTCCTTCATAAAAGCAAACCTTTCCCAAGCTACCTCCCTGTAGAAACAGTGGGTTAAATGCACTCCCATTGGCTTTGCTGACCACCTCTCTCCCAGACATTCATTGTACTCTCCTTCCACGGAGAGCCTTTCCTCCCCCTCGCACAAGGCAGCACCTCCACACCACACTGTCTCACTGCCCCTGGGTAAGGTTTGCCATGCCCAAGGGTCAGAGCACCCAAACATCAGCCACTTGCTTTGAAGTTGCCCTTAGCTCAAACAAAGGGAGGTAAAAGTGATTAGAAGCATTATGAAATAGGCCACAGGTGCACAGGGGTAAAAAGATAACCAAGTCCCTGTCTTCCAAGCAGAGACATCAGCTCCAAATAGCTCTCTCTGTATGTATCCAGCTGATGAGCTGACAGATACTTCACAGCCCTCTGGCTGAGGATTCGGTTCTTATGCAAACCTATGACTTCAGATTGCATTCATGCAAGAGGATCTGGGATTTTTATAGAACCAGATGCATCTTTTGGCAGGAGGTGTATGAGCATGTGTGTGGAGGGGGGCACATTCAAATTCAAATTCTCCTCTCCCTTCTCTTTCTCTGTAAGGGAAATTGTTAACCAGGGAAGACAGTTATGTTCCCAGAACATTGTTTGCTTTTCCTAGTTTCAGAAATGCTACTGTACTCAGCAAATGTTGTGCTGGTCTCCAGCACAGAGGATAAACAGACATCCTGCTCCTGGTTTGCCAACATATAGAACAAAATGTGTTACTGAAATAAAACTAAGGCTGCTCTGAACTTGCAGGGCAATCAGAAGAGTTCATTCACCTTTGTTCCTACCTGACTCAAAAACAAAATGCCTGTTTGGAAAGAATAATTTAAAAAACTTGCTGAAACATAAAACCATTTGTTTCAATGAGTGAGAGATAAGATTCAGAAATCCAATCCTCACCTGTAATCCCTACTGTTTTTATGTGCACTGAAAAAGTACTTCTAGCAGCATGATGCCAGCCCATCATTTCTTAGATAATGATCAACATTTTCTCTGTTATGCTCTCCTTTTTAGCCCCCGATTCAGCAAAGCATTCAGGTACATCTTTATCTTTAGGTCCTCTAGCAGCCTCCAGTAAAAGCATACAGTTAGAAAGTAAAGTGCTCTACTAAATTGGGTCTTTCACAGAACGTAAGAGAAAGCTCACACAAGAGCAAAGCAGCTTTGCTTTCCTTCCAGTCACACTTGGTTTATTCACTTGCTCGTGCTGTGTACAGCTGTGGATTGCTGGCACTGTGCTTAGATGGAATTTGCAGGATTCACAGCTTCAAAAATGAGATGTGCCAGCCTTTAGAACAAACTTGTATAAACACGGGAAACCAAAGCCTCCATGTAAACAAAGGGAGGTAATACATATATTCACACCTGAGCAAACAGACGCATTCGTACATGCAGCAGCAATGCTCCAGCAGTTCTACAGCATTCACTGTATCAGCAGACACAGATCTCATTTCTGCTTTTGCTTTTCTCTTGGCTTTGTGATCAGAGAAACACTGGGGCCAAGCCTGCTAGTTTTGCAGCACACTGTAAAATGTATGAAGAGGTCTCAAAAGCTCTGACAGGGTCTCATCTATACTGAGTTAGCTTTATAGTTGTGCTCAGAGAGTGCAGTACACTATATTGAATTCATACCTTATTTTCTGTTGTCCGTGTACTTTTTGTGCATTCTGTAATTTTTGCCTGTGTGTGTGGATTTGCCAGCTATCTTGCTGAGATCTTGTAGGGAAGGACATGTTGTTAGATTTTTGAGGAGACCACGAAATTTTAAAATATATCCTGTAATTTGAAAGACACGACTTAGAGACTAAACCACTAAGTGATGTATAATCATAGATATCAGAAGAAGAAAAAAACTTAGCATCACAAAGATTGAACATTTCTGAACTCAGGCACAAAAAAGCTGCCAGGTATCTCAAGACTTCAGAAGAAGCAGGTTTCTTCATTGTCTTTGCTGTCTCAGTGCCTTCTTTGTCCTGCCACTGCCTGCACCAGGAAGCAGCACTACCTTCATTGCTGCTGTAAGATGGGCTAGATGGTACTTCCTGCTCCACTACAGGGTGGCATGTGCAAGTCATTCCAGAGGTGAGCTAGTCTTTTGTGGGCTACCCAGGGCCACCTTCAGTACCACGTAAATATTGATCCTGAGCACACAGTCAGAATATGTGGAGCCTTTCATGTCTGAGCACACTTGGCCAGCCAGTGTAGCAGGCTTCTGGATTACCCAGGCTCACTATAATGTCCTCAGAGCTGGATAGGCTGACATCTGGTATAGCTACAAGTCCCATTTACTGCAGTGAGAGGTGGAAACATTCAACCATAACCACAGTTGGCTCAGACTTGACGTACTCTTACTTCTGTATGAGATTTACAAAGAATTAATGTTACTTCAAGAGACTTGCAAAAGTCCCTGAGGGAGTTCATCCACAGGAGTTAGATTCCTTCATGGGATGTATTGAAGTCAGATGGGTACCTAATTCCCATTAAGTTAAGTTGCACAAGTATTTTTATAAGTCCCTCTCGGCACTATTCCCGCTTGGCTTCCCTTCCCTCTTCTCTTTCCCCCTTCTCCTTCCCCCTTCAATCTTTTAAATAAAGATAGCACTTAGCATAAAGATGTGTTGCAAGGCTCTTCTCAGTGCCTATAAAGTGCTTTTAAACTCTGGCAGAAGTGCCTAAGTGTACAGTGTTCAGTGAAACTGGAAACAGTGGGGATTTTTATGGAGATGACATGCAAGCTCTGTTCTATCCGATACATTCATCTCAAATTTCCCAGGTGTCAACGTCAGAAGGCTATAAGATGGTGCTGATTCCCCAGGGCTCTCCCTGCCTTTTGGCACTGCAATTAAATCCCCTATGTCTGATTCCCATTTCATCCATTTCTGCATGACTGAAGCAGGAGATGTGGTTTTAGCAACAACATAACAGGAGATATTTCAGCTAAAGCTATGTAGCTAAGTCTTAGTTATCTTCAAAAAAAAAAAAAAAAAGAAGATAGATAATATACAACCACCTGCATTACAAACAAAAAACACAGAAAGAAAGTAGGGAAGGGTGGAAGCAGACGACTGACAAACCAGTAATTTGTTTACAGGGTGATGAAACGCAAAACAGATTTATTTATCAGACCATTCTGTTAACCTCTAATGCAACATTTCATCATTTATAATTAAGCTTTCCATTTTGTTATTAGACCTTAATAGCTAAATTGGCATCTTGCAGACTAGGCCAGGAAATACAAACAAGCATAGGAGTTCAGGCACAATTCAGCCCCTTCATCAATTCTCCTCAATTCTCCTCAGAAGCTGCATCAGCACCCATTTTTCAATGTGGCTGAAGTCTTGTTCCTATATCCTCTTCTGGCTATGCTATTCTGGTGAAGGATACTGCCTTACTCCTTGACCTTCAGGCAACCTTCCCAGACCTGTTCATGTGGACCCCTTCCTGGGAGTCCTCCCCACCTCCTTTGTGTCAACCGTATAGGCTTGCTTTGAAATCTGCAAGCTACAATGAGTTTATTTTAACTGAGATTGGTTAAGGCATTGTGCAGCTAAACAACCTTCTTTCCTGGCAAGGTGTACAGATGAGCATTTGGTGACAAAAACTAAGCCAGTACAGCTGCAGCTGAGAGAGAACATGTGGACAAGACTTCACACCTCCATCTAAGCATTCAGTTGTTTGTGTAAGGTAGAGCTGCAGTGCTCTTTATGCTCCATCCATTTAGGCAGGAGCAGGGAAAAGGAAAATAAACAGGAGACAGAACTTGAGCCAAAATTTTCCCTTTGCTACCATGCCAAAAAAAGGCTGGAGAAGGGTCTCAGATGTGGTGGTTGTGCAGTCAGATGGGCAGCCTGGGTGCTATAAATATTAGAGTGTGGTACTCAGCTTTAGCACAACCTGGTTGGAAAGGATTTTCCTCCGAGAGCCCCACCAGATCACAGTGGCTGGAGGTGGGAAATGGACTTGCATGCCATTCCAATTTGGTAGGCACAGTTTGATGTCCCAGCTGAGGCTCCTGAGGGGAAATAGGAAAATGAGGGTCTAGCTTGTGAATGATGCCAAGTGCTAGCTGCCTGCCACATTGCCTGCCACATTGCCTGCCTGCATCAGATTTAAATAATTTTGCCTTTTCTCAATAGTAGAAGTGCATGCACCTGGAGGGTTTTGATGGCAGAAGTACAAGTGCCTGGGGAATTCTGGCACCACCAGGGTCAGCTGGCAGATGAGAAGAGGTTCAAAGGCTCTAAATACTGAGCCTCAGGGTCCGAATTCTCTGTCCAGGAACACTGATCATATTTGCTGTTTCATTTCAATGATTGGACAAATATTACTTCCATAATCTGAAAGTTGCTTTTGCACTTTGAGGAACCCTCTTTTTTCCTCAAATGTCACTTATCCATTAAAAATCCCAGACAATAGCCACTCTTACTCCATTCCTTTATCCTATTCTTTCTGTTGTGCTCATCCTTTTAAAAGTAGACAAATTAATAGTCTGTTCTTAAAACTCTGCCAATTACATAAGTGGCAACTGTTATCAGCCATGTTTGGGAGATAAAAAGGCATCAAATTACCTTATACCAGGGAAAATACAATGTAAAATCGGTGTGTTTCAACCAATGATTCTATCCAACAAATTAGGTCACTCCATGAACCGTCTTCCATGGGATTGTGACAGGTTTCATAAGGTAGGGAGGGAAGAAAGTACAATTTGCTAATTAGAAACAGATTCCATTCAACTCCTCTTGGAGTCCATGTAAGAAATCCTATGAATTTGAGGAAGCATAAGAAAAAGGCAAAATCCAACAAGTAATAAAAAATTATTTTTCTGGCCAGCAAGACATTTTTATTAAAATATTACTGAGTAGTAAAAAACAAACATGAAAGCTACAGAACTGCACTTGACATGAATGTCTTTTTAAAAATAAACAGGCATGTTTGATTATTTGTAATCCAGCATAATCCACTGTGTAACATGAAATATTTTAAGAGAATTTTTTCCATTTGTTCTCAGCATGATTGGCCTGAAGCCAAAATCTTGTTATTTTTAAAGGCAACACTCCACTAAGGATTTTGAAGTTCTTTCATGTTGGCTCTTTTTATGGCATTTTGAAATTGATTGTGCATAGCAAATTCATCAGAGGGGAAAAAAAATCCAAAACCCACAAACAAACTATGGCAGCATATTTCTCTCATGTAGGTAAACTCCTAGTCTTGTTTCCCAGGTTTCTGCAGCAGAAGAGACTCTACAAATAGTTGCTAGGAGAAATAAACCTGTAAGTATAGAAGAATGGTTAAAATCCTTCTTCCACAAAGCCAGAATATAACCAGTTCCTCCCTGTGCCACTACCAGAGAAGGAGAAGCAGGTGTGTTTCTGAGAACCCTTCAGAACCACGAGTGCCAGGGGTGAAAGAGCTTATCTAAGCCTCACCTAGATATAGAGGTCTGGGGAGAATATAGCTTGGCTATGGACTGAAACCAGGGTCTAGTTCATTTAATACAGTTTTGAATGCACTGTTTATGGCATTTTGGTGCCAAAAGATCAAGTAAATCATTCTCTGCAAGAAACTGGATTCTGCAGCAGAAGGCAAGAGAGCAATTTTTCTCTGATCACATTTCATTCCCTGGCAGAAAGCGTGCTTTTGCTCTGTCCTGGATGTACACCTAGCAGATCGAGTTTGCTACAACTGTTCTGTTGCTCCTGGTCACAATAGGTATTTTGTACCCCTACCACATCCTCCTTCCCATGACAGCCTCTCCTGTCTGCTGTTCTCAATCTCTGCATGATTCAGGTCTTGAATTTAAACATCCAGAATTAACCATGCTCCATTTGAAAGTCGGGGGCCAAGCCCCAGTGTGTATTAGTTTGGCTTTCCACTCAAGAGGTGCTTTGTCTCAAACAATGAAAACATTGTACATTCAAATTAGCTTTCATTGCATTTGAGCCCAATTAGCAGCTAGGACACAGGTTATATTTCCAAATATTGTTTGGCAAACATCAGACTAGAAACATGCTTTCCTAAAAGAAAATGGAATTTCCCCAACATTAACCCGTCTCCAAGAGCTGAGACTTTAATTAAAACAATTACGCAAGACTTGTAATGAAATTGCTAGTCTGATCATCTCACATTCCTGCCCTACTCAGGCTTCTAAGGTGACATCACTTTCTTCCTAAAACTTTCGACAATGTAGAAAATGACCTGCATGAGCAGCCCAATTCTCTTGTAAGATATTTGTATAGGCCCATGACCTCTTTCAGGGATTTCTTCTTAATTTGTATTCATTCGCAACCAGCAGAGAGAATGAAAAGTGTGGCAGGGAGAAACTCATTCCAGCAGTTCTGCAGCACCCTGCAGCTTAGCAAAGGTAATTTGTGTAGTTACAGCTCTGCTTTTATTGAACACATCTGCAGCAGTCATTGGATTGGGATGTTTCCTTTATGCCTCCTTGAGAGCTCGTACATGTCCTGGGTGGAAGGCTGAATTTGAGAAATGTTCATCTAGCCTGTGACCAGCTATGAGAATACAAAAGTCAGATTACTTTGATCCTATTAAACCACAGAGATACTATAACACACACAGATACACACACACACACACAAAAAGAGAAACAATAGAAAGGACTCATGGGTAAACAGCTATTTATTTGTTATGATCTCACCCTAAAGATTTTCACGTTAAGGCTTAATGTGATTTGGAACAGAGGTGAGTTGGGGCATGGGGTTGGAGATCAAGCCTATAAATAACAGTAAGTACAAAAAACAGTTTAAAATTTTGTTCAGATCTTTTTCCCTTGTCTAAAATAGAATTTATGGATTTTTCCCTTCTACTATTAGGATGAAGAAAAAGTAGGATAAAACAGCCTTAAAGTGCAATTAGAAGCAATTCAGGATAAAAAGCTAATCATGACTAAACAAGTGCAGCTGCAGGCAAAAGGCAGAAGAGGACTGACCCACAGCCACAAGGTCAATTTTACTCAGACAAGAAGATTAGGAATAGGGTTAGATAGGATTTGAGTGTTTGTGGGGTACTGTCCCCTCAGAGTGGGTGAAAGAGATGCAATAGAAGTACTCATTCCCTTTTAAACCCAGAAGGAAATTATGTTTGACTAAACCAAAGTTGTCTGCCATTCCTTTTCCATCCCTCCCAGACTCTGAAATGTTCAGAAGCAAAATAGTGACCCATTCTACTTCTGATTTTCTTCCAGCAGTTTTGCATTTCAATATAATTCCTGCTACACCTAGCACTACAAGTGTTACGTTCACCTATATCCGGGGAAAGAAAAAGACATTTAAAAAGTGTAGATTCCACACTACAGTACTACATAGAAGTCTGTCAAAATTTTGCACAATAGGCCAGCTGATAATTAATCTTCCTTTCACCCCCAACCACAAGCTGTTCTTACATTCCTCCACGTCAGAAAAAGCATATTCATCCATTATCTGTCTCTTTCCTGTCTCACTCACTAAACAGCTGTAATAAAAAAACCCCACCTTATAAATTACTTCAGAACACAAAGGGAAATCTCTCTATTTTGTAACAGCATGTCTATTTTAAAATGGAATGAGGATTCTTTTTCCCTCATGTTTTATGCTCGCATATACTTTCTAGGACATCATACCTTGTTATCAATTTGCAGCAAGTATTCATCCAGATTACTGCAGGGTCCTCTAGCAAATGCAGAAACAAATTGACATTAAGAAGTCACACATTTTCTGTAGGGAGTCACCTTCTGCAAACCTTGCCTGCCCATAAGTATGCATAAAAACGCGGCTTCTGGGAAAAAAAAAGATTGAATTCTTATCTTGGGGGAATGGAGGAGGGAAGTTGTGCTATTAATAAATCCAAATGTTAGGCTTAAAAAAATTATGCAGAGTTTAAGAAGGAATGATATATTGTACTCCCCCATTTGAGAAGGAATGGCAAGGCAGGCCAGACATTGCCATTTTTTCCTTGAAGACAACTCATTTTCTTTCATATGCTTATTCAGGACTCAAGACTTGAGTGCCTTTTAAGTGGGAGTCCCCACAGGAACTGCATCCTGGCCCTTTCCCCCACCATGTCATTTCAATGGGTTTGCAACTCCACTGAGGTGAAAAGCTCTCTTTCCTCTTTAGCTTTCAAGAGCAGTGAGGCATGTTATATTTTTCTTTTTTTTTTTTTTTGTGACTGAGCAAACCAACTTGTCTGTCACACCTTTTGCTGCAATTGGATATGAATAAGGACCCAGCCATCACTCACAGGTTCCCTGTATTTACCAGAGAGTCTGTTTAAGGAGCTGATAAAGGAACTTTAGAAGCCCCAGCCACCATCAGGAAGGACACATTCCCTCAGACTTCATTGCACAGGAACTGAATTTCAGAAGCTCTGCTCACATATTTTATCAGCCATGGGTGCATGTCCAAGGATGGTCTTGGATTTGGAGAGTTGGAGGCTAAACTGCAAAACCCAGGCTGCTGTGGTGACTACAGGACTGCCTAGGCTCTGTCAGAGGCCACTTCAGGCCTCAAAGCATGTCAGAAAGCCAGGCTGCCTAAAGTCACCCTCGTCCACACTTCCCTCAGGCATCCACATGGGCTATACCTCTGAGATGTGGCTCCGAATTTCAGTCAGCCTTGACTAATGAATTGACACTGTCTGGTTTGGCATGGGGCTTGTTCCTGCACTGCAAAACTGCTGAGATTGGGGCTGTTTTGAGAGCAAAAATTATCTTGTGAGCAAGAGAGCAATCACAGCCCTCGTGACACACACGGTGCCCTTCCTTCAGTGCTGCTCCGAGAGGACGGCACAGGGGAGGGACACCCACTCGGATCACTTGCTGGGCTGGAACCCAACCCCTGCATTGACGGTCGGCATGTCAGAGTGCTGCTGGCATCAGATTAATATAAATGCATGAAAAGGTACATCTGAGGGGTGTGCCCTGAGTCTTCCTTGTCTGGCTGCATCCCAGGATCACAGCTGGATAACCAGCTGTGTCCCAGCTCTGAAGCGCTGCCAAGCTGGAAGCCTCTTTGCTGCCACTCTTCTTTCTCCTTGCTGCTACTTATTATGTTCCCTTTTCCCACACTTCTGCTGCATAAAAATTGCCCATCTGACAAAGAGTATTACAGTCAAATTCTCATTATGGGCACAGGAGGACCCACCTTTTATGCAGAGCCAACAATTAGAGTTTATTGTTAGTCTAATTAGTATTTCAACAGTAAAATCAAAATTAATCAGTTATTCCAAGTCCAGCTACAATGATGTTAATATTTATAATACTTACTAACTAATTATTGCTAATTCCCTTTAACAGTACAACCCAATTTGCTACTTACCAACTTCCTTGTATTTACCTCCTTTTGTTATATCACACTCACCTTTCTTATGACTAGAAACAGCAAATAATTAGCACCTTAAAATCTTCACTGGGAGGAGTATTTTAGTTATGCAGCAGGTTGCATTTTTTACGCAGTCTGTTAATACCACTTTTTTAATTGGTGCCCAACTTTAGTTGCCAGTTACTCACTTAAGAGGTGTTGGAACAACATACATGCTGAAATTTCTTTAGGGTAAAACATGATCTTTTAGAGTGAAGATAACACCAAAAATAAGTTAGATATTCATCATCTGTTGAGCAATTACTAATTCAGCCAAAACAAACTAATGTAAGCTTAGGACCAAGCCAAACCTGTAGTGGCCTGTGTTAAGGTAAAACAAAATCCGTAATTTTTCTGTAGCAATGGTAGCATCTTATTTCCTGAGGTGCAGGGTTATAAAATCTGTGCTCACTCTGGCACTGCTGATGCAGTCTTGTACATGCCAATTACATCAGTGCTTATGTCAGTAAAACTCTTCTTACCTGTTCTTTTTCCAGCTACAGCCAAATAAACTTCAGTCAAAGCATTTCATGTTATTCTCCAAAACACCTGAGGTTTTCATTCAAGCTGTTCACATCTGATGGAGTCACACTTCCATTTTGAGGAACAGTGACTTGTGGTTTTAAACCTCCATCCTATTGTGGATACTAACATCAAGGAATCACTTGAGCTATTCAGCACTGAAATTAAAGTTCATTTCCTACTGACAATAGTAGGATTACAATAGCCATTATCAGTTTAGGTAGTAGGGTAGAGCACACAGGTACAGGCTTAAGTATATATATTTAAATACATGTATATACACAAGTAAGCTCAACTCTTGGAATATGGTAGTAAGTGACAATATATCACATTTCTGACAAATTCCAGACATAGATAAGGAGAAGGAAATTAACATCTAAAACCATAAAGTCTACTTCTTAGACTGAAGTAGATTGAATCTTGTTTTTCCAAAGGCAGACTGAATCTTGAGTAATCCCTATTGCTTTACAAGTGCCCATACTTGGAAAACAGTCTTATTATGACTACAAGCTAAAACAGCTTGCAGTACATCAGAAGAAAGGTGTATTGGTTAGTGATTATGAGAAGGGAGAAAAGGCAGATAATTCTGGGGAGGAATTCCCCTCACATTACCTGCATGTACCCAACACCTGTGTGGTGGCTAAGTTGGGAGGGTTTTAAATAGGAGAAAGAATCTAATTTCTGGTATAAAAAAGAAAAATCATGGATTTTTTATGCAACTGAAGAAACAACATTTTGTCACAAGACAATTCAATAGATAATGCGTAGATAGAGCTAATAAACTGCTGGTGTAACCTCAATTTTGTTTTTAAACTTGTCTTCAATCCAGCAGGCAAGAAACATCATAAACTGTAAATGTCTTACAGCTTCTTTAAGAAGAGATCATTAAAAGCAAAGTTGTCAAGACTTATGTAGAAAACCATTACATCTTACAGAATAATGATAAAGAAATGTATATGTATTTATTAGTATATCCATGTTCAATTTAGAATAATTTATCATATTTTTTTGATGTCCATATAGTCTGTTTCTGTATTAGGTCTAAAATGTCAGGATATAAGAGGCTTAAATGCCATTTACTTGATTGCAGTAAGAGTTAGGTTTTTAAGTGTTTTTGAAAGTCTGGTCTTTGCACTTACTTTCTTTGTTCAGAAATGGTAGCTTTACAATTCTCACAGAGCTACATTGAGAATAAGTACAGTGAAGATTATTAAGTGACCAAACTTCTTGGTAATAGAGACTATGTGGGTACCTTAGATGAATAAACACTTGTGTTTCCAGGACAATTTGACAATTTTCGGCTTACATCAGTTTACCCATAACTAGAGGTGAGAAGGAAACAAGAAAGCAGAAACTGGGAGGACCTTAGGATCAAAGCTAAGTGACCTTTACAGGAAGAAGGCTTTTGTCTCTCCAGAAAGAAGCAGCCCAAGCTGATGACAGTCAAAATTCACTAAAATTGCATGTAATATTTAAGATACTGAAGTGGAACATGTAATGAGTGCAAATAAGTCAGATTTTTAGAAATGTTTGAGATTTAATTAATTGCATTCTTTGTTGCAAAAGCATGGATTTCTCTGGATAAAGTCAGCAAACATTTGGTCACTTCAAGCTGTATTTAAGTTCCAGTCATTTAAGCTCCTGTCATAAAACCAGGCTAACAGAAATTTTGCCAGTAAGAGTAACAAAAATGGAAAGAAGCAATAGTAGAACTAAGAAACATTTTTTAAATAATTAGGAGTGATTTGCTGGCTCTACTGATGCAAAGTTCTTAACAGTTTCAACAAGACTGAGGCTGATTGTTCTTGTTCACTGCTTTCTGTATGAGTGTCAGAGAAGTTTAGATTTAGCTCAAGAAAATACTTAAGACACATGAAGTCTTAACATTAATGGAAGAATAGATGATTTACCCCTCTCTGATGTGAAGGAAAGCATCAGAGATTATACTGGCACCTCAGATGGCCACGTTTCTTTTCTTACTGGAAATCATTTCCTTGAGCATTAACTGCTCAAGGGAATGCCTTATGAAAAGGATTTTCTGAAACAAAAGTAAGTCTCTCTTGTCCAGATTAGTATCTTCTTGGGTTTATTTTTTAAACAGGGACATCTGTTTATAAGCATAAAAGCTAAAATTATACAGAAATAATTTCTTTTAATTCTGTTCCTCCCAGACTACTTCTCCAGTGTTTTTGATCTTGGCTATCAATCCTGGCAACTCCATGGAAGTAATTCAGAATCAAAACCAAAAACTCCAGTGAGCAAAGACCAATTTTCCTGTCTTCATTGGCTTGCACAGAGCAATGTTCTACTGAATCCTGGACTGAGAACAAACACTTGAATCATATGTTCTGTATTTTTAGGATTAGCTCCTTCATTTGTCTAAAACATAAAAGCAGAGTTGTCCCAAAAGCTTCTAATCCCCAATTTGCTGCATATGATGATCGCATAGTTATTTAGCATTAACAATATAGTTAAAAGATGCACGATGGCTCCAGTTCCCTTACATGGAAAACAATAGAAAAGAGTCTGTCTGGAACAGATTTTAAAATTAAAGCACCATATTCAAGTCTCCATTACACAAGGGGAATATTTCAGTAATTCCATTATAGACTCCACTTGCAAAAAAAACCAAACTCTATATCCCAAAGAGATTCCACATATAATTGCAAAGAATTTGGTCATACCAGAAAAATAAATTGTTCTAAGTCAGATTGCAGTCTTTCCTGATGTTCTTTTTTTTCCCATTCCTAAGATGAAACATTTTTACAGGTATTTGATCACATACATTTTATTGGTTTCAATGCCCAGAGAAAGCTCCTCACCAGAGAAGTATGCTGTAACAAAACAAGTAAAGGGGTTAGCCACCTGTATAATATTTGCTTTTCACAATGTATGTATGTAGAGCTGTATGAACCAAGAGAAAAAAAATTGTGCCATTCAAATTTCCTCAGTATTTCTAATTAAGCAACTCATTAAGGTTTTTCAAATTATGTAAGTGGCATTATTAAATACTTCAGAAGCTATTCAGTCAAAAGTAACATTATTCTTTTATACATTTTCATATTCTGAGAAACATAAAATTACCAGCAAAAATATATTAAAAGGCTCTTCTCAAAGAAGAAAGCCACCTCTCAGATTAGTGATTTGAAAAGCAAGTATGCATGTTTCCTATTCAAGAAACTTCAAGAGTTTCAGAAACATCACTCACTCTTCACAAAACCTCAGTTAAATAATGAGTCATCATGGCTGGAAATATACACTGAAGAGGTAAATTTTATTGCCTCACCTGAAGTCACAGGTTGAGTGTAGCTGCTTCTGCCATGCACTTGAACAATGAAAAAATATCATCTTTCTGGAAACAGAATGTGCTACTTGTCAAATTGCTAGAACATCCCTGCCAGCATAGCATGGTATTTATT
The DNA here is from genome assembly GCF_050655825.1 of Lonchura striata. Lineage (NCBI taxonomy): Eukaryota > Metazoa > Chordata > Aves > Passeriformes > Estrildidae > Lonchura > Lonchura striata. The sequence continues at coordinate 59,441,561 of NC_140704.1, forward strand.
CACCCTGAATGAACCACAAGCATGCCTTATTCCCATTTTAATACTCATTATTCAGTCCTAATAACTTTGAAGTCACTCAGAAATGGTCAGTCCGCCTTGCTGCTGCAGCTCCTTCCTCATGCTAGTCCTCCTGGGCTGTCAACACCCTTTGCTATCCCATCTAGCCCTGCTTGAGAAGATCTAGATCCTTAACAAGATCACAAATAGGTTCAAAAGATATAAGGAGACCAGCCCAACTTCATTAGCTCTCCTCTCTTTTGCTACAGCTTCTTAAGCTGTGTAATTAATAAGGGTAACACTAGGAAGCTTTTAGAGAATCTACAGTGTTTTAGTGTAGCCAGTTACTATCATGATCAAAGAAATTACAGACTTTTTCATCAAAAAAGAGGCATGACCTCTTAATCTACAGTTCTTTTAATAGCACATTCATAATGAAATCAGTCTTAATGGGCATCTCTGCATTTTCTAGTTGACTTGTCCCACTGGAGCATATTTTCACAAATGGAGTTTGCTTGCCCACAATGAGCTGAGCATTGCAGGCATTTCTGATTTGGTAGCACTCTGCACCCATTTCACATTGGTAAATGGCCATGAAAGTCTATGAGAGATAAGAAGGCTCCTGCCAATCAAATGCAAAGTCAAAGTTTAGCTCTTTCGATCATGCCCAGGTTCCAGTACCTTATGTCCCACCTCGTTTGTTTTCACCTAACTTCAGAGTGGGAAATTAGCATATGTTTCTGTCAAGACGTCAGGAAGAATGAACTGAGCACTGAGAATTCTAGCAGAAAGAAAGATGCAAGCAGCAGCTGGTGAATAGAAAACTGCTTAAGAAAGACAACTGCTTTGCTCTACCACAGATGAAATGGGGCATACTGGGAGCAGGGGTAGTGAGGAGACTCCCTGTAGCAGGGAACTGTGAAACGTAGGCAGAAAAGATTAGCGTCACTAAAAGAAAAAAAAAAAAAAAAAGAGAGAAAGCAGCCGTCCTATTTGGTATTGTGGCTATCCTAGAAATGTGAAGTTACAGACAGTTGTAAATAAAAAATATAAAAGATTAATCTCCTTTGTGCATAGGAAAAGTGCATAAGTTCTAAAATGCTTAAATTAGAATTGTGGAAACTCTGCTTACCTGTTTGCCCTCACTTGCTAAAATGGTTCTGTTGTTAGAGTATCTGGGTTTCTTCTGAAGGGAATAAATCAGGATTTTATCAATTAATATCATATTTCACAACAATATACACTCTGCTCAAAACACCCCTGTCAAAGAATTTTCTTTTACTTGTGTCTGTTATTGAACTGCCTAATTGCTGCTGTCAAAAATAGTCAGTCTTTGATGAGAAGATATGCCTGTGCCTATTGAAAAAGACACCGTACCGCCTCCTTTCTTTTATTCCTGGCTATGTGTGTGGCAGTATAGCCTCTGCCTTCATTATCACACTACAATACTTCAGGGAGAACTCCAATGCCACTAAAGCATCTGCAAGCCCAGATTTTTCTCCTCTGTTTGGAGAGTATCGCTGACACTTTGGCTTTGAGTAATTGCTGATCAGTGCAGAAAGGATCTGTTTTGTTGATCTGTGGATCTGTCTTATTTATGAGAGTTTGTGGATAATTTTCCTCAGATGGAATGAGAGTAGATACCTAATAAATGGTAGCCTGAGTGTGCATGGAATAAAGCAAAACAGGGTATCTCCCCTAGAGTGAGAGAAACAGTTTTAAGGAAGAAGCTGACCAGGTTTTTCTTTAATGTATCCAAAGATTTTTAATAGCTTCCTTACCAAATATTTTTGAGTGGTGGCATCTCATACATTTATCACACTTGAGTCTTTTTTAAAATAGCTCTATTTTTTTTTTACAATGAAATCCTAAATTGCCACTGATCACTTCTAAGAACATGTCTAGGAAACTTCCAAACTCCAGTGTCATAACAGAAATACTACAACAGGTAGCTTTTTCAGTGGGAGACAAAAACTTTAAATTAGTCACTTGATGGTTACCTGTGAGTCTTTCTATTATCTGGATAGGAAGGCTAGGCTCCTTTTCGGACATCAAATTTTGATGCATAATGTAGTCTGAATTTCTTTTTGATGACATGTGTGTTTTGAAGAGCTTGCTAGTTCTGTGTTCTAACATACCTAAATAAATAAATAAAAAGGGTTAGGGAAAACCACAACCTTATAATATGATACTAGCTTTTTGCATGCCTGAGAAAAACAGTAACTTGCACAAGATGACAACACTGCAGATTTATATCAAGAACTGAATGAAGAAATAAGATTTTCCTACAGCATTTTCATGGCTTCAGGGGTGCTTTGGGTACTGCTGGAAACTCTGGCTGTAGTTCCATGCACATCTGCTACTCTCTGCCATTAAGGTATTCATCAGGAATAAAAAATATGCATATCAAATATGCATAGCAGTAGGAGCACTGCTGATTTTTTCTTCTACTAAACGTAGTTGATTGCTTGGGTGTTTTAGTCTTCTATCAAGGAACAACTTAATATAATTTACAGTATTAGTCTGTACTATCTGCTAGTCACATACCTGAAGCCTGGTTTAGATTAGAATACAGCATTAGCAGGGGGACATTGAAATGTCGTGGAGGTCTGTCCCCACATTACCTGCAAAAGGCAGAAGAAGCTGGAAGCCTTTTGCAAGACCAGCTCCTGCTCCATGTTAGTGCAACCCAGAGGTAACTCACAAAGAGGACAGGATCACCTAGGGCTGTGTCTGTCCTTCCTCTCCCATATCAATCTTTGCAGAGGTGACCAGCCTGTGATACCTACATAAAGTTGCTGCTCTTGCTTTCACACCCAGGGAACGCCAGATCTTTTTCCAGGTGCTCCAGCTACAGTGTCCATACACCCTTCAGCTCACACCAATGTCCAGCATTGTGCAGCAAAGCCACTCGTGGTGCTTAAAGCACAGGTAGGATGACTTGGACTTCCATCAGAAAGGAAGAATAATATCCTAGTGATTACAATACTGCTGTAAGCCTCAAGAATCTACTTCTAGGTTCCAGCCCTTCCACAGATATTCTTGAATGACCACAGAAATGTCACTTAATGCAGCTATATAATGAAAACAAGATTTCCTTTTCTGTGCCATTCTTCTGTCTTGTATGTTGAGACTGTTTTTGAGCAGTGGATAAAAGATACACTCCCAGTGTGGCTAACTACAGAGACTGAGAGTGGGCATCTCTGGAACAAGATGACACTAAAGATCTTTTCAAATGCCGGGTGGGGAAAAAAAATCAAAATACCTGAGAACAGACAAATACCATTGTCAGTTCACACAACAGCTATTGAATAAATTCATACAGTCATCTTTTGCCACAGCAAAAAGGAGAACTTAAGGAGATACACTTCTCACTTCCCCTCTTTTGTCAGTGTGTGTGCTTTTGTAAGGCCTGGTGCTCTCACTAGGTCCACTAGGATTAAATCATTTGTATTGTACAAAACCACCATGTTAATAGTTCCCAGTGCAGGATGGAGGTAGTAGTTATCTTAGTATTTCTACTGCATTTAGTTATTTTTATAGTTCTGCACCTTTTTCCTGCTGAGAGAACTGAATAAAAAAATGACTTTGAAAGACATTATAATCAACAGCTGCTGGCTGCAATTACATTGTGTACTTGATGTCTTCATAAAGTACCTCTAGTTTAAACCCACAAATCTTTCAGTTTGAATTCTCTCCCAGCTCTGTTCTGTTTTGTTATTTTAGTGGTGTATTTACAGGAATGATCACTAGAGTATATGGGTTTATATAACAAAGATATAAAAAAAAGTAATCGGAAGATTAAAATTTCATCAGCTATCTTTACACTTGAAAAGTGACATTTTGTTCCATTTATGACTGATATTTACAAAGGCAAGCCTTATGGACAATAAAGAAAAAAAGCATTTGGGTTTCAGTGCTGTAAAAGCTTATTCACACTTGAGAAAATTATTAGATGAAGACTTTCAGATTTAAATGGTCATAAGAGAGACATAATTGTAAAGTAAGCTCAAATTTAACAAGGGCGTTTTAAGTCCAAGTCAATTATGGACAAGTCTGCAGTGTTACAGCTTCTGAGCACATGAAACTTAGCTATTACTGAAAATATCCAGCAAGAAATTCTTTGCTATATATGAAAATGTATTCATATGATTTATTAAAATATATTAAGATGATACTGAAAAGAATTGACTATAATAATTTTGGAAGTTTCTATTTTTTGAAGTTAGCTGGAATACTTTTTTTCTCTGAGCAACTAATGTCACTTTAACCTTTCCTCCTCCATGGTAAGAAAGTAATTTTTTTGCAGATTTTCTCTAAAGACTTAATAATTTCCTTGCAGTCTGCCTCCAGGCTAGCAGAATCACATTCTTCACATTAGATAGGATGGCCCCAAGGACACCCTAGAGTCCTGGCTTCTCTGACTCATTCAATTTCTCCTAGGGACTTGGATATTGCTCCTTTGGCTTTGCAATAAGGTAAAATCCAAGCAACAGATGACCAAATCCTTACGTAGAATGCCTCATTCCGTACCCCAGACTCTCACATCTGACACAGTAAATGCAGAAGTCACTATTTAGCAATTTTTCTCCTCCCCCATTAATGTTTTCCTCACCTTTGACTCCTCAGGCATTGACAATGAGTTGTTGATATCTTCTCCTGTCGCAGACCTGACAGATTTAACACTTGCACGTGATGTTTGAGCCAGGGGAAGAGTCCTTCCAGCAAAACTATGTGAGTACAGAAAGTTCCTCTCACTGCAGGGTCTCACTGGGTGGCTAGGAAGTGACTCTCCTGCATAAGGAAACTGTGAATCCAGAGCTTGCAGTCCATGTACTGTCACTGCCAGTTGGCTCTGTGGAATTTTTGGGATTTAAGCAGGCTCAGTTGGCCTGACAGTCTTAATTGGTGCTGATTGGGTAAGCATCTAGAAAATGATGTCAGAATATTTTTAATGTGCTCCCATGTCATCTACAAAATTAAATATAAATTAGAGCTTCCAGGGTAGAACCCTTCTTTTCTTCCAAAGATGTTGCTGGTAAACATTTCATATGATGATGAAACAAGGGAGTAGTTTGTCTAGCAACAACTCTAAATTAGACCTGATTTTGGGGCAGTAAAGGTACATATACTTGTGCACTCATAGTGTAATCTGCTAGAATGAGAGAGTAGGGTCTATTCTCTGTCTTTGTGCATCTTTCTCTAAGAACTTAAGCAAACTTCATAAGGATAGAGGCAATTTGTTGTGTCACCGAAATAAATAAATAAATAAATAAACATGCCTCAAGCCCTAAAACATTTCCCATGCTGTTTCCTACATGCGATACCAAAATGAGTATTACCTTTCACCTGCTCATCCAGTTTCTGTGTGAGAACAGCAGGCCATTATCAGTTCTTCAGAACACAGTTGATGTTCAGTCCAGTGTATCAATGGACCTTAATCCAAACCTACAAAGCTTTGTATGCAGTGCTCAAACAGTGAAACTGTACCTTGATGACCAGGGAATAAAGGATCTATTAAACTGCCACTTCTGTTTGAATAAATGTTGTATCAAAAACTTTAGAGATGGCAATGGTTGTTAGCCTATTTAGAAGCTATTTAAAATCTAATTATCAGCAGCCCATAACATCCAGGTTGTATAAATTCATACAGAAACATAATTGAATGCATGGGTTCAGAAAAGACATTTTTCTAAAGTCCAGACTCTAGTACGCTTTATAAAGAATATTCCTTTGAGAGTCTGCTGATGGAGTGACTACTATGGAGTTGGACAGAAAGGAATGAGGAAAAGCTGTTTTCCTTCTCCTTGCTGATGCCTCTCATGGGAAGGCTCTTTGCTAGTCTGGTTTATTTAACAACTAGCTGGGAAGACCATTACAACCCACATATCTGAGCAGGAGCAAAGGTGGAACCTCTTTGGGGCTCCTCATGTCAGGAATCTGTACCTGATGCCTGCCACTGTGCCAGAAAAGCATCTTCAGGGCAGGGCTCCCTGATTCATAGGAGTAACTCCAATGGATGCATTTCCTTCTTGATTTATAGTTGAAATACTTGGATATTGCTCTGGAAGGATGTAAATTTTCACTGAGTTCTCTCATTAAGACATTACGTTAATGAAGTGTTGGAGAGGGTGAATAGAAAGGCTGACTATGGCTACTATCACCTGGGGGAAATAATTTTGAAATTGATATTTATAGTGATTAAGCAATTGTCTGAGGTTTAAATCTTTGAAAGAGGAATGAACATAAACTTCAGACCTGCAACTTGTCGCACTGAAGAAAGTTCTCTGGCTGCAAGTGACATTGCTTTTATCTTAACTATGACCATAGCTAAAGTTAGACTGGGATTTTTTTTTAAGCTTGGATGTTCACATTCCTCCTTTTCTAGTAAAAAGCCCAGATTTGCTGTATGTTTGAGCTGGCAGAGCTAAGCCAGTTGTCTGAGGCTGTTGTACCCTAAAATTGTTTTTCACTCTTTACAGTTGATTACACAGCAACTTCCCCAGCCACCTGACCAGCTGATGGTTGAGAGAAATGCCATGTTTAAAGTGCCTCTTTTTACCTGACTTTGTGCAACGTGAAGAAAAAAATTTCAGCCCCCATCCCCAGAACCAATCAGTTATATTTGCACATTTATACTTAAAGAAAATAAAATCTCCCCAGTGCATGACTTGTTTCCAAAATAAAGAGAGATTGCACAAGAAAAATTACTCCATTGCAGAGACCTCTCTGGAGCATGAGACACTGGGACTGGAGCACAAAATGGCATTTAAGAGCCACAAGAGCTCACTCTGCTAAAGGCTCAGCTCAGAGTGTAGTGCTCTGTCCTTTTTATTCAATCTACTAAATTTATCAATATGACCCATAAAAGAGTAATCAGCACCCATAGGGCAGAGGCACCCTGGATTCAGTTGGTACTTACCCCAGTTGCACGCTTAAGCCGGGGTCTGTAAAGCTGTGTCTCCTCTCTTGCCACTCACAGAGAAGCTGCTGGGACTTAGCTGCTCTGCTGCATCATGAAGGCTGTGCAGTCAAGAAGGACATTACAGGATCATGCCCTTATTTCAGCATTTCGGACACATCTCTGCAGGGAAGAGTAAAAGGCTGTATTTCACAGCTATGATATCATTCTTGTAAGCTATAATTCAGCATGAGCCACTATAAAACCTTTCCCATGACATCAGAGCTGTGAAATATAGCTGACTTCAACTGCAGAAAATTCCCCCACAGGAATAATTGTTTCCTGGCAATTGGTGTTTGAAGGACTGATCCTTTAAAAGGCTGGCACAAATCCCATCTAGGTAATGTTGGTCCAGGCAGCACTTCTCAGGAAATGTTATGTGCAGGAGCAGAGGTATGGAGCCTCACCACAGGATCTGGCCATAGAGGTGGTGGTATGAGCACTAGAGGAGCCTGTTAGGTGATGATTTTCACTTCCTTGTGCCTCAAAAATCCATGCAGACCTCCCTAATAGCAAAGTAGTAGGTTTGCTCATATGCTGCGCTCCCTACCTCAGACCCTGCCTCCCCAGCAAGGAAAGGCGTGCACAGTCAGAACCACTGTCTAATCTGTCTTTCCATGTCTGCCTTCCAAACACAGATCATCCTGATACATCCATCCTGATACACAGCAGCTCACCAGGTCTGCCGCTTCTTGGGGAAGTACTTAACTCACCTGGGCATGTCCCAACATCCCCCCACAGCAAGCTGGCAAGAAAATGGAAGTCAAAAAAATGTGTTAGATGCAATTTCCTCTTCCATTTCACATGAAGGAAGATGTCCACTTGAATGCAGTCCAGTGAGAGCCAGGGTAATAATCGATGTTGGCAGAGACATAAAGGACAAGAGTTTACCCAGGTCAGAAGGTACAGAAAGAGGAGAAAAGAGACTATAGACAATGAGAGGGTTAAAGCCACCTCAGCTCTCCCTATCCTGATGTCTGAATCTGCTAAATCTGCTGCCTGTGCCCTGCTCTAGCAACCTGCTCTCTAGTTTGCCACTGCTCCATCAGTTACACTGAAAGCAATTGTTGAACACATTGTAAAGCTTAGTCATGCCAGCTTTTCCTGTTTCTCCTCTGGACAGGTCTTGTTGTGAATGCAGCTCTGTTCTTGCTGTTCTATGTCCATGGTTACATGTATGTGTGAATATACCCAGGGGTCTGTGTCTCTCTCACAAACTCTCAAAGCTGTGTGTGGACACAGCTCCCATGACCTGCAGGACAGAGTTGTCTTTCCCTGGCTAATAAGAAAGATCACTACAACCCTTCCCTCTTCTCCATAAGAAATTACACTGTGTCAGAATTAATTGTAATATTTACATTCTTCCTCTTAATGGTAAAAATCTTAATCCTTCTCACACAGAAGCTACCTCTTAAGAGTATTTTACTTTTGAAACAGTAAAATAATATTGTTTGAACAGTCCTGGTCCATTACCTACTATTCATATAAAAGCTAAGTGGTATTTCTTTATAGAAAATTATTTACTGACAGGAACTCTAAGAGACTTGAGGTTATTTTATACAATTTAGTACCAAGAAAACAACAGCCAGAAGAGTAGATCACCCGAGGCATTACAGGTGCTGTAACTCCTTCGGCATAGCTCAAAGGCTAAATTCTGTCTAATGTACACCTTTAAATAGACAAAACGATATAACAGGAGAAAAAATGGTCTTTTATATAGAATATGATCTAAGTAATGTTTCATGAAACACAATGAAACAAACAAAAATTTTCTCTTCAGTTTTATATAGTCAGATTGTCATTCCACAGTTGTCATTTACAAATACTAAGAGGTGCTGTATTGAATTTTTAGCTGGTTCAGAATGATTTATTGGGTTTTTGTCAGAATACTGAAAAAAGAAGGAAAACCCACTAAACTTTTTTTCCAAAAAGCATCAGTGAGAAAGAAAATGAAAATTAATCATATTATCCTTCTCTGAAGTTATAGATCTGTTTGAACTAAAAATTCAATGAAGTGTTTACAACAAAAATATATGTTGTGGAATATTTCTATCAACTAATTCTAATTCTTCACATTGTAAAATGTTTCAAAGCTTTCATTAGGCATTTTGTGTGACTGGTAACCTGAGACACATAGTATTATTTTTTTCCTTTTGAATAGAAGCTTTCAGCTTTTTTAAAAACAGAAGAGCTGTCCACAGTACTCTGGAGTACTGCATCTGTAGCTTTTTGCATGTTGAAAATTATGTCATATTCAGAGATAGAGATCGTTTTCATAATTATTTTGTAGGTGCACCGATATTTAGTATTAATAATAGTAGGAAGCAGTAGCTAGTAAAAACACACAGGTAGTAATGAACTAGCTGTGGTTTGTTTTCTATTTTTAGAAGTTATTAGTGAAATAATTTACATGCATAACTATGTATTTAAAGATTCAAAACTCTGGCAGTAGATAATGAGAAAACCAAAGTGTCCACTTCATTTCTTGTGCAATAACAAGCAGGTCTATTATGTGTGAGGTATTGATAAATACACACATTTATTTCACTGACCTGTTAAACCAGGTTGACTCCTTTCTAAATGGAATCAAAGGCAAAACTCCTTAAATGTGAGGGGAAAATCCTGGAGTTAAGTCCAGTTTCTTCAGTCCATAACTATAGCAACAAAATGTCTCCTGGGAAGATAGGGTGCAGTTTTTCCAGCACTAATTTAATGTAATATGGTAACCTCATCAATATCCCCAATCAGAAAGTAATCAGTTACATCCCAAAGTTCAGGCAGTAAAAAGAGAAATATCTGTATTGACTTTTTCAATGAAGGGAAGCAAATGGAGATAAAGGGGACCCACAAACACCCTAAATCCAAACATCATGACTCCTTCCCCATACTCGGTACAGATTCATTGTGATAATTTGAAGGACCATTTACAACATTTTGAATCAGAAACAGCCCAGGTTTTCAACAATCATTATTACTTGTCTACTTTGTGGACTTATTGCTGCAGTGATGACAGTTAAGTACCTTTGGAAATGCTAAAATAATTGCTCTTTTTCTTTTCAGAGATCCTTTGAGACTGCAAGGACTATTTAAAGAAGGAAGACGGCATGAGATTGGATTTAGTGCAGTAAAGTAGGTTAATTTGAGGACAAGACAAAAAAAATCATTATTTAGACCTCCTTGTGTTGCCATGATGAGAACTTACCATTGCTTCATGCTGCTGTTTTGGGCTGGTCAGACCCACCAAAGTTTCTTAACTCCATTATCCAAAAGGACTAGTGGCTTTCCAGAAAAGGAAAAGGTTTTGGTGTTGTCTGGAAACAGCAGGCAAGACCTCCATCGTTCCAAGAGGAGCTGGATGTGGAATCAGTTCTTTTTATTGGAGGAATACACAGGAACTGACTACCAATATGTTGGCAAGGTAAGTTTCTTTAGTATGCATCTACATTTTGATTTTAGAAGCACTGGAAAGCCAGCAGTAACAAGTAGGGAAGAAAAATGCCTGCTACAACTTTTATTTTGTGTTCCTGTGTGCCAACTTCTGCTGAGGAATAATTCAGTGGAAAGGTTAGTGCACTTCAGCTTCAGAATGTAATTAACAAGTCTTCATTTAACCAGGAAGTCCCATGGCAAATCACTGGCAATTCTATTAAAGATTTTGCATTTTGTTTTGTGTCTGGAAATAATGCATCTTAATTATAGGCTAGAGTTTTAGCTTTAAACTGGGATATGTGTTTTCCCTCACACTTACTAATATTGCTGCAAACTATATAAAGCAGAAGAGGTTTGATCTAAGTTAGGATTCACATTTTTGGTGGGGATTGTCTCTACCCAGCAAAAGGTAAATGTTTCCCTTTTTATTACGGACTGCACACAACAATGCTACAGCCATTTTCTGATGAGGTTTCGTGGTGCCACTGAGGACTGTGATACGACCTTCACACCACCAGCAATGCTACTACAAAGCATGGTTGAAGCACACTATGCATATATACTAAGAAGCAACAGGCAGATTGAAAATTCTAGTCTCAAAGCATGCTGTCAGTTGGGAAAGGGTCAAAAAAAATTAAAAAGAAAAGTCACAGCTTAACTCTGAGAACATCCGTCTCCCTGAGCAGCAGACCCCCCATGAAGGTAACAGACTTTGTATGAGCTGTAGAGCTAATGCACCTGTGTTAAGAGCCTAAAGAGAGTATACTGCCCAAGGTGCCACAGTCTATAGGAATATATATTGCAGAATGTAGAAATTATGCTACTGATGATGACATTCAAAGCAGAAACAATACAGCTTGGTTTTCCAAACTAAAATGGGGTTGTATCTGATCTAGTTTGATCTCTCCATCCTATTAGCAAAGGCTGCAGATCACAGTGGTTTGACATTTTATCTCCCTCTGCAAGTTTCTGAGCATTCCCGTGAGAGATGGTGGCTGCTTTTCTTGCCTGCCAGTCAGCTGTCAGTCAAAGCTGGATGCAACATTCCTTTCCTGCTAAATGGCTGCAAGGCATGATTCAAATGAAGAGCTACTCAGCTGGTGTAATACTCATAGAACTCCAGCCAGGATAATCAGCATTCATGAAAGGTACCATTGAGCCCAATCTACAGGAAAAGGCCAAAGGCAGAGAGTCCTCAGAGAGGAGAAGTAGAGAAGGAAGATAAGGGGGTAAGAAAAGATACCGAAACAGAAGAGAGTAAGAGGAAAGAACTAGAAAGACTGAGATGGAGGGAACAGAAGCTTTACAAAGAGGAATCAAGATGAAAAGGAGGGGGAAATTACATTAAATGGGGGTAGAGGATAAGAGTTGGGAGAAAGTTTATCTTAAGAGAGGAAAAACAAAAAACAGAAGATGAGACAGTGAAGGAAAAAAGCCAACAGGTATGAAACATGGAGTCAAGGACAAAAAAAAAAGACAGCAAATTGAAAGACAGCATTCCTCCACACATTTTCCTGTTTCACAGTCTGCTGAGGGTAGTCAGGGTAATGGAGACCTTTTGTCCAAAGATAAAGCATATGGTACTGAGGCGATCCTACAGTGTCTCATTGTCACTGTGAATTTTGACATTAAACCTCATCAGCTCCCCATTCTTTCTGCTGCAGAATTAGAGTACAAGCTATTGACTTCAGAGGGACTGATGGGGAAGTGAATATTCCTGCAGGACAAGTTTGCTGAGAGATAGTTTAAAAATGGTCTAGTTGGACCAGAAAACCAAGACAGTTTCAATAGGAGTCAGAAAGATTAAAAAATGTACGTTATTTTTAAAAGTTGCTCTTCCACCTATTTTTACTTTATTACACTTTCTCTTATAAAGCATAGAAACAACACATAATGTATAAATGTCATTGATTTTGTGTTCCTAAGCCGTTCACATGTGGCCTTTCACACATCTTTCAAATGCCAGAACTGCTCACACTCTTTTAACTGAACAATTAGCCAAGAGGCATGAAAGAGCAGCCTTTTATTATTAAAGTTGAGGATTGGTGTGAGGGGAAATGATAGAAACATCTAAATGTCTCTAAATTGAGGTAACTAGGCAATTTAACTGAGCAATTAAACTTGATTGATGTGGGCAAATGAGGATTATGAACATTTTTATGAAGCATTTTTTTTTTCTCAGAGGACTAAATGTTAACCTTAAATATGGACTTAAAAATGGTAGGAATATAAAGATGAAATGTGAACAGCAATATCTTTTAAAATAATAGCAATATATATATATATATAAGGGAATTGTGCTTATGTCTTACTATATAAACAGGCAGACATGAATCTTCTGGGGTTTTTGTGTTTAGAAGTTAAAACTGGTGGGCATTAACATCATAACCATGATGAAATGAAAAGGTTCTATATAAGCTACAAAAAAAAATCTTTTATTCATGCTGGTTTCACTTTTGCCTCTTCATTTTTTCTAACATCTGTTTAATCCAAACATCTACTTCAAAACTTTGAGATGTAAGAAGTCTGTTGTGAAAGATTCTAAAAAATAACATTACTTGTATAAGACGCCCAAATTACAGTTGTGAAATCCTACAACTACAAAAACCAGATTTGCATCACAGTAGTTTTAGAGTGTAGGGAAAGAACAGTGAAAGGGAATGTATTCAGGTTTGGGATAATAAAAGAGAAAAGTAGTCTCTCTGAAGACAGAACTTAAGCAGTACTGAAGACAATGCTGTAGCATCATCTGAGTCACAGACCAGAGCATTGTTGCTGTCTATACCCTGTAGCCTCTTTATTCATTGAACCCAGAGCTTTCCATCCTTTAGGAGTTAATTGTCCAAGCATACATGAAACCTGGTTTTTGGTATCTGTGGGTACTGTCAGTTATTAAAAAGTACTCCCCAGTTTTGTATGCTGCAGACTTCATTGCCAACCCAAACATGCAGCTGTATCTCACTGGACGAGGACGTGCAGCTGCCAACGAGATGCTGACAGTGTAATAAACACAAGTTGATGTTTGCTGTGGAGCTGACACCAGATCGATAGCTTTATTACCCATACTTGTATTCCTCAATTTCATCCCTGTATATTTGCAAAATAAAGGCTTTTTAAAAAGAGATGAAATTCATGCCCCCAGTCATTCTAGTCTCAGACCTTAAGGAACTTGAAGAAAAGTTCTAGACTGGAATTATTCATTGCACTGCTGAATAACTTGTGAACTATGGCTATGCATTGAAGTGTGACTGATGGGCACAGTGACATTTTAACCTGAAGATATCTTTTCTTCTGGTTCAGAAACTGTAGCACTTGGCAGGGACTCAACCCAAAAATAAAATAAAAGAATTACATGAGCATCAAAGTCTAGCACTACTACTTACTAAAAATTTGCAACATCTGAGTTTGGTTTTAAAAGACATCTAGTTGTACACATGACTGCTTAGTACAATTCGAAAGGACTGAGGTAAATGCAGCTTTAAAGCACAGGTAAACAATGAAGTGGCAGTGCAACTGTATATAAAAATATATGCTACATTTCCTAGAGATCTTCAGATATACCAGGAGAAAAAAAAAAAAAAAGAAAATATCTGCCCTGTTCCAAGATCATACTCATAGGTATACTTACTCTTTGTATGCACTTGACAGCTTTGACATAGCAGTCCCACTGGCTACATAAAATCCATGTACTGGCATCCATCACTGAGTTTAGAGCACAAACCTAGAATCATTGTTACATAAAGGGATGGGATTCCACTTTCTTTAAGACTAGAGAATGATCTGAACAAGTCTTAAATCTTACTCGTTAACCCAAGAACAGTTTCTGGCAGTCTGCAATGGAAAGGACCAGCCTGCTTTCCTGGTAACAACAAGCACGACTGTGGAATGGTTTTGTAACACCTCTGGCTGGCTGGCTGGCACTAAAAGGAAACTTCCAGACATACTTTTCATTTTTGCTGTGTCTTATTGATGTTCATATAGTTCAAGCAGTATGCTCGCCTGGAAGCTATCTGATGTTACTACCTGTACAACCCATCATAAACAATCAACCTCTGCTGACAACTCCATTTTTCAAGGCAGATAAAGTCAAACTCCTGCTGGTATGTGGCTTGGCAAGGCAAAAAGGATACTGTGTTACTGTAGGCAAACCCAGAATCTTTTTGTTTCCTGTTGAAAGAACCTCTTGGAAAGATGAATTCCCCTCTGTCAAGGAATGATTTAAGGTACTGTTGACCCTGCTTTTGAGGAGGGGATGAACTAAATTTTATCACAGCATAGTTTCAGCAGTGTTTTTCTTTTTTTTTTTTTTTTTTTTTTGGTCTGATTTTACTTCTGGCCACAATTATTCTGAAGGCAAGTATAGCAGTGTATTTCAGCAGAAGCAAATGAAACAAAAGGCAGAATCTCCTCCAAACCATTGCAGGTAGAGGGACTAAGCAACATGCTGAGGCAAAATTATCTGGCTGTGAGTACACACAAGGGGCTATTTAAACAAAGAAAATTACAGTCCATGCCTTTTCAGCATTTTAGGGTAACATTACTCCAATGGCTAAAAGGTATCATATCTTAATTGGATGGCATTATAACTAGCAAGAGAAATCTTCACTTTCTCTCAGATTTTAGTGCACTAGTGTTCTGTACCTACCTTTAAAATTTTTGTACCCTGAAAATGCAAGATGTGAAAAGTCAAACTAAAATGACTCCCCCATCTGCAATTTTAACATCCTTTATGCAGCTTCATTGGCACTTGTTCTGTATTTGTTTTCCTTGCCTTGCAACTTGCACTATGATGCATACTTGATGCCTTCAGTTTCCTGTTCCAAGCACAGTGACTATTTGTTATTTTTACAGTGCCTAAAGTTAAAAGTTACCTTTGTAACTTCTGTTAATTCAGAGAGGATCACAAATGAATCTTCCATTCATTTATGATTATTAGAATAGCCTCTCTCAGGGTCTAGATTTTCCATTCTGCATTCAGAGGAACTGTAAGCATTAAGACCAGCCTTTTGCATGTGACAAAACTGATGTACAGGGAGGTTAAGTGGCCTTCCACACAGCTAAAAGTTTGAAATTTCACAGCAGAGATTGGAAAACAAAAAAATCAGAGTTCTTAGCCCCTTCCTTCCCCCCCCCACCCCCCCACCCCCCCCCAGTTTCTATGATTAGGTCACCTGCCTCCCTCTTCTGTAGGCCTAGTACTTGTCATTCTCTTAAAAAGTAGAACAAATGCTGTGGCGCATCTGTGCTTCCATTATTTTTCATCCATCAGTCATATTTTATGTTCCAGCACTTGACTTTCCGAAGTGCCCTTCATTTCTATATTGCATTGTACACACATACCCACACTTGTCTTGTATTCCTCTCTGAGAGATTTACGGGCTCTGGTAGAAGTTCTGTGTGCTGTCGGTCCCTGCGGAATAGAGATGACTCCGTAATGAGGGACAGTTGAGAGGTTAGAGGCCCACAGCGACAATCCAGAAACAGCTTGCAGGCTTTAAAACATCACACAGAGACTAAGAAAGGATATAATGAGCAATGGGTGGGATGGGCAAGGATGTTATTCAGAAAATGACAAGGCAGGAAATACAGCATGGTTAATGTTTACGATCATCATAATTGTGAATCTACTTGGCATCATCCTTGTATCCAAATATATTACACAATATAAGAGCCTTAAAACCATCTGTTTCAAACAAACTGCATTTCCTTCATTATGGCACATGATGGTACTTACAGTGTAACGATACAGAGCCTCCTCCCCTTCTTCCCATTCCGCCTACAGAAGCAAGCAAATCCTGGGACCCTCAAGGCAATATTTCTGTTAATTCTTGTTTTTCATAATTGTGTCCCAAACAAAACAGTTTTGTTTTCCACATGTTAATTACCCACTCATACCATGCTTACATTTTGGATCACATCTTTTCACAGATTATCCTGTTCTACTCTTGTTAGCAGTCTGCACATTGTCCTGAATTGTGTGTCCCTAGACTTCCAGCTGTAGAAAAACAGCTGAACATATTAATCTTCCTCTCTAGGGAGAGAGTACATGTGAAGTTCATGCTTGATTATGGATTATTTAGATTGCTGTTATTTGGAGCTGCATTACTATTTTCTTATTTGTTTGTATAGCACAATAGCATTTCCACTATGAAGCTGCAATATCATGAATATAAATTTTGAAGGCTAGGGACAGCTGAAAAATAAAATCCCTCTTTACCATTGTTACTCCACCATTTGCTATTTACAGTTGGCTTACCAAATAGAGTAAACCATAAAGCTTAGAGAAATCTCTTTATTAAATTAAATATATTGTCTGTGCCTCCCTTTTCCTTTCCTGCCATTTCCCTCATTGGTGAACATCAATTCACAGTGGGGCAGCAGCAGGTTGAGAGCTGTGGCCAGTCAGTGCAACATTTCAAAACACAAACTGAAAATGTGTTGCGATGTGAATGCCGACTGTTGATCTGTATGTGCTAATGCAGACTGTGGCTTGCTTTCACCATGAATGCAGTGAAAGAAACCTCAGCATGCACTTGCAAGTACTTCACCATGCAGTGAAGTTTGTAGTTGTCATGAAAGTCAGAGGTGGCAGATGAAGGAAAGAATTGCCCTGGAAGGAAAAAGAGAAGGAAAAAATATCAGTCTTTTCTCTCCTTTCTTCTAATTCCATTAAAAAACCCACCTCAAAACAGAAAAACAAAGGCTGTAAAGAAATAAAATACTGAGTGAGCTGGAAGTTAAAAGCTTACATTAAAGGACAAAGGCGAAACTTAGCAAATATTTACATTAGAATTCTAATTCCCACTGTTTTCTCAACAGAGTTTTCTATTTTGGAGTAGAATCTGATGAAGATTGCTGTTGTTCTATCCACAGCTAATTTATGCCATGTGGTACAGGACAGGGCTCCTGGAGAGATCAGCTGAAATGGCCTCTGGCTTTATTTCATATTTTGTCTCTTTGTGAAACATTAAGTGATGTTTCACATTAGATGTCTGCTGGAACAAAGGAGGTTTTAATGCATTGCACAGGCTCACATAATTATCATTTAGTCATCTTTAACGTATTGGTCATCTCTGCCCATTCTATATCTTCATGTTGGAGGGCAACATCAAGTTCAGTCAAGTCATTTGTATAACTTTTGTGTTTAGCACCATGTTGTCAGTGGAAGGTTCTCCCCGAAAGACAGAACCAAACAACATATGTGTACCTTTGGCTCTTTGACATACTTCCTTGTACCTAACAGCCCTTGCAATCAAGCTGATCAGGGCACTGGCAGAGGATTTAAAGGGCATGCAAACTGAGGTGTCAGAGCATTCATTCATAGTTCCTTTCCACTTTGTGTAGTTTTAACATTTCAAGTCAGTTGCTTAAAGCACAGTTAATGCTGCTTATATTGGCTAAAATTGCTCACAAAATGGGAATAACATAATTCCCACATCTTGGGAATAACAACTGCCAAGGGAGTTGTAGGCAAAGAGTTAATGCCTGTAGAAGAAAACTCTTGCATGTATATTTGTGGTAATTGTAAATTCAGGTGAGCTTGACCCTTATACTACTTGCAGGTAGATCCTATCAGGATCTACACCATTCACCTTACAAATATCTGTTATTTTACCTACAGAAATATTTTATGAACAATTTCCTTTAGAATTTTGAGACTGATAGTATCACAGCAATTATATGTGCTTCAGAGAGAATTCTTTCCTTTCATGAATACTAGATATTATATAATTAGGAGAGCATAGACACAAGTATTCTCACCAAAGGAATTCCAGGTTCTCCAGTCAAGATTAATATGCATTCCTAGATAGGCTATCCTGGATCTTGAACCTGAATTGGTGTGACTTTCCCTATTTTCAGAATTTAAAAACCTTCCCCAAAGACTATGACTTTTCAGACATTATAGAAAAAAACATTTCATCACTGTCACTGTCCTTAGATGCATCCAATTTTTTTTTTATGGAACTGTGTCCAATTTACTTAAAAGGTTCCTGATTTATTGGTTTTCTCTGCTGTGGATAATGCTTCACTCTACCAGAATTTTCTGCCTGACTCAAGGCTCTTTGGGGCCCGTGGGCAAAGTGCCATTCCATATCCCTGAGAAGTTCTCCTTTATTCATGACAAATGGATCCAGCATAACACACCCTCTGGTCAACTCATCAATCACCTGGGTGAAGAAGTTGTCTTAGGACATTCTGCAGAAACCTGGGTTGCTTGCACACAGACATATTGCCCTTCCAGCAAACATAAGAATGTTTAAAGTCCCCCAAGAGTACAGGGTTTCCTCCATCTGTCTAAAGAGGGCTACATCTGCTTCATCTCTTTGAACAGTCTGTGGCAGATACCTAATGTGATGTCTTGTGTTGGCTTGTCCTCTTCTTCAAGATCTCAACTATTTGTCACCTGTTTCAAAGCAAAGTTCCACTTACATGTGCTGATTATTTGCTAGTCCACCTCCTTGCCTTCCTGACCTGGCCTCTGTAAGGATCTACATTCTGCAGCAGCATTGATGTCACTTGAGCTATCCCTTCACAGCCTCACTAATGGCACTTTGAGGAATACTTACTTGAAAGAAGAATCTATTCAATGCCAGACTTGCCTAACATTTCCCATAAACATCTTTCTAGGTTGAGGAGTCTTCCTCAAAAGGGTCCTGTTGAGAGATAATTTTATATTGCATCTACTGCCTCACAAACCCTTTATTGTCTGGTTATATAGCACAAACTTCTGTTTAGAAACAAAGTTGGAGAACATAACAGAATGGAAATACTTATTTTCCCAGCTTCTGACCTACAGAACTAAATGACAGAAGCATGAAAATAGATTAAAGACTCAATTAAACTTATGGATCTGTATTAGTATCCTTTTTGTTACATCTTCATTTAAATCAGAATGTGGGTTCTCATTTGTGTTAGTGTTTGTCTGTATCCTCCCTTTTCCATCCCCCTTCTTCTTCCCTGACACACACACTTTTATACAGCATATAAAATTCATACACACATTTCAGGGTTTGATTGTCAGCATCAAGCACTCAGAATATCAAAGGGTCACCTTTGTCAGTAAGCAAAGGATGAGCATTTGCTTTCAAGCACATCCATCAGGGAGTAGTCAGAAGCTGTTACTTGCTGAAGAAGCCTGATGTTTTATTCAACTATATCCCACTAAAAACATTTCTGGATATTAGGCCAAGGTTTTCGGGGTTTTTTTTGTTTTGTTTTGCTGTTCATCTTTCAGCTAGCTTCTCCTGTACCGCCACAGGGGAATAGAGGTTTTCACAGACTGAGAAATAGATGTGCTCATATACCTTAGTTAAGGTGCTGTATTTGCTTACAATTTAATTATGAAGCATTTTTGAAAGTTCATGATTCCAAAGAAAGTACTTTTTCAGTGATTAAACAGATAATTCTGACCATTGATAAAGAGTAATCAACTGTCCCTGGGTAAATTCTCAGAGAAATCAAAGATAAATAAATCTGGACATCTAATACAGACCTATTTCACTAACTATATACATGACATAATTTAAAGACTAAAGGACATACACTAAAATTATTCTTGAAGCGCATGTTTGCTGAATGTACTCTTTTCAAAAAAATATTTTCTCCTAATCTTAACAGAATACCTGCTGCCATCTTCTAGTATATGAATTACCTTGTCTAATTGACTAATGTAGTAGAGGACAAAAGTCCCATTATAGTCAGTAGAAGGATATCAGGATATTGGAATTAATTTCCTCTGACTTGGAAAAAAAGCTGTAAAGAAAGTTGGTGCTCTTGAATTGTAGGCACAGTTCTAATTGAAGAAAGGAGCTTAGACATGCATCCTTTATCAACTCTTTGTATTCACATTGAATGTTATTACAAGTCAGGCACTTAATTTTCCTTAACTTCTCAAATGAGAGCACACATATTACTTTTCAAGGAATTTTTAAGATATCTCAAGCTACTTTAGCTAATATAGGCCACCTTGGAATTCAGAAACCCACCTACCTACCCATCCAGAGCTTTGGTGACAGTAACCTTCAGCTGGGGGATAATAACAAAAACCTGAGAACACTTAGATTTTCTACCATTGCAGCTGGATTAAGAAGAGCTCATCTGCCCCACCCTCTAAATACAGTAAGCTGTGGCAAAGCCACAATATTGCTATTCTAGATTCTAGTTAAATGATACCCAGCCTTTCCATAAACACAGAACAAATTATACACAAGGTTTTCAAATGATGTTATAATTATTACATACAGAACTGGACATTGTTAACATTTTACTGCAGGGAGAATGTAGAAGCATCAAATAGTGATCTAAGCTCAGACAGGAAGACTGTGACAAAAGACATATTAAAACTTGAAGCCAATGACTGGCTATTCAGCTAATGTGGTAGATTTGCGATGCTAGTAATGTCAGTCTCCAAAAATGACTCATACAGTTCTTGCAAGAATTCAGAGGTTTGAAGTATCATTCTTGATCACTGATTTGTATACACTAGATAAAATATTTTTTAAAATCTATTTAGTTCAGCTATTCAAAAGAATTTCCCTAGTACCTGAGCTAGGTTGTGAAAAGTCTGGAGTTGGCTCAGCCATTTATACTTTTTAGTAAGTTAATGCCGATGTCTCAACTAAAGCAAATCCTTATGTCTACCAGGTCCTTTTGCTACCCCACAGTTTGAAAACAGTGGCAAGAAGAAATAATTCTTGCTTTGACAAAGAAATCCAGATGTTTAAATAGATAGACCAAAAGCATAAAATAGGGATTTTAAACTGCCTTGGCCTGCCTTGAGAGAAGAACAAGATCTTCACGCTTTTGTGAGGGTAATTGCAGAAGTCTGTATAATGCTCTATTGTTACCATCACTACTGTTTAGCTGAAGAGAGCTCTTTGATCTTTCAAAGGCATAATAAAACCCAACTGCTCTAAGTAAAACTGGGAAAATTCAGTATATAACCATGGATTTTTATATTTTTTTTTAAGTAAGAGGTCATTTATTACTCAGAGTCAGAATTGTTTTGAGTTCCTTATAGTCTGAAAGGAAGACTGCTTCTTTCTAGTGTTATACAGTAGTTCAAAGAAGCTTGATAAAAGGACATGAAATTCAAGAGCCCATATGTATAGATATGAGACTTGACACCATGGTCTCTTGTTCTTTACAAATTAAAGACCTATTTGTCTTTGTAAGGGCAAACTTTGTAAATTCCTTCTATAATTTGGCTTAGAGATAATAGGAAGAGGAGCAAATAAAGTGCATTACCACAGAACTGCTTAGCAGCACTCAGCTCAAGAGAACATGAAGATACCTTTACCTAGTTTGTAGCTTTGCCAGATATTCATTAAGATCTGATAATCAGTTGACCCTAGAGACAAGGGCCATCAGAATAAGTTACCTTGCTAATCTGGTGTACTGCAGCACAGGACAAAAGCTCTTGTGCCACTGTCCCTGTTTAATCACAACAAAGAGCAGAAGCAGCTGGGGAACCCAAGAGGGAGAAGCCTGGAGAGGTCCCAGGCAATGTTGAAAGGATTGACATATTCCAGCTGATTTTTTGCAAAGCTGATTATCTGTGGCTGCGTGTTTGCAATTCAGGTTAGAAAACCCATTTGTGATTTTGAAGGGTGTGTAATAAAGGTGTGAGTCACCAGAGTATTCCTAGCTCCATACATTTGAAACAGAACAACAGGTTCCCAATTACACTTTGGGCAGCCTATTCCTTAAACCAAGGATCCCAACATCAGCCAAGCTGGAGTCCCCATCTGTCTCCCATATGGTCCTCACAGAAAGAGACTTCAAGCCTGCCTGGAGCTACCAGCCTGCCTGAAGGGTGTGAGCCTGAGGTTCCAAAGTGAGAGAACACATTACATATTGTCTCTAATCTAATGATAAATTCTTATTCCACTGCCCTTTATATTTCTTCTTACTTTTAATTTTTTCACTCCAGCACCCTCTATGCTTATTATAGTCATTTTTTCTGTGTTGTGTTTGTTTTTAAATCAAATGCCACCATCTTTTATACTGTTTGCCTTTTGTGTACCTGGTTGCTTGAAGTATGCTTAGTACTTTTTGATCTGTTCGTTTTCTCAATTTGTTAATCTCTGTGAAACTGGTTTTAGCCTCTCTTGGTGTCATTCATTTACCAGGAACAAATTGTCACTGCCACTTTTGCAAATGAATGAGAAAGTTCACTGACATTTTGAGACTCTCAAGAAAGACAGCATCACCCTGATATTTTTTTTTAATTCTTCTGCAATTCTTAGTATCAGGACAATATGTTTTGCAGATGATAGCACTTCTGCAGAATACTTGTAGCTTTTTTCACTGTTCGCAGTGGGTGCAAATTTAGCTTAGTTGTTGTTGTTCTTGAATCTCATAACTGCTTTTTTGTTTTCTTTTAAAGAGCTAGTAGTTAAGCTAAAGGTTACCCTTAAAGGATATTTTTTGTTTTACCCTTTGCATGTTATGCACCGAGGTTGTTATCTTAATAAAGCATTTGACTTATGTTTAATAGTTCAAGTATTGAATTCCTATATCCTTTAATATTTTTTCTTATTATTATTTCAATATCAATTTTTCTGCTAATTTGCCTGCTTGAATACAACCAGGGTTGATACACTTTTTATAAACAAGGTATCTTGCAGATATGTTCTTCCTATAAAAACACAGCCTGTTATGTATTATTATATTAATAGAATTCCACAGCTGAATGAGACAGGTTTTGAGGTATTCTTGGGTTTGCTATACTGACTCTTATGGATCAAAAATGTAAGCACAATCAAATAGACTATCTTATAGTATATTTTAAAATAACTCCAAATAAACAAACACACTAAAATGCAGGAACCTCCTATAACCTCAGTCATTCTTCAGTGCTCTATTTCATTAGTTTTTTATAGATTTAATGTTTTCAATCAGGACTTGGACTACTCAATGATCCTGTTAAATCCCTTCCAACTCAACATACTTAGTGATTTGATAATTCTTGATTTCATCTTCCCCTTTATTATAAGATTATACTATAGTAGAAAAAGAGAGAAATTAAAAATGGAAGGAATAGAAACAGGAAAAATGCAATGTTCATTAAATAGGAGTCATTAAGAAAAAAAAATCTAATAGACAATGCATGGTGACCAAATGGAAGGAGAAGGAACAGAAGGAGGAAAAAACGGAATATTTTAGTCTAGAAGAACTAGTTTGATATAGCAATGAAAATAGCAAACCTTTGTACTCATTTCTAGTGCAGGTAGGAGAATATTAACATTCCAAAATCTATGTCCATTTGTACAGAAGGGAGGCCATTGAAATGCAGCAATTACAGAAAACCAGCTGGAACATCAGCCCTCCATATCTGGCCTTTTCTTCACTGGCTCTTTTTGGAATCCACTTGACTTGAAAACAAGATACTGAGGTTGTAAACAGGTTTTCAGCTGAGGACTCAGAAGTGCCTATTTTGCAAGCAAAAGCTGTATATAGTCTGGGAGTCTAACAAAAAAAAAAAAAACAAACCCAACAAAACCAACAAAACAAACCAAAAAGCAAAAAAAACCAAAAGCATATGGAATTATTATCTCTACATGCAGGATGAGGAAGAATGTATGTATGTGGGAGGAGGCTCTTAAAAACAGAAACAATGCTGGCACAAGAACAACACATCTAGTTTGGGAACAAGATCTTTTCTATTTTCCACAACAACTATTTCTTTGAATAGGAACTGTGAACCTGTTGCAGCTTTTTTCTTTGCTAGATATGGTGAGTGCCAAGCAAGATGAAACTACATTAATAAATTCAAACACTCAGGAATCAGCCACACTGAACCATATTCACATTTACTGTATTAACTATGGTATAGGAACTGTACTTTCCATATTAAACCAATCACTTACTATAGTTAACCCATTCAGTTACTCCATAAACTGTGACATCTGTAAAGGCAAGAAAGTGAATAAAAAATGAAAACTGCTGATGGCTTAGAACAGGAGATCTCAGGTGAGTGAGGAAATACAAAAGAGTGTGAATCTACTGAAAGTACCTATACTAACAGCTTAAGCACTGTCCCTGTGTGAAAGCATTGTTCCTGACAGCTGTACATCAAGTATCACGGTTCTGTGAACTGCTAGCACAGGTCTTTTGAATCTTATAATTTTTTTATTGTTTTATTTTCTTTGAAAATGGCAGTGTTTGTACCTTACTCCAAAGTCTGTCTCTTGATTTTTGATGCTATAGAATATAAATCTTATTATAATAATCAAATTGCTTTATAAAAGTGTGGCTGCACAACATATAAGTATGGAAAGAAACTATCTCTTATAGTTTCCGTAGGCACCAAGATCTGGAATCACTGTAGGATCTTTCTCCCATTGTCTTCAAAATTATTTTTAAGTATCTAGCCATCTAATAATCAGGTTCAGCATTCTAGCCTCTATCTCTACCCATTGACTTCTTCTAAATAGCTCTATAGTCCATTAACTTATTTTAAACTTAGTTTAATTTTATAGAGGAATAAAGGTGTCAAAATCTTTAATCTCTTGTACAGTTTGAAGAGCAGTAGCTACATCAGGCAAACAAACCTACTTTTTGCCTTGACTGGCTGGTCAGCTGGCTTTTCCATAGATGCACATATAAACCACCAACCACTGTGGCCCATGGTGATTCTTCTCCAGGAAGTATGTAAGGAACACGAGAAGTAGCACCATTTTGCAGTTTCTACGGGATTTAAGGACAAAGGCCAGAGCAGGAATTATTGAGAACCATGCAGTGATGTGAGTGATATGAGGGAGACAAGAGGTTTTGACTTAGGGCTGAGTTAGATAGGTTATGTGGTGTATGGAAGGATCCAGAGCTTATCATGATTGAGACAAAAAAAAACATGATACACACATCCATGGGAAATCTGGCCTTTCTAGTGATGCTGGATCTCTTCATGGACCTTCTGGAATATATTCTGGAAGAAAGCATCTTTTATGTCTTGAAATAAATGATTTGTGTAGGTATTTGCCTTGATGATACATTATATATTTTGCGTATATGGAGGTATATGGAACACATATGTGGTGGTTTGGGGTTATTTTTTGTGAGTTAGAAAGAAGTGTGTACTTAAACATCACCAGAATACACATAAATACTTATTACCTAATGTGCAGAGACAGTGACATTTTCTTTTTAACACGGAGTCACCAAGTAGAATGAAAAGTTTGGTGCTATTTGATGATAATCAACTAAAGGAGTCGGTTATTATAGTAACTGAGAGGTTTTGTTCA
The DNA here is from genome assembly GCF_050655825.1 of Lonchura striata. Lineage (NCBI taxonomy): Eukaryota > Metazoa > Chordata > Aves > Passeriformes > Estrildidae > Lonchura > Lonchura striata. Next base: position 59,467,193 of record NC_140704.1, read on the forward strand.
TGCTGTTGGAGTAAAGAGCACCAGGAGAGCCAAGGAAGAGTGCAAGGTTGTTACTGCTTTTACTATTACAGCATTAGCAGTCTCTTTTTGCATGCTTTGTTTTTATTAAATGCTTCAGTATTGCAGTGTGTAACCTCAAGTAATACATATAGTTGAATTAGTTCATTACTAGACAATATTTTGGTGTTTGGAAGCAAAATTATATGCTATGAATATTCCCAGGAGTAAAACCATGATTCTCTTCATTAGCTACCTACCAACTGCTTGCTTACTATTTTAATAGTTGGTCTCTATTTCATTAATGTGTAAAGAGACAAAAATGGGACTACACCAACCCCAGAATATCAAGTCACTCTTAAAAACACAAATGAATAATAAGACACAATAAGCAGGCTTATTTGTGCATAATTGTAGGTTGATGGTTCAGTGTGTACATCCCAAGGTCAATTTACTTTGATCTTTGCAGAGATTCAGTTACTGCTCTGAAATTCAGCAACAAGCATGTAATATTCACAAAAGGGAAAGGAACTTGGTCTGTAGAGTGAATAGAAAACCATTTTACCCACTGAATTGCCAGGTATCCTAACCAGCAATATGACATTAGTGGGAGCTAAACTGCAATTCACAGCTGTCTTTCATAACCTAAAGCCACTTCACAAATGAGATTAAGTATGCTGTTTAAATCAGTGTTACAGAATGAGGTAGAGGAGGGGTATTATTTAACTCTGGAGAATAGTCACGGCCTGCAATTTCAGTTTTTTGGAATTTAATTACCACTACTCTAAAAGTACATTTTCAATACAATCTTGTTACAAATATCCGTGCTAGAAAGCCGCTTCTCTTTGGTGTATTCCGTTTAAACACACAAAATAAGTTAGTGGTTAGTCTTAGCCTATTAAAACATATGGGATCTCACTTCAATTATTCAGTTTTGGTTCTGATGTTTCATAAAGTTTCATATCAAGGTGAATTTAGCATGTTGAGAACAGGGCCTCAGGTTCACTGCCCAGGCCTGACTGTCCCTGTCCTCCTGCCCAGAGCCCCAGATTCCAGGTCAGCCATGTGGCCCTGCCCCAGAAACACCACGGCAGGGCCAGTCTCCAGCTCCTGAGAGCCCTGCCCAGCCTCACCATTCCCAGGAGGGTCCCAACACCCAGCACCAGGGCTGTCGTGGGCACCTGTGGTCAGGGACAGTCAAGCCTAGGCAGTGAACCTGAGGCCCTGTTCTCAACATGCTAAATTCACCTTGATATGAAACTTTATGAAACATCAGAACCAAAACTGAATAATTGAAGTGAGATCCCATATGTTTTAATAGGCTAAGACTAACCACTAACTTATTTTGTGTGTTTAAATGGAATGCACCAGAGAGAAGCGGCTTTCTAGCATGGATATTTGTAACAAGATTGTATTGAAAATGTACTTTTACAGTTGTGGTAATTAAATTCCAAAAAATTGAAATTGCAGGCCGTGACTATTCTGCTCTGCGCCTGTGTGGGGGGTGGGACAAGCCATGGCTGCCAGGCCCTGCCATTGTCCTCCTGGGGAGATGCTATTCCCTGCACCACAGCAGTTTATAGTCTTACTGCAAAAGCACTTGGAAGATGCCCTTAAATTTTTCCCATTCCTGAGTATGTAGAATGGATCCAACTTAATTCTTAAAATCCTAGTAAAATTTTCCTGGAGTATTACTTTAAAATGAAGCAATGCTATCTGTTGATATGATGTGAGATGAACACAAATGCTGTCAATATATTCAGTCCAGAAATAAATAAAAAATAAAGTGCTTGTGCAAAACTCTTTTGAGCAGAGATTTCACTTCCCTTTTCTTTGACGTTATGCAGAACACAATTCATTGCTATTACCCTTAGAGATTTTGGAGGGCTCTGCCAGAGATACTGTGGAGAATGAGGCTACTTAGATTGTAGATAATTTTAAGGAAAAAAAAAAAAAAAAAACAAGCAGCTCTCACTTTAAAATAGTTATGTATATGACAACAAGCAGAATGTCCAATCCAGGGAGCTGTTGCTCCAGTCCTGAGTGCACTTTAAACACCTCTTCATTTCAGCCTTCTCCATGTGCAGGCAAATGTATTTGAGTGGTTTGGGCCAGGACATTTGGGAGGAACTGAAGAAAGATAGAGGCTGGAGAGTTTTTATTTGACCATAAGTCATTAAAAGCAAACCAGATGGCTCACTTTACAGTGGTATTAAAGTAAAATGAGTAAAAGTATGCCTAGGGCATAGTAAAATCTTTAATTTGTCTTTCATCCTCAGCCTGAGCCAGTGATTGATAGACAATGTCAGAAGAGTGTCCAGATTAGATTCTAAGTGAATCAATTTATTATAATATTAATACAGGGCAATTGCTGATGCATTTACTTTTAATTGCATAGACTTAGCTCTTCACCATTTTGCTTACCTATGGGGTATTGTTCAGTTCAGCCACCAACTGAAATGAACGCCTATGAGTAACGCTGAGTTCCAACAGAAGTAAAAAATCTGTCCTAAAGTGGAGTACTTAAAAAATTGGCTGCACTAACTTTGTCTTGAGGAATGGTTATATGGTATAACCCAGATTACATGAGGGCTGTGTCTCAAATATTTTATTCTATCCCATGACTATCTTCCATGGTCCTTTTATTTGACTAACTTTATGCAGAGGATAATGGACAAACAGAGTGAAGCTATAATATCATGTATTGGCTACTGACTGTCCTGCTAAAACCATCTGCAGTATAATTTATGCACATATTTCATTAGAACAAACTTTCTTTGCAATGAGATGTCCGGATAGTGAAAAATAATTTCAACTTAAAAGGAAAATGGGGTTGTAATTGCCATTCATTTCATCCTCATAACCTTAAAATAGTGTTAAGTTTTATATACAAACCCCATCAATTGTATTTTTAAGTACATCTCACCTCCTGGCCCTTCTTCAGGACTCAATTTGCACTATTTTTTTGTTTGATGTTATTTGCAAAGTAATTGTGTTAACCTGGTAGTAGTAGCAATTTCCCTCTTCATATAGGTTTCACAAACAAAATATTACTTTCAAGATAAACTGACACTTAAAAAAAGAATATTGTCTTTGCCTGGGTAGATCTTTTCTACTAAATAAACAGTCAAGGACAGATAAAGTAATCTAAAATAATATTTTTTTTAATATTTATTTTCTTCACAAGGGAATGTTGCAAATTTGTAATCTGTGAGAAACCTTTTTAGAGATCTGCTTGGCTTTTTATTTTTCTAATATATATAATATTTTTTTTCTGAATAGAAGAGAACGAAATCCAAACTGTTTTGATAATGTAGTTATTATCCCAGCAATTAATCCAGTGGTGTGATACTGGTCTGTCCCAAAAAAACCTCATGGCAAGACCTATACTTCTTTACTGATCTCAAATAGATTTCTGTCGTACTTTTAGAGACCCTTTGTGAACCAGACTGATGAGGCCACACATGATGATGTGCTGTACATTCATCATTTGAAGAGCAGACTTAGCTCTCTGTAATATACATGTAGGACATGACCTCCCACAGATCAGACTCTCACAGTAAATAAGCTGCATACAGCCTGGCTAGCTGAGTGCTTAGTTTGTTGTGTCATGTCTTTAAAAAGTTGTAAAATAAAGATATTGTAAAGAATTTTATTCAAGGGAGCATTTTTTTAAAAAGATAGTTATTTAGATGGAGTTCTAAAGATTGAACTGTGGATGAGGATCACCTCATTCTCACTGTTGATGACACCAAGATATACTTTGTCTTGGTGTCCAGAGTCACAGTGGGTCTTAGACAAGTGAGTAAATTTTGGAGGAGAAGTGAAAAGTTAATAAACAATTTACTGGAAAAAAACATACAAGTTTCCACTTTTAGTTCTTTAAGTAGTCTAGGCTAGTTAAAGAATATTATGGAAAACTATTCCCAGTGGTTCCAGCACCTTTCCTATCTTGACCGTTTTTTGCTACTTGGTTCATTGAAACCAAGTGTAATTAAAATGATGATAAAAATGAGCTTGGGAGTTCAGCCTTTGCCAAGTCTCAAAACAGCACTATTCCATGACTCATACAAATTAATGATAGTCTGTTACTGAGTGCTGTTTTTCTCCCGTTCTGATACAGACAAAGTTAAACAGGCTTTCAAGGCAAACATAAGTTGAATTTTTGATGTTAAACAATCATAAAAATACATTATTTAAAAATTATTTTCATACCTTTTCGGTTGCAGGCTGCCTTTGACGAATGTTCTATTCAAATAACCAATTGAAATAGCTTTCTGCAGTAGACTTCTAGTCTGACTTCTTAACAAGCCGGACTGATAGATGTTTTTTAGAGTCTGAAGTTATGTCTAGTAAATAATATAATTCCTCTAGGCACCCTGGCCAAGGAAATTGGCCAGCTGAATAGGACTGAAGAGAACTCAATTCTATTTCAAATTTCAAGACTAGACTTCTGGGAAACTTGGTTATCCAAAAAACAGAGAAAATTGTATTGACTGGTTTTGTGAAGGAATATGAAGATTGTTCAAGAAAACATCTGCACAGAACCTACTTATTGCTATTCTTATTATCAAGAGAAAGGGCTCTGTGCAAAATTACACATAATGCCCATTTTGTCCCTGAAGGAGAAAATTAAGAAGAGTGCTTCAGCATGTGTGCTAATGATTAACCATGATGCATTATGATATTTTGTATTATTGGACAGTCTTGGAATGTGTGATGACAGAGAGTTTTGCCCATAAAGGCAGAGTTTTTGCATGGAACATATTTTCTCTAGGGATCATTGGCATATGCGCACACAGTGGAGCACTGTGCCACCAAGTGTGTTGTCTGTGGATTTCTGATTTGAGCAGAAAGTTGAAGGAAGCCCAGAACATTGACCATATGGTCTTGCTGTAGGCTGCCCTTGCAGCATGGTAGGGCCATAACCAGGCACAGCTGGAGTCTATGACAAGATTCTTTAAATCTACAAATCTTACTGTCCTCTGCATGCTATCCAGCAATGCTGAGTGCTTTGCAAAACACTCAACCAGAGTTTTTTTTCCTAACACTTATTCAGGAAAAGATAAGCAAAGAGTTGGTTGAGAAAATCCAGCTCTCCTAACTCATAAACAGGTTTCCTCTATGAAAGAAATTATTTCCAGGAATCTGCTGCCTAACAGATTTTTTTTCCCCCATTGACTTCATTGCCTATGCTCTCACATTGGAAGCCATTTTAATGTTTAATTTTTAAAAATTTTTATTTTCGGTAATGTAACAATAAAATAAGTTGTAGTTGAGTAGCCTGCATTTTAAGGCCTGGGGAATAAATAAGGCTTTTTAAATCACACCATAAGGGTGTGATTTAATCAGTTATGCTTTTTGTGTCACTCAACAACATTCCAAGAGATGTGGAAATCATCTGGTGAGATAAAAGATGATGGTTTGGGCAGATCATGTTTTGGATACTAATTATCATCATTATTTTCTTTCCCTTTCCCCCACCATGTTTCAGTTTTGTCTATGCCCCTTTGGATAAGGCAACTGATCTCTTCACTTCCAGTGCTGTAATGGTCTGTTGCACTTGCTTGACTCTGGCCTCAGTTTGCCAGATCTGTGAATGCATGTATTTATCTGCTGTTTGTGTATGTATTTGGTAGGTTATTTTATTGTGCACTATATGATATATTACATAATATCTATGGGACATAAGAGCCAAGCATCTAGAATTTAAACCCAAGAAGTGGCTTGGCTAGCCACTTTTTAATTCTTTATTTACTGCAATTCCAAAACACCCTGGTTTTTCACTGTAGGATATCATTGCCCTATATATTCCTAGGATTACACCTAAGTCACTAAAATTTGGATTTTATTGAAGCATATTTAGCTTGGGAAGGTGGTGTGCAGCTTCAGTTCATGGTTATCCTCAGGCAGTTTCTTGTAATATTGCTGACCATTTCAATTCTGACGTCAAGACACAACTCAATCAATTCACTGCTTCTACTGTAGTATCAACTCATTTCCCAAAAGCAGTGTGTAGCCTTCTGGCTGAGTATTACTGTTTGGAAAGCATATATCATGATATTGGTTAAAATATCTAGAATTGTGTCCAAATTATTTAATTTTTTTTCCTTTTTTTTTTTTTTTTTATTCCCATTTCACCACCAGCTGCATTCAGACCAGGATAAAGGAGATGGATCACTTAAATACATCTTATCTGGAGATGGAGCAGGAGACCTCTTCATTATCAATGAAAACACTGGTGATATCCAGGCCACAAAGAGACTAGACAGGGAAGAAAAGCCTGTATACATACTCCGTGCCCAGGCCATAAACAGAAGGACTGGAAGACCAGTGGAACCAGAATCTGAGTTCATCATTAAGATCCATGATATCAATGACAATGAGCCAATGTTTACAAAGGACGTTTACAATGCCAGCATTCCCGAAATGTCAGATGTTGGTAGGTGCTAACTAATAACTGGTTTCAATGTCTGCTCTGACTTCTTTCTGTGGAGTTATTGAAGGGCCCAGACTTTACAGGTGTCAAATAGAGACATCTGCTATTTGGGGCTGAACTAAAAGAACCTGAGGCATTAAAAAAACTTAAAATCCAGGAAAATAGTGGCAACAGTTTGCTGGAATTCAAGGTGTCATCTGGGTGAAACATGCTCCCTCTGTTGTACCACAAAAAAATGCAAGTTAATGCCATCTGGTTTAATGTCAATGAAATTGAGTTGAGCTCTGTTACATAATACCTGAGTTTAATGCATGTTAGTAATATGGTATTTTGTGGTCATCTGTGTCAATATCACTCCTAGATATGTTCAGCAACCCTTATTTAGTTCAGGAAGGTAAACAAAATGGAAAATGGGGTACAGAAGGGGCTGTACACATTTCTGTCACCCATTGGTTCTGCAATATGCCATTAACTTCCTATGACCTTTTTTGTTCTTTCCATGCAAAAGAAAAGAGCTCCAAAGTCCCTTTAAGTCCACTGAAATCTTTCTATTGATTTAAAATATATGGATCTGTAAAAATCAATCAAGGAAAAGAAACAACAAAGAAAAAACAAAAAACAAAACAAACTTCTTTGGAAAATTATTTTAAGATAAGGTCTTTTTCTGAGAAATTGAGAGGTTTTGATTCTTAGATTCTTAGGGAGGTAATTTTGATTTCTTTGTCAGAGAGCAATGGATGGTTGAAGTCCACAAAACACATTTCTAATTTGAGATAATGTCCAGGGAGAGAAGCATTAATTAATCATGATCAAGAGTGAGATTAAAAAAAAGCTCAAGCAATATGAAAATAAAGACTTTGGGGCATACTCATTCATGAGGCTTGTCACATGGATGAAAACTCATCTGATGAAGTGAAAACCTAATATTCAAATTTTAATATGTGAGCACTTTATTCACAAATGGTTTTGAATGCCAAAATCTAAGCTAATTTTTTATGCATCTTAACACTTTGCCTAAGATTCAGCACCATTTCTTTCTTTATAAAGCACGTGAAGAACCATATTTACATTCTTATGAGTACTCATTACTTTATGAGTATGACTAGATTTGCAAAAGTATATTTTTGACCTAGATTCAAGTTCTGAATGCTTACAATATCTGGAGAGGGGTGCATTTTTGTTTTCCTTCATGAAGGAAGGATCCACATCCCAATCAATAACTGTGTTTGAATGAGTTGAGAATAAGGTATTATTTTGAGTTTATGTCATGTCCTTCATGAGCAGAGAAACTTCTACAAAATAAGAATATTTCTAAATTTCTGCCACAAGTCTGACCTGAACATGAATTCTTTTTCTCTACATCATAAACTGTCTTGGCCATGAAAAAAACCTATTAATTTTTGTTTTCATTAATTTTTCACTGCAGGTACCTTTGTTGTGCAAGTCACTGCAACTGATGCTGATGATCCTACATATGGGAACAGTGCTAAAGTTGTCTACAGCATTCTCCAGGGACAACCATATTTCTCCGTGGAATCTGAGACAGGTCAGGGGACCTTATCTGTCATCCTGTGACAATGTCTGTAATTCAAAATGACATGCTAAGCCAAGCTAGGATATATTACTAAAAAATCTTTGAAGAGATTACACCTTACTCAGTGCAAAATCTGACAAATTTAATAGAGCGATACATCTGTAAACATGACACCTACATTATTTCAATCTTACCAGCAAAATCTAATAAATACAATTAGTACTAGTTGTGAACCACTTTTCAATTATTTTTAACAAGCAGTGGGTACAGAAACTGCAGTGGATGCTTAAATTAAACCAAATAGGTTGGCTTTTAGTTGAAAGGGAGAAACAGGTGGGTGTGGAAAAAAGTGCTTAATCCTCATAGATGTTCATAATAGCTAAATTAAGACTGAGGGTTTGTTCAGGTGAGTTTTCTTTCTCCGTCTGCTTCTTCAAAACTTGTTTAAAGTAATTATAATTTCTTGCATCTGCAACATATCACTTTAATGCTAATTTTATGAAAGAAATCTTAATTAAGAGTAATGATAGAAGGTAAAATTGACTGTTGCGTTAAAGTAGAAGTTCACAAATAGAATCCTAAAGTTCTGAGTTCTGTTTTTGGAAGATGTTTAAATTATACACAGTGACTGGAATTTTTAATAGTTTGACTAACAGACAGCTTTGGAAACTGTGCATATATACACTGCCTGACTAAATCTGATGTACCATTGACTACTTGACTACATAGATAGTCTCTTCCCAAGCTTTTTGACTTAAGTTTTCCAAAAAGAAACAAACCATCTCAAAAAACTCTTTCAGTGGAAACATCCACTGTGTTATGTTGCTGGAAGCTAGGGAAATCGGTTCTCCTCAGCATCCTTACAGGAAAGAAATGGATTATCCCAGACGATTCATGAGGTTTAGGTTTGTTTCTTAGATAAAACTTAGAGACACAGGCATGGAAAAGGAAGGAGACACTATACATCTGAAAGTGAAACCTGAGTTGAAAGGGTGCACACAATTCTGAGAAAAGGGAGAGCCAAGATCAAAGGGAGCTTCCCTTCAAGCATAAGGTATTAGATAACAGAAGCCAGAATTTTTGCACCGATGCACTCTTTCTGACATGGGCAGTACAGTACGTACTCTTGTAGAGTTATAATAGGGATAAAGTAGCTGGGAGTTCACCAGTAATAAACTTTGTTCAGGAGGTTTTTGTGGGAGACGGGAAGCTAAGTAAACCACAGTCTTGATCTTCCTGCCATGGAAATCAATTGCAGAACTCCTAGAGTGAAACATGTCTCTTTCAAAGCCACTGTGAATTTTGTCATGGATTTCAGGACTTGAATTTCACTCCTTTTGCCTACAAAGTAGTCAGTTCTTACCTTGAGAAACCAAGTGAGAATGGAAACACTTTGCTTTGTGGTAAATCTGAATGATTGAATTTCAGTAGTAGTTGGCCTTATAACTGGTATTTGTGCCTTTGAAGAAGGAAGTAACTGGCAAATTATTTCAATCAGTGTATAAATAGAAGTATATATACTCAGGCATGTTTGAATGCTCATAATTTTCTTAATTAATTTCTTTTCTTCCATTTAATGATGCTGCACTCTTTAATGGTGTCTTGCTGAAGTTAGCTTTTCTAATTTTTTTACCACATCTGTCAAAATAATGAACAAACAGCCTTTTTCCAGTTCAGTGAGAGATTTTAGCATGGAACTGAGAGACGGTAAATAGTTATGTAAAATAACATGGCTCACAAATAAGTAGAACATTTTTCTGTGGGTACCACTTATACTGTGTCTCTCACATAGGCAGGAGCCTGAGATGTGACATGACAAGTCTGTAATTTCATGAACCATCTCATAAGAGTAAATATTTGTACTGGGCAAAGTTTACTTGCTACGCAGAGTTTTTTGTTCTTGTAATAAGAATTTTCATCAAAGTCACTACCTGTGAACCCTCCACTCTTTAATTTTCATGTTTACAGGCATTATTAAAACTGCTTTACTGAACATGGACCGTGAAAATAGGGAGCAATACCAAGTGGTCATCCAGGCTAAAGACATGGGAGGCCAGATGGGTGGATTATCAGGAACCACCACCGTGAACATCACACTGACTGATGTCAACGACAATCCGCCTCGCTTCCCCCAGAGTATGGAATATTTACATTCTATGTTCTAACACTAAAATGGACAAAAATGGTTCTCAGGTTTTTTTTTTGGTTTTTTTGTTTGCCTTAGATATTGTTTCTTCTATTGTGAATTTAGTGAATTTAGTTCCTTTAGGAAAGCAAAAGAGAACACATAACTAAGCAATAGAATCATGCCAAGATTAATTGCAATAACTGGGAAATGAATATTTAATATTTTCAGTCCAGTTGCAGTTGACAGTCTGAGAGGTGAATTAATGTGCAGAAACAACTCCTATTTTTCCTACTTTTTAAATAACTGATCAACATAATCTGTATTTCTTGTTCACTACTATTTCTTTCAGGCTTTGTGATTGATTGCATTTTAAGGTATCTGTTGTAATCTAATATATTAACCTCTTGAAACAAATTTATTTAAGTATGCAAAAATATTCCAAGAACAATTCTATAGAAAGGAGTATTTATAACCAGAAATCATTTGCTACAATGAACTTTACTATATTCTTTGCATACAGAACCAGAAGCACATACATAAATATACCAGGTGTTTCTGCCTATTTACTTCCCCTCTCTCAAATAATTCAGTAGATATCTGTGTGAAGCTTATGGGAATCAATTGCACCAACTCTCTTAGAAAGTAATTTCTATTAATGACCATTCATTGCTGTAAGGGATTCAAAGTGATTCAGCTTTCATCCTCCTCTCTTTCCCTCTCTCTCTACGTCCTTCTTTCTCTGTCTATTATTTTTCCTTTTTTACTTTGTCTAACCACTGCTCTCTGTATGATGTGTGTGTATTGCAGTGTCAGTGTGTGTCAAAGTCAAGAGCAGCTGTTACAGAAAATAATTGCAGATACTATCAGACAAATCAGTGAGCTTTGGCAGTTAAGTCACTGGGAAAGTTATTGGAAACAACTTGTCATTTAGGTTCAAAGTCTCTTCTTAGCTGTGGGCAAAGAGTTTCCATTTAAATTAGAGCAACTTAAGAAGAAATATAACACTCTGAACCCAATGAGTTAATTATACATATCTGGACATAAGTGTCTTCAATGTAAAAAGAAAAGATACAGCTTCATAATGCCAACATTCCAAAAGTAGAGGTTTATTTCTGACAAAAATTCAATGTAATACATTTTTAATGGGTATTTGAGCTGGATTCAGTTTTAGTGTTACTAACCTGCACTAGCTTCTGACAATTCTTAATATTTTCCCTTTGGCCTCAAGACATTTTTCATGCACACTTCTGATACAGCCAACAGAGACCATGAGAACATCCAGAAAGGGACATCTGTTACTAAAGTTACAGGTTTATAGCAATGCCCATCCTCCGTATGAGGAAACAGGTAGAAAAATGAGTAACTTTTACCCACATGAAAGTACAGCAGAAGCTGAAGTCTTTTGGTCCAGGAAGACCCAGCAACTTACTAACTCACCTGCACATGGCCAGTGTGGACAGTGGAGAGAGAGATGGTGTCCAAAGCACCTTGAGGCTGACTAACCAGATTTCCCTCTGTCTGCTGTAGGCACATACCAGTTCAGAGCTCCTGAGTCTGTGCCGCTCGACTCCCCGGTTGGCAGGATAAAAGCTAATGATGCTGACGTGGATGAAAATGCAGAGATTGAATACAGCATCACTGAGGGGGACGGATATGACATGTTTGGAATTACCACAGACAAGGACACACAGGAAGGAATTATAACTGTGAAAAAGGTACACATCTTAACACACTTAATCCCAGCCTCTGAAACACCAAACAAGCACAGTCAAACACTTACCTAGCACATATTTGGTTTTTATTTTTAGAGCAACATGTATGGAAATTCCCTATCTGTACAGAATTTCTACATGTGTAAAGTTTCTTTTATGCGAGCAATTGGTATCCTTTCCCTTATACCTTCTTTAGTAAACCAATGCACAAACTTTGAGGACTTGTGAGAGTAAATTACCTAAAGAGTAGGATGCAACTGAGAAAAAATTCTGCAGCCTGAATATACTCACAGAACAACTCAAGAAATCTCCACCATCCAAATGTGATTTTCCCCCTGTGATGCTTACAGGTTTTGCTCACTCAGTAGAAGATACTGTGTTAAGACCACAGAAATACTTGTATTACAATTATTAGTATTACATTGCCTATTTTTCACTATAAGAGTATGTTGATTCTGCAGCTATAATATATTATAGCATGTAGACAAATTTCTTTTGACTCACATTTTGTAAAAATTTAATATATCTATCAGCATGCTTTTGCTTTAGAAAAAACAATCAGTGCCTTGCAAGATCACAGTGGACATCATCTACTAGGTTGCACATTGGTTGTCAGAAAAGGTTTGAGAAATATTGTTTACACTGGGTTATCAGGCAAACTTGATAAGGTTACAGATATCATCCTTCATCAATTCAAGTTCAGTCATCACTAGATAGACATTGTGTAGATTTTCCAAACATGCACTTGCTTGTTGATATCAGTAGGACACCTGTCATTACTTGTTTTTTAGGAGATGCCTTCCAGGGTCTGATTAGGATATCAGTCTAACTCCATTTGTAATTCTGTCTGTTGCTGACAGAAGCTGTGAATTTTCTACAACGTAATGGATAAACGGGGTGACTACTCTGTCCCCACATTTCTCCAAGTAGTAACAAAGAGTCTCTAAATGCTGTTTCTTTGTAGTTTTAATGGTGCATGCTATTATCATAGCCTATCATAAAATCATGTTTGGCTTTGTGAGCAGTCCTGGTTATCCAGACACTAGATGCCACAGTGTTTCATTTTGGTGATGGAATGACAGTATCTAAACAAGCAACACCTAGAAAATCTTCCCTCCTTTAGTGTGTGGTGCCTGTGGGCAGGAAATAGATAATAAATCATCAAAATGCCAAAAATTACTGAAATGAAGAGTTAAGGCTATATGAGAAAATTTCCTGGTGTTCAGGATTTCCAGGCATAGAATTCCTTGGAAAAGTGGTTTTCTTCCTAAGGTATTATCTGGGCATATAGCCCTTTCTGCTTTCTGCTGGCATTTTAATTCCAGTTCAGGCTCCCATTATCTAGCACAGGCCTCTCCATGATTTCCCACCATGCTCATCTGGCTGAGAATCACAGCAATCCCCACTGACTACTTAAACTTTTTTTTTTTTTCTTCCTAGGCATTGGATTTTGAAAGCAAAAACTTGTATATTCTCAAAGTAGAAGCTACCAACACTCATGTGGACCCTCGATTCCTGTACTTGGGGCCATTCAAAGACTCAGCCACAGTCAGAATTCAGGTGGAGGATGTAGATGAACCTCCCATGTTCAGCAGACCAGCATACATAATGGAAGTGAAAGAAGATGTTCCATTAAACAGTGTAATAGGAACAGTAACTGCTCAGGATCCAGATGCTGCCAAGAATCCTGTCAAGTAAGCATTTACTACTTCAGCTTTCCTGTAAATTTTTTACAGCCTTGATTTTGCTTTTATCATGTCAGTACACACACAAAAAATCCTCATTTGTAACAATGTGAATTGTAGGGCATGCTTGAATATGGCGTATTGTACATGGTAAAATGATCTCTCATGCTTGGACATATTTGCTTAATAAGTATCATAGGTATGTGTGAATGTGTTTGCATGGCCTTTGCATCTTGAATTATCCTAATCTCTTCAGTAACTAATGTATGCAGTTATTTCTACCATAAAAAAATTTACTGAAAAAAGACCACTGAGAAAATCTTAGTGTTTTCCTTTCAGCTTTAACATTTTCCAGTGCAGCGCAGTGCATCCTCTTAGATATATGACAGGGAGGTGATTCAGCAGCCTTTTCTTCTTTTGTCTTCTGTCCAAACCTGGTTGACAGAGGCCACATTCCTCTTTTCTAAATCACAAGTAAAAATGTCTCAAAATCAGCTCATGTGCACACCCAGGCTCTGATCTCACCTGTATCAGTGCAAGGCTTGTAAGATAAGAGTCAGTCTCATGAGCTTCATAAATAAAACTTGTCATGAATCAATGAACTGTTCTTAGAGGAAGTGAAGGAAATGTTAAGGTTGGGGTAGATATACCTAAGTCTTCTTTTTTTGTGAATCATGTATTGTTTCAGTGTATTCTGGAGTACTTAAGTAATACTGGATAGAGTATTCAAGAACTTTTAAATATTTGTGTTCTTTAATTAAAGTTCATTGCTACTGACAAGGCAACAAGAGAAAGAATTGAAAAGTGCAGCAATATTAAATCCAGGTCAATTTTCAGCAGGTTTCTGAGTTGGGCACCTTGGAAATTCAATAGTTGCCTTTGATCAAAATAGAACAGTGCAGGTTTAATAAAAATCTAGTCCATCAATACTTTACACTTGTGCAAACAATTATCTTTCATCAAGATTTCTTACAGTAATGAGTGATTTTTAAGCTCTTAGCTCATCTTGTCAAAGCAGTAAATATTATAATTTTAATTTCCTAGATGAACAAGCTAAATCTAAAATGTTTCTGGCAGAAACTATCTTCAGTTTGCATAGCATGCCCTATACATGAATTCCCCTTCAAGACTAAGCCTTCTAACTTTAATTAAAGTTTTCTTAAATTTGTAACATGACATGCAGCAATTCTTTGGCATTCTGGGCCAGCAGAGCATAGTCACTTAAAGAGCAGCATAATGTTTTGCTGACTTTGGTGAGGCCCCAGGACAGAATGAGCATCTTTTGTAGCACATTTGCATGGGCATGGGCATGCCAGCATGAAGATGAAAAATTGGTTGGGGCGACACCCCGGCCCCTTGCAGTCTTCATAGGAATCTGCTTTTTTATATCTAATGGCACTGGAGAGTAAGGGGAATGCTTCCCTCCTTCCCTGTGGTGATAGCTACAACCATTTGCATTTCACACCAGCACCAACTCCTAATTATAAGTGATTTACAGTGGATAGGGACTATGCTGTTCATTGTTAAGTTCTGCCTACCGGCTCTTTGCTATTAATTGAATGTGTGTGCCAACACTTATCTAACTTTCAAAGGGCACTTCTTTAATACCATGTAAGTACTTTGCATATTTTAGTATCAGATAGTTATTGAGCAAAATTTAGCAGAAGTGTCAAAACTGATGTAGTGCAGCACAAAGCTTGTCTACTTTTTACCTTAATAGCATGCAACAGCCAAGTGCAAGGAGAAGAAAAATAAAAATCAGAAAGAGATTAGAGTAATAGAAATAAACATAGCAAGAAAAAACATGAAAATCAGTAAAAGAGAAAGGAAATCAGCAGAGAGCAGTAGGATGAGAGATGTTAACTTGCAATAAATGTAATTTTATGGTGCTAATATCTTGGGTATCTGCTAGAATTTAGGGGCATGGGTTGAGTCTGCATCTTTTTGACAGGGTAATTTTTTTTTTTTTCTATCATGCAATAGAGATGCTAAATCCTATTTTCACTCTGAGCTTCAGGGAAGATGCAATTAGACTATATATACACGACTTGTCACTTGCTTGTCAATTTTTCTTGACAGTTAAAAATAAAATCTTTAGACATTTGATATTACAATGAAAACCTTCCATTTTCTCCTCTACTCGAGCGAAGATTTCTCTTCTTAAACAAACTGAGCCCTAACTCTGTTAGATGAAAGCCCCTTTGATCTTCCATTAAAGGAAACCTCCACAATATCATTATGAAAATGCATTATGAAAAATTCACACACACATCCCTTCCTGACCCACAAATCTTCCTGACTTGTGGTTGCATTAGACAGCAAGCTGCTGCTGAGCATCAGAAGACAAAGTGATAGCAAAATATGAAGCGGATATCTGCCCTGGTTGTAAGGCTGCATAACCATTTGTGACCTGTGTATTGGCAGAGCTAAATTGCATCAGTCTAAGTCTTCTAAGTAAGCTTTGCTCTGATATGACATTGAGAAAATACAAAAATACACCAGTACATGTTTGACAATATTTGAATATGTGTCCAAGTGTAGTAACATTAAGATGCTCCCGAGCAGCACTCTACAGTCCAGAGGTGTTATAAAAAAAAAAGTTTTGCATTCTATTTCTGTTTGATCTACACATAAATAATATGAACCTCTGCATACTGATTAAAAAAAAGAAAACATGCTGAAACTGGCACTGCTGTATTGTACATCAGATCTTTTTAAATTGCTAGCTGAGTTTTTTTGCTATAGTAACTCCTCAGAGGCATAATGAAGTTCATCAGTCACTGGAACTGTCTCCCTGCTGTGATTTGATTTACTAAAGTACCCCAGATGAGAATGATCTGCAAACAAATGTAAGGCTAAATTTTGTTTGTGTATTTTACTGACAACATATTTGCATGTGTTAGATTCTCTCTTTTACCCTTCCCTTCTTCCTGTTACATACAAGGAGAGACTGGAGTCTGCTTTTTAACTTCCTAGCTTGTCAATTCCTCAGAGCTTGAAAGAGATGAAGTCCTGAAGTCTGACAAATGCACACCCATAATTTCATTAAATAAATGTAAAGATTAGTTTGATGTTGTCTACTTAATTCTTACTAGGTTGTGATCCAGAAGTCAGAATCAGCACCAATTCAACATAATTAAAAATCCTTGATCAAAAGAGACTGGATTATGCAAACTGAGAAACAGAAGTGACAGTCTAGCTTATTAAAACCATCCTTCTAAAGCAGATTTAATGGTATAATTGGAATATACTTTAAATGCAGTGACCTTGTATGTATTTTCTTTGGGATATGAAGAAATAAAATTAACATTCCATTAAGAAACTGTCTCTGCTGGGTTTTTTTATGAGTTTGAGTCTCCACTTTACAAATGAGAAAAAGCCATATGAATATACATATGGCTTTACAAATACTTGTACTTTAAAATTCTTAATATCTTGAAGAAGAAGAAGAAGAAGCCCTCAATGTTACAGCCCTGATAATCTTAGAAAACATCCAGAACTTTTTTTTTTCCTTCCAGATACTGTACCACAGATTGAATTTGGGAAATCTTTCAAAGATTTGTGATATTGCAATATACCAAGGCATTAAAATGTGCAAAGACAGTAAGATATTTTAAGTGCATTCAAAATATGAAGATGGAGTGAAAGTAAAATTGAAGCAAAAACCCCCAATGAACAGACAGCTCATGCCTAAACTAGTTGCTTATTTAAATGTCTTGCTGAATAAGAGTTTGAAACGTAGTATTACAGTTAGCTGGAACAGCTAAACTGTGGAAAATCTTGATATTTCATTTCAAAGAAGAATACAGAATCTAGATTTAACTGCAAAATTGAAATACCAAAGTATTTCAGCTGAAAGGTGTGGAAATGAGCTACAGAATATCTGAAAATAATTGAATTCACAAGATACCAACATTATATCATATAAAAACCAAAATGAATGAAAGTTAAAATGAAATGTTTACCATATCAAATACTTAGTCAAAATATAAAAGAGTCAGACAAATTTATATAAACTTATCCCCATTAAGCATTTCAGCCAAGTCAACAATTTCACACGTGCTGTTTAGATTTTGACAAAGCAGCGCTTTTCAAACTGATGGTAACGTCACAATGCTACATAAAGGAACTAACTTAGTGACACCACAGCTGACTTTCAGCCAAAATTGCAGTACTGTCAGTGAAGTGACAGCAATGAATGAAAACTAAATCTAAACTGCTGAAGAATTAGCAAAGTTTGCCCATGCAAGTTCTACAAAAATATGTTAGCTTTTTGTGCTATTAGCTTTGAATGTCCTTTGGGTGCTTCCCTAGGAATTATCATGGAAAAGGAAAACAGTTTAGTGCAAATAATTAATGCTTGCCATTGTTTTGTTTAAAAAGGTATGCTTCATTTAAATTCTTATTTTGGAATAAGATCTAATAAGTCTAATTTGCAGTAGGTATTATATCCCATATTTTATTTGCAAAGAAGAAAAAAAAACAGTTTCAAGATAATTAACAAGTTAGTTAATTTTAAAATTTTGGCAGAACCACATTTCAACTAGTTTCTTCTTTCCTTCTTTTATGTAAGGTGTTTCTCAGAATTTAAGAGACACTGCACAGGCACTAGGAAATCTGTGCAGAATGGAGGATATGTCTTGCAGCTGCTTCTAGGGCAGAGCAGGGAAAGGAAATTTTTCTTCAGCCTCTGCATTCCCCTGAATTCTGTGGTGGCAGTGAACTCTGCCAGCCATTCTCCTGGCCCAGTTTTCATCTGACTGCTTACCAGATCAGCTGTTGTCTTTACCCTTGTCTGGACACAAGGGACAGCAGTAGCTGCCTTGTGTCCATCGATGTGGTGTGCAAGGACACCAGGGGAGCACACTGGGCTTCCTAAGGATTGCTCCTGTGCCGTACATGAGCACAAAGCTGGACTGGAAACAAGAGCAGAATAATGCAATTGCATTCTTGCTTTGGCAACATCAGAGACATACTTCTGTCAAAAACCTCCATAATTTATGCAAGAATTTTCCCTTCAGAAGAGATGAAACCATGTCACAGCATTTGAATCAAGGTGGTAGCGCTCTGTCACGGGAATTGGAGAGTTCTACTTTTAAACTTGGATTTAGTTCAGCTGAAAAAGCAAAAGATCAGATTGAAAATTTGAATCTGTATTTAGACTCTGAGTTTATCCAGAGCTTGTTAGCATTCCTTTTCACATATAGATACCATCAAGCAGGGATGAGAATGTTAGTTTTAATGAGTTATGACAAACCTTTTTGTGATATGTACCATGGAATAATGAATCTCTGTTCTGTGCTGACTTGGTTTGGGAGGGCAACCTTTTTAAATGCTGGGAAGTGAAAAGTACAAATGCACCCCAGCTGTCACATTTTGTATCAGAAATGATTTGGAACAGTTGAGATATCAGTCCACAAAAAGAGGGTTTTATAAAGGAAAAGCCAACTCAGCCTTAAAATAAACTTCATATCTTTCAGGACACAGACTTCACATTTTTCACTAAAAACAAAGCTTTGATGATTCTCAGAGGCATGTAAATTCCACAGCAATTCATTTATTCAGCGACAATACTCCACCTTCTAAATCAAACCTCCAATGTGTCATTATCCAGTAGCTCAGAAGTAGCTCTTTGTGTGAATACATAAAGACTCTGAAGCCTGTGCTGAAAACAAAAGGAAACCCCATTTACTAGTTGTTTGATGTCTAGTCTTAGAAAATGGTTATAGAACATAGAAATTAAAAAGAAAGCATTCCTCTAACCCCTGTCTCTGTATTTGCAGGTACTCTGTAGATCGTCACACTGATATGGACAGAGTATTCAACATCAATTCAGGCAATGGTTCGATATTCACTTCAAAACCCCTTGACCGGGAAACACTGCTGTGGCACAACATTACAGTAATAGCAGCAGAGATCAGTAAGTTAAACCTAAATATGACTCCTGTCCCTGATGTAATGAATTTAGCCTTCCAGCTGAGTGTGTGGAAAGCGCAGCTGGGCACATGTCAGGTTTATGGATAGCCCACTCAATACTAATGAAGAAGCAGTAACTCTGCAAGAGGTCGTCTGCAGTTTTGTGTTTATTAGGGACACAGTTCACAAAAAGGTAACATAGCAGAGAGAAAAGGTGGCAATTCTGTGTTCTCTGATCAGTTATAGCCACTTTAGATTATGAACATGGTTGTTGAATTTTGAAACTGATATGCAGCAAAACAGATGATTTAAAGCCAAACTGCATTCCTTGGCTGAATTCAGTCTCATTCAGACTGGATGTTTTCAAATAAGGTTAAAGTGTCTGGGCTGAGCTGGGTGCCCAGATCTTAGTCAGTTTTATGCACCTCAATTTTTTGCTTTGTGTGCATCCTTTGAAACTACAAGCTGCAGCTACAAATCAGTCTGTCAGTTAGTTTAGACTGTTCCAAAGTAGTAATCTTGTGATAACACTAGACATGCTGATCTAAGAGATTGAAATGCCAGGGGTCTAAGATAAGGATATGTGTTTTTGGCATTAATAAACAATCCACTTTGTTTTAATACATTATCTGTAAGTACATCACATGCTCAAATATCAGGGAATGCAATTCTATTTGCTTTTGCAGAGTCGCAGTGCCTATGTTTATGGTGGAATGGTAGATAAGTTTAATATAAACACCAGTCCTGTGACTGTCACCATGTCTCTCTGCAGCTCAGCAGCTAAAAGCTTTTGACTTTTCTGAGAAAATATAGGCTTTACTTTCTTTTTTTGTATGGGTATATGGCTTGATTACCTACTTAACAGTGAGAAAAGTGTAATAAGCTCAAGATTACTTGACTCAACTTTATTGTGTAAGTCTTATTTAAAGCTGAAAACTAATGTAAAACAATGCTACTGAGGCAAGCAAATGGGGTTATATGAAGGAGTAGTGGGTATGAGCCTATAGGAATGACAGGACATGAATAGTTTGCCCAGTCTCATAAAAGTTTGTACCTTTTAATGCTAGGTATGGGATTTCAGCACACCAAACACTGAACGTTAGTCTCATGGCTGTGTTTCTATTAAGTTCTTGAAGGTGGGTTCTAGGGTCAAAAATTGTACACCATAGGCATCACCTGGGTAGAATAGAAGGAAAAAATAAATGCCTAAAAAGGAAAGAATAGCAAGAACATTTAGCACTGACAATATCAAGAACACTTCATTGACCCCAGCTGGGTTGAAATAACATGCAGTATAGAAAACTGTCCAAAATCCAGCCTACCATCTATAGGAAGTACTTATTTGATTTCTTGCTTCCTCCCCTAAGCACAGACCTGCACCAAACCTTCTCAACTTAACCTCCTGAGTCTGATTCAGGCTTCTGGCTTAATTTCCATTCCTCTTTATTCTGAATCCTTTCCGGCTGCAACAAACCTGCTTCCTAGGGTGTGGTTTACTAAGCCTAGACAAAATTTGGAATAACTAGAGTATATGTCTTCCAAAGGCAATTTTTTTTTTTGTTGAAATGTACTTTTCTGATCCAGGACACTTCACTAATTTTAGTCTCAAGAGACCAGACTGAAAAGTACCACTGCTTATTGTTCCTGGCACACCTAGACATTTCTAGCAAGGCTACTTGAAGTCCTAGTCCACTAAATTCCATAGAATCACTTATTACTCTCAGTGACATTATCTCATCAAGCTCCAAGTATATTTCATTGAAGTAATATAAAAAAATCCAGTCAGGTTACAGGCAGGATACATGTGTGGGTATCCCTTTGATATAGGAAAAAAAAAAATTATAAAGTCATAAAGAGAAACACCTTTCAGTGATGACTGCTCTTGATTCGGTTTTACAGTTTAAAAAAATGCAGAAGTTGTTTTGCCTTTGTCTAGAATTGTCAGTAAGTGTAGATTGCTCCAGTTCATAATGTTCTCCTTTTTCACCAGTATGAGCTGCAATTGCTCAGCAGCCCAGAGAATCAATCATGCTGTGACTGCTGCACATAAATGGTTGGTGAAACCCCGGGTCAGTACATCTGCCACAGCCAGACAACAAACTGGAATTAAAACGTGGGACACAGGGCTAGTGAGTCACAGCTGCAGAATTACAGCTAATTTACCAAAGACAATTCCCAGAGTGTTTTTAAATATTTGCTACTTAATACTTATGAGTAAGTCAAGCATTGGCAGGACTTTGAGGCTGTATTCTGGGAAAAAAACACCTCTGTAACAGTTTTATTGCTGGCTCAGCAGAAAACATATCCCAATACAAAGAAATAGCTTTAAGCAGTATGTTGAGTCTATGGAGATAGAGCTCAGCAGTAATTAAGTGAAAATGTTAACAGATGAACCTGCATGAATTAATTTGCACAAATAATTTGAAAGACGATGACACAAAATATCCCAAAAAAAAGACTTGAATATGTATATTGATTTCTATTAAATCAGAGAAGAGGCATATGTTCATAGAGCCTAGAGTTTATATGAAGCTTCTGCTTATTCCAATATGATTTTTAATTTTGAGAACCTTAAGCATCTAGAAGTAAAATAAAAATATATATGTTTATATTTAAAAAGCAGGAAAGAAAACAATTCTCCTTCATTAGAGAAGAAACATGTTTGTCAATATATTTGAATGTATTTGTTTGAAAAGTATGCCCTACAAAATAGTCTTGCCAATAGTCCTGTGACTTCAAATGAATGCCTTTGATTTCTGCCTGTTATAAAAATTCAACTCTTTTATTGATGTATTTTAGCAAAGAATTCAGCTCAGTCCATATTAGATATAAAGTGTTATTTTATACATTGAATGAATTTAGCCCAATGGCTGATATTATAAAGAGGTTTATGCTTAATGGAATCATATTAACTTCAATGGGACTGTAGAGCCTTAAAGCACAATGTTTTGTCTAAATGACTGAGCTCTGTAATACAAATAAGCAATGCCAGTTTTGGAGAAGGCATTTTCACATTTGTAAAAGGATGATAAGCACATTAATAGGACTTTTATTAAAGTCAACAAGCTACTATAATGAATAAATAGAATCTGCTATAATAAATAAATATAATAATAAAACCAGCAAGCTACTATAATGAATGCTTGTAGAAGAATATAGAGTCTTAGTTCTGCTATAATTTATTGCACTATTTTTTCACTCAAATGATAGGTTGAAATTCATTGATAAACCATATTAACATGGGTAGGAGATCAACATAGGAAATTCAGTGTGAACCCTCATGTAGGAGAGGGAAAGGTATTTATTTTAAAAGAAATTATCTCAATCACACTCTTTTCCTCAGATTTCTCTCACATTCCCATACCCACATAATCCTAGGTGGATACTGTGTGATATGTGGCACAAAGGAGATGGATCAATGGCAGTGGCTCTTGGATTTCTTTCAATTAGTGATGACAAATTTCTTTGGGACCAGATCTTGTCCATTTTAGATGTCAGTGGTTGTTATGGTGTGATTTTTTGCCTCAGAATCTTTCATATTTCACCATGCATGGCCCTAGGCAAGGTTACTGTCAGTGCTTTTCTTCCTTATTCTTTGTATCATTTTGACTAGAGCCTGTCTCCTCCCAGCAGGAAAAGGAATGGTCTCTACAGTATGGTGTACTTCCAGATGATTTTTTTTAACCTAGAAACATGATAGTATTTTCACTAATATTCTGTGCTCAGGAGTAGCTCTGTCAATTTCAGTCTCTTGGCACGATGCAGTCCTTATAGGTTAAAAAAAGATTGTTTACATAGGGGGATCTAGAGGTTCTGTATAGAGTTTGTGTTTTTCAGCTGATACACTTCAGTATTTACTCTAGAACATAAGACATAAGAATTCTCAACAGGTTAGAAAGCATCTCTGATCACAGCTGCAGTTAATATTTCTATAAAATAATGATAATCATGGTAGCTCAAGGAGCTGTGCTACAAGATTTGTAGGGCACAGAGTATTTTATTTAACAAGTGGAGAAGATAAAAACCACTCAATCTCATCCTCATTACTCTTCCTGTTGGAGAGCTAAGGAAGGGATCTATATGTTCTAGATACTTCACAGCCACCAAACAGTATCAGTCAGGCTAATAAATAGATTTAATTTAGTTCCAGTATTGTATTTACTTATATCACACATACATTCATAATGATCAAAGGAATTTATAAATCCTGGACTGCTATTCCATCCTAATTCTATATTTACACAGAATTAGAGTAATGATACTACATTCATCCCATAACACACTCACCAGAAATCAACAGAATGTAAGTGAAGTGCTCTAAGTGAGAAGAATTGAGCCACCAAGTCTGTCCTTTTCTTCCACTGCACTGAGTCAGTAACTGGGCTAAATAAAATCTCCATTCTGGTTTTATCATTTCAGACAACCCAAAACAAAGCAGCCGTGTCCCCGTGTTCATTAAGGTCTTGGATGTAAATGACAATGCTCCAGAGTTTGCCATGTTTTACGAGACCTTCGTCTGTGAGAACGCAAAGGCAGAACAGGTGTGTTGTCTGCTCGTACTAAGAAAATATTCCAAATTAAATGCGTTTTGCTTCTACTCTTGCATTACCTCATCAAGCGGTGCACTTTGCATTGCATCAAACTTAATTGCAAAATTAAACCGTGGCTGCACAGTATCTGAATTCATGCAGTATTCTTCCAGCTGACATGATGGTATGCTTTTGAGAGTTATTTTCTGTACTACACCTTGTTACCCATGATTTATTTTCATTCTTTCATCCTTTGCTTTATTCAGGCACCTCCACTGTCTCCTTCAAAAACAATTCTATGTCTGTAAATGTTACAAGTCCTGTCTTTGATACAACTATATCCTGCTAGATAACTCTCAGTCTACTACTCCTATTGTGAAGTAGTTCAAAGTTGCAGATGATTTGGAAGATTCAGCCAAGCAATTTCTGTGACATGAGATTTAGGTAGATAAAAATAAATTCAGCTTGGATTGTCTCACCTTTCATCTCTATTCCTTGTCACATGCAAAGGTTTCCTACCCATTTGCAGTGGCATTAACCCAAGCCTTCTGGTGAAATCAACATGATTTTCCTGCCAACTTTCAAATTCATTATGTCACTCCCTAATGATATAGGATATAATAGTATGGTGGCCCCAAACATCATCAGCAACATGTGAATGACTTTTCTTGAGCTCACCATAGCAACATCTCTGCCTTGAAGCAGAAAAAAAAAATATTACAAAAGATTGCTTTTACAGTTTGTTTTTTTTTTTTTTAAGAGTATATAAATAACTATAAAGTTCACTGAGTTAGGAGATAATTTTGTTCTTATTGTTTCAGCTGATACAAACATTAAGTGCTGTTGATAAAGATGACTCTTACAATGGACATCAGTTTTCATTCTCCTTAGCTCCCGAGGCAGCCAGCAGCTCAAACTTTACACTACAGGACAACAGAGGTGAATTTCTAGAAAGACTTTTCTTTATTATCTTATCCTTGCTTTCAGTCTTCAGATGAAGATTTAATGCATGCTTTGTGTTTCCAGACAACACAGCAGGGATCTTCACTCGAAAAACAAGATATAACCGTCATGAAACAAGTACCTACTTCTTGCCAGTGGTAATATCAGACAATGATTACCCCATCCAGAGCAGCACTGAAACGGTGACTATTCGGGTGTGTGCTTGTGACCATCGAGGAAAGATGCTGTCCTGTAATGCAGAAGCTTTGATTCATCCTACTGGTCTTAGCACTGGGGCTCTTATTGCCATTCTTCTCTGCATCATTATATTACTTGGTAAGTAGCTCAAGGACATTTTGTTCCTTTCATGGCCATTTTGCATTGCTGTAATGAGTATTCCAAGACTAGGACAAAGGAAAAGTAAAGACATCATTGTCTTATCCTGTACCTATATTATTGTATTTTTTCTTCTGAGGGCTGTTACAGATGGGGTGTGTAGGGCACAACCAATCTAACCTTAGTTATCTAAAAGTTAGCGATATATGAGGGATAGGAGGCAGCTGGGCTCCACACTCTGTTCAATGGAAAGAGACACCTGTAGAGAGACATCCATCCCATCCCATCCCATCCCATCCCATCCCATCCCGTCCCGTCCCGTCCCTTCCCGTCCCGTCCCGTCCCGTCCCGTCCCGTCCTGTCCTGTCCCGTCCCATACCATACCACACCATACCACACCATACCATACCATACCATACCATACCATACCATACCATACCATACCATACCATACCATACCATACCATCCCAACCTTTATTGGTATCTAAGGAGGACCAGACACATTACTCATAACCCTCTGCAGGTGTCCATCCCTTTCTGTTGACCATAGAAAGAGGGCAGATAGCTTACTTTTGAGGAATTAACTTTCCTTTCTAAACTGAGGAGGAAAAAATTCTCAATGCTTTTTTTCTGTTGGAAAAGGATGCTGAATAATACTGAGGGACTCTCTCAAAGGCTTCAGGGTCCTCCATTTCAGCCACCTGTGATGAGAAAGAGGTTGGATCCTATGTGTGGAGGATGTGCAGAGGGCTCTGGCTATGGCACTTACAGGTGGTCAATTATATATATATATATATATATATATATATATATATATATATATATATAACATAGATAAATAAGGACAGTTTGCAACATCTCTCACATACCTGCCAGGTTCCACCCCTCTTGTACTGCAAACAGGGATAGTTGGCCACTTGGCCATTATCTGTACCTGTTCATTTGGGGGCAACTGTACAATACAACATAGGCTGTTCTCTGGGATGTGTTTTTAGGATGATAGGAGAAATAAGGGAGTCAGACCAGTTTTACAGCACTGGGGTCAGGCAGGGGAGAAAATGTTTCTTTCATGATTCTACTTCTTTTTACCATACTCCTATGGACATGCTACTCACCACTGCAGAGTCATCCTGATCTTTACTTTTAACAAAATTTCCCTCTCCAGTAATGAATCCAAGATGAGGTTGGTGTTCTCAAACTCTAACAATATAGTCATGGCTTGCTCAAATAAGCTCTATCCCATTTTCAGAAAAGATTCCCACAATAACAATCTGATCTTTAATTCACCATTAAATTCATTTTTTAAAACACAGTATCATTGCCCCTAAGGGCTGAGCTCACTTTGTATTAAGTTCCTTACCAGAAAAAGTAATGTAATGCTGCAGGTAGTCTTGCACTCGTTAGTACAACTGTGCTCATTAATATCAATCTGACATTAAACGATTTCCTGTTTTATGTCAATCGAAAATAATTGATTCTATGTGCTAAGCAGCACTTTATGTCAATTACTGCTCATGCCACCATGCACCATAAGCAGATTTTCAATTAACTCAGCTATATAATTTTCTATTTTCAGGCTGGTTGTAGGGTTTGAATGTGCAACCACTACTGAGTGAAAAACAATACTCTGGGCAGATCTGAAGATCTGAACCACAGCTCAAAGTTTATCAGCAACAAAAAGTGCCTGTAAATTGTTAGGTTTGTATGAAGTTTGAGTAAGTTTAGCATCTTATCAGGAGGTTTCAGATACTGCTGAACACAGACATGAAAATAAAGGTGATGTACTTCAACATGC
Source organism: Lonchura striata (assembly GCF_050655825.1). Taxonomy (NCBI): domain Eukaryota; kingdom Metazoa; phylum Chordata; class Aves; order Passeriformes; family Estrildidae; genus Lonchura; species Lonchura striata. Next base: position 59,494,207 of record NC_140704.1, read on the forward strand.
AGCTTATTATCAGGTCTTTTTCCTGCAGGTTCAGCACAAAGCAGTAAAATCCATGGATCAGATGTGATGTATTTATCAAAGCCTCATCCTTCCATGTTCTGTGCAGCACTGTTTCTGAAATGAGATACTTCTGCAACTCTTTGATATAAAATCTATCATTCCTATGCTTTCTCAAACCATTCTACCAGTCACTGTTCCAGAAGCCCATTCCAAATTGACATTGTGTTTTTCAAGTTCTCCAAAATGTTCTCCAGATATTTCTCTTCTTTCATACACATCTTTCACCAGTCCTTCCACACAGTGCCACAGCTTTTTGCTCTTGAGGAAGACAACTGCAATTTTGTACAGCAGCAAGAAGAAGCATCACTCAGACTAGGACCCTTCTCTGACATCATAAGTAAATCCTCATCAGAAGGCTGAGGTCTTAATGCAGTCTGAACCACCTCTCCTAATCCTTCAACTTCACCATCCATTTCCTTTCAACTCATATTGACAAATGTTCTTCCTTATTCACAGTATTACTATGGTAGAACACAGCATTTTCCTACTTTATCCTGTCTTTTTGGTGACCTTCCATAGTCAACTTACAATGCAGGGGAACTTATAAAAAAACCAACCACCAAATAAAAACAAACAAACAAACAAACAAACAAACAAACCCACAAAAAATCCAACCAAAACAAACAAAAAACAACCACCTCCCCTGACCAAAAGGAAAAACCCACCAGATTTTGTCTGTCAAAGGAAACTAAGAATTATAAGGTTCAATGGAATAAAGTTTTAGGTTGGGTACAAGCTTAGTCCTTGATATTGACCTTAAAAGGTTACAACTGAGGAAAGCACTGAAAAAAAATTCTTCAACAGTTACTGTGCTTGACTCACACGCCATTTTAAAAGCAAAGCTGACATGAAGGATCACTGTGATCCACCTTATCATCTCACATCAATGAGTTTAGGCATTTCTGCTTTGCTTTGTTATGAAAAAACTGTAAAGACAGCAAGATGTGTCCTTCCTTGGAGTTTGCACAGCAGAGCTAAAATGCTGGGCACTGCAGACCTCAGACTACCAAAGCAACACTGACAGCAGAAATACATCCCTTCTCCTTGCTACTGTTAACTTGTCAGTATTCAGCCATTTACATCTTCATGTAGAATACAGCTAAGAAATCTGAAATCAACTTCTATAGGAAAGTGTTGACCGTATCCCTTTCCATACTCTGTGTCCATTTCTCCGTGACTACTGAAAATCATTAGTGAATAAAAATATTAAAATTTGCATCAGGATCATGGAAAGAATTCCTTCCCTCCAATTAAATGAAAAATATGTGTATGCAAACACACACTTTAAAATTAAGGACATAAAATATGTTCTAGAAATCTGCCTTTGTCAGATTAAAAAATACCTTTATCATATCTCATCAGTTTATTATTTAATTTGTGTACTTTTCTAGGTGATGTACATTGTGAAAACCTTCCAGGGAAGTTAATAAAACTCAGACATTGTGGTGGCTGAAAATCCGCTCCATATTCCAAGCTTTTTTCCCAGAGGAGCATAGATTTACTTATCTTGAAATTCTGTCTTGCTAAGATCAGTAGATACCATCTTTGTCCATAGCAGAAGTTGCATATTGTCCATGGGGTTCAACATAAATAATACTGATGTTAGTTATTCTGGAGAAAGTGTTTCTTCCTTCCCAGCTGTCATGAAACTAGTTCTGTTCTCAAGGTGACAAAATTAGTATATGGCTCTGGGTAACAAAGTGCCTACCAGCAAAAAGACACTCTGCTTGGCTTCCTACAAGTTTGACATCTCCTTTCTTCTGTGCATCCATGACATTTCATCTCCCAAGGAACTCACAGGCAGAGCAAGCGCAGCTTGAAAATATGATGTGCACATTTTCAGTTTTTCGAAACATCTTCTCAAACTCCAAGCTCAATCAGAGGCGCAGCATTTCTTCTGGGCTTTAATGGAGTTGGGGATTAATCTTCTTTCCCTTTCTCTTTCTCTGTTGTTTTTGTTTGCAGTTACTGTGGTGCTGTTTGCAGCACTGAGACGGCAGCGGAAAAAAGAGCCTTTGATAATTTCCAAAGAAGACATCAGAGACAACATTGTCAGTTATAACGATGAAGGTGGTGGAGAGGAAGACACCCAGGCGTTTGATATTGGCACACTGAGGAATCCCGAAGCCATAGATGATAATAAATTACGCAGAGACATTGTGCCAGAAACGCTTTTTCTGCCGCGGCGGACTGCAACAGCACGAGATAACACGGATGTCAGAGATTTCATTAACCAAAGGTTAAAGGAAAATGACACTGATCCAACAGCACCCCCGTATGACTCATTAGCAACCTACGCTTACGAAGGTAATGGTTCTGTGGCGGAGTCCCTCAGCTCCTTGGAGTCGGTGACTACGGACGGAGATCAGGACTACGATTACCTCAGTGACTGGGGACCTCGGTTTAAAAAGTTGGCAGATATGTATGGCTCAATGGACAGTGACAAAGACTCCTAATATGTTGTCTTTTTTTTTTTTCCTCTTTTTTTTCTGTTCCTCATTCCCAGAAACAGCACTGGGATATGTGAAGTGGCTATTTCTTTCTGTTTCTCCACAGTTGTTTGAAAGGGTTCTCTATTCTACCCATTTGAATTGTCTAATGACTGCAGTCTGTGTGGGTTAGCCATCAGAAAACTTTCTCTAGTATCATTTTATGAGCTTCCAAGAGGCAAAATCCTTATTTTTTTGAGTGCATCCAGTTTACCAAGCCAATCTTACAGGCACAGCAGTAGTGGAGGGGAAAAAGAAAGGATCAGATGGGGAGCAATATTTTTACTTGTTCTACTTATATTGTAAATTGGAGTATATTACTGTTTAAGCTCACTTGCTTTTTACTTGTATTCAGACTATTCAGCTCAGACGACTGCTCTGTCAATTGTGTATTGCACATCCCAATGTACTGAGGTACCCTAGTTTACCCTTTGTATTATAGTCAAAAGTAGTGGTGATGGAATGAAGGTTTATTATACAAGTAGAGTAAGCTGAGAAAAGAACATCAAACACGCATTTTACTCATGAGGATGTTAGAGAGGCTTAATGGTCATTTAAACCTGAGTGTTTCTCTAGAATTCACGATTTCCCCATTGCACTGAATCATACTAACACACACATATATATAGTTCATTGACTGCTCTGTATATATTCTTGGACCTAGCATTGCTGGAGAGGTGTGTGTGTGCACGTGTGTGTGGTCAATAGCCCCAGTATATAATTCTTGGATGGTTTCCCTATTCTAACCCAGGCTTGCTTTGCAATACAGGGAAAATCATCAAATCCAGATTAGGTCATGGCTTAGAGGAAGGAACAAATCATAATTCTTCTTTTGCTTGCTCTTCCTCAGTCGGCCTCCATTTTCACATCAGTTCAGTGATGGCCATGCACAGTCCTGGGGATGTGGTAGTCAGGGTGTTCATATCCAGCTACTCCTGCCTGTTCTTGTGTCAGGTGGGGAGGAGTGACCTCAAGGTGACTGCCACCCTCTGGGGCAAAAGGAGCAACTGCAGGGGAGGAAAGTGCTTTTTTTGTCCTGATCTTCTCTGCCTGGATGTCCGGGGTGGATTCCTGACTGACTCTCTGCCCAGTTTTGCTATCTGTAAAATGGGGGAATAATGCCTACCTCATCAGGATGTTGCAAGAACTGTGTAAGTCATTTGGAAAATGCTTTAGAAATGGAGAACACTGGCATTCTGCCAGAGGAGGCAACTTTTCATGCTTTTGGGTAGTTGTTTCCTTTTTTTTTTCTTCCAGATTCAACCCCTGAATAAACAAATAATGGTCATTCCAGTGGCCTGAAAAAGGGGGTTTATAATTATAACTCATATTTAAAATAAACTACTCAGTCAGGGTCGTTAAAGTCTTCAACAAAAGGTGAAATTTTAACTGCAAGTTTCTCTGTGTATGTTTATCTGCTTTGCCAAGTGAAGTAATTTTTGTCCAGGTGTGGAGTGGGGGAAGTTGCCATAATCTTGGGCCAAAACAGTTTTCTTTTTAGCTTGCATACCACTCAGTATTTCAGTTGGTTTTTCAAACATATAGTGGCTGCTCTTCAAACCCAGACATCTAGGAGAGGCTCTCTGGAGAAAACCCTAAGGGGCTGCCATGGGGCATATCTGATTCCAGGAGTTAAACACCACCCTGTGTCCCAAAGGAGGGAACCAGCCCATGGCACTGTGCCAAGGAAAGAAGGAATTATTATTTTTAAAATACCTCATCTGTAACTATTCTAATTTATTTGAAACAGTATTTAATACCAGAATTACAGGAATAGATCTGTTTTCATCCTCCCCCAAATTTTAAGTGAATCATTTTGAAAATTAAACAGCTCAAATTTACTCCAGAAATAAATAGAGATGAGATCAAAGTTAATAAACAGAAAACTAAGAGCAATTAAAAATTAATCCCTGGAATTCATTACTCCTTGTGAGTTAAAAAGAGCAGTTAGAGTACCAAGTGTTAGACTTTTACAACCACAATGGCAGAATTTTAGATTTTGTGGACCAGCTCAGAGCAAAGAGGATGAGCCAGCCATGCTGTGGCCCTGGCTGGGCAGGAAAGAACTTGTTGAGCACTGCACACATGTAGGTGTAGGGCACAGCAGCTATTGGCTTGCAGATCCCCAGCACTATAGATTGGATGCCTTCAGAGCAGAGGAGTTTCCAAGGGTCCATAGTCCTCGGCCTCTCAGGTGGAAGCTTCTCAGAGTGTTTTAAGTCCTACAGAGTGTAGTTCCCAATTCCATCTCTTAGTGGGGAGCTGAGCTGTAGCACCCATCATAATGGCAATGGCATTATTAAGTAGAATAAGTATAAATACTAGAGCATTATTATGTCCTCTTCAGGTCCCCTAAGTTATTTAAGATGCTAAAAGCCTAGCTCTTCATGGCTTCCTTGAAATTGGAACTTCTAGAAAGCAGTCTGTCCAAAAGCTGACTCTGGCAGACAGGAGAGACCATCTGGATTTCCATGTGGAGGAAGAGCAGATGCTCAGCACCACTGGTCCCTTAGCTTGGGCTACTCCCCTCACACAGCATCAGTGGGACCAGCAGATCCCACCAGCAACTCTCCCCAGTGGCTTCCTGACACATCCCTCTCTCACCCTTCACTCTGGGGTTGCCTCCAGCCAATAGCCCCAAGCTCAGAATCCAGCTGGGTGCCTGAAGTGAGCCAGTGAACTGTCCCTTCCCTCCCTTAAGCCTCATGGAAGCAGAGTGGTGTGTGGAAGGATGGCAGAGGTGGCTGTGATGTTGTTCAGCCCTGTGAGCCACCCCCAGCTCATGGGAAGAGGGAGTTGGTGGCACTTGACCGAAGACAGCTCCAGTGCCCTGAAGGGACTGGGCCACTCTACAAGTCAGCAGCCTGCATTAGTCACTTCTTGGGTGGGATAATGGGACAGGAGGATTGTGAACTCCTTGTAATTATTTTTTTATGTTTGTACAGTGATTTAGTGATTGTTAATAGCAGTCCAAGCGCAAGTTTTAGGTTGGTTTGTTTTTTTTTTTTTTACTTTTAATTCAAAGCTGGTTTTATCTTGTCCATTGAGTGACAGAGTAAATAACAGAGTGGCTACTCGTGCCTGTTATGTAAATATATTATATATATAAAATTATGTTATGTCACCACAAATATGGTGCCTGAATAGTAAATGCATTCTTCTAAGAAAATTTGAGGCAAACTTGCATCCAAATTATTATTTATGCATCTAGGTTTTGAGGTCTATTTTTTTCCTGCAAATTAAACAGATTTAGCATCTCTCACACAGCAAGGAGAGTTTAATTCTTTCTTTTCTTCTTGCTTGGCAGTACCACAAAGTGCAATTTATGAAATCAGTACTGCATTCTAAATATTGAAAGTGCCATATTGCAGTGAATACAAACCTTAGCAGCAGTATTTCTTTGCACTGTGTTGCATGGTGGTGTGCTAGATGATAGAAATGAGTATTTAACAATGCTTTCACACAGTGCTACAATTGTCATTTGTAGATAACCAGTTGTTGAACTATGGGCTATGAAGTGGCTTTCAAGGCTGTTTTAAGCCTGCTCTTCTTATAACCACACCTACTTCAGAAGAAGAAATATTATTAATCAGTTTAGCTAAGCCAGGTAGAGAGATAAAAATGCAGTTTGCTTTTAATTTGGGAAAACATCTGACCTAACAACAGGAAATATATTAAAAGATGCCAAGGAATTCAGTGGAGTCAACATGAAACAGGGACATGCCAGCCATGCGACTGCTGAACAATAACATCTCTACACTTGAAACGGAATAAGGTTTCTACAGTAACTATTTCATCTCAACTCCCAAGAGAGTCACTTTACCCCAGAAAACTGGTGGGGAGTTGTTTTTGTTTTGTGTTTGCTAGGGTGTTTTTTACCCCAGGAGAACTACTTCAGGTGAAACCCAATTCTATCCTACAGCAGCACCAGTGTAGGGAGACACAGCAGCCCATGCCTCCAGTGCAGCTGTTTCAGGACATCTCTTTGTGCAGACAAGTGCTTTGAAGAGAGCTGAGGCAAAGACTTGCAGAGAGCTCTGCACAAGGCTCTACCAGCAGTATCACAGGACTGAGATGTGTTCCTGAACCTGAAAGATATGGAGTTGTGTCTAACCATGAGAAAACAAAATTGTCTGTATTTTTCAGTTATATCTGTTAAAAATGTGCTGGAAAAGATAGGTAGTAGAAGAATATGCCACCTACACCAACAAAAATGTTTTCTAAATTTTTCCTAAGAAACATATTTATCTGGCCTTGCTTCAGGTGTTTCTGTTAAATATGAATGGAAGAGGCAACCTTCAAATAATCCACTTCAGGAAGTAGCAGTCCACATTACAAGTTACAGCTTTTCCATTTCTCTGTTATTAAAAAAAAAAAAAAATATCGCAAAACCAAGAGAATGAACATCTGCAGTACCATAAACCCAGAACAGTCATAGAGAAGTACGGCAGAGAGAAATGTCTTTAGAAATGTATGTCTACACATGTACAGTTTGAAAAACAGAATTATCCATGTTGAGCAGAACCACCAGTGGACTTCCAACACTTTCAGGTTTCCTGACACACCAGAGGGAAATCTGCATGGATAGGGAGAAAGACATATCTTTTACACCAAGCAACTTAAATCCAGGATGTTTCCATGTAGATCTCTTTGAAAGAAAGATACGTGTTACATTTCTGAAGAAAAAGCATCTTGATGGTCTTCTGCAGGGTGAATTCTGGATATGGTTTTGAGCAGGTAACTCTCTGCAAGCACCGCTGTGTTAGTTCTACCTGCCACCATCTGTTAGAAAGGTCTCTCCATTTTTCCTTTGGCTATGAGAAGCATTGAAATGTTTCAGAAGACCACTGTCCCAAATGGATGTTGCCATCCCCTGCCCATTTGCATTTCAATTAACTCTGCAGTCTGAGCTGCCTCATCAAATGAGCGCTGACAAAGTAACAGTCATTATGCCGCTTCCAGTGAGTATGAAATATGTCATAAGCTGTGAAAGGCAGGATTTTTCCAGCCCATCTACACCTCTGAAACAGCAGCCTCATCCAATAAATGTCAAAGCCACAGTATTTTTTGCTTTCAGTTCAGTCTTTAGAAAGATTTCTTTTCTCAGAGATTGTTTCTGCACTTAAAGAGGAACAAAAGCATATTTAATGTCTAGAGACTCATGCATTGCTCCAGAAAGAGACAAAAACACAGAACTCCAATACAATGCTTTAATACCAGTCTCTGTCCTCAGCATTTTTATTTAAGCCAGCTGAAACAATCTTGATCCTGCCCGTCATTTTGCAATACTACACTTTTGAGCCCAGACTTGTATTTGTCATACAGTAAAACAGTCACCTGAACAGTTCATAAAATTCAGTGGTAGGTATCCAAAAGAGGTGGCTGGGGTTATAGGAACTACAAGTGTCAGAGAACTGAGCATTTCAGGAAGAAGAACAAGAGGTGAATTGTGTGGGAGTGAGGGGAGGTAGTCAGGCATATGCAAGGCAGGCCCATGGCACTTAAAATCCACAAAGCTATCATCATGTGCGTAGAGTTACTGGATTTCAAAGGAGTTTTTACAGAACCTGCCCTTATCCTTTTTTCTTCATGTACCTTTGGCTTTCTCTAAAAATAAATTTTTAAAGAAAAAAAGAAGAAAAATAAATAAAAAGGAGCTGCTATGTTTAAATTTCTCCTACCACAAAGTCAATTTGACAAATAAGGCATAAGTCCAGCATATAGAGAAATCCTTTCCATTCCCATGGGCTTTTGACTTTTCCTATGAGACTGCACTATTTATGTAAATATACTTGGAGACACTTTCTATAAGCTTTTAGTTTTCTATGATCTATTACTTTAGTGTTTATTAAAGATACAAACTTATAGAACTATTAAGCATTCAGGTGAACAAAGAAAGAACACTGCAAACACAAAATTATTATGGATTTTGACACATAAAAAACTCTTCAGCATTACTGTACTGTTTTAATTCTGTGATTACTTTCACTGCTTTGAAAAAATTAAACTTAAAAGAAAGGCCTTATAATATATGCTACATGCATCTTAACTGTGTTACTGAGCGAACTCAATCTGGCAAACTCCTATTGAGATTTGTGATTTTTTTTTTTAAGCCCTTTAAAATAAATGCTCTTTGGTATTGATTTTTTTTTTTTTAATTAAAAATACTTCCAAGCATAAATTGAAAATGATGCCTCCACCTGGGAAGATTTACTTGCTGGCATGCTCCAGCCACACAGTCTCTCATGATGTCATCCCCTGGTTGTGCCAAGGGAGCCTCAGCATTGGATGGATCTGTAATTTCTCAGCAGAGAGCAATGAGAAGTTTGTGGGTGACAATTTTGTCACCCAAGAGGTTTACACCTAGAACTTCCCTGTGTTGCAGAGGGACCCGTGCTGGAATGATTATCTTTTCTGCAGCGTGGATGGGCAATTTGTTTTTGTCAGATGGAAAGTGTGCACTCTCTCCCTTATATTTCCTGTTCACTGTACTGGCTTCTTTCTTTGGGGTTGGGGGGGGCACGGGAAATGAAATTTAAGGATTTGATGAGAAACCAATTTGAGCAGCAATTTCTCACAGACAGAGTGAATTTGCCTTTTTGCAAATTGATTTTTGTAACAAGTTATTTATATGATATTACTTAATAAATTGTTTTTTCTAACTTGTTTTTTTTTTTTTCCTAATTCTCTCAATCTATGTTATGTATTTACAACGCTATCATAAAGATAAACCTTTGGAAAGATTCTCCAATCACCTTAAGACAAAGGGTGAAATTGACTCAGTCTTTGAAATTCCATTCTTAAGTGTCTGGTGTGCACCACGCTGTAAAAGCAGTAGGATCACTATTCTGTATTAACTGAGGCCTCCCAAGAGTGGTGTAATTCCAGAAGGAATCATCCACGAGGAGGATATTAGTCTGTGATCACAAGTCTAATTTTGACTAGCCAAGGTATCCCAGGAGGGCAGCAGAAGCATTGTCAAGGTAAAGGGTGCAAATGCCTTTATTTAAACATATAAAGATCACATAATTTGTAATAGCACTATTCAGTTATTTGTCTTTCATCATGTGAGATTAAAAAAAAATTAGTCTCATTGCAGTTATGGAGAGTCCAAATGTCATTTGCAGTATCTTTTTACATAAGAAGAACAACCTCCAGAGAAAATTCTTCATTTTAATACTCCCATAATAAAAGAGCTGTCTGTATCTCCAGAAATTCCATCATATTTAAAGGACAAGGACAAAGAAAGAGTGGGAAAGGTCACAGCAAAGTAATATTTCATTAAAAGCATTACAGTAAACTGCAAAATCAAACAGTTTAGCACTGAAATCCATATAGGGTTTATAAAAGGACTAAGTTTTGTAACTGATGAAAAATTAACCCAAATATCCACCTGTAAACTTTGGTGAAGCTCCAGATGAAAACCTCTGTATGAATAGCAAAAAATCTAAGCTTTTAAAAGCAATAGGAGATAGGATATATAAATACAAAATCGGATATATAAGTACAGAAGTCTACTCAGTTTTTATTTACCTCACTATCTGAACACCAAGACATGGAAACTGAGCATGGCGCTGTACAGGAGGATGGATGCTTCTACTGCCCATCTACTCCCTTCAGCAGGGCACACACACACACTGGCAGTACAGAGAGGCTGCAGCAACCCCATCTCTGTTGCTTTGTGCATCAGAACAGCCCTACAGGACTCACAAAACATCAGATTGAACTTTTCATCTAGATAATGGCAGTAACAGCTGAAGACATCCTGGTTGTCCACCTACTGAAAGGTGGTCCAGATTCTGCAACCCTCCCCATGTACTGAGAGCAGAACCACTTTTATTTACATGATAGAGGAATCTGTTCTATTTCTTATCTACTTATTTGATTTACTATATCAAAGACCACTTCAGTCATAAAGAAACTTCAACTAAAGGGTAGCATTTCAGCCAGAAAAAAAATTATTTGGTTTTCCAACATTAATTTACCAGGTTTATCTATGTAAAATGACTCCCCCTCACAACAAGCAACACACCAACCACAACACCCTGCAAATATTCATCTTTCATTAATACTACCAATGTAATTACAGAGATAAGTCAGATAGACAAGCCATTAAAGCCAACAGCCTTGTACATTTTTTAAGTTCTTGTTGAATTTGTCTCCTCCTCCCCTGCCTCTCTGCTCCAGTCTTGTGAGACCCCACCTGGAATGCTGCATCCAGCACAGGGATCCCCAGCACAAGAAGGATTATTGACCTGTTGGAGTGAGTTCAGAGAAGGGACACCAAGATGGCCAGAGGGATGGACTTCCTCTCCTGGGAGGAAAGGCTCAGAGAATTGGGATTGTTCAGCCTGGAGCAGAGAGGACGTGACCTAATTGCCGCTCCAGTACCTGAAGGGAGCTGGAGAGACAAAAAATTGAAAAATGATGTTTTACAAGAGCAGGTGGTGACAGGACAAGGGGAAATGGCTTCAAACTGAAATAAAGTATGTTTGATTTAAATGTCAGGAAGAAATTCTTTACTGTGAGGGTAGTGAGGGACTGGCAGTGGTGTCCCAGAGAAGTTGTGATACCCCTTCCCTGGAAGTGTTCAAGGCCAGGCTGGATGGAGCTCTGAGAATCTGGTCTCATGGGCCTCTCTCCCCCACCACCCCATGGCAAGGGGGCTGGAATTAAATGATCTTTAAGGTCCCTTTCAATTTAAGCTATTGTGTGATTCTATGAATTTCAAGGACAGCTCAAGCAAGAGAATCCAAGAAAAGAGCAAACATTTAAGATACTTTAATTCTTGCATAAAAATTGCAGGGATAATCATTTAAATGAGCAGACGAGTTAATTCAGTGTTGGTTCTTCTAATCTTACTCTCACATAACATTCCTTTCGATGCTGTAAATTAAATTTGAATTTATTGGATAAGGCACAACATATTCTTATCCAAAATCTTAGAAGCTTTTCCTCTTTCTTGCCAACATTACTACGTCTTTCCCTGACTGTAGTACAGATAGTTACTAGCAAATACCTACTCTCTGTGTTGTTCTCCAAACTGACTGCTACAACTAAGAGTTTTTCAGCAGCTGTTTCCACATCAGATCCTCAAGCACTTCTGTCCCTCCAATCAAAAAGGCTGATTCCATTTCCTTTATTCCCCGCACAAAAGCCAACACAAGCATCATCAGAGTCCTCAGTCACTCACCATTTCTAATTGCTCCAATATTCATGACAAAATTTTTTACCTTGGCAAACCACAGAATGAACAAAACCATTTATATTTTTACTAGTTGTGGAGATACTTATGGCCTGATAGGACCTTATCATCATATTCTACTTTATGTAAGCAAAAGAGAATCAAATTTATCACGATCAAGAGAATAGCCAGGAAGACTGTATGCAAGGGGACATGCTAATTTGAAAATTCCAAAAACCTTTGGGGCTGTTCCTCCTTTACAGAAGGAAAAAACAAACAAACACCAAAAAAAAAAAAACCCAAAAAACCCCCCCAAAAAACAAAACAAAACAAAAAAACCCCAAAAAAACCCAAAACAACAACAACAAAAAAAAAAAATCAAGCCAACACCCTCCCCACCCTCAAACAAACAAAAAACCCCTAGAACTCCAGGAATCTCCTAAATACAGCTTTCCCTGTACTCCTTATTGGAATTTTGCCTTTCTTAACTCAGAACTTCATCTGGTTGGCTGCTCATGCATGCATCTTAATTAATAACCAAATGTATAAATCCCCTCCTGATTGCTTTTACATGTTTTTCTAAACATCTGCTTCTACCTTCATTGTTAGCAAAGCTGCTCTCTTCTACAGCTCAGCTGGGGAACTTATTTCGCTCTCTCTCAGAGTGCAATTGGGTATTTCATGTCAATTATCTTAATTGGAAGCAAGCTTAACCCATTTCCCAATTACAGCTCCAGCTTATTAGAACAAACAAAGTCTCAAACCTCCTCTAATAAAATAAACCCAAAAATGCCCCCAAAGAACAAACCTAAACTTTGGTAACAAAACACAGAAGAGAGGACTGAATAAAAGAGCTCTGGTAAGCAAAAAGTGAGTTGGTACAGGAATGTAAGGAGGCAGTGTGGGTCTGACTGGCTTGGTCTCTGACACAGCATTCCCTTAAGTCAGTTCTCTGCAAGCTCACAGAAGGAGCACTCCTCAGCCTGGCAGTGCTTCACATACTTTTATCCCCCACATACCAAGGTGGAGCTGTCGGAACAAAAAATAGCGGCAGGTGCATCTTTGTTTTGCCACTGCTGGGCACTGTGATGGCTTAGCTTTTTTGAGCTGTTTGAGTACAGAGCAAGGTTCTCTCTGCCTCTTCCTTCTCACACTGCTCCCAGACTTTATCACTCGTGTTCAAACAGACATCAGCTTAATGACTGTTGCCAAAGACAAACAGCCTAAAGAGAAAAGTCATCCAGAAACAAGAGGGCCAAGCCACCTGCTCCTCCTATGAGTTATGCTTGGTTAGCCATGGCTCTTCACATGGCCTTCACTCCCTTGCTTACCCATTTTTATGTTCCAGTGTCAAACGCACACCAGACATCCTTTATTACACATCTGTGAAGACAACAGATTAAAACCATTCTATTTGGCTTCCCAGGGATGTCATCACCTGTTTAAGTGGCATCCACCTTTTATGCACACGCTGGATACTAGTTTTAGAAGCTATGTGTAGAAATTATTCCACATGTTATACTATCTATTTGTACAGGATAAATGGGCTGATCATTTAGGCCATGAAGTTGTAATGTTCTTGCCTACCTGCAGCATCTGCCAGGTACTGATTCAATGATGAGTGTTTCCCCCTTGCCAAGATTGCATGTTCAGAGGTATTGATTATGATGCTATTTTGATTTTGTTGTTTTTTGGTATTGTCAACATTTCTCTAAGTAATTTCTATAGCTGTTTTTGAGAAAAAAGGAAAAGTCAAAAATATACTTTTGAGATTCACTGCTCTAATATCTTGGTATTTAATCAAACTGTAATATAATATTGATTACAAATTCCGTGGAGACAAGATATTGGTGCTTGTCTTTAGAGCAAATACTTCATGTAGCTCTTTATTGCAAAAAGAGCCTTTCAAATGTTTTGCTACCAAATATCCATCTGGCCCATGGGCTCTCTTACTTTCACAGTCAAAATTTTATCATTGATCCTGGCAGAAGGGAGATGAGAGTCCTGAAAGGCAATGCAGATTAACTATTTGATGACTAGCACAAAGTGCAGCAGAGGACTGAGGACTATGAAATAAAAGAAACATGTGTGAACAAAGATTTCTGGCAGGAAGGTCATGACATTGTGCCAAGCATTCAGAATTTCATGTTACTGCCCATTAACCATTACCTTGCAAAACCAAAACAAAATTCTCATTGTATGTCAGCTGAAACATCATCAAACCCTGTCAGCTGTTTGCTTTCTCTCTCTCAATTCCTCTCCACTGGAAGGTCATGTCTTTCCTGCAGGCAGTGCTTGCTTTGTGCCAGCTCTGGTCACCCCTCCTGCATACCCAGCCTCCAGACCAACTGGACAGCTTTTAAACTGGAAGTTTAAAAGCTGAACTTCAAACTTTTAATTCACTGTGCTCTTGTTGTTGCATCTCCTTTCTTTTATCCTCTGGGTAACCTACATCCATAAATATTTACGCCATATATGTATATATTATATCTATATATCTGTTATGCTAATGGTTGCACAGTCTTATCTTACTTTCTCCTGTCTTTTGAAATTCTGACAGCTGCTTTGCCCATGCTCTGATTTACCCCTGCAAGTGTGAATAGACTACTCACATTTCACATTTCATTGATGCAGATAGTTCTGGGCACTAACTAAGTACCTTTCAATAACAGGTAAACTCCAGAAGCCCTTTATATGTCCAGTACTGCCAGCACGAGCTGCTTCTGTCATTGTTGGAGCTAACGTTGTGATGAAGTGAGAAAATGCAAACTCTGGAAGATATTTTGATTATTCAAGGGAAAACACTTCCCCATTTAGGCTGCCCTCCTACTGCCCCATCTCTTTGGGACAGCAGTGAGTTAGAGGCCACTTTCTATGCTCCTTGGCAAATAAGGCTCATATTTTTGTTTGATGTAAGAGGTGTTGAGTTTACAAAACAAAGACACAAATATAATTCCTCCAACACTGAAAGGAAGACCCAAAAAGTAACTTTAGGAAAAGCTTTTTTCTATGCACACAACTGCCAGCTAGTGTTCTCTTCCTACCCCTCCATTCCCTTATTATCAGCCATGGAAGAGGAAGATAAGTCTTTGTTTTTCTCACCTAAGTACAAAGAGGGTTGCCACTGAAGGAAATGTGAAGGAGGGAGATCAGAGATTTAAAGACTGCTCAAAAAAACATGGTGCTGGCTTCTATAACGGAGGCTCAGAAACTGACTTCAAATTTCTTTGCATATGATGATTATTTAGTCTGTCTGTTCAGGGAATCTAAAGGCACTAGTCCTGGTGCATAAAGTGAGAAACGTACATCAATCTGGGCAAGATTCATGCACGGTTTTCTTCAAGTCTGGAACATGGATTCAAACTCTAATCAGTCTGTCACTTTAAAAAACACTTCCACACTGGTGAAGATATGCTGATATGCTTCAGGTATGAGAGCTGTACTTGTAAGTAAATGTAGACTTGTAATAGATGTACTGTTAGACACTGCTGGTTTCAGGCCTCAGAAACCCTGATGCTTTACTGCATTAGACTTCTCATCTGTTTGCTGCAGCAACTTCAAGTCATTTCCTGTAAAGTCAGAATAAGAATACATAGAGCAAGAAGGTTTAGAGAGAACTCACAAATGTGAATATGCTCTAGAACATAATAGGAAATTAAGCAGAACATAATTTTGTCATTTATTGCAGAGGCGTACACCAGTATTTTTGTATTAAGCCACTTTCAATGAAATGAGCCCTGTAGCTATCCCCTCCAATGGAGCAAGTTTGTAAATATGGCATTAATTGCTATTATTGTCCTGGATTAATGCAGTACCCTCCTTTGCTGCCAACGGTTCTGCACTTGTAGGAGAATACTTATCTAATCAGATGATGCTTGCCATGTCATGCCTTTATAAAATCAGCTTTGTTCTGATGTACAGTAATTATATTTAAGTTGCACTAGGCTGCACAGTTTAAATTAATAAATGACACTTTGGCACATCCTGGATGTAAAAGTTCTTGGAATTAGTTTATTTGGAAGAAAAGAGAAGAAGGAAATGAAGTCCTCATTCTCCTATTACAGTATGTGCACAGATCACTACATCTGTGCAGAATGACAGAGCAAGCCAAGGAAAAATTTACTGTGATTTCAAAGAGGAAAAATGTTGATTTTACCAAATATTTAGTGTTACTGAAACATTTATAGCCCTTTCATGCAATCTGTTCTGTACCTGAACAGCCTAAAACTCACACACCCGTAGGTGTTCAGGTTCTTTCTGTGTTACAGAGAATTCAAACTCAAGAGTGACGTCTTTAAAAAAAGTGTTTTAAAAAAAAGTCAAGTTAAAAAAAGGTCAAATTTCTTGTGTTTTCTTATGTGAATTTGTATATATATTAGAAGAAATTAGTCTGCCAGGTATAAAGACACACTTTATGTCTCAGACATATTGATAATGCTATTGAGACTTAATGTGAATTTGTATTTTTAGCTTATTTAGCTCTGGCTGAGTTGAAGACTTGATCCTTAATTTAAAGTGGTTATTTATTTTTAAAATCATTTTAGTCACTCTGAAGAAAACTTCCATAAGGAAAGCACTATCAGTCTTTTTAACTAAAGTGGCACAAATAGTATCTTTTTAATGTGGTGCCTATTGTATTTAAGGTTTGAGCTACAATAAGCACAATGCTCTTTCCAATTCCCCATCTAAAAGAAAGGTGATTTTCTTTATTCAAGCATTTTGATCCAAGAAAGAGAGGGAGAGGAGATAAATACAGCTCTTTGTAGTAGTGCTTAGAAATAAAGGTTAATCATGAAGTGCAGAGCTGTTTTTAGATGTTTCAAAATGTAAAACAGATGAATTCACACCTTTCTCATAAATGGGCCGTTCTAGTTAAAACTTTGAGAAATGAATTCCTGGCTCTGCTTCTTTTTACAGAGAAAAATAACATAGTAGCCTTCTGGGGCAAGATCTTTAAAGATTTTAGATGAGATTTATGTGGCAGAAAGAGCTTTCAGAGACAAATCGATATAACTAAGTACAGCGCTCTCATACAATCACGCTGATCAGGAAAACTGGCTGCATCATCACAGGGCTGTCATTTTCTCACTTGCACTGTGTGAGATTGCCTAAGGTTTCTTACAACATTGAAATCAAACCCCCCAGTTGACAGCAGCCAGTGACAGCAGGGGGTTCAGGGCAAAGGAACTGCATCTTCTTGAGCTTGTGCCTTGTTAAACACATTTCTTTTTCTGACAGACTTGAGATTCCCATCCCTCGGCAGCATATTACCTGCACAGACACATTCTCAGGTTGCATCTCTCTTTCTATTAGATAATTTTTAAAAACAAATTTGAGGCCAAAGATTTCAAGGAAAAGGTACATTCTCACACTTTTTATACACCTTTCTTTGTTTGTGGTATTTTTAATCAGTCTGTTTGCAAGGAGCAGAAAGACAGTGCCTCATCTTGAAGTGTTAAGATATTTCTGATCCTCATTTCTTCACTCCCTCATCATCAGACGACCCTATTCTGTGGTATGTTTTTACTTGGCTCCTTCTATTTCGTGCTTATTCCTGCTATATGTATCCTGGGCACTGCTCTGGTTTTATTTTGCTGCTGTTAGGCACAGTCATGTTGGTGCTGCTGAGGAACTGGTTACAGCAGGACTCTGCTGTTCTCAGTACTGCATGGAGAAAATGGCAGTTCCCACCCCTGCAATCTATAGGTAGCAAACATATGAAGGAATTCAGGTGTAAACCAGTAAAATCTGGAAATGAGGAGCTCAGCCTGCCTGAGTCACTTCTGAAAATCCTGTTAGATATCTATATGCAGGTCTTATATACACTTACATACTGTAAGTTTGTAAACCTATAAACCTGGACTGGCATCCCAGAAGCATCTGAAGGAGGACATTCCCACTGGATGCCATTCCAGCCTTTCCTAGCTGAGCACAGACTCCACTTGCTCAAATGCACCCACCAGTTTCACGTATGTACATGAGTTATGGAGAACCTGTGCAGGTCTGGGCAGTTTGAATATAAGATATCCACTAGTGAGCTATCAAAGAAATGGGAACAGAAAGTCCTACTTGCAAAAAAATGGAGGCTAAAGATATTTGTTTGGATATGTGTGCCTAACTGTGGCTTAGCAATTCAAGCTTGCTGCTGATGGACATTAAAAGCACGATGCAGAGTGAAAAAGAGACACTATCCAGTATATTTTATGGAAATGTCCCTCACAGATTTTTAAGGTCAGTTCTACTACTTAGCTATTAATCTTAAATACATGAAAAAAAAGTCACATGAAAAATTAGTCCAAATGTTAGCTGTACTAGTAATAAGAGGTGTAGAGCATACAAATTAGGGAGAGAAAAGGAAGAAGAAAGGAACTGAAGGGATCGACACAAGGGAAAAGAGAAACCTCAAGAAGAAACTGAACATTCCCTGTAAATATCTTCAAGGTAACAATGTAAATGAAGGAAGGAAATTACACCAAGTCTCAGAAGACAACAGAAAAAGAAGTAATGGCCATAAGCATAGAAAGAAAAAGTTCAGCCTAAACATGAGCAAAACTCTAAGAGTAATTAGGCTAGTGAAAAATTCAAAGGTAGCTGTGGTGTAATTAATGCACATGTTCAAGAAGACTGGACTAAAAATAAAAAGATGAAGAGAACACATTTGTTAAAGTTGAGAGGAAACAAACTTAAACAATTTGAGAGGAAACAAATTGTTCTCTGGCAACCTGTTGGTGCGTTTTCTCCACAATGACCTGGTAAACTTCAGACTGGCACAGTGATTAAAAATGTTGCTTGCAACATACCTGTTTTCTCATGATGCCTGCTTATTCATTATTTAATTTTTTGATTTTTTTTTTTGGTGACAGCAGACATCTGTGCTATTATTTTTTTTTTTCCTTATTTGACTTCTCAGTTTTAATTCAGCCATGGCATTTCCTCTCATCATTTTGTTCCCTTTCCATCCAGCTCCTTCAATCATTCTGTAGACACAGATGCTACTTTTGCAGTGAGCATGCTCCTTCACTTGCACTTGCCTCAAACATTTTGAATTCTGCCTTGTTCTGAGAGAGCCTGTAGCTCTTCAGGTGACTGTTAAAAGCTGAGCAAATGGATGGCCCTAGTTCAACATGGGTCTGGTTTTCAACAGGCATTTTCCTTCTAGAGACATCTGTGTTTCACTAAGTGCACTATGATTTAGTACGTAGTGTAGATGCAGTTTCATCAGCAGTACCTCCTTGATGTTTTGACAAATTGTAAATTAATGCTTTTAAAATCTTAGTTACCTGGATGCCAAGGTTTCATTTCAAGGTTCAACTTTCAGCTCAATATAGATGCTCATTAAAGTCAAGGGAAGGACCCTACTGACTCAGATGAGTTAAGAAAGAGTCCTTATACTTCTATTCAAGCTTAAGTAACCCCGAACATAAATTTGCCATTTGGATCCTTTACTGTGCAGTCAGTACAAGAGTTTCCACTTCTGCTGTCACAGATGGTATTCCAATTCTACACTCTAAGTCCTCATACAACTCTCCATACCTTTGCATGAGAGTGCTCAAAAACCCATAACAGATTTCCCTTCCAATTCCCAGTCAGAAAGTGCTTCTTTCTGCATTTCCAGATAGGTGATAGACTCTCATTTAAAAAAGGATTTGGGCAGCTACATAACTTTGGTGACCTGTGCCAAAAGAACTTTGTGGTGTCCTAGTAGCTCTTGAGTTTTTCCTGGAAAAAGCTCTTGAACCAGAGTTTCCTAGCATGGCTGAAACAAAGATAAAGAAGCATAGAGCCATAACCCTGCTATGGATGCAAGGGCAGGTTGGCCTGGCAGTAAGGAGCTTGTGCCTGCCCAAGGACACTGACAGGACACCAAGGGGAGAGAAAGGAAAGATAAAGTTCATAATCCTTTAACATTTTTCTACTCATTTTGCCATTCTAAAGTTGCCCTTGCTGGGGTTAATTAACAACTATGAATGCCAGTGCTACAGGAACAAAGTAGATTGCAGTTTTTACCCCTCTCCTACATTTTCCATCTCTGTGACTGGACCTCAGGATGTGACCTCTGTAAATGCTTTCTCATTACTTTCCTACTAATTAGTCTCATTTCATTTATGCGTTATATTAGCTGGGGTTTTTACATGGTTTAACACATTAAAAAATAAAGCTTCTTGACATTTGAAAATACTCTCACTTTGGAGAAACTGTCAGTCCTCTTCATATCTGCACATAAGGGGATGGTTGAGTCATCTGGGGATAAAGAAGCGTTCTCCTCACAGCAATGGCTATGCAAAGTGTTAAGGAGGCCATGCCATGCTGGCTTAATGTGAGCACTTGTGTCTTATAGCTATATGCCACAAATGTTTAAAGCCTAGATTCAACTCATATAACTATGGCCGTTAGACTGTTCAGAAAGATAAAAGAGGTGTCACCCTTTGCTCCTCAGACAAGAGGGGGTGATTCATCCTGCCTAAGCCATGAACTAGTCTCTGGAGACTTGGCTTTCTCTCACTACTTATCACAGCAGGGGCTTAGGCAGGGGAGGGGGCATATCTATGACTTCAGTGTCTGCTACTTGGTAGGATGTGATTCAGCCTTAGAGTTTAAGATGATAAAAAACTTACCAGAAGTTCTTGTTTTTGGAGTATTCTATTTTTTCTACAGGTGCAACTGACTGCAAATTCTAGCTTCAAACATGGCCTCTAACAGCTGGTTGTGCTGTCCACCACTCTGTGCACATACATGCATGTAAGCTGCAGGAAAATGTCACAGAAAAGTCATCCTAGAGCAGCAGAAGCCAAATCAGCACATTTCCTCCTCTATGTTGGCTAAAGCACTTAAAAAACTAGAGACCATCCTGAAGAGCCAGGTACAATCACAGCTTGCTGGTATTCACCTTTTGCAGAATAACAGCCTTCCATCTGTTCTCCACTCTCTCACCTCCTTGGAAATGTGACTGGGATTAGGAAGGATTAAACTTCTGATAGTGCCATGCCAGAAGTCAACAGAGGAGCTTCTTTTTCTCTGTTCACTGGAACCTCTTCTGAAGGGGTGTGTCCTTCAGACTTGCCTTCTCTACACATGCCTCCTTGTACGGAAAAATTGCTGAACAAAAGAAACTGAGTTAAGGTGAACAACTTCAGTTGTATTACAAGTTTTAAGACATAAGGATATGATCTATTCTGAAAGTCCCTGATGATTTATTTAGTGGGAATATTTCTACATTGTTTCCTTTAACATCAGAGAAAATGTGCCTTTGGAGATGCAGAGCTTTTATCTCATCCCTTTTAAAATCACACTACTGATCTCAAAAGAAAGGCTATGCCATGTCAGAATTTAAAACATTCACCTTATGGCTGTCACCGAAAGCATATGAAATATATGCCATTGAGTTTTAAATGACTGCTTATGCTGTCAGTCACAGTCAGATCCTGAACTGAATGATGTAAGTTCCCTCTGTTTCCCTGAAAGTAATGAAAAGGATCTGGCCCTTAAGTCTCAGTGTCTTCCAAATCCAAAGTAATTTTATCCACCTGAATAATTTATCGTCATAACCTATTTTTCATTAATTTGACTATGCTCTCGTTCCTCTTGGGCTTACAGAGTAGCTCTACTGCGAAAACCAATGATATGAAATTAGCACTTTCTTACTCAGCAGATCCCTTTCCTGTGAGAAGGCAGAAAGAGTGCTGCTTAACTTACCATGAAAAGTACTGAAATCTCTCTTTTGCCCCTTCCTTGCTTTCCCCGCAAAAGGACCAGTGGAGCCAGGGGGAAGCAAACAGGTCAGGATTTTTGTCTCTTGTATTTATGTGACAGCCAACTGAGCTCCAGGGCCACCTGGGCAGCCTGAGGGGCTCTGGGCTGTGACCAGCAGGACCCTCCTCCTGCTGACAGTGAAGTCGTGCTGCCAGCAGAGCTTGCAGAGCCACTGCCACTGATGGCTAGTGAAAACAACATGATTTCCCACTTCCAGCTGATGTGCTCAGCTCAACAGTCATGTGTTTAAAATTAATCTTAGGCATAAGGATTGCAGGACAATGACCACTAAAATTCTAGTGACTGGAAAACAGATGAAGCTGTTGGTTGATGTGCTGTAAAACATCTCAGGTGTGAACACTTCTGTGCTAATCCTGAGGAATTAGTCTAGGTAAAATAGATTCTGGAATCAGACTGGGGGGAGCAAGATCAAGTAAACAGAGACCAATAAAGTAACATTGGCATAAGATCTCTTGAGGAACACAAGACATTTTGAGGCAATACTCCCCCCAGTGTATCCAAATTATTTTTTCTACTTTTCCAGGTAAGTCCTTTCTAAAACTCACACTGAATATTCAAGATAAGCTTTCCTCAAGAAAGCATATGCAATATATTGTAAGAATAGGAACTTTCAAAAGAACTTTGAATTTTTCTTTGCCATAGGACATCATTTATTACAAGGATGTTCTTCAAATTTAGACAGTCTCTAACATATGACTAAGTCTGAAGTCACTTTGTCTGTCAAAATGTAAAGGGCAAATGAGTTATCAGGGTAGCTGGGTCATCAGAATTCCTTCTCTTTGGACCTGATGTAGTAAAAAATATCCTCAGTCTTCCAAACAACTGAAGTCCCAAAAGGCCACAAATCCTAGCCTTGCAACAGGCCAACTCATCCAACACAAAGGTCAGCATCATTAAACAGAATAAACAAACCAACCAAAGAGCCAGAAATGACAGATCTGCCTGGGAGGGGAAGGAGTCATGCAGCTCTCTCTCTGGGCCTCCTTAATTTCCACACTTGCACAATCCCAAGCTTCTCTGTACACACCCACACTTGTTTTTCACTCCATACAACGTGCATGCATGGGACCAGGTAAAAATCCCCTCAAAACATGAGAATCCGTGAGATAGGCCATTACCAAACAGTTTGGAAGCAGCAGCTGATGGAACTGAGCCCTTCTGATCATGTGCTGTCCTCCGGACCACCAGCCTCACTCCTCCTTGCCTTGCAGGAAATAGTCTTTTGGTCAGGGGTTAACAGCAGCTTGTACAGTGGAGAACCTATTTCTACTTCCAGCTCTCACTACCTTCTCACCAGTTTCTGCCAGTCAAGGCCGGGCTAAAACCCATTCTCATTCCTCTGTTTGCCTTCTCACCAGCTGAAAAGGCACAGGATGTGTTGCCATCAGCCCTGGTACTGGCACACAACACTCCCAGCCTGGGCTGATGCTCCAGCCCACACTCCACCTTCCATTACTGCCCTGGAGCCAGCAGCCACCAACCTTCCTGCAGCAACCAGCACATGGCAGCACAAGCCTAAGAAGAGCAGATGCTTCTCTCTTTTTGTCATGTTTACCCATGGCCCCCTCTACATATCTACAGCCCAAAAGTATCTCAAACAATTTATTTTCAAGGAACCAAGGAAATAACTTAGGCACTTTGCAGCCAAGTACTTTTCACAGACGAGAGCACAGCTGTTTGCATGCTTAACTCCTTCTGTCACCACACTGGAAATATATCCCGTGCTTAGAGTCATACTAACCTCTACTGGATTTGGTGAGGTTACAGACCTAAACAACTACAGGCATCAGCAGCAGGCTGTGAATCCAGCAGGGAGACCTGCTTTCTCCTGTGTGTGTATAACAGGGCCAAACCTCAGCGCCAGCACAACGTGACAATGCTGCCTGTTCCTACCCGAGTGACGCCTGTCACACGCTGTCCCAGGGTGCTCAGCAGTGGCCTTGGAGCTACAAGCTCGAGCTGCCACAGCAGGAGCTCAGCAGCAAACGTGAGCATGGCTGGCTGTGGAGAGAGGCTCCCACCACCCAGGACCAGCCACCTGAGTTTTCTTTCACTTTTTAAAATTGCTTTTGTAAGTTTCAGGATGAAAGAGATAAGGTAAAGCCCCATTCTAGGCTGCTGTGTATGAAATTTAAAATACCCATATTAATGCAGAAATAAGCCAATTACAACATCTAAAGCTAAATGCTGTAAATAAGTAGCTGTGCAGTATGAGGAGAGGACAAATCTCAGTTAGGACTTGACAGATTCAGGTTTTGTTCTCATTTATTCCCTTGACCTGTTCAGTGACTTTGAGTAAGTCATTGCTTCCTTTCTATTTCTTTCTGGGTCAGGAACTGCCTGTCATTTTGTATTCATGCAGCTGGCATGAAAAGCCCCAGCTGCAGTGAAGATCTTTGGACACTACTTCAATAAAACCAATATCTAAATACCTGTTAAAAATAGACCATAGAGAAGCCTTTTTCTTTCCTTGGTAAAAAGGTCTTATGTTTCAATGAGTGAAAATTTCAGATATTTCATTAAGTAAATAAATATATACAAGCATAACCGCATTTACACCAAACACACACATATTTGAACATGCTCCTAATTAAAATCTAGAAAATATGTTCCTAATTAAAATCTAGAAAATTATCACAACTTTACTAGATTACTTCCCATCCCTGTATCTCGAAGTTACTATCATCTCACTTCTAATAGATTTGCTATATCTTACCAGTAAGATTTATTTTCTAACTTTACATAAAACTCAACTCTGAATGCATTTTTTAAAGCCATCATTATCCCAAGCACATGGCATAGAATTGTATTTATGTTACAATGAAACCTCATATTTTTCAGTCTGTATTTAAAAGTAGCTAACATTTTTCTATCCAAATCAATCTGCTTCTCAGCAGTCAGTGCTTTTTTTCTAGTGTTTTCAGCATCTGTTCTGCTTTTTCTTACCTCTCTCGCCTCACTTACACGTATAAATGTCCATTTATAAGCTTCCAGCTGAAATAGACGCCAAACTTAATCCAATTGCATAAATTCACAACATAAGCTGCAAAAAGTACATCACTGCATGCCTCAAGAATTCACAGCCTCTCTTAAAGACAGAATCCCTGAAATTGTACTGGAAAGATTCAGTACTTTATTTCCACAGATGTGCAGTGAGGTTTTTGTTCTTGCTGTGGGCACTTGATTTCTGATATAAGTGTTGAGGTGTGACTTGCAGGGGCAGAGTTCAAGGTCATTTATTTTCTAGTCTTAGTGAGCTAGGAATTGATGCCCTATCTGCTAAGCAGAAGTAAGGGTCAGGAAACCTTGAAATAGAAGATAGTAGCGCTACAGATCACATTAAGAACAAATAAACAATGAAAACATTGAAAAATAATAATAATTAAAATAAAAGCAATGGGAGCAAAGGTAATGGGAAGCCTTAAAAACCTGTTTTGGGCTAAAGCCATTGAGTTCTCTGGAAGTTTTGAGGTCTTATAAGGTTGGAAGTGTCACACTGTTTTGGATGTCTGGTCAAGCCCTGGTTCAAAAACTAGAAAGCAGTAACTTACAGATTGATTCTGATTGTTAATGTACAGACATCAACTGAGATGGGATATTGGCTGTAAAATCTGACACATTCTGACAGGTGGAACACACATTTAAAGTGTTTGGGTTTTGGAGGAAGGAAGCAGACACCAGCATTGAATGACAGAAATTTTAAACATCAAAGATAAGGATTTTTTTTTTTTCCCTTCAGATGGTATGTTTATTTTTTCTTAATGATAAAGTTTAAAGCCACTTATGTATTTTGACAATGTTTTTTCATCACAAGAACAAAAAGTAAGAGCAGCAATTAGCAATTTTGAATGACTTAATCAATGAGATAATTAAAAATTCTTACCTTACAGAATTTTAATTTTTTAATATAAAAAAGAAATTTATAATTGGATATAGAATAGTATTAGCATTTTCAAATGCTGCTAGATTGAGAAACGGCTGCTTTTTGTTTGTCAGTTCAAGTATCCCTCTGGAAACAGCTGCAATATTTGAATTGTAATTCTAGTTGGCAGCAAAAACTGGTCACCATGTCAGAACTGTTCTGACAGAGTAAATGACTGAAGGAAGAAACCTGCAGGGAAGTAACTTCATTTTTTTTAGAAAAAAGTAGCTCTACTTTTTTAAAGAAATGTTGGCTGAGCTTGCATCAGTGGGGTCCCATGGGTTCCCCTGACCACCATCCCCATCTTTAAATAAATAACAAGCTACCTCCAGTGACAAACACTTACCCACCCATCACTGCTGCAGCATTCTGGACCACTGATGCTTCTGCCACCAGCTAAAGTTCACAATTTGTCAGCTCAAGAGCCTATCCTTTGCTAATGGATTACTTTTGAAATGTCTGCTCAAAGTGGAAGGTTTTATTTATTTACTTAGTTATTCTAAAGAGGTGTACAAGCAACACACTGTTTGGACTCTGGTTTCCTGTAACAGAGTCCCCAGTCTTCTTGATCATTGCTTTCCAAGTCTCCACAGGAATAGGCAATGAGGGTGTGTCAGTGCCCAGCCTGCACAGCCAAGTTCTTTTTTCTCCCTTGAAGACCCTCTCAGGCCTGGCAAGAGAACCATGGCAGGCTTGCAAGTACTATACTAAAGCCACAGACTAAGGCATCCACTGAATGAGGCATCACTACCCTCCCACAGACATCCTGAGCCCTGGTCCCCAGTGACAACTTCATCCTTTTCATCTCTTAGTAACAGAATAGTCCCTCCACAAAGGTGCTGTGAAGAGCAGTAAAATGACATGACTGACACTTTCAGGTACGATTGTATTGTAAGTCACAGGCAAATCACTTGTACTCTTACTCAGGAAAGGTTTTGAAATCCTTTTGAGGAATGCAGTGATGACTGAGACAAAGGGAAATATACTTACATAGCAAGACTCTGGGTGCAAGTTGGTGCTCCCTTTGTCACCTCTAGCAGGCAGGTGAAGAAAAGGGCCTCTAAGGTAAGCTGCTCCCTGATGGATAGAGAAATATGCACAGCTGGAGCATGCGGCTGATTGAATCTTAGGGCCCCAGAAAAATGTGAATCTGTGATGTGGGGAGTGGGTAGGAAGGGGGAGAAGCAGGGTGGATGTACGGGTCACAGAAATTTCTGTTGCAACACCATCCTCATCAAAGACAACACAGTGGTAAACGATGCAGAAGAACAACTCCCTGAGCTCTTACAGGGCTTTACAAACTTGCACCAAAAAGAAACTTTTTACAAGTGAACCACTTATTTCATTTAAATATGTAGCCTGTATAATCAGAGTCTTTGAAGTAGGGAGACAGATGATCAGGATTTGCCTTTTGATCTTTCCAAATTGTTTTAGCAAGTAACAACTATGCCTGAAGTCTTTTCTGGGAAACTTTATTAGCAACGATGTTTACAACAATCTTAGAGACCAAGGTTCTCTTAGCACTGCTAAGTAATCTTCCAGAAATTGAAATCTTACAAAGCGAACTTAGGGTCTACAAATAACATAATGAATTTTATGTAAATTCAGTTGAAATCCCCAAACAAATCAGCTACAATTCTATTCAATGCTCTGTACATATTCACATTAAAAATATTCATAGGATCTGTTGGATTCACCCAGATCCCAGTCTTGCTCTCTATTCATCTACTTGTACCCAACTCAAGTCAATGGATCTTGAAAGAGAACCTCTAGCTCAGAGAACAGAGAACAGGCTCTGAAGCAAAAAAGGACTGACTTTATCAGCAAACCAGACACCCCTTAACACCTACAAAAGAGCAGCACAAGCTGTCTAGTCCTAAACTACAGCTGTTTCACTGATTAGCACAAGTGCAATGATAATTTTTACCAAGGCAACTTGAAGAGGCTTCCCCTCCTTGGTGACTGTTGTAAAGGACTGTGTTCACATTTCACATTCTACACAACTCCTGAAATCAACAGGAACATTCACAGCCACTACTTTTAGACAGCCCATACACAGAAAGACACTGTGGTTTGAATAAAGGAAACAGGATTTTTTTTTTACCTTTTGTTTCTTGTTCTGAAGACAAAGAAAACAAAAATGCTTCAGGCAATCTTCCTAGCCCACACTTACACAGTAAAAAAGGGAAAATAGCCCACTTGTAAAAACACAGGTATCACCAACATATTACTGAGGAAAGCCTAAAACACATTAACTACAGTAACTGGAATGCAGTAATTATTTCAAAAGTTTGCTTTTCCCAAGCAATTTCCAGGTCAAAGAAGAAAAAAAGAAGTCTTGTATTCCTCCCCCAATACAGCCTATCTGATAAATTCAATATATTTTAATGAAAATATTTATGAATAAGACTGCAGTCTTCTTACAGCTGAAAATTGAAATTGTATATTGGAATAATTAAAGCAATGTTAAAACTATGAGCTAACAATTCCACTGGGGTTCTCTGGTGATGTCAAATATGCTGAAATTTGATAAGCAATCATACACCTCAAAATTTTTATTAATTAAACATATGAAATTTGCCATAGTTAAGAGGGAAAAATAAAATAATGGTTTACACAATTACACTTGACCCTCTAGCACTGCACCATTTTATCTTACTGCTAGAAGCAGGTGGGCAATTATACAAAAGAATTTGAAATACAAAAGTCTTGTGGACAGGAGACTTGCTGGAGCTTTTCAAGCTTCCTACTCTTGAGAAGCATTTCAGCTTTTTATTTACTGACTGAAGTGAAAAGAAGTTACAATCACTTCTCAAAAGTCAAATGGCAGCAGCATTCAGCAGAGAGCAGCTCCCCACCTTTACCTTGTTTTTATTCCCTTCATTATTATCACTCTCTAAATTACAGAATGTGGGTTTTTTTTTGTTGGGTTTTTTTTTTATTTATTTCTTCTCTCATCCTCCGAAATAGATTTTAAGCATCAATCCATTAGGAAAAGGCAATCATAGAGCTGGGAGAAGTGAGGTAGTATTGTGTGCTCAAGTGTAAACCCCCCCGCCCCCCCCTTATTTAAGTGCATCTCACATTGTAAGTGTAGAAAAGTATGCTTCTGAAAATACACATATTGATTACCTCAGAAGTGAAACTTTGGGAAGACATTTGTGTAGTCTGAATTTTTCAGCTTCATTTGGTGTGTACTTTGGCACCTGCAATGAAGTGCTTCTCCTGATGTCCATCCCACACCTACAGAGAGGTGCTCCAGACAAATGCTGAAGAAGCTGCTCAGGGCACAGTGGCTGTCAGGCAGAAGTTTTCTTTCATGAGTTGGCAGGAATTCCTTGGGCCAGACTCATGCATCCATGCTGCCCCATACTTTAACACATACAACTGTGGGACATGTGGGACATGCTTAAATGACTGGCCAAAAAGGATCTTTTCTTCTTTCAGGAAGAAAATGCACAGCTAAGGAAAATAAGGGTTCAATCTGTTTTGCTTATCAGAAAGGAAAGATGAAAAATGACTACACAATACCTACCAAGGGACTGTATTAACTGAGAACCAGCTTAATGGAAATGAATGGCTTGAAGCAGCAATATTAAAAGAACAAACAACACTGATAACCAGTGGGAAAAAATACCAACAGACACAGTGGATTTTTAATTTCTGGTGCTGTTCAGAGTTTTTATAGAAGAAACATCTGTCTGTCTAATACAAGCCACAGACACCAAAAAAACCCAAGGAAACTGGGTGACTTAAAACTGCACACCACTTTATGGATAAATTCTGCCCTTCTTTTGACAAAAACTGTTTCCAATGAACCTCTCTGGAACAGCACCCATATAGAGTGTTTCTAATACATAATTTCACAGTAATGGCCACACTGGTATCTTCCTGTCAAAGAAATCCATTAAAGTAGACACCAGCCTGACAGAACAAGAAGCTCAGAAAGAAACTAAACTTGTTAATGTAAACTACATGTACATTCTCTACAAAAACTGCCATTCTCTTGCTTCATAATTATCTTCTCCTTCAAGTCTTGTAACAGTGATTTAAAAAAAAAACTACTCAATCTTCCACACACATCTGTGACACATTTCAGATGTGTCATCCACTGTTCAAAGCAAAACTTAGTATCTCCATTTAATTACTGTACCATTTTGTGTAAAAAGGGCCTGAACTTTAAAACTCCAGTTTAGCAGGCTCAAGAAGTAAATTTAGCTGCAAAATGTAAGTTAGGTACATGCTTAAGTGCTCAGCTGAATCAGTTTTTCATAAGACTTTCCTCTGCTTCACAGCACAGTTCATGCAATAACTTGGCTGGTCACTGACAACACAGCACTTAGACATAGGAGACAACTGTTAAACAGCTTTTCCTCCTATTAGATTTTGAAATTAATCCTTTATTACTTCAAACAAGACAGTAAAAATAATAAAAATAATAAACAATCAATAATATTTTACTTTTCATAAAAATTAAAAGGATTTAAACCCAATATTATTAAAAAGCTAAACTTAAAAAACAATTTCAAGAAATACTGTATTTGCACACAGTTTTAAAGGAAGATATTACATTTTTCTTTTTGATATCAACAGGCACTCTTCATTCATCTGCAAGAAACTAGGTTAGGTCTCCATAGGCCACAGTCAGAGTTATTAAGTAAGTAAATATGCCACTGCTTTTGTGCCCTTTATTTCTTTGCTTCTTCAGTCTCCTCTGACTCTCTCTCTTGATGCTCTCTTTCCCACCTCAATTCTTTCAACTCTTGTCTGTACTTCCGTTCAATGAACCGTTTCTGATGGGCCATCTGAGGAAAGTTATCTGGCACAAAGAAAAATATTTTACGTTAATAAACAAACTGGTAACAGAGAAAGCCTCAGCTCATTTTGTTTTAAACTTTGATGTTATTAGAGGTAGGGGGAAAGAATGTTGTTCCCATTTTTACTCATTTATTTCTTATAATACATTGTAAACCAGGACTGTTTTATAAGACTTTGGTTTCTTCATGATTTCTTTACATCTGTTTCTCCTGCTACAAGGCACTGCCAAATCTAATATACTCACAAGAACAAAATATAAAATCCTGGTATAGCGACATGGCCAGGTATTACCTGGATTTTACATTCTGTTCCCTTAGCAACAGGTGGTCGATACTGAAAAATGAATGTGAAACTACTGTCAATGCTGTCAGGGATTTTTGTCTCGCTCTCACTCCAAAAAGTACGAGCCACTAGTTTCAAGCACTGCACAGATGTTTCCATTATTTTTATTATTGTTTTAGACCATGCAGAAGAAACTATATGCCCCACACTATGGCGGGGATCCTGATGAGAAAGTAATAGTGTAGCAAAATGGAATGCAGTTAAGTCTGTTCCTGAAAAAGTTAATGCTTGGCTATGTACCGGAAGGCAACTTTAGCATAGTCTAACAGCATGGATGAGTGAAGACTGCCTGAAACAGACTGGACAAGGCTGAGGTGATGGAGAAATAGCTGGGGAGATGGATGCTTCTGCTTTCAGGCATTTGTCCATCGGCTGATGTGTAGGTGCACATTAGTACTGAGAGTGTAAGAACAGCTTATGTAAGAGAACAGAATTGCTCTCACTTTAGTGCACGGCTCACAGAATGTGATGTTTTCTGCATGACCAGGGTGCTGACATCCACATGTGTCTGTGCTGTGGAGACCTGCACCCTCCAGGCAGTCAGAAAGCAAAGGGGTGGCAGAGTATGTGACAGGCTGCAGTTGGTGGTGAATCCTGCTGGGATCACACCGAGCTCTGGGATCAGCACTGGCTTCCTAATCATTCTACACTGACCTTTAAAGCCATAAATTTTGTAGATGTCTCAGCAAAGGACTGCTCTCTGTCTCGCTGGCTATTGAGAGAGAATTCAGCTGTGGCTTCTCAGGGAGGAGTACCCTGGCATCAAGCTTTTTCCTCCTTGGCACCAAGCTTTTTCCTCCTTTTTCTGGGTCCTAGGGAGCACGGATTCTCAGCTAGAGAATGTGGTGCAGAAGCCACATAAACTGCAGGAGTTTGTGGTAGAGCAGAATAACTTTCTACTGCTTTGTTTTATTGGCCAGTGAAATTTGTGCCCCTTATTATACAATACAGGAATAAAAGTTATTTACAACATCAGTTGTATTTACAACATCAGTTATTTACAACTTGAGCATAGGAGAGTATATTTATTTAAACCAGAAAGCAATCTAAACAAAAATGGTTTTAAATTGCTGTTGTTTTTAAAAACATTAGTGCTTTGTTTAATGGAGTTCTGGGATATTTTGTTGCTCACATGACCCATAAAATGAAAATCAGATGTTCAGCACTGCTTGTAACATGATTCTTTAAGAACTCAGCTTGGTAGCAACCTGTTCTAATATGTTTAGGATGATAAGAAGGAAACTCATGCAATAAATTCATCATGGCTATCATCTAAATAGATATATGAAAACTACTTTCACTTGAAGTTAACTACTTATGCATTAAAAAGCCCAACAAACAAACCAAACCAAACATCTCTACTGCACCACCATATACATAATCCAACAGGGGCCCTTAAGGGTTGTGTAACCTCTATCCCAAAAGACAATAAAAACTTGACTGGCAAGGCACAGAGAAACTAACTTGAAAGTTGGCTCTGTTTCAAATTGAAGGGCAACAGGAGCACAAATCTCTAGAGTTCTATGGTATTTAAACAAATATATATGTCAAAAGATAGCTGTGAAGTCCTTGGATTGATAAGCCATGAAACTCACAGCTCTCTTGAGTGGTGATACTGTCACAAGAAAATTCACTCAAAGAAAACTTCAGTAACATCTTGCAGATACTAAGCAGAGAAGGGAAGTTACATTTTTCTACTTGTCAAATTTACTGGTGGTGAGAAGTATATGCTTAGCAGATGGATATAAAAACATATCTGAACTACACAAATTCATTGCCTTCTGAAATATTTAAGCCCTTGAATTTCCAGATGCAGAGATAACAGATTAAAAACCTTTGACATCTGAGAAACTGCGTGTGTTTCCTTTGAATGAAATGGAAAAATGGACTTCCCATGTTCTTTTCAATAGAGAATTTCTGCTGCACAAGATGCCTGTAATCTGTTTGCTTACAGGTCACCCACACCTGGCACCTTAAGCTAACTGGCCAAAGTTATTTAATATAAGAAGCTTGCTCACACTCATTCATATCTGGGACTACATTTCAATGAAGGACTGCTCCCATGCTGGCTAAGCAGCATGTAATTTAGAGAGATGTATACATAGATCCCTGGATCTGCAGCTGATATCTTAGCCCTTCTCAACAGATAAATATTGATTTAAATTGTTGGGGATCTGCCTCTCAGATTTTAACCTAGTCTACTGATAATCTGGGATCAAGTTTTATTTTCTAAGGTTTCACTTTGTTCCTCCCCTGAATTAAAGGGTGAGACAACCTGAGCATCAGAGACTATGCAGTCTTATCCCTCTGCATGCATAAGCATGGAAAAGCTCAATGAAACTTTATTGCACAGGGTTCCCTTGAAGTTGCATCCTCTGTAGCTGATCAGCTCCCCTTAACAAATAAATACCTGTTGGGATCATATTAACTTCAACTGCTACAAAACTGTCTTGAAAGTACTAAGAGAAAAAACTGCTGCTTAGGAGGTGACAGCACTTAGCATATGTGTTCTGTTCCAAACTTATCCCCCACAAAATCTGCACCTTGCCTCACTAAAGAACTAGGAAATACACAATGAATTCTCTGTTGCCCAAATTTCTTACATTTTTCAAGTGCATCCATTGCAGCTCCCATTTCTGCTTGCTGAATACTGTGAAAGCCAAACAAAAACATGTTACATGAGATCTAAGCTGTACAGAATAAACTAAAGTTTCTGACAAAGTGAAGCACTAGTTACTCTTTTGCAATGAAACTTTTTGGATAATCAGAAGCTTGTAATTCTCAGAGTGTATGATATATCAGCCATTCCATAAATACGTGAGCAACAGTACTACAGCTCCAGTAGAGTATTTCTTAAGTTAGACCAATAACATTAGCAAAATATTCCAGTCCATTCTTCACTTAAGCATTTGCTTTTACATAAGAGAAAAAAAGCAACAAAATCACAGATGCGTGTATGTTTAAAAAAGCAATGACATTTTTATAACCAACACCAGATTTGGTAGCATAAAATGAGGTTTTTGGGGTTCATGGTTGAAGTCTTTGAACTCTTAGAATAATTCTAAAATGCCTGGAAGTAGTAACCTCAGAGGAAAAAAAATGGGTAATAGCGTGGTATTCTTAACTTGCCAGTGTAAGCTGCATAGTAATCCAACAGGAAATACCAAAATAAAGATACCATTTTCTGGAAGTTGTTCTGCACTTACTACTCCAAAAGCCACAAATAGTGCCAGCCACCTTGAAGGCAAGTTCACCAAAAAAATCTTAAGATCCAAAATTACACCAACACTGAATCCTTCAGGTATTCCTAACGCAGAGAAATTTGAAGAAGGCTCTACAGCTTTCTTTTCCTAAGGCAGACCATACAACAGTCTATCTCTACGGCTTGTTATTTTGGACACCACCACACTCTAACACCATGTGATTAATTTTTTACTATACCTTGGACCTTTACCACATCCTATTCTTTCCCCTTTGAAATAGACAGCTACTGTGTACGTCCTGGCATGAGAAGGTCCCACTGTCTGCAAGGTCCTGAAAGAAGAAATATTTTATTCAAGCAGGGAGCATTAAAACACAGAATCTGTTTGTGGCACATAGCTCACCAAGCTTTCAGTCTGGTCAATACATATAGTGCAATTAATGCAAAACATTGAGCAATGCCAGAAGGATGTCTGTGTAGATCACATTAACCCAGAGATTACCGGAAAAGTATTGATCATGCTTATTACTCCAGGCTCACTCAAGAGCACCACCTGAAAATTAAAACTATTTAACCTAAAGGCAAAAATGCAAACTGTTACATGAAGTGTTCAAACACTGTGAAAACACTTGTAATAAAGTAATAAATTATGCACAGCTGTGCAATTGCAAGTAAACACACCCATACAATTATGTGTGCACTAGAAGTTTAGTCGCTGAGAGTTTTGCAGGTAGCAAGGTTTTATAAGGAATTTGTATTAGACATGGTAGTTCTCAACACTGAATTATCACAGTACAAAGAAATTTTCCATCAGCTTTGAAAAGTTAGTTTGTCACAAAACAAACTTTCCATTTGACCTGAAGTCTAGGACATACATCAACAACCATCTAAATGGGAAAAGGTAATTCCCTAGCTGTGCAATGAATTGCTTCTTTTGCAGTTTCTTACTGCTGTCCCAAATCTCTTCCCACTTTCAGATCAAGTTCTGTCTGCTACCTTGTTTCTTTTTAGAAGGAGCACAAATTTCACATCAATTTTTAAAGTATCTAACTAAAGTACTCTCTCTCCCTGCACTGTGACATGAGCAAATAAAACCTACCCTAAATTTAAAAGCAATAGTACTGACTGCAGTGAAACAGATAACCCAAGAAAAGGAATTTAACAAGATAATAGGAAGATAACAGCAGATTACTAGGTCTGAGCTGTACTGTAAAAATCAATTTATCATTACAGCAAAACAAAACAAACATTTGGTACTTGATATTAAGTGGTTTTTACAAAAATGGGAAATTGTTTTTTATTGAATTCGCCCCCCTCACCCAAGACAAAGCCCTGAACCCTCACACAGACAGACTAAGGAGTCAGACCTGCAGTGCACTGGCTGCAGTGTTAAGGGGATGGCACTTCTCAAGGGCCGTGTGTGTCACTGTCACTGAACTGCTACGCTGCATTTGAAACCTTACTTCAGTATCTGTGACAAATGCACTTCCACCATTCTTCATACCTTTTTCATATAATAATCCCAACAAGCCTTAAATTTTCATAGTCTTTATCTCTTCTTTTGGGGCTAACATTGCACCCTTTCCTACACTAATTGAATGGATATGGATGCAATATACAGCCTAAGGTTTATTATTTATTATCTTTTTGAAGCAGCTATTACACTATTTATCAACTGGAAGAGAAAAGGGAGCGCTATGCCATCCAGCTTCAGATATCTAACTGAGGTGTACAAGTTAAAAGGTTCACTGCCCTGAGCTCTTTGTCATTGAACACGGGAACATTTGTCAGCTGAACCGCACAGCAACAACGTCCAAAACTTGTGCTGCCCTTCAGTGCCTGACTGTGGATGAGAAACAGTGCCTGTAATGGGGAGGTGTAACATAAGGCATTATTATGTTTGCTTAATAATATCAAGAAACTTCATCTGTTACTGAGAATAGAATGGAAATATCTTGACCTGATAACAAAACAGCCATTTGTTTGACTCTTTTCATTTAATACTGCCATTCCTTACATTAAAAGAAAAACAAATATAGAATTATGCCAATTAAATACACTCCAAAATAAAAACTATTTTTCCCCTTACAACTGTAAAGATAAAATGCTTAATAATTCTTCCTTGCAACGGCTTAAAACAGCTAAGCCTTAGAAAATAGCATTTTCCATCTTCAGTCAAAGAAAGATGATAGGGCCTGGATAATGACAATAAAAGCAAACTATGGGGAAAATGTAAGGTGACTGATTACATCTTCCTCCATGAACAAGGAAGTTTTATAAGTAGCTGGTATCCATAAGAAGCCTGTTCTTACTTGTAAAGAGGAATGTCCGGCTCTTTTCCTTCTGTCCTGAGAGTCAAGCAGCACTGCTGAAGCTGAGATTTAGGATCATTCCAATCCTGATTTAATATAAACTCCTGTAGGAAGTCCACAAAGATGCTTTTATGATTGA
Source organism: Lonchura striata (assembly GCF_050655825.1). Classification (NCBI taxonomy): domain Eukaryota; kingdom Metazoa; phylum Chordata; class Aves; order Passeriformes; family Estrildidae; genus Lonchura; species Lonchura striata. The sequence goes on from NC_140704.1 coordinate 59,530,446, forward strand.
GAGATTGTAGTAAAAGTTTCAAATGCTACCCGTGTGTTAAAACACAGTGGCAGGAAAGTAGGAAACTGACTGGCCTTACCTTTAGCCGTGGAAAAAAGCAAACATTCATGAAAGTGTGAACGTATTCCAAATCTTTATCAATGTAAAGGGCAGCAATAAAAGCTGGGGGGAAAAAAAGGTACTGTCACTCCTCCAAGAAGAGCATTACTGGCTTGCACTTTTAGAAACAAGTATCTCTGAGTACTTTAAAGCCATATTCAATTACGTTTCAGAGTAGTAATCTGATAAGGGTTTTATCCTGCATACTTGGGAAAAAAAAATCAAGTTGACCAAGAGATTAAGTGATTTACCCAAATCCACACAGTAATTTAAAGTGCTAGAAACAACACTCTGCTCCTAATCTCACATTTTAACCAGAAGACCATGAACACTTACAAATAAATCACTACTGGGTACCATAAAATAATTTTATATAAATCATTCCTATTTGTGTGCTATTTTCTTTTGTTTACAGGATTTTGCAAAAGCCAAGTGGTCTGAATAGCTTCTAAAATACATCAAAATATACAAGATGGGGATTAACTTTCTTTGCAGAACATTTATCACTATTTCCAGTTCATAGGAAAGAAGGTAGCACAAACTTCCAAAAAACAACTAAAAATAATTTAATTTCCATGTGGCCTTTCCTCTTGTGGAGTGACCACTTTAAAACCTTCTCAAATGCAGATAATGAACCACAGAAATATCCACCTACTGAAGGAACTAATGGTCTTCCAACAGAGTCAAGAACATACTAATTAAACACTAAAACTGCTGTTAAATAGCTCAACTCAGAGTATAAGGTTTAACTTTGAAGACATGATTTTTGACCTGGTCATCCCAACCCCTCAATTTCTAAGCCTTCAACTTTCTATCTGCAATTCTGCCTCCTTCATGCTTTTATACAGACCTCAATATCTAGGCTAGTCTTCAGAAATCTGGCTTTCAGAGGTATAGGCATAATTCATTTGGAAATCTGAACATACATTTTTAATAGCAATTTAGGGGATTTCTAATGGCTTTCTTAAACAAGCCCCAAGGAAAAGGAAGTCATTAAGTACTACGTTATTATAACCAAATTAACTCACATTCTAAGAGATCAGCCAAAGTCTTAGTTCGAAGAGTTACAGGTCTTTTTGTCTTGTCATTAGTGATGGCAAATTCTTGCATGCCCAGCTCTTCTGCCACCTTGGCCTGTGTCCTGTTGTTCACCAAAGAACTTCTCAACAGCTGCAAAAGAAAGAAGTTCCATTCCATAGTAATAATTACCAATAACAAACTACAAAACCTAGGAGAGCTGGAAAGAAAAGGTTATTTTTATCCTTGAGGTTTCTCACTTCTCTCAGTTTACTGACATTTTGATTCAGGACATCTTAAGTGATTTATATAGAGACACACTGTCACTCTTTCTGTTGGTGACTTTTCTTTCTGTTTCAATTCTTCTCACCAATCTTTACTTATTCTATGGACACAATCTTATTCTATTTTTCACTTTTGCTTGCTTTTTTGCTTTAAATGGAACAGCATTAAAGAAGTTACAGCTACTATAGGACACCTTACTTCTATATATATGTCATGCATTTAAAATGCTTGTGAGCTTCCTTGCAATTATGTACCATCTCTTCATGAGTTCTGTACTTTCTTGGCTAATCTGCAGTTTTCTATTTAAGTAATACACAATTGTATACATTTTCCCACATAAAGTGTAAGTAAACAATATTCTGGAGTCCATGGAACAGTCCCCAGTGTCCATCAAATAATAAATTAATATGGGATGACTGAAACAAATACACATTAAAGCAAGCTAGTTCAGTGTTTCAGAATGAGCAGATGAGGAAGCTGTTCCATTCCTTTGGCCAGAGAAAATAATTACGGAGATGGACAGCCCGTATGCACCATTTGCTCTGCTAGAAGGCAGCACTGCTGAGCCAATGCATGCCAGACACAGATCTGCCCTAACATGTTCCACATATGACAATACAGGATGTCAAGGATGTGTCATGAAAATACTTAACCTTGGCTTCAGACACATTACTTAAACATAGAGCTCTAACAAAGACACAACGCTCCTGCACAGCTTAAAGGAGTATTTTGGAATTTTAGGGAGAATTTCTGAACCTTTAGAGAGGTCAGCGTTTTTCCTGCTTATTTTTTGCTTTAAATGGAACAGCATTAAAAAAGTTACAGCTACTATAGGAGGTAGGAATGAGAAGTAAAGAAAGTCTCTCTTTTCCACAGTTTATGTGCAAGCTAGAGCTGAGATGCTGCACACACATTTTTTCCTTTTTTTGTCTTCCATATCACATTTGCTCAGCTTATTAAATAATAGTTATATGCTACCTGGCTCCAGCATGTCAACTGAGCTTATGAAAAATCAAGATTTATTTGCTGCACTTGATACTTCATCTCTCACAACAGATAAACAAAGAACAGTATGTTCATAATTTGTTTGTCAATGATGTATGAAGCAGATACTCATAACCCGATCTTCGTAAACTAGGCAAACTGTAGATAGTATTATTACCTATGTCCCTAACCTTTCTTTAAACTCATTTACTACTTGTTCCTTTTCAAAATTCTTTCCTTTTACGTCCTTAAGATAAATAAAATAAACTATATTTTCCCCAACAATATCCTAAGTACAGTACCCTAATATGTAACCTATGAGAAAGAAGTGCAGTGTCCCATGACAAAAAGTCTGTTTCTTGTATGAGGAAAAGAAGGATTTATTTTGTTTTCTTTACAGACTATCTATTTTGATGGGATCCATAATCATGATTGGTAGTATCATAAAACAAAAGAGCAACATATACACTACCCAGTGAACTAGAGATAGAAAAAAAACCCCAGTTATCCTCTTAGCACTGTGGTTATCAATTCACTCTGTACTAGAATTCGCCTCCTCTACAAGCGTGACTGGGCAAGAAACTCAATTCCTCTTAATGATACAGAGAAGGCACAGTCCCTGTGCAGCAGCTTTTTTTTGGAGTTAGTCTCTACACTGGTAACAGCCTTCATCACTGCAGATGCTGTGACACATGATATGCTCAACTGGAGCTTGACTTCAATTACAAAGCAGTTTTTTCCTAATTCTTCCATCTTCACCCAACATATCACTACTCACTGGTTATGTATCCATAACCCAGTACTGGAGAAGCTGTATCTTCCAACAGCCAAAAAAATGTCAACTTCTTTTCTGGTATGTTATTTGGCCACCCCCAAGTATGGAGATGAGACTATGTTCTCCTTTCTTTTTCTTTAGTATAGTTATTTTACAGACATCTCTCCACAAGCAGTTATTTCACACTGGGAAGCCACTGCATTGCATTCAAGTAGAATCCTTGACCAAAACTGCCCTCAACACACCAGTTAAACATTTAGTTGATGCTCTATTACTACTTCAAATTTAAGTATGTTCCCAGATGACAGGAGAAAGAGCTTAGTGTTTGCTGTTTCTCTTCAGATTCCCCTTTATCAGTTTCCTTTCTCAGATGTCTCATTTCATTTGTCATCAAATTTAAAAACATTTTAAGATAATTTTCTTTTTCTCTACACATAAACACATCTCCAGAGTTCATATTTTATTTTAGGCATTGCCTGCTTCTTCATATTTTTATGCATTTTCAGCATCCGCTCCACTCTAACTTTGCAGTTTTGCCTAAAAAACTGCAGTGTGCAACTTGTACTTTCCAACTCATTAATCATTACATTAAGCAACAAAAAAAGACATTCTAATCATAGTTCTGAGCATTTACACCCATTAACAGCAACATCCCCTATCCTTCTGGCCAAGCAGTTCTTGCAAGAGTTGTAAGACCATGGATGCCTTTATTCTTAAAAATGTAGAAAGCAAAAAACCCCACCGGGCCTTATATCCTGTCTCCTCAGTGGTGCAGAAGAATCCATAGAAATATAACTGAAACTTAAGAAATGGTGAAAAAAACTGCAAGTAACTTTTAGTCACAACATGTACTTTTTTTTCTCTCTTGTAAGAAGCTTTAGTCCAAAAGATTCAAGAATCATATTCCTGATAACACATTGCCTGCTAGAGACTTAGCATTGTCATCCCTTTATTGATCTGGGGAAACCACTCTAAAATTAGGCTACTTCCTAACTTTAACTAGAAAACTTGACTCACATTCTTGATACATGTATTGCTTTGCTGATCAAGTAAACCAAGAAAATTTAGTAAGCCCAAGAAAATTCATTACTTCCAAACAAAGACACAATTCTCTAGCTGCAGAGCTAAATGCATCAATCAGGAAAAAACTACTCATACTATCACACTGTGTTTAAAGTACTCTAAACTGTTGAAAGGTCCCCAAACTTAGTTGCCCAAAGCCCAGGTAAGAGAGGTTAAAAAGCTATAGCAGTCAATAGGTGACTATAACTATAATAAAATTAAATTTACAAGCTACGTCAGGAAGTCCAGATTGAAGACAAGAGGAAAACCAGACCAAAATAAATTGTAAAAACTTTTATCGGGATGCATAACCCTGCCTGTATGCATGTTCAACAGACTAGAAGTCAGGAATAAAAAAAGTCACATGATACATCTATTTAAATAAATGGCTTAAGACACCCATCTTTAAACAAGAACTAGTCTTAGCCCTCAATTTCATCGCAAAAATCTTTAAGATTTTTGATCCATTTCACAGACTGAACAGAAGTTATTGCAGTGGGCTCATAAATCACCATTTTCTATTCATTGCAGTGCTCATGACTTACAATTAACAAAGCCTTATTAAGACCAGTGGTTGCTGAGGCTTCTTTTATTAATCAAACTCAGAACAATTCACTAGCTGTTCCAATAATTTCCGTCTCCATCCCACTCTTGCTCTTATGGAGAATATGATTGATGGCAGTCTCACCGTTAAGTGCCCTTCATGATGATCAGGGAAATGTATGAATAAATACTCTGTGGCTACCAACTGCATTATGGAGTCACCCAGGAATTCCATCCTCTGGTTGTGGCCTCTGAAAAATGAGACATCAATGCAGCAAAATCAATAAGCACTCATGAGGAAAAAACCAAAACCAGCATGCACACACAAATTAAAATGAAGAGTGATCTGAAAGTGAGCCTTGCTCATTTCCAAACACATTTAAGTCAATTTTTCAGTGTTAATCAGGTGAGATGAAAACACAGCTCATTACTGTAGTGACACAAACTTACAGGCAAAAGGCAAATCAGGATAGCTACAAATAAATGTAATCATTAGATTACAGATCACAGGCTAAATGTAGGAGAAGAGTAGTTAACATCAAATCTGTATTGGGATAAGATCTCTAGCTTAAACTTGCTTTAACAAAATGAATTGATGAATGAAATACTTCAACAGTGAAAAATTTCCATTCACAAGAAAGAAAAGGATCAGGGTTTAAATTCATACAAGATCCTGGAGAGGGTAAGCATTGATATGAAGTTTAACAAAGCCAAGTACCAGATTCTATGTTTGGGTTAGCCCCAGTTGTGTGTATAAAGTGGGGAATGAGACATTGGAGAGCAGCACTGTGGAAATGGACCTGGGGGTCCTGGTCAATGGCAAGTTGAACGTGAGCCAGCAGTGCCCTGGCAGCCAGGAGGGCCAAGCATGTCCTGGGGGCACCAGGCACAGGATGGCCAGGCAGGCAAGGGAGGGGATTGTCCCACTCTGCTTTGAGCTGGGGTGGCCTCACCTCAAATGCTGGGGACAGTTTGGGTGCCACAATATAAAGACAACATTAAGCTGTTAGAGTGTCCAAAGGTGAGCAACTGTGATGGTGAAAGGTCTTGAGGGGAAGCATAGGAGGAGCAGCTGAGGTCACCTCGTTCAGCCTCGAGGGGACTGAGGGGAGGCTTCACTGCAGAGGGGAATGGAGGGGCAGATGCCAATCTCTTCACTTTCATGACCAGAGACAGGGCTCAAGGAAACAGCATGGAGCTGAGTCAGGAGAGGTTTAGGTTGGATATCAGGAAGAGGTTTTTCACCCAGAGAGTGGTTTAACACTGGAAAGGCTCCCCAGGGAAGTGGTCACAGCACCAAGCCTGACAGAGTTCAGAATTGTGTGGACAACACTCTCAGGCACATGGTGTAATGCCTGGGGTGTTCTATGCAGGGTCAGGAGTTAGACCTGATGATCCTGATGGGTCCCTTCCAACCCAGCATATTCTATAACACTGTTTGCTTGAAAACAGGGCCTGGAAGCTTTGCAAGCAACAGAACACAGGTGCTGTGCTTGGACCAAAGAGCGTAATTTTACTTCTTTTCTCTGACCAAATGTACCTCCAAGTATATTTTGCTACAGTCTCAGGAGTGATGTACAAATATCAGTCACACAGAAAGCTCAAAATAAACACCAGAATAGGTCTCTAACAGCTTTTAAAGTCTTTCCCAAGGTATTTGCTACTTACTGCTGTGAGAGGTGGCATACTAAGCCAGGAGGGCTTGTGAACATAGCTGCTCTATTCCAGGAAATAAATGCAATGTAGTGTGCTTACAAACTAGGCAATCTGGCATACTCTAACAGAAGGGCCAACAGAGCTCCATGAGGACTCTTGCTATGTACTCACAGAGTCAGATGGTTAAAGCCTACTGTCCTCAGAGTGAATGCACGTGCTAGAAGTCGAACATGAGTAAAGATGACTCCAATTGCTTCCTCAAACTCTGTAAGCTTTTGAAGAACCGGAGAGGTCTCAATGAGCTGCCTGTCAGTATTGGACTCCTGTAGCTGCAAGAAAAAATGAAGTGTAAGTAATGACAAACTCAGACTGCTGCAGAAATTTTCAGAGAAAAGCAAGCCTTCTCTAAATCAAGGGCAAAGAATACAATGAACAGGTTTTGTGGACAGCTGAACTGAGAAAACCAAGTTTGCTCTGCCTTATTAACTACCACTCAAGGAAGATATGAGCTCTGATGTATGCTTTTTTAACAGCTAAGGCACTTAGACACATCACTTGCACATGCAAGTGTATCATGCTACAATGTTTGTATTATGCTACAATGCATCCACATTATGCAAATGTGGATGCATTGTAGCATAATACAAACTTTCACAAAAGATGTACAATTGTCTATTTCTGCATTTTCTAACATTATCATATTGTTTGCAACTGAGCAACAGATTAAAAAATTATTAGAATAAGGCTGGTACACTGACAGCATGCCAAGATGAGATAAAGCCCAAATCAATTTCTCCCACCTTCCTTAAGTATCAAAAAATCAAGAATAAATACTTTAAATATGAAATTCAAAAGGGCACACTAACACAAGAAAATTAAAATTATTGCTTTGGGTCAATATCTTTTATCAGTTTCTTGTCTAATGTCCTTACTGTGATGGCACTGTTAAATGCCTTTGTGGAGCTGGGAAATGGCTTAAGCATTTCCTCCACCTATTCTGAGCATCTCTTTGGTACAGTAATGCCTTAGAGGAAGAATTATCCAGAAGAGGAAGCCTAAAAGAAAAGTAAGAATAACCACAGCTTTTTAAACTGTCATTGAGATAATTTTTGTTTTCTACCCCTTTTCTATTAATTGATTACATTCAATTTTTCTGTTTTCTGTACAGAGCATTCAGTTCACAATTTCATAGAGCTACATACCCTTGCACCAAAAATCCACACCTGGGTGATAACTGTGATTTTGGAGTTCAGCTGCATGTGGAGCAGAGACTGCTTTTTGCTTACTCATGCACAGCCCTTTCTATTCACCTACACAGAATTTCTTCTGCCTTTTTAAACTCCACAGTGAGTCACCCTCGCATTCTCACAACCAGAGTGCAATTCTTCGGTCTGCTGTTGTCCTGCTACCTGAAATAATTTGGTACTGTCAGCAAACTGCTCATCCTCTTCCCTAGGCTGTCAATGAGAACAGCCTGTACTTTAGCAAAGATCCCAAGGGAAATCTGCCAGTGATCACCATTCCTTGCAAGATGTGGTCATTTCACTCCTGTTCTCCATTTCTTTTGTTTCAGCCATCCCTTTTAATCTGGTAGGGATTGACATTTTTCATTAGAGTTGTTTTTTTTAATTGCTTCTTAAAAAAAAGATAAAATTTTCAAAGTCTTTCCTGATTGTCTTTCCAACAGCCTCTCAGGAAAGCCAGCAGACAGTATCACCTGCATTATCACATGCGGTTTTGTCTCCTAAAACTTCCCATACATCTGTGAGGCAGGACTTGTCTTTACATGCTGACTCCTTCTAGAGTCCATATGTATCCAGATGACCACTAATTATTTTTTAGAACTATTTCTATAGACTTAGCTACTGCCAAATACACCAAAATAAAGATCTGTAACTCTGTTATCTTATCCAGTGCTTTTTTTTTATTGATTGGGATCTTATTTGTCATATTGTTACAGTGATTTTTAGTAATTTTTTAAAAAGCAATTTTTCAGGCTAGCTGTGTCAAAAGGCCAGCCTGAGCTGCCTGTGTTTCACCTACTGGCAAAACCTCCTAGGATAGTTTTGGAATGTGGAAGAAAACAATTTTCATCACACAAGTCAAGGCAGTAGCAAGAAATTGTAAGCTAACTACACTGACTGTTGCGAATTTCTAAGCAGAATCCAAGTCTTCTTTGTGAAAACAGGGATGAAAAGATTAAAATAAAGTAAGAGCAAAGAAAGAAATTCAGAGTAAGAACAATATTCTTTCGAGCTGCATGTGCCACCACACAGAGCAGCTAGTGCTGAATCTCAAAATGTTATCTTCTATTAAAAGTATTTTGTATTTATATTCAGAGGGATGTGGTTGTAAAAATTCCTCACATGCACTGATTTGTTGATGAAGATTTTGTCTGTGCATTCACTGCTCTTCTTGCAGCACTCTTGCACTGAAGACAAGGAGTGACAGTGCAGAGAGGCTCTGAGACTTGCTCTATGTCTGCCCAAGAATTCAGTACGGGAGAATGGACTCAGACATCAATCTCCCAACTTCAAGCCTCATAAACCCACAGCTCGTGAACTTGTATCCTTCAATACATGGAGGACAAGTTAGCCTCCAGACACCTTCATAATTTTAGTGTTTACATGGTATTAGAATTACTGGAATCACTGAAACAACCACACTATCATTGCATGGGCATGCACACACAAAATCAAAATAGAATCAAATCAAAACTTTTATGGCATACAATTAATGTGCCTTCCTACTATTAAAGTTTCAGTCCTAATTTCAGGTTAAGAAAATATGTTCATTGATTGTTTTTGCACCCTCTCCCTCCAGCTTCCAACTTAGAGAAGACAAACAAGAAGCTGTCAAAACATTACCCCTCGTTTGATTTACTGTATAGTCACAGTTATACAACAAACATGAGCAAAGGAAAGGTGAATGATTAATTCTGAGAGAGGCAAAAACTCACTACTTATTTATAAAAACCAACCAAACAAATCACAAACCAAACACAAAGGAAAACATATATATATTCCTCTGGCTACTCTTTAGCACAATTTCTGAGATGTCATCACAATGGAGACCTATGGAAAAGCATCCTTGAAAATAAAACAGAACTGTGAAATTTATTACAGAAAGGGATACACTTACTTGGAGTGGGTGTAGTGGATAATTAAGCCATACATCCCGCAGGTCCTGCAAACATTGAGAGATGCCTTTAATGCTCAAGGGAGTCATTTAACAAATTCCACAGTACTAAATAAAATGTCATTACTTGAAATACTGAACTATTTCAGATGCTGACTCTGCTTATTGCAAATTCAATAGTGCTGGCAAACTAATTTTTAAAATCGTGTATTTGCTGTTCAAACTGCCTGTAGTTCTCCCAATTAGCTTATGTCAAAGAGGTGGAAAAATCCTTGAACCACATAAAAAGTGGTTAAAGGAAGAAAAAAATTTGTTTAAGCCTCAGGACTAACTTTATTTGCAAGCACTCCTCAGTAGCAAATTTGACTTCTCCAAAGGAAAGGACTGAAAAGAAAAAAAAACCCACTTATTTTCTTCTGTTTCATAAAGGCTTCCTTCACTACAGCCAACGAGCAAAAAAAAAAAAAAGTGAATTACAATAGACTTCCAAACACTTTTATTTCTAATAAGCTTTGTCATTTCAGAGTCTTAAAGAAAGGAAAATATACAATTCATCTCTCACCACTGCCACATGTGCTGTCCCAGCAGTGGGTACTTTCCTTCACCTTTATACAGCACATGTTCTAACTAACAACCATCTAAGATACAGCTTGATCTATTCTTGCACACTGTAATTGTGCAATTGGGTAAATGTTAAATGAAACACTGTCCTTTATTCTTTTTTTTAACCCCAAATATATGTTTAAAGCTTTTAAATCATCCTAGGGTAGGATGATTTAATTGAAGAAACAGAATAGTTGTTTAACATGTGCATCATTCCCTCAGACCCTGATGCCTGGATCTGCAGCATCCATTTATGTTTTCAGAACATTCCACTTTGAATGGAAGCTGTCAGTTTTCCCACACCAGCCATCCTTCCCTACCCAAGCCAAGCAACCTAATGCACATCTGAGAAAACACCATAATTTTTTTGCCTGGATCAGTACAGCTTGCTGTCCTAATGCAATTTCTAGGAACTGCATAAAACAGTATTTCTGTTCATTTCTAATCCTTAAGTAAAACAATGGACAGGAAAGTACATCAAGTTATTTTTGAACTGGAAATCCAACCATGTAAGTACATAAATACCTTTTCATTGAAGAGCAAACGTCCAAATAATTGTTTTGCTTCTTCTAGGCTTCCCTCCAGATACACAGCTCCTGCATGAGGGGACCAATATGTCAAAGGTCAATAATGCAATTAGTACGTAGAAAATTACTAAGCATGAGAAAGTCAAAGATCTTGGACTTCTTCATCTTCAATATTAATTTTTAAAAGCATGCTTTCTGTAGCAACACCTATTTTTTAGAGGAATTTAAAGCATCAGCATAAATCAACAGTCATAAAGTGCAAAGAAAAACCTGAAATAATTATATCAGTGATAGAAAATGATAAATCCATTCATTTTCTTTGCAGTGACTAGTACAGGGATAGGTTTTCCATTTTTGCTGAACACAGGGTTGATATAACAGATGTTTTTGTTATTGCTGAGTAGGGCTCACACAGAGTCAAGGCCTTTTCTTTTGGTTCTGCCACAGTATTGGCAGTATTGGAGAGGAGACCAAGGGGTGCTTGGGATGCTGGGAGGAGACACAGTCAGGACAGGACCCAAAATGACCAAAGGGATATTCCAGACTGTATGACATCATGCTCAGTATATGAATTGCAGGGAAGAAGGAGGAAAGGGGTATACTGGGAGTGACAGTATTTGTCTTCCCAAGTCACCATTAAGTGAGACAGGGCCCGCTTTCCTGGAGATGGCTGAACAGCTGCCTGCCCATGAGAAGAAGTGAAATGATTTCTTGTTTTGCTTTGCTTCTTTGCACACCTTTCCCTATGAAACTGTCTTTATCTCAGCCCATGACTTTTCCAGCTTTTACCCTTCTGATTCTCTCCTCAATCTCACTGGTGGAGGAGTGAGCAAGTGGCTGTGTGGGGCTTGGCTGTTGGCTGGGGATAAACCACAACAACATTTGCAGATAGGGAAATCAATGAAATACATTTCAGTAACTAGCAAACAATTACCATTTATTCTATTATACTTCCAATGAGATTACACTCTGCATATAAACGATGTGTCAAGACTATTGTAAAGCTCAAGGTCTTCCTTTAGCTTCCTTCCTTATTGGCATCACAATAATTTATTGTCTGAACTGGAAAGGGCATCTCTGCTTGTCTCAGTTTCTGAAGATTATGTTTTGGTTTCTTTTAAACTTCACACACAGCCCTCACTAGCTCTCTCTCCACATTTCTATCATTAACAAGCACTGAAAAACTTGTGTTAACATATTATAATATATCTTATATCCTCTGTATCTGAACAGAGGATAACAGATCTGAACAAAACAGAGATCTGAACAAAATTCTTATATTTAGTATCAACATTTCATCCTCTAGTAACATTTTACATGAGAACTTCTGAAAATCTCAAACTTGCTATTGTAAGCATAAAACCAAATGGAATACACAGCTGCATCAAGAACACACAGACAGGGAGTACATGCTCCCACATTCAGGAAGAATATGATTTGCCTTGCCTTTCCCTTCCCCTTTGATTCCTGACTAGGTCAACTATTTTCTTTGGACTCTTCAAAGAAAAGTTTGGGGTTTTATAAGACTAATCTTGAAGAGGCAAATTATGAGAGCACAAAATTTTAAACAATTCCTAAGCAGCCTGCTCATACTTCTGTTTCTTATGTTCATCACAGGGACTTTGTGATGAAGTACAAGACTTTGTAGAAGAGCCTCAAGTAGAAGCTCCAGACCCTACATATACTTTTATAGTCCCTTAACAAGCTCCCAGATTTTAGCTACAGCACTGACAAAATCTTATTGCTCAATTAACTTGCTGAACAGCTTTGTATTGGAGGTTAAACAGCAAGCCTGCTCTCTCAGCAAATCTCAATGCTTGCCAAATAGTTCTCATCACTACATCCTAGACAAGCTGAAGCCTATGAACAAAGACACAGATACATATCTAGCATTCCTCCTGTTTGCTTTTTATTTTTAAATTAAAGATCAAAGCGTTCATGGAAAGCAAAACAGAGTTAAAAAGAAAACTCTTATTTCTTGATAAGAGGAAATGCAATCTGGCCCAAGGCAGAATGCACAGAACTACTGACATCTAAGCCAACTATGATCTATTCTTCAAAGCAGGACAAAATGCTTTAGGAGCTCATGTAGTACATAAAGACCTGCATCAGGGCTAAACCATTCCCATAGCTACAAACTTGTACAGTACATCTCAATGAATACTAAGTCAACCCAGTGAGACTAACTTGCTTTGTGTACTCAAACATGTAAAGTTTCATAAAAATATGCTATTTAAAATAGAGCTTGTGTAGATGTAATCAATGAGATTTTCACCCTCCTGGCTTGGTAACTGTGGTCAGGCCCTGATTTCCTCTGCAATACAAACCTATAGACCAGTGCAGCCAGTCATAATCAGCATCTTAGAGCCCAACAGCAAATTTGACACAACTCTCCTTCACCCTCAGTTAGAGGGTAGCTTTATTACATCAGCCATGGCATATTGTCATGCTTTTTACCTGCAAGAAAAATGCCAAGACGAAAAGGTATTTACTTTGCAAATTCACAAAAGGCTAGCAGGGCACAGCGGAAGTTGTCTGGTGACTCAGCTGGGAGTGCCTGATGCATTCAGAAGGCAAGCTGCAATTTAAAATTCAGGGCTGAGGTTGCAGGTCTGTTCAAGCACTACTGGAAGCAGTGAAGCTGCTTATCTTCTGCCAGGCCATGGTCACTGAACTGCTCCCCTCAGACAGGGGGCAGGTGTCAGGCCATGTTGACACAGGAGAGGTGAAGTTCTGCAGTGACATGAAACAGCTCCACCTTCAGTGTGTGGGAGCCAGGATACGGAAGATGAGACTTTCATAGTTGTACTACACACTCATTGTGTTTATACATGTGGCATATGTGCAGGAGTGGGGAAGGGACAAAGATGATGCAAGAAGCTTTACTATTGCCTACTCCTACTAGCACTACTCAACTACATCTCCTCCATCACAGACAACACAGCACACAGACATGTATAAAATGTACCTGCCTGCACACACAAATGCAAACACATTACCTATTAGGGCTTCAAAGCAGTTGGCCATGGCATGGCGGAGATCTGACTCCCTGCAAAGGTCTGGACCATGAGCATAGAGCATGAATCGTTCTAGCTCCAGCTTCTGCAAAATATGTAGAAAGAGTTAAAACTTAAGAGCATGGCTTTAGAAATACAGGAGTACCAGTTTAGTCACTGAAGTTCAATTACAATGCCATCATGCAGCTACTAGGTTTGAAGGAACTATGAAGCTTTTCTCTATAATTTCAGTTTAGACACAGGCTAAAATTAAAAAATTTCCTTTGTTTATCAGAGGTAAACAACTGGAGTGTGATACCATTTAAAAACTAGAATTATCAAACCAAAAGCAGCTAAGCATAACAGTGAGGAATAGGAATTCCGGTGGACACAATCCACTGAACATCTGTTTTTTTCTTCTAAGACCATAAACAGGTGATAGCCTCTGGGCACTGCAAGAAAAGGTTCATATTTTAATCTGCAGTGCCACCTAGCTTCCTCCTTCCTTTCAAAAGTGCATCATTAACTCTCATCTGTTGCTTGAACTATAGTTCTGCTTCCCAGTCAAAATCTCAGACAGTAAGCCAGATATTTTCTATAATATATGATAATTCTGCTATAGAAATGCAGGCCAGAACTGCTAGATTCTCTGTATATATTCGTCTTTTTGACACAAAACCATTATTGGAATTTTTAAGGAAGGGATTTATGCATCTTGCGAGGTTTGTATGAGAACAGGCTCTTCCCAGCTGGGTGTAAGTTGCTACTGATTAATTTCCTGTTAACTTTTAACTTCATCCTCCCAGAGTATATTTAAGAGGTAAAGCTGGAGACTGAGTTGTTTGAGATGCATGGTTTAGACATGTTTCAATTGCCAAAAAGAGATTTCCATTTTCCATGAATGGCAGCCTCTTCACTGCTCCAGAACACTGTGAATTACGACTGACAGTGTTCCATCATGCTTTATAATGCACAGTTGAGCACTTCCTAGAGTCAACGTAAGAGTAGAGTATTAATTGTTTTATATAAAATTTCAACTTCTTATACTCATCATTTGTTTCTTAGTTATGAATAGAATTACACAAGTTCAAGACACATTGAGAGGCTGAGAGTTATATTAAGTGAACTGAATGCAACATGACACTACAGGGGATGAAACCAGGAACATCATGTAAGACACATGAGAGGAAAACTGGGAATATACAGATATCTAATATTTATAGCTGCATCTACAGTTTTTAAAATACTGTAATAAAAATTTTCAAAAATTGTCCTTGTACAATGATAAAGGCTGTGAACAGACTTGAAGAATATACGAGCTGTCTTGATGCAGGTTTAAAAATAGCATAACTAATTCAAATGTCAGGCAATACCATATTTGTAAACAAGGTCCTGATATGAAAAGTTTCAATCAATTCATGCTTATCTAAATTAATAAAGAAAGACGTGGCAGAAAATTATTGTGTTCACAGCCTACCCTATGCCTCTCCTGAGAGCTGAGGAAAAAAATGGTATGTTAAAAATCCTGCAGTTTTTGCCAAAATCCCAAGATTAGATAAGCTTGTTTGGGGCACTGTGTGATTACAGAGAGGAAAGCTTAAAAGTGCAACTTGAAAACCACAGCAGACAGTGTGTGCACATGTGTGGCATAATCAATTATATCAGTAAGTCTCAGACTGTTTCTTATAAAAAAAAGCTAACAAAATCAATAATGAATAAGTGAATACCTACCTATTTATGAATAGATTGAATCAAATTTCTGTATCATAATACCACACACCAATAGCATATATAGAAATACAAAAAGCTCTGTCATTCACAGAACTAAATTAAATAAAATTATAAGGCATCCTAACTTTTCCTAGGAGGGAACACAACTCTTCTCCAAAACCCTGTTTAATATACTGCTGACTACTCTGAGAGTCTACAGTGGACCTGAAAATGATTGCATAGGTTATTGAGCAGATGACATTTTTCCCCCCATATTTTCTACCTCCTGTTTTCATGTTCTCCCTATATACTCTATTGGAAAGTTCTCTTATAAACAACTTCTTCACTGAAGTTCTACTGTCAACCTCATTACTTGTACAAATTAAAGGCAAGTATAGGCACACCTTCAACAAAGGCTAAAAACTTACCTTTATGCCTGCAAAAATCACTTTTCCCAAAATCATGCTTTGGAGAAAACACTAAGTTCTCCTTTATCTTTAAAATCTACTTTCAAACTGAAAAGGGTTCCTGCACCCCCAATCTTGTACACAAAACACAGCAAAAAAGTGATGTTCAAAGCAGGCAGCTCCCTCAAGAAACAGTCCAGGCACTCATAGTATTCTACCCATGGATGTCAGACACAGAGAGCTGTACCTTAGCCAGCATGGCCAGGTGTTGGTTCTGTACGATGGCAGTGCGGTACGTAGCTAATCCTCCTTCCTCCAGAGTGGGAAACAGGTAGTATAAGTGGACACTGGCAAAAGAAAAAGCAAACCAGATTCTGTTAGCATTTGATTAAAGATGAACCACATACACCTGTAGAGAACTGTGCCCTTCCCTCAGACCCTAGTGGGTAATATGGGTCCCTTCCCAAAGTGGAACTCAGCTTGAAGTATGGTAAAGATACAAACATTCAAACAATGCCCAATCTGACCAGATAGCATTGGCAGCAGAGCAGGAAGAGCACTGCTTCTCTGCCGGACAGCACATAGTTCCTAAATCCCCATCCCAGCCTCCAGTTCCCTCATCTCAGGTTTCTGTCTATCAGCAGCAGCAGAAGGTTCAGCACAGCTGACACCTAGAGGATGCTGAGGAATGAAGCACAAGGGAAGCCTCAGCCTTGAGAACCGTGCTGCTGTGGGTACACAGTGCTTTCAGGTGATGCTGCTGCCAACAGGGTATCTATCTGTTTATACATGTTTCTTAAAGCACTTTAACAGATGCTAATGGAAACAAAGAACAGAACTCAACAGCCTGGATTTATCAAATGTGTGAAGTCATTTTTCCACAAACAAGAAAAAAAAAAAAAGAAAGTAAAAATCACAGGCTTTTAACATCCTTTAATGCTATTTGTCATCATGCTAGCAAGGCACTTCATAAAACAGAAACAAAACAAAACAAATAATTCACTGATCCCATCAAGATCTGAGTAACGAATAACTGATTTTGGATACCTTCATGACTATCTAATGCATGTCAAAAAAAGTTAACACATAGAGGATTTCAACATTCCCCAATTAAGGCACTGTATGGAACTAATTATTAAAATATTTTATTAAGCCAGTACACAAGGAGAAAAATGCAGATGGATGCAAGATTATTTAAGGACAAAAACTGCTATAAAACTTAGAGGCAATCCAATCAAGCATCGTAATTCACAACAGCAGACACCTGAAGTTGAGATAGGCAGAAAAAGAAAATCATACTTAAATAGGTGTTACATGCTCCATTGAACAAAAATGGAGCTCATTTTTTTTCTGAATCGAGACAAAAGTTAGCTTAGAAGGTGAACTGATGGTTGATGAACAATGACAATGAAAAATGCAAGACATTTTAATCAGCAAGTCTTCCATCTTATCAGCCTGTACTGTTGTATGAGAGAAAAGGCCATGAGTTTTAAGGGCAGTGGAGACCTTTACAGGCTAATAGTTTTTAATATCATGTAGCTAATGGCTAGTAGAGAACAGAGATATAAAGGAAGCTTTGTTGTTCATGTAACAAACTGGCTTAAAGAGCAAATTAGCAGTAAACAAGACTACATCTCTATTAAAAACAGTAGAACAAAGCAGGTGAAAATAGATTATATTCTTTATATTGTGCAACCTGTTTGTCTCTAGTAAGGTAAGGTAGAACAATGTAGGTAATTAATAATATGTCAGTATTGTTCACTGATTTCAGAACACTCAGGCCAGAACTGGAGCAATTTTTGATGAACCATGGGTATTTTTATTACTTTTGAATAGATTGCGTTTGTGCTTAACTATTTAAGTTGTTATGGAAGCTACAGCCCTAATTACTGGAAATACAAGAAATGCAACACATTCAACATTACCCATATATGCTTCTCCCTCACAACTAGACAAAAAAGAACCCATGGAAACAAAATAGCATGCTAGGAAAAAAATCTTTCCTTTAAAAAAAGGGTATAAAGTTCAACTTGTCTATAGCTGAATAATCTCTAACCCAAATCCATTTAAAATTGCATGCCATGAAACAGAAACTCTTAACTTTTATTTTGTAATCTTTCTTGCTTTATCATGACCACTGGAAGAATTATCAAGAGAGTTGGTGTGCAGGTCTAAATATCAGGCAGGACTGCAAATACACACCATGAAAATAGACAAATATACACAATGAAAGTAGACACTGGAAAGTTCAATAAACACAACACTATAATAATAACATACAAAGGTGAGAACTGTTGAAGAATTCCCCATTTACCTTGTTAAGAACTCCACCACAGCATCTCCCAGAAATTCTAAACGCTCATTGTGGTTAATTCTGAAAAAGGCATTTTAAAGTTCACCATAACCTAAGTAACACATACTGGTTATTTACACAATGCAATTAAAACAGAGAAAAATCAGAGTTGATTGCTAATCAGTCACAATACTAATTTTTGCAACCTCCCACACCCTCTCTGGATTATAATCCTTTCCAAAACAGAGTAATAACTATGTGAATCATGAAATTCAGGACTGACACCACCACTTTCAAAATTTCCATATACTCTGTTCTGAGCTACTGCTAGAGCTTCACAAAACAGGAAAAGGAAACAGGACTGCTGCCTGGCACTGATGTCAAGTTTCTCTGTCCATCAGAGGGCAACAGATGATTGAAACAAACAGCCTGTTCCAAGCCTTGTGCATGACACTAGGGAGCCGTACCTAATTAACATCAACAACTGCAGGGCAGGATGACCCTGCAGCAGATCGTTGCTATGGCAGAGGAAATAGGAACTTGGATTTTTCATAGCACCTTTAAAGGCCTTGTTTTCTGTAACTTCCTCCGAGCCCAAAAGAAAAAATGGCTGTACCAGGAGATGCATCCAAAGATGCCATTAAGTTATTAGAATCTTTTATTTCCTCTGTTTTCTTTCATCACTGCTCCTGATTTACCTTTGTTTTGCTAGAAGTCTCATTTCCTTCAAGCTGTCTGCCTGCTTATATTCAATACATACAAATTTCTGCTCTAGACAAAACAAGGAAGCAGCACCATTTTTGATTTCACACAGAATCAAAGCCATTGCCACAGGACTTTTTTTTTTTTTTTAATCTAGAAGATCCTTGTCAAGTGTTTGGCAGCTTTTATTGTAATTTTCACTCCCCCAACAATTACTGAATTAGTGTAATTTCTGAAATTGCAGGCCTTTGTTATGGGCTGAAAGAATTCAAGTACCTCTGCTGTACAAAACAGTAATCTGTGAGCAAATCTACAACAACTCTGTGTATCAACATAAATGAATACACACCTCTCTCAAAAATGGGACTTTACATTTTTGTGTTATTTCATAAGAATTAATGTAATTTAGCCTTAGTTATCTTTAGAGGACTCAAATAAGCTTGAAGACAAAAGGGCATGGTCTAGCTGAAATAGCATTGAGGGAACAGTGCAACAATAATTTATGCAGAATTAAATTTCTCCTATTCCCAAGCTTCTTTCAAAATTATGGCTCTTGAATGGCCCAGCTACAGCACTAGCTAAAATACACACTGCCATCTAGTTCATGCATTTAAGAGATTTCACATGCAACTGTTTCTTGCATTAGCTTTGTGAGCTTTGTTTATTCAACCTCAGCTCAATATGGTGCCTGCGGCTGTAAACCACATCTTAAAATATATTTATATGCACAGAATTCTTAGTGGGCATTTACGGATTATTGCATTAAAACATTAATAGGTTTTGCATCTGTCTTTAAATTGGAACAGTAAATCAAGCAAAGCCCATGTTCAGCACCACACTTCTGTTAACAAGGTGCCATGCCAGGAAGGTGCTACTGTGAGAAAACAGTAAAATTGGATGAAGAATCCAGTTTATAGCACTGATAACAACAACAACAAATCTTAATTTTTATTCTGCAGAAAACAAAAAGGTAGCCTTTTAGTCCTCCTCATTTCAAGGATCAACAAAAATGATAGTTATCTGTTAAAACCTTCCTCAGATGTTCTCTGCAGGCATGACCAAATATTTACTATGTCACTGCTAATGGAGGTTCAACACACCTTGGTAATATAAAAGTCAATTCAAAATAACTTTTCACTTCAACTATTTGCCAAAGCTGTTGCTGACAATAAGTTGGTTGTTTCTATTAAATATCACCCTCTGCGGCAGCTTCCCTACTTGCAAACAACTATTTTCATTACCTGGAAGGAGCTGGATCATCCTGTCCCAAACGGGACATAATATTTATCAGGGTGTTTATCCCTAAAACATAAACAATGCACTATTAAGTAAACAGGCACTAATTCACTTTGAATAAATGTAGAAAACAATTATTCAAAATGTTACTTTGTAATTGCTGTACACAAGATTATCCTGTTATTTACATGGCTCATTACATAAAATATAATCCTTACCAATGCTCTCTGCCTAACTGACCACAGTCCCATTACAACACTATTGGATTTCTACATTCAACGAGCCAGATAAATACCACCTTTCCATGAAAAGGACATTCTAAACATTATATAAGCAACAAACAATTTACTTCATTATCACTGAGTATACTTTAACGGGGTGAGGAATATTTTGCAGCAGACAGACTACATGTTCATATTAGTAAGATGCATTTATAAAATATATTCCAGACCATTCACCATGTTGAGCAGCAAATTAAGAAAACAGTACTTGCCAAAAATCTAAGCAAATACATCCTCCCATTTATTACCCTTCCTCGTTCTCAGTTCTTTACTTATTGACTAATTTGCAAAATCCAGTCTTTTAGAAAGACCTCACTGGTGTCTGCATATAACCATTGAAATTCTCTACTGAAGGCATCTCTCAAAAGAACAATGGCCAAAGAAATGATAAAGGAACAAAGGGTGTTCTTACTGATTAAGTGTGTGGTAAGAGAAAAATGTCAGTGGTGCAAATAGCATACCTTTTTTTCTCATGTGTATATGGTGAACTTTTCTATCTCCATACTTGGGCTGTCGAATCCCACAGTTGGATAAAGAATTTCTGGCATGATCCGGATTCATCCCAAAATTTAAATGATGGCTTGGGTGAGTCATGGCAAGCTATAGTGTAACACATACAGGAAAAAAAGGGCTAAATGCATTTTTGCAAATGAATGAAAAACATTATCTTGGACTGGTAGCTTGTAAAAGTTATTTTTCAGTTTGAAGAAAGGTTACAAAGTGATGCAGTCAAATCAGAAACTTGGTTCCAGCAATTTAAATGTAGTGTGAGCTATTTCAGATGTCAGAAAAAAGCAACATTTATGCTCAATCATCAATTTAACTAATTAGCTTTCAGATTTTTTTCTTTAAAGAAAAATTAGTTTAGAAGAGAAAAAGCATGAACTGTCAATTTGCCTTAAGACTTCTGCTTACCAACTTTGCTGACCTGATTTCAATACATTTGCTTATTTAAAAATATATTCACTCTAACACTGAACTATAAATATTCATATTAAAAAAAGCAATTAAAAGAGCTTCTCAACCATCCATATTTACATTACTTAAGTATCTATAAAATTCTCCTAGCTCAAAAAATGAAACAACAACAAATACATTTTTCTTGGCAGAGATAATCACGGAAGAACTCTTTCCCCCATGACTATAGAGGACTTATTCTTCAAATAGAAGAGAATGACACAATTGGTCCTCTGTATTACCTTTGTACAACCAAGGATTACTAAAAGATTACTCTGCTGCTGACACCACTGCTGCAGAAATGTCAGCAGTAAATAAAACTACAGCTTGTTTTTCAGAACTCCATCCTGCAAACTCATACCTTTTCTCCTTCTTTACACATACACAGATCAAAATACTGTGCTTGTATCAAAGTATCTCCACACAAAACTTGTGTATAAAAAAGAGGAAACACTGGAAAATGCAACCTGCAGAAAGTTACTTCTGGCTCACATGCAGGACTAGTGCTGTAGACTGTGAGCAAAGACAGTAATTCACTCAAATACTGTCTGTTGCTTTCTAAGCATAAAACTTGGAGTAAAATTATATTTAATCAACAATAAGAACTTTCTCCTAGTCCTTTTTAATTCCTTGATAGTCTTACTAAGTTTGTTGTAATTGCACATTCTCAAATTCTGCTCCATCTGGATTCAATGACACATTACAGCTTTTCTGAATAGGTAATTCAGTGTAATCTTTTTTTAACCTGCTTGTACTTTAAAAAGAACATACCATGATAAAATAGGTAACAATCAATGCAGAATTATACATCTAACATTGCCTATGCTCAAGCAGATTATTGATATATATACATTTTTAAAAAGCTCTTCCTGCCATGGAAAATTGTTTTTAGGTTTTAAATAAATGCGTGTAGGGACAAAGCATTAAACAGCATATTTGTTATAACCAAACATGACTTGATTTTTATGCTCTCATCTCTTTTTGATTAGTATTTACTTGTTGGTTTGTGTGTTTGGCCTCAACATTTTGAAAGTTTCCATCACTGCATTTTTATCTTTGACATTAAAACAAAGACAACCTGCCAACAACCAAATCCTAGAAAATGTTCAATATTTAATGTAACTTGCAGTAGGAAAAGGCCCAGAAAACAAATCGTAGAAACCAGAGAAGCTGTGAGAAAAGACATTTCCTAAAAATAATTTGGGAGTAACATCTGTAAAGAAATACAAAAACTGCCATGTTTTTAATTTAGTTCAGTCATTGGAGAGAGATGAAATTTACTTTAGAAGGAAGTTCTGAACAGAAGTCTCCATTTTCCTTCAGTAAATTCAGAAAAAGTCTAAGAGGAAAGGGGCCACCATGCAAGGAATCAGCCTCAGAGGTAATCAGTTCCAAAATGCACTAACATAAAAGGCTGACTATGTGACACAGATGCATCTAAAACAAGTAAGAACTTCTCCTCTCCAGTTCCTGCTCTTTCTTGTTAATAAAAAAAAAATAATCATGTGCTTGCAGAAATCAAGAGCTAAACAGAAGTCTGCAGATTTCTATTCACTAGCTACAAATGCAAAAAAAAGGCAATGTTTTAACTATTCTCTTTTGGAACAACTGGCTATAAAAACAAGAAGCAGGGCACTTATATACACTCATATGCAGAATAAAACTGTATTCTCTATAAATACCTGAAAAAAGGAACTTACCCAGAAATAAGTACTTGACAGTCTTTTCAGTAACTGCATTTTTGTCTTGCTACACATTACAAGCAAATCCAGATCTACCATGGGAGCAAAGGTAGGTATAATATCTATGTGAATAACAGATATCTCGATTTAGAAGTCTCTTGGGAAAACTGAAACTTTTGAAAGATCTGCAGTACAAGTAATCTGGCCCATCCAACTGTGGCAATGCTGTGCCTTTCAGCACTATGGATGAACTCGGTAATGTCATGGAGAGAAACTAACAAGATGTTGGGGTTTTCTTTTCATATCTTACCTGCAGTAAGCACCTATCTCTAAAGGTGTAGCCTATCAATTTGTCCAGGTGCATCAGACACTGATGGTAACGGACATGGTGGGTGAGGACAGGAAGCATCATTGCGTGCTGAAAAAACAAATGCAATAAACAAAATCATTCAACTTTAGTATACAGAGAATTCAGACGACTGAGCTAAAAATACAAACACTTCCCAATTGTTAGAACATCTAGTTTACTGTTTTGGTTTAAATGAGGGAAAAAAAATAGTTTTCCATGCTTCACTTATCAAAGCACTTATTTAGTCATGTTTTTATCTCCACAGCCCTGCCCAGGCTAAAGGAATACATACATAAACCCAATCTTCAACTTAAGCAACTTAAATAACAGGAAATTCAAGAAGCTATGACTGAATACAATGCTATATGTTTGTACCTTTTCATTTAACACCCTGCTTCAAAAATGAAGAAGCACCACTTCTCCTCTGCCTCAATACATTAAGGAAGAAACACTTTATACCACTTTAGCCTGCTTTCACCAAACAACAGTAGGTACTCAATTTTCAAGCACAGTTGTACCTTGCTTCACTTCCTTTTGAGGAAGAATTATGGGATTTTTGAAATGCTGTAGTCTGGCACATTTAATGTGCTAAAAAATACCAGAAAGGTTGCTGTTTGTCTAAGACATAGACAATGTTTTTCTGTTGGGTAAAATGTCAATAAAATTGAAAAAAAACAACAGCTCTATTTTATAAGAATGGCAGTCCCCTTCTCTCAGTGTTTCAAAGGAATTCTCCACTGATACTGACTTCAGATGCATCTGGGTTGAAATAAGCAATTAGTGTAGCTTATCAGTACAGTGGTATAGCAAGTATGATATCAACATCACAATTCTTGCATAAGAATGAAGAGAGAAATGGGAGAAATGCAGAATTTGAAGACTTTTATGCACATGAGCATTTGTTAACTAGTTTTTTTTAACTGTTCCTATACTGACATGACATAAATATATTCAAAATAAAGGCGTGTTTTAAGGGCATTAAAATCTGAGGGCTGTCACAATTAATTCAGAAAAAGGACTGTGTATGATTAGAGGAAATGAGTGTATAGCATGGAGAGAAGCAAGAAAAACAAGCACACAAAGTAGATGATGTATAATTTATGGAATAAATGCTTTTACAGATTTCTGCAGGTCACTAATGACAGAACAGCAGAAAATACAAACTGGTGAATGTTACAAGATCAAAAATTAAGACTAACTAATGGCAAGACTTTCTGTTTAAGTAAAAGAACATGAAATTCCTGAGAACTGAACACAGGGCTGGAAGGTAATCACAGAATCATTAAATTGGAAAATACCCTTAAGATGATTTGAGTCCAACTGCTAAAGTAACACTGTAAACTCCACTAACTAAACCATGTCCCACAGACCTTTATAAATACCTTCAGCGATGGTGACTTCACCACTTTCCTGGGCAACCTGTTACAATTCTTGATCACCTTATCTGCAAAGTAATGATTTCTAATATCCAATCTTAAACCTCTTTGGTACAACTTGAGATAATTTCCTTTTGTTCTGTCATTTGCTGCCTGGGAGAATACACCATCTCCCACCTGGCTACAGACTCCTTTCAGGCAGTTGTGGAGAGTGATTTAGTCTCCCTTGAACCTCCTTTTATCCAGCCTAAACACCTTCAGTTCCTTCAGGCACTTCTCACCAGACTTCTGCTCCAGACCCTTCACCAGCCCCAGTGCCCTTCTCTGGACACACTGCAGGTCCCTCAATGTCCTTCTTGTATTAAGGAACCCAGAACTGGACACAAGATTCAAAGTGCAACCTCACCAGTGCTGAGTACAGGAGACAATCCCTGTCCTGCTCCTGCTGGCCACACTATTGCTGATACAGGCCAGGATGCCTTGGCTTTTTTGGCCACTTGGGCACATGCTGGCTCATGTACAGTCAGCTGTTGACTAGGAACTCTTCCCCAGTCCTTTTCTCTCAGATGAAATAACCAGATAGTATGATAGAAAAAGACTTCCTGGATCTCCAAATGGCAGAGAAATATAAAACCACTCTAAGCAGAACCAGGAAGTGTTATTAGGAAATTTTATTTTCTTGCCATGTCACTCATTTACAGTTTTTTTGGAGTATTTTTAAGAACATCTCTTTTATCTCCATATAAACTGTACAGGCATACTTCTTATGTGTTCCTTTATGGAAGGAATTAATTGAAAAACACCAAAACAACCAAACCTGAAACTGTTTCACAGGACAACTGTGCTTCCCTGCCTCTATACTCCACTGTACTAGACAGAAGAGTCTCCTCAAGCAACATTTAACATTCTTTACACCAATACATGTGTCCCTGCATTTGAAGACTGAGATACCAAATTTCAGACTTATCAGCTGTGGTACAGTGAAAAAAGAATTGACAGACCCCTGGGAGCACACAGAAAGACTTTAATTTGACTCTTGAAGCTATATTGACAAAATGCTACTTTCCAGGCACTAACTATTTGATCGATTGATTGATTCAATCAACATCCGTCATCTTGGACTGTGGTTATTCAATGTTTCTGATGTTTTGTGTATTTATCTCTGTAGAAGAGATGTTTTTAAAATATGTATGATATCAAATATTTTGCATGTCCCTTTCTTGCTGCAGCTAGCACAGCAAGTCAGAGACTCTTAAGTGCCCTCATCCTCCTGGACAGCAAGTGCTCCTGACCTGAAGCTACTAAGTGGAAGCAGGTGAGCTGAAATATTTTGGAATGCGTGAATTGCTGAACACTCTACACTGCTGTTGAGGGTTCACCTGCAACAACGGTGTGGGTGGAAAGGGGGAACAGAAGTGGTTGTCTTCTCAGCACGGCCAGATCCTGCCACACAGTGTATTAAGTGCTGCCTAGCTCAGTGGCCAAGTACTGCACTGGATATACTGGGTAACTTCAGTGAGCCTGTCAGAACTCAAACATTTTACACTTTCTTTGAACATTCCAATCACCATTTTTCCTCCCCTTTCAAGCAGTTCATTTCTCAGACAGCAAAGACCAGTGTCATTAAGGCTACATGGAACTCAGAGCAAGTATAAGTGATCATAAGTGACTTAAAAGAGTTTCAATCTTATAAACTGCAATGCTTTTAAAAGCAATAATTTTAAATCACTGCACTTGAGCTCTGCCCCCAGAGCCGATTTATGCGTATTTAGTTTTAGTCTTCTTTAATCTGGGAAAAAGCATATAGCAACAGCAGCAATCTTTCATTTTACATACAGTTGCCTATTCTTGGCCTCTCAAAGAAATCAAATCAAAGGACCTTCATACCAGAACTGGCTGATTTAGATGTTACAGCTGCAGATGGGCACAAAACTGTGAAACAGCTTTACTTTTATCATTTTTTGGTGTTTTGCTGTCCTTCAACAAAATGAAACAGGAATATTCAAGAAATTAGATGAATCACAGAAGATATTTTGAATAACAGAGAACAGTTTGAAAGTGCCTAAACTGGAAATTTACACTGTTTACTTGAGCTGTAAAACATATACAGTTCACAACAAAAAATTACAAAAGGGCTGTGATGTTCCTGAGCTATGTGAGGAGATATTGTGCCACTATTCTCCTTCTACTTCAGAAGCGATAGTAGAATCACAGAAATCTTTCAGATGGAAGAAAAGCAATTTTAGTTACTAGCATTTCTCTCACTATAGAATTTCCCCCTTTGGCCTGACCAGACTTCTAAGATTACAATGGAACTTCTAGCTATACCCTCTCCTAGAAACGTCCCTAATTTATAGTTCACATTGTTAAGCTAATATTAAGCTGCATATATTTAACTCTTAAATAACATCACCAAAACAACAGCTAAAAAATAATGCAAGTATATCTCTAGCCAAATTATTTGCTTGTTACTACTACTCAAATTTTACTAATACAAAATTAAATAAAAATTGCATTTATTCTTATCATATCACAAAGCTGGTTGCAGTCAACAGCTTTAGAATAGGATATGATAGAGAGATGTTCCTTTGAGATGTCATGCGTATGAAACAGAATATCTGAAAGATACATTTCTACTGAGGATCACCTCAAAAGTTAATTGCGGTGGGGTTTTTTTACTTTATTTCAAGTAAAAAGATATTTCTTCATGTTTTACTGTAAAACTTGGGGTGTTTTTAAAAGCTTCCTGAATAGAAAAATATAATAAAATTAAAATATCTAAAACCAAGCCAGTTGATGGATTAAGAGCTCCACACTGGACTCAACATTTGGCAAACCCCCAGCCTCAAACTGGCCATTCCTAACCTCTCTCCCTTGCACTAATCAGCCCCTGGCAGAAAATTTTAAATTACTTTTTTTGTGTGTATAGAAGTGGTGGGCAGAATACTAGAACAGTTCCCTAGATCAATAGATATTATTTCCATTTGGTTCTTCAGCCTTGAAGAAACCCTTGCAAAGGTAAATGGCATCTACCAAGAAAGAAAATACATCTCTCGGGTTCAGTCACCTGGCAGACGTCAGAGCGTATCCCTGTTTTCCAGAATCCCTGGCTGCTCAACTCCACGGTCACTTCACGTCTCATTGTGTTCTTCTGGCGAATTTTCTGCAGTGCTTCCTAAGCAGGGAGTAAACAGAGGTGACCACATTTTTTTTACTGCAAATGACAAAACAAACCAGTCTAACTCATACATCCAAGATGATACATGAGTAAGAAAGGTAAAGTCCTTATAATGAAAGCACTTTCTTTACCAGATGCACAAAACAACCTCTTCATTCATGTCCATCACGGTGAGTACTCCTGGTCTGAATATTCAACAGGAGCAAAACAGGCTTTGTTTTATCATCTTGGGTTCTTTGCAACAGCTCGTGTTCAGCTATGTCACTCTGCCCAGTCTGGGAAAAGGGTCAGCATTCAACAGTTCTAGAGATTATGCTGATTGAAATCCACCCATTTTATTCCAATAAAAATTATTTAAAATATGTTTTACCTTGACCACTGGCTATTTTGGTGGTGTGCAAACAATTTGTCTCTAGAAACCATGAAAGGGTCAGAATCATTAAAAATTTTGACAGTATCATTGCAAGAAAATATTTTCTGTAAAAATGAAATGAAAGAAAAACAGATAAAATAAATCAGCCCTGCATGAGAATCTCTTGGTTCCACTACTATAAAGCCCTGGGGTGTGCAAGCTCCCCACGCAGCATGAACTAACCCCTCAGTGCTCTGCCTTCTTCAGAACACAAAGCTCTTCAAAGCTGCAACTCATCCTGCCTTTCCCTCTCCTTTTCATTACAGGGCACTTGCTCAAAGCTTTCTCTTGCCAGCTCCCAGTTAGAAGCCTGTGAGCACACCTGGGCAGGAACAGGCTCTGTTTTCTGATTTGCAGAGACTCACAGAGCAGTTCCAACAAGTGCATCTGTCCAGACACAGATTTATCAAACCTCAGACACCTCAATAAAGCAGTGCCTAGGGTAGGACGCTACATAGCCCTGGCTCCTTTTATATTCAGTGAAGGGGATAAATGGCTTCAAAAATACATTTCTCCCTCCACTGACTTCAAAGTGAGCCTTTAGGTCCTAATTTATGCACCTGCTGTAAATGCTCAAAGTTAGGTTAGAGGAACAAAGCCCCAGGCATGACCTTGTCACAAATAATATCATTGTACAGCCTCACATTGGTGGATGACTGATGGCAGAGGGAACAGAGATGCTGCCAGCACTGCACCCCTTGTGCATTGTCAAAGGTGTCATGGAGTTTTCCTGAGAAAGGTGCTACAGACCTGACTGTATTTCAGTCTGACTGGCTCAGAAGCACTTCGTAATATATGATTAAAAATCTTTAAAAGCCCATGTACCAGTCAGGTACAGTCCTACAGCTCCTGAGTTACTGACACCTCTACTGGCAAATATATAGATTATCCTCACACAAAGTTTCTGCTTCAGCCCTGTGTGCCTCCCTCTTAGCAAACTACTTTTAGAACTTGTTATCCTAGATAATACAGTCTAGAAACAAAACAGAAGTCCACAGCAAGTGCTAAATAACAAAGGAACATTTTATCTTCTGGAGCAAAATATGACCACCACCTTACAAACAATCCACTACAATTTCACAAATGAGCTATCCATTACCCCTTAAGGAAATATGCACATAAAACACACTGCTTGCTCAGTGTGTAGCTGTGGCAAATAAAATCACCTCTGTAAGAACAAGTACTTTTTTTCCTTTACAACTGTGGCACAGTTCAGTCATAATGTTGTGGATTTTTTTTTTTTTCCATTTATAAGTAAGAAAGCCAAGGGCTTATTTAATATCAGCATTAAATGAAATGTTTACTAACACTCTTGCTCACACAACAGCATACTATGCTTTGCAACAATGAAAAACATCAGGTCCAATGTCATATGTATCAAACACTTTCTGCAACCATAACTAATTCCAGAAATACAATTTCTGAGACTTCTCCTATAAACTGGGGAAGTCCCAGGAATGACACTCCATGATTCTCAAGCGTCCTCGCCAACTCAGGATAGTCTATGATTTTGTGAATAATTAGTGTTTCTAATGGATAAATAATAATACAGTACCACTTAATTAAATACCATCCTGTACTCGAGAAGTTAATTTCTCCTTTGTGTATTCTTTACACAGGTTGTCAAATTAAGAGTGCCTGACAAACAGGCACCAGACAAATTCAAAGCTTCAGTCCATGGGTTTACAGAAATAGCCTGGTTTAGGCTATATTTAGGAGTCTTTGTTTTTCTACTTTTAATTCCCAATTGGTTGAGCATTTGCACTTAGGAAATGCTTATTGCTCATCACTTTGCAGGGAACAAAACAAATGAGAAAAATATCTTGTCTATCATACAACAACCAGATTATTTCAAGTCAAAGATCCTAAGCAATGTCACTATACCACTTAATAAATTATGGTTTATGCACACAAGCATGGCAGTTTTTATTTCAGAAGAGAAATGTTTAAAATTATGAGCCAGTTAAAAGTACATTATGAAATAAAAAGTCCTTCTCTATGCTAATTCTTGAAACCATTAATGGCAACAGCTATAAAGAAGTTATGGTTCCATAACAATAATTCCTATAATTGGGTAAAAAACTTGCAGCAGTTTGACAGCTGAAGAAAAGAAAAAACCTCCATTCAATAACAAACATAGATAAAAATAAAATCTGTGTTAAGAGTCTGGAAAGAAAATATTTTGCAAAGGATTTCTATTGTTTCCATAAACAGAGCAGTCCTGTTAGCTGTATTCCATCCTGAATTACAATGCTCAATTATCAGTCATAGGAAGGTCCAGAATACCTCTCTTTGTGATAATTTCTGTTTATCAGCCTGTTTGACTTTGGGACTATTAGCCAGTAGGTGACGCAGCTTCACATAACTCTTCCACAGCTTTTGGTATCTGAAGGACAAAACCAGAAAACAAGTGTTTTGGTCAGTGAACAGAAGTCTCTCCCTGTTTGTCATTAGGAACATACCAGCTGCTAATAATTCACACAACGTACATAAAGAATGTCTACAGGCACCTCTTTGCTACGGAAATACAATAATCTCAAAACATTTTCTGAGAGGTAATAGTGCCTGGGTAGCTTCTCCAGCAGGGTGGGCCAGGTAGCAGAAAGGAGGCAATAGTGTGCAGAGTGAGGTAAAGAACAGCAAAGATCCAGGCAGACCCCAGGTGTCCCAGATACCCACCCATCCTCTCCAAAAGGCCACCTCTCCATGCTGAAAAGATGTGCCTGCCCCTTAACTCAATTCAGGCAGGTGAAAACTCCTTTTACTCCACACGGTTTACCTATCACTCACTGCAAAGGAGTGGCACCCTTCCCCTAGAAAGAGTCTGTCCTTACACCAGCTCAAACATTTCAGTGAAGCATATGAGGAAGAGCTCTACAAGTCACAGGCAACATGAAGTTACTTTGTGAAAAGTGAAATGAAAATTTTGCTACCTATGGGTTTGTGCTGAATGGAAAGAGCAATTCAAGTTATTTCTGTGATTGGCACATACTTAAGTTTTCTGTTTTTCTCCAACCATCTAGCCTTTTCTTATTTTGGCAGTGTCTAATTACACATGAACCCCAATTAGAACGTTTTCCTTGGTGGGAGTCCCTCAATGATCTTGCACAAACATTCACCAAATTTGTAAGAACTAACTCCATTTGAACATCCCAACCTTATATCCAGCTGCAGTTGACCGACAGGTTCAAAAGTTACAATGGGAGGAGCAACGAAGAGAATCATGACAGGGATCCTGTGTCCTTAGGAAACAATGCTACCTACCTTCAAAATGTAACCTTTGTATTCAGGAAAATCATAAATCAGATTTTGAATAGGAAGCAGGGAATTAGAGGCCAGAGGAAAGAAGTTGACCCAAGTTTGTTTTTACATTTATTTACATTATAAAAGAAGATCCTCCCCAGCAACAAGTTAGAGCAGTGGTTTTATTAGGAAGTTTTCACATTAGCAGCTTAGCAGTCAATGAGGCAGCAGCTCTTTTCTTATTTCATAATCTTCCCAGCATCCCACATTAACAAATATTTTCTTATTGGAATCTTTTCCCTAGCTATTTCTCTGCAGCATTCTTGAATATATACTCTGCATCTGGAGATACTGGTATTTTTTCAGTCTACAAACACATCTGAAATGGTCAATCCATAGATTTTTCTCATGCTCCATTCACTGCACTTTTGCAATCTGCAGAATAGCACATCCATTTTTGACAAATCACCATCCGAAAAAGAAAAATGAGTTAATGAACAATTCAACCAAAAAAAAAAGAATAAATGCCTCGAGGAAGTTTCAACCCAAAAACAAGAACCTGAAACTGTGAGCTACAATACACATTTTTCTACAAGTATTTATAATGGTGAAGCAAGCCTTGTTATTGCAATTAAGTTTGAGTATTAGTAAATATATTACCATTACAAAAAAATCCTGTATTAGAACATCACAAAGAAAAGACACATTAGAGGAAAATCTCTTCTGGGTGCACATACATCAGAGTTAAGCCTGACATTTATGACAGCACCACAGAGGCCTTTCACAAAAAATGCTTTGTTTCTTTGATAAAATAAAACATACCTACGTTCTGTAAGCAGCTCTGAGGTTAAAACCCAAAACAAAACAAAAAAAAACCCAAAAAAATCCCAAAAAACCCCAAGTAAATTTTATAGAAAAAAAATGTGTGGGAAGAGTAATTTATTCTCTTTATACTATTTTCAATGAAAATACTAGACCTTTACAAACACTAATAAATGCAGAATCAAAGTAGAAATATGATTCTTATATTTTTGGGTCCAATTATTTCCTTTTTATGGACAAGAAAACTAAAATATAAAGACATACGTTTTAAAGATAGACCTAATGATCTAAAGCCAAAAAACTCCATTTTATTATCTGGATTAGCACTCAATCTTCCTACTTTCTGCCACACTGGATTTAAAATCCTCAGCAAGCAGTTGCTTGCTGTCATACATGCACATGAGTGTTTGGGCCTCAAAACTGCAGATCTGTTGAGTATGTTGCACATAAATCATCCTCTCTTTATACAATTTTTTTTAGTATTGCTGCTGTTGCTGGTTGTATTCTTGTCTCGTTGCTCTTTCCAGTAAATAGTTTTTTTCTCAAACTGTGATCTCTGCCTTTTTGTGTCTCTCAGTGGACGGGGAAGGGAGTGGCTTGTGGTTCTCTTATTAGTGGGAGTACTAAATTGGGGAATATCATTCCTGAACTACTGCATTGAGGAAAAAGAGAACCTTAGCTATACATGCACCAGAGACAGGCTTTATACTATCATCATGCAGAAAGCACATAAACAAATCACCAGAAGAATTCCCTGAAATAGTCAGAGGTAAGAAAAGAACTGGGAACAAAATCAAATAATCACTTTTGTGTCCCTTCCACAGTGAAACAGTATTTCTTGGTCTGCCTGAAGTCCTGATTCCTTCTCCACTCCTTCTCTACATTCCTCCCAAACTCTAACAGGATATAAAATGCACAGAAAAGAGCTTCCAGGAGCTTCCAAGCTAGGAAACACTATGTACACATAATCCTTCGAAGCACAGAAAGAGATGATTAAGTAGGATATAGCAGTATGCAAGAAACAAACATCATGAAGTAATCAAACAGAAAATGGCTATATTATTCCTTATTAGACCTGAAGAACATCTAATTAAACAATCAAGCAGCAGCTCTGAAATACAAATCATTACTTTTGCATATGATGCACAGCAGTACTGGTAAAGTGATTGCCTGAAATCTTCTCCCTGTCAGTAGCACAAGAAGAGCCAAACAGTGATTTGAGAAATTTAAAAACATCCATTCAGGACTGTTTAACAAAAGGACCTAAATACATCCTCTAGCTCAGAAGTCTATATGCTACAGACATTAGGAAGCTTGAGTAACTACTTCTCCTTCTCTGCCCTCCTGTTATGCTATTCTCTCTACGAAAACCCACCACTGGCCTCTCAGAGAAGTAACATGGAGCTTGAGGAACCACCATTTGCTGGACCCAGAAAAGCTGTTGTCAGGTCAAGAAGTTTCATGCTGCACATGCACGTGTGTTTACTTCAGCGTATCTAGAATTATTCCATAGAAAAAGTTACTCTTCATATTTTCTAACTTGCAGGAGCTTGTGCCCGATATCACAAATGCTAAGCTTTACACCAGACTCAACTAAGCACATAACCAAGCCCTATTTAAGGCACAAATGACAATACTGAGTTCCTGAACAAAAGAAAGAAGGAAAAGCATCTTACTGAGGATCTCCAGCATAACTGAGTTGAGCAGGTCGTATCCCAAAGTGCACAATAATAGGGAAGGTAATTACATCAGGATTGAATTGTTCGCGGTCTAGTTGATCAATACGAACTGAGCTGGGCTTCTAGGAGAAAAAAAACAAAATACAACTAAATTGACAGCAGCTCCATGGAAAATTTACTGCCTCAAGCCCACTGCCTCACGCAACAACATTCCAAATTTAGTAAGATGCACATTCAACTAATCGTCAATACTATTATAAACATTTGGCAACAACAATAACTGGAACAAAGTTAAGTGATCTAACACTCAAAGAAAAAAACCAAAAAGGCCTTTTAATTTTAAACATCTGGAAATTCACTATTTCCACGAACTTAAAACAACTTTCTCTGGTCAAGCATCACATCAGAAATAAAAATTAGGATTAGCATTCTGGCATCCAAGAACCCACATGCCTGAACAGTTTGCTAAGATCAGGTTACCTCTCTAATTTTAGTTCATGATTTCCCAAAGCAAATGAAGGCATTATTAGATCCATTCAATCATACTGACTAAACAGCATTAAAAAGAAATCTGTCACACTACTCTCAGAAAAGGCTCCTAGGCTGATGTGTACAAGGAGGAATACAGTCTTGTATAATGAGGAGACTTTTGCCCTTTTAACAGTTCAAAACAGAAGTTCTTTTCATTGTTAAAAAGGACAGTGCAAAAGAAGGCAACTTTTGCTTCAGCTCTATGAATGCAGAGAGTAAGTAATTGCACATCACTGTAGCAGACATGCTGCTCACAGAGCTTTTGATCACTTACCCAGCATATTTAAAAACTCAGCTGAAGGTGCACAGTTTGTCTCCAAGTAAACAACTTCTCCATTACCTGTCAGGCTGCTTTGTAACATGCCTGCTTTCTCTCCCCTTTGCAATCAACTGGATGAGGCCAATACATTTTGCTTGTCTTAGGTTTCAGAAAAAGGGTATTACTTCTAGTTACCTGCATCTCAGAACTTCTCATTTAGCACCGTAAAGATGCACTCAAAGATGAGTTTCAGTGTTACAGAAACAGCTCCCGCCATTCTCTTCACAAAACAATAAAAACTGTGTCAAGAACAAAGCTTTTACCCTCCAAACCACCTTGGTAGAACTGTTCACAGGAATAATTTTCTGCACAGAAAAGCAAAGCCAATTCTATATATGGCCACAATTTCAATCTAGTCTAAAAAGAAATCTTACTTAAATGCTTGATTTTCAGATGCAGAAATATTTTTCAAGGGAAAAATGCTTATCAGCTTCCCTTTAGACAAGATAATTGAACATAAAGTTACATCTCCTCAGCAAAAAAAAAACAAAAACCAGGAAAAAATATTTATGTTAGTTAATAGTTAACTTATTTAATTAGTTGAATTTTTAAAATTAGTTAGTTAAAGCTCATGGTTTCACAAAAAAAAAAAAAAAAAAAAAGAGAGAGAGAAAAAAATGTCATCTCCACAGCACTTCTTATAAAAAAGGATTAGAACAAAAAAAGCCCTAAAGGACACAATGGGCAATATTTGTACCAGACAGAATGTTACTCCCTAAGCAAGAGCTTGAAAGTCCTAATTTTTAAGGATTAAGTTAAGTTTATTTTCTAGGGTTGGTTTCCATTTTTTGAGAGATTGCATAAAACCAGCTTGAGAAGTATTTGTTTTCTCATAAGTTGTTTGTTGGTTCTCCCCACTCTTAATATTAAATTGAGGAACTTCTCCCATCTCTGTACCCCTTAAAAAAGCAGCCTTGATACACCACTCCTCTGAGAACCAGGTCAGCAAAATATAATTAACAGCATATTAAACAATAATAGTATTCAATATACTAATAATAATCAATACAATTAAAAAAATACAGACACAATTTAGATACATCAACAGAGGCAATGAAATACTCGTAAGTGCAAAAAGGACATCTTTCACTATGCATATAGCAGGGTCTGTGTGAATATGCAAGTATGATCTCAGGACAAGTCAAAACCAGACTCCATTTCCATGACACTGCCTTGCATCTGTCAATCAGTTACACAGCTGCTCACAGACAGCAACCAGGACAAAAGAACTCCAAGATCTAATCACAACTGCTCCCTCACTTGCAGTTATGAGAGGGGTGTAGCTGGGTTATGCATTTTATTTCATCGTGAACACCAGCCTCCTCTCCAGTGCCCTTTCTGAAGGTTAAATGAACAAACAGCAACATACAGAAACATCAAGTAAAAACTGCACACCTGCAGACAGGATGCAAGCAAATTAGATGTTATTCTTCCAAAGCTTTATCCCTGTGCTCTTTTAGAAGTGCTTTGATAGACCATCCAATAACCACAACCTCACCTTTAAAGTCACATCAAAACCAAATTCTAACAGAACAGAAGCCTGTTATTTTTGTTTCCTACTCCAAATCTCATCAATCAAAACTTTGCTGACAGAAGACAACATGAAATAGCATGCAGATGCAGTAGAGAAGTATATTAATATATACATGTAGTAGTGAGAAAACCATCAGTATTTTAGGAAGAGTGAAGTATGAAAGATGACTAAAATTTGTGAACTTCTAAATCTATTCCAACACAACATTTCATTGAACTAATGAAACACCATGAATAAGCAAAATAATTTTAAATAATGCTGAAATGCTGTTAGTTGTTTAAATGGGATTTACATCCTGTTATAAGTTTTTTTCCCTTCTCCATATTGCACATGTATACACCTCACACTGAGGAAAAAAACCACACACATAAAACCCAGATTTGATCGCAAGAGGAATTATTATTTCTAAAGAGATGCTGTGCAACAAAACAAAATTCAGTGTTTTTACTTTGTTGTCTCAAGTGGATATAATTGAATTGAAGAGCTGTCATTTTCTAAAATGGTTTCACATCGTCTCTCCAACAGAACTGTTTTATCTTCTAATGTTGTAAAATGCATAGCTACTTGCACTTACATTCATAATCAGTCCAGTATGGTGCAACGTACAGGAAAAATCCACAAACTAAGAAGAATGTCATTGCAATCTCGAGAGAAAGAACACGTTCGAATGATGCCATTATAACATGACATTTCAAAGCACTACAGATTTCTTTTATGCTTACATATTTTGATGTCTGTAGATCTCTAAAAACGTTGCCTTGTAGAATGCAAAGTTTACCAGTAAAAAAAATCACACAAGATCTCAGAATTAATGCTAAAGCTCTCAAATCACACTGCTTTGTACATACAGACATTTAGAGTTCCGTGACACAAGGAAGGAACACATATGAGTTCCTCCATGCAAATAAGCAAATAAATAAAACAAATAAGAAAGTTTTCAACCAGCTGAAATCAGCATATCTTCAGTAAAATGACTGAAGGTATGTCAGTGCATAGCATTCAGATGCTGACAACTTGTGGACAGGCATGTACCTTGTATCACAAAAACCACAGGCAAGTTAAGGCTGTTCAGGTTTTTTAACAGTTTCTGTCATGGGATTCTGGTTTAGCAATCATTTAAAGCACCTGAGGTAGAATTTTCCATAATAAGAGTTCACGTGTATTTTTGTATTTCTTATTTACAGAAACAAACTAATTTTCTTGTTGTTTCAAAAGTTTTACTTTACTCAGAATGAAATCAACGGGAAAATTATCTGACCCAAGTTATTATTAGCTTATTAAGTATTTTACTAATGTTATGCTGCCATACTTAAAAATATGAACTGGAAAAATGTATTTAGCATGTCACCCTGGCTGCAGTTTGGAGACAGGTTTTTCAGTTGAAAAACTAGATTCCTTCTTAGGCATGGTACCAAGTTACACTTTTTCTTCAGAAATTAGGAATATGAGCTACAGGCAAAGGAGGGAAATGAAGTCAGAAAAAGAAAGGCATTACTACTGAGAAAGTTGCAGGTCAGTCTCAAATATTAGGTCCAAAATATGCCTTAAGACACCCTTTTGCAATACTGCCCAAACTATACAAATACACTCCTGCAGTTTTTAGTGGGCATTCATCTATTCTTGCGACCCACATTTCTTAAAAAGGAAAGTCAGAATAATGGCCTTATTCATATACACACTGGAGTTGAAAGGAGCTGTGTTCAGAAAACGTGCTTTAAAATACCAATTGTTCCAAAAATAATAAGGCCACAGGGGTTTCAAACTAGGCACTGAAAATTATTACATACATTAATTAATGTACACAAACTTCCTCAATGTGAGTAAGAGCAAAACAAAAACAATGTGGAAAAAACTACACAGGCAGAAAAGACCTCTTCCACATTCAAGCCATTGTTAGGACAGCACACATTAAATATAGCTGTCAAAAGGGGGTCAAATAAGGAAGAGGAAAGTAAACAGCAAATAGTTATTATTTCTCTGGTACTGTGTCTGGGAAAAGAGAATGAGATCATGCACACAAAGACTGCCTGAAAAAAAAGGAAAGTTTTACATCCATAAAATGTAGCTCTTCCTTTTAACATGCACATTGAAACAGTGCATATCTGTGCAGTGAAAATACACCCTTTAGTACAGCAGCAGGGGGTACAATTCAGGGTTGGAACCAGTCAATAAAGTGCTCCTATTGCAATCTGCAACTGCCACTGGTCACCTTTTCCTGTTCTAATTTAGCCTGTAACAAACTCTCTGAAAGAAGACATGTACATGTCACGGGATTGTTCAAAAAACAAAAAAATTATGTATTTGTTCTACCATGCCAGGGCTGGTAACGATCATCCCTTTGCATTCTTCTGCATATTTCTGCCATTCCAGTTCTTCCCATTGAAGCATATTGGCAATCTCCTCTTCAGGCACCAGAGCTTTACTGCATCGTAACAAGTAGAGAAGAATCTGATGCATTGAGAGTACTTCTTTTCCTCCATCTTAAAACCATAAATATAAAAAAAACACATTTCAGAGATTCATTCCTAAAGCAAGCGCATAAAAGAAAATATGTAGAACACTAAGCATTTGTATGAGCAAAATAAAATGCAAAATGAATATATGATTTGACAAATATGAAGGCAAATGTTTTACTGATGAATACTGCTCAGGCATAAACACTTTGCTAAACTGAAGCAGTAATAGTAATGGTGGCAAGACTAACAGTTCCATCATACTGTAAGCTTGAAGTTTCTAACTTGCCTGAATAAACTTTAAAATGAGTAAGCAAAACAATCAGTTATGTTGTCCAGTTATATGTTCCTTTTCACAATTTTATCATTATTTTCACAACAACAGTTAAAAAGCCTTTAGGTGTTACACAGCTTTTTTTTAAGTACACTCAAAATTTTACAGGATAGTTCTGAATGAATGTAGTAAGCTATCCCTGCACTTTAAACTCATCTGTAGTGCTTACATGCCATAACTGCAGTAATGAAGACTAAGGAGCCTCATGCTGTCTTCTGTCACTAAATGAATCAAGGGCATGTAAAAATTACTAAACACCTCTGAGACACCAGGAAAAATGCATAGCAAAGGTTGTTTCTAACAAAAGAAAACACTATCATCTGACTGGTTTCAGGTAGCCAGGTACAGATGTGAATATGCAAACAGGGAAGGTGAGTGATGGCCCTGACAGATCACCACTCATTGATCACTCAGATCTCTGACTATTCAAATACAGTAAGTCTGCTCATGTCAGTAAAAAGTCACTGCATGTTTGCACAATGCTTTAATTTTGACATAAATCTCTCTAATTCCCTCCTTTAATAATAGTGCTAATATGCAAGCATGAAGGAATCTTCAAGTTTCAGCTCCACAGACACAAACACTGATTTCCCTACCTCAGGGAGCAGAAACAATCTAATCCAGCCACTGAATATGTTCTCTCTATCAACACACTCACAAAAGAGAAACGGTGACAAACCAGAAGTAAAACCTTAGAGCAATATAGGGGATGACACCACAGCACAAGGAGTGTGATCCCAAGCACGATGGAAAAGCCTGCAGAGCCCCTGCACAACAGCAGCACCGTGTAAGATGATGTCCTCTACAAGATATGTGAGGAACCAAGCCCTTCTCTTATTTCTTCTGGGATTACAGCACTACTGCACAGAAATGATGACAGGCAATGGTGTAACCTGGCCTCTCAGAACAGCTAACTCACTCAAACTCCAAGAGGAATCTTAAGCGGGAAAAACACACCCCAAACCTCACTGGAAATAGAAAATACTTCTAAATAGCTACAGGGACAGATTTTTAAATGTGCAAAGTCTTCCTGTCAACAACTGGATTATACTCTTATGCAAGAGGTAGTCCCCACCCAACAAACACTAAAATAAGTATATCCTTACCCAGGGAAGGTTATGTATAGGTTGCTGTACTTTCTAAATCAGAATATGCAGTACTTGGGACCTCAAATGTGCTTTTTCTAGGCTTTTACTCTCTGAATATATATTTATCATCATAAAAACCTAAGAAAATGAATACAATACAGTAACTGTTCTGCATGATATGCATCTCAGTAAACCAGATATGACTAGGTCAGAGCTACTTCAAGGCCTGTCTCTTAAGTAAATCCACAAAGAAAACCTGACATCCCAAACCTCATTAGCTTCAGACAATGCTGAAAGAAAAAGAGAGAAAGAGAGAGGCAAAGAGAGGCAAAGAGAGGCAAAGAGAGGCAAAGAGAGGCAAAGAGAGGCAAAGAGAGGCAAAGAGAGGCAAAGAGAGGCAAAGAGAGGCAAAGAGAGGCAAAGAGAGGCAAAGAGAGGCAAAGAGAGGCAAAGAGAGGCAAAGAGAGGCAAAGAAAGGCAAAGAAAGAAAGAGTAGAAGGGATGGGAAATCAGCAATTCATTCCTATCTTTAAAGACAGAGCTGACAGATGTGTGAAGATCTGATGCACCAACATCTCCTTTGATTAGACTTAAGAAGTGTTCTGCAAACATACCTGAAGGAAATAGATTTCCTCTCTCTGAAAATTAAAAATCTTCAAGGATACTTCAAAAAATAATCAATAAAAAATGAAAGCTTGATTAAAAAAAACTGTCAAAAAAATGCTATGCAAAAATATAAAAAAAAAGACATTTATAAAAAAGAGTTAGAAGGCTGGGGACCTTAAAGAAGAAGCAGCACACAGGAATATATATTATAGAGACTAAATCTCTCCCTATCAGTAAACAACCCAACAGCACAGAAAGAGCTGACTTCTAATCTAAAATTAAAAAAAAAAAAAAAAAAGGTCAGAATTTAAAAATCCCTAACAGGAAAGCACCCTCAAGCTACATAAACTAGGCAGGACAAACTTGTTCTCATTTTGTGATGAGGTCAAGGTAATCAGCCACATGTGGCTTGATGGCTTATTTTGTAAATTGCTTCAGCAAAACCAAATCAATGTTTGCTAGCAAGCCTCAGAGCTCTGCTTCTGATTGAGTACTGTGTATCCAGGAAGGAACAACAATTAGAAATACAGTCATCTGGCCATCAGTACTCTCCACAGTAACAAGCCAAAACTCATTTTGCACCAGTTATAATTAATATCCCAATAAAATTTAAAAACCCAGACCAGAAAGTACCTCCAGGTCACAGCCCTCTTGATGAAGGTTGTTCCAAGTTTCATCTGCACCCTAAATCCCACAGCTGAAACACATCCTTCTGTCCACACAACCCTCCTGGAGCAATCACTGGCAGGATATCAGCAGGACACATTTTCAATGGAGCCATGACATTTACTTCAGCTGAAAGTCTGTCCTGGTGTCTTAGGATGAATTAAATGCCTATATAAGCTGTTCACTCCAAATGAGCGCAATGCTCCATGTGGAATCTTGTCCTTGGCTGGCACACCAGGGTTGAACTGCATTGGAACAGTGGCTTTTGTCTTTCACTATTTGCTGCAAGGTCTAAGCTTGCATTAGGATAAAGTAACTATCAGAAAAACATGTGTTCAGGGGTGCCAGTGATGCTGACCCTTGCACATCAACAATTGTGATCTAACCACACAGCACCCTGCAGGGCAGGGAGTGCATGAAATATGTGAGATTAGATAACAGTACTCCTCAAATGCCACAGCTCCATCACAGAGCACACCAAGGAGGACCCAGCACTGCCTAAAATGACTACAGACGCAAAAGCTAGAAGCAAGACTTAGCCTGCTCATCTGAATTCCAGTTCTGAGTAAACCATCCACTAAAGACTTCAGGTAGAAGCCAGCAAGCACTAAAGACATCAGGTACTCAGCTATTTGACTTGCAGTAAAGGTTTTTTTTCTGGAGGTTTTCATTTCGGGGGATAGGGCTGTTTTCTGTTTTGTTTTTTTTTTAAGACTTTTAGATCAAATTTGTATAAAACTATATAATACAAACATTACCTGGAAGAAATCTCACAAACCGTGGCATGAAGTGGTATCTGGGACAGGAAACAGAATCATTTTCAAGTGAAGGACCTTAAATACGAAAAATATACAGAAAATGCATGAACAGCAACATAGT
Source organism: Lonchura striata (assembly GCF_050655825.1). Taxonomy (NCBI): domain Eukaryota; kingdom Metazoa; phylum Chordata; class Aves; order Passeriformes; family Estrildidae; genus Lonchura; species Lonchura striata. The sequence continues at coordinate 59,572,868 of NC_140704.1, forward strand.
TGCAAAAGGAGAAGAGATGCAACTTTGCTGCAGATAAAATCAATGAATGGTAATTACATTTGATAGAGCTTAAGTTTCAATCCAAAAAGAAAATAAAATAAAGAACAGAGAAACAACTTGTAGTGAAAGCTTTCACACATACAATTTAAAAGAAATCTAAAATAATTTAAAAATAATAAGAACCTAACAAAACCACCATACTTTTAAATAGAACACTAATAGAAAAATATTAGTTTATATAATCAATTAATTATTATACTTAAGCCTTACAGATACAAGCACAAGTTTACCTCCTCCCAGTTAGTGGGGTGGTTTTGTTCAGCATAACAAAGAGAACATGGAAATTTCCAGTACTGTTTTGTGTTTTTTTTTTATTTTCCTATTCATCATATAAACCTTTGCAAGAAAAAAAACTAAACCTGTAAGTACCTGGTGTTAAAAAAAGAAAGAACAATCAGGAGAGACAACACTGATATTAGAATATATTTAGTATCAAACCAAAGGGTACACAAAATGTATTAAACCTGTGTGCTCCTCTGTTTAACTGCATTAAGCAGAGAGTGCAACTCCACAAAGTCAAGACACCCTACAGATACTGAAGTGTAATTGCTCTAATACTCTCATTTCTCTTTTAGAGTATGGGAAGCATTCTCCTTTGCTGCAGTCTTCACAGAAACAAGCATTTTCATCTTGTCAAAAGACAAAACTTTAATGATAACGTCAACTCTCCACAACTGTCTCTATGACACTGCTTTCTGAGTTGACTGCAGAGGAATACTGTATGAGCAACTTGTTAGCTTGTAAAACAAGGGAACAGTCTACCTGACACACTGACTTTCAAAATACCATGCACATGATTCTCTGTAATATTAAACACACAGTAATATTTGCTGTTTGATTTAATATAAAAGTTCTGGATTAAGGCAGAAATTCAATTTATTTGTGAGAATACAGTGCCAAGTTTTTGCATTTTAATTGCTACAGCGCACACTACTGAACTCTAATTTCATTTTACTAAAGAATATATGAAATTTGTCCCTCTCATGGAAAACAGCAGTTACACTGCTATTTTGAGGACCATCTCAAAGAGCACACTACCTTTAAGATTCCAGTCATACAACTCCAAAATATCTTTGAATAGATATGAAGAGAACAGTTCAAGGCCTCTCACACAAAAATTCTGGGGAAACAAAAAAATAGACCAAAATTGTGAATATATAATATTGCAATACAAATAATACCATTCATATATAATTAAATAGAAAACAATTTATAAAACGGTGTCTTCATATCTGCCAAACACTAGAAGCTGGGTTCTGGAAACAGTATTGATATATTTGTGATCATCTACTCTAACATAGCACAGTGGTCTCTTCAGAAAGACTCGTCAAGAAAGAATGGTATTGAACCCTCTTCACTCAATGTCCAAATCAACAGTATAGGCAAAAATTATGTATCTGCAATAATCTGCCAAGCACTAAAACCCCTTCCATCAGAGCAAGCTAAGCAGATAACACATTTCTGAGAAATATCTTTTTCACAGTTCACTTTTCCCCACATGCTCATAATAAATGTTTATAAATCACAATCTGTGGTATGATCACTTCAATAGCAAATATGAGTACAGCACAAATTTTGGATTATGACCTAAATAGCCAAGAGAAGAAAAAGAAAAAAGATGAAATGGGGAAAAAAAAAAAAGCAAACACATTCTTTTCATCAAGTGAGAAAGTGGGTCCTTCAGTGAACGAACATATAATCTTTCCTGAACAAACTCAGGCCAGATTAATATAAATTGTGCATGTATGATATCAGCCATAAATTCCAAACTCAACACCAAAATCTCTTTCAAAACTCATTAGAAAAGATGGTCTACAAATAAAACTGTTGCCATTTACCCAGAAGCCCTCCCACATGCTGACTTCCCTATTTTGCTTGGTGGCCATTTGTTGTTTCAGTTCAAGATGTACAGACAACATAGTACATTCACTAACAAGAAATTAATTGTTTTGATGACATTATTCTTTCTGAGGCATTTCAGGGCTGTTGCATAAGTTTAGATGTCACTGAGCAACAAAAAAGGAGATAACTAGAAAGAAAAATGTAAATATATATGACTAAATTAAATACTGATCCAATCTTCGTAGTTAATATGCAGGGGTGTTTCTGTACCTATACACACTGTTCCACTGCAGCAATTTACTTGGCAAACTCGCTCCACCAGGCATTAATTACTAATAAAAAACTCCACCACAAACAGATTATGAACTCAATGTGCTTTGTTTGTATCCACAGGAAATTTGTTTTGGCAACAGCTTATATTAAGTACTGATAAGCAATCTTCAGAGCTTCAAACTTCTGATTAAGTCTCAGCTCTGCCATTGACTTATGTGGTCCTGGCAAAGGAGTACCTTTGTACATGCCTTATTTTTGTCAGATGTAAGAAAAGGTAATGCCTACTTCAATTTACAGATATTGCATATAACTTAAAATGAAAGGAACCTTTTATAAGCACTTCTTATTGTTTGATTTTAATATAAGATAGCCTAGGTAGATAGATTTATGCTAGTACCTATAAGTTCAAGTTCTGTTTCAGCCACTTGTTCAGAACAAAGCCAGTCTCTCAAGACCTCACAAGGTGAGACACTAAAGAGTTTAATCCATTAAACATATCAATAACTCATAACATCATAACTCATAACCCACCCTGACTTTTAGACTAATTTTCTATCTTACCTCAGGCATCATCTCCTCAATGAAATGAATTGTATAGTCAATGTTAAACCTGATTACTTTGCATAGAGGAATCTGGAAGAGAAAATTTTCAGCATTAAAAACTATACAGCATCAAATGTATAGTTAATACAATTTTGTATGCAATTTTATATACCATTTTGTATGTATTACTCTCTGCTGAAAAAGGCCCTTACTAAAACAGCTGGGATCATGCAAAGACAAGAACACAAGCATGTGTAAAGGGAGTACCAGCTCCAGCCTTTACCTCAATAATAAAACACAGTGCTGACAGGAGGGATGGTGAAGGAAGGTTAAATAATGCCATCTACTGGAGATGAAATTTTCTTTAGGAGAAAAAATATACCTGTAAAACTCTATCTTCTCTCACTTGGATATTTGCAAGTGAATTTATTTGTGACACAGCACATCAGATTGATAGAGTGATCTGAAATCAAGGTGTTTTTAGCACACTGCCAATTGTGTCAGCTGTACTATCTTAAAATGCATCTTTAAGACAAATATTATAGCTTATATTTTTCTTTAGGAGACAAAATACACCTGTAAAACTCTATGTTCTCTCACTTGGATATTTGCAAGTGAATTTATTTGTGACACAGCACATCAGATTGATAGAATGATCTGAAATCAAGGTGTTTTTAGCACACTGCCAATTGTGTCAGCTGTACTATCTTAAAATGCATCTTTATGACAAATGTTATAGCTTAGGGATAAATTGCAGTTTTATACTAATTTCATGTCATAAATATTCTCAATTTCATCTGACTAGCTAGCAAGACAAACATTTGATTCCCTTTTTTCACCTTTTTAGAGTCTATAATTTGCTGAAAGTGTTTCATTTTTTTAATGGGATTTTCTGAGAAAAAAAATCTAAATTCCTAAAAGACTACAAAAATGCCTAATTTTCCCTTACACATCTACAGCTCTTACCAAATTTTACTACTCACTGGCCTCAAAGGTATGAAAGTATGTTAGAACAATTCCATGATCTGTGAAAGTGAAGCAACCTAAGGTTATTTTACATTTATAAGCACATAAATAAATATCTGAACAGTGCTGGGGTTGCAGTGAAATCAATGTACATAGCTTAAGTACAATATTCAGACTGCATATTCTTACAGCCCACTGTCAAATATTTGACTATTTTGACTACAAAAATCTACTGATATCTGCATGATAAATTACAAAGCTGCACCAAACAAAACTGCATTTCTTACAATTTGATACAGTATCAAATGTGAATACAGAACCCTCCCAAAACCTTGGAAGATAAATACACAATTTAGAATCTGAGATGAAAACCTGTCACACTTAAATCAGTGAGGCTTTTAAAAAAAGGCCAGGAATTGTTTACTTACTTCCTAACACATAATTTAAACTAGAAGTTGAATACTTTAGAGAAGTGACCACAACTAAGATCTCCTTGAACCAGAACTCCATGTACACAAGAAAATACACATTAATAGAGCACAAGGTTGGTTCTGTAAAATTGGTTTGGTATTTATAGTATGAAAATAATTTTTTCTGTAACTCTAGTAACCATTTTCCTTAATATTTGAGCTGCTGAATTATTGCTCAATAATAACCCTAACTGTGCAAACTTAAGACTTCATACTACAGAAACTTCATTAATGCAAAGATGTTGGTGTTCAGATCTTTATTTTTACTACCTTTTGCTACCTCCATTTTATCAAGTATGTTCTGAAGTGTCCCTCAAAGTGCAGGATTTATGTTGTATGCCAAAATCATCTCATGACATCAAGAGATTCCTTCCAAAGGCCTTTATATCTATTATTAACAGGAACTGCCACCACAGCATGGCTTTGTATTCAACTCTGTCAAAAAGAATCATTTGTAGCTGATCACTTCCCCTATCTGGAAGTGTATGTAAACATGCATTTTATAGTAAGCTTAATAGCTTTGCCAACAACTCATATCAAAGAAGAGTTTTGCTTGTTGTCTGTATATTGAAGATTTCCATAACTTTCTGCCCTCCTGTCATACAGTAGACACAAAAGTTGTAAAGATAAGGGGGTCTCTTTATTATTTAATGTGAGTAAAACAAAACTGCTCCTTTTTGCTCATTTGCAAAGTGAAAACTTAAATACTTGAGATAAGTTTGCCTTGAACCCCAAGGCTGAGTTAATGCTACGGGGCAGCAGTGCTTCCCATTGCCATGCCAGAGGCTCAACTCCACTCCCTCACTGACTTGTCAACAAGACTCCCTTCCCCTGACCACCAGAAGTGAAGTGTTATCATATCCATTATGTAAGCAAACTGTCAGGGTCAAAGTAATTCCTTCTCAAAGCCTCTCAGTTCCAGTATCCTTACATCCCAGTCCTGTGTTCATAACCATTCTTACACTGACTTGTGGCATTGGTGGTGTAGCCAGTAATAGATATAAAAACCATAGAAACTAACACACAGTGAATTTTTTGAGAAAACCTTGAAATAACCAAGATAATAAAAAAATCTTCAAGTATATAGATATTAATAATCTGCATATTTTCCATTAATGTTTGGTTAACTCAGCTTATATTGGAAAAGCAAGGCTGTCAGGTACCAATCATGTCCTTTTCTTGTTACATTTCCTTTCAAAACACAACATTAAACACCTGTACATATCTACAGCTTTTACAAAAATTGTAACTTGCTAGATCATGAAGAAGCCAACAGATGCTACAAAGTATTGGATACACTGAGGTAAGTTTTAAGAAGAGAGAAAACCTTTTAGAGTGGATCTCTGAAAAATTTCATTTGCCATTTAAAAGGAAAACTTTTTTTGTTGGCATTGCTATTTTTTAAAATGTCGCCAACTTAATAAACCCACTCAGCCCATTTAAATCCAATTAGCAGTCTCGGAAAGTTGTTCCATGGTTTAATTCACTTCAAAACTGTGAAACACATAAAAACATTACTTCGATGCATATCACAGCTTCAGTCACAGTTCAAAGACGCTGCCTACCACAATCAGTCAAGACAAAACCTGAGATTCATTAGCACAAATATCTTTCCCCTGTGCCCAGTGCCGGTAAGACGTTTGTAGCATACATGTATTGTTGTTTTAGAGATGTTTTGCTTCAGGGCAGAATGATTTTCTTTTTCTAAAGAAATCCCTTGTATGGAACCTAAGTACATAGCAATGACCATACTTACATTTGTCAGTGGGGCATGTGCAAACATGGAGAACCCTTCAAAGATATATTCATGGTCATCATACTCAATAACAGTAGGTCTGTCTGTCTTAAAAAAGCAAACAAAGCCATCAGGGAGTAAGCAAGAAGCACTACGACTTTTGTCACCAAAAACAAAATCAGTGTCCTAGTTCCAGTTATTTATAAAGTACTTACTAAGAAATTTGTGGGAGGTGACACAGTAATTCGGTAGTGGTATAGTCTTCCAGCATTGTTGGTCATGGGACGACATGGTTTAATGGGCTTAAAGAAAGAGGTAAGTAGAATTATGTGTAAAGTCAAGGCAAATTTAGATTAAAAGAGAGAATAAAGCATTTCTAATAGCCATGAAATATGCATTAGGAAAAATTAAATAAAAGCAGGTAGTCATAATTAAGCATTCTGGGAAGGAGGAAAGGGTGGCCTTATCTCCATTTTCACTTTCAGAAATATTTTTAAAGCTATTCAAAAAAAGGTGCTTTTTTTTTTTTTATTTTGCATTTAACTCTCCATCTCTCTTACACACAACAGTTAGCTGTTTACATTCCAGACTGATTCATTTCCTCTCCTATATAAATGTGTTTCAGGAAACACATTTTAAAAGCTTATGAAGAGGAGCCTGGACATCACATGAGACTATCTCAAGGTACATCATCAGGACAGACAGGTATCAGCTCATTTGCTTGGGGGAAATCCGAGGCCTGAAGAGAAGGGATTAGTCTATCACCACAGAGATGGCTCTGGAAACACCATTTTATCTCCCAGGTTGTAATGCTTGACTTTGAGATCCAAAGGCAGCCAGACACCTGCAATTTCATGTTTCCTTCCAGCATGTACTGAAGCACTCCTGTAAAGACCTAAACCCCTCAAGAGTCAGACAAAATCAGTTTTTCATGTGCCCTACATACAACTTGCTGCAGTTTGGAGGCTGCCACCAGCCTGTTTGGAATACACTGAAAAAAAGAATAAAACCACTGCAGTGAGCAGGGTACTATTCTGAACTGCAGAACAAAAGCTGGCCTGTGGCAATGGCAAGGTAGCTACACTACTACACTGCTCTGGCAGTAAGGAAGGCGATTTCATTGGCTCTTCCGTCCCAAAATAAGCTTCTACAGATGCAACAATGCAGCTGCAAACAAGCTAGTTTCAAAACTAGACAGTTTCACCTACAGGACACTGTGAGAAGTATTATATCCAAGGAGAATTTGTGAAACCTGGGATTCCCAGATGGCACTGTTCCAGGGAACAGCTGCAAGTTTTCAGCAAGTTCATGTAGCAAGTTTTATATATAGTAGTTTTCTCCTCCTAAATTTTCTTCTCTTTCTGCAAGAAGAACCTTAGATGCAACATGGGGAGGAATAAATCCTGAACTGGAGAAATTTATAATAAGCTTCAGACCAAAGTGATTTTTCTGAACTCAAATAATTCACAGAAATGTTCATAACTCCTTAACCTCACATAAATAAACAATTGTTTCATAAATATATGTAAGAAGGCCACCTTTTTTTTCAAAATTTTTAAGAAAAAGTACAAAGATAAATGGTAAAGCCTACATGCTAAGGCAAGAATGCATCCTGACAAGCCTTCTGCTTCTTTCAGCAGCAGAATTACTGTTTACTTTTCTTTTAAAGCAATCACTTCACTAAGTGGGCCCGTCACAACACATTCAAGATACCAGATCTTTGATCACAAGTTCTTTTCTATTAACACAATCATGTTTCAGAAACTTAAAAAAACAAACAAACAAACCTAAAGCTAAACAAACACAGGAAAAAGTTTTCTATACTTTCCAGGTGGATTTCATTACCAGTATTGCTTTTAAGTATGAGCTTAGGTAACTAAGTGATTTAAAGTTGCAAAAGAGGTTTTTTTCACTCAACCCATAAATCATGGGAAACCCCCCTCAAATCAACCCAAGTAGGAGTTTACAGCTGCAAGTTTGTATTCATAACTGCAATCCTTAGAATTACTAATACCTCTTCGCCAGGATAAATGCCATGTCTTATTCCTGTTCTCCGGGCTTTAGCACTGCATTTGCACAAAGGTCCATCATTCATCTGTCAAGAACAAAATAGGATTCTGTTTTTATTGAAAAGTGGTTTTGGAAAAGTATGTTAGTTTTAATGCCCTGAGTGCTGATGCTTCTAAATGCCTGTCATGCTTAGATTAAGTGGATGTTCTTAAGCCAATAAAACTGAAAACACTGTAGACTAATGTTAGAAAACTGCACAGAAGTATTAGAACTTCATCACTGATTCAGAAGCACAAGACACAAAAAAACATTCTCAGCAGAATTCTACCACCCTGCTACAATATACCTCTTTTCCATTGCTTATACACACAAACAGCATGCTGATTACCTAAAACAAAATTCAGGTCCTAAACATGCATGTGTCAATATTTACATGCTGAATTCTCCATATTCAAAGAGTTCCACTGAGCTCTCTGACTGAAAACCCATCCTCAACTAAGCCCTGTGCCATGGTACAAGGCTATCCTCTGAAATACAAGTAATTCAAAGATTTTACTTGGTACTTTAAAGAATTGATGGGAATGCTTCAAATCCATTCTGTGAACAGATCAATAAAAGAGATAAAAGAGGAAAAAATACCCACTTGAGTGTTCTGTATGGGTGCATCAAGTGCCTAAACCAAAAAGGGCCAATGCAATATAACATAAAGCTGCTGTCTTTCTTTTCACTTTTACAACCAAGATCAATGCAGACTATCACCTACTGCAACAGTCTTAAGCTTTCTGCTCTTACATTATGCTCATTGATGAAATCCAACATAAGAATCCCAGAAACAAACCAGAAAAAGAAATTAAGTTCCCAACCCCAGTTTGTAATCAAAATTTGAATCCAAGATGTTAAACTCCTTTTAGCCTTTAGAAAAAAAAAAACCACAACAAAACAACCAAACAAACAATAAAGTTGCAATGCAATAGAAAAATCAGCAGAACTTTCCATGCTATTACAAGCAGTCTGAAAACAAACAGCATCCACAGTGGGGCTAAATGGCATCATCACACGTTAGATATAATGTGAAGACACCACAGGAAGCAAGAATCACTAAACCACTGTTACTGTTAGCTTTAAGCAGCTGGGATAGGGATGCAACCTTTAAGTTTTGATGTCAACCTCAGTTTCTTCAGACTGGCACAATGAATATGTGCAAAGGAACACAAGAAGCAGGACACTTCCCTACTTCTTTGGAAACTCAGTCACACAATCTTAACAATGGAGTGATGTGACAGCTTGTGTTCACACAGTTTTCCCCATACTCTGAGACCCTCGAGGAAAGAACAGGTTCAAAGAAACAGAATCATGCTCACAGGCAGAAGCATACTTTCTCATTGGCTTGTACAGCAACAAGACAGAAGAGAGTTAAAAAAACAATCAACAGCTAATTGCTCATCAGTACTCCAAAACTAAGCATCTACTGAGGCTATTTCAATAATCATCACATATTTCTGAAAATCTCATCCTTAATTCTTAGCACTGTTCAGCACGAATACGGCCTCTGTTATTTTAAAAACAAAGGCCAAAACTGAGAGAGATGTGAAGCACCTGCAAAGTCTAAGACTTGAGAAGCAATCAGATACATATCTATCTTGTCCCTAACAACACTGTTCATACAAAAAAAAAATAATGCAGAGATTGCAGAGAGCAATCATGAATTGATGGTAAAATGATGGTGAGAGATCACAAATTTACATAGGCAATGCCTTCTATAACCAACAGAGCAGCACAAACAAGCTGATCACATTTGTAAGGCAAAAGCTACTGTGGTGGCATTGAATTTGTCAATTTATTTTCTGGCAACAGTCAGCACTGCTGGAGATTATCCAAATTAACAAACAAGCTTCTCAGATTGAAGGGCTGGGAAGATCCATGCCACTAATCTAATTCCATGTCAGATGGTGTACCTGTAGATGTCAGAGTGCACGGCAATCATTCCTGTTTTATTTATTGACAAAAAGATCCTTGACACATCAGATAGATACCTATGAAAACTTCAAATGTTTTCAAATAAAATCTACACAGAAGTAGTACAGCACTGATGGGCTCACCGTGATTGATTTTAGCCTTTTCAAGAAAGATGAAGAGTCAGTCTCAAGAAAATTTTTGGTAAAGAACGTTCGGCAGCAGGAAACTCATAAACCAAACATTTCTGGATCTATTCCTTCTACAGTTATTTCACTTTTTTTTCTGTTAATATTCTTCATAGAACATTACTTTGAAGTGTGCCCAAGAGCTACACAATTTTTTCTGTTAAATATCTAAACAGTTTGCTAATTTTGTTTTCCATACAAATAAAAACAGCTAGCTATGCTCAATCATTTTTTTTAACTAGAAGCATAAATATGAATCTGTAATAGAATATTCAACAGACTTTTGAATTACCACAGTGGCAATATGCATTCCAGTATCTCTTCACATTATGATTTGTTGCATGCTAAATTCATACATTACACAAAGTGACAGAAAAATAAATTTACTGAGGTGCCACATGAAATTAGAAAATAGATTGTAAAATATTTAAGTAAGAAAGATGAAGATAGTGGATTTGCAAACAAAAATGAGTCTTCTGTGCCATGTGTACATTCAAAACAGCACTTCATGAGCTCAGCAATTACATTTAATGAGAACTACAATCTCCATGCAATTACAAAAGAACCACCAGACAACAAATCAGAAGCAATAATTGCATATTTAAAATATTATTTATCATTATGAGCTGAGAGCTTAAGGCAAAAAATTTTTAAAGGATGTAAACATACTGCCTTTTCTCCAGTTGTGTACCTTCATCTCAAGGCTAAAAGGACAGCATTAGCACATTGTTAGCATTCAGTTTTTATTAACATTGTCAGACATGATTCCAACTGAATAATCCCCAGGATTAATTAGCTGGATCCATACTCTTGAAATCAAAAGTGAAGAGCTTTGAAGAAGATGAGAGAGAAAAGGGAAAACAGGGGTAAAGAAAGCATTTGAAATAGAAGTCATTCTGCAGGTTTGACAACAAGGCAAAATTTTCAATTTATTTAGAGAATGACCTTTTGACCCAGTACTTTTCCCTCACACCATACCTGTCCTGGATCATTGTACCACAATTCCTCATGGAGACGGTCAGGGTGTGCTTTTTTACGCTTAATTTCTGCAATGACGTCAATAACATCCGAATCTGAACTGCTGGAGCAGCTGCTGTCATCTTCAGAGTCACACTCTGACTCACTGGAGCTCTCTGACTCACACAGAAGAAATAAAGATGGCTGAAAAACACTTCCACATGCTCTCTTCCATAGCAATGCACTCTCTATATCATGAATTAATTTCTGGAGTTAACATTAAAAAAAAAAAAAACCCACACAAAAACCTTGGTCTCAATATCTCTAATCTCCTATGGTACTGTGGAGTGACTCCCTTTATTATGCATGTATTCTAGTCACTCATTTCCACAGATATCCTCAGCTCCAATTTAAATAAATGCCTTCCTAGCCAAGACACTTACCAGTATGCAAGTAAAGCTTATTTTATTCTTGGAATAAAAAGCAATGTTTCTTCCATTTTTAAAGTTTAGACATAAGAGCAAATATATTCAAATACTGTGAAACTATGGTTTCACAGTACATTTTTTTACTGAATATAAGACTCTCCTTAGTTGAAAGAAAAAGGAGAGAAAATGAGAGAACATCACTAGGAAAATGTTTCCTTTTTTTTTTTAATCAAGATGTATTTTTACACACATCATAATTTGGCATAAGGTGTTATTAAAATACATCATTGGAACACATAGTTTACACAGGTCATCTGTGCTCAGCTGAAATAAGAGTTTCCTCACAAAGTGTGGAAATGTATATTCCTAAAAATAACTTAAGTTTCAAAAGTTCTCGGATATACATCTGATTAATACTGAAGTCTATTTTCAGGTGCAAAATATGCATGGAACCTGTAAGAGTAAGCTGGAGTTTCAAAAGACTAACACAGAACTTTTCGATGTAATGTATTGAAATCATAGAATCACAGAATGGTTTGGGTTGGGAGGAGCCTTAAAGGTTATCTAATTCCAATCCCTTTGCCATGGAGAGGGATACCTTCCACTAGACCAGGCTGCTCAGTGTCCCATCCAGCCTGACTTTGAACATTGCTAGGGATAGTACATCCATAACTTCTCTGGGCAGCCTGTTCCAGTGCCTCACCACCCTCACAGTAAAGAATTTCTTCCATCATCAGCCTTTCATGACCTAAAAGAGCTCCAGGAGTGCACTGCTACCCCACGGCAACACACAATTGCTGCTAACACAAGCCAGAACAGAGACAGCCTTTACTGAAGCACAAAATAAGACAAACCACTAGCCACTACACAGCTGTAGGAGAAGCTGGCACGGACACCGAGTCAGCCCAGGGGAACAGTGAAGACATAGAGCCTTAGGGTTCTCCAGAAAGAGTGGAAAAAGAAAATGCCCTTGGCCCTATCATATTTTAGCCTGGAGCAGCAGGCTTTCTTCCTCAGAGATCTAAGGAATGAGGGCTTTAGACAGGTATGCTGAGTGTAGCAGTCATGTCCTTGATTTATCCACATGAAAAAATACCACCTTAAAAACCCTACACTTAACTTTGCTAGAGATTCTTGAAGGAATTCAAATACATGCAAATTCACTGTCGAAAAAAATGTGAAGAACTCCTTTACAAAAGTGAGTTCACATTTTATTTCATCAGTATTTAGTTTTTTTCTTTCCTCTTCATTGCATCCTTTTATACCATCACCGTGTAACCATGTAATTATGCCTGTATTTCAGCTTTGGAATTTTTGATATGCGACTTTTTAATGAGTTACTAAGATAAGACCTGAGAGTTTGAAGCAGCTTACCTGGCCAACATGAAGCAAAAGTTTAAAAGCAAGTATCTATTGCTTAGTATCTAAAAAGCAAGTGTCTAAATTACTGTGATATGGCTACAAATTTCTTGAACTAAAGCAACTGACTAAAAAACACACTATGAAACACTGAAATGCTGGAAGTATGAAAAGAACAATAGTTTTCACAAAAGAAGCCAAGAAAAACAACCTTCACTGACTTCTGAGTAGACAAATTGCTATAAAAACCTCTGCCCTGTTAATTCAACCAGTATTCCCCCAATACTTGATGCTGCTGGATATATTTCAGTGTCAGAAGATCCACATGGGTGGAACAAGATAATGCAGATAATGTATGTTATGAAAACTAATACTTTTGCAGATGTCTAATCATACTAAGCAGAGCTGCACAAGAAAAATACAATACCGAAGAAAAGCTCAGATGTTTCTTTTTACAGCACTGAGTCTATCACCACTACTCTTGCTTGCTCTTTAGAAATATAAGACCAGGAGCTCCTCAAAGCCTCTCATGTGCCATTCTCTGGACTATCTGATCATGCTCAGGGTGTTTTATCCCATGGAAGAAACTAATATTCGGTAGTGCTTGATGTTCTCTATTCCCCCCTAGGCTTTCAGGGTGAAGAATTTAGCCCTACTTCCATCAAAAGCTACAGTAAAACTCCCATGGATATGAAATACAAATGAGGGATTTAAAAAAAGACTTACCAACATTATTAAATACGAACAACTGCCAAAAAACAACATTATTAAATACAAACAACTGCCAAAAGAGGTTAACGACAGATTATTTAATTTCAGAGCTTTGTCATCATTTCAGCCTACCTAAATCTTCATCCAGCTTGGTTTTTGGTGGCTCCCATGGTGGCCTGGCTGCTTTGGCCTTTGCCTGTCGCTTTCCTAACTCCTCATCAAACTTTTCATAGAGATCCCGGAGCTTGCTTGTTCCTACCACAGTAGAGTCCCCCTGTTAATAAAAAAAATAAAATAACAGAACAAAAAAAGGACAGTCTTAAAATAGCACAAGAAGTCAACATCTACTAGCATTTCATGAAAAAAAAACAAAAAGGTGGGAAAGACATCTTTCAGTGAAACATGGGAATACCTAATAAAGCTTTAGAATATTACTACATTTCTTCACCAGGTGAACTAGAAGAAAAATTGTTTCATTTGCTGGTATAGCACTTCTCCAAGTTAGCAGGAATATACGGTGCTTAAGGCATCTCTGCTCACAGGTTAAACACAGTGTATAACAGGGAAAAAATAGATCTTTTCCTCCTGGAGACAAAAAACTGTACGCCTTTTCCATGTACCACTTATCTGAATGCTAACAGACAGAAGGAACTGATGAAAACAGAGAATAAGAATAAATGAAGCCCCTATGAGGGTTAAAAGACTGAGATGATTGGATGAGAGAAGAATTAAATGACACAAAATTATGATCCTGCTGAAGGGTTCATATTATAAAGGACTGTCTGCAGTCATTTAGGAGTTCTCACTGACATACCACTTGATCCATAGGGTCATTGGAATAATAGCTTTCAGAATGGGTACAGCGAACCCAGACTGGCTTAAGCAATTCCTCATCTTCCTCTTCATTTTTTTCAGATGCATTCTCTTCTGATTCTTTGTCTTTGACAGCAGTATAATTTTTCTCTTTACTGGAGCTCTGGTTTTCAGACCACCTTTCTCTGTCCTCCTCCCACCGTGTTCTCTTTCTCTCTCTGCTTGGAGACCGGCTTAGTGGGAGAAAGCAAACAAAAGCAATTCTGTTTATTATTTTAAAATGAAAAACAGTTTGCTTCAGATCAGTAAATCATTCTATCATAAAAATTGCAGCCTTTCTAGTTTTTAAATAGTTGCCTTTCTAGCTTTTAAAGTTTTTTATTCTTGCACCATAAAGAGTACAAGAGCAATATGTAGCTTTGAACTACTATAAAAATGACTTAAAATTAGATGTGCTTTTTATTTTAAGTAATATTCAATAACTAAAATAAAAATTACATGCGAGTTTAAATAAAAATTTTTACTTGCATTCTAGGCAGATTTTTTTAAGTTAGGAGCTCATTGGTAAAAACTAAGTCACATCAGTCAAAACTACAAGTTACAATAAGAAGTTTCAGAGCACAGCCCACAAACTATTGGTATGACAAAAGAACTTAAGTTTTATTAAAAAGACTATACAGAACCAACACTTCTGTTACTCTAACACACCTTTGAACAATACAAGGTGCATCACAACAGTAATGCTTTTGAAAGAGGAGTAAGGAAATTACTTACTTTTTTTTTAATCTCTTCTGCCTACAAAACCAATAATGTTGCAATATTTGCAACTATCCAGCATTCAGAAAGGAACAGCAACATAAGAAAAGTTTCTAAAAGATAATCTAATGATAGAGAAACTTTAAATAATTTTGGCACTTTACAGACTAGAAGACTTAAGAGAAAGTCTTTAGGACACAGAAATTCTCTCTCCAGAGATTCTTCTTGTTTCTAACTCTACAAGGTCTTGAGATATTTGCATGTATCAGTAAATGATTATAAATTTAAGACACTAATTTTTTTTTTGACTTCACATGCATATACAAAACTTCACATGAATGGATAAACAGAGCCTCAAATGCTCATGAGATCATATGCAGCCTTCCTCACCTTCCTGCTCTCTTGTAATCCTTTTTGTAGGATCTGTCTGGTGATGGTGATCTTCTGCTGTCACGGTGCCGATGCCTCTCCCTCTCCCGCTCCCTTGAAAAGTTCAAAAAATAAGTTAAATGAGAAATCTGGTATATCATACATTCTACACCTGAAAGGAACACAAAAGCAGCCTAAGTCATGTTGTGCAAAATGACACCCATAAGCTGACTGCTAAAAACCCAGATGCTCTTAACACTGACCTTCAAGAAACTTGCAAAAGGCAGTCAAGTGTCCATGTCCTCCACCTTTGTCACAAAGCCATCTATCTCAACACTAGGGGTAGTTCACACCATGCAGAGGTAACATCTACGAACTCCCCACAGGATTTATTATCAGTTTTCCTCTTCTGCTCTCACGAATGGCAAAGCAGATGAGGGAGCTGGGGTTGTATCCTCTGGAGAAAAGAAGGCTCAGGGGAGACCTTGTTGCTCTCCACAACTGCCTGAAAGGGGTGTGTAGCCAGATGGGGGTCAGCCTCTTCTGCCAGGTAACAAGCAACAGAATGAAAGGAAACAGCCTCAAGTTGCATCTAGGGGAGATTTTATTTGGATAGCAGGAAAAATTTCTCCACCCAAAGGGTTATCAACTAATGGAATAGGCTGCCCAGGAAAGTGGTGGTATCATCATCCCTGAAGGCACTTTAAAGAGATGTAGACGTGGCACTTAGGGACACCATTAAGTGGAAGAGTTAGCAGCATTAGGTTACAGGTTGGACTTGATGATCTTAAGGATATTTTCCAACCTAAATGATTCTATGAAATTACTGTATTTATTAGGCAGGAAAGATCACACAGGCAGCTTTCATACTCTGCTAACAGCTGGCAAGTCATTGTGCATCTGTTCTAACTTCTAGTCTGCTGATACACTAGAAATTATAAACAGCTATCGCAAGTGGCTTGGTGGGTTAACAGAATGAGTGAAAATTATTTATGAACATACATATATATATATATTTGTTTCTGTGCTCATAATACCAAATAATGCAAATTTACAAAGCAAAATGTTTGCATAAATTATCTATTGTTTTTTTCCAGTCCAATTTATCCTTGTTTGTTGGTGCCTTGTTAATGGATTTCAGTCTTCAGAGAGAGCATACTTCATGATATCTGATATGCCTGGGAGACAGATGCTGCACAAAAAAAAAAATCAACCCCAAGTCTGTCAAACAGTTCTGAATCAAAATAAGTAGATACATTATCAAGTAGATCTGGAAGCTGTTGGCCTAAAGCAGCAATCCAAAGTGTTTGAGAAAGAACCTACTGAAAACATGTATTTTCAAAACTTAAAACTGAAGCTTGAAATTATGCAGAAAAAAGGAGAAAACTCCACAAGCATGTTAAACAGAAAAGGCCAGTGCCTTAATGCCATTTGCATTCAGTTTTAGGAAAACTCTTTTTTGAAAATAAAAGTAAACCTACTGCGTGTGAGGTTTGGGTTGCAGATTCAAAATCAATTAAGATTCTGTAATTAAGTCTCTGCATATCTAAATCAAAGAGGCTTCATTTGCACAGGCTTTATGTGTAAATTCACGTTCCACATGTGGTATGAAAAAATTCTGAGCTTTTAAAATTAAGAGCATGTGATCCAGGAACTCTGATAAATACTTAACTTTCCAGTAGCTCTTTGAATATTTTGGCAAAGCTCATTAGACACATTGGCTCACATAAAGAGCTACAAACAGAACAAATCTAAGACATGAGAAAGATTTAACTGATGATGGTTTGCTCTAAAACACGCCACAGCAAATTACATCAGGTCAGCCCATAATTTCCAAGCTATTTGTGTCCATGAGAGGGACAGACATTTTATGATAAATCCCAAAAGTAATACACACACTGAATGACATCTGAATGACATCAGTGAAGCCTACAACTGACCCACCTTCATTTTCACCTCGGGCCTCTCTTGAGGTTGGCTTGCTGAGGTCTTCACCCTGAACAAAAGCTCTTCGCAAAAACACCTTACTGCAAGTTAGTGTGGGAACCCAGGGCACAGGAAATATTTCTCTGTCTGCTCTGAGGGGACCTGACTCACAGAGAAGCACTGACTTTGACCCTCATTCATGGAGAAAGCTTCCAAGACTTCAAGACAGACTAGAAACCAGAAAGTGTGAAACAGATTATAGAGATTAGTATGGCACCTCACTTGGGTGAGAAATTTAGGTTTTGGGACTTTTACTATGTTGTAAATTGGAACAAGATGGAGGTTTTAGGGTGGAGGCAGTTTGTTCTTCTTCGCCTTCTTCTTCATGGGTTTGGATGATATCTCATAATCGGGCAGGAGTCCTCATTGCGGGCTTCAAAGGATCAGTTATTGGTTAAAAGGTAAAATAATCTAAGTGTCATTTCTTAATTGGACAGTTTAGTCTTAAAAAACCTTGTAACAAGAGATTGTTGGCCATTTTTGCGGTGCTTTTCCAGCGTGCAGAGTCTGGTATAGATGGCGTGCAAAACTTTTGATAAGGTAACAATAAACAAGAAGCTGAAGATCAAAAAAGTCCTGTGCATCTCCTTTTCCTGACACAGAACAGCTCCAGAAGGGTTTTCCCCCTGACAGGGGAACCCCGAGAGAGGAGCCCAACGTGGGGCAAAGAAACCGATATATTAGCTATGGGCCCCTATCAGACTATAAACTTCACCAAGTCAGTATTCCCTGTAAATCCAAGGTTTACTGAAAGAAAGCAACACCCGGCACCCAAATCTTGAAATTTGAAGTGCTAGGGCTTAATTGTAAGACTCAACTTTCTATAGTCTTACAGTGACAACTCTATTTTCCTGCCACGTGTGCATTCATTTCTAAGGTAAATATGTTGAGCACTACTCAACAATCCACTCAGTGGGATGCAAAGAAACTGTTGTTTGAAAAACTATTTCCATGGACAAGAGCAACAAGTCTGCCAGCTCACAACTGTGAGGCAAAGCAGTGCACCTGAAAGGTGTCTAAACAGTATTTTTTTCCATGAGACCTGATTACTGGCTACTTCCCAAGCTAGAGGGACAAACAAGGGTAAGGGAAGAACATTGATGCAAACACACATTATGGGCCATGATGACATCTATCCCCCTGCAGGCAGGTAACTGTTACCTGTTTCGCTCATAACTTCTGTGATGAGGCGATATCCTTCCTCTCTCATAATCCGTCCGGTGCCGACTGCTTTCCTGCCTCCTCCTATCCGGACTGCGGCCCCGATCCCGACGATCCCCGTGGTTGGCGGAGCGATGCCTGTCGCCGTGAATGTGCCCGTGCTCGCGGTGCCGGTGCTCATCGTAGTGCTTGCTCCTGTCAGGGGAGCGCCGGTCGCTTTGGGACTTCTCTCCCTGGTACTGCCCCGTGTGCCTGAAGTGGCTGCTGCTGGCGCTGCTGCCGGCAGCGCTGCTCGGGAAGGAGCCGGAGCTGTGCTGGTAGCTGCTGAAGCTGGGCGGCGGGAACGACTGCTGCGAGTAGCCTGCCGAGTACACGGGCTGGTAGCTGACTTGCTGCGGCATGACTGGCGGCGGGGGAGGGTGTGGTACCGTGGGGGGAGGCATCATGTAAGGAAAGGTGCTTTGTCCAGCAGGTGCTCCTGGCACGGGAGTGTTGCTAGGGTTTGGCACTGGTGGAGGAGTGGGTGGGAAACATGGAGGCACTGGGAAGCTCTGCCTCATCTGGTGGTTTGGAAATGGTGGCCTCATGGGACACTGGCTGATGGGATTTTGTGTGGAAGGGGGCACTGGAGGAGGATAGGGCACAAAGTCTGGCCTGGGAGGCATGTAACCGGTGGCTGGAGGGTTGGAGTAGGTTGTTGGAGGGGCAGTTTGCTGCTCATACTGGTACTGCACGGAGGGCTGCTGTGGGTGGAGCTGCCGGAGGTTCTGAGGGCGGTAGGTCTGTGTTGAAGTCCTTGCTCCTGGTCCCCCCTGGCCACGGGGACATCCTCGCCCAGAATGGAAAGACATGGCTCACCTTTATTGAGGAAAATAAAAATGCAGTGTCACACAGTTTTTGTAAGATGTCTTCAATGCATCTGCAGGAGCTACTCCTGAAGTGCTGACACTGCAGTTTCCTTTAACAGAAGCAATAAATGATATCCACTTTCACTGGGAGCTTTGTGCTCCTCAGACATTTAGTGCAGGCCATTTATGCCCCTTTAGATTCCTTCAAGCCTCTAATCCATGAAAGCACTTACTGTCTTCAAGCCAGAACGCAAGCTGGATCATGCTTTACGAGTTAGGGCAATGTAATTTCAACAAATTATTGTAATGATGGCAGGTCAAGGATACAAGCACCTCCACTAGGACTTTGACACTTTGATATAAAACCTTTGGATACCCCACACCAAAGAAATCACTCATTATTATAACTGCAGTGGTTATCCAAAGTTGTGTAAGAAGTTCTCTCTAGAACACAATTCTAAATTTTGGGCAGAATGACTTGACTAACAAATCTTTGGATGCCTCCTGGCCAAACAAATCATGTCAACTTTAAATTAAATACTAGCTTGCTATTGAGTCCCCAGTGTACTAAAGACTGAATTCAACAGACCCTTCAAACTCTTTTAAGTGAGGTACGTATATTTTTGTGGAAAAACAGGTTACACATCTTGCAGGTTATGAAAAAAAAAATCATGCAGACTGTGCTATTCCTTAATTTTCACTGAAATAAATGATTCCAAATAAATCCCTCAACTGCCTTCTTGACCCTGTTACCCTTGAGAAACCATCACTGCTTAAAGTAGGTTTAAGTGTTGCTCAAAACAAGGCATGTATTTAAGGCATTAACATTTATAAATGAAAGCACTGTGCTTCATTAAAGTTTAAATTGATTTTTTAATTGCAATGGTAAGTTTCAAAACCTGAAAAAAGGAGAAAAAACACTTAAGAAAATTTATGGCTGGAACGGAAGGAGAGGTGAAAAAAATGATCTAAGCACCTCCAGAAGTCAAATCCTGTTTTCTGTAAGGGGAAGTGAGAAAGAAAGGGGAGACACACACAATTGGAAAGATCACCAGAAAAAAGAAACAAAGCCTCCCTTTCTCTGAGGCTTTGCTGATGCTGAAGAATACACATGCACAGAATATTCTCCCACCTGCTATAGTGCAACATGGCCAACCTGGACTGCTCAGAGCACTGCTCTCAGCCACATTCCGGTGACACTGTAGTAAAAGTTGCAGCACTTGCTGAGAGAAAGCAGACAGCTTCTGGTGAACTGGAGGGAGAAAGGAAACGAAACACAGGGGCAAAGGACGGATAGCAAAGATGAGGAATCAAGAGGACCCTCCTTACACATGCAGTGCTTAGTGGAAGCCACTGGAATTGGTGGTAGTATTCCCTCTCCAGAACAATCAAGTGCCAATGTGAGTGTGATTCCCACACTATGAGGAGATAGCAGCCATGATGGTATAAAGCCACGTGTTCCTTCCAGTCAGCCTGCACCTGCTCAGTACCCTCTAATATTCTAAGGGCTCTCAAAAAAAAAAAAAAAAAAAAAGTCACAACCAGGGGAGAAAAAAAAAAGTCAACATCCATTTTGTCTGGCAATAGCATACCCTTTTGATATTACTGACTATAATCCATCAGATGCTGAATTAACTTTGCTTTGGTTCTCCTGCTGTGCTCTTACACAACTCAGGCTTGTAACAGAAGACTGTTTTAGACTTTGCTAATGCTCCCATACACATGTTATTTAAACAGGCTGTACCACAGTGCCTTATCTTTAGGTGCGTTTCTTTCTAACATGTCACAGCATTCAAAAAAACAGTCTTGTTTATCAGCTCACAGACCTTCCCAATGCCAGAGAACTGCTCTTGATCTATTACTTTAATTTTAGTCCTTCAGCAAGCCCAGAATCACAATTGGAAAAAAAGATTCAAAAAGACACGGAACTATTTTACATGCCCAAACTATTTTAAAGCTCCCTCTGCTGCAAACGCAAGTCACATTAAACTTCAAAAACACAAAAAAGAGCAAACTCCCCTTCCCCTGTCACCTAAAGAGGAATTTTATTGCACCAATAGGAGCCATTGCATTCTAAAGCAGCACTGGTCCCCTAAAAAACACTGAATAAACTCATCTCTCCCTGCAGATGCACTGCTGAGAGCAACAGGGCACTGACACATCGAGAAGAGAGCACTGAGAGGGGACATCATCAATGCCTGTAAGTACCTAAGAGAGGGTATCAAAAAGGCTGGATTCAGGCTCTTCTAGTGCCGTGCAACAGGCACGAGAGTGAACGGACAGAAGCCGATGCACAGGAAGTTCCACCGGAACATGAGGAAGAACTTCTTTAACTGTGCGGGAACGGATTCCAGAGAGGCTGCGGCGTGTCCCTCACTGGAGATACCCAGGAACTGTCCGGACGCAATCCTGTGCCATGTGCTCTGGGATGACCCTGCAGGAGCAGGAAGACTGGACCAGGCAACCCACTGTGGTCCCTTCCGACCTGACCCATCCAGTACCACCGGCCTCGCCCCACCGGCGCCTCCCGCCGGCCCGGGGGCACGGAGCCGCCGAGCCGCCCCTGCCGGGCCCCGCTGCCCGCGCCAGCCCGGCCCCGCCAGCCCCGCGGAGCCGCCGCGCTCCCGACCCCGCGACCCCTGCGGAGCTCCACGAGCAGCGCGGAGCGCCCCGAGGCGGCCCCGCCGCCGCCCCGCGGGCAGCCCGGCACGCCGAGCCCGCCCGGCACGCCGAGCCCACCTGGCGCCCTCGCCGCCGCCGAGCCCAGCGCCGCCCGCAGCGCCCGGCTCCGGAACAGGAAAGCGATGGGAGGCGCTGCGGGCGGAAGCGCCGCCCGCCCGAGGGGAGCGGCGGCATGAGCGGAGCGGAGCCGCGGCTCGGCGATGCCGCCCGGCCCCGCGGGGCCTCCCGGCGGCGGTACCCGGCCCTGCCCGTCTGGGTGGTGGAGGACCACCAGGACGTGAGTGCCCCGCGCTGGGCTGCCGGGGGATGGGGACTGCCATGGGGAGGGTTTCCTTTGTTCCTGCCTGCGTGTGTGCTGGTGTTTCTCCGCGGCGCGGATGCTCAGAGGGGCAGGAGGAAGCGAAGAGAGGTGCCCGGTGCGGTCACCGGCGGCCTCCCGGGAGACGCTTTCCCGTACGTGTGCGGCTTCTCCGGGCGCTTCCCGGGGAGCGGCCCTCCCCTCCGCAGCCGCACACAAACCCCAAAGCCGCCTTCCCTTCCGCCCTGAAACATCAATGAACTTCAGCGCCCAGGTGGCCCGATTTTCCTTCCCGATTGACTTATTGCCATGATCGCATTTTGGCATTTTTAAAAGCAATTATTGCTGACTGCTTTTTCTTCTTTTGTAATTGAACCACACCAATTGCTGTGGTTTAAAGGAGATAATACCTACATTACACTGCTGTTTTAATTTGCTGGCTATTAGTGGGGTGCTTGGAAACTCAACCCTACCCAGTGTATGACATGTCAGCAGAGTATAAGTAAATATAATCCTATCCCATCTAGTAGATTGACTCCCACTTGATGAGGAATGTTAAAAATCTGGAGCTTTGCCTTTTTTTTTGTGGAGTCATTGAAAAAGGGAGTGAAGAAGGAATTGCTTTAGAATTGCTGTTTCTGGTTTCTCATGGGGTTTTTTATAATAGCATAAACTGAGGTTTTAATCCTAAAATAACAGATTCTTTACTTGGTTATTTGCAAAGAGAAAATGTTAGTGTAGTAAAGTGTTTTAAAGACAATAATGTTACAAATTTGTTAGTAGTTTAATACCGTTCATTTTTGTAAAGACTCGCTGAATACAGGATGCTGTGACAGCTGATTTTTACAGCTCTAAGTAGCCAAGGACTTAGAGTGTCAGTGTGGTAGGAATTCTGAGATAATACCTCTTAATGATCCTTCTTTACTTTAGTCTCTATATTTCTGGTTTTAGTCAGCTTAAAGTTATATTAATACTATATATTTAATTTAAAACATTTTCAGCACAGGAGTGTGGATTAATTGGTCTATCTTGCATAAAACATAATGGCTTTTTGTCCCGAAGTGGAAGAACTTCACAGAAGTTTTGATATCAGCCTTGCTGATAGTGATGTTCCTCCAGAGCAAGTTGTCAGTAGCTGCATCATGCACTGATTAATAATAACAGCTGTCATGAAGGAAATTTTGTTCTTAGTCCAAATCAGGAGAATTTGCAAGGTTAGAGAGGTTAGTCTTTCCTGTCTCTTGCAACCAGTAGTTGCACTTACCTGAGGTGAAGCTTCAATTTTAATTGAAAATACTGTATGTTATTTAGTAGGCCAACTTGCTTCTTTGTTACAAAAAAGTAAAAGCCATGCAACAGGAAACCCATGTTGGTTTTAATCTTGTTTTATCTATTGTTGCAATAATATACATATGTTTTACGGTTATGCCTATGCAGTATGCAGGGTTTATCATCTTAATCAGTTTTATGCCAAAAAAGTAGCTCAGTTGCTTTTGTAATGCAGAGGTCACATATATTTTTTGTTGCTTCTTACAGTCTTCACATTCCCTGTATAATAGTGCTGTCATTCACAATCCTTGTTGGATTTGCTCTGATAGCCAAGGCAGTTGATTCTCTCTAACTGTGGAAGAGCCTCTGTGAGCTCCAAGAGAAAACAGCCATCAGTTTTCTCATTTTTACCACCCCATATTATTGCAGTTCAGTGGTTTGCTATTCCTGTAAATTGGTGAGTTGCTTCATCTCCTGTTTTTCACCTATCTGAGTGAAGAACTTCAGCAGAGAATAAAGTTGGACAGGTAAGAAAGATAGTCTCTATTGCAAGCAGTAATGGAAGGATTAGGAATTAATTCTCCAAGAGGAATAGGTTTAATGATCAGCTGAAGTTTAAATCATGGTGGCGTCAGTTTTCAGTCTATATCATTTAACTTATAAAACATAAGGAGCAAACTGTTTTTATCTCCATAGCACCAGTGCATGGTGAGAAAGCTTTATAGCATGGGAAAAGAAGTACAAGGCCAATGATCTGCAGAAGAGGAAAGGCATTCCTGAGTCTTCGGTGTAAATGGAAAAAAAACCCCTCAAACATCTAGGAATAGAGTTGAATGGCTAGTGAGAAGAGCTACTGCAGACAAGACTTCCTATAAAGAAGGAAAAAGGGTGTAAGGCTGTGACTTTTCAGCAGTTTCTCATCTGGAGCACTTGGGCTTATAATGATTACTGTTCACGAGTTGTCTTGCCACTGGAGTTATTTTCCCTCTGTATTGTTTTCTGTCTCATCCTCCCTCTAATAAAATTCTAAAGGAATAAAAGTGGTACTGGTGGTTTTGCTGCTAAAGCTGTTGCATTTTTCAGCTCACTGACTATCATTAAAATGTTTTTATTCATGTTGCTTTAGGTGCTGCCTTTCATCTATCGTGCCATTGGTTCAAAGCATCTTCCTGCCAGTAACATCAGTTTTGTTCATCTTGATTCCCATCCAGACCTTCTCATTCCTGTGAATATGCCTGCAGACACAGTATTTGACAAAGAAGCTCTTTTTAGGCAAGTCCTGGGTACTGCATCAGAGTAGACTTTAAGTCTAATTCTTGCTGCCTTTGATTCACAGTGATTATTGCTATGACTGCTTAGGAGGGATGAACAAAAGTGATATAAGTCACATTCAAGTTGCATCTTCTGTCTTTTCACTTTTGCTGAAACTTTATTTTTTAATGGCAAAAGTTACATTGCGTATCAAGCAATTTAAGATGCATGACGTTGCTTTGTGTATTGACTCAATAGTGTATGATGGTATTAAGCCAAATGTTTCTTCTGGGTAACAGGAAAGCACTCTGGATGCTTTGTCTGAAAAGCTGTAATTACAAGCTGATGCATTTGGTGTACTTGAATCACCTTAGCCATAGTCAATATTTTGTTCTCTTTATTGAGTGACTAAAAGGTTTTGTGGACTCTATCACAAAATCATTGAATGCTTTGGGTTGGAAGGAACTTTAAAGATCATCTAGTTCCAACTCCCCTTCCATGGGCAGGGGCACTTGCCACTAGACCAGGTTGCTCAAGTCTCCATCCCACTTGACCTTGAACACTTCTGACTATGGGTCACCTACAACTGCTTGGACAGCCCACGTGGTGTATCTCACCACACTCACCATGAAGAATTTCTTCCTAATATCTAATCTAAACACCCACTCAGTTTAAGCCCTTGTCCTATCACTGCATACCCTTTTAAGAAGTCCCTCTCCAGCTTTCTTGTAGTCCCTTTTAAGGTATTGGAAGGTACTATAAGGTTCTGTGCAGAGAACAACCCCAACTCTCTCAACCTGTCCTCATAGGAAAGGTATTCCAGCCCTATGATCATCTTTGTGGCCTTCTCTGGACCTGCTTGAACAGGTCCATGTAATTGTTATGTGGGGAGCCCAGGGCTGGATGCAGCACTCCAGGTGTGTGGTTTCACAAGAGCGGAGCAGGGGGGCAGAATTCCCTCCTGTGACCTGCTCATCACACTTCTTTTGCTGCAGGCCAGGATACAGTTGGCATCATACACCTAAAATAAATAGGGTCTTGATTATGAGGAAAGATGCTAATCCTGTGGATGTGGATTGACTCACTCTAATTACTGGGATGACATTTAAAATACACTTGGAGAAGTTTACAATAAAACACTCTCATGAGGTCAGTTTGAAGTTATTTGCAACAATGTTGATGATGTTCCTTGCACTCTCCTCTGTCTGATGTATCAAGAGATAAAGGGCATAGAATCACAGAGTCACTGATGTTGAAAAGGCCTCTAAGGTTATTGAGTCCAACCATTAACCTAACACTGCCAAGTCCACCCCTAAGGAGTTTATAATCAAAGTGCCATGCTAAGAGTGAAGCCAATTCCACTCTACATCTACTACAGACCTTATTGGTTTGTCTTAGGAATAAAGATTTCCCTCTCTTTCTTTCTTTACCCTTACATGGAGTACTACTTTTAGATTATTTGCATGGGGGCCTTCAAGTTGTGGAAGATGTTTGTGGTGTTCTTGACCATTTATATTTATCTTGTGTCTTTCTCTACTGATTACAGTGAATTAAGTATTGAAAACTGGATTATGCCTGCTGTTTATGCTGGCCATATTTCTCAAGTCGTGTGGCTTCACCCACACTGGGCTCAGCAGATCTCGGAAGGGAAACACAGTTTTCTAATTGGGAAAGATTTATCAACAACAACGATCAGGTGAATTGTCTGCTGACATATATTAGTAATATAAAAGCCATCTCTATGGATTTTCATTGGAATTGTTTTGTTTTCTTGGATAAAGATGAACATTTAATTTATGTTTATAATTTCCTTAGAACCTAATGCAGTTATACTTGTATCAATTTAATCTTTGTTCTAACTAGTAAAATTGTTAATTGGTATCAGCCATGACTGTTTTTCTAGTGTGGGGTGGGTTTTTTTGTTTGTTTGGAGTTTTTATTGTTGCTGTTGTTGTTGTTTTTTGAAGTTAATTTAGGTAAGTACTGAAACAGGCACTCAGGTAGTGAATTCTCCATCGTTTGATAAAGGACAATTCACCTGAGCAGCCTCATCTAGCTTTGAAGTCAGTTCTGCATTGATCAGATGATTGACTAGAGACTTCCAGTTGTCTCTTTGAATCTTAATTATTCTGTGATTCAAGTTCAAATTAGAGCCCCTCACCATTCTGCAGGATGCAGTCCATAATAATTTTGTATTCACCATATTAACAGTGTTGTGATTTTGTGCAGCTTTAGGGGATATTTGCAAATCATGGCTCTTGTGAGCATAGCAAAATAAATATTTTGAAGCAAGTTTAACAGAAGACAGCAGAGAAGTGCTTTGTTTTACCACCTTAAATAAAACATTTAATGCTCTATGATTCTGAATCTGAAGCCTAAAGGGAACCTAAATGATTTTTTTAAAAAAGCTAGTGCTTTCTGTTGCATTTAATAATTTAGCCAGTATATAGGAATAATGCACAATGGTTGAATAGCTCTTTCACTGATGGCTTTAGCAGGCATGCAAACAGCATTTCAGACTTCCTTTTGAAGACATTTGGGTACATTTTCTTCAGGTTCTAGGCCTACCAAGACCATCAAAGAAGAAAGGGAAAGAATCCTCATAAATACAAATTTCCTAAAAGTTTTGATGACAAAAGATGGATGGGCAATAGATACAGCCTCTTCATTAGTGGACACTAAGGTACTATGGGCTCATGGTGAACCCTGCAGAATTTCTGGGAAGATGTGCTGTGATAGCCTTGTCAACAAGATGGGGCTGTAATCCAGCCTCTCCCCTTGACAAACTGAGGGTAATCCAGCCACAAGACGCTGGGGAACTGAACTTCAAATTTCTCCTACTTAGGAAATGATTTGTCTTTGTGGTTGATTGATGGTGATACCCTGAGGCCATACCACAAGTGAGCAGAAGTTCACACTTCTTAATCTTATTTGTTATTTGAGTTTATGATTCTTAAGGCTTAAAGTACTACAATACAGGTTGAAAATTCTGTTCTTTAAATTTGCACTATAAGTAGAAGTTTTAGTGTTGCTTTTGGTTGGTTAGTTGTTTTTTGGGTTTTTTAAAGTGGATTCAATTGATTGTTATTTATCCTCTAGTTACCATGTTTATCACTTAGGGAATCTGTTGGGGTAAAAAAAGTTAAATTTTACTTATGAATTCATAATATTTTACTTTCACTAAGCCAATCTATATGCATCTCAGGGCACTTCTCAAACCCAACTGTAATAATTTTCCTAGAATATTATAAAACCAAGGCAAAATATCCATATATTTGCAGTCTTACGTGCCGTAGTATTGATAATATCTTGTCAATTCTGGATGTTGTCTTGAAAATGAAATTCAATTTCAAATTAATCTTACTGGACATAATGCATTAACTTTTCCTTATCCATTAAAACCTTGTAGGGTTATCATAAGAAATATTAAGTGAATTTTAATATATTCCACAATAAAGAAGTCGAAGAAACTTTAATATAATTTAAACTTGAGAATTAAAAGAAATATTTTCTTTCTACACATTTTTATTGCTTTCATTAACCATCAAACATCTATTCATTCTTCTCTGGATCTCTAAAGTATAAAATGCTTTTTCCTAAGCTCTTTGCTAAGGTGTGTATTAACTGGGAATTATTGTCAATTGTAGGGTTACAGGCACAGATAATTACTTCTTAAGTGATGGTCTTTATGTTCCTGCTGATCAGCTAGAAAACCAGAAGCCTTTAAATTTGCACGTCATTCTCATCAATCCTACTCAATCATCAAACAGCCGTGAAGGAAATGGCAAAGTAACATCTGCTAAAAGACTGAAGCTAAATACAGATGACACAGCAAGTGCCACTTCTGCCTCTTCACTGGATCCTGGTGATTTTAATCACAACATCCCGAGTGTGAAGGAAAAGGAAATACAAAATTCAGGTGCCTTAAATGGGGCAGAATCTTTGGCAGAGGGCTCAGCTTCAAGCTTCAAAAACAGTGAATGCCCAATAAGGGACATTGCTAAAGATGTCTGCCAAGTACTGCAGAAAGGAGATGCATATGTTTTGGACATCGACTTAGATTTTTTTTCAGTTAAAAATCCATTTAAAGAAATGTACACACAGGTAAGTATGGAAATTGAGAAGCCTTGTACCACTCACAAAAGAGTTCCAGCCTTAGTATTTATTGTCTATGGAGAAACTCATCTAAACTAAATTAGCAGAATAGCTGACCATGGTTAATGATTAATGGTAATACTTTAAAGAGATATACTCCCTTAGAAATATTTCTTTAAAATGGAAATATGTGGTAAAGAATTATAACCACCAAATCAGAGGATTTTCTTACACTTGGTATCAATATTGAGTGTACATTCAAACTCAGGGGTATATTCAACTTCTACTCGTTGCTTGGGACATAAAAGCTATGCTTGGGTTTCCAGAGGTTACCTTCCAAATACCCACAGCAAGATATGAGAGCCTGTATCATTTTTACCTCTATAATCTGGGCTTAGAAAGCCATGATGGTATCAGGAGATTGGATAATCAACACTACTGAGCCTTTTGAAAGGCAAAGAGTGGTAGCTTGTCCTGATGAGAGGCTGTATGTTCATTATTGCCATATTAGAGTAGGGAAAGATCTTTTTTTGAAGGCTTTGAGGATTGGGTTTCTCATTTGAAGAGTCATTTTCTTCCTCTTTTTTTTCTTTTTCAAAGACAGAATATGAGCTTTTGCAAGAGTTGTACAATTTCAAGAAGCCACATAAAAATGCAACAGAGGTATGATGCTTCCTTGTGGAACATATGAAGGAATGATTCTTTTTATTTACTCAGTGAAAATGAATTACGACAACAGGAAGGAGCCTATCAAAGGTGCTTAATGAAGTGGTCTCGCATTAAGTTATGCAGCCAAAAATAATCAGCAGCATCTTAGAAATTTTTTTATCTATTAAATGTTTTGATTAAACATGTGCATTGCATAAATATTTTGTATGAGTTGTGAAAATTTGTTTTCTGTAAACAAAATGGTAATTGGCATGGAAGGAATGAAAACCTAGTAAGTCACCAACAAACTTGTTCTTTTTATGGCTTAACAGGGCTTAGGTGTGGTGGGCTGTTTATTTTTTGTTTTTTTTTTTTAATGGCTGATTCTTTTTTATTTTTTTTATTCCTTCCTCCTGGCTCTCCCATTCCTTCCCTTATTGCTCTTTCTTGATAGTCAGAGCTGTGATGAATGTGTATTTGGTATTTTATCTTTTTGTTCAGATGTGGGATTACATTATTATATGCCATACTGCAAAAAAGTACTGTAATGTACTTTTCATTTTATGTGCTTCTGAAACATGGAAATACAGGCTTTCATAATCTCATCTGAACACTAAGATAGAGATTCAACACATTTAATTATAACAAATAAATGAAACCTATTTAATATATGTGAATAAAGAAAGATATGTTGAATATTGGCAGATTTATTTTTATTTCTTAGTAAATCAGGAATAAAAACAGGTACATATTTAAAAGGTGGCTTTTTAAAATTTGTAATGGGAAAATCAGAACAAAGTGAGGTGATTTATTCTGAAGGTATAATAGTTTCTGCAGGCATTTGTTATAAGGAATAAATTGCTTGTTTCCAATTTCCCCACTTCCAGTAGATCAATCATTACAGAATTTAAATAATAGGATAAGTCATGATGTTCTTACCTTTTTTTCCTTAACATACTTTTGTATATGCTTATTCAAAGGAAGACTTGCTGGATTGTGTTGAAAACCGTGTTCATCAGCTGGAAGATCTGGAAGCAGCATTTGCAGATTTGTGTGACAGTGATGACGAAGAAACCCTACAGAAATGGGCTTCATATCCTGGGTAGGAGATTTCTAAAAGGCCTAAATTAGAAATAGAAGTCTGAGACTGGTTAGTCCAGCATTCCGATAACAGAAAAGGATAGGATCTGTGCAAGTACACACTGGAAAAGCAGTCTGCTGTCTTCAGCACTACTGTAAGCTTTGGAAATGCAGTCTTGTACAGCTTCATGCAAGTTTTGTTGTCTATGGATGGAGGCATATTTGGTGACTAAAACCTTGGTCATCAATGTGTAGCACAGCTCTCAAAAAAGGTAACAAACCAAGGAGGACATGGAGAAGCAGTTCTTTGGTGCTCCCAAAGGTTCTGCTTTCTTTTGAAAAATGGAAGTTGATGGAACTGTGAGCAACAGTCTCTACTAAACATCTGAACTGCGTCACTCTGCTTTTAAACTAGATGTTTTCACATGAAGAGTTTTCAGATTAAAAGAGACAGGGAAATTCTGAGCTTTTCCTTGATAGGAGAATCATTCATTTTCCACATCAAATGCAGCTGTTACTGTATGACCTCTGTAACAGTGACAGGAAGTATTTTCTGTAAAGTTCATATGAGTTTTGAGCTATAACAGCTTCTCTGCAAATCTACCGTAAAAGATTTGAGGATTGGTTTTCTCATTCACAAGGAGGACTTGCCAGAGGAAAGTATGAATATAGGGACTTTATAAAAAAGACCTGGTGAAACAGTACAATAATACTGATAATTTCCATTTCTGCAAATGCAAGATGACACAGAAGAGCAAATTTCCTTTTCAAATCCTAGGCCATAATTTCTACTTCCCTCTTTTTTCCTCACCATTTTTTTTCCTAACCATTTAAGGTATATAAATGTTTCTAACTGTTTGTAACAAATTTTGGTTTTGTTTTAACTCCAGAATGAAGCCACTTGTTCAACTAGTTCACAGTTTGAAAACCAGGATGGAAAGCCCAGACTATGAAATGGTAGGTGACAAAGAGGAAGAAAGTAGACAGATGTCAAATGCATAGCTTTGACAGGGAGGGAGAGTCATACTTCCTTTCAGACTTGCTTCTTGATTCAGGACTTTGTGCCATTTTGGTAATTTTCCTCAGGTTTTATGTCTTATTACTTAAACCAGCTTTTTCTTTCAAAGCTGCTAATATTGTAGTCTGTTTGTCTGTCTATATTTAGGCAACTTTAGTGTGATCTTCCAGTACTATAATGTCTTGGGCTGCATCCTGTGAATGGAGGCTAAATTTCACTAGTCTTTTGATCTCCTTTGTAGAACTTAAAATAAGGTACCTATGTCATCTTCAAGGACTGCAGCATCTCTGAATTCATAAGAAGAGGTACAGGGTACTGGAGATAACAAAATAATCCATACAACCTCCAGAATTTTACTTGTTTAAAGAGCAAGCTGGGGGAAAAACTCCCCTATGTGAAGAGGTGCAAGTTACATGATGGGCTAGGGATGGTATCCTAAAGACTTTCTACATGCATAAGCGGTATCTATAATTCATCAACAGAAATTAAATCTGTCTTTAATTTACCCACAGGTCCATCAGGCTGGTCTGACCTGTGATTATGTGGAGCTTCCTCACCATGTTAGCACTGAAGATGAGATTGAAGGCTTCATACAATCCATTAAAGTTCTACTGACAGATCTGCCCAAGCCCACACTGGTGACAATTGCTCGGTAAGACCGTGCAGATCCTTTCACTTTAAAATGTCCAGACTATGCTTATGAAGCTAAGTGATCCTGTCAGTATAGCACTAGTTCTGTTTCAAGCTCTGTTGAAGTGGAAGCCTTACAGTACTTCAGCACAGGTTATATAAAGGCTGTGATGAGGGATTGATACATGTCACTGGAGTTCATACATCTCTACTTGTGTTACTTGAGTTAATTAGAGCAAAGCTACCTTGGGCTGAAATCCCACCTTCCTTACTCTCTTGCTCTAGGGTTTATTGTACTACAGATAGGATTTCTTTTTTTCAGTGAAACTTTTGCTGGAATGAGTTTTTATCTCATAGATTGAAAAGTGTTTATGTTCATCAAAGCTCTAGTAAAACTTATTATGGTGTAAAAATTAGGATTCCAGGACTTTAAGGGTTTTATTTAGAATAACAGAATAGCATTTGAGGCCAGGAACCTGGGAGAACTAAAGAACTGGCCCAAAAAATCTAATTTGAAGATCACAGTGTGCCTCTTGACAAATTATTGTAATTTAATCCGTCAGAAATACTAATTATGCTTTTAAAGCGCCAGTAACAATAGCAGAAGCTGATATGAAACTGGTTTTGGCAACAAGAACTAGTATGGCTAATTCCTGCAATAAAAGAAAACTATTCCCTCAGCCAATTACAGGGTTATTATCCACTGCTGTGGAGAAACCAAAATCATCTCTGTAGACCTTAACAGATAAAAAATTCAGGAAGTCAGTTTTTTACGAATACTTGTTTGAAGTTCATTAATAGATACTGTAAAAAATGCTATATGCCAGGTATTGTGAAGATGTTTTTCAAGTTTTCCTGCCTGCTTTACCAGTAGGATTTCAATTTTTCAATCTAAATTTTCAATGTGTCTTTTAATTAGATCCTTTGCTTGAACTTTGACAGCCAGCGTGTTCTGTGCCAGATTCAGGAAGAGAATAGAACAGGAAAGATTAGATCATGTTCCTGATCTGCTGCAGACTTTTTATTAAATTTAAAATGTAGTGATAAGAAACACAGCACTATGCTTCAAAGGGATACTGGGAGGCAAAACTTGCCACAGTTTGAAAGAAGCTTCAGTCTAGCCACAGAGCATTGCAGGAATACACAGTGTGGTTATAGTTGTGATATCTGTATTGTCATGCTTCCTTTATTTTTTTTTTTTTAACAGATCAAGTTTGGATGACTACTGCCCTTCGGAGCAGGTTGATATCATTCAAGAGAAGGTTCTCGAATTACTACATTCAGTGTATGGCTCACTGGATGTGCACTTAGATTACTCAAGCACTTCATCTTCTTCATGACCTTTCTTTTTTTTTGTGCTGCTGTCTAATGCTGAGGATTAATATAAATTGATCATTATCTGTGATTGCAAGGGGAAGACTGCTGTTATTTCAGCAGGTGGCACTAGAAGCCAAGCTGACCCAGCTATGGTTTGAGTTGCATTGTTTTCTCCACGTCATTGGCTGCATCTGAACAGACTGTTACCTGTTTGGCTTTGTTCAGATTAGTGCTGTAATTCTTATTTTTACTGTCTTGTTTCTTAAAATTGGTGCAAGAGCAACGACCTTTTGTCTATAAATTGAGGGGTTTTATCCCATTTCTTTGTGTCTGTAAAAAAAAAATAATTAAAAAATTTATTAAAATGGTTTTCTGTTATATATTTTTTTTTTAGTTTGGCAACAGATTTGCTCCTCAGTTGTATTAGGTCTTTTAAAAGCTGGTCTTAAAAATGCCCTTAAAGCTGTTGGTCTATGTAGTGATGTTTCCTATCTGTCGTGCTGAGACGACCCTCTCATTTCTCTAGAGCAGCTCATACCCCATACACAGAATATAATTTATGTATTTTGCCTTAGAGTATTTTATGGGGGACTTAAATAATATCCCTAATATATAGACATTGGGCTTGGTAGTTTTACTTTTACATTATTTTGAAGATAAAATGTATGTATGCATGTGCATGCTTTTATGTTTTAAATCCTGCAAAGAACTGATAGCTTCTTCAGAAACAAAGATTTTTCTTGACTGAAGTCAGCAGCAAAACATTCTGTACCAGGTTTTCACTCATTTTGGTGTTGCTATTTAGGGAATAACAGCTTTAGAACAACTTATTTTAGAAATCAATATAGAGAAAACTGGCACTTACAGAGGAAAAAACCCCACAGGATTTATTTGGAATGAGACTGAAACAGGAAAGAAAATGCTACCTAGAATATTGTCTTATATTACAAATAAATTTCGCTTGTAATTTCTTTTGAAATAACAGAGTTCATTTGCTAACCTTACTCTTTGCTTTACAGAGACTTTGTGTACTTCTAAAGTTTTTTATTACTTCCGCTGTTGGTACAAATGACTATAGTATAGATTGTAAATACATCATTGCTTTAAAATATTTGTTCTAGTAGAATAAATTCCATGACCATGGATCCATTTTATTTATGGTTTTGTGACATGTCTGTCACAAGGAGCTTTGGAGCCAATATCCTTAATACTTCGTAAATTATAAACAGCTATACATCACATACAGCAATGAAGTGCAGTCAGATTATGTGCTGCTTGTATAAGGATTGTTTTTTGGGTTTTTTTTAAAGTTAAAGATCCTTCATGCTGGGCTTTTCATAAGGTTGTAGAAAACAACCCATGTGGGGCATGACAGCCCCTCCTGGATGGGCAGGTGAGAGCCCGTTTTCCCTAGGGAAAGCCTGGGCAAGGGAGGGCAAAACGCTGCCTGATAGCCAGGGCTGAGGGATCTGAGTGGGAGAACCTTTAGTATGGACCAAACCCTACAGTGCCTGCATCTCTGCCTGGATGCTGCTCTGGGGTGCCTTGTTTGGTGAAGTAACAAAATTAAACTTCCTTCTTTGCATTTTACCTGTGGTCTTGTGATTGTTCCTGTGCCTGCCTATGTTGGTTCATGCACACATGTTCACCCCAGCTTTGCAGAGTCAAAGTAACATCCTGAATTGTCTATTTGTTTTCCAGGTTAATTAACAAATTTCCTTTCAAGAATAGTTTTTGTTTATTAATGTCAAATTGTTATAATCTGAAATCTCTGACTAACACAGTCTGTTATGCCAGAAAATGACAGTCTCTCATAATAACAAAGATATTAATTCCTACATTAAGGACATTTGCAAGCTTGTTTTTAACTTTGATGAAAAGTAATCAAGCCAAGCCAGAAACAGGTGTCTTATTTCTTGCTTTTGCCCTATATGGCTTATTTATTAACCAGATGCACAAATCCTCCATTCCCTGTGTCTAACTCATTTTCCTCTCAGCTTATTTCAGTATATATTATGCAGAACAAGACAGTGAAATTGTAATGCATTACTCCTCTAATCTGTGCTGTAAGGATGGACATGAAGGCCTATTAGAAATAAACCCACCTCAGGATATTAGCATAGCAGCACTGTCTAAGGAGCTTTATATTGTCTCTTGTGTCTAGATGCCTTTGTTTGCTCTGCTACTCCCTTTGGCATCACGGAGGAGTAAGAATGCCCTGTTTGGAGGGCGTTTGCAGATATTCCTCAGTGGTAGAGATAGTTCTGTTGTAATTGTGGCTCGGCTTCCAAAATGGGCCGTCAATCTGAGCAGCCACACATTTGTGTACAGAATGAAATAGGGCCTTAAATGAGATATGCTGAGCAGCTTCTGCCTTCCCTGTGCATCATCAGCTCTGCACCCCAGCCACCCTGTGGATTCCCAGCTTTTCACTCATTTTTTGTGGAAAAAAATGAGTTTTTCCAAGAAGAATGAACAGGGGATGAGTCAGATGGTGGAGGTTACTGTGTTCTCTCTTACCATTTCTTCCCCTCCTTGAGGCTTCTGTCTCAGTGTCTGTGGCAGTTCTGTCCCTTCCTGTCCATTGGTAATGATGCTGTGAGTCAGTTACCCTAGACTTGGTCAGAGCTGGACTGTGGCGGCTGAAGAGTCAACTCCATAAATATCTTCTTTCTGCTGCTACTGAGGAAGAAGATAATTCTCCAGCAAGATCAGATTTGGGGAAAGTGACCCTTCCCTGGAAGTATCTGAAAGATCTGCATATGTGGCACTTAGGGCTTCAGTTTAGTGGTGAACTTGGCAGTACTGGGTTAATGATTTGACTCGATCTTAGAGGTATTTTCCAATCTAAACAGTTCTATAACTATTTCTAGGACACCCAGAATACGGGTGTTTTCTCCTTATCCAAGGAACAGCACTGGAAGATCCCCTTCTGTCCTGTTTGATGGACTCTGTTGTCCCCATCAGTGACACAAACTTTGTAAGTCCCAAACACTCTCAGGAGGAAGGATGGAAGGATTTTCTGTCTTCAGCTTTCAATGTCTCTTGCAAGAGGAAATGCTCTGTCATCACAGCAGAAGTGCAGCTCTCACCCCACAGTGTAAATAGGCAGGGACCCAACAAACCCAGTCCCAGCTCCTGCTTTGGCACAAATTTCCTCAATGTCAGCAGGTTCAGCCATAGACCAGTCCTGGGACAGAGGCAGTCTGGCTCTAGGTCTGCAGTGACCCCAAGGGAGAATCATATCAGCCCCCCAAAGTTATTTTTATTCCTTACTTGCCTTTGAGGCTGTGGACCACTGTATGCCCTGCTTCTCTGTCACAAGCACAGCTCTGGAAAGTGCTGGGTCCCTTAATGGGTGTTCCACCCTGCAGACTTAAAGGGACTCCCAACTCCCCTCTCTCTCAGATAAGGGACCTCTCATCTCCAAAGGAAAGCTTTACTCGCCATAGTCTGAAGCATTCAAGAAGTAGCTCAGGTTTTAATTTTTGTCTGGTTTTTTGTAGTGGTTGGGTATTATTTTTACAGTTTTATTACAATTTCCTTAAATAATTTCAAACAGGGATACTTACCCACTCAAGGAGGGAGCCATCTCACTGGAGAGAGAAAAATTATTCCAGCCTTCCCTTGCTGAATGCTAGTTATGTATTTTCAGCAGCTTCCATGAATGTCCTGATGGCTTTGCATATCTTCTACTACAGGGGATTGCACTGTCTTCTGGGCTGCATTCTTAGGAATTTCATGCCTTTAACAGAATTGTTAGAATACCATTTTATTCAAGGTCCTTGCAAAACAAATTACTATGACTTTGTGTTTGTCTTTCACTGCTTTACAGAATTAGGTCCATTGCAAACTTAGGGCTAGGTGCCCCAAAACAAGTCTGCCCCAGGCAATACTAAATCTTATATTTATTTAATATATGGTATCACAATGTCCAGTCAAGAAATATCTCCCAGCAGAATTACTCGTATGGAGCTGAATATTATACTGAATATCACTGTACTACATTATTTTCTAGTGTTTATGTCCTTTGTACTCTGCTTGCTACCTACCATCTCTTCCATCCTTTCTTGTAATTGCTTCTAAACAAGTTTTGGACAACACAAATTTAATAAGACTCTAATGTGTACAAAAGCCTTCTGGAACACTGTGCCCGGCACCAGGTGGTCCTTCCCCTCTACTTGGTTTTGCTCAGCTCTGAATACTAATGGCCAAGCTGACTCAAGTTCCTGACTTTAACATATCAAAGCCTGCCTTGGGACAGTCTTCTCTTTACTTCAACTTTATTTATTTTCTCACTCTTAAGTACAAGTCACCAGCTACCAAATTCCTACTAACACTGAATGTCTGATATAATTTGTGTAATTCCATTTGCCCAGACTTAGATGCCCCTTGTTCCAGTAAAACCACTATCTTCTCTGAGTTACTCCCTACCTTAGCTCTAGGCCAGTAACTAAAATGAGACCTCAGTAAATCCTGTTTTTTTTGTTTAAAGTGGCATTTTAGAAATGTCTGTAACTAAAGCCAGAATATGGCTGCATTTTGTGTCCATACCCCTAGGTGCTATTTTATTTCAATTAATATGGCATTGCTCAAAGCTAGCTCATAAAAGTTCTTTAGAAGTACAAGTCAAAAGATGATGCATTAATGACTTCCCAGTCATTTATTCCCAGTTATTTCCCATATAGTCCAAAAGTGTCTGTGAATATAACAATATCATGTCAGACAGAATTACTTCTCTGATAAGACTTTTAGTTTCCTTTTAAGTTGCAGTAATAGAAATACATTTGTGAAATACATTTATAAAGTACATATGATACTCTGTTTTTTGACAGAATGAAATATGAAGATTAAAAGTTCTGCCTTTGATGAGGCTATGGATGCTGCTTCTTTTCTAACAAGTCACCCCATGTATCATTGAACAGTGCAGGAATATAGTAGTAGCTCCCTTTTCTCCCTGTTTCTCAGATTTCAAGGAGGCTAGCAATTCTAGTAACAAAACTCTGTTCCCTCCCCTCCCAGCTAGTCATTCTTGGATTTTTGAAATCTACTTCCTTGCCTTGGTTCTCTCCTTTTTTCCTTCTAAGCCTTTAATTCTTTTGATATTTTCTTGCTCTAGACAGCAGATCAATAATAAACTTTAAAAACACATAATGCACAAAACACCTCTATGCCCTGAATGCCATAGTATTCAACATTCTACTTTAGCCACTTCTAATGCCAATGTTACATATTTTTAAATCATAACCTTGTGCACAATGTAGAGCAAGTGACACTAAAATCAACAAACAAGAAATCTTGCTAAGAAACTATACAGTCATGTTGCTAAAGCCTGTTGCCAAAATATTCTTATAATTATGTCCAACAGCTGAAATGAAAGACCATCCAGTGAACAAAATACCTGGGACTGGCTCATGGAAAAGAAACACTTCTGAAGCATTGAATGCTATTGGGGATGAATTCCCACTAATATGTTTATTTTTGTTGCTGCCTGCGATTCATCAGGTTTCTGAGGAAATCCTGGTAAATTCCTGGCACAGTTCAATAAGTGTTTGAAAAGTGACTGGAAACAGAAGAGAGTCTGTTTACTTAAAGATTTTTTAGGAGAAAATTCCAAATCTATAATGATCTATAACCCCTTTCTTTTGTGTCTTACATCTTTTCCCAACCTGCCAAAGATAATTCCACAGATTTCCATTCCTCCCTTTTGTAGTTCACTGTATTATTTTTGATGCCTAATTTAATAATTAATAGTTGGTAATTATTGTTTAAGTAACTAGAAAAATTCACCTCTTCTTTCACTGGCAATAATGAAACTTTAGCATTTTAATCTGTAATTTTATTAATCTGTAAAAATTTTTAATACTGGGTTGGTCAACATTGTTTATGTTTTTAATGTATTTGCTTCAAAGTGGAGTCTAATTTTGTATGATTAAAAAAATGTGAATATAAGTATTTTCATCTGAAAAATGTAGTATATTAATTGAAATAAGATCAAAATGTTCCAACTTGCATACTTCAGAAGAAAAATATATTTTTAAAAAATTCCTAACTGTAGCTAAGAACAAGAGTATGCCTGGGACAGCTGACCTGAAATGGCCATTGGCCATAATGGCTATTCCATAACACTGAATGTCATGCCTAGGATATAAACTGGAGGTCTTACATAGAAAAGAGTCTGATTGATGCTCAGGGACAGGCTGGGTATCAGCAAGCAGGTGCTGAGCAATTGGATTGTGTATAATTTGTTCATCTCTCTCTCTTCCTCTCCTTTTGTATTAGTGTTGTTGTCATGATCATCATCATCATTTTATTTTCCTTTGTTATAATTATTAAACTGTTTTTATCTCAACACAGGATTTTAAATTTTTTTCCAGATTTTCCTTCCCATTCTGTCATAGGCAAGTGTATGCCTATGTATACAAAGAAAATTATCATTGTATTGTATGACATATTACTAATCAATTAAGACAAGTAAATATGCAATTTAACTTGTAAACATAGGGTAGATATGACATGTATTTCATCAATTTCTTTAGATGGTTCCTCATAGAAAGCATTTTAAAAAGTTATCAACAGCTTATTGGTCTCTAGTTCTAGGAGAACCTGTAACTAAACTCCATAGCTGGAATCTATACAATGCAATCCCTGATGAGTACATCAGTGTGCACCTGAACTGTACCACAATCTGTAACGATACAGTGCACAGCAGTTCACCTTTTATTAAGACTAATTTTAGACATACATCAAACTTCATCAACCTATGCTTCATTGAACCTTCACAATCAGAGTGAGTGTAAGTAAAGGAGTAAAGGAAGAAAAGGAAGAGGGAAATGTAATTCACTTATTTGTCATGTTTGTTACTGAAAAACTTTTGTGTCTGTGATTCTTTGTGTATTTGTGATTTAGCAGTGAAAACACAGGATCTAGTAAGTTGTTTATGAAAGATGATGACTAAGTACCTTTGACATTATCTCAAATTTGTTTGTGCTCTTAGGGTTCTGCCCATGGCCGGTAGGAACAATGCTGTGGCTATGCTTTGATAGTACAATTTTGATTTTCAGAGTTATATATTTCCTGAGGCTGGAATAAGATGAGATGCAATCAGTCTGTTGGTAAAGGTCAAGTTATATATATATTTCTTCTTAAACAATGATAGCTATAGAGAGGGAAAACATATTTGCTTTCTTTAGATGATAAGAATGTAAAATGAAACACAAAAGGAAAACAATGTGTTGTTTGTATTTGGCACATTGGGAAAACTGATTTTACAGTTGCAAAACATAAGCCTGGGAAGAAATTTCTGGACAAAACAATTTTCTATTTTTTCCCAGGAGCAAGAATTCTATATAGTCACACACACAAGTCACATTGGCATTTGATGGGGCAGAAAATAATCCCAGCTTTAGTCTGGAAGCTTTAATTACATCATAAACTGAGGAAGATTTCAGGACAACAAAGGATGTTAGTGATGATTTTCCAGTCCTGGAAGGAAAAGACAATGGCAGACCTATTTACCTGCCCTGTGTAATAAACTGTCGTGGGAAAGGATGTGAATTTACACTTTAAACGCTATTCATCCATAGATGGAAGACCAAGAGAAGCAATTTGTTCTGGAGCAGAGCTAGAGAAGTTCTCAAAAATGTGTAACTTTCCAAAGAAATGAGATATCTATCACCACCATATGGTGGGACTGAGTGTGACTATTGTTCTCCATCTTCCCTTTCCCTACATTAGTGCTGGCTGGCTCTATTGATCTTCTTCAAGTAAATTCTGGGGTGGATTAAAAGAGGTGAAAGGGAAATTCATAGATCAGCAAACCAGAGATTTTTGGAACCAAAGACGAGTCCAGAACATCTGCAGCAGGAAAATGCAGTTAAGGGCAAGATCAGCAACACATGCAATGGAAACAGCTGCTCTCTGAAACACAGATTGCCCAAGATAAGACATTTCCCTGCAACACTGAGCCTGTGTTTGATGACACTTATCTGTGAATATACTTTTACTAGGTTTGGAGGTTTTCCTAACAATTGGATAAGAGAGATGATAGAAAAAAATGTGGGTTCTTACATAGTGTTTTCCAGGTAATCTGAAATTGATGAGTTACACATTGCTGGAGATTGAGAATAAATTGTCTGACAGTCTGAAAAGAATTTTGGGCATCTTAGCAACAGCAGCAGCAAAGGCAAACCATCTGAATCAGCCCTTTACTGGAGATAAGTTATTTTCTATGGGTTAAATGAAGGTCATGACCAGCATGATCCTTTTGCAAATTGAACCATTTTTTTTACTTTAGAAGACTGTTTTATTGAAAAATAAAACAGTTGCTAAAGGTTATCTCACCAATTTGCCTTGCAAAGTGAAACCTGGGACTTCAAGAAATTTAAAAGGGCTGGACATTACCTCCTGCAAAATTAAGTAATCAGTAATATGTATGTACAGCAAATTTCATTTCCACTAGTTTTTAATTGCACACTGAGATATAAAACTTGGGAAGAGATCAAAATTTTTTTTGTTTTTTTTTATTGTCTTGGAGTATTGAATTGTTGCTCTAGTTTATGTCAGGCTTTTCTTTTTCAATCATCAGGAAGCTTCTAGGTCTGTAAATAAAATTACATTCTTTGGTCTTATGCAATCTTATACCTATTTGCTGACTTGAGAAAATAAAAGGCTTTTCAATGGCTAGCTTAATGCTTCATTTACTTTTACTTGCAGTGCTCAGTGTGCCATTTAGCAATGTCTAGGTACTAAGTAATTGCAGTCATTAAAACACCTGCTGTAAGGGCAACAGCTGCTTCACTGAGGGAGTATAAATTCTTTTCTTTCTGTTTCCCCAGCTCAGTGTAACTAGCTATAGCTCTCTTTTGAGTTTTTTTACACTTCATTAAATGTGTATATACTTTAACATTTCTCTGATAAAAAAGAAATAATGTATAAGAATGGTGACAGACCTTTCAAAGGAGATGTCCCAAGCTCTGCTTCTGCTGGGTAAATCATATAATTGAGGATCCAGGGAGTTCAGTGGGTGAATTGGGAGTTACATGAGGCAGAAGTGGTTTTTAGTGGATGTAGCTAGTAGTAGCTGATGAAGAGGATGTGTGACACAGTGAGAAGGGAGAAGCAGAAGAAGGTGAAGCAGCTGTGGTGTGGGTCTCAGGAACTTCTTGAAAGTCAGCCTCTCTAGTTGAGTGCAGTGAGGGCCAGAAAAGACCCTGACACTATGTAAGTACTGCTTAGGTGTCCCCTACCATGAAAAGTTCAAGGTCAGACTGGATGTGGCTCTGAGTAACCTGAACATGTTGAAGGTGTCCTGGTCTTCCCAGGGATGTTGAACTGGAAGGCTTTTAAAGGCTCTTCCTAACCCAAAAGTATTTTATCATTGTATTTCATGAGGGAAATTAACATTAGACTGTTTCACAAAAGCTTTTTACTGTATTTGATAGTTAAGATACTTGATGTCATGTACCACTAAATTCTGGGTGGAAAGAAAAAATGAGCTATTGTTTGTAAAATGTGTGCATTGTGCCCTTGTCACTGAGATGTTTATCATATTAATTATATCTAAGTGAGGTTTTATTTCTTGTACTACTTCATCACTGTTGGTCATAAATTGCTCTGCCTGCTTTTCATGTCCTTGAACAATGACATATACTCCACTTCTACTGCTCACTAGTTAGGGGGATTAGCCACTATTTCTGAAGTAAGAGAACTTCAATCATGCAGAGACTTTACATATTAAATCTTCTGGT
The DNA here is from genome assembly GCF_050655825.1 of Lonchura striata. Taxonomy (NCBI): domain Eukaryota; kingdom Metazoa; phylum Chordata; class Aves; order Passeriformes; family Estrildidae; genus Lonchura; species Lonchura striata. The sequence continues at coordinate 59,616,333 of NC_140704.1, forward strand.
ACTTAATGGTTAAATGGTACTTAATGTCTGTCTTCTCAGGCAGAAGCACTTTAGTGTACCGTTTATAGCAGGGTAACACAACCTGGAAGCCCAGTCTGACTCCAGACTCTCCCTACAGGAGCTTTCAGGAACAAAGAGATCCCAAACACTAAACAGAAAGAATCAAGTTGTTTCATGGACCCCCAAAAGAGTTGAGGGAGAACTGTTAGGTCCTCTAACCCAAAGTTTCTCAGGGAGCTAGTCTACTACTAACAAAAGTTGGTTCAACAGAACCAAGTGCAAGGTCCTACACGTGGGCTGGGGCAATGCCAAGAAAAGATGTAGACTGAGGGGAGAAGGGATTGAGAGCAGCCATGAGGGGAAGGAAGAGGGGGTGTTTGTGGACTAGAAGTTCAAGAGATCATCCCATGTAAATCCCATATCTTACTTCCCTCTGCTGGCAGCTGTCCAGGAGGTGCACCTAAGCTATGAATTGAAATGCCAGTGAAGTAATAAGGGTGAGGGTAAGAATATCTATTTCAGATCAGACAGAAACCTCCACAGATTTGCAAAATTATATTGCACTCTGAAATCTTTACTTACTACGTCTTACAGACTTTTATGGGGGACCTGGAATTTCTTTAATTTCTTGAAAATTAGGATACTTACTTTGAGAAAATGTATATTCATCCTGTTTCCTCTCATTGCTCATTTCCCTCTGCATGTAAATGTCAGTGAAATACATTCAAGAGAGATTATTCTGAGTGAAATTTCAGGATGTTTTTAGAAAACATTACCTCTCAACTAAGTATACCAGAATTCTTTGAAAGATCCCAGGAGATGCCTCATTGTTCCAAGAAATTTTGTCTTGTATTAATCCATCCTGGTGCATCTGTGTAAAATGGTGAAACTTTGAGAGTTTTGAACCCACCAAAACAGACAAGGAAACTCACCATGAAATATGGTAGCTTTCTTATTTTCTAAAATATGTGTAAGTACTGGTTCAGACTGTGCTTAGCTGAAATGGCTCAAGAATTGGGAAAGAACTGCCATGATGTAAAAACATTTTGCCAGGAAATATTTCTCCTGGTACCCACTTACTGAGGCAATTGTCCCCACAGGAAGTAATGTCTTCAGATACAATTTTAATATTCCAGGTTAAACAGTTCTTTTTATCTTTGTTCACTGTTCAAGAGCTTCTCATCTGAATGCTTGTAAGAATAAAATTATACTCAAATAACTGCAGCAAATTACATTCAAATAGGAATATTAAGAGTGTAGATTAGCTTGAGATTGCACACAAAAAGTGAATTGCTCTGTAACAGACATTTAATTTTCATTGTTATTTTGAAATCCATCTGTATTGAATCTCTCCTGTGGAGACAGGTCGAATGAATCTGGCATTTCTCAATTCTACAGTTACTGTACCAACTTACTCTCTTCTCCAAGATAAATTAGGCTTCAGGATGAAATATTCCTTTAATGCTTACCAATTGTTGCTCAGTTTCAAGTAAAAGCAATTCAAAACTACCACTGCATTTTGACACAGAACAAGTATGAAAATGTTACTGGAACCTATAAACTTGATAGAGTAGGATTAGACTTTCACAAGAGAAAGAGAAATTCAGATCTGTGTTGCTTTTTTGAAGAGGTATAACATCCAGCAAAAGACTATAGCAATTAAATATAAGAATAAAACCAGAAGTGGGTTTTCTTTCCAGAAATATATGGAAGGAAATAACATTTTTTAGATGTGCTTTTGGGCTGTAGAAATAGAGAAAGAAGAGTGTACTGCAGAGAAAAACTAAAAATGGGCTATTTTCACTCTTCTTTTTGTAAAAGCTGCTGCTACATGTGAATTGTCTATTTAATTGGCATTAAATTCAACAGTGAACTTTGATTTCTCCAAGGTATAAATTATCATAGTTCTTGCCCTGGACAAAACAACTTTATGGATTTTATTCTCTGTATGGTTGTACATGCTGTCTCAAAATGTGATATGCTTTCTGAGTTTTGGAGCAGGGCAGCACGTAGGAGCCATGCTGTCTAAATCAGAATTCACTGCCATGTGAATAGAAGTTGACTCTGGGCATAGCTAGCTAGCTCCAAAGGAAAAGCAGTCAGACATCCTGGAGCTGAAGGCTATTTCCCAGGCTAGAGGCAGTTCCCAAGTGCCATGCTTCAGTGTTAAACCCTCAGGATGGTCCTGATCTCTATCCTTACAACCTCAATTGAGATTAAAGATTTCTGACCTGGTAATTCTTGTTTCATGAAACAAAAAATGAAATTAAGGAGGCTTAAACAAAAAATCTTTTGAACTTGTTTCTGTCTTACTATGCCTGGAGAAAAGTTCAAAAAATCCCTTTTCAGGCTCAGATCTCCCAGTATCCAGCCTGTCAGGAGGGCTATGATAACTGGCTGCAGTTATCTTTGGTGAACAGAGTTTTCTTCATTACTTTCTGCTTGAAAAGTTCTTCTTCAAAATATATCTGTCTGCTGTTGCATATCCATGAAACACGTGTGATAAACATTATCTTACTTTAACAGTTAAGGAGTATCTGTTGCTCTTGAAGATAACATATTAAATATATTTGGTATCTAAACATTTCTGTGCATGCCCTTTCATTACTGGAAATATCTTCCTCTCTCAAATCTATGAAGTTTCCCTCTTCAGTTAATATTCCTTTTTCATTTCAGGAGTTGGAATTGATTATCCTCTTGGGTCCATTCCAATTCAGGATGTTCTACAATTCTTTCATAAGTAAGGAGAAATTACAGAGTTCAGAAAACTTTCCACAAACTCTGGGTTTGGCTGTGCAGATCTCTAGCCTACAGTCACAGACACAGTGACACATTTCTTCTTCTAATTTTATTCTTTGTCCACAAGGAGCTACTTTCTACTTCATAGTAGTTTATCTGAGCTGAAATTCTACTAATTCTACTCCTTCCAGTAAAGCATATGGTTCAGTAGAGTAAAAACCATTCTGCACTTCAAGCTGCATCTCAACCCGCATTTCTTATCCCTAAGTGCATTTTTTTCAGATGTTTACTCCGTGCATGTTAAGAAGTCTACCAACTGCAATATGCAGAACTGAAAGCAGTAAGTGATGGATAAAAGGGGTAAAATGGTAAATTTTATTATATGAAAGTGAAAGGCAATGAAACTTTTGACATCTGTAAACATCACTCTCACTATTGCAGCATAATAATTTTTTTTGTTATTGCACATAACTTAAATGTCAAAGTCAATGGTGCAGGCAGTAGGTGCACTAAACATAGGAATGTAATATATGTGGCCTGTAAGTGGCCTCATTAGAAAAATTACAAGGTATGAAATGGATTGTTCTTTCTTAGGTGTAATGTTCAAGTAATAGAGTGGTATTAACATTCACTTTGGAGGACAAGACATGACTCAAAAGTTAATTGATTGTTTAGTAGTCTGTTGTATTTGAAGATCTGAAATGAATTTTCCCTCACACTTAATGAGCTAGAGTTGTTTTAATTAGAAAAATGTTAGTTAGTTCTCCAGCTGTTAATATTATAAATGCCTAGGGCCTGCTCTTGTTTAATTTGTTATGCTCTCATTTAAAGTTCACCAGAATGCATTTTAAATAGTGACATCTGAATCAGAGGGGAAATAAATCACATCTTGCAGAAGATTCTTCAAAGACTGAACAAAACCAAGCTGTAAGCCCTGACACAACTATAAAGCAGACACTGAGGGCAGATTATTGCCTATGGAGGGGGACAGTTTGAAAAAGGTTATTTATTCTCTAAGGAATCCATCTGAATAGGGGTCTTCTTGCAAGAGAAAACATATCTCTGTGATGCTGCAGTTGTTATTAGGTTGGAAGGGCAAGGGAAAAATTGTATTTTGGTTGTATTTCAGTCTATTTCAGTCATAATTCTAAAACATGTCCTTGTTTCAGTTTATCTTGTAAAATAAAACTGTCTGCAAATTTTCTTTTTTCATTGTCTTAACTTTGCAAATGTTCTATTAGGGTTTAAATCTGAAGGTAGCTAAATGTATGTGAAATGCTGTTGAGAGGAATTGATTTTTGCCACCTGTCATCCAGTTCTTTTCATACATCATTATTTATTACAAAAATAATTATTTACATGCACACCTCAAACTTCTTCTTGGCTAGGACAGACACCTGTAATTGAAACTTAGTTTTGGCTCTTGAGAAAAAGTGGTGGCATAACTAAAGAAATAATCAAAGTTGTCAGAACTCTAATTCATCTAAATTTGTGAATTGTGCTTCATAACTAGAAACTTTGTGGCAGACTTTCTCAATATCATCAGGGCATTTAATTAATCACAGAATAAATGCATGGCTTTGTTTGAATGTTTACATTGTGGTTCAACATGTGTGCTTACAGCAGAAATATCTGAATCTTTAAATTTCTGTATCTTGTTTTATGCCTACACGTTCTTTTAAAGAAAAGTGTTATTCACAGTGTACATTAAGGAGGAGTGACTGTGTTACTCTCTTGAGTAGAACCCCCAAGCCAAATAAGTTCAGAAAAGCTATGGACTTTCCAAAGAAAGTCCATAAGAACACATTGAGTAAAAGCATGTTTCATGCCTTCACTGTTTCTGTCAACAACAGAGTAACACTGTGTATCCATTCATGGCCCTGATAACATTTATAACCTTCCTAAATCAGTTGATACATGCAGTGAAGAGACTGTTTAATCCCTTTCTTTTTACTGCATTACCTGTCCTAATGTGGAGATCTTTGAGCAGCAGACATGGATATGATTTTGATGGGCTGGCATATGGATTCTTCAGCACACATTAAAATTCAGGTTAGATATCTAACTTCAGTAAATAAAATCATTAAGTTACAGGTCATCTGTTTTGCAAGATATGCATTCCCTTTAAAATTACTGTGCTTTGTAAAGCTTTGCTTGTAGCTATTCAGTTGTGGATTTAGCATCATTAGTTGCTTTGTAGGGAGTAGAACTCCTACCTGAAGCTAATTTAATCAAGTGTCACTTCAAACCTCGGCAGAAGTAGTGGCAACATTTTATAGCCAGCACATTCCCTTGAAATGTACAGGTTATCTTTCAATTCTCAGCTGTGCTGTCATTTGATTTATAGCAGAGAAACCTATGAGAAAGAAAATCAGCAGTAATCCTCAAAGGCAGCTGAGTATGAACTTGGGTGGGTTTTTTTTTTTGTTTGTTTGTTTGGTTTTTTTTGTGAGAAGATGATGTCATGGGTTCAAAAGCCTAGTTATAGAAAATAATAAATTGATTGTGGTATTTATACATAATGGAACATAATTTTTCACCTATCATCCTTGACAGAAAGAGTTGTATTGTCTTTACTGGGTCAGACGTCAGAAGCCTGAAGCAAGAGGTTCTAATCTACTTGGTACAATTTATTTATTCAGAAGTAAGACTACATTACAGTACTTAGTGTGAACAGACTGAGACAGGTCATTCTGTTGATTTGTTTTTCTAATGGGGAAGAAATAACTTTAGGTCAATATACTTCAGCAATGGATGAGCTGACTTCTTGCTGAAAGAAACTACTCAGGAATGAGAACCTGAGGCTTGTTGAATAGATGAGTCTGAAACCTATTTATTATTTATGCAGGAAAATACAGGCCCCTAGCAGTTGTATTTGATGTTGGTGATTTGCCAATGCCATGACAATTGCTTAACACTTTTGGGATCATCAGATGTAATGTATGTATTTCATCATTGCACGCAATCTGCATAGAAAAGGAAATTGTGATATTGCAATACATTGAGCATGTCCAATTTCTGGCAAAACAAATTACTCTAAACATACTTGCATCCCCTTGTAATCTAATTTTACAGCTACCTCTGGATATGTACTGAAAAGTATCATTAAAAGAAAAGGGAAGAAAGTGTTCAGTTGTCACGAAGTTCTCACATTTCAGTCTTTTTCAGGGACACAAGGAGGGTGTGTGATATGTTGATGAACTTAAAATAATACTAATCTTTCCCAGATTTCTTAAATAAATAATAAACTGTAGATATATTTAAACATAATACTGCTTGCATAAAAGCATAGAAGACTGCAGCATGAAACAGATACAAACCAAAACTATGACCAAAATATAGCAGAAATCATAAATTATATCTAAAATGCAGATTGACAGAGATAATGGATATATTAGAGCTTCTTTGCCACATACTGTGGCATTTGGAATTAATAGTATCTCTTGCTGGTCTCTGAGAATCTGAAATATTAATGAAATCTGTGCTACATATCATGTGGCAGTAGTGTAAATCTGCAAATCTCATGATATATTGACTGGAAGGTGTAATTTTAAGCAATTATCATGATTGTAAAAATGTAAATTTTTAAGTTCACAAAGGAGCTTAAAATTTATCATCTGTAAGTGCAAGGTTATCTGACTTTGAAAAGTTGAAGTATGTTTGGACTGAGAACAGATTAGTTAACTAAAATTTTCAACATAAAAATGTTGTTGCAGCCTTGTCTAAGTGTATTCACATAGCATTTTGTGGCAAGCAAGGGAAAAAGGCTCATCACAAAAGTCTGTTCATGAAGTAACTTGTGGGATGATCAGGCTCCAGCACGGTGTGGGTGAAGGGAGGCAGAGATCTCTGAAGTTTCCTCTTGGGGAAAGAGGTTTATTGGGGGTGTAGGAAGGCCCGAGCCTCGTGCTCTCAGGCACAGCACGTGGCCGAGCTTAGGAGGACGGGGGAGGGGAGAGACAAAAGGAGGGTTTAGGAGAGGGGAAGCCCCAGGAGAGGAGGGAGAGGTTCTAAGAGGGGAGGAAGTTCCAAGAGAGTGCATGGCCCCTCGGAGCCCCCTTATCAGGGGCTCCCAGGTGGGCTGGGACAAGGCATGGGCCAATGGGGTTACAGACGCTGATGTTTTAGGGGAAGGTACAGAGGTGTGGGATGAGCCACAATCTTTTGAGGGGTGGGATGGAACAGTCCATTTCACTCCAGGACTCATCCAAGGGCAGAAGTGACATCCGGCTAGCTGGGAGAACTGTTCTCATCCTAGCTGTATTATTTAGGGACAATCATATCTATCTATCATCTGCAACAGTAACTCAAATGTACTTAGACAGGGTGTCATAATTTTTGTTTCTAACCTCCTGTCTGAACTCTTGATGTATGTGCCACTCTCTCAAAGGAGCAAACAAATGCTGCAGTTTGGTTCATGTTGTCATTGTAGCATCCAAAAGCACTAGGAATTTCTAGAGCTTCATGGAAAAGCATCCTGTGTTGATGTTTCCTTGCCAAACACCTTAGATCTAGATGTTCTTTTGCCTGAGATGAAGCTCCCTGCCAAGGTTGAAGAAGAAGTGCATGACTGACAATTGACCCTATTTTTCGTTCAAAATGGAAAGTTCCATCATCCTGCCCTTTGCATTCTCAGGTTTTTGAGCAGAGGTGGTAGAAAAGAAGCCATATCAACTTCAAAATAAAGTCTTTAAGAACTAGTATTGATATTTTAAAACTGTTACTGTGTTTGGTAAGGAGTTTTCTCTTAAACTCTAGTTGTCTGTACCATACTTCTGGAGGTTCAGGGTCAAAATCTGATTGCAATAGGACTTTGAAGTCAGGAAGGAGGTTTTATAACTGCATCAGAAGTTATAACCTTTGAAGACATGAAAGCAGAATATAGTTGCTTCTCATATACCCTGACAGCCCTTCACAAGTGGTGTTGAGTCCATTTTTGTGTAGGGCTGTAAAGGAAGGACACGTACTTTTCACCACCAGAAGAGTGTGTGTTCATAGTTCTGTATTTTTGAAAAGTCTGTGATTTTTCCCAGCAGAAACTTCTGATAAATCAAGGCTAAATAGAGGCATAAAAGCCTAGTGGCTAGACTTTTGCCAAACTGATATCTGAAGAAAAGCACATGATATGATAAAACCATCTGAGGCATGAATGGCTGTAAAAGGCAATGTTTGGCAAGTCATCAAAACTGGTCCTTTTCTTTGCATTTCTAATGGAGTAGCTGTAATGATGAGGAATTGAAATTCTGAAGGCTCAATTTCCTTCTGCATATTCCTCTTGCAGCTCTGAAAACTGCTGGTAAAGTGCTCTCTGTTAGCACCTTACTCAGATCCACTAATGAACAGTCTCCCTACTTCCCAAAAATGGTTGCTTAAGAATCAGTTGATTGGGCTTCACAGAGATGCATTGTGCTACTGCAAATTCTACTAGCCAAGAGGTTTTTGGCAGCTCTAGTCTGAAAATCCAGATATCTTTGTAGGACTTTCTTGACAGTTCAGAGTGCCTCAGTGAAATGTAACAATCTCTTAAGAATTGTTTAAATGTCACACCGCTGTACAGTAAGTTAGAAGTCCAGTGGAGCTGGATATAGAGCTGTCAGTTTACCACAAGAAATAACTTCTGTTAAGATTTCTCTTTACTGTTAAGACCCAGCTCAACTATAAAGTACAATGTGTGTTAACCACAGATTACCACAATGGCTTAAAATTCAGCTAAACCTGTGTGCTCATACATTTGAATACACTTCCTGTACAGCTGTTTTCTTGGTTTTAGTAGCATTAAAGTCAGGTTGTAATGTTTAACTTTTCTGTACAGTGTTTAGATGTGTGTGATAGGTAGATTTTAAAACCTCTACCAAAATTACTTTAATGAATGAATTCATAATAACCAAAAAATTAGTAAATGCTAGACAATTAATGTCCTACAAATGTGGATTCTTATGTCTTCAGTTCAAAAAGAGTTTGTTTTAATACACCAAAATAATCCATATTGAAAAATTATGTAAAACTGTTATATTAGATACTTAGCAAACCTAATAACAGGTGTTAATTGTAGTGCAAACATGAGTTTTAATGCTGAAGGATATGAAAAGTGTCAAAACCTCTCTGGTTAAATGCTCAAGTGGGGGTAATAACAGAAGACAAGACCTGGGAAAAGTTTGTGAGCAATGGTGTATGGTGCAAACTAGATTCAACTGTCCTGGAGATTTATGGTTTCCATTAAATACAATTTGTCAAGGATAAAAGTGTTCAGTCACATGGTAACAGTGGAGCCAGTGACGTTTGGGACTCTGCTAATGGCTGTGCTTGTGTCAACAGTGTTATGGTTCAAACCCAGCCAGCAACTCAGCACCATACAGTTACTTTCCCAGCAGTGGGATGGGGGAGAGAACTGGTGGGGTAAAAGTGAGAAAACTTGTAGGTTGAGATAAAGACAAATAGGCAAAGTAATTAATTAATTTAATAGGCAAAGCAAAAGCCACATACACAAACAAAGCAAAACAATGAGTTTATTCAACTGTTCCCTTGGACAGGCATGTGTTCAGCCATCTCCAGGAAAGCAGGGATTCATCACTGGTAAGCAGTGACTTAGGGAAAACAAACACCATAATCCCAAATACCCCCTCCTTCCCTCTTCTTTCCCCAGCTTTATGTCTTAAGCATGACGACATATAGTCTAGACTATCCCTTTGATCATTAGGGTCAGCTGTCCCAGCTGTGTCCCCTTTCAACCCTTTTCTACCCTCATCCTCTTCACTGGTGGGGTGGGGTGAAAAGCAGAAAAGGCCTTGGCTCTGTGCAAGCCCTGCTCATCAAGAGCAAAACCACATCTAGATTAGCAACACTGTTTTTAGCACAAATACTAAACACAGCTTCATGACATCTACTGTGGAGAAAATTAACTCCATCCCAGCCAAACCCAGCATAAACACCCACTGTGTAAATGCTTACTCTGAGTTATTTCACTGGATGTACATGTCTCAGACTAATCCAGGCAACTTGTATTATAAACACACGGACATTAATAAACCAGAAAACTGTGTTGTTCTTTGTCATTATTAGCTTCTCTCTGTCTGCTCAGCTTCCTAAGGCACAGACATATGGATCACAAAAATATACAGTAGCAAAGCTACAGTTTGATAGCTGAAAATCCCTTGAGATAAAATAACTTGAGGTCTTCAAATCATAGTCCTTTGACCCTCTGAATCACATAGTCATAGCCGACAGGTAGCAGTTCAGCTGCTTTATAACTGCAGAAAGATGTGTATTTACTCTGGCTAGCCAATACATCACTGCCTCTGGCCACTGTTGCTTTGTTAATCTAAAACTTCTATATATGTAAGTAAATGTACCCTATACCTGCCTGACACAGCTAGAAACACCAGGTAGTTGGTTTTTTGTTGTTTGTGGTTAGTTCGGTTTTTTAAAATTTATCTTCATTTCAAAAGACCTTACCTTGTTCAAGAAAAGCTTTGTATCAAATCTTCAGGAAACTGAATTTTCCTTAATATTCTTTCCTGTCTCTTGTTACTTGTAGAGCTTGATGAAAAGAAACACAGGGGTGAGGAAAGTACTTTATATTCAAACTTCAAACACCACTCTGAATGCAAAACTATGAGAATTTTCTTCAAACATCTACAGAATTTGGGCTAGCCATTTATCTAATGGATTCAAAAGAATTGCCTAGCTGTGGCATAAACATGCTCAGCTCAGATACCAAGTAAACCATTACTCTCAGAATAGATAAAAAGTACTTGGTAATTCTTCAAGACTCTGAAGTAGATTTTGACATATCAGGCAAGTAAAAAGCTTCTCTCATAATGAACAAAAATGAAAATCAATTGTCACAGAGCATGGAAGTGCAGCTGTGTCTAGGAAAGTATAAAACCATAAAGGCTGTGTTGCAGGGGAAAGAAATGATATGCAAGTAAGATGGACTTAACTTTAAAGTCTGTTAAGTTCAAAGGTAAAAAATTGTGTTGGTTCTCCAAGCTAGTTCTACATGTTTACCTTGAATAGATGTTCTAAGTGAACCTTAGAAATTCACATTATAGATTAGTCTAAACAGAGAAATGGAGACCCCACCAATAGCTCACTTTTCAGTCTCTGCAAAATGAGTTATTTTTTGAATGCATCAGAATGACATAATGACATGAAGATCTAGGAACAAAAACTGCCTTTGTTACCAAAGCTTTGTTACTGTGCATCTTCATTGCACTGCAGCATGGGTGATTCCAACTACTTCTTTTTATTTCTGGTAGTCAAAGTTTATCTGGTTGATGTTGACAAACTCTGGTGATGGTGATGAACTCTAATTGAGACCAACATATGCTGGAGTTTAGTTCTACAAGCTAAATTCTCTTGCCTGCATTTTACTTAGAATCTGTATACCTGTTTGTATGACAACATAGGTCACTTCACAAATGCTAATTATTGCAGGTTCAGTGAGATGTCAATAGTCATGCAGGGCTATGGGTGACTTACTCCTTATCACATAGGCTGAAGAGCTGGAGGAGGGATTCAAATGAATACATTAGCAACTGAATCGATAAGTCCTTCTGAAGTGTTACCCAGAAGCTGCAACTAAATCTATGAAATATTAATCTTGTTGTGAGACTTTGTATGTTCCTCCTACCCCAAAGGCACCACTGGAGTTTTGAGATCTGTCACACAAGTCTCTTGCTGAGTGGTTGTTTAGGCTTAGTGCAGGCTACACAAAACCTCCAGTGGATTTTGTGGCACCAAGATGGTAAACAAGGTTAGAAGCTGAAGCACACACATTTCCTAAACTGTCAAAATTATCAGTTATATAAGCAAACAGAAAAATATAGAGATATTGGGGGTGGGAAGTGTGCTTTATATGGAGTTTTTGTGGGCTTTTTTTGTTTTGTTGTTTGTTTTTTTGTTTTGTTTTGCTTTGTTGTGGGGTTCTGTTGTTTTTCTTTTTTTTTTGTTTGGGTAGTTTTGATTGGTTTTATTTTGACTTGTTTTCTTTTCTTGTTATTTTTTTGGGGGGTGCTTTTGTCTTTTTGTTGTGGTTTTATGGCTTTTTTTTTGTGTTTGCTTGTTTTGTTTTGTTTCTTTTTATTTTTTTTTGTGACAACAAAAGTTAACAAACCTTGTTTTGAAAAGAATACAAGCTCTGTATTTTATGTTGAGATGCGCTGCTGGCCACAGCCCTATCAGTGAATTGTGAGTTCGTAGCTGAGACACCCGAGTATTTCCAGCTGGCATTTCTCCCCACTGCTACAGCACATCCCAGGAGATGGCAAGACATCCACAGCAGGAGAGGACCCATTTGCTTCCATCTGGTATCATTCTGGATGTGCATCCTTGCCTTTTGCCTGAGTGGTGAGTGTGGGTCTGGCCGACACACTGCAAAAACCCTGTGAAACATCTTTTCCAAGTCTGCTTTCTTTAGGTTCTTAGTTAAGTAGAAAACTGTTCTTCCTTTGAACCAGACCCTTGGAGCAGTTGCGGTTTAATACTCTAGCTCTAGCTAGACACAAGGCATGGCTTTATGAAGTACACAGTACTGTGCACAGTACAATCACATTTCTTTTCCCTCACTGAGCTGCACACTGGGAACTCCTGCAGGCACTCATGCTGTAGGGACCAAAAGCAAGACAGTGGTGACTGAACCATTGGCTGGACTTCCTGAGGCAGGGAAGGCACTCCATGCTTGGGAGCTGCCTTGGAGCCCCAAACCCTGCTCCTGTCCCAGCCACTGACCTCTCTGACTGCCAAGCCTGCCCTGGCACCCACCACGCCATCATCTCACCAGGACATTGGGAACCCTACATATAGGAAAGGCCAATGTGATAGCTATAGGGGAAAAGGTGCTGAAAATCCCACTGAAAAGGATTTTCAGGAGAAAGAACACATCCTTTTTTTCTGGCACCTTCCAGTCTCAGTAGATAAATCAGTTTTGTTAAATCTTCCTAAGCAAGTCAGCTATCCTAGCTCACCATTATTTCCTTCCTCCTGCCTGGATAATACTCACATGGACCATATTATGCATCTCATCATTCCATTGGAAAATACACTCACATGGCTGTGGTTGGCTGCTTTGTTTCCCTGCTTTCTCAGGGTGGGAATGAATGTGATTTCTGTTTATAATTCAGAGGGAAAACAGCCAGAATCAGGGGGAAAATGCCTTCTTAACACCTTTCCATGCCAGCTTGGGGAGTGGGAGGATCTTGGCTTTAGCACATCTGGGCTATTGCTCTAAGTCCCTGTGTGGGAAACTCATCAGTTGTTTGACCCGTAAAAGAAGTCTGATATACAAAGTTATGGCTCTAATTTTAAAATCAGAATGTGGAAACCGGCTGCTGTTGTATTTCCTTATCGATGATTTCAATGACTGTTTGTTGCCTCTCCATGTGGGTTGCCTTGTCGAATGAATTGCAGTCACTGAAAACACACACGCAAGTATACAACTGAAAAAAATAATTTTCAACTACTGGCCAAAGGATTATTATATTAGATAATAATCCTTGATTATTCTGAGATCAAATACTGTGCTTGGTGCATGCTGATGCAAGCTGAACAAAACAGAGAGTTTTACTGCAGTGGAGGAAAAAGGCCAGTAATTACACTTCCTAAATGAAGTGTTGCCAGCCCAAGTTACAGCTTTGCAGCTCTTCCAAAATCCTCAGGCTCAAATTTCCAGATATGATTGACTCTTTGATATTCTCAGCCTGCATTCCAGAGTGCCCAAACTGATGAAAAATAAATGCTCTGCTTTTGAACTGTCTCAAAACCACTCTACTAAAACCTCTGTTTACTTCTAGTATTTAGAATCATCATGTAGCTCAACAAAGAAAACAACCAGAGGACAGATGTTAAACAGCCACTATTTTGCATACAGATATTGAGAAATACTCTGAGATGAGATTCTATCAAATTTTTGTTCCACTATGAGAAAAATATGCCTGATTGACCATCTTCCTTGTTGTGTTCCTCCAAAAAGGTTTTAGGCTCTCTTAATAGGACTGAATTTTCAAGTCTAGTGATCAGAAAGTCAAACATCACTTCTCGTAGCAAAAACATAGAAAACTGATGTGATGGATTGCCATCTCTCATTTTCCACTAAGTATCCTTTCAGGGAGTAAACTTCATGGACTTTTTCCCAATTCTCCTAAAACTTTTGGTAAAAGAGCCATTAGGAGAGATCTGTTAGAGCTGATCTTAAAGGAGTATAGTTCTGGAAGCGACAATGTCTGCTCTTGGGCCTGAAATGTATTTTTTAGTTCTGCTGCTAGAGCAAAGGTTGAAAAGGAGGAAAGAAGGAAGCAAAAGGGGAGAAATCAAATGAATTATATATATTTAAAATATATATAATGTCCTTACTGAAATTCATACTGACTTTACAAGGATAATTTTGCTTTTATTTATTATGCAATTTTATAGAGTTGACACAGATTTACCAAGTAAATGGATATATCTTTTTTTATTATAAGATTACAATTTTATGTGACAAATAAATGGAAGAACAGGGACAAGAATTAATCAAAGCTGTCAAAATGAAATGAACATGTGTGTGATGCATATTTGTTCATTTTTAGACAGTTATTGTTTGATATGGTTATTATAATTCTACATTGTACTGGGAAATTCAATTTCTTCTACCAAAGATCATGAAAATCTGCTAATAGTATCGTGTACCAAGAGACAAAAATTCCTTTCTGCTCAGCCCTTAAATATGTTTGAAATTAGTTTCTTTTGTAATTGTAAAGCTTGATCTCAAACTATCAAGAAGGCCAATATATGGTGAATTCAAGGAATATATGGCGAGGAGATTGATTCTTTGAATAATTGAACTTCAACCTTTAAAAGTACTTTGTAAGGCTACATGTAGAGAAACCATTGACTGCATAACCTCAGTTAAGACTATATAGTTACTACTGTTCACAGAAAGTTACTGTTTTGTGTACAGCTAATGTGTAGTTATTCTACAGACTTTTTTCAGTGTTGCTGAAACATGGAAATCAAGAGAAAGCTCACTTGCTGATAAAAATATAGGTCCCATTTACAGAAACTTTGGGAAAGCAATGTTCCATATCCTTTATTACCATAATTTGATCTGTACTGCATCAGATATAACAGATTTTTTAAAAATGAAGTTGCTTCTGTCAACCATCCTGAAGTCTTTCATAATCTTCTTTCCTACCTTCTGTCCTTCCTGAACTGCGTTTTAAAAAGAAAGGAATAAGCTACCATATAGATTTTAAAGGATTGCATATATCCATTTCTAACAGTTTTAAACTGAAGATAGCTCAGTAAAAACCCTCATTTGTTCTTATATGCTAGGTCAGGAATAATATTTTCATTTTCATGCCATTCTTTTACTACCTAAAACTAAACTGGCCCTACTTGTTACTATAAGTCTTCGTCTTCATTATGATTCCTTTCATTGTTTCACTCAATAAAATATTTTTAATACATTTCTGTATAATACAGAAGGCTGTCACACCAATTTAAACTGTTTACAAAGCATCTTAGTAGCAAACATAGTGGTGAAGAATTACTTTAGGCTGAATATGTCAGTATTTTACTACAAGCAAAACTCTCAATGAGCTCCAAAATTCCACTTTGCTAACCACAGAAGCAGAGAGTCTGATTCCCTTAAGGTGTTAGCAGAGAACAAAGCACATGAGCAGCAGTATGAATGATAATAACTTAATTCCCAGCTGATTCCATTCACTGCCAATGGAAAGATGGACATGATAAAGCATTAGCAATTTTCATCTGTTAGTATATCTAGTGTTTCATTCAGAATTTCTCTCTGGGGAGGGAAAGTGTGCCGGAAATTTTCTATCATTTGCTCACTCGCTTTGCTGCGCATGCAACTGCCTAATTGACATTCAGCTTGGCTGCAGACAGAAATGGCCATTTATGTGTGTGCCTCTTCTGCTTGCAGATGTGACCCTTAGCTATGACTGTACTTGCAGGTTAATGTTGTGCTGGTGTAATGGAAAATGTCCATGCAGCCCAAAGCTCAGCTTCTCAGGCCAGGACAAAATAGCAGCTGTTCATGTTTGGAAAGGCAATCTTTGCAACCAAAACAGACAAGCAGTTTTCTCTCTCATACTTGCATATTAGGAAGGGACAAGATTTATATAACTTAAGGCAATTTTAAATTGAGAGTAACAGAAATCATATTGCTCATGCAATTCCAATTAATCTTTATTTATAATTCTTACACAAATTGATAATATCCTACCTTCAGCAGGACCACTGGCTTGTTGTGGCTCTTTATTAGAGAGGGAGTTACAGTGAAAAAATCTGTTGGATGCAGCTCCTATTTGATGCTTGTTTTGGAATCCATCTACAATAAGACAATAAGGCAAAAGTTTCTTTTGTTAAAGAGGCTACTAAATGCCCCTCTGAAGATCCTCATTTTGTGGCAGAGTTCCTATAAGGTGTTTGGAAATTTCTTCAAGTATAAGCACAATCAAGCACATTCACTAATAGCATATTCCCTGTATTCTATGCCATTAAACTTGTCCAGCTAAATTAATGCTAACCTGGGATACTCTAGAATTAAGAGGATTTTGAGCAAACCCAAAACATATGTTGCATAATACAAAGTGTTTACAACAGTACCAGAAGTATATTTCTTTAGCTGGAAAAGAGTTGCAATTGTTCATAGACTTTGTTCCTGTTAAGTAAATAAAATGTGTAAATAGTGTAACAAATTAGATTTTGCACTGACGGGGATAAAAGATGTACAATACTTAGTTCTTATTATTCTAGCCAGTTATTTCTGGATGTAATGCATCAATACTGATGGGTGCTTGAGGATATATCACACAGAAAATTCTATTCTCAATAGCAAAATCATATAGCTCACTTATCAAATCTATTCAACAAAGAGCTTGTGGCTATCCTCCCAATAAAAAGGAACAACCCTGATATGAACAACATATGCTGGCTGACATTTTCCACAAGTGCTATCAGAAGGTGCTTGAAAATTTGATTGTGCCCAGCACCAAGGATACCAAGAGTTCTCTGTACAATGCATTATTCACCTACTCAACTGCCACCCCTCCTCTGAAATACTTACTACATTTCTATGGTACATCAGCTGTAAAGTATGAATTATCCTAATTTGCCTTAGAGTATTTACCTTTAAGTTTATACTAATTATAATTTTTTAATACTAGTCTCTTTTGTACAGCAGTCCTTTTTAAAATACTACCTGAAAATAGAAGATAATTGGAAATAGATTAGGAAGCAAAAGTAACACGAAGATTGCCAAATATTATTTTTTCTATGTGCTACTAGAATTTAAAGCAAGGTTTGGTTCAGAATATTATCAACTGGGAAAGCCAAACTTCTGAGATTAACTTCGCTGTTGCAGCAGCTCTGTGTATGTTACCATGGAAGCATATTTGGGAGGAAAAAGGCAGCTCGGGAGAGGGAGCTGACTCTCTCAATACAGCTGAAAATAACTGTTACAATGCTGATCTCCTTCCTCTATAAATCCCTTTGCAAGACAGTAAATCCAGACCAATAACCGCTTCATGATTAGCCCCACTCATGAGGGCAAATAATCAACCATCTGTCTGTGGAATTGAGCTCATTCTATAAAATGGATCTCAGACAAAAGGCTCACATTTGGGCCAAATAGGAAAAACCACTCTAGCAGAAAGAAAAGTGCAGTGCCAAATCGCAGTGAGAAAACAACATGAAATGACAACTTAATTGGTGAGGTATTCTGGGCAGGGGTGGGTGGACAACACAAGAGAGGAGCAAAGGTGCTTTTATCACTTGATTCTGTCTCCTCATGCTTTCAGTCAGCTTTGATCTTGGAAAATTTCATCTATGTGAAATTTTATTTATATACATACACACACACACATATATATGTATATTTCAGTAGTGTCTTAATGTTCTGCGGACCTCATACTTGATATAAGTTAAATTTAATTTGACAATTAAGTGGTATTATACAACTAAAGGTGCAGAAGTACACTTTGCATATTTTCTTAAAAAATACAATAACACTTAGGCTTCTATGTGCTTTGAGATGACTCCACTGCCAGTCCAATGGTTTAGCTTTTTGAAAAAAGTTAAAAAACACTTGAATCATTGCTCCATAAAAATGTTACTGAAAATTTCAGTTTTGATTTGTGCTGGTGTATTGCATTTCTCATGTGTCATTTACAATATTTACTAAATACTCACTTATCCTTGGGAGGTACTGAGTATATTTTCTTTAGCATGGCTATCTTAGCTGATAAACCTTACCACTGCTAATCTCTCATCATATTATCCATTTCCTGAGCATTTATTCAAGGGGTTTGAAAATGACCCTTACTTATTAGAAGATATTTACTCTTAAAAAGCCTTTTCCAATGTAGTCCTGTTGTTTGGAAGTTGCAAAATAAGTATATTTTTGATTCACTGTGTATGTTATCAGTGAGATGAAAGTGACAATGGTATGTCAGGGCTGAAATCTAACTAAAAGCTGAAAATTTATGAGAAAGGATTGAAGTGTAATGCTTAATTTTCATCAATTAATCTAGTGTGTATATAGTATCAGCCTGCACTAGCAGAGACTGATCTATGCTCCCCAGTGAATCTAATCACCCATCCTAATTTAAAAAAAAATTCTCCTGTCTATATCTTGTATTACAACGTGTTTGCTTGTCTGGTCTGAAAACAAGACAGAACTTAAATAACTACAAAAAATTACTTAATCACCTTTCTAGCTTAATCAAGAGGAATCAATCTAGGCAACCCATTAGCAAAGACAAACGAATAATAAGACAAAATTTAAAAGAACTGAAATAAAAAATAATGAAAAAAAAAGACACATTTCTCTCCCTACCTATAATAAACATAAGAGTGAATAGCTGATGAAGTTTTGAGGTATCTGATGACACAGAATATCTTTCTACCTTAATTATTGTCTCTGTTCTGAGGTTTCATTCCATTAATTCTGAGTCTATCACTGAAGCTAACTTAGGGGTCCTTGTGGCTCACAGCATTATCTGCTCCCTAGGAATTGAAAATGAACTTTCTAGCTGGTGGCTGATGCTGACATAGCTTAATCAAATCTCAGGTCACAAACTGAGTACTGGGGGTTGTCTTGATCAACCTCCTGCTCAAAGCCAGGACTGCTGCTGTGTCTGGACCAGCTGTGGCTATGTCTAACCAGGTGTTCCAAAGCTTGGACACAGGAGATGACACAGTCTCTGCATAACCTCCTTTTTGTTACACTGCTCTGTCACTGAAAATGTTTTTCAAATCTGAGCCTGTGAAGTAACAGTTTGTGACTGCTGCTTCCTGGTGTATCATTTAGTGCTGCCAGGAAGCATTTAGCCCCATAATCCTGGTTTGGCTCTATAAATAGAACAGCATGTCCCTTAGCTCCCTCTCAACAAGTTTAACCAATTCAGCTCTCTCCACCTGTCCCTACAGGACATCTGCCACAGCCTCTGTCCACCATTCTTGTTCCCTGCAGGACCTTTTCCTATTTTTCCATATCGCTTTTGAGGAGGGAGACACATGACCAGTCTGCCAGGGCAGCCTCACCAGTGCTTTTCTAAGCCTGCTGTCATCTTTCTCCTAATAGAGCCCAGGGTTTGGTTCTTATAATTTGCACTGAGCTTAATGTAATACATAATAAACTGAATAGATTCAGAAGAAATTTGGTATGGATATTAAAAAATGTCTTTAATACTTTGCCCTTCTGTAAGGTCACTAACTACCTGATTATGTTGATTTTAGGTTGGGCTCCATTTTGATGCTTTCTATTCCTTCATCCTCCTGTGAATTGGTTGAAATAAGGACAGAGAGAAAATTCACCAATTACCACCAGCAGCAAAACAGACTCAACTTCAGGGAAATTAATTTAATTTATACCAATCAATTCAGTGTGGGATAATGAGAAATTAAATCTTAAAACATCTTCTCTCCCAACTTTCCCTTTCTTCCTGAACTCAATTGCATTCAGAATTTTCGTACTCCTCTTCCTCAGTGGGAGAGGAGTAAGGGAATGGGGGCTCTGATTAGTTCATCACATGTTGTCTCTGCTGCTCTTTCTTCCTCAGGGAGAGGTTTCCTCACAGTATTTCCCTGCTCCAAGGTAAGGTACTCACTGGGCTGCAGTGGATATCTGACCCACCATGGACTTCCATGGGCTGCAGAGGCACAGCTGCCTCACCATGATCTGTACCAGGGGCTGCAGGGGAATCTCAGTTCTGACGCCAGCAGTATCCCTTCCTCCCCCTCCTTCTACGTTCTCCTGGGTGTCTGCAGAGCTGTTCCTGCCACATATTCTCACTCTTTGGCTGCAGCTGCTGTGTGTTATTTTTCTCCTTGTATACATTATCCTGAGGCTCAACCATGGTCAGGGGCTCTTCCTTGGAGCCAGCAGGCATTGGCTCTATGAGAAATAGGGAAAGCTTCTGGCAGCTCCTTACAGAAACCAGCCCTGTAGTCTCATCATCCCCTCACTATCAAAACCATGCATGCCATGCATCCCACTGCAATGTAAAATTAACAAAATATATTAAAATATCTGCTCCACCTCTCTTTTCTATTTCTACCTTCCCAAAGATAAAATGAGCAATGCACAGATAAATAAAAGTCTGGAAAAAGGAAAGGGAGAACAGCTTGAACCCTTGAAGTGTGAATGTGGGATGATTTTTTATCCATAGTTCTTGTTTAGCATTATGCCTAAGGTTTGTGTTGAGCAGAAATACACTCAAGACTGTGGATGACAGAGGTATTGTAAGATTTATGTTTTCTGTTCAACTGCACTGAAGGGTTAAAGGTTCATCTACCAGAAAAGTGTAGAAGGTGTTTCCTGGGTCATAACTCACTATGCATCTCTACTCTCTTAACAGAACCATATTTACATAACTAGTTACCCCACAGGAGAAAAATATTCAAATAAGCAGTCATTGACACAGTGAGTATCCTGATCCCACTGAATGCTGGAACCAGAGAGGGAGCTGCTAATACAAAACGTTTGCATTTTTGCTTTGTTGTGTTTGTTGCACTAGTTTTTTCACCCACCTGAAGCCTCTTGAATATTAATCAAATGCTTTTGCTTGACAAATTCAGTGTTGATCTGTTTGAGCTGGGTATACAGAGCATGATTAATCTTATTCACATTTAGTCAAGAGTTGCAGCTAATGGTAACTGTGGCATTGAGACTATTAATTCATGTTTACAAAATGTGAATCAAAGAGCTTGATTTTTCTACCAAATCCCATACTTTGAAGCTAAGAGTTGTTTGACACTGACAACAGCTGAAGCCAGTCAGGTAGAGATGCTATTATTTTGCTTATTTTTATCAAGACTTTTATCTTTTGCTACTATCTAAGTCTTCTTGCCTCTTGATGCAAAACACCATCTGAATAAAGAAAAGGTAGTTGAAAGTTCATGTACAGAGACAACCAATAAATACTTTGAAAGAGATTACTCAGGAGAAGTGAGACAACAGCTCCATTCCCACTTGTGTATGGAAGGGCCATTGATTTTAAGGAGGACTGTAAGGAAGAATTTGAGTGAGGCCAGTGAAATGGAACTAGAGGGCTCCTTCCACTCCATGGTGCCAGTGAAGAGACAGAAGATTGAAAATGAAGAAAATCTGCTGATAATAACCTTCCTGGTAGCACAGAAGACTGGGTGATTTTCAATATATCTCTGTATAACATCATATCCACTTAAGTTAGCCTGTGTCTGCACTCTTATATGAAGTATATATGAATTGGGTCATATAAAGTTCGATAGTTCTCTTTCAAAAAAATAAAAACATAAGTGGGTAGAAATGTATCATTACAGTAAATGAAGGAAGAGCAAGACTAACAATGAATACCTAAAACAGGAGCAGGATGTGGGTTTCACATTAATGGCACAGTCTGAGAGCATGTTGGAATGAGCTGTAGTTCAGCAGAAACATTCTGCAAGTGAAACAGCACAGTCCTTTACAGTCTCATATTATCTTCTTTTCCAGTTGCTTATATGGATGGCAGTGTACGAGGGCAGAAGCTCATCTGTACTTTCACAAATATTACATTCTGCATGCAGAGTCATGGAAGTATTTGTCTGAGCACTGCTGACAAACCACACACCATATCTAATACTGCAAATGTTGTACAGAGTCCAAATTAATTAGGTACTTTCAGATTTCAGGAGATTGTGCTAGCTGAATTAATTTGAAAGGGAAACTCCTTTTTACCTTGATGCAGCTTGCTGAAGAGGCACTGGGGATGAGACAAGCAAAGAAGCAAAGCCTATTAAAAATCATTAAAATGAACAGACTTGATGAGGAACATATTGCTTCTATGAGCTGATGAGAATTCACTACGTGAGAAGAAATCTGATAAAGCAGAAGATAACGTGTTCTTAAATGAGAGATCAGGAGTCTGTCTAGTGGAAGAGGTGATCAACAAAATTTGGCTATTAATCTTTGAAACTCTTCTCACTTTGAGAACAGTTTTCCATATGTGAAAATGCTTCTCTACATGGTCCATCAAGGTGGAAATTAAATCCTTCACTCCTCACTATGACAAGGAACACTGCAAATTTCTGCACTGGTTTCATCTAGGATAGAGCTAATTTTCCTCTTAGTAGCTGGTACAGTGCTGTAGTTTGGGCCTGGGATGACAGTGGCTTTGATAACATACTGATGTTATCTGTTGCTATCTGCTAAGCTGTTGCTTAGTAGAGTTTACCCTAAGTCAAAGTTTTTCAGTTTCCCATGATCTGCCAGTGAGGAGCTGCACAAAAAGGTAGGACAGAGCATGGCCAGCTCAGCTGACTGCCAAAGGGGTATTCCATACCACAGAATGCCATGTATAGTGTACAAACTAAGGGAGTTATCCAGACAGGGGTCTGATTGATGCTCAGGAGCAGGCTGGGTATTGGTCAGCAGGTGACAAACAATTGTGTTGTGCATCACTTGTTTTCCTTGAGCTTTATTTTTCTCTCCTTTTCATTAAAATTATTATCATTCGTAACAGTAGCAATAATAGTACTTTATTTTAAAGCATTCTTATCTTAACACACAAAATTTCCCCTTTTCTTTCCTATTCTACTCCCCACCATGAGTGTGGTGAGGGGTGTTTTAATGAGTGAGAGGCTGTGGTGCTTATTGCTGACTGGAGTTAAACCACAACAGTTTCTCACCTTGCTTCCTGAAAGTGCAAGCTCTGAGAAAATGTATAGGGAAGGAGCACAGCTGGGTAAATCAAATCCACTCTGTATGGGATCCTACTGCACAGCAGGGTCCTTTTGCCTTCTGCTTATTTATCACACTGCTCTAACAAGAAAAAGATGTGTCTCCCTCAGGCTGTATCTATTTGGGAAGGAAGGTCAGATTCAGATTAGTTCAAGACCTGAGATTTGACCATAGACAGTTCCTGTTGCTCTCTCTTCTGCCTGTCAGCCTCCCTTACCCCACTTTCTTGCAGGAATGCCTGTGCCCTGCCTTTGCATTGCTGACCCCAACTATGTTTTTCCTCTTTGTTTTCTGTCCTGAGAACTCATGGCTGCAGTTTAACCTGGCAATTGTTGGACTGCAACCAGCCCTGGGCCCCAGCCATGGTACCAGCCCTCCTTAACCTTGGCTAACTGGGGCAAAATGGGGCTGTGCCTCATGGGAGAGGAGGGAAGGTATGGTCCAGCTGTTGTTGCCATCTGCTGTCACAGCTGGCCTGCACCCCATGGCTTGCACTTAACTCTGACAGCCACCTGCTAGCAGAGATATTTGTATGAGCCTGTCTTAACAAATCTAAGCAAAAAACAGAGGAGTTGTTTCAAATCAGAAGTCCCTGGTGATATTGTTCTTCCTGACTGGTCTAGTTTAGGGGAACAGTGAGCTCATCCTATGGAGAGCAATGGTCCCTTGAATGAGGAAAGTTGGTGAGCAGCTGGTGGTACATTTGAAATGAAGATATCTTCAGTGGCACATCCATGCCAAGAAGATGTGTTCATGCCCTTCTCCTTTCCTGGCAGAAGGTGGCTTCTCAACTGCTGCCTAACCCAGGGCACTCAAAGCCAGCTGGGTGTGTTCCCCAAACACCAAATTCCCTGTAAGCATGTCCAGAGCTGCTCTACTGGGAGCCACTTGATGATCCTGAATTCAGACCTG
This sequence comes from Lonchura striata, assembly GCF_050655825.1. NCBI lineage: Eukaryota > Metazoa > Chordata > Aves > Passeriformes > Estrildidae > Lonchura > Lonchura striata. Next base: position 59,640,184 of record NC_140704.1, read on the forward strand.
GCATGGTGATGCTCTCGCAGTATTTAGACCTAGAGCTAAAGGTCCTGGTACAAGTCCTAGGTGTTCCTCAGTTATCTCCTCTCAGGATCCTTGTCTGGATATTATTTTTACTATGTCTGAGATATCAGCTATAACACACAGCTCATCAAAGGGAGCTGTGGCTTATTCTTTTTCAAACCACAGGCACCTTTTTTAGCATAACAGTAGAGCATTAGGTCATGAGGTTGAAACTTGCCTATATTCCCTCCAGTGAGAATTTTTTTATTCCCAACCCTCAAAAAAGTGGTATTCAAAGGGTATGCAATTGTGTCACTTTCTATTAATTACCTTTCAGTATAAAAAGAATTATTTTTTTCCTTTTCTATCACCTTAATACACCAAAGAAGATTTGTTCTGGCAAATCTGAAAGCAGGCTCTCTTTCCTGGTATTGCGAGTTTCAGAGGCTGTCAAACAGGAATGGGCAGAGAGCTTGTTCTTGGTGATGAAAAAATGCTGTGAAGTGTGAGAATTTGGTCTCTATAACCAAAGGAATGTGTGTGAAGTGAACTTCTATACAAACATCTTGAAGCAGAGTTTGTGATGTATCACCTACTGGAGTACAGAAAAAATAACTATTTACCCCAGTAGATGATATATCACAAACTCATCACAAACAAGAGGCTTCTTATCACAATAGAGATGTAAGAGTGCTCCAGTGTACATTCTGAAAGACACATGTTGGAGAATTTTATTTTATTCAGGGGTGAGACTCATATGCTATTTTATTTTGAATATATAATAAAAATGGGTTTTCCCACCTTATTCCATTTTAATATCTTTCAAATAATATTTTCAAATTCTGCCAATGACTTTTTCAAGTCACAATGAAAAATTTCTCCAGATAAATAGGAATTGAAATCAAGTCTGCTCTGTTGCACCAGTACTGCAGTCTGTCATATGTATAACTACTGTGTTTAGAAGTTGTTCAGTAATATGAGAAGTTTAAAAGGAATAATGTCACTTCCAGTAATGATAATTTCCAACTGCACAGAACTGTAAGCAGTTTTTTCAGCTGTCTCACCAGTAACAAAGGAACTATCAATAGAGCTAAGTGAAGATAAAACAAGACAAAGGTCTACTGAACCAAAGTCAGTCATATTGGTGGAACCTCTGTGCATTCATGCTTGGAAGTTTCCACATTATTAGCACCCACTGTCCTTCATTCTTTGGCATACAGTTTACATAACTGAAGTGCAAACAAATTATTTGTTGTCAATATTCATAATGCACTGTTTCCTGCTGTTTTGTACAAAAAACCACCTACAAACATATTAGCCTTCTTCAGCTTTTTATAGAGTGACCTTAACTCTTCAGGTAGCAAACAAGATTGTTTTTACACTCCAGTGGATGAGCTATTGCTGTGTGATAGCTGGCCAACATACAGGGAATAAAAAAACTAGTTTCCTCTCAGCTCATTGGTGTAAATGTTGAGTATATTGCTATAGCAACAATCCAAAATTAAGAATTCATTAGTTCCTCCCACTGGTATCTCTTAGATTACTCAGTGCTTTGGATAGGAAGGAGATGGATTTTATTGGTTTTGCTCAGCAGCAGGTTATTAGACCCTTTGATATGATCCAACACAGGTTTGTGCATATTAGTGCCACCAGACATCAAACTAAGACACCTGAAAAGCAATCAAGAGCCCTGTGACTGCTGGGCCAATGCCTAACACCAGAGAAATCCAGGGCTTGTTAAAGTCTGTATTTGGTAAATGCATGAATAGATGAAAATTTACAACCCTGAAGGAAACGATGTAGCTTTCCCATTGGGACTGCCCAGGATGATGGGGCAGCTCTGGGTCATAGAGTTATTTATGCAACAGTATTGTTGCAAATACACCTTTTCCCCTGGCCTAGCACAGTTCCCCTCTTGCTTATGAGAATGCCCCAGAAGCCTTTGTGATTAAATGCTCTGCTGTGCTGAGTTGGCCACTCCTCCCTAGCAAGCTCATCTTCTTGGTTCACCAGGAAAATTAAATATTTGAGGTGGCTTGATTAGACTCCTCCAGACAATTTTCTCAGTCTAGCATAGCCCCTTAGTGTGAAATTTGGAGATCTCAGTCAAAATGAGAAGCAATTGGAAAACACAAGCATCTGCTGATTAATCAATCATATCTTCTTCTTCCCTTCTTTTTAAAATGCCCATGAGCAAGATAGTGTCAAGAAGGCACCTAGTTTAGAAAGGAAAAGAGAGGGACAAAGTTGTTAACCTCAAAATAAATGACACTGTTATAGCTCAGAATTAATATTTAAAATCAGTACTTCTGATTGACTTGTGTCATATCTTCACTCTTTGTCAGGAACACAGATGCCAGGTTCTTGAACAAATCTTCACTTTGCAGATGCCTTTGTTAGCTGAAGTTATCCTCTTCCACTATCCACAACTTCAAGGTGAAATCTAAATCAAAAATGTTGTGACAGTTGGACCAGAAATTTTCTGTCTTTCCATCCTGATTGAAGAAAAGATAATTTAGAACTCCATGCAAGAACTCCTTTAAAAGCACCTGATGAATTGGATTTAAAACTGCACATCAGGTTTTCAAAGACACATATTCCACTTTCAATTTAGTATAAAAGCACTGACTCCAAAAGCATGACAGTAGCAAGGAGAGCAGAAATCCATGTTGGACTAATCCTTGGAGAGTAGGAAACTGCTAAGTACAAGAGTGCTAAGAGTTAAATGAACAGTTGCAAGTATGCTGTACTGTCTGCCATTGATTTGCAAGGAGACTGACAGTAGGAGTGAGATTTTCAGTTTCATAATATGAGGCTCTGTTCTTCAGGGGACACCAGGCCCAGAATCTAATTCTTGTCCTGTTAGTTGCCTAATGTTTAGATTAAATGAGCAGTGTGTTAGATTTGAGCTTTCTGTGATTTCTCTTACATTCTTTTGAAATAGCAGTTCTCACACTGGTGGAGAAATTGGTGCTTTAACCTGGTGTCAGGGTTCTTCAACCAGCAGAGAGATAAGAAATATTAACAGCATGTTCAGTGATGCTGTGATAAAGGAAGAGATCAGAAAGTTCTTAGAAGCTTCATTAGATGTACCTTTTTTTGGAGAATGGGAAAAATAAGTGTTTTATTTTTGCAATTCAAAATTTCTAAAATATACAATTTTGGAGAAAAACTAAATGAAGGTACCTAATTTTGAAGAGTTTATTGGTAGAGTATTCTTCATACTTACTCTGCAGTCCAGCTAGTAGGTTCCTACTGAATTCAGTTAAAAACTTCAGTCTCTAAATACCTGTGTTACTTGATGCCTACAGTCATCACCGGTGCAAAGCATGTGGAAAGTTAGATGCCTCTGGCCTTGCAGTATGAGCAGCAAGTAAAATGACTTTTAATGCATGATATAATATCTCCAAATAAATCTATTAAATATATAAATGAAAACAAAACAAACAGATACCCAGGAAACAAAGGTTCTTTTCTATGCAGAGTGCTTTCCCCTCACTTCCGTGACATGGATACACCAGAATTATATTCTTTCCCACTTTCCAGAATGTTCTTCATCAGATATATCTGGTAACAGATACTGTATCCTTTCACTGAAGGTCCAGTCAATGTTAGTTTAAAGCAAAAATAGAAATGTATCCTTAGGATTAAGTTTATACATTAAGAAGGATTTTGAACACCAGTGGGAAAAGGAGGCTTCCTGTTGTCCTTGCCGGCCAACTCACTGTACTCAAGAGAGTTGCCTTGCTTGCTCAGTCTTTAATCCATGTTAGAAGAAGATCTGAAAATGAACAGCTCTGCTTCTGGAATCATTGGCATAAGGACACGTTTTCTACTTTGTCTGATGTCCTTAAATCTTGTTATCCAATTAGCATTTATTTAACTCTCTTCTTTTTCACTGAAACACTGCAGTATCTTTCTAGATTCAAAAGAACTGTTATGAACTTCTTGTTGGGGAGAAAAAAAAGCTGGACTTCAGTATTTTATTTCTTTCAGTAGCTCTTTGTAATATAAATGCTATTCACTTTCCTCTTAGCCTAGACAAGTACATTTTGTAGAGAGGAGGTAGAAATCCTATTTTTAATTTACAGCTTCTAAAGAGTGAGTTTTATTAGATTATCACACAGGTTGAGATAATCTATATATTGCCAGTGTGACTGACAATATATAGATTTTTTTGGATCTGAATGTTTGTTGGATCTGCAGTAGGGTGTAAGGAAGAAACTTGATATACTGTTGTTGTGGTTTATCCCCAGCTATAGGTAAGTACCATGCAGCTGACTGCTACTCTCCCCTTCTGTGGGATGGGTAGGAGGATCAGAAAAGTGTAAAATACATGGGTCAAGATAAGAGCAGTTTAAAAATTGAAATAAAGTAAAATATTTTTGGTATTATTACTATTACTACTACGACTCCTATTACTATTTAAAGGGAGATAAAGAGAGAGAAAGGATTAAAACCCAAGAAGAACAATCAATGGTCAATACAATTGCTCACCACACACTGACTGAAGGCCAGCCTTCCCATGCTGTGATCAGCCACTCCTACACAAGTCCTCTCCATTTAAATATTGGGCATGACACTCTATGAGATGGAAAATCTCTGTGTTGCCCATCATTGTTAGCAAGATAATGAAACAAATCTACTGTTTGCATTCCAGTTGTGGTTTGGTGGTCACCCTGGTTACCAGTATATGCTTATTCACACAATGACCAAATTTGGATATAACTATTACACATGGTAGACTCTCAAAAAACAAACTTTTCCAGAGGAAAAAAGCAAATACTACAACCTTGGACAGGCAAAAAAGGACTCCAACTCATTGTATATGATAAAATGAAGGGAGAGAGAAGATATGCAATATTAATATTTCATATTCTGAAATACTAATTTTATGGTCAAAGCATCTTTCACAGCATTTATTCAGAGAAACTGATGTGGAGAAAAAGGCATCACATTTTACTCAGTATTTGAGTTTAGGAGACAATTCTTTTGTTAAGACATGCATTCACTATTATGGAAAATAAGAAAATGTTAGTGGAGAAAGAGGACTAAACAAGTGAAAGGTGGCAAGAAGACAGAATTCAAGAAGTTGTAGATGAGTTACTAGAACTTTAGGTCAGTAATTGTGATCTGGGCTAGCTCTATATTGATAACAAAGTAATTACTCTTTAACACATCTGAGGGGTTGGTGGCAATATGAATTAAGTCTTTGCCAAAACCTAAGGAAAAACTCTCCATGCTACAAAACTTCAAATATCATCAATTTAAACAAAAGGCTGAGATTACCTATTAAAATGTGCAAAATTGATTTTATGGAGAGAAAATAGCAAATCTGGTGCATGCCCTAGTCCTGTTAGGAGTCCCGGCGTTTTTCTCCATGTCTGATATAATAAATTCTGTGTTCAAGACCAAGTGTTTTAGTTTCTTCTGCTCCCCCTTAATTTCTGTGACTCAGACCCATACCCAAAAGATCTGGTTCAAAAATCTCCAAGTCATAACAGGGAAGAAAAACAACTTCACAATCACCAATTTTGTTGTGGGTAGTTACTTGCCCAATTAGAACTGGCCATTTGATTCAGCACTTTTAACCACTGACTCACTAAGGATGAGCCACAGAAAAACATGAGTGCTCAATATGCCTTCTGTACCTCCCAATCCTTTTTTATTTCCCCCTCACAGATTTTCTTCCACCAGTCTCTGACCAGACTGATTAATAGAGTAGGATTTGGAGGGGATTTATATATTCCATGTGCTTTGCTTAAACATGTCTCCTTGTCAACCTACTTGGAGAAAATGACTCAGGAAAAACTGACAGCAAGATAAACTGCAGTTACAGAAATCAATGAACTGTGAGATAATTGTTTGCATTTCATAATTGGTGTTTTAGATCAGTCAATAAATATTTAATTATATTTTTAGGTCAAAATTAAATGGCATAGGAGAAAGAAGGAAAATTATGCTTTTGATATTTGTTTCCTATTATATGATCATACCTTTGCATCAAATGGAAAGAAATTTCTCCTGAAATTGTATTTCTTTATGATTTCTCAGCAATAACACTTGGAAATACTGTACAAAGGGATAAGAATTATAGGGCTGGATACATTTGTTGGTCTTGAGGTATGGGACAGAGTTCTTCCTCTTTCTCAAAAGAAGGAAAATCATAACTACTTGCCTAAAATGTGAATGAAAATTGCCATCTTGATTATGTAATGTAAGTTTGTATTGAAAGATAAAGAAATTCACTACATGAGGAAAACAAATAGAAAATAATCCAACTGTGACAATCTTCTCCCAGATTTGTGTCCTATTCACTTGTCTCTTGAGCTGGTTTTGACTGGGGTAGAGTTCATTTTGTTCGGAGTGTTGGTACAGGGCTGTGGTTTGGACCTGTGCTGAACACAGTGGTGGTAACACAGAGATGGTTTTGTTAGTAGGCAGATTTAAGGACTTTTCTGCTTCTCCCTGCTCCTACAGAGAGGAGACTGGGGATACACAAGTGTTTGAGAGGGGACATGAATGGAACAGCTGACCACAGCTGATGAAAGGCATATTTCATCCCATATGGTGTCATACTCAGCAGATGAAGATGGGGGAAGAAGGAGGAAGAAAGTTCTGAGGAGGTCGTTCTGAATAATGGCATTTGTCTTCCCAAGTCACTGTTATACATGATGGATCCCTGTTTTCCTGGAGATGAACACCTGCCTGCCAATGGAGAATGATGAATGAATTCCTTTTTATGTTTTGTGTTTTTTTTTTTAACTTTCCCCATTAAACTGTCTTAATCTCAACCCATGAATTTTCTCACTTTTCCAATTTTGTCCCCCATCCCACTGGTGGGGGAGTGAATGAGTGGCTGTGTGGTGCTTACCAGCTGGCTGGAGTTAAGCCACAGTCATTTTATTATCCAGAATCCCATATACTACAGTTAAAGCCTGTTTGTATGCTTTGGCAGAGCATATACTTAGGAGTTTCCTTTAGACTTTTTGCAGCAGTACCAGCAAACCAGCAAGGCTGAATCATGAGCCAGTGAAATCACTGAGCTAGAAAAGTCAACATCCTGTCTTGTATAATCTTGTGGAAAAGGGTGTTTTGAGTTGGCTTTATTTGTGGCTTATAGTGTTTGGGATGTTTCATAAATTCAAATTAAAAGTATTTTCATGTGATAATTGAATCTGAAACTCTTGCAGTTCAGTCTAATTTGAGGGGAATCATTTCCGTCTTTTAAGATACAGATACTGGAAATAATAAAAATCCCAAATGTGTGGTGTTAAATCTGCGGTGTTGGGTAAATAACATTAGATGAGTGACTGATTAAAATATAACTACTTAAATTATGATTTGGCAGGAAGCTATCCGATCCATTAGCAGTTACACTATTGAGGTGTCTCCTTTGAGATGAAAGGCAGCAGGTTTTTTTTTTTTGAGGCTGCAAACTGTTATGGTTTGGCATTAATAGAACTAAATTGTAGCAAGCACTCAATTTCCTGTCCAAAAGGCTACCTTCTAGCCAAAGAAAAACTAGTAAAAAAAGTACTGCTGTAGTTGGAAGAAGGAGATGGAAAAGTGGGAACATTATTTTTTAAACACAACCTCTCAGGTAGAATAGTGACTGAAAATGCTCTTAGACTTAGTGAGTGGCACAGGATTTGAAGTTGTGAAGAGCTTCCCATCAACTCCATTGTCCTGTGAGCATGTTTGTGCCATTAAAAGTCAACTCCTTACAATAAGGAATCACTTTCTTCTTGTTCAAAGAGCTATTATTTGCCTTTTCAAAAGATGATGTATCTTCTTGTCACAAAAGATATGTCGTCAATGCTCATACCTTGGCCAAATACAATTGCCTAGAACCCATATTTAAGTCATGTGAAGAGAAGAATCTAACTGAAAATGTTTAGATATATATATATATAGAAGTGTATTAAAGTGCCTTAGCTTTTGTGTGGGTTGCTAGGTCAAATGGCCCAACAGATACTTCACATTTTGTTCTCCAGGCAGCTTGCCTCCTTTCTCTCTGAAATCATGTTCAGTGTCTGGCAGAACCTAGCACAAAGGGCCCTGGAGTTCTTTAGATATTTATAAACCACAGTGGTAAAACATGCTGGTTCACCTAGTCCACTTTAAGACAAACTGACATCTTTCAGAAAAATACTTTTTCTGGAACTGGAAAGACAAAGCAGATACAAAAAGCATCTAATCAGCCATGCATAGACCACCAGCAGCTAGCACAGAAAGAGACAAGAAAAGCCATTATTGCATCAGAAATATTAATTGAAAAAAAAACAGAAGAAAAATCCCACCCACATTTCCCACTGGAAAAAAACAACCCAAAAACCAAAAAAACCAAACACAAACTCTCCAAAACTTTGCAGAAACTACAAATCTAAAGAATTCTGAACAAGACATAGGGAGAAGAGCAACAGATAATGGTCTATGATGGAAGCCAGCATGCTTCCCAGACTCCAACAAACTGCCTACCGAGCAATAGAGAAATCCACAGATCAAGAAGATCCTTCTTCTTAGCTCACCATAGTCCTAGGTTAGTGACTAAAATCTTTTCAGGAATGCTGTTGGGACACTGAGTCTTCTTCCCTCAGCAGAACAGAATTTCTGACATGGTAAATTCTCCTATGCCTATCTCATGTCCCTGTTCGGTACCGCATTCACCAGAGCTGGAATCCTGCTTATTGCCTGACATCAAGAAAAAGCAGTGTACTTCCTCTAGTTAAGGAGAGAAAACAAATACTAAGAAATCCATATTTAAATCAAATCAGACTTTAAATTAAAGATTTTTCTCAGTTGTTCCCTCATGAAACTACTGCAAGCTACCGTGTAAACCATGCCTCTCTAGGGGAAAATTATGTCAGCAGCACAATGTGCTTCTGGTTAGCTACTGTATTTAGTGAAATGAATGCAAGGACACTACCTGAGTCTTCTGTAAACCAGCTAGGTGCAGTCTAGCTCTGTCAGGAGTAAAAAACTAGTATATATTCTGGTTTTCCTACCTCCACCTTCACTTCCTACTTTATAATTAATCACTTTCTACTTGTATTTGTAAACTAGAAGCAGTGCACTAAACAGCGGAGGTAAAAAAAGAATAATCATTCCTAATCTTGTCACAGCTGCACTCAAATTAAAGAACAATCATGCAGATTAGGTCCTCAAGTGATGGATAGATTAATGGCTAGGTAGGTAACAAATAAAAGGTACTTTACAAAATAGTACAAGGCCAGCAATTTACAATGAAATTTCATAAGCAGCTTGAAACAAATGCAAGATTCAGTTGACATAAGTGATTTTTTTTAAATGCCATGTTTTTTCTGGCATTGTTGCATATTCTTTTGTACTTTTCTTAAACAAAAGCTGTTATTTATCATGCTTGATGTTGTTTCTTAAAAGATCCCTCTATCTATTTTTAACCCCCAAATATAGGAAGCACAAAATCAGTGACTTGAAACTCGTAGGTGGTCCAGGTAATACTAAGACACACAACTGTTTCAACTACATGTCCCTTTTAAGTGCATAGATGCCTAAAAATGGCAAAGAACTGCCTCTTTTCATTCCAAACAGAAATGAAACTGAAAAGTTTCTTTGTGCAGTCTTAGAAGAAAAAGATAACCATGTCCATGGTTATCACTAAGACAAGCATTAGGATTCAGCTACAAGTTTCTTCCACTACACATTTTCTGTGTCACTCTCTGTTCATGTTTTTAAAGCAGTGCACACAAGAATCAGTTCACATGTGAATTATGCCTATCCCTTATTCACACCTTTATAACTTCTTATCCTAAGTGCTATTATAAAATCCCTTCTTATTACTTTGCAAAAAGTCTCCCTTTCAAATTCCAATGATAGAGGAATGCTCTTATCTGTCTCTCACTTCTCATAATTTACCTGCATCAAGCCTCAATGATTTTAATATTTTTCTTCCATTTCTAATATTTCTCTTGTAGTTCTGAAGTGCTATGAGAACTTTGCTCACCCTCAATTTGCCTCTGAAATGTCTTCCCACTAAACCCCTATGGCACTTCACAGCTGAGGTAAAAGTGTTAAGAGCTAGGAAGAGGGATATCTACACAAGATGTCAGCAATGATTCTCTTCAAAGCTCTCATTTAATTTGGAATGAAATGGCAGATGTGTATGAATGACTTAATGGATAAGGGAAAGTAAGTTTTCTCCCTTGTCTTTAGTAAAGCCTTGAAAAATATTAAGGCCTATGGATTCATTGGAAATATTGTGCTATATTTGATTGTGCTCTAATTGTGTTTAAGGCATTGGTGCAGGTGCTTACTTTGGCCTTGAGTTTTTTTTAATTTGGCATGACTTCCTATTTGGATTGCTGTACATCACTCCTGGTTTGGGATTTTGTATGTCGTCAAAAGGCAAATTTTTATTGTTTACAAATAGTATTATAAATCTCCAGATTTCTGAGTCACTTTTGCTTGGGCATCTGTTTACTGTGTGTTCAGACTTCAAAACAGAATTATACCCAAAACTTATTAGTATCCAACAACTTTCTTGGCTAACTCTCTAGTGTATTGAGAGCAGCATGCCTCAAGGCCAGACATCTGTATGCTTGGTTCCCTCATATCTGCTCTCCAAGCTATGCTCAAGTAGATGAAGATGTGCCAGCCTTTGTTCCTGTGAGCAAGCCAATCCCTTGAGCTTCCTGAGTTGCCATCTTATGACCTTCCATTTTCTTGTTAGGTTTTTGTCTTTTCACGTGAGTGTGTCACTTCTGAATTCCAGAGTTACCAGCTTCTTATTAATTCAGCACACTCACTGTTGTGCTCTGTGCTCTTCTTTCTCATCTTGC